>NC_087454.1:4888500-6105000 GCF_036321535.1 Camelus dromedarius | reverse complement strand
TATCTCACCCTCTCCTATGTAGCTTCTCTCTTTTTTGTGGGAGATGTCGCTGGTTTTAGGGAGGGCGTTGTGACGGAATATCAAGGTAATGTCCAGAGAGCCTAGTGGCAAATTCAGAAGGCAGACTGTGGAGCTGGGCCAGACATTCAAGATCAGCAATCCCCTAGTCCGGCAAAGAAGATGCTGGCAAGGGCGGTGAACGCTCTGGAAGAGGAAGGGAAACTTTATCTGGCTTCTTGTTCAACTCCGGGCTCTGAAGATAAACTTCTCGGGTCACCTGCCCAAGAATATTTTTTAAATCTTTGGTTCCATAGGTGGGAAATTAGTCTTTCTTATTGAGCTAGGATATTTCGCTTTTGGTCCCTGAGGAGGAAGACGTGTCGCTTTCGCCCAGGTGCAGCCTGGGGCAGACCTTCTTTGCAAATTTCTATTCAACAGAGGTGTTTTTATTCCCTGTGGGTCCAAGAGACTAGGAGGCCTGTGAGAAAACCTCGAACTTTAAGTTTTTAAATGGGCATTTGGAAGTGGACTACCACGTGAAGGCTTAACTGTTAGAAGCGCAATAAAATGAGTCACAGAGAACAATTACATGTGTGGAAGAGCAGGTGTTGGTTGAGAAAGGGTGGAGTGAGGTCTGCGAAAGGCGACATCTGAGGTAGGTGTTGGACAGGTGCTACCCCGTAGAAATACAGTGTGAGCCATGGGTGCGGTTTTAAATTTTCTAATAGCACGCATTGATCACATTAAAAAGAAGTGAATTAATTTGAATAGTACATTTTATTTAGACCTGTATCTACAACTATTATGTCAACTTACAGTCGATGTAAAAATTTGAAGTGGTACGTACTTTTTTCGGTATGAAGTCTTTGAAATCTGTGTGCATTTACATTTAGGGCAGATCTTAACGGGAGGTAGTCTCATTTCAAGTGCGCTACAGGCATATGTGGCTGGTGACTCTGGTATTGAGCAATGTGATTATTGCTAATTAGACCTGGAAGTTGAGCCACTCTAGTTTGCATGGTAGAATTTGAAGAACTCTTAGAGAACCATCACTTCCCAGCCTACAGAATGCAGTGTAACCTGGGAGGAGGGTATAGCCCCATGGTAGAGTGCATGCTTAGCATGCACAAGGTCCTAGTTTCAATCTCCAGTACCTCCATTAAAAAATAAATAAGCCTAATTACTCCCCCCTAAAAAGTTTAAAAAAATAAAATTAAGAATAAACAAACAAAAAAAAAACCCACTGTGTAACCAATACTGACCCACAATATAATACTTCCAGTACTGTATCAATTGTACTTGTCATTTCTCACATCATTTCCATGATATAAAAAGTCTGGAGATAAAGGGTGTTTCTGGAGATAGATTGAATAAATTCTCTTATGAACCAGGAATTAGTAAATGGGGAGAGAGAACATTTTATAATTCAAAGGTAGATCACAGTGGAAGGAACAAAACAAATCAGCTATAGATGGAAAAGCCAGGAATTATTTATTATCCTGATAAAACCAGCCAGATGTGGACATAGGTAGGGGTTATACCACCTCCATTCTGGAACATAATTAACATTAAAATTTTTTTGACGCATCTCTACCCAAACCCATCCTGCTCCCCTGCCTTTGGGAGAGCCTTGAAAAAAATTCAATTGCAAATGAGATGTGCAATTTTATGGTCTGTGAACAAGGAAGACTATCTGAACTATTTGAATTTAGAAACTGCTAGGTATTATAGAACAGTGTTTCTTGTTAATACAATAAAAAAAAAAGAACATTTATATCATCTGCCAGTGTGATTACTTAAGTAAAATACAGTAACTGCGTATTTTCTCCACAGTATTATTACAATGAGCACAGATTATCATCCTACAAGTAAATGGCAAATACTTTTCCACCTTTTAGATGCTTTTTTCTTAAAAAACAAAAAGCATTAGTAAGTAATGGCAGAATTCTAATACTACTTTAGCCAAATTATTTCATAGAAATGCACAATTGTTGGATAGACAGTGATTTAAATTATGAGGGAAATGTCCAGGAGAGGAATTTTTCTGAAAACAAACTTTGGATTAAAAAGACTTCAAACTTATGATGGACTGAGTGCCTTTAATACAGAAGAAAAGTGATTGAGGTAAATACACACTGATCTTTAGGAACAGGCAAAATAAGGAATCACTGAGTGGTCTGATTTTAAGATCGCTTGGGGGATACCCTCAAATCCTCCCTGAACACTCTGGCGTTAAAGCGTCCTTAGAAGCTTATCTGTCTGAGGTTCTCCAGGGAAGACGACAGTGTGCCGTAGAGCTGACACTGTAAGTCGGCGTCCGTCATTTTTACAAGGTGTGAACGAGAAAAAACATAACAAACCTCTCAGTCGCTCCTGCTGCTGCCAGGCCTCCTCCCACCTGCCCTGCGTCTGCTCCTCACTTCTAAAGAAAGTCTTCTGGTCTCTTCTTTCCATTCCTCTTGCCTTTAATTTGTAGGCAGACAGTTAGCAAAAGCATTCAACCCCCTGTTTTGTAAATTTCTAGAAAAAAGGGAGAATGGCAGACACCCACAACTGCTTAGAATTTCAAAAGGCAAAGGAATTGGCTTAGGTGCCAAACATAACCAGGGCTTGAGGGCTGGGTAAGTCGAAAGGGCGTATTTAATAATCTGAATATATAACATGGTGGCACTAGAAAGTACTGAATGACTGAATTCCAAATCACAGTGAAATGAAATGTGGGACGGATGTGAGAAGGAGCCACGAAGAGGCTTTAGGTACAAAGAAATGAGAAATGATGATGGACGTGCAGGGTAAGCAGTTCAGATGCTGGGGAGGGATTCAGTTGCACTTGGAAGGTTCTTTCCTTTTAGTCTCTGACTTTCACTGAGGTCATTGCAAGTGTTCTTTCCATCCTCGCTTCACTCACCCCAAGTCCTAGGGGAGAGCATTTGACTGACTGTGCTCAGGTCACTTGCCGGCCTCCTGGCTTTGTCACAGGCAACGGAAGTAGGTTCTGTCAGCCCTTCCTGGCTTCTATCATTGACAACAGGAATCTGGAGTCACTGAACCTTGAAGACTATCCACACTGGGAACTAGGAAACTGTGATGCTGTTAAGGAGGGGAAATGAATGCAAGACAGCAAAACAAATCAACCAAACACCCGGTAACTGTCCCTGACACTTCCTACAGTCTTGGACTATTTCCTCATGACATCCTGTTGTTCACAGTATCAGTGCAGTTTAAAAATGGGAGGGGTCTATGAGTGATTCACTGGTTATAAAAGAATTTATGCAGTATTTTGCTTAAGAGTTACGTGTGTAACACCAAAATATGTATTTCTCAGTTTCCTCTTTCTCATTTACTGAAAAGCATACTGATGGGACATCTATTTGCCAAGCACTATGTTAGATATGGGAGATGCCAGAGTGTGCACAGCAGGCGTGGACACCCTCTGGGTCGTGAAACTATTACATCAGCAAAGGAACCACATCAGCAGTTGATGTTTTAGTTGATTAATCCAGATTAACTGGCCCTCTCAAAAAAGCAATATTTTCTCATGCAAGATTTTTACATCAATTTCTTAAATAGCATTTCTCAGATTGAGTGACTTTAGAAGTATGGGTAAATCAGGAAAAGTGTGTGTGTGTGTGTGTGTGTGTGTGTACCATATGAGCATAACGGGGACCCTGGTTTAGTTGATTAAACTATGTTCAGCCAAGTGCTGAGCATGTCTGAGAATTTTTGGTTTAAAGTGGCCTAAAATGAATACAACTTTTTAGTGAAAAAACTTAAAAATTTAGACTTTCTGATGCTTCAGTGATGTCAGTATTTTAGCAGTTGAACAGAAATTGCCTTTTTTTAAAACCTAGTTCCCTTTAAATATTGGGTAACATTTGAAAAATACTTTCTGGCCATCAGAATAAGAACATGCACTCTATCAATGAAATTCCACATTAACTTCAAACTTCACGAAGCTCTCTTTATCTGCCATTTGACTGGTTCATTTGTTGCATTTCCATTAAAAAAAAAAAGACTAAGAAGTCTCCTGAGAAAGGACTAATTCTAAGGAAAGAAACTGGTATACAGTCTTGATCTCACGCCAACATCTCAGGGCCAGAGAAGTAGCTTTGATTACAGAGTAGCGTTTGCCACTTGTGTTGTCCCATGGTCCAATCCTCAGGCAGTTATTCCTGGGTTTCGGGAGAGGGGCTTGGAATAAAAGCTGGGATCTCTGTCCTTTGGGAACCTCAGTGGCTCTACCTGCTGACCTGGGTAATGTGGAGGGGTCCCATGTGGGTAGAGATGATACGTGTCCCTCCAGCTGGCATTGCCAGTGGCGCATGGGATAGACAGAGGCATGAGTTCAAGTTTGATCAGAACCAGAGGAGATGCTGGAGAGAACACGGCGTGGCCTATAATGGGGACCAGCAGGAATCAGTATAGGGAGTGACAGTGGTCCCTTGAGGGGGCCCAGCAGCAGCTCTGGAATTGACAGGAAGTGATTTCCCTGTGGTTTGTGGGGTGGAGGTGCCACCACTGATTTCATGATGGATGTGGTTTGAAGAGCACCTTCGCGAGCACAGAAAACATGACAGCAGGCGGCAAAGGGAAAAGTAGAGAAAGAAAACGGCAGATGTTCCAAAGAAGCTGAGAGTATCGAGTTTTAGCGAATATGATTGAAGACCTTGGATTCTTTCCAAAGAAATGAGGGGTAGTTTGAATTAAGTGTAGGGGATCATAATAGTTATGTCTGAGCTAGAGAAATCCTTAATTAGTATTATAATTGTGACCTTAAATGTATCTTCAGATTGGTATGCCATTAAAAACACACATTGCATAAAAATTTGTAATAAAAAATAACATGTAAGTTATGTGTTAAGTGCATAATTCAACTTGTCAGAGCAAATATGTGATGAGAATTGTTTTTTCCCCTAGTGCATGTAGCCTAGATTATTTCAGAAGTGATATTGTGTAGAACTGTTTACATTGTTCTCATTTATAGCTGTTTTCCCCTTAAGATGGAAAAAAAGATGTTATATGAAATTTATAATGCATTTAAAAATATTTTTTGCTTTGAGACATTTCAAATATTATTAACAAAAAATATATATAGAAAAATCATTTGCTTTAGGTTTATTGAACTGACCTAGATGTGTGTCTTAAGATACTATTTGGCTCCTAAGTGATTTGAATCTCTTTCATTGACTTGGAAGCCTAAAAATAAACACTCAGGAAAGCATCCATCCTAAGGAAATAAAGAAATATTTTATGTAGATATAAGGTGCGTAAAATATTTGGTCAGTTTATATGAATCGAATCAATTTAAATTTACTTTCCTGACCCCTTCCCCCCCCCTTTTTTTTTTCTAAATGGAGTATCAGAGTTCTAGAACAATGTTTGTCCAGTTGGGGAAGGAGCACTTTAATCAAATGTTTGAGTTTCGGGAATTTCAACAAAATAAGAAAAATTTTATTAATTTTCCTTTCAGAAGGAACTGCCCACCTCCAGGTAGTCATACAGATTTGCCCAGGAAATCAGCAGAATGTCTACTTACGGAATCTCTTCCTATTTTGGTTGGTGCTAAAATTAAAATCATTGACAACAGTGTACCAACTGTTAAGCACAGCTATTTTTCTGTCTTCTCTTCAAGTTGATGTTAATGAAGCCCCCAATGTAAGGCTTTATAAAATAATAGTTACCAAAATATGTCGTAAGTAGTTGATTGGACAAAGAATTTTTATAAGAATTATTTTAACATTCAGAGATAATACTTTGTTACTCCAGTTCATTGATGATAGACATTTAAATCACTGGATTTATTTATAAGCCAGTGAAATTTATGTACCTTTAAAATAAAAATGTGAGCATGGGAATCTGTATAATGGTAAAAAGTATGGTTGAGAATATTAGAATCACAGAAAGGCTAAATGAGAGATCGTATAGCTGATGTTGTAGAAGTGCAATGAGTCTTCTATAAACAGCGGCACGGTAAAAGAACTGAGGGAAAAACTTATTTTCTGACACATTAGTGATGCAGCTAAGATGCAGTCTCTTAGCAGCTGGGCAGGCTACTAACTTGTTTACCTTTACCTCTTAAGTATTTGGTGAAATTTTTAAAAAGATTGGTTTTTTGCTTCCAGAAAATAAAATTGCACTGTATCAATGAAATTCCACATAAACTTCAGACTTCAAGAGGCCACCATGTTGACTCGAGTTGCAACAGTTGCATTTCCATTTTAGGAACAATTTTACTAGAAAAGTGTTTCATAACCTTAGTGTTGTATCTTTTTAGCGTAAGTTAGTCCTTAATCTCCAAATAATTCCATTTAGAGTCTCTTTCAGATACTTTTTGTTTTCTATTAAAGAGATTTAATAGAAAATAAGATTTTCCTTAGCCTTCATCAGATTGACCAAAAGCCTTATAAAAAAAAGACCCATGGGAAGACCTGAACCCTTTGCTGTAAGACATAGAGTTTAGTTGTCGATAAATTACCAGATTTTTAAGAGCAAGTATTATTAATTAAGATTGTTTAAACTAAATCTAATAATCCATTATATTGATTGCTTTCACGTGGAAGTGTGCTACAGTGATGAAAACACTAGTACTTGAATGAACCTTGAAATACAACACATGAATACGAGTAATTGTAGATCCATGAGGAAGACACAGTTACTAAATGAATGAAGGCACAACCAGAAATATTAGAGGGGTGACTGTGGTCTAATAGCAGGGCCTTCCTAATTTGAAAGGCAATACTCTAAGCTGTATACATAAACTCACTTACGTGTAGGATAACGCTGCCAGGCTTCAACTAAAAAGAAAAAAAGCCCTTATTTTGGTATTACTTTTGTAGGACTTTTAAATATGTGTAAAAAAACAATATATTTATACTTAACCTTTGAATTATCATTATTACTTAAGTAATGGAAAGATCTTCCTGTTTAGAAGTTAGGTATTTGGGGACCCGCTTTAACTCGGAGGATTCCAGGTCCAGAGGAGCACGTGATGCATTAATGCCGTGGGGTCCTGTCGGATAAGCCCTGCAGCAATTATGCACGCAATAGCTCTCTAGTGGTTTGAACGTTAAAATGCCTCGTAATTTACCATGAGGGAGGGCCTTAGGGGAAGAAAGAATATGGCTCAATTAATTAGTACTTGTTAGCAAACTTCAACTATTACCCTATTTAGATTTTCAAATCACTGATATCTCAAATACCCACAAGATTTGGAAAGGAAGTAAGAATAAGCAATGGAGAAAGCTAATTTGTCCAACAGGGCACCAACTTTTGAATATAATGTGAGCAGTGGACCAGTTTTCACAGGTTAGCCTTTCTATAAAAAAGGAAAGGGAAGTGTTACCAAATTTTCTGTTTTTAACTCTGTTGTTAAAAACTCATGCCTTTCTGTCTGAGTTTCTGAGTAAGGTGAATACTCTGGATGACCATCTAGGGATTCCTATGAAAATCTAATAGCACTAAATTAATTCTGAGACATTTCTGCTGCTTTATTGTGGGTGTTGGTTTTCTCTTTACTCATTGTATCTCCTAAGTGGCTATTGTTGGTATTTAGAAAGATGAATTCTTTTTAATGATTATCTGGTTGTTTTTCAAAGTATTATTCAAATAATATTGTCTTTGTTCTAAAAGATTTTCAGTCAAGTCTCTTAAATTTTCATGGTATGGAAACATTGTCTTCAAATAATATTCACACAAAATAGAACTATTTTCAATAATTTCAGCTCATGTTACTCCTTATTTTTGTTCTATCTGCTTTGGCTGAGATTTCTAGAAGAATATTGGACAGTAACATTGATCGTGGACATCGAGTCATAGTTTGAGTTTTCATCATTAGTGTTTTTTTGGTTTGTTTGGGTTTTGCTGTAGTTTTGTTTTTCTGCTTAGTATAAAGAAGACTTTGGTTTAAGATAATTATTCTTTATCGTGTTAAAAAGCATCCTGTATCTTTAGTTGCAATTAACTTAAAAAGTTTGTAAATCGGTCCTATAAAAATAGTATTTGAGTGGATTTAGTAAGCTACAGCATGTTTGCGTTTGACATAGTTCCCACTAACCTGCATTTTATTCCAACCTCCTGATTTCCACATTGATGTTTCATACATATATATAAACTGCCTGACCTTGTGAACATTTAAACCTGAAATCTTTGTATTAGATTTTCAAAGTGGGGAAAACATAAAGTTTTCCCAAATTTATTTATAAATTTTAATTTAATTATACATATCTAGGCTTCGCGCCTTTTAAAGGAATAATGTTCAGGAGAATATCCTAGTTTGTAAAATTTTGATGCACGGCTGTAATCATAGAATGTAGCTTTAGTTATTTGCTTTCTGTGAAGGCCTTGTGTTTATTTAACTTATAGTCCATTATAGAAAACGTGATGATTGGTAATAAAAAGCTGAGCTGAAGCAGGTGGATTCACAGGAAAAGGACAAGAATGGAGCCAGGAAACCTCCTGAGAAGTGGATAGATGCATTCAGATCCCCTCCCTCCGGAGCTAATGGGGCTGACTTGAAAGGAAGTGGTTGCCTCGTTGAGTCAAGACGCTTTCATGATTCACACTAACCTTCCTCTGGTGGGCAATTTCATTCTCGCTCTTATAGCCCCCGAGGAACTGCATGGGTGCACACTGGAGAATTTCCTGACCAAAGTTCACGTGCAGTGTAATTTAAGTAAAAGCCCTGATTACAGTCCGTGCTGCTCTGAGTCAAAGGATAGGAAAACCTGATATGTGTGGACGGGCAGAGTGGGTGCCTCTTCCTCCCCCAGTTCAGCGAAAACAGCCCAAGAAGTGCACTAACTGAGGCTGATTCTAAACACTGAGCGGCTCATTCCAGGAAGTTGGAAACAAAGAGTATTGAGAGCATAGACAAGACCAGGTTACTGAGTAACTGGTTTATGTATCACACCTGATTACTTCCGTGTAGAGCCGTATATATGTGTGCATGTGCAGTTGTCAGATTATTCATCTCGATGTAACAAACAGTTAAATATCACTCATATTCAAACCTACTGTATGTATATTGCTAAGTGCCCTACTTTGAATTTCTCAGTGGGTCTGCTGATTTCCCTGTGAGATGATTATAGACATATCCAAAAGCATATTCTGAATGATTGGGACACTTTTAGGAATTTATTCTATTAGCAGCCTACCTTCTGGTAATACATACCCTCTCCTAAAACTATCTCACTTTATTAAATCCTGACACTATCCAATGAAACACCAGCAAAGGAGCTAGTGTTAACATGAAGTCTTTTGTTTCCAAATTTATAGTAGTTTCCATGTGCTTTACCCTGTTGAACTCTGCCTACTGTATTTAGGTTATTGGCCTATCAGGGCAAGATAAAACAATAGAAAGGAAGAATTATTTTACTATTTAGTAACAGGTTCATATTTGAGTCATTGGCTGGTTTATGTTATAAAAGAAATTGGCAAAATAGTAGTAAATTATAAATAATAAATTACAATTTTTTTTTTATTGCTTCACTATCTCAGTAGTCTTGAGAACAATTAATCCTGAAGGTCATTCTTAGTTTAAAACAAAGGTACAGGCAAGTGGTGCAACCCCCACCCCTCCCTGGGCTGCCAGACCGTCCTTATTTGGCTGTTTCTCCCTCGTGTCACTTATCACCATGCAGCAAACTATAAAATACGCATATTTGTTTGCTTCTATTCTTCCACTCACAGAATGTAAGCTCTGTGAGGGGAGAGATTTTTGAATGTTTTGTTTTACTGATAGATTCACATAATAAGCACTCAGTAAATATTGCTTAAATAATTGAATGAATGTGAAACGTCATATCAGCATAAATGGACACTGTACAACTTAATCATAATTTGAGCAAAAACATTAGTTAAAAACTCACTGCTGGGACTAGTGAGGGCGTTGGGATTCCATTACTTACTTTACTATATTGTAACTTCGGGAGGCAGAGAACAACTGGGGAACATCCACTAACACAGAACATGCCGCCCGTGCCTTTATGCCCTTGTGTCATTTTTCCTTTGCCTAAACTTCTCCTTCCAATAAAAATTCCTTTCCCTTGTATTTTTGATATGGCTAATTCCTAATCACACTTCAAACTTACTTCAGGTAGTAATTTCTGCAGGAAGTCCTGGACGTCCCCAGAGTGGGCTGGATGCTCCTGCTGTTCACTCAAACAGAACTCTGTCCTTCACCACAATATTAAATCATGCCAGACTGACTACGTTTAGCTTCCCTGTGCTCTCAGTGCCCTGTGCTCTGAAGGCAGAGCCACCACTTTCTATTCATTCTGAAAATCCAGGCATAGTGTTTGGTTCCTAGAAGGACTCAATTAAAAAGCAAAAGAAAGAGGGTCTTGAAGGAAAGAAGAGAGGGGATGGGGAACAGAAACGAAGAGAGGAATAAAACGTGATAAAAAGGTGATAACTCTTGGCTCATTTTTAATCAAGAAAGAACGTCTCCCTGGTGGGAGAATTTTGTTACTACAGAAGGTCTCTAAACAAAGGTTTATTTAGCAGATGAATTCAGATGGTATTATGAGTACCTCTGAGGGCCAAGCACAATTCTAGGCACTGAGGGGGCTTCAGTAAACAAAGAGATTATGTTTCACCCTCATGGAGCTTATATTTTAGTGCAGGAGACAGACAATAGCAAGTGTAATGTTACAGAGGTCATACAAACAGATAATGTAATAAAATACAGAATTTGAGGAGGTTTAAACGGAATCAGTGGATTGCCTCTTTGCTCAAGACTCCTCATAATTCTTTGCTCATAAAATGCTATTTGCTGTATCCTGGAATGTGAAGTACGAAATACATCACCCTGGTGGTGGCATTTATGACTTGCATGTGTGCCTCAACCCATACTGAATGTGGCAGGAGCAATTTGCATAGATTCTGAAACCATCCATAGACCTTTAAGGGGCCCATCTTCCAGCTGAGTGGGGAAGCATCGAGCCCCGAGTGAGACAGGCTCTGGAAGGCGCCCAGTGTGCGGGCCTCCTTCCTGCTCAGCTGGGCAAGACCCTAATTTCTCAGCTGACAACAGGGATGAAAATGGTTTGAGAACCTACAAACCAAATAAACTTCCCCAGACTTTTAGAAAAGTGACTTCACTTTGATTCATTCTCCAAGGACCTGACTAACCTGGTGTTATTTATTAATGAGTCACTTCAGTAGACAAGGAATTGGAGTTTTGAGTTAGATTGGGGGAGTTTCCAGGTAGCAGCAGTTGACTCATGCTGCCATGCAACTACTATAAGGAATACACCACCATTTTTCTCTAATAGAGGTGAATTATCTTGCCAGCATGTGGAAGAGTGTGCTTAGAGCGTCACAGTGCTTTGTGTTAAAGGGGAGAAAAACACCGTACAGTGACGGGGGCGGAACAGGTGTGTCACTGCAGTACAGCGCACAAGACTCTGCTTGCATACTGCCGAGATTCACACCAGCCTAGAAGCTGTTGACAGATAAAGTAACAAAAATGAAACTCACTTAGTTTTTCTTTACTGAGACCTCAAGTTAAAGTAGATTTTCAGTTCTTGTACTTACTACGGTGATAGAACAGAGATTGACGGCAAATATGTGCCAGTCCAGAAAAACAAATTAAGCCTAGGTTCATATCAAAATTATATTTGGTCTTGGGAAAAGAGCTGCTCTTTGGATTATTTTTGATCCTAAAACAAATATATTATGGAGTATCAACAGTATTCTTGGTACGCATTAACCTTTCCCTGTGAGCAATACTTGCAAAGTTAATGTTGTTTGCAGTCGACCAAGCATTATTGCTTTTGCAGTGTTGGAGTTATCGTCAGAGTAGGTTACGTTTTACTAAATGCAGATTACTGGCAACAGACATACATATTTCAGTCTGCACGAAGTATGAAACTAGATTTGGAAAATTGATGACAGACCTTTTTCTCTATTATAAAGTCATATTTGATGCTACAGTTTGGTTACCAACATAAGGACAAAAGCGGGAAATGCGAAGTGAGAATTTTTGATTTGTGTTGTTGAGGTTGTTGATGTGTCTTGAGTAAAATTTCTGGCTAAATCATCTGTACCTTCCCTCATGTTACTTCAGTTGACATAACCAAAGAGACCTGTGAACAGACCCTTCTCACTTTCCTTCCTTCCTTCCTTCCTTCCTTCCTTCCTTCCTCCCTTCCTTCTTTCCTTCCTTCTTTCCTTCCTTCCTTCCTTCCTTCCTTCCTTCCTTCCTTCCTTCCTTCCTTCTTTCTTTCCTTCTTTCCTTCCTTCCTTCTTTCCTCTCACCCTCTCCCCTCCCTCTTTTTTTCTTTCTACTCAGCTATCAACATGGAAATTTTGCTATAGATTCTCATAATTAAGATATTATTAAGGGGGGAGGGCATAGCTCAAGTGGTAGATTGCATGCTTAGCATGCACAAGGTCCTGGGTTCAATCCCCAGTACCTCCATTAAAAATAAATTAATTAATAATAAGCCTAATTACTCCCCCCCCCAAAAGATGTTATTGAGTTGACTACAGAATTCTGGACACGATGACACGATATACTTTGTGAGTTATACACAAGTGCGTAAATAGAGTCATCAGGGAACTCTAAACATCATTATAATCCAATGATGTCCATTCCTTGAGTATGTCCTAAAAATAATTTTGATTACATTTTTAAATTATTATTGTGAAGTCCCCATTTGAAAATTTTCTCATTAATTTTTTAGCAACAGATAGCATGAACTTGATTCTTGAATTACCTTTAGTGACCTTTCGCAAGACGATAATTACAAAAAAGGGAAGCCTGGAAGACTTGTAAAAAAAATTAAGATTATAAAGTAGCTAAAATGGCCCTTCTGTGCTGGTGTCGATTTCAAAATTAACATTTTGGTTCATGTGCTTCTAATAATCACTGACCCTTACTTCATGTACTTTCCACAGGAAATGAATACAGCAGAAATTACTTTGACCCACTGATGGATGAGGAAATAAACCCAAGGCAGTGTGGGATGGAGGTCAGCGGAGAGGGTGAGCTGGAATTAAGTATGTAATTTTTGTGTCAGAATATTCTTTTCCATTCATGAAAATGAGGTGACAAAGATCACACATGCAGTTCCATTTAGATTTTGCAGCTTACAATTTAAATGGTAAGTTTTAACCGCTAACGACAGGATGGGCAGCAAAGGTAGTTTTTGATCAAGGACGGCAAGCCAGCCAGAGCGAGGAAGCGGGAGCGTGCTTTCCTTTGATGCTGCTGTAAGCAGTTTTGGGCCATTACGAGGCCCATGTTATGCATATGAGGAGCATTATCACTTTACAAACGCCATCTCAGCTCTTCAAGTTCAAAATGAGCGTTCTTCAATAAAATTCATCTAGCATGTGAGATTTCTGTACACAGTGACTATTGAATTTCTTTTATTGACAGTGTGGAACCACCATCTAAGTTTTGAACGACAAAGGTGCAGTGTTGTGATAATGTCCTCGTCTTTAATCTTGATTCTAATTGTGACTGTAAAATAACAATTTAAAATTACTCCTTATGTGCCTGCCGCTGTGCATATTTGGTAGTTTACAAAGCACTCTAGGGTTTGCAAAGGTTATGGAGATAATGACAGTGACAAATGTTACTTAGAGTCATTTGCCATCCAGAAGATTGTATTCCACCACTGGGCTTCAGTCATTGGATCTGCACTTTTTAATGAAAGTCTGGGTTAAAGCCTCACAAATAAAAGGGTTCAGGCATGGTGCCAAGATTATTTTAAAAGACAGTTTTCAGTAAACTAAATATATTTTTAAATGATGAAGAATCCACGGATATCATCAAGAGACAAATGTGCAAAATAAGGGAAGGACTTATTCTCAGGACGAGTTTTCACCAGTAGCTCAAAATTGTAATGAATTGGAAATTGGAAAATCTCAACCTTTATTTACCCCCAAACACTCCAGGGAATGAGAAACAATCCCAGTGAATTCTGGAGAGGAGTACTGATTGAATTACCAGTTGAAGATTATTTTAATTTCTTGGAGAGCATGACACATAGTTATACTTGGTGGAATTTTTATAATGCAGGGACTCCTTCATTCAGGAAAGGTGACTTAATAAGATTTGTTGAATGAATGAAGAATGGCTGTAACCACGGACAGGCAAGTTTCATGAAACAAAATCCTGTTGGTCACCCTTCCCTGGTCAGCAATTATTGCCCAGATCCTCTGGTTAACTTAGGGGTCCACATTATAGAGCAGGCAGCTCTCTCTACATCTGCCCACAATCAAGTGTTAAGCCCCAAATAAATGATGTCATCTTTTTCTTTTTGCTGGGTATACAAGTTACCCCACTTAGAGGAACAGACAGTGCTAATTAGCACAAGATGTCCCTCCGCATTCTCTCAGGCCCAGGGCTGAAGACCATGCAGAGACCTAAGTGTTGCTGGGATGGGCCCTGAGCAGACCCAGCCTGAGCAAAGGTGGGGTTCACAGCGTTCAGTGCGGCAGGATTTGAGGGACACACCACAGGCTTGCTTGCCCCATCTGTCTTCACTTTGATTCAGCTTTCTTTTCTTTTCTTTTTTTAATTTTTACTTATAATTTATATCCTACTTGCTTCCCAAATAATTTGAGACAGCTTATAATAGAAACATAAATGTATATGGTCAAAGTCAAGTTCAAATAAAGATGCCAGGGGGACTTGAGAACACCTACAAAAGGAAGAAGTAAAAGTAGAGAAAAACACAGAGCAACATTACAGCTGTAGTTAAGCGTCTACTCTTACTTTGAGCTTCCTGGACGTCACCATAGAAAGGACAGTAGCATAGGTTAGATGACTTTCAATGTTTAGTAGAATTCATGACTCTTTTTCAGTGTAAATAATCTACCACCACCATTTAATTTTTTTTCACTATTAAACATCAAATGTCGGTTGATGTATACACATATATTCAAGTCCATGGGGAATAATTCTGTTAAGATTTTTTCCTTCAGTATGTGTTCAGTTGTTCTCAATCACTTTTTCTCACTTACTAAAATAACTCTTTACAGTACTTGTGATTAGAACGGGCTGATTATAGTTAAGTCTTCTAATAGTTACAATTATTATTTCTGTTGAATTTATGCTTAGGTTTCACCATTTGCTGTGTGACCTTGGGCCCCTTTCTTAAGCTTTCTTTGCCATTTCTGCCAAATGGACATATAATACCTGACACAATGGAGTAGTTATGGGGATTAAATTACTAATTATTCCATGAGCAGGCATAGCACATACATAGAATAATGATGATGATTGATGATGATGATAAAAATATTAATAATAGCTAAATGTTTATTGAGTGTTTACTCGGTGCCTGACACAGTCCTAAGCACAGTTCTAAACAAAGTAAGCGTTAATTTATTGAAACCTCTTAACAGCCCTCAAGTTTAGATTCCATTTTTGATCCCCATTTACAGAATAGCACCCTTTAATCCACCTAGATTCATCCCCCCACTTGACTCTTTTGCTCTTAGTTTGTGTAGCCAACCTTTTCTTCCCTTTTGACTTTGTGAACCAAGCAAATTTATTTTTCAAACCAGTTCGATCCCTCATTTTGAGAGGTTCTAATTCAAAGGATATATTAGTCAGGATTCTCCAGAGAAGCAGAGTTCAATAGAACCAACAGAAAGAGAGAGATTCATTTTATGAATTTGGTTCCCATGTTTGTGGAAGCTGGCAACTCTGAAATCCTTAGGGCAGACTGGCAGGCTAGTGATTCGGGTAAGAGCTGATTTGAAATTCGGGCAGGAGTTGAAATTACAGTCTTGAGTGTGACTTCTGCAGGACAGCGTGATGGAAACTCAGGTAAGAGTAATGCTGCATTCTTGAGACTGAAGTCCACAGGGCAGGCCAGCAGGCCAAAACTTCAGGCCAGATTTTCTACATTACAGTCTTGACACCAAATTCCTTCTATCTGGTGAAATCTCAGTCTTTACTCTTAAGGTTTTCAACGGATTGGATGAGGCCCACCCGCGTTATGAAGAGTAATCTGCTTTACTTAACGTCTACTGATTTAAATGTTAATCACAATGTCACTTTCATGGCAACATCTAGATGGTTCTTAACCAAATGACTGGGCACCGTTGCCTAGCCAAGCTGACACATACAATTAGGCATCACAAATGATTATATTTAAATCAGTCAGGCCTCTATATTTGTAGTATAATATCTGAGTCAGCAAATATATATTGAATACCTTTTTTTGGTGCTAGACATTGACTAATGCACTTTTATACCTAACATGTCCCTTCCCTTCTGATGACTCTTTGCTGCTTGTTTTCCTTGAAACCACCAAGCTGCACAGGTAGCTCTTACAGGTAGCACCTGAGAGGACTTCCAGCATCATTTATGAGCTCACAAAAGTTTTACGGAGTTTATAGAGTAGTCAGGACCTTTCCAATACCCTACCTCATTTCCCTCTGAAAAAAGCTCTCTTCCATTGGTTAAAGGTGTCAAGGTTCTTGTTAAAAACTCTAACATTGGAGGCATGGAAAATTCCATATTTTACCTTCCAGCATTTTTCTTTTTAGAGACTGGAAGAGAGAGGATTATTTTATATTTACAGCATGCATCTAGCTAGATGAGTAGATACATTTTGTAGATACTGTTTTCAGATAATGGAGAAGTAAAACACACATAGCATTTATATAAATGCTGGCATTTCTATGCAAACAAACAAGGCAGGACAAATAAAGTCCTTCTGTCTGTGCGGAGCTTGGGAACAGTTCTCAGGGATCCTAATTTGGGAAACGAGGCCAAGAACTCTGGGCTTCTCTGAAACCTATTCATCTCCCACGCTGGTTTCAGCAAAACAGAAAGTCCGTGGTAAATGCTGACGTAAACAACACGTAGTATTAATGCGCAGAAGAGCGCAGTGCCTACACTTCAGGATGTATTTGGTAAGTGGGAAAAAATCTTTAAAGCACAGCTGTACGTTGCGCGCTTTGGGGACGTGACAGGATGAACAAAGGTTGTTGGCAGTGTGCTTAGTTTTTAATCCTTAAAACTTGTTCTGGGCTTCAGCGATTTCTCAGCACATTAAACATAAAATAATTTACTAAATAGTCGATGATGAAACATGAAACTTGATCTCATATAAGGAAAGAATGGTTAAATTACTGCGTGTTTAGCGACACTCGTCACACTGAAGTGGCAAAGAGCAAGTGCAGCTCCATGTGAGCGTCTCGGGTTCTGCAGGTGAGCGCGTCGCCCAGGGGGCGGCGGGTTCCGGTCGGAGGCGCGGGCTCCGCAGAGTGGGCGGTGACGCCGTCGCAGCTTACGGCGAGGAGACTGAAGGACATGCCCGGAAAGGCGTAATTCTGCCTGGAAGTGCTTCGCTGGAACAGGTCAGCATGAAGCTCTATCTCAAGGAATGTAAAATAATCTCGCTTTTTAAAATTGCAAGTTGAAATGTCAGCCCTGCGCATCGTCTACCCCCCTTTCTGGCTTGACCCATGACTTTCTGAGTCTTTCCCCCTCATTTTTCGTATACTTTGTACCGTGCAGAGCTTACATTATTTTTTTTTATCAATATCCATCCTAGTCCTTTCAGAATTTAGTTTCACTTCATCTTTTTAAATTTCATGTTAGAGTGCTGATTTCTAGCATGTGATGAAGTATCTATAATAAAACTTGACACCAGCATAAACTTATTTGGATAAAATTAAACTACTTGGACCCATTTGCAGAAGCACCACATAAATATGTGAGTAATCCCATTTTTCTGAAGTCACCATTAAGGAACTTCATTTGTGCATTTTAACTGTTAAAACTGGTGCCACACAAGGGAATCTTTCGCCTACGGGCAGTATTGACTTCAGAGATAGCTTTTCCATTTCCTGTACCTGTAGCTTTGACTTACGTGTCATGCAGCATCATACGCTCAGATTCCCCAAAGAGAGGTCAAGCACTTCTTCTATGTAGTCACCTTGTCTATCTCAAATCAAAATACGAGAATCCCACAAGTCTAGGGCCAGGGGTGTGTGTGTGTGTCGTGTGTGTGTGTGTAGGTTTAGGTGTTGGTGGGTATGTCACAGAGCCTAGCTGGACCACACCACTTAATTCCCATGAGCCCAGTGTGAAGCGATAAGAAAATCACTCATGGAGTCCACTCTTAGCTAGCAGGATGTGACAGTGATGTCAGCAGTGCCACTGCCACACCTGATACAACAGGGAGCAGCAGCCTAGGTGAGTCACCCTGGGTAGGTTGCTCACGGAGGACTTCCAGTTGTACCTGGAGGAGGACTTTGCATTTGGCTGAGGTCTCATGATGAGGGTAGGAGGCTGTGAGATCTGGTCGTTAATGAAACCACTTATTATTCCACAGGAATCAGTCCACATGGGGTAGGCTGGTTCTGCAGCTGTCTTGGAAGGGTGCTACCACAGCTGACATTTAGAGTCCAAGGTAACTGAGACAGCAGCGCACCTCAGGGCACGAGGACATTATGAGGGACAGAACCAAAGAGCGGTGGTTGGATGCAGAACACTCTTTGGGTCAGTTAGGGGGTCACATTTCCAGGGTCATGCAGATGATAACATATTATTTTTTTTGTTATCATAGGGAAGTCTAGTTGCCCAAGTATACAAAGCTACTTTAGAAATATTTGTGCTGACTTTTTATATCCCATTGGTGTTAGAAAGCATGTAGGAAAAACACAAAATGACTCTGGTCTGAGCCTTATCTAGTCAGGAATAAAACTAATCAATTAAGTGCATAGTTATAACAAATTTAATCACAGAGGAAATCCAGGGAAACAACAATACATTGTGTTTCAAATAAGCATTGAATTAGAAATAAAATAATTTCATTTTGCTTTTTAGCTACCAGCAGGCAGCGTCTTCCTGGACATTTCCTAATATGTATTTTATGTGATGTACCTGTGCCTAATCAGTGGTAGATAATTAGGTTCTCCTCTGGATTTTAAATATAAACAATCCATACATTTAGCTTATTCAATTAGGAAACCATGCTTCAAGGATTTTCTTTAATGTTTCATGTGTAATATCCTATGATAGTCAGGGGAAATTATTTTAAGTTTTTGGTCTTGATTTTAATAATAAAATACAGCATTTAAGAAGTGGTGGAATAGGCACGTTAGCCTGAATTAAGCATCTTCCAGGAAAACATTCTGAAAAGCTTTACCAGTATGTATTGGCGGCTAATCCTGCTTTTCTAAATTCTTTAAAATTGCCTGGCATTTGACAATGGGCATGAATCAAATCTGACTTTATGTGTCAAGTCTGAAACCTGATTCTTGAATATTAGAGACAATATAAAAATGTAAAATCCATAATAAAATCTCTATAAATAAAAGATGGATTTTGTAAGATACTTTAAAACATTAACCAGCATATTTTTCTGTAAGCCAGCAACCTATATTCTGCTCTGTGGTTAGTATAGGAAACTTTTGGGAGGGAAAATGGATTTTTAAAAATCACTGGAGATATTTACATGAGCTAAACTTCTATTTTTGTAACTTAATCAATGTAGTAACTTATCTATCACTCCTTAAATATTACACTAAATAGAAAAATAAATTAATATTTAACAAATGTTATAAGGAGAAAGGGAAGAAGAGAACAAGCATTATTTCATAGTAAAAGAAAAAAGCAATTGTGATGACTTTTTGAGATATTTGTGTCATAGAGTAGAGAAAAAGGCTCTTTATTTTTTCCAGATTTATTGAGTTATAATTGACAAAATTGTAATATATTTGAAGTGTACAGTATGATTTGGTACATGCTTGTGTTCGTTTTTTTCTAAGAGTGCTTAAGATCTACTCTCTTAGCAAATTTCAAGTGTAAAATATAATATTAACTATAGTCACCATGCTGTACATTAGATCTTCAGAAATTATTCAACTTAGAACTGGAAGTCTGCACCTCTGACAAGAATCTCCTCATTTCTCGTACCTTCTTCTCTTGGCAACCACTATTCTAGTCTGTTTCTATGAGTTCTACTTTTTAAAATTTTTTTAAAGATTCCACATATAAGTGATACCATACAGAGTTTGTCATTGTCTGTTTTATTTCACTTATCACAAAATCCTCAACAAATTAGGTTTAGAAAGATTGTACCTTAACATAATGAAGACCATCTATGACATGCCCACCCCTAATGTCGTACTCAATGGTGAAGAGCTGAGAGCTTTTCCTCTAAGGTCAGGAACAAGGCAAGGATGCCCACTCTCACCCCTTTTTTCAGTATGGTACTGGAAGTTCCAGCCAGAGCAATTGGGTAAGAAAAAAAATAAAGAGCACCAAATCAGAAGAAAAATCTCTTTGCTGGTATAATAGCCAACATCCGTTGCATACCTACTGATACTGTTCTAAGAAACTGCGTAATTTAACCTCATGGCTGCCTTAAGAAGATAGTGATATTATGCCTGTTTTATAGAAGAGCAACTGAGGCATAGAGAGGCTGCGTGACTTGGGAAAGGTTTTACAACTAGTAAGTTGCTGAGCCAGGGTTCAACTTTAAACAGTCTTAAGCATTCACGCTGTATTGTTAGTGGCAGTCACAGTGTTCAAATTTGCCGTCATTCATCTGGCACTTTACATTTTGGAGGGAGTGAAATTCAAGGCCAATTAAGTGCTTTTGACATTCTTTAAATTATTCTGTAGAGAAGATGGACGCACATATTTTGTAACATTATTTCGTCTTGTATTTGGTAAAACCAAGAAAAACAAAGTTGAGACATGTTTACAATAGCTTAAAGACTCAGTGGCATTCCTTGTAGTTAAGCTGGCCAATTTCCAAGAAAGAAAGAATACAAAACAATCATTCCATAAAGGAATTCTGAAAATACAGAACATTTAAAAAATTTGACTATCATCTTCACCCTACCTACCATTGGTTTCATACCTTACATACCTTGCCCCACGTAAAAAAAGGACTGTCATTCTCCAAATATATACCACATTAAGAAAAAAATTCTTGTGCACAATCTCTGGTTGGTCACACTTCCCATCATTTCCTCAAGGAAGCTCAGTCATTCACGCTTCTCTTCTCATGTCTTTCCTTGTATTCTGTGAATAAATGGTATATCTCTTGATCATGCTCTTCCCTCCTGGAAGTTAGGAATTTCCACCCTGTTTGTTTGTGTGTCTTTTTACTCAACACCCAGCCTGGAGTACAATGTTTGTTAACTAGATACTTACTGAATGGGCATTTGATACATAACATATTGGATAAATGAATAATTGCAAAAAATCCCAGCCATTCATGTCGAAATTAATGTTTTTATAAGGTCAGAAATCCAATTAGAATTGTCATATGATACTAAACAGAGTGAACCACGGGATAGTCACTACCACATGTTGGTACTGCCCAGTGTATTCTTCATCTCTAGCTGCCAGAACACAGTACCATACACGGGATGGCTTAGACAACGGACATTTGTTTTTTTCACAGTTCTGCAGGCTGGAAGTTTGAGATCATGGTGCCAGCAGGGTTGATTTCTGGAGAGAACCCTCTCCTGGCTTGCAGACAGCTGCCTTCTCCTTGTGCCCTCACATGGTAGGGAAAGAGAGAGAGGAAACATGCTCTCCAGTGTCTCTTACGAGGGAGGGCACTAATCCCATCACAGGGCTCCCACCCTCACAACCTCATGAAGAACTAATTATCTCCTGAAGGCCCCCTTTCCAATGACAATCACACTGGGGATTAGGGCTTAAACCCACAGGAATTTTCAGGGAGCACAATTCAGTTCTTAGTACTCTTTAAAAAATGCTAGATTTTCATGAAAACTTTTCTACATAAATCTTAGCTCATGAAAAATTCATTTACCCTGAGTACTGAGGAATGTACTTGTTTCACAAATGTTTCAGCCGAAAGTGCTCCTAGTGGCTGAGTGCTTCGTTTATTTCAGGACGGAGCTTTGGATGGGAAAGGAGCCTGGGGCTGAGAAAGTGTGCTGCTCGGAGATGGGTGGGCTGCCAAGGCTCTGAGAAGTTGTTCTTCCTGCCTATCAGAGACCCAGAGTGCTTCCAGACATTCCTGGAAAAAGACTTTTGACATGCACTTTGAGGGGCAACAAAAGTAAAATAAAGTTGCTTGTTTCATTGCTAATACTTAGAAACTTCTCTTCGATCATTTGAAATCTGACTTGTACCACAATAATTCTGTGCCATCTATCAATTTGGAAAGGATGAAATCTTTTCAAAGTATGTGCTGAACACGTACCATTTTTTGCTGTTAAGATGGCTCACTTTGAATGTTTATAATCTGTTAGAATATAGAATGGAACATTGAGAAGGAACAGAAAATAAATGTATAGTCATGTAATTGAAAATTTCTAGCAAAACCAGTGGCTTGACTCTTGGTTTCTGTAAGTGAAAATTTGGATTACTTCATTTCCAAGGAAAACTGAGGTGAAATTTGTATGTGTGCATGTGTTTGTGTGTGTGTCTGTGTGAGAGAGAGGATGATTTGTCAGTGCAATTGCTTAAGGATCACTAAAATGAAAAAAAAAAGGAGATATATGAGAAAAAAAATCTTAATGAGAACATTTTGATGCTGTGTCCTATCCACCAAGTTGGTTGAAATATGAGTTCTATGTAGAATTTGCACAAA
Source organism: Camelus dromedarius (assembly GCF_036321535.1). Lineage (NCBI taxonomy): Eukaryota > Metazoa > Chordata > Mammalia > Artiodactyla > Camelidae > Camelus > Camelus dromedarius. Next base: position 6,082,444 of record NC_087454.1, on the reverse strand, counting down.
TCCAAGGAAAATGCCAGGATGCTCAAGTCTCTAAACCCAGGATGTTTAGTTGGGTGTATTTACAAAGACTCCGCAACAGGAACTGTTAGACTGCAGGAAACCTCATTTTCAATATGTCTGCATAACATCAATAAATAGTAACAAGAATTATATCTGAATATGGAGAGAACTAGCCTTCTTAACTTTTACCTCCTATTTTTTTTCTCTAATAAGTTTGCTGACCACAGTGCTCATTAGTGGCACAATAAAAAGGAGCTGCTGGTAAATAATAACAATTCTTTGTAGTTATACAGCACCTTTGATCAGAGCACCTCAAAGCTTTCATGACTCATTAATCTGTGAAATCCGTCAGCGAAGTATAAAGGTGCCTAGAATTACTGCCCTCATTTTGTAAACGGAGAAACTGAGGTATTTGTAAGAAACTATCCCAAGGTCATTCAATGATTTGATGACAGGATCGGGGATATGATCTGTAAACCAGATGTAATTAGAGCAAAGACACACAGTGCTCAAGGGAAACCAGCAGCTTCTGAGAAACTGCTGAGAAACTTTATGTAATGCCTGGAAACAACATTGCTTTAAAAGACACACTTTTTATTTAGTTTTCATTTTTTTAAAAAAACACCTTTATTGTGGTGTAGTTCCTGTGTGGTAAACTACACATATTTCACATGTACAATTTGATGAATTTTGATAGATGTCTACACCAGCGAAACCACCACCACAATCAAGACAGCTAACGTTTCTACTACTCCCCAAGAGGTGCAGTTTTCGAATTCCCAATTTATCCTTTCCCACCCGCTTTACCCACTGGTAACTGAAAGTTTGTTCTCTATGTCTGTGAGTCTGTTTCTGTTTTGTAGTTAAGTTCATTTGTGTCCTTTTTTTTTTAGATTTCCACATATAAGTGATGTCATATGGCATTTTTCTTTCCTTTTCTGGCTTACTTCACTTAGAATGTTGATCTCCAAGTCCATCCAGTGCTTCAGGTGGCATTATTTTATTCTTTTTTATGGTTGAATAGTATTCCATTGTGTGTGTGTGTGTGTGTGTGTGTTTGTGTGTATACACACACACCATATCTTCTTTATTCAGTCATGGACATTTGGGTTGTTTCCATGTCTTGGCTATTGTAAATAGTGCTGCTGTGAACATTGGGGTGCATGTGTCTTTTTGAATTATATTTTTGTCGAGATATATGTCCAGGAGTGAGATTGCTGGATCATATGGTAAGTTTACTTTTAGTTTTTTAAGGAAGTTCCGTACTGTCCTCCATAGTGGCTGCACCAATTTCCATTCCCACCAACAGTGTAGGAGGGTTCCTGTTTCTCCACACCGTCTCCAACATTTATCGCTTTTAGACTTTTTGATGAATGGCCCATTCTGACTGCTGTGAGGTAGTATCTTACGGTAGTTTTGATTTGCAGTTAGTTTTCATTTTGAATGATTTTTCCCATTTAATAATGGAGAGCACTCCACAGCTTCCTGTTTAGATCACTTAGTATTGGGCATTTACTTGAGATTCCTCTGGTTTTGTATTTCTTCTGTATGAAGAAATAGTGTATGTTTTAATTAAACATTTCAAATTAATGACTAATAAAAAATAAAAATAATTTATATCTGTATATGTCCACACCTATAAATGTCCCGTCAACTAAATATCAGTCTATCTCTCTCATCAATTGATTTTGAAAAAATATTCTGCAAAAATATTCTGTACTCTATTTCATTGCATTTTTTCATATGAATGAAGGTTAAGGGCATAAACCTTGCAATATTATTATTATTTTCCACAAAGCCAACTTCTCAGTTCCAGTTAGAAACAACACTCAGGAAACGGCAAATCACACTTTCTTTAAAACTAGTCTCAGTAAAAAACAACTCATTGTACGGTTTCCTGAAAGAAAAATATTTATTTTTTTATATGATTATTTTTCATTGCCCCTTTACTGTGTTATGGTTACTTACATTTTCAAAAGTTTGTGCCTTGGGACCCCTGTGGAGCAGCAGAGGCTGTAAGGGAAGGGATCACCTTGTTTGCGTGTACACACACACACACACCGAATTTTGTATTTTATGTCTTTGTCCCAATTCCCTGTTTCCTAGCATAGTTGACCCTTGAATAATGTGGGGGCTAGGGGACCCCCAGGGAATGGAAAATCCATGTGTAACTTTATAGTCAGCCCTCTGGATCCCAGGTTCCGTATCCTAGGATTCAACCAACCTCTGATGGTATAGCACTGTGGTATGTATTTACTGAAAAAAAATTCAGGATATAATTGGGCTGAGCAGTTCAAACCCATGTCGTTCAAGTGTCGCTGTATACCACAGTTTTATACATAGTAGACCTTCAAGGCTGTGCATTGATTTCCTTGATATTTGGCAGAGCACTTAACTTTTCTCATACTGTCTGTTTTGTTTTCATCATACACCAAGTCTCTCTTCTTGTTATCTCATGTGTTTTTCAGACAAAACCCAATGCCACTGGTTGTTTAAATGCGGTCCATCAACCTCTCTCAGGATACCTGAGGTGCTAGTTAGACTGCACATTCCCGGGTACCAGCAGAGACTCACTGTCTCCTAATCTCTGTGAAAGGAGCCCAAGAATGTATAAATTTAACAGAAACCCTCGAGGACATTCACATTAAATGTAAGGCCTTTTCCTGTCTTACAGGTGGTACTTCCATAGCACTTCCATGTGCCAGGCATTGTTCCAAGTACTTTCAATTCTCACAGAAACTCTTGAGATGTTATGACTTTAAAAAAGGGATCTTGCCAAGACCATGAATTCCCATTCTCCATATGTATTTGTAATACGCTAATTGTAAATGAGACGACAAGACAACACCTATAAGTTATGAGGCAGCACTTCAGATTTAATTGACAGGAAGTTATAAAAGCAGTCTAGGAAGTCCTGATTACCCTTCAGTCAGATTAAATTGCTTTTTAAAAATTATCACTGGAGTGGTAAAATTGTTTAATTGAGATCTTTTGTTTTTCTATGGTAGAGTGAATTTATTCAGTCTATCTTTGGGTCCTGGTCATATATAATGGGATATTTTTCAGAAAACTTTTGGAATTTGTTGTCATTTTTTTTCCACTGTTAGATTTCATTTTTAAGGTCTAAAAATTTGCACACTAATAAATTTTATCAAAAAACACCCACAATTTTCCCCAGGATGTTTTGGGGATAAATAAAGAAATATGAATATAGACAAAGTGTTAGATGATATTAAAAAATTAGCGTTGCTAAGGTAATCAGGCAGTGTGATGTTGGTGAAAAAGTGGACATACAGATGAGTGGAACACGATAAAGAGTCCAGAAATAGACTGACATAAATATAGTTGGCTGATTTTTGATGAAGGAGCAAAGGAAATTCAATGGAGAAAAGACAGTCTTTCTAACAGATAGTTCTGGAACAACTGGACATCCCCTTGCTGGAAAAAACCAACCCCCCCAAAAGAAACCAAAAACCTAGATACAGACCTTGGATCTCTCACAAAAAATTAACTCAGAATGAATCATAGGCTAAGTGTAAAATACAAAACTATAAAACTAGGCACTAACACAGGAGGAAATCTAGGTGACCCTCAGTGCAGCAGTAACTATTCAAGTACACCACCAAAGGCACAACCCCAGCAAGAAATGACTGGTAAGCTGGACTTTATTAAAATTAAAACCTTCTGCTCTGTGAAAGGTGAAACCAAGAGAATGAAGAGAACACACTAGGAGGAAATATTTGTAAAAGACATACCTGATAAAGAACTGCTCTCCATAATACACAGCGAACTCTTAAAACTCAACAGTAAGAAAACAGACAACATCATAGGCATATTAAAAGATGCTCTGTGTCATATCTACTAGGAAAATGTAAACTAAAGCAGCAATGAGATACCACTACATACGTATTAGACTGGCCAAACACTGATGACATCGAATGCTGGTGAGGATGTGGAGCAGCAGGAACTGTCATTCATTGCTGATGGGAGTACAAAAATGGTATAGCCACTCTGGAAGACAGTTCGGCAGTTTCTTACAAAACTAAAATACTCTTACCGTAATATCCTGCAATCATTGTCCTCAATATTTACCCAAATGAGTTTAAAAAAAAACTTACGTTTACACAAAAATCTGGATGTAGAATGTTTATAGCAACTTTATTCACAGTCGCCAAAACTTGGAAGCGATCAAGATGTCATTCAGTAGGTGAGTAGATAAACTGCGGTTCATCCAAATGATGGCATATTATTTAGCACTGAAAAGAAGGAACTGCTAAGTCATGAAAAGACAGGAAGGAAACTTAAATGAATATTACTAAGTGAAAGAAACCAATCTGAAAGGGCTCTGTAATAATTCCAACTATGTGACATTCTGGAAGAGGCAGAATAGGGAGGCAGTAGAAAACATCGGGGGTTCGGTGGGAGGGAGGGATGAATGAGTAGGCAGAGTACAGGGACTTTTTAGGGCAGTTGAACTATTCCATTTAATACTGTAATGGTGGTACTTGTCATTAATACATTTGTTTAAAACCATACAATGTACACCAAGCATGAACCATAATGTGAACTGTGGACTTTGGAAAACTGTTGTGTCCATGGACGTTCAAATGTTGATGGTAAGGAAAGTGTGTGTGAGGGTGGGGAGGGGAGTTGCACATTTGGGATTCAGGACATCTCCGTACTTTGGTGGTGATAATGTGTCAGTGTAGACTCATCAGTCTTGAGAAATAAACTGCTCTGTTGGGGGTGTTGATAGTGAGGAGGCTGTGAGTGAGCGGCGCAGAAGATACACAGAAACGCTGTGTTTTCTGCTCAGTTTTGCTGGGAAAATAAAACTCTGAAAAATGAAGTCTATTTTTTAAAAAGTGCTAATTTCGTAATGTGTCATAGTGACATTATGATTATGAAGAAAATACCCCCGTTTTAAGAGATACATACTGCAGTGTTTAATGGTGAAATGTCAAAATGTCTTTAAATTACCTTGAAATTTTCCAGTCTTTGTATGTATACATATAAATGGAGCAAATGTGGCAAAATTTCATCCTTATTAAATCATGTAACTCTCAGCCATCTCTAACCGTAAAGTCAACAGTACCATGGTAATCTCAGCTTCCCAAACTCTAGTGAACCGTAGTAATTTCCCACTGATGTGGTCATAAGTGATAGATAGATAGATAGACAGACAGACAGACAGAAGATAAATAGATCATAGAATTTTTTTGTATATTGAACTTTAGATAGATAGATAGGTAGATAGATAGATAGATAAATAGCGGATAAATAGATAATAGAATTTTTTGTATATTGAACTTAAATTTATTGAGTACCAGGCATTGGGACAGGAATTTTTGTTATTTCTTTTTTTTTTTTGCACATAACCGTGGGAGATAGATGGGAGATAGGTGTGATGATCCCCATGTGTTAGGTGAGGAAATTGAAGATGAAAGCTTGTTACCCTCACTTTTCACCTGAGTTCCCAGATGCCCCTTTACCCTTCCCTTGACTCCTCAGAGTTGCTTTTATTCCATCCTTTGAGGCAGCGGCTGTAGGAGGTCACACGTGAATGCCTTCTCCAATCCTGTACCTGTGGATTCTTTCATTTGTCATGGCTTTCCTTTAGAGTCATTAACCACTCAAGTCTCACTTTTGAGAGAATTGATTAAAATAGATTTAAACAGCATGGCGTTTAAATTATTTTTTTAAAAGCAATTTTCCACTGTAGATTTAGAAACTAACAGATCTATTTTAGCTAGCGTAATTTCTGATTAACTAATTTAATCTGTACAAAATTACATAAGCAAACCTGAAAAAAGCCTCCATCAATTTTTTTGCCTTTGGATGTAATATAATATTTTCAAAAATGAACCAAACAGAGTAATTAGCCCCCAGGCAGAGCAAATGACTCTAATAGCCATCTCCCACACGGTTCTTTGGTGGAAAGGCTGAAAATGAAAATAAAAATGTGGCAACCCATGGGTTAAAGCCCTGAATGTACCCTATTAAGTAACAGTTCGGAATACTAATACATAGGGTTACCTTTTCAGAACTTCGAAAAGAAGAGAAAATTGTTATCTTCCTTTTGGGCTGCCAAAACTCTCTTCTGACGGACTGTATAATTTCAGCAGTGCTTGGCTGCCTTTAATTGCATGGACAGACTTTTATTTTTCAGCTCTTTAATTAATTCAGTTTTTATTTGATTTCAATCCTATTATTTGTGGCACAATAAGATCATAAATAAAATGTTCTAATTGTACTTGGTGAGGATCAACCTTTTATGTTTTGAGAAGGAGACATAGTCTCTGAAGACGCATCCTTAGGAGGGATGAGTTCTGGGTTCTGGGCCTCAAAGTTCAGACTAGCCCCCTATTGCTTGGGAAAAACACTCAAGCAGTCTGGATTTTGGTTTTCCCATGAAAAGAACCGAGGAAATATCGCTTGAATAGCCTTACAGGCGATTCTGAAAAGGTGCTTGGACAGTGGTGGGATGGAGGTGTCAGGGACACCCCCTCCACAGTTAAGAAACACTGATTTAAACAGCATGAATGCGTATGTGAAGCACTGAATAATTTCATTGAAGTTATTTTGATTCGTTGTGTACACTACATTGTAAAACACAGAGAAAAATGCAAAGCAAAGCAACTTTTCAGGCTAAAAAGTGTCCCTGATCCTGAAGCCAGCGAATCCCTCCTGAGTGTGGGTCATCGCTCTCCCCAGCTCTTCACATGCTCCGTCTTCCTCACGTACTGTTCTAAAGCAATTGTTCGTTTCCTTTCCTCATCTTCATAATCTTCCCAGAAGTAATTTTTTTTAACTTTTTGGGGATTTGTCTATTATTTGTTCATTTTCTGTTTCATTGGTTTCTTCCCTTATCTTCGTGATTCCCTGTTATTGCATCACTCCATGATGTGATGTGATGTGCTACGGATCCTAACCTCACCCCAAAATGACTTCAGCAGGAAAGACGGACGGTCCCATACACACACACTAAGAGCATAGGATAAGGCTTACTACTCACGGAATGAGGCTTTCTGGGGAGAGCAGGACAGGCTCACCAGTGAGTCCAAAACAGCTTGAGGGAGTGAGGGGACGAGACAGCTTGGCTTTTATTGTGGTTGGGTGGCAGGGCCAGGGCGAAGTTGCCACAGGCAGCAGGTGCTTGCATGGTTTGAACCTCCCACTGGCACCAAGGCAGGGAGTGCCTGGGCTTTTTATCAGCGTGGCCACCTGTGGAGGAGGTGAGGCCCACAGGAGGGTCAGACTTGAAAGCTGTCAGCAGTCAGGCATCAAAAAAGGAGTCAGACTCTTCTTCAGGACACCTGTATTTGCTTACTTTGGGGTTAACTTGCTTTATCACTTCTTTAAGGTTTAAGGTGAAAACATACATCACTGATTTTATATTTCATACGTACTCCCTACAAGGTAGACTTTAAATGCTATAAATTTTCTACTCTGTATTTCTTTGCTGTATTCCACGAATTCGGTCATGTTACCCTTTGATTATCATTTAGTTCAACATATTTTCCAATTTGTCCTTTGACCAGTGGCTTCTCTAGAAGCCTGCTCTTTAATCTCCGAATATTCGGGCAGTTCTTCTAGAGATCTTTCTGTTGTTGATTTCTAATTTAATCCTGTTGTGATCAGAGAAAATACTCTGCATTACGTTAGTCTTTCGACATTTGCTGTATTTTGTTTTAAGGCCCAGAAAATGGTCAGTTTTTACTGAATGTTCCATGTACCCTTGAGAAGACTGCATATTACACTATTATTGGGTATAATGTTCTATAAATGTCAAGTAGGTCTAGTTGTTTGATAGCACTTTTAAAATTTTCTACATTTTTACTGATTTTGGGAGGTCTTTTGCAATTACTGAACGCCCCAAGTATGACTGTGGGCTTGTCTCTTTAGTTCTGCCAGGTGTTCTTTTGTGTGTCCGGAAGCTTTATTATTACAGCACATGCCTTTACGATTGTTGCTTTTTCCCCTGAATCGTTATGAAACGCCCCTCTTTTTCTCTGGTCATACTCTGCATCTTGCAGTCTAGCTTTTCTGACGTTGATACGGTCACATCTGATTCCTCATGCTTAATTGTTTGTGTAATTTATATTTTTTCATTCCTTTAAACATTTTATGTTAAAGGTATATTTCTTACTAGCCACATATAGTTTGGTCTTGGTTTTTATTTAGTCTGACAGTCTCTTCCTTTATATAAAGATATTTAAACCATTTACATTTGATAAAATCACTAATAATCACGGGTTTAAATATATTATCTTGTTATTTGATTTCCATTTGTCTTGTCTGCTCTTTGTTGCTGTTTCTCTTGCCTTTTTGAGGGGTTTGTTCTGTGGTGAATCAAGTAAGGGTTTTTTTTTTTTTTTTTTTTTGGTATGCATTTAATCGATTCTACTGATTTTTTTAAAATCATGCCTCCTGGAGATTTTTTTTTTCTTTAATATTGTTCTGAAAATTACAATATGCTTCTTAACTTATTACAGTCTGCCTTCAAAAATATTTTACTACTTCACAAAAAAATTTAAGAATTTTACAATGTATGTTTCTAATAGTAAAACTCCCATGCTTCGTGCTCTTGGTGCTGTATGTTTTAGTTCTATAAATGCTGTAATCTCCAATACGTTGTTTTATTATTATAATACTTCAAATAATCAATAGAAACAAAGAAGCTGAAAACACATGTATCTTTAAACATATAATTGGCAATACATTACAAAGGTCTCTCCTGGGAGAGAATAATACTTTTTTGGATTTTATTTGATGATGTGTTTTTTTTACCTCAGCTCTGAAATAGGGTTTAAAAAATATGATTTTGTAGATTATATAGTTTTGTTTTATTTTTCAGGTGGGAGGGGCATTCTTTTCAGGCTTTTATGACTCAAGTAGAGGCAGAAGTCTCTCTTGCCAGAATCTTCAAACTCTCATTTAAAGTTCTTTTTTCTCTTTAGCAAACTATTATTTTAAGTCACCCTCAGGTTAAAAAAAAACAAGCAAACATAATGGCAACTCTTCCTTGACCATTTATCCCTTTTTTCCCTCTGGCCATAAATGTCTATACTGCTCACCTTCTAAACTAGAAAGAATCATATCCCCTTACTTTCTCCATTTGTTTTCCCTCTCAGCCTTTTCTCAGTCCTCTAATATTTAGTTTCCCATATGACCACCAAGACAGTTTCTCCTTCTGTGACCTGCAGTTACCCAGTCAATCACATTTAAATTCATACTTTGACTTGTTGCACTCAAAACATCGGACACCTTCTACTTTCCCGAGACTCCCTTATTGCTTGCTTTTACAGCTGCCCTTTCATCTCTGAGTCCTCCTGTCCAGTCTGTCTTTAAAATGTTGTTTTTCCTGGAACTCTTTGTAACCCAGGTTCTTTTCATGCTCTGCACATTTACTGAGGGTCATCCCATCCGGTACGACAGCTTCAACTTTCAGCTGAAGACTCACATTTGTATCTCCAGCCCGGATTGCTGACCTGCTCTCTGGAGCTATCTATTAAACCACCTTTAAGACACCACTACTGGATGCTCCCGTTTTTTCCCCTCCTTGCCTGTTTTTTTCAAACCTCCTCTTCTTGAATTCTTTATCTCATTGAAAGTTACTCCACTGTCTGTGTGGGTATCCAAACTAGAAACCTGAAAGTCATCCTCAATCCCTACCTTTTCCTTAACACATCAGCCGTCAAGTCCTGTTCATTCACCTCCCATGCATTTCTCTAACCTCGCTCCCCGTCTCCAGCCCCATTGCAATGTCCCTAAAGTGACAGCCCTGTCCACCTCGCACTGTGACTGTACCTGCTGTACCCACCTCTCTGCAGTGGCATCCGCCCTACACACCACTGCTGTGACAATCTGATCTGACTGCTTCCTGTTTAAAATCTGTAATGGTTTCCCCTTTGTCTATAAGGCCAAAAGAGACACTCAGTAGTTTTGTAAGAGTGAAAGAAAGGTAAAACAAAATTACATTGAAATATATTCAAGGCCTTTTATTCTCTCACCCTTGCCAGTTTTTCCACCTTGACCTCCTACTTTTCTGCCCTTCACCTTTCATGTTCTAGCAATGATCAGATCTCTCGTGGTTGCAGGAAGAAGCCTCCTTGCTCGTGACATGTTGTTCTCTCTTCCTGAGGCATCTGCCTGTTGACTTCTCCCAGAAAAACTCAGGTGGTCCTTCGGTTCTAACGGAGTTTGGAGAAACCTCCACTCTAGCACTTAATTATCTGTTTGCTGACAGATAAGAATTTCATAAATGATAGACCCCTGAAAGGGGAACTTTACCTTTTCTACTGAGTACCTTAGCATCTAGGAAATTGTCTTGGTGTACAATAAAAGTTCAGAAAACCAGAAAGAAAAGAGCATGAATTCAGACCAAGTTATGACATACTAAACTGGGACTTGGTGGTGACACATGAAAAGCCTGTTGGGTTGGCTTATTTATTTATTTATTTTAGCACTTTTCCTTAATTGGAGGGAAATTTAAGATTGGGAACAAATTTTAGGAGGCAGTGATGGGGGACAGATGATGTTTGGGACATAATTTCTCTCTTTTTATTTTCTGTTTCCATTGTTGAAGAGGCAATGAATGAAGAGAGGATTGGAGAAAAGGAGTTGGAGGCTTTTTTGTTGGTATTGGCTAGCTCTACACTGAGGGTTTAACATAAATGGGAGGAAATCTCATGGCCTAACATTAGTGTAGTTCCGGCAGCAGGAGGAAGTTTTGTTGATTTTAGAGCCTGCCAGAAGGGTTTGGACAGTGTAGGTCAGATCAACACCTGGAGGCGGTGTAGGTAAAAGAAAGTGCAGAGAATCACAGAGCAGAGAGAAAAGTCAAGGATATGTCCACAGTAACACAGTGGCAGCTGACTTGATGAGATAAGGTACCTTTTTCGGCTCTTAAAATTTTGCTTTACTTTATGTCTTGATGCATTTATGAAACAGAGTAATCAGAGATATTAATTCCTGGCCTTGGGATTTTAGTACTGAGTTATTTTTTTATACTGATGAATTGTGGACATTAGTGTTTCTGTGGTCTGTTTCCTTGGAAAATGTTGCTTTTCTGTCTTTATCATCTTTGGGGTACCACCATCGGCAGCAACAGCTGAGGCTTCTCAGATTTGGTTCCTGGAAGGGGATGGCTGGTCTCTGTGAGGCTGCCCTAATATTTCTAGGTTGAAGAAAGATGTGGACTAACCAGGAAAATAGGAAAGCGTGTGAGAATCAGTCATAATATCTTTAGGTAAAACAGTGGTTTTCAAAACCAGACATGTGATAAAAACATAAGGAAAAAATTTACCAAGTTACAAAGTAACCCACTTGCCGGGGAATCCTGCTGCACCGTGTACTAAGCTGTGAGATCTGAAGCACAGCACATCGGCGCTGCTCTGTAGCTCGGTGTTCTGATCTGTGACACAGTGGGAATGACATTTGTAGTGCTGTGACAGAGAAACTAGAAAAAGTATCTGAAAGTGTTTTTGAATAACATAAAGTGCTCCATAAAAGTCAGTTAATATTATTGTGCTGTTTATATTATTTAAAGCTTAGGTTCTGGATTCACCTAACTGTCTTTTATGTGGAGTTCTTGGAAAAGACGTTGGTTGTGGGACAGAATACTAAGTCGGTCCCACATGTGAGTGATGTCACATGGTATTTTTCTTTCTCTTTCTGGCTTACTTCACTTAGAATGATGATCTCCAGGCCCCTCCATGTTGCTGCAAATGGCATTATTGTTTTTTATGGCTGAGTAATAGTCCATTGACAAAACAGAAACAGACTCACAGACATAGTGAACAAATTTATGGTTAACCAGACGGGAAGGGGATGGAGAGGAATAAATTGAGAGTTAGGGATTTGCAAACATTAACTACTGTATATAAAATAGATAAAACAAGTTTCTTCTTTATAGCAAAAGGGAACTATATTCAATATCTTATAGTAACCTATAATGAAGAAGAATGTGAAAATGAATATACAGATGTATATATATGACCGATACGTTATGCTGTACACTAGAAAATGGCACATTGTAAACTGACTATACTTCAATTAAAAAAAAAAAGTAAATCGGAGTGTATCACATGTAGGTGACAGAATAGCCTCTGGGGATGGACAGGCTAGTGTTTGAATTTCAGCAGTATCATTTCCTACTGTGTGACCTTGAGCAAGCTGACTTCTCTGTGACTCAGTTTTTTGCTTTCAGCCTGTAAAATGGGAATAATAATAATCCCCACCTCATTGGTTGGTGTAAGCTTTTTATGAAAAGAGAAAATGAGAGAACTAATTCAGGTAAACCTTTAATAGAGTGCCTGGATTATTATAAACATGTGATGGAATTAGCTCTGGGAAGTAAAATACTCCAGCGAGTCTGGACGAATGGTTGTGACCTTGACAGTGATTTCTGAGAATAGCTGATGTTTCCGTGAATGTGAACTTTGTGGAGCCAGGCAATTTCTCCTTTTTCCCAATTTAAGACTGGTAGATTCATAGGAAGTCTCCTTTAAGATCTGTTTCCTCAACAGTTTGTCATCTTTTGAACCGAAGACCCTGCCAAACACTGGACATAGTTGTTCCTTAGTCAGGAGTAGGCCAAGGACAAGTGGACCAGCATGATAAGATGTTCAGGTTGGTAGGAAAGGCTTCATTCATTCGTTCATAACTGTGTACTCATCTTCCCAGATGAGAACAAGGAAAATAAATGGTAGAATAACAACAACAACAAAAAGACACACACATATATAAATATATATATGAAGTCTTTTTATATATGTGTATATATTTATATATGTAAATACATATTTGCAGAGAGCCCAGTATTACCACGGTGTAACTGATGCTAACAGTAATGATGTGCCATTAAGTTAGATGTGGATATTTACTATTTACTAAGTGTCATGACCTAAGTACTTTATATGCCTCAACTGATTTACTGCTCACATTAGAAGAAAGATAAATATTACCACTTGCTCTTTACAGATGAGGAAACTAAGACTCAGAGATGTTAAGTAATTGCCTAAAGTCACACAGTTAAAAGCGACTGAAATTTGAACCTATTTGACTAGCCATGCCCACACAGCGAAGCGGTAGAATTAATCTCGGCAACTTGCTAGAGAAAAGTAAGTGATGAAACAGATTCATATTGAGATCAAGCAGAATTGCAGGGCGTCTGATAAGCTCAAATTTCGACCAGGTCAAATTTCTGACAGTTTAACACACGAAGGTTAATGAGGTGAGAGAATTTGAATTATTGTTTGAAATAATATATTCAGTGTCCCCAAAGGATGATCAATGAAGTTGAATTAATTTTTCCTGGAAAAAATACAAATGTGGACATTCCATTTTCTATGATTCTATGGTCCTAGATCCGATGAGATTATTACATAATGAATTGGAACCAAAAGAATGCATTGCAGTGCACTTTGCATGTTAACTTTGTTTTAATGTCTTCAGTTTAGGTTATTCAAATACGCATGCCCAAGCATGCCAAGTTTAAGGAAATGTGCAAATTGAAGAGAAAACAGCAGGCCATGCTGAAAGTTAAATGAGTGGTCACTCACAAGTATACTCACTGGGAGAGAACCTCATTCAGTGGTCTGGAGAAGCATATCAACTAGGAATTTATATTATTACTATATACTAATATACATTATTAGTTAATTATTAATCAAGTAATATATATCTGTATATTGTATGTTAATTAAGCTAAAGGTAGTTTGTCAGCTATTCTTTGGAATCCAAAATATTTTGGAAGAGTTTTTTAAATGAAATAAATGGTTGAAAGCTTGAAATTAGGCATATGGGATCTATGGTGAAGTAAAGATGAAAGGAGAAATAAAGTAAGACCAGCACCGTAGGACTGAGGCATATGGTTGCCTAGAGCAGGCATTTATTTTTTCATAGGAAGAGGCCCTCTCTAATAATTGCCCCTCTGCAGTTGAGACAAGAGAAATCACTATAGTAGAGCCGTCGACGACCATTTGTAAACTTCAGGGTCAATTTTAATCTGTTTGCCTCAAAGTCATATTCCAGAGTTATTATCAAACCGCGGACAGCTACTGAAATTGTAAATGAATGGATAAATAAATGAATGATCTCGGGTTGCGAAGATCCACGTGTGATGCTTTTCCTTACTCATGTTGCAAATGTCCTGTCTGATGGGATTCCATAGGTCGTGTGTTCAGGCCCCAAACTCCTCACTGGGCTACAGCCCAGGATGCTGCTGACTGGCTCCATCCCGGATCACGTGTCCATGTCGGGGTGGGGATGGCTTTAGCTTCCTGAGCCACAAGGGTTCTGTGGAAGAGAACGCACCTCCCAGGAACAATAATGGTCATCTTGAAAGTTTTTCTGAGGATTAAAGATGTGTATTTCCACTTTGTCGTTGAAGTAGCTTTTCCACTTCCTTGTGGGTCGTGCTCCTATTCCCAACCTTCACTTTCTTCCTTCTCCCAGAAAATGCTGTTTTACTTCTTAGCATGTGCATTGATCACAGCTACCTGCACACATTTTGAGAGGTTTGAATTTCATCATTTTTGTCATAATATACAATTGTTGAAGGACTGGGTGATGGTTGATGGGAATGAGAAATGCAGAAGCAAGAATTTTAAGAATGAGAAAGGGTGGGACTGACTGTGGAGGAAGAAAGGGTGTGGATCCTGATCTGAATTGAAGCACATGCCAAGGCAATTTGTAATCCCCCTGAAATAACCCCAGAAGATACTGTTTTTCTAAAAATCTTGACTAAAATAGAGGGATGTAAATATCTGATCTTTTCAGTTTTTCCCCTCAGGTGATTAAAGGAAAGTATATTTTAGCATAAATACTATACTTTAAATGTAAAAAACATTTTATTGCTGAACAGCGTAAGTATTAACCGTGCGATTATTAACAAAATGTCTTTTACTAAGGGAGTTTAATACCCACCAGGTAGCAGGTATAAACCACTCGACCAAAACCTTAGCAGTTCCCCTGTCTCTGTGCCCTCTGCCCCAGCCCATTCCAGAATTAGTGTTTAACGTGTAACAGTGAGCATTTCACTTCCTCAGTCGGAAACCTTGAACAGCTTCTCCTAGGTGTTCCTGGCTCAGCTGGTTAGTTTTTGAGGGAAATGTCACGGTGTGGCGGGTGAATTTGCGTTCTGCTGAGAGTGATGGATTCAGATAGGCTCTGAAGCTTCCGTGGCGTCAGACAGCTCAGTTAAGCTCTCAGGTTATCAGTTTTCAGTAAAATGGGGATAGTGATTCTTATCAAATAATTTTGCCACGACTAGTATGTGTTATTAAAGAACCGGATCCAATCAACAGTATTAAAATAATAAAAATACGATTTAATCCTATAATAACAACCCAGCATCCTGATTATCCATATAATAACAATTCCAGTCAGGAGTTTCCCATTTTATATGCTGGCTTCTACTCACTCATCATTTAATCCTGCGCTGTAGATTAAATGTGTTTTGTTCCAGACTTAATCACAATTTTCTTATGGACAAGAGTTTTTTTTTCTTGTATTACCTATATAATAGGGACTTAGAAATATATTTAACTTAATGTCAAAGAAGAAACATTCGTGAAGCACCTAAAATGTGTATTTATTTTTGTTTGTTTGTTTGGGGTGGACAGGTAATTAGGTTTTATTTATTTAATGGAGGTCCTGGGGATTGAACCCAGGACCTTGTGCATGCTAAGCACATGCTCTACCGCTGAGCTATACCCTCCCCTCCCTAAAATGTAAAAGTCATTTTGTGTGAAACGAAAACACTGAAAGACCAGAACATACGTGTGTGTGTTCTGTGTGTGTGTCTGTATAAAATATGTCACCATTGTTTAAAGCAATTCTTACTTATTTGGTGTAGTTGCCAGAGGTCCTTTTAAGATTTTACCTGGTTCTATAATATAATTAATTTATAAATCATCTCCATCTATGATTTTGAATAATGTGTTTTCACTTCTCTGTTTATCTTGCTCTGTGTTTTAGTTCTATTATTTCTCTTAAAAAATCTCTCCGTACCTGAAGCTTCTCAGTGATTCTCCTTGTTCTATGGTAAAATCCTCAGGAGGCATGCCATCCAAGTTGAACTATCAGCCTGCTGATTCTCAGTGAATATCAAGCTCCTTCCTGAAAGGATTTTAATGAAAGTGATGTACAATATTAAGAAAGCCTTGAGATGAATGACCTCAGTGCAAAGAGGGAGACAGATAAAGTGTCAAAAAAAAGGACCCATATGTTTGAAAACCTCTACAAATATAATGCTAGTAGAAAAGGGTTATACATTTATAAATATTAAAACAAACAACTTCATACCAGAAAATATATTTTTTGGTAGTAAAAAGACCACCTAGTAAATGCTTGTTTGAAATCTAAAATGTATTTTTTAAAATTTTATTTTTCCTTTTGCTGCTACCTCTTCCTAGCTCCACTATGCCTAAGGTTATTCATGTGGGCTAAAATTTACATCATCAACTTTGAGATTTGGTAAACTTGAAACAAGAAAATTTACACAATGAAGTGGATACTTCATATTTAAAATTCTTTCCAAGTTTAATATATATATATATATATATTTCATGTAAAAGATGTATTACAGGCTTACAGAGGTTTTCTGAAAAGATCCTGAAGCATCGAATCTTTGATATTTTTTTTAAGGTCAAAAAAATTATTAGCTATGACTTAATCTCATTTTACTGTTCAGTAAGACTTCACAAATACAACAGATTTGCCAGAATGATGAAAAGCTTTTTAAGTATTCCTGTGATCGCTATGACAATCATTTTATATCTGTTTAATTTTTTTCTTTCACAAGAAGTAATACCCATGAGGAAGTTTAATCAGAGAGCACACGTACAAGAATCAGGTGTCTAATCCTTCTGCCTTGAAATTCATACTTAAAAAGATGTTCTTGGGCGGACTAACAGGCTTTCCAGCTGCATTTTTCCTCTCGGGTCAGTTTAGTAAAAAGAACTAATGAAACAGGACTATTTTAGAGAAATATGAAAAAAGGAATTATGCCTTTAAGGAATTATGCTTAAAGATGCTGAGTTTAGGGTGAAAATCATGAAGTTACGTTGTTTGGGGTTCCTTGACCCAGCATTCCACTCTGACAACCTCAGACTCATTTTTTCATATTTTAAAAGGTTAAATCAGAAATAACGTAAACTTCTTCTCATGGTTCCAGTTCCCCTCACTAGTTCCAGCAGTGCTGCGTGAAAGAAGACACTGTGGTGGCCAGTTCCTTCCTAAAGGTCATTTTCTGATGGTAGTTTCATTACAAGGAATGACTGGGCATCTCTATGGACACGCCTCAGAAGAGGGGGAATTCATGAGTGACTGTGTTAGTTTAGTGAGAAGCAGGTAGTCAGTTAGGGAAAAAAAACTTTGTTGCACCATTAAAAAATAAAGACATATCCCAAATCATCAACATAATTAATAAACTTTACAGTAATTCCTTAATTTTATCTAATATCCAGTCTTTACTCAAATTTCACTATTCCCAAAGTATCTTTTACCACATGTTTGTCTAAACCAGGACCCAATCAGGATCATACAAATGTGTCTGATGTTCAGTAAGTCAAAACCTGACGTTGACTGAGTCAGGTGCACCACAGATGTTCCATAGACAAATTTGTCCCCTTGCCTCCTCCTAGTGACGTTAGCCTGTTCTCTTATTCCCTGTACTTCCAACATGTGGAAATTGACCTAAAAGAGCTGTTTAGTTTCAAGATAAATGTTTTTGGTGGGAATACATCAGAGACAACGTTGTGTTTCATACTTTGTTAGATCAAGATATGAATATCTGGTTGTTGCCTCGTTTACGATGCTGAAATTGATCATTGGATTAGAGTGATCGTAGCTTGATCCATCTATTTCCCTCCTGAGCCAAAAAGAATCTGTCATATTATTTTTTCCAAAAAAAAGGTCAAACAGAGCAAGCGTGTGTCCCTATGGTTTGCTCTGCATGCACCCTTTGCTCCTTGGCAAGCTCACCAGCCTAAATCCATGGTGTCCTCTGCCACAGGAGGCTGAACTGGGGGGGCTTCTGTGCCGTCTGTCTTCTGGTTGCTTTCCATCAATGGGAAGTCTTGCTTAGGGGTAGGAGGACTGGTTCCTCCCTCCTGCAAGGTTAACTGCCTTGAGCTGGCTCCACCTATCCCTCCACCCAGCACCACGGCTGTTCTCAAAATAGATAACTCTCCCTGACTCTCTTTCCATGTCCTGGTGACGACTGCTCTGTCTCCTCATCCCTTCAGACGTGCTGGTGATAACAGCCTGCCTCTAAATTCACAGCATTGTAGTAATACTCTTGTAAATACACCTTCCTCAGCAAATCGTCTAATTTCGAAAGGACATCTGTTTCTTCCAGGACCCTCACTGAGACAGACCCAAAACTTGGGCTCTCTCTGTGATTAACGACGACAAAGCACCGTTATACTCTAATGCAGTAACGTCACACTGCCGTGTTGGTGCATGGGGTATTATGGAACATGGTCTCGTTTCAAAGTTTTCATTGGAAGACTGGCATAACCTCCCTGTTCCTGGATTTCTCCTCAAACTTATCTTACACTTCTTATTCCTCTTCCTGCAGGATTTCTGCCTCAGAGAGGAAGGGCTGGGGTGGGGGAAGGCCATGATACATGTACATTTGACTGCTTGCTTCTCTCACTTTTACCTCCTCTCCGATTCACAATCCACTGGGAGCAAAAGAGGGGAGTGCCCCCACTTCCTCTTGCTTTCTGATTGTGACTTCTTTCTGATGTCCTCCACACCCAGGAGGCATTTCCCCTCTCTACTGGAGCTACAACAGCTGAATTTTGCTAAGCAATGTGATTTATAGGAGAGAAGAAAACATAAACGTGCATTTACTATTTTCAAAATTTCATCATGGTATGTAGAAATCAGACAGTATCACTCATTTTCTTCAACCCTTTAATGGTTTCCCAATTGCATGTAACATATAGTTAACCTTACCTCCAGGTTTAGCAGGGTCTGGTTCTGGCTTATGTTTTTAATCCAGTTTCCCAGTATCCTCTTCTGGTGGCTGAACTGAAGTCACATGGATCTTCTTTCAGTATTTCTAAAATACACAAAACTATGTCCTACCTCAGGACCTTTGCACATGCTGCTCTCTCTGCCTAGAATGATCAGTTTCTCCTAATATCTGCATAGCTTAAGTGTTTTTTTCCCCTCAGGTCTCATTTTAGAAATCACTGTCTTCCCTGATCATTTCCTTCTCTCCTAAAAATAGTGTCCCTTAGATTCTATTCTCCATTGTGCTTACCATATTACTATTGTTTTATTTATCAGGTCCATCAAATAGAAGGCTTTATAATGTCAGATATTTGTGTGTGTGTGTGTGTGTGTGTTTACCACTGGATTCCTGCCTTCCAGCAGGAACTGTCTGGCATTAAGCAAACCCACAGCAAATACTGTAGAATGAGAGACTGAATGAAGTACACTGTCCAGCACAGCATAAGTGCTCAGTGAGTGTAGATTAGCATGACTTTTATGAAATCTCACTCAAACTAGTATGTAATAAACTTGAGAATATCTACTATTTTATTTGATCTCACATACCTATTTTAGAAGCCCTCTTGGCAGAGCTGCATTAAGAATTTTATTTATCCAAGCCCAGCACAGTATATAACACAACACAATTGCTGGCGTACCACCCTGGTAAATCTTCTCCTCTATACCAACATGTTACAATACTTCACATTTCCTATACCTTTTCATAGATAACTCTGGCCAACAGTTAGCAAAAATCCAAGACCTGCTAACACACATGACTGAGCTTGGAAACAGATTCTCCAGCCTCGGTTGATCCCTGAGAACTTGGAAACCGCAGCTGAGAGCTTGACTGCAGCCTCACGAGAGACTGTGCCAGGAAAACCCAGCTAAGTGGTTTCTGGGCTTCTGATCCTCAGAAATTGTGTGAAATAGTAAATGTTTGTGGGTTTTAGCTGCTAAGTTTTAGATACTTTGTTATAGAGCAATAAATAATGAGTACATATTTTGGCACCTCGAAGTGGGAGTATTGCTGTAACAAAACTTAAAATGTGAGAGTGCACTGAAACTGTGCACTGGACTTTGAGCAGAGTGTCAGTGAAAGCTAAAGGACTTTGAAGGCGATGGTGCTAGAAGCCTCATGATCTTTGAGAAGGATGCGAGGTGAAGGCTCATTGGAAATTAGAGGAAGGGAAACCTTTATTACAGAGTGTCAGAGAGTTTAGCAACACTGTTGCCTGTAGTTATGTGGAAAGTAGAAAAAGTACATAATGAACTGGTTGGTCCAGCTCAGGAGATTTCTAACTGGAGGATTGGGAGTGCCGCCTGCTTTCTCCTTGCTGCTGCTTGTAAAATGCGAGGGGAGAGAGAGAAACTCAAGAAAGGACTTCTAAACAGAATGAGTCATGACTTGCTGTTTTCTAGATTTCTCAGCCTCGCAAGATGTTAGGCAGTGATAAAATAAAGAAGTGTCTTCGGCGCAAAGATCGGATACCAGGAAAATATAGCTCAAGGATGAAAGTAAGAATGTGACAGTCAAATCTTTTGTTGAGGCTTCAGAAATACCAGAGGCGATACCTCAGAATACTATTCACTCAGACAAAAGGCATTTTAAAGAGATCAAGTGTGCACCTGCCAGTGCCTCTAAATCAAGCAATAGGATTTCTAGGGGACATAAGATTATTGCCCCTTATCCTGTCAGTAGCAGCCTGTGAAGGAGAAGGTCTTCTCCTAAAGAGATTTGTGGGTTTGGCTTCTGTCTAATGAGGTGGACTCCACTAGGATTCATGGGAGATCTACAGAGTCTTAAATGGAAGTATGTAAGCAGAAAAATCATCTGCTTTGATTGAAAGGAACAGAGAGAGGAAAAAATTAAAAAAGCCTTTTGGACTCCAACATTCTACTAGCAGGAAGCCAGCTGAGAAAGCTACTTAGCTGCAAACATGAGCTACCTTTCATGAAAAAAGGAAGGAAGATCCAGAAGCTGATATTAAAGGTCCAGAGGACAGAGTCGAGAGCCACAGAGAATTATTCCCAGATCTTGAGACTTAGTCAAGAAAGTACCAACATTTGGCCGTCTGGATTTCATAATTACTATGGACTCATGATTCCCGCCTCCTGTTGTTCACGCCTCTGTGTAATTCTCTCCCACGCTGTACCAGGGTTGATCTGTATGACCAATAGCATGCAGTGGAAGTGATGGTACATCATTTCCAAAATTAGGTTGTAAAGGTCTGCAGCTTCCATCCTGGGTTCTCTCTCTGTCTCTCATTCTCTCATCACTCACTTTCACTAAATATGTTAGTATTGCCTACATGATAGCTTTTTCAGAACATCTGGAGGAGTGTTTTTGATAAGGTTACTATGGAGTATAGTTTGCATGAGATAGTCCTGCGTTCTGTCTGTTGTCCTAGAACGATGAAGTTTGCCTCTTAACAGCCCAAATGTCCTGGATTGGATGATAAAGTATACGGCCACAATTATTATTAACATCTCTAGCATGCTACACATCTAACCATATAGGCATTCTCATTTTGTTAAACTGTATTATTGTAGGGTGTGTGTGTGTGGTGGGAAAAATAGGGAAACAGAGATAAAGAAAGCTGTGTTGTTATCCACAAGGCATTTCTCTCTTTTTTTTCCCATATAGATTACTATTCTTTCTATCTTCTTGGACAAAAAGTAACTAAGCAGAGTAAGAAAACTCAAGATTCCATAATAAGGTGGCTACCAACAGTATAATTCCCATGTTCTTAGTTGGAACCTTAACTTTTAAGAGTCAGCATACCCTGATCTTAGAAAGCCAATTTTTACATAGATGTTTCAAGTGTACTTTGAATCTTTTTTTTTTTTTTTTTCGTTTCTGTTTCCTTTCACGCAGGAGTTGAAAGTTGAAGGGGAAGGGCTCACTGAGTACATTCCAATGTCGTGTCTGAAGACTGACGGAACGGCCGAGAGGTACGTCCCCTTAGTGGTACATGTCATGCATTTTATTCTGTTTGTTTTGCTGTGGACTAAATGTGGGCCAATTAGAGGAGATAAGCACCCCCTGTGTTTGATTCACCGTAAGGTTCAGGTTTGTGAGAACCACGCCCCGATTCCCTCCCGGGACTCATCTGTGCCCTTTCAGTCGTATACAACAGTTTGCGGATGGGGCTTTTTAGCAAAGGTAGTATGTGCTTATCTGTCTCTCTGAAAATATCCAGCTCCTTGGTCCAGTGCGGGAGCATCTAAGATCTGGATGTGGCGGTTGCTGCCCCTCCAGCCCAGAGCAGGAGAGGCAGAGGTGGTGGGTGTAGGTTCAGAGGAGATGCTCAGGTGGGATGGTGTCACTCTGAATCTAGGCTTCACTCTCTTTGACTCTGTGACATCAAACAAGATGTTCAACTTTCCTTAGCATCAGCTTTTCATCAGTTAAGGGAATAATAATACCTTGGTGGATTCTTTGAAGGGTTAAATGAGATAATAAATACAACGTATTTCAAAGACTGCCTTGAGCATGCTAAGCACAAAATGAATACTAGTGAATACTGCACATCAGTGGTTCCCAGCTGGGATTGATTTTGCCCCCAGGGGACATTTAGCAATGACCAGAGACATTTTTGATTTTCACGACTGGACCTAGGGAGGAGGCTATTAATGGCATTTAGTGGGCAGAGGCCAGGGGTCTTGCTAAACCATCTATAAATGCACAGGGCGGCCCCCACAACAAAAATTATGTGGCTCAAAATGTCAGCAGTGCGGAGGCTGAGAAACCTCGTTGTACGTCAGTGCTGTTCATTCACCACCTTTTTTCTTCACTTCTAATCCAACCAGCGGTGAAAATAAAGTTTCAGCTGGAGTGGGACCTGTCTCTCTATGAAGACTGTCCAGTACCCGAGAGACCAGGCCGTGCAGGCAGGATTATATACTGCTGATGTGTCCTTTTGGTACTCAGTAAGGTGGAGACTAACATAGCTCCCACAGCCACCATTTCTAGTGCTGGAGCTTTATCCCAGGAGAGTGGCCAGGGAGGTCTACGCCACGTTATATGCAAGCAAGCTAGTTATAGGCTAACTTACAGTAGTGAGAATTGGAACTAACCTAAATATCCAACAACAAGGGGGTCTTTAAATAAATTATGGTAGGAGTTTAAAATTAAACACTGTCATCACTAAAAAATTATGCTAAGAAAAAAGATTAATCTCTTGGAAAATACCTATAATACACAAAGTGACAAATGCAAGTTACAGTATATTTACAGCATCAGCCTCATTCTGTAAAGGAAAAAAAAAAAAGTGTCTAGCTACCCAGCTGTGAAGAACGGACTTCAGTATTTTACCAGTTTTTCTCTGGGATGTGGCCTAATGGGTGACTTTGGTGGGGAGATTTTGATAAAATTTAAATTCATATAATGCACAAACATACACATATTTATATAATGACAAATTTAATAAGTGCTGTGTACAAGGAGAAAAAAAAATACCATGGCACAGGGCCTGATTCAAAGGTGGGCTGATGTTTGGTGTGGCTCCTGGTCGAGGGTGTGACGGCTCCATGGGGACAGGTCACTAGACATCTCAGGCACCTGGTATCATGTAAAAGCTATGCGTTAACCTTTTAATGTGCATTGCATTCCTTTCGAACTAAGGAAGGTATTTTTAGAGAACTTTTAATCACAAAGAACTGGAATTACAACCGAGGACCGTGGTGGTGGTGGTGGTGGTGGTTGTTTTTTTTCCCCTTTAGAATGATTATCATGGATTCAGCATCTAATTATTTAGATTAAGTTCCTAGGATATTTCATGAGTGCCTTACAATCCTTGCCAAGGGAACAAAGAAAGAAACTGAGGAAAACATCTCACTGTGGTTAATATCACATGTTTATTAATGTTTGCTGATGTTTGCTAATGAAATCAGGTTACCTTCATAACTGTATAATAGGGCCGTTACAGACAATAGATACAGTAGTTTAAAAGTAATAAAATCTACAACAAAGTGTATTTAATTTGAAATTGAATTGCCAGCAAATGGGTGTCCTAATGAACCCTTGTGTCAGTGTAGCTCTAACCCAATTAAGGGGAATTGTTTCCATCCCAGGAAACTAAATCAGCTGTGAGATCCAAAAAGGCCACTCCTCTGGTGGGGATGCTGTCATTGTCACAGATGGCCCTCTGATGGAATTAAGCTTAAGTCAGGAGATGTGAAATACAAGATCCTTCTTAATTCAGATGAATTTGGGAAAAAGCAGGGGAATGCTGGCTGTTAGGACTTACGAAGCTTTAAAAAAAAAAAAAAAAGAAAGAAAAAGAAAAAAAAGTCAATAGCGAAGAACCTCAGATCAAGTCAGTAAATGTTAATAGGGGGAAAGAGCCTGGGGAACATTCTGAGGGTAGAAATAGATCTTGATCTCTGGGCATTGCATTAAAAAAAAAAAAAAGAAGGAAAAGTTTATGTTGTATTTTCTATTCACCTATTTAAATAATTTCCCCCACAGTGTCTCTAACAATTTGTAAGATTAAAGGGGCAGGGGTAGAAAATTAAGTGGCCACACGTTTTATCAAATATTTGATCTTCTGGTAATTTCTGAAGCAAGCTATTTTCTAATTGTTGGGAGATCAGAGGTTAGTACATAGAACCATATTTTAAAATACATTACTTAATTATTTTGTTTTGGCGGGAAGGAGGTAATTAGGTTTATCTTGGTTTTTCAGAGGAGGTGGTGGAGATTGAACCCAGGACCTTGCGCATGCTAAGCGTGCGCTCTACCACTTGAGCTACACCCTCCCTGCCAAGCCATATTTTATAGGATCTCATTTCAGAAACTGCTCACCTCCCAGCTGTCATCAACTGCAGTATCTGTAATATGGTGTTTGTCTAATTGCCAGTTATTCTGACAAAATGTACCAAAGGCAAACCTTTCCATTATCCCCCATTGTCAGTGTCTCTTCCTCCCATCTCCCCTCTTCTTTGCAGAGCTCCCCGCCAGCCGCTAACTGCAGACCTCGGTGTTTGTAAAGAAGGCAGCACCGCGGAGCTCGGTACCCTCACAGAGGTCACCCGCGGATCAAAGGGAGCAGCTCGGTCTTGCTGGAAGGTGAGGCTCTCGAGACCTTTCTCCTCTGACATGAAAAGTTAGATGTAAGGTCAATGGCCCTGATGCTAACTGCTATATGTAAAACAGATAAACAGCAAGGTCCTACCGTAGAGCACGGGGAACTACACTCAGTACCTGGTAATGGTCTATGATGAAAAAGACGATGAAAAGGAATGTGTGTGTGTGCACACCTGAACCACTATGCTGTACAGCGGAAACTAAGACGGCGTTGTGAACCACCTGCAGTAATTTGTAAAACAAAGAATCAGTCAGACTCACTTTCCTGTTGTGCTCTTCCTCCTGTAGGACCCTCAAGAGAAGCAGAGTTCTAGCAGGTCTTAATAACTAATTTTGAGGGCAATTCTGGGCTAAAATAAGAATGACTAACACGCTCCAACACGAAGCCACTGGAAATTCCTCCAAACGGTGTCCATGGTCCCAGGCTGGGCTCTCCCTGGACAGTGAGGCCGACTTGCCACCATGCAAATGCAACGAGGCTTGAGATTTGATGAATCTTCTATCTCCTCTCCTACCCGGCTGACACCCGCTCTGAGGAAGGTTGTAAATGCAAGAGAGATTGTGGTATAATTCCTCAGACTGGCATTTCTGCCCCCTAGTCACCATTCGATTATCTTCCAAATTGCTGTGTTTCAGAGAGATAAAGATTTTTTATGGCTTGCTGACTTGAAACAACCACGAAAGCCAGCAAAGAGCTGGCTAAGCGGCCACGCGTAATAATTCCATTGGTAAATGACAAAATCTTTGTTTGTATGACATTTCCAAAATTACTCCGGAAGATGAATCTAAAATACAAAATGTCACATTTGGCATGCAAAACTATCACAATATATTTCAGTATAAAATTCATAGAGGCGTTTAATTTAGAATGTGTTTAATAACTCAGTCGGCCTGCATCAGTAATCCTGCCTTGAGGTTTAAAGAGATTGTCTTATTTATTCATATGGTGTTAATTTAAAAAATATTTTTGGAAACCAAAATATTAAGGTTAAGTGTTTATTGCTAATTAAGATTTTCTAATTAAACAAAAAAATATTTGTTGCTCTGATTAGTTTTTAAGTATGACTTGTATGAAAAAACAAAAGAATTTTAGCAACTTGCGCTTTGTTTCACTGTGATTTGGTTTCAGAAGCGTACTGTCTACGTGGAAATATAGATTATCTCTCACAGAATAAAGTGTAGGCAGGATTACAATGTGCTTACTGTCGACTGCAGATTAACGGGTGGTGCTGTTAAACTGGGTGACCAGCAGAGTGACCTGCTTCCAAAAATGACATTAATTTTGCTTAAAGCACAATGTAATAGAGAATTCTTCGAGGTCAAATGATTCTGAAGACTGTTAGGGACTTGTGAGTATGGAAAACATGACTTAATGACATTTGAGTTCTTAATAATCCCAGTTTAATTTTTGTGTAATCTGAAACGATAGTCCATTAAATATCTTATCAACTTGGACAAACTTTTCAGCATTTACTGAAAATGAATGGCCTGTTTCTCTCACCTAAAGGGAAAGCAATGGAATTCAAATGTCCTGTAAAATATTCTGGGATCATATTCTTTAGTGACATGCAATTTGTACCCAGTGTTAAGTTAGAGCATATTGAAATGCTTTGCTTCTTTGACTCTCATTTGCAACCTGTGGGGCAGGGTGACCTCGTGCTTAAATCCAGTGAAAGCACTCGATCAGGTGTGGTGGGAGTCTGACCAGTTTGTGCACCACTCGTCAAAGCGGCACATGGTCCGTGCTAGCGTTAGAGGGAAGGGCTGTCGCTTTTCAAACTTAACGGCCTGCATCCAGTCATCCCAGGTACCTCAGGAGGCTGCTGTGTGGTTTTTAGAAGTGTTGGTTCCCCGTTAATTCTATCTTCTTATAATAGATGAATGGTTTCTGATGTCACAGATCATTAGCATACCATGCTTAAAAATTGGCCAAACTTTCCCTCGCATGCTCGGCAGGCTTGCCTTTTGACCCCTAATTGTATGTCGTGTGTCCTCCTCTGTCATCATGGCTAACGCCTGACAATTACAGGTTGGACGAAAATAATTGTTTGCTTTTCCCTCCCTGAGAAGCTCACTGTAGCTAATTGTGTGGTTTTACCCAGTTCCTGCGTAATTCAAGAAATTCAAGAAACCTGTCTTTTCTTTTGGTTGAACAGAACCCCGGGTCCCCTCAGCCTCTTCAGATGCAGATGAAGTGTATAAGGGGTCTCAAGAACAAAGCTCCCCGAGGCTCCTACTTCCTCACAGTGTCCCTGCTTCATCGACTGGGTGGCTATGTCTTGCATTGGTGGCAGACTGAACATCTGAAGACCAGAACACACCCAGTGAGGCATGATGCAAACTTTTACAACGTGGGACTGTATTTCCACGAAAGCCTTTATGTGGTAAGTCTTTATGTGCTAGTCTTTTTATACAAGTATCACTTTTTATTTAGCTTCCCCGCCCTCCCTGTCCATCCAGCTTTTCATCTCCAGTGATGCAGCTTTAGGTAATCAACCTTGTATAGTAAACAGAGAGGATTTTATTCATTCTTTCAGCAAATACCTGTGAGCCAAATGCCGTATCGTGGGTGGGACACCGACCCCAAATCCTGTGTAAGATGGAATGCAATCCTTGTTTATCAAGAATACACATGTGCATGCTTGATACAGTTCTTCGCCTTTTCAGGATTTACATGCCAAGAGATCATGAACATGTGTATTTTGTGTGCAGAGAGGAGACACTTAGCTTTCCTCGGGCATCAGCGCCAGGCAGACCCAGACAGGGAGCTCCAGCCCGAGGGGAGGAAAGGAAGGGGCTGGGTTATTCCCAGAACCCTTATCTGTGCTCGTGCCGTTGATGCCGGGCAAGAGGGCAGACTCGTCACACGTATGGAACTGCCTCTTATGCTGTTAATTTGAATGAGTCAAACAAACATTGTTAGAGTCAAACGAGGGTATCCCAGGGCTCCGGGGCTGACAAGGTGCACTGAGGAAGCAAGCCTCAGTTGGCTCGTCTGTGAAATAGGAATAAAACTACCTGCCTGCCAGAGGCATTGCAAGAAACAGCTGAGGTGCTACTTGTGGAAACACACAGCCCGAGACCTAGTGGGAGCTCAGAAGCTTCTGTGACGATTGTTGTTATAATTCCTGTGTCTCTTCGATGGTGAAGTCCATAAATTCTCAGCCAGGGGACTTTCATTTTAATTTATATGACAAATGCTTTTATGTTGAATAACTAACTTTCAAATTAACCTTTGCTTGAGAACAATGTTGATGAACAATTGTTTTTCTCCAATGAATGATCCCAAAAGCCTTGTGAGAAGTGTGGGGCACAGGTGGGAGGCGTCAGTCAGGGCTGGACTTGCAAAGGACTTTCTCCCTGGGGGGAGCCCGCAGCCGCCACGGAGCCAGACTCTGAGGACAGAGCACAAGAAGGCAGCAGGTGTAGCTCAGCCCCTTGGCTGAGATCTTGGTTCTCACTGTTCATCTCAGAGCGATTTCGGGAATGTGGTGCTAGATAAGACTTCAGTTCATAATTTTAAAAAAAAGGATCTACTCAGCACCTAACCGGCAACTCCATCCTTTTCATACATTATAATTAAGTACCTACAATTTTAAAGCTTGGAGCTAGGCTCCAAAAAAATTACCATTCACAGAGCTTGCTGCCTAGAGCCGTCTGCATAAATAACTTATTGCTATGATTGGTTTAGATGCCCAACCCCGGTTACCCCCTAGGAGTGTGAACTCCGAGTGTGGAAGCCACGTACATGGCTGTGTTTGCTTTGAGACTGTTCCTCGCGTGCCATTGAATGAGCGCTACAGGTTGAATGTCAGGAGGGACTAGAAGAAGAAGAGGTGCATCAAGAATGTCTTCAGGGACAGGGAGCAAAACCACTAAGAAACTGATGTTGCAAAAAAATGTTCACGGTGCTGAGGAGCGCATCCGGTCCCCAGGGGAAAGCAGAGGTTGGTCGTTCATCCAACAGGGAAATGCATTTTTCCTTTCCTGCCAAACAGAGCAAACAGTACCTTGGAATAGTTGAAATAACAACCCCAAATTTTCCTCCCCTGTGTCAGAAGCGAACAAACCAAAATAATTACCTCCTGCCACAGCCAAGGAAAATTTATTCTTTAACAGCCTGACAAAATGTCACTGAGTTACATCCATCCCTTGGTATCACCTAGCAAAATCCTGACTCCCCAAAGAAATCTACTAGGCTGTTTCACATTCAGTGTATATAAGAAAAGTACAAAAATTCAAGACCAAAACAAAAACAAGTCCCCATACCTCTACAGCTTGACAGGAAAGAGAAGTCATCTGAGGCTGTTTGATTTCAGAATAAAAATGCTGTTGCTCAAAGTTCTGCTCATTCCAATGAGTTCTAGCAAGGTTTTTCTCTAACCACACGATTCTGCCTGCCAGTCACCCTGCGAGCAGTTTGTGGGAGACTGACGGTTAAAACAGCAAGGTTTAAAGAAATGTAATTTTCCAGTAATCGGAATATACACACAAAGGCATACAAACGTGCTGGTGTATGTCATTGACATGGGGGCACTGAAGATATTTACATCGTTACTTTTAGCACACAAGCCTAAGATGCGGTCATTTCTATTCTTACTCCATGATCAGGAGAAATTGGCTTCATATGGTCCTTTGAGAGAGCAGGGCGTCTTCCCAGTGTCTGCTGGGAGAGACGGTCTCCCATTCCTGTGCAGATAGCGGGTACAGAGAAGGGATTTACCGAATGAAAGGGCAAGTCCTCGTTGCAGAAGCACCAGAGTTTGCTGAGGAAATGTCTGCATTTATCCGTCTGTAGTGTTACATTGTTAACCAATCTTAGAGTGAGAGGAAGATGTTACAGCATCAAAGGTTGGGCCAGGAGGCAAACACTTGAAAGTTAAGGTGAAAAGTTTGCTTACAGAGTTTGAGAAGCCCCTTGAGGGAGGCAGCAGATATGTTGATAAGCTCCAGGTTGTGTCACTCCAAACATCCACATACTGCTTCCGGTACTACTGCTTGGATTTTGTCCCCAGTGTTTCCACACCTTAACATCTGTTTTCCTGTATTGTAAG
Organism: Camelus dromedarius; assembly: GCF_036321535.1. Taxonomy (NCBI): domain Eukaryota; kingdom Metazoa; phylum Chordata; class Mammalia; order Artiodactyla; family Camelidae; genus Camelus; species Camelus dromedarius. Next base: position 6,052,288 of record NC_087454.1, on the reverse strand, counting down.
ATGGAGGTGGTCAAATACAACGAGCTAACTGACAAATTTCAGCTTCAGTCCCCTCACATAAAATGAGGTAATAACCACTCCCTTATTTGAGTTCCTGCAAGAATCATATTAAATTAAATAGTTACGGACTCTAAACCTGGTCTCATCTGGCTTGACGATGCCCCATAATTCCTTGGTGGAGATGTTTGGAACCTCCTTATCTTTTGACATTAATCCTCAAAAGCTTTCAAATAGAAATCTTGCCTTCTGTGTTGAGTGTATTCATTAATAGCCACAAGGCTAGGATCTTTGGGAAGAAATATGCCCCCAACTATGCCTCTTGACCTTCAGCTCTGGCAGGATGATAAACTAAATTAAATGTTCACATCATCTTAGTCCATCATCCTGCCAGAATCAGAAGTCAAAGGCGTATTTTGTTTTCAGCTTATGTTCTATAAACATTTGGAAATTCTAAATGAGATAGGAGTTTTTAGGTGCATCAGAGAAACACTCAAGAAAGAAAGGACCTTCCTTGAAAGTCAGAAATGAAGGAGAAACTGTAAACCCTACAGGGAATGGGTAAACCGAGACTCTGACTGCCTAGGAGAGGGGAGAAGAAATTACCAATCTTACTAATCTAAAATTTTGGATTTCAGTGGCCATTCAGGAGATGAGGCCTTGGGTTCATGAGGTATGGTTGTTGAAAGAAAGTCTCCTGCATAAGTCTAGGATAGCCAAGGCTAATGTAAAAGGGATAGACCAGACCAAAAAATCTGCCTTCCAACAGAGGGAAATCGAAATTTCTCTTCCTCTAGCTGGGCTGTGCTTTAAATTTTATTTCTCCTGATGGAAAAATATACTAGTTGAAACTAAAAATTCCAAAGATATATTACTCAGATTAGACCCACCAAACAGAGATATAATGAACTGGACCCAGATCTGAGGAAATTTCCCAGACTAGAACACAGAGGGAAGAAATGGAAAGGTGAGGTGGCGTGAAAGTATGTGGAAGAGAAGGTCTAACATACATCTTACACAACTTTCAGAAGTAGACCATAGAGGGGAAGGGAAAAGAAACCTTACGTGAAGAGATAACAGCTACGAATTTCCCAGACTTGCTGGAAGACACAAACTCTTAGATTAATGGAGCAGAAATTCTGAGCAGGACAAAGTAAAACCATCCACGCGTGGACACGTTAGTGAAACTGCAGAAACCAACGGCAGAGGACTCAACACAACAATTTATGCAAAATCCTGGGAGAGAATTAATTTAAAAAGATTTTTACTTAACTTATTCAAGAGTTGGGGCAGGATGTTCCAAATGAGTAGAAACGTTTTTAGCTAAGAATGTTGTATTAGTTTCCTAAAGCTGCCAAAACAAAGTACCACGAACCTAGTGGCTTAAAGAATTTCATCATCTTACTCTTCTAGAGGCCAACAGTCTGAACTCAAGGTGCCGGCGGTACCATGATGACTCTTAAGATGCCGTTCTGTGCCTCTTTCCCAGCTTCTGGTGGCCCCAGGTGTTCCTTGACTTGTCGATGCATCACTCCAGTCCTCTGTCTTCTCACGGCAATATCCTTGTGAGTCTATCGTCACATCATCTTTCCTTCGTATGTGTTTGTCTGTGTCCAAATTTTCCCTCTAGATAAGGGCACCAGTCATATTGGATGAGGGCCCACCCTAATGACCTCATCTTAACTTGGTTAAATCTGCAAAGACCCTATTTCTAAACAAGGCCACATTCTGAGGTGCAGGGGGGTTAGGATTGCAGTACATCTTCTTTGTGGGGGTACACATGTCAGTCATCGCATAATAAATATACCCTTCAGAGAACCTTGCTACAAGAATTAACAAAGGCTACCTTTCAAGAACAAGGAAGAATGCAAGAATGAATGCCGTCTGGTATTATTCTTTTGCAACTTTTATATTTGAAATGTTTTATAATTTTACCAAGGAATACTAAATATTAAATAATATTAAATAAATAAAAGCATCCCTTTTCTACTCAATTTTAATAAAGTATCAGGCAATTAGGAGCACTTGAATAGCAAAAGAAATAATAGATGACCATATATTTTGTATAATTAAATGATTATTTCTCCAACTAATTAACTCAATAAAAAGTTAAATCAAGGGTTGGGACTAGGCATTTCCGCTTTCACAAGACATGAACGTCATGGTTTGGAAACCACTGATTCATGGGAATCAGTTTGAATCCATCTTGTTCACTGTTAGAAAGATAAAAAGTTATAGAAAACATTACTGTAGGAAAACATTAAATTAGGAAAATATCATTATAAAAACATTGGACAGATCCTTTGAAAATCTGGTGAAAGATTGTGCTCTTTCTTAGGTTAGACTTGGCTCCTAATACATTCATATGGATAAATAAACATGGAACTTTTAGGCTGGAAGAGAAAATGTATTAGAGTACTTTTTACTTTTTTAAAGTTTATTTTGTTTAATTTTTTTAATGTGAAGTCACATGTTAAGAATTGCAGTGATCATTATCTTATAACTGTCTTATCACCCAAAAGGGTGACATTTTAAAATACCGTTCTTGAACGTTGGTAATGATACCTGGGCTGAAAGAACATTTAGTTAATTATTAGACAGAACTGTTATGCTTACAGTTCTTACTTCCGTTGGGTATAGGAATTGACCAGCTTAAAAAAGGATATAAATGATAGGTTAAAGAGGCAAAACCAGCAAAATTCAGGCAAAGAACATTGATTAATGAATTTAAAAAATTTCTGAAAGGTCATGTGCTCATTTGGGCTAAGCCTCAGGCACGTCTACCGAACCTGGCCAGGCCTCTGCGTGGAGCAGGTAACCCACGCTGCTCTGAATCTGCTGACATTACAGGGTTATTATTTCTGGAAGGATGTAGCCTTCTGGAACAATTTCTATAATGATTCCATTAAGATGTTGGTTTCCTTCAATTTAGGTTTATATATTTTATTTTTCACATTACCCTATACCACATAGAAAGGAAAACCATGTCTTGGATTAAGTGTTTGTGTAACCAAGGGAAAAAAAAAATCACTTGAATTTTATGGTACTTAACCCCATTCTATTTGATAAGTACATCTGGGTTTTTTTTGTTGTTTTTGTTTGTTTGTTTGTTTGTTTTTGATCACCTGTCAGTATGAATGATGAAATTTTATGAATACTAAAGGCAGAAAATCATTTGTCTGTCTTATACTAAATTGTGGCAATCTTTTTCTTTAATTTAATTTTTTTTATTTTGGGGGTAAGGAATTAGGTTTATTTGTTCATTATATATATATTTTTAATGTAGGTACTTGGGATTGACCTCAGGACCTCATGCATGCGAAGCACACGCTCTACCACTGAGCTACACCCTCCCCCCTTAAATTATGGCAATCCTGAGAATTCCTTAAGAAAGAAGTCAAACACATGACATAATCTCATTGGACAGGTTATTTGAAAGCACACTCTATGGCAAAAAAGCTACAGGAAAAGGGATGTCAAAAAACAGGATGTGATAACACAGGCACCAGATGACGGAATCACAAGGAGCAGGCATTTGTCTGTCTCTTAAGTTCAAGAGGATCTGCTCTTTACTTATTTGAGCTAAGGCTTTTTCTTTGGATAAAGAAAGTAAAATACATTTTAATTACTAATAAAATCTCCTGGAAATGCTATCATAGAAAATTTTCTTATGTATTGAAACATGAAGAATACATATGGGAGGCCAAGGTATGGTGGGATGGTGGTTAAGTGTGTGCTCTTCACCTTGATTTGAATTCTGGTGTCAAAATCTACTTAGCAAAGTGACTTAGAGCTGTCACCCAATGTCCCTGTGCCTTGATTATCTCAACCATAAAATAGTCATCACAAGAAGCTTTATCTCATCCATCTTATTATGTTACCATCAATAAGGCAAGGGCTAAATATTTTTAAATTAAGAACAAACCAGCTCTAAAAACAAGCAATAAACGAAACCCAAATATATGCCTAAAATGAAGTTTTGTTTAACTGAAGTATGTCATTACTATTTTTCTTTCTAGCATGCCCATGATTATATTGTTTGGAAGGGTAAATGGGCAATGATGCATAATATTTATATCTTTGTATCTTAAGTTTGTTCTTTCTAAAACCAGTAAAGTATTTTTAGACCAAGGTAGAGTTTACTGCCTTCACCAATATTATGACATTTAACCTGAAAAAACAATAGATATGAATATTTCTGTTTCACAGATGAGAAACTGAATTTTGGAGAAATAACACAAGTTACCCAAGCTCTTACGGCTTACTAGGACAATGTTGGGAATGAAACCATTGCCTTTTAACTCTGGATGCTCAGGTCTTGCTTTCTCACTCCATGAAGGACTTTTCGCTAACCCTCGTGGATCAATAATGTCTCCATGATCATCATTACTAAAACAGTCTTTCCATCACATCACTTCATCACTTCCCTTTTAAAACTATGTGTTGACTCCCCATTGCTCTTGGGATCAATCAAGCTTCTTCCCATGGATTCAAAGATGCTGGTAATGTAGCCTCAGACTCCCTCCACATTCTCACGCTCGTCAGACAGAGCCAGCCTCCCTCCATGGACCCAGCCACCCAACCACCCTTTTAGCTGTGCCCAGGTTCCATATATCCTCTAAGTTCTGGTGTGCCATTGGGCGTTTGTTCTCAGTGTTAATTCCTACTTATCCTTCAACTTCCAAACTCAATCACTTTTGCTGTTGTCCATACACATCGCTTAGCTCCAACAAGATTTCAGTTGTCTGAGGGCAGAGGCCGCCTGTATTTATTGGTTTAATGTAAATTCAGTTACCCAACAATGAGTACTACAAGGACATGGGAAGATAATCTTAAAAGCTAAATCTTGGTATCAGTGGCTTCTAAAATAGGAATAAATCTGATTAAGATGAAACAAATCAACTTAGAGAAAAATATATATTAATTATGTATGGAGAGCCCATCACTGGTAATGAGCAAGAAAATAAATGTCAATATTTTATGGTTTACAACTTCATGTTTGTTTAGTCTCTTCTCTCCTCTTTAATCTACAACAACAATACTTTAGGTAAATTTTTTCTAAAGAGAAACGTGAGCTCATAAACTTTCTTGAGGCGTGAGCAAACTCAGCCAAGCTCATTCTCTAGTGGAAGCATAGATGAGAGCCCTCTGGTATGCCTTCTAGAAACTTCCAGAGTAATTAGGCATGCATGGGGACCTCGTCAAATGTATACCAGTTGATGTTATGTTAACTGCCAACTCGATTATTTTAAAGACCGAGCAAAAATTTCTCCAGATGATTTTTGATATTTCCAAGTGAAAATAGGTGTGTTGGACTTTCTATTCTAGAAGGCAACTATAGGCTCTTTATTAAGAAAATCAGAGAATTTAAAAAGTCCTCGTAGAAGTCTGGTTCTCGACAAGCACGTCCTCCTGTTCTGGAGCCGCATTAAGTGCACTCACTCTCACCGTCCTTTTATTAGGCACAGCTGTCTAACTGTGCAAAGGGGAGCTGGACCTGATAAATAAATGAATAATCACTTAAAACTCAGGGGAGAACACCAGTAACAGAAGCGTGGCACCAGGTGGCCCCAGAGGGTGCCGGGTGGATGGGTCACTCTGCTGAGGCATGTCTGATTTTCTGATCTACATCACTGGGGGGTACAGGAAAATGTTGTTGCAAGCCACCAAATTTTGGAGTAGCTTGCTATGCAGCAACAGATAACTGAAGAACTCATGAAGAACTGGTGACAGTGAAGAGTGCTTTCAGTGGGAAAGTAGAAGCGTCACTTACTTCAACCTTTTAGAATTCAGTTCATAAATCTGGCATCGCTGAAACAAGGCCCGGCTCCCCGGTCCCTTTTGTATGTAGCGGGTTTTGGCTAATTATAGGGCACAGGTCACCACGTCAGAAGCTCAGAGAAAGCCTGAGTTCAAATCATTGTATTATCGAACTTTCTCATGGATCTGTAGACTTTTAAGAAGTATATCAACCTGTTAATATTTATACATCAGTGTGGCAAGGTATCATTACAGTGGTAGATGGGCACCATTTTTGTTTTACTGGAGGGAAATCCAATATGAATAAAACAGCAACTTTTCAAACATGACATTTAATCCATGCATGTAAATCAAACTGAGAATCTATTATTCATTATTAAAAGGGTGGCATATTTTTATTACACTGAGAATGAAACACAAATACTGTGAAAAATTTAGTGCCTTTTCTTGAAATTTTAAGACACTTATCATGCAGTCATCTGGCGGGTACTGGCACTCATTTTAAAATATAGCCGTGAAATTATTAAGTTTGAAGTTTTATGCCTGAAAAAAAGGATGCTCAATTTCAGTGAAATAGGCAAATTTATTTTTTATTTAAAGCTTCCTCAGTACTTAAGATGGTAAAGTACTTCAGTAATGTTCTGATTGTAATATGTATATGAAGAATATAGTTCATATTCTTGTCATTATTAGTCACGGCCACAGTGTTCTTCCCTGAAGTGCTTTCTGAAAACTGTATATATCAGAAACTGATTAAAATGACCTAATGTATTAATTCTTAAAATATGATGTGCCCCACATTTTGCAAGAGGTTATTTTCTGTGTGACATTTAATATCAAGGAATTGAAACGATTTTCATAACTCATAGGAAGGAGTGGTCTTAGGGAAACTAGAGCCTGAACAAAGTTGCTTTTTATTGATTATTGATTATTGCCATTAAGAATAAATAGCTTGGAGAATATTATATCACGTGGCTTTAAAAAGTTTTCCATTATATCAGTGGAGGAAGGCCCTTTTTGTCAGTTCTTGAAATGGTCACTCCTGCTGGTCAAGGATTCCCCCAGATTGGTGAGAATCTTGATTGCAAATGGCTTTTCCTGAGCGGCCTGGGTGGTCACTGGGCACCATTTTCGGCTTTCAGCAGTGGTCTCCTTCTGCTACTTACTCAGTGTTCAACACTGTAGGAAGGCTACGTAATCTCCCCGGCCTCCATTCCTTCATTTATAGAGTGGGAATCTAATGCCTAATTCATAGAGATTTTCTGAGGATCAAATAATGTGATGTATAAATTGCTTAGCATAGTGGACTGCATGTAGGAAATATCTAGTAACTATAATTATTTTTCATCATCATCATAATCCTCCATGTGGAATAGGCACCACCTTCCTCTATGTTAGGTTTCTCCAGCCCTTCAAGACATCCCTTTGAGAAGTATTAGTTAATCCACGCTTGACTTCTCTCCTCTAAGAAAGCTCAGTTTCCATTACATTTATTTGCTGCCCTTTCGTCTCTGCTCCTTGTTACTGGGTGATGTGAGTGATTTCAGGGTCATCGGTGTAAAAAGTCATGTTATTCTTGTCTCGTATTCTCTGGCAGAAAGGAAGAAAAATGTGTGTTGAGTGCTTACAGTATGTCAGTTTCATCACTGCACGCAATGCAAACTTCACACAATGCAATCTATTTTTAAACCACTTTGCAGATGAGAGAAACTGAGGTTTTAGAGATGGAGACTTGACCAGACTTTGAAACAGAGATTCAAGCCCAGGTGTAAATGACCCCACAGTCCAAACACTAAGGTTCACAACCAACCCTCAAGGAAGCGGCAAGAACTGATATGTTCGCTTTTCAAATCTGTAGATTACTCTTCAATTCCTATATTTTTCCTTTGCATTTTTGCTAGTCTTATTTCTATTTCTAAAGCCAAATCCCTCGCTCTTTTCTGTCTCTTTCTCTGTCCTCTCTGTGTCTGTTTTCTACATCTGTTCACATCTGATGTAGTCAGAGTTGAATGCCCTAGTTGCAAAATAGTAGTTCTTGTTCATTTTGCATGCAATTCAACAATCAAATCATTTTACCAGCCTTATTTGGGAATGAGGCTGCGATATTGGCAGGTGGTCACTTAATCTTAAGTGTACTTGGCAGCACCAGAATGTAAACTTCTTGAGAGCAGGGACTGGGGTCTGTTCTCTTCACTGCTGAATCTCTGACACCTGGAAATGTTCCCATCTTAATAAATATATATTTTTTAATGAATGAGTAAATCTAAATATTCCTAAGAGTCACATTGCAGACTTCAAGTAGACAACTATTGACTGCCATATAGATGAAAAAATTTTTTAAGTTAAAAAAAATTTTGGTGTCTTATGCAGATTCACATTCTTTATTTTATTGGAAATGCTTTTCAAATGCCATAAATCCATCTTTGTCCTTTGTGTCTGTTCCCTACATCTGTTCACATCTGATTTATTCAGAGTTAAGAATGCCCTAGTTACAAAATAGTAGTTCTTGTTCACTCTGCATGCAATTCAACAATCAAATCACTTTGAATTCTCTAAAGGGGAGGAACTTGCTTCTATATTTGAACTCACTCACATTCAGAGGGAATATGTTTTAATATTTCAACATCTATACAAAATGCTTTACAATGACTTGTAAGGCACCAATTCTCCTTTGAACACGGAGTAAAGTCGCTAAGGGCTGAGTAGAGTAAAGAATTTCTCCAAGGTCACATGGCCTGTTAATTGCAAAGACCAGGGCTGGCGATCATTTCCTATCCGTCTGCCTCATACATGTACCAAGCAGTAGTCAATGACTGAACTGATGGGGCTCTCAAAGCTTATAGTGGTGGCAGGAGAAGGATTTATGCTCAAACAGAAAGATCACTAAATTCAAGGACCAATAAAGGTCAACCCAGTAAACTACAGATCAGATCACATCAAGGCCTTGCTTACGCTTTCCTAGTGGCTCTCCATTGAGTAAAATCCAAATTCTTTACCTGGGCCTTCAAACCTCATGTGATCTGGCCTCTATCCCCCTTTCTAATTTTATTTCATAAGACTTTTCTGCTTATGTATTTCAGTCTAGCCTCACTTCCTGGTCTCTGTTTTTTATGGGTTTTTTTTTTTTTTTATAGGGGGAGGTAATTAGATTAACTTACTTATTTACTTTTTTAATGGAGGTACTGGGAATTGAACCCAGGGCTTCGTGTATGTTAGGTGTGCACCCTACCACTGAGCTACACCCTTCCTCACGTCTGTTCTCTGGACACATTCTTGTTACAGGCCTGCTGAATTAGGTGTGGCTTCCTGCCTGGTGGGTTTCCTCCTCAAACCACGGCCCTGGGTTGTGTCCTTTCCCTAGACAAGATTTTCTTAACAGAGTAGCCCCTCCTCTGGTCATTTTCCAGTGCATCTCTAACTTATTTTTATTATTTCAGTATCAGCAGTGATAAATTAGAACATTTCTCACTATTGACATTGTCTTGTTTACTGCTTATCCGCTCCCGTATCAGATTGTAACTCAGGAAGAAGCAGCTTGTTTTTCTTGTTATTTTTATCTCCAGTGCCAGAAATGATTTAATGAATGAATGAATGGAGGGAAACCGTAAAGTCATATACAGCTTTTGACATGGTCAAATCAGTAATTCAGTAGCTGGGAAAACATGAGCAAATCATTACTTTTCTAAATCTTTTTTTTTTTCAATCACCTGTAAAATGGGCTAATATTAACTACGTTGGCATGCAGATCAAATGTTATAATGTGCGTGTAAGAGCTTTGTAAAATGTAAAAGGTGGCACTGGCATTAATAATACTATTGCCAGATGATCTTTGGTACAATGTGGGTTTCCCAAAGGGAAAGTGTTGATTAGCAATTATTGCCAAATTTTTTTCCAAATGATGTATTTGCCTGCTCCTTGTAAAACCATTTGTGGTTAATTTGTTGGTCTTTGATCTAATCATGCTGCAGATGTTCAGAAATGCCATCTTTTTGTGCATTGAGGCTCAGTCACTGGGGTTTGTAAAAGTAATGGGCTGTGCCCAATTTTTCCCCAATGTCTTCAACTCTCAGGGACAATGAAGGGAAAATCTATCTTTTGCCTAACAAGGAGAAACTGAAAAGAAAATTCAACTTTTTGTTTTCACAGTCAAAAAAAAAAAAAAAAAAGTGGGGGTTGGGGGGAGAAATCCCAGAACTGAATTTTCTAAATTAAAATATTCAATTAGATTTTGCCATCTCCCTAGAGTGAAATATTCTTAGTTGAACATTTGAGTAGCATGTGAAGAGATGAGTTATGACATATTGAGGTTGAGGTCAGGTAATGGAATTGCGATATAATGAGATGACATGCCATATATTTCCTCTTGATTTCAGTCATGTTTGATGGAAAATGGTGGAAAGGTCATATTTTTTAGCCAGTAATTATTCGGGTATGAATCAGTTAGATTTCAGACAGAGATGTGGTTGCCCTGAGCTGTGGAAGTCAATTAGACGTATGACAAAGGACACACAAACCTGTCTTATCTTTGTATCCATATTGGATGATGATTCTTAAAGTGTGGTCTGAAGGACCACGTGAGTCACCATTACCTTGTAAAAATTCAAATTCCCAAGCCTCACCCCAGACTTTCAGATTCAAGGATGAGAACAAGGCCTAGAAATCTGCATTTTAAATAAACGCCTTTGAGTAATTCCTGTATAAACCAAATTTGAGGGACCACGAGATGATGTCCTCAAGGAAATTATTGTATGATTATTGATGTTTCTCAAATAATTTAATTTGTTGTTGAGAAATCACAGGTAGGTTCAGGGACTGTAGGTTTGAGAGATCATAGACTTGTCCTTATTTCAGGAAGATTTTTATTCTAAGTTACTTATTTGTAAGCTATTTGATAAATCTAGCCCTCAGAAAGACTCATTCTTTAAGGATGCTGGATGATGACGTTTTTCAGGATGCTGCTTGATGGAGTTTTGTTGGCGTGGATGTTTTTTTCTTGGTAAGCTCTGTGTCTGCTTTGGATGCTTGAACTTAACGTGAGCAATTAAGGAGAGAACAGGCTTCAGAGAAACACATGGAGGGAGAGCCCCAGCTCCTTGGTTTCCAGGAATCCTGACGAGCAGTCAGCAGGGTGGAGAGGAATGGCCCTGAGCCTTCTCACCACATATCCAAGGTGGGCTGTCTGAGGTTCACCTCCTCCATTCAGGAGGCGTAGCATGAATGGTTTGGAGAGCATGACCATGAATCAAATCCCAGCTCAACCCTTTACATCTATTTTCTGTGTGACCTTGGACCAGCTCTCTGTCTCAAGTGTATCATTAGTCAGAAAGCGTTAATAACAGAATCTACCTTATAGGATTATTGTGGTGATTGAGTTCATAAGGATAAAGTGATTTTAAAAGTACCTTGCATTTAATAAGCTTTTAATACATATTAACTGTTGATCCTATTACTAACTTTTAGGATTAAGGAACTAAAAAAATCAGTTTCTAAAGCAGGGAACTGGGACTACTATGTTTGCCTGCTAGAGCCCTGGTTTTCCAATGGTGGAGGTGTAAGATTGTCTCTCTTCTTTTGTTCAGAAGCTACGATAGTTACAGCTGTTACCACCCTCTGTCCTTGATCCCTAGGCCAGGGTAAGTTTCCAAGAATAATTACTTTCTTTTATCCCGCAGCAGAAAGGCTGGGGATTAGAGCTAATTTGTCTATTTATTTATCTTGGCTGAGGGAATGGAAAGGAAAATAATGGTACCATTAAACTCTCACTGGATAACCTAGATTACCCTGTGCTGTGGCATCAGTTCTCACTCGTCCATCCAGAGTTTTTTGTCTCAAAAATAACACTTGGCTATTTTCTAATGCAAATTAAGTACAATTATTTACTTCCATGACTACTCTTATTCCATACAGAATATTCGTTCTGGAAGATACCATTTTGTTCATCCCTAATTCTCCCTACCTGCCTCCTTTTCTTCATGGCCCTGTCTTTCCTTCTCCCCCTCCCTCCCCTCCCCTCCCACCACCAGCACTTTATAAATGGTGAAACCAAGATCCAGAAATGGTACATTACTTACTTAAGTGGTAAATTGGAATTTGATCTTATGTTTGTCTGATGCTGGAGCCCATGCTTTTAACCTACTAGGGTATATAGCTTCCCTTTTAAATGAGAGAAACAATTAAACAGGACAGGATTGAACATTTAGGACTGAGGTAACCTATGTATAAAGTCAGAACCATTTAAGATGCATTTATAAAAATTCCAACCAAGGAAATGACCAAGCAGCATCATTGTAGACCTACCATGAGCAACTTAAGTGTTGCTGGGTGTTCTGCCTATCTCCTGAAGTACAGATTGTGTGAGTATTTGCATGTTCCTCTACTATTGGCTTTATCATGACCCTGGCAAAGAACCACTAGGTCCTCAATTTTATATCCAGTCACTTTGAACTATGAAGCTATCTTGGCGTAATCATCATGTTTATAGAACCGTTAAGATTGAACTTGAGTCAACACAGAGCAGGGCCAGCCAATTAGTCAATATTGTCTTAGTTATTTTATGATAACAAAAGAACCCAACATTTCAGTGGCTTAATAAAACAGAAACTTATTTTTCACTCCACCTACATGTCTACTTCAGGACAGCTGGGAGCTCTGCTTTACCCATTCTTACTCTAAGTCAAAGACTGGTTGAAAGATCACCGTCTAGAGTGTCACTTGTCACTGTAGCAAAGGAGAAAAAGAAAGAAAGAGCACTCTGGAGGGTCTAGAACCTATGACAAATGCTTATGCGCACTCACAGATCATTGGCCAGGACTAGTTAAATGGGCCACAGCCACAAAGGGGCTCAGACATGTGGTCCTGCCATGTGCTTAGAAGGTGAAGAGCCAGAAGCATTGGTAAGTAGCACTAGTGATGCTGTCACTGCGGAGGAGGGAGAGGAGCTTTCTAATAATGAGGATGTTCACGCAGGATTGATTTACTGGCAGCCAAACACCCTGTCAGTGTACGGTTCAGATAGAGACTGAACTGTCTCGTATGTTATACAAAAGGTTTTAACTGAGCAAGGGACTGAACATAACACTCCGTCTTAAATTCCGTGTCGTATATGCTATCAGCACTTCATTTAGATTGCCCTTTTCTGAGGTCACTGTATGTTTACAACTCTTTTGTTATTATTGTTACTATTTATTTTAGGTTTTAAGGACTTCAGAACTCTTAGAATATCTTAGTAATTGTTATGAAAACTTTCAAGTCTCCAAGTCTATGTCTGGGCCCTGTCAATACCTCTGCCTGTACTTCTGTCTGAGAGCCTGGAGATAAGAAATTATGCCTTGGAAGGTACTGTCCAAACTGAAGACACTAAGCTTCTTTGGTTATAATGAGCAAAACTTGGGAGAGGAAGAGGTATGTCCTGATATAAAGGCTGTCATGAGAAAATGATAGACTTTGTGTGTGCTTGTGTGTATGTGTGTGTGTGTGTGTGTGTGTGTGTATGTTGGGTAGGCATTTGAGAAAATAAATTTGAAAATATTTAATATGCATGTTTGTAGATTATATATTTTAACATATATTTAACTGTATGTTTAACAGAAAACAAAACTAGAAAGTTAGATTGCAGTGTGGCTGTAATAAGGCCTTTATTTAATGCCATAGTAAGGCTTTACACGTTGTATGATAAATGTAAGGTGACAATATGATGTCAGGTAAGAAACAGCCTACCAAGGAGCAAAGAGTGGAGCTTACGCTGAACTAAAGTTTCTGTATACCTTTTATCCAGTGCCAGAGATAAAAGCAACCTTATATGACCAGAGGGCAAGGCAATAAAACTGGGTACAAAAAAAAGAAAGTAGAATTTTCCAAATGATATATAATATTTTTATATTAAATTCAGAATTTTATGAAAAGGAAATCATATGACCCTTTGACAACCAATAATGAACTGTTCTGTCAAATGTCATAGGTAGCCCTTTATTTTTAGGGCTTTCTCTTTGATTTTATTGATTGGACTATGATATGGCTAGGTATTGTTTCTTTTTGACTTGTTCTCCGTGGGATTTTCTGAGTTCCTCGGTTTCATGGGTTGGTCTCTTTCATCAGTTTTGGAAAATTCTCGGCCATTGTCTCTTCAATTTTTTTTTTTTTTTTCCCGCACATTGTCTTTCTGTTTTCCTTTCAGGTTGCCAATTATATGTGTGTTAGACTGTCTATAATTGTCCCACGGGTCTTACTTGCTTAGTTCTGTTCTTTTTTCCTTCTTTTTACCTTCGTGTTTCAGTTGGGACTCCCCTGCTGATCTCTATTAGAGGTCCTCTATCCTGTTTCTGCCGTGTCTGTTTCTACTGTTAAGCCCATTCAATGAATTTTTCATTTCAAGTATTCTATTCTTCCTTTCTAAATTTTTTTTAAAGTTCTCTTTTGAAATTTTCCTCCTTCCCACTGGTTATTTCCATCTATCCCCCTAATTCTTTATCCTAATTATAATGATTGTTTAAATTCTTTGTTAATTCTAACATCTGGGTCATCTGTGGGCCAGTTTTCCTTGACTGTTTTCTTTTATCTGTGCATCACATTTCCCTGCTTCTATGGATGGCTCATAGTTGTGTGTTGTGTGCCAGACACTGTGTATAAATGAATTATAAAGACTGAAGTACAAAATATTTATCCCCTACAAAAAAGCAGTTTCCGTCAGGCAGCTCGGGTGAGGGGCTGATCTCTCTGATTAGATTTAAGCTAAGTTGGGGTTAGATTGTGGCTTTAGTTCTAATTCACCGCTGGTTTCAAAAGTTTTCAGGTGTAAAAGATCCCTCCTTCCAGCTGGGCTTGGCATCCAGGTACCACGTAACTGTGAGACTGCTCCACCCCCCTGCCCTGCTGTAGGGTTTCTGTCCACAGAAGGTCTCTCTTTGATTCTCAGCCTGGACCCAACTGCTCACAAGCCCTAAGGTTAAGAATTTGTAAATAGTAAGGACCCACTCTGTGTCCAGGGCTCATGTGTACTCAGTATTCCGTGTTAGTCCAAGATTGCTGAAAGTTCAGCCAATTTCTTCTTTTTCCTTCAGTCTCTCTCACCCAGTGATAGATCTGCCCCTTCACTTGTTCCCTGAGATTAAAGCTGCCTCAAGTCCTAACTCGTACATGAAGGGCTTCTCCTGTTTGAGATTTAGTTTCCTCTAAATTTCTTTATGTCCTCAGCTCCCCAGTGGGTTCAAGAGTATACATCATTTTGTAATTTAACTGGAGTTTTTTCCTTGTTATAGTAAGAATTATGGTCATTTATGACTGTCTCTACTATAAGCAGAAGCTGAACTTTGAAAGCTTTCTGTTTTTGAGATTACTTTCTCAACTTTTTTTCTGAGTAGGAAAACAATAACCATTCCAAATATTTCAGAAATTCCAGAAAATTGAAAAATACTTCATCCGTATGCATTTTCATCATTTCATAAGACTCCCCTAATCCTTTCTGAGTTGCTTCAATTTAAAAGTATTTGGTGTCCAAGTGGAAAGAATTTTGCTTTCTCTTCCAATCCTCCGTGCAACCTTCAGCCTTGGAAATCCTTGTTTGTTTCTTGTGTACTGCATGGTCTCCACTGTCCTTTCACGTGTACCTTCTGTGATGTGAAAGATCAAAGGCATCGCCCTTTTGTTATGCAGTGAAATTCAGCCCTCCAGTGTCTCTTCCTCCAAAAAGAATGCCCTTCATGGTGCTCAGAAAATAAAGGTGCTCCCAGGAAGTTATGACCTCCAGCTAGCAGGGTGTTCATGATGAGGTGGCACTGGTAGCTGGGGGGAGACTGATCCATTTATTTCCCTTACTACGTAGCATTCAGTTACAAAGCTACGAAGCAATATTGAAACGTCACAGCACAGGATGGCTGAGGAAATGTTCAGGTTTGTGGAAAGGGTCCTCTGAGAGGGAACAATGAAATCTAGTGGTCCTTTCTTGCCAGAGAGGAAAAGAATGAGTCCCAAGCTACACTTACAGGGCAAAAGATCTCTCCTACAAGACCCAGCAAGGGAAAGGCACCAAAAAAATAAATCAAACTGCTGTCTGATAAATTCCTTCACATGGGTCTTATCCTCCTTTTCAATCAATACCAGTGACTAGGTTTTGTCTGGTTCAAATATTCTTTTTTTGGAGGGGGAGGTGCTCATAGGGTAACTGCGTGTGACACTTCTATCTTAACAAAATAGGTTGAAGGGAACTTCCTTTTGTGCCTGAAGACTGACTTCTTATTTACGTTGTCGCAGGTGACGCCATGCTGCCTGGTGTTACTAGGTTATGTTGGGTAGCCTTGAACTCTCTCTTGTGCACAAAATGGTACTAGTGTTTTACATGTTTATAGATGAGCTTCATTCAACCTTAAAATGTTCTTTTCTTCTTTATTAAACTATAATCTGTCATAAATAATTGGGATAAAGTCTTAAGATAGATAATATTTATGTGCATTTCACATTTTTATGAACATTTTTGTACTTGTTATCCAGTTTGATCATTGCATCAACTTTGTGAGGAAGAGGCTTATCTTCTTGTTTTTTATTGATGAGGAAACCTAACGCATGGAAACGTAGATGCAAAAAGAGAAGTGACTTGCCCAAGACCATGAGAAAATTAATGATAGAACTGGGTCAGTACTGGGCAGCTTCTTACTTAATCTGCCTTGAACACATCACTGAGTAAGATCAGGTTAGTGTAAGAGGAGCATTAGTTTTTGTTTCTGAATGCAAGGGTGTACAATGGAAGAAATTGCTGGAATAGCATCTGTTCAGCTTTATTTTTTAATGGTGGTCCAAAACAGGTTTCTGACTCCATTTTTCCTCCTCCTCCACTTAGCTTTTATCCCCTTATCACAAGGGTTACTCCCAGCCAACTAGCCAAATGAAAAGTGTGGCTTGATTAAGAATCTCTTTTGTCAGTAATTTGTGCCTAATGTTTTTAGCTCTCCCATGGGCTGTTGTAGAAAATGGTAAATCTGGTTTAAATGAAACTTGATCCTCTTAATGGTTTAATAGCAGCTGCCACAGGGTTATGGCATTTTTCAGCAGATGCTTCTGCTTCATCTTAAACGTAAACTAAGTCTTGGAATATTTATGGAAATCATATAAAATATGCCTACACACTTCTGGTTAAATACATTTTTATACTGTAGTCTTTCTTAGACAAGTCCCTGTCTTTGCCCATTTATATTTATTCACATAGAATTTTTAAAAAAGCAAACCGAAGTCTATCCTCTATTTTTATTTTTATTGTGTTTTTGTTTGCTTTTTTACACAACTTTTTAAAACCTTTTATTTGTTTTTTAAATGGAGGGACTGGGGACTGAACCCAGGACCCCGTGCATGCTAAGCACATGCTCTACCACTGAGCTATACCCCAACCCCCAACACTCTGTTTTTAAAAAAGATTATTCATGTCTTGCACTTTCCTAAGAAAAAAATTTTTTAAAGGCTGAAGAATAAGCTCCGTCTCTAGTCTGGGAACTTGAACAACGGCTTGGTCAATCTGATCATCTTTACGCCTAACACTATTTATTTAGCATTGACAAATTGCTTATACAGTGATGTGCATTAGAGTGTCAACTGAAATAAACAGAGCAGTCGTAAAATTAAATGGGACACGAGTTTTCTCTGAAAAGGTGGACTTTGTAATAGTGATTCGGACTATCAGAATGCCTAGGATTAGCTTCTCTCGAGTGTGATAGTTTGTTCAGTCTTTTTTTATAAAAGCATTTCTTCTGTGCAGAGCACTTGTGCTGGATACACGAATGATACAAAGATGAATGACAGGCAAGTAAAGCAATGACTATGACAAAAAAAAATAGTTCTATAATAGAGGTACCAGCTCATGCAAAAAGGACAGAAAATACAGCATACCACCTTCGTTAACATAGTACACAGTTGATTCCTAAAGCTTATAAAGGGCAGACCCTTGAACAGTCTTGTTTTTTGGGGTCGTATTTTCATGGTGGGATGGTTGCTCATTTACCCTGGGCTGGAAAGGTTATTTATGTAAGTGTATCCAATGGTGAGTTTTTAAGGGCAAACAATAGAAGTACAAGCCAGCTCTTAACTCTGAATTATCCATAGGCATCTCTGAATATGATGTGTTTCCAAATACAAGGATCTCAATCTTCTCTTTTCTTAATGTCTTTCCTAGATGCTCCCTCCTAAGAAAGATTTGAAGCCAGGCATGGCTTTCTTGTTTGAACTCTTTCTCCTGCGTGGGAAATACGCTTGTCTCCAGCAGGTCGTGGGCTGGGCAGCCTTCCCTTTGTACGATAACAATTTGAATGTAGTGGCGGGAAAATTCAAGTGTCCTCTTCTCCGCGGACATTATGACCAGAGACTCGACAATTTCAGGAAAATTGAAGATTTGATTTGCCTGGACTTGGACCACTGGCTGTGCAATCTCTATTTTCAGGTTTGTAATATGATTTTGTGAGTGGAAAAAGAACTTAAAATTTTTCCAAAGCTGCTGCTTTCTAGCCTTTAACTTCTTTCATGCTACTGAAAATGCCAGTAAGCAAAGTATCCTACATCTGTAAGAGTAATTACATCTTAATACTGATTTCTGATAATGTTTGATGTCTGCAAATCAGAGGTAAAACCCTAGAGTTAGCAGAAATCTTAAGGATAATTTAATCCGAGCTTCTATGTTATAAATGAGTCAGGACAGCCACCCACGCCCCGTGATTTCTCAGCTGTTTATAATCTTTTGCTGCTGGAGCAGACTGGTCTCACCAACATGGGACGGGGGGGTCCATTTCTTCATCAGAGGTTCTCATTGAGGTTCTGTTATGGGTTGGGCACTGCTGTTCCAAGGATGCAAAGGAGATAAGATATGGTCTCTGCCATTTATTTGATGAGACTGACAAAAGAAAACCGGTGACCCCATTTCCCCATGATGAAAGTGGCCACCATGAAGTTCTCTTTGCCATTTGTGTGACTTCAATGTATGCCACCTGGTTTATATCAAAAATTAAGGGAAAACCCCACCTGGGCCCACCCATTGATTTGTAAAGATTTGGCGTTCTATTTTCTAGCCAAGTCTTTTAGCAGAAACGCTGTTGCATAAATTCATTTTAGGCCAACCCCATGGAGGCGCCAAAAAAGAAACTGACAGCACTATTAAATATAAAGCATTCTGACACATTTTTTAGTCTATTTACTTTTGTCCTATATGTCCAGATTTATTCCACCTGTTCATGGTGTCTTTTCAGGGATGCCTGTATCATAAAAAGCTGTGATTTATTTTCTCCTTCACTGATATGTTTAATTTTTTTTTTTCCAGCCTGTCTACTTACTGCTTATCTAACTGAGGGAACCACTAAATATGGATATTTTCAGGAAACACATGTAGTTTTGACCTAAAAGTCAGTGGCTGCATATCCTTCTTATAGGATGGTCTTCCTGTTTTCCTATTTCAGTTTAATTCACTGCCATTTTTTCCTGTTTAGCTAATTCAGTTGTAATGCTCTGTTAAAGCACCTTGTTGTGACAGTCGAAGTATGCTATTGAGAAAGTCACTCTTACACTGACACGTGCCCTCCTGTTCATCCTGGAAATAATGGCATCCTAAAATAAATCTGACTATGCATTAAAATCACGTGGGAAGCTTTAAACATACTACAGCTTGAGTCCTGTTCCGAGAAATTTTGATTCAATCATTGTGAGTTGGACCCCAAGATCAGAAGGTTTTAAAAGCTTCTGAGGATAAGAAACATTGATATAAATAAGTGTGAAAAGGAAGACCATTATAAATGAATCCAAAGGAGTTACTGAAAAATCACCCAAATTTTGAAGAAAACTGTAGGAAACCCTCCACAAAATATTTAACAAATTGGTGACTTGAATACTACAGAAAGAGATCAAAATGAAATGAAAATCAAAATGTAGCCATAAAAGAAAATACATTTTGGTATAAGTTTATTAGGTAACGTAAAAGACATTTATAATTTTCCACTAAAATTTTCATTGTTACCTAATAGTCTGTGTTCTATAAATTATGGCATGGAAAATCAGTATTAACTTTGCTTTATAAAAGGTAATTTAGGTAGTACAGATACTGATAATGAAGAGATACATATTTTATATTTGAGATAAAAATCAAGAAGTGATGTTTAAAATTTACAAGGTCAAGAAGAGTGGTTATTTGATAAGCACCATTAGAATAACTTGATTTCACTAAAATTGACTTGATTTGAAAACATTACTAAATTTTTTTCTCTTGTTTCCTCTGACTCCCTACTTAACAAAAAAACGTTGTGAAAAAAGTAATATTATGATTTATCTGCAGAGCCCTCTGGCCATTATTCATTGCAAATGGAGGTACTTTTCCACTAGCTTTATTATTTGGTAGCCAATAATAGGAATTTTCTCCGTGTGTATATTTCATGGGGTAGGGGAAGAGTGAGTCTTGCTAACGGGAAATAGTACTGTTATTCAAGACGCACGAGCTTCTGATTGGAAGGCAGAGTAATCACGGCTGTAGGTAGATGCTTCTCTTTCGTGAGGATGAACGTGAAAAATCCTTATCTTGAAGCCCTATTTTCCTCTACGCAAAATTTTAAAATACGTGGAATTTTCTGATGTGAGTTTTCTCAAGTGCAAACATTTCTAAACAAATATATGTGAATTTGGAGTACTCCTTTTAGAGCTACTCAGGAAAAGAATCATCTGGGGTTGGGAAGAGAAAAGAGAGATAAAGTAGATCTTGGCACGGAAAAGTGGTTTTGCAGTGCAGATTTAGAAGAGATCAAAGGAAACAGGTAAAATCCTATAGATCCTGGTTATCTTCCTCAGTGTCTGTTCATGGAGGGAACCTGCCACTATCAGAAAGGCCGGCAGAGCGAGGGCGTGTGGTCCAGCCCTGACCTCCGGTGTCCCACCAAGGTGTTACTAGGAGTAGGACTCAGGCTAATTAACCCTGAGCTTTAAGGAGGGAACTGGAGAGCGTCTCTGAGTCCACTCCCAGAGCGAGTGTGAAAGAATGGTAAGAGGGAAAACTATGCAAGCAAGATAGCCTTTAACTGTTTCCTAGAAAGGCTTTTCTATCAATTTCTCCCTTTTCCAAATACTTGGTTTCCTGTGTCATTGATTCTTTCCATCAAGAGCTTTACTATTAACATTTTAAACATAGAGATAAGTTGAAAAAGTTGAGTGGCAAGCACCTATATATTCACCACTAGATTCCTCAATCTTGTCATTTATTTTTGGACTTCATTTTGTTTCTTGGAGATAGTAAATACTCACTAGTAAATTAAATTTGTTAATTTCATCCCAGCATGACTATTAGACACAGGGTTGTTTGGAAGAAGAAATTAGAGCAAGTACAAGATAAAACAGAGAAACTAATAAACGTATAGAGCATTTTATGTAAACCTGTTGATACCAAAAAAAAAAAAAAAAAAAGCATTCTTTGTAATGCAACCAAACAAAAACAAATATAGGTTTTGGAAAAATTGAATTCAAAATCTTTTGGATTTTGCTAATTATTTCCTTGTTCTAGAGAAATAGCTAACTGTGTATGTAGTATTTTTAATAGTTTAGATAACAGATCTATCTCTTAATAGGTAATTAAACTTCCTCTAGATTTGGATGATCCAAGAAAACACAAAAGGCATATTCAGCTCACCCCTAAATTTCCAGTTTGTCTAATGGCTGAAGCAGAGAAAGCAGAATCAGGTGTGGATGACACAGCTGGCCTTTCAGAGAAAGAAATAGAGAAAAACATTTGTGCATCGAAAGGTGATGCAGCTAAACCCTCCTCACGCTCTTCTCAAGGTTAGTTTACTTTTTATCAGCATCTATGACTAATGTTTCAAGTTGTGTTTTAGTCCATAAAACTGGGGAAGAATGATCATTCATGTGTTTTTCTATACCATGCCATTTAAAGAGAATGTAATCGTTGACAAGAATGTTAGTTTTCCTATCTTGTAATTATACATTACATAATAAAATAGAAAATTACTTCATTGAAACACAAGTCTTATCCCCTGATGTTTTTAATCTATGCACTTTATTGTTAATTATTTTAGGTGTGATCCTTAATTTTTTTTATCTATACATGTAACTATAAATTATCTTTAAAAGTTTAACTTCATTCAGTACTTCCCTTAAGGACTTACTTAACTCATTAAACACCTCCATGTGCTCTCATGTTATTGTTAGCTATGCTTTCGGTTTCACTTTTTTATTAAACAGAAAAAAAAATTCCTTACTCTTAATAGAAAGTTAATTTACTGACACATTTGATCAGTATCAGTGCTTTATAATATTTTTAATATAGCATGTTTTTACTGTGGTTCATTTTTCCTCTTGTTTAAAGAAATCTTTAGTAATTCATTTGGAGCTTGGGTCTGTGATTGGTAAACTCCCTTGGCCACTGCATGTCTACAAAAGTCTGTTTTCTTCACTTTTGGTAGATCATTTAGGCATGTATAAAACTCTAGTATATTAATAATGTTACATCACTGTTTTCTTCACCATTTTTTGTGTCTATTGTGGCTGATGAGAAATCTGTATTAAATATTAACTGACGGATCTTAGGAAGGCAGGTGATGAATTTCCATTCCTATTTTAGGCAGATCCCTCTGCTAATTTTTCGGAGGGTTTATTTGAGAAAGGCATGGCTAGAAACAGATCAATTAGGAACAGTTTGGAGCAGTCAGGCAGCAAAAGAGGGTCTGAATTTGGGCAGGTAGTAAAGTTGGAGAAGAGAATATACATTTTTAAAGTATCAAAGAGGTGCACTAGATTAGCCACAGGGCTAAAAGTAAGAACATTCCTGTTAATTGGATGTGGCTGTGAAGGAGAATGAAGGATGACTCCTAGTTTTTTTAGCACAGGTAGGTGTAAGTGTCAACCAGCAGATAAAAGGAAATGCAGGGGGAGGGACAAAATTAGGAGAAAAATCAAGAGCTTGATTTTGGACCTGCTGAGTTTGAGGTTCCCATATTAATTCCAGGTAGAAATGTTCAGGAGATGTTTGGGAAGATGGATGTGAAGCCAGGAGAGAGATGGAAATTGGGAGGAAGAATATGTCCCTTAGGGAGGCATAAGGACCCAAACTCTAGCTGAAACCGCGAAGTGGTTGATTTCAACATGGGACAGTGCGTGGAACAATGAAAGTTTTGGGAAGAGGGCCCAGCTCAGGACAACAGCAGTGTTTCAGAAGGGCCCTGGGCCAGGACTGTCGTCAGACCCAAAGCCTGCACTGCTGGGCTTCCTGGGTGACATCTGTCTTCCTGTCTTGCTCTGCCTGTCAGCTGGACGGCACAGAGCTTCACACTCAGTTTCCAGTGGTGAACGTTTCTGAAGTTGTGGTTGGAGTTTTCCAAATCCCCTGGAAACTTCATGCCTTGTTGGGCCAAGCAAAACTCCACTGATTGCTAGACTCAGTTTCTAGAACCCCACTTCCTTCCCTAACAGGCAATTCCAGCATGAGCCCCAGGCTTCCACATTCACACCGTCCTGTTTCCCTGTGAGTGAACCACTGTCCCCAGCTAATGATTGCTGAGACACCACCACCTCCAGAGAACTAAGCGTCATGCGTACCTGGGAATGTTATGTTGAAATTTTATACACAGAATTCATGTAAGTCAAATTATATCAACTGACTTTAAATGAATATTTGTGAAACTAAATTAGGAATCAGATACATATTGAAGCTCGGTAAGAAATACCAAGACCATAAAGCAATGTGGTTAAAGCGTATTGTTTCTCACACCTGAGAACCTGGATTTGCTTAACTTGTAGCCGGAGGAGGTAGGAGGTGACTGACAAGATGGTCTGGTTTTGGAGAATAATAAGGAGACCCTGCTGTCCTCGAAATGCACAACTTTGAGCTGGCTGTAAGCATTCCATGCTGGAATTTAATAGGTTTCAGGCTGTAATTTTTCATTATAAATGCGAATATCCTAGGTGGATAACGATGGGTGTGCTGTTCCCGGTGTGCTGAGTTTGGATAAGGGGAAGGTGGAGAGGTGAGGGGTGAGGGTCTGAGGCACTGGCAGTCCAAGGAAGAGTAGACAGTGCCCTTGAAGGGCAGATAGTAAACAGACAAGCGAATGGCGGATTCACCCTCAATCCAAACTGCTTCGTGGGGCAGCTCTGCCGAGGACCTTCGCGGGCTTTGTGGCTAAGTCTTCCTCAGTCCTATTTGCAAGAGAATGACTTTTACCCACGTTGTGCCTTTATGTTGAATCAGATTAGTCAGGCCTTCTAACAGGAGACTTTGTGTGAAAATAAATTAATTAAACGTTAGCATATGAGCTCTGTAACCTGGGAATCTGAGATGTAGAAGGGGAGGAAAAAGCCCCAATCTTTTCTCGTGGTTGAAGGTCATCTTCCTAAAATAGAATTAGTAAGTCAAAAATATGAAAGAATTGACTATGATTTCATTGGATTAAAAAAAGAAAATATTCCAGTTAATTTTTTGTTTAAAAAGCAAATTCAAATCTAGTCAACTCGAAAGCCACTGTGTGGGACACTAAAACATGTGCACATGTAATGTGGATTTCTTTTTTTCTTTCTTTCTTTTTTCCCCCAAAATGTTTTAGAATCAAGTATGGAGCTAAAAATATTATTTTAGAATTTTTAACTTTTGAGAAAGCAGGTTCGGGTTTAACAGTAATAATATTTCAGTGAAACTGACATTTTAACCTAGCTTTAGGATCCTGAGCTAAAGATTAGAAGCAATTACTCTTAGACCATTTTTCACCAGATCATTTTTGCTCTCTAGTTTTTCCTCAGGGTACTGTGGCTCTATTTTCCACACCCACTGCACTGTGCTCTGGACTTGGCTTTTAGAAGGCTGCCCCCAGTTTCCCTAAAAGGAGGACAGGGACAGGTGACACTCCAAGAAATACGAACACTGACACGTTCAGTATGAGAACATTATCTACCACGAGAGGAAGACTCTTTAATGCTTTAGGAAAATGCTTTGGAAAAGGCTGATTATCATTTGCTCTGCTCAGAGCCTGGAGACTAATTCAAGGCTCACATTCAAAGACGACACAGGGAGCTTCTGCCCTTATTCTGAATAGATTTATACAAAAACAAAACACAAAAACCTCTTCGAATGCACGTCTCCGCCACATTGAGTATATTTATTTTTCTTGGGGCCTCCTAGACATATTATTAGCAGTTAATATCCCCCATGGGTTTGTTTTCTGATATATCAGGGCTGTGATACAGTGTGCTGTTTCTGCCACTGATATGTTGCTAAGAGATTTAATAATGGGTAAACAAACACAACATGTGGTAATTCATTTCAAATTAAAAGTTTATTAAACTCTGGCTTGATGGCTTTCTGGCTATTTACAATTAAAGGAGTGAACCTTAGGGAAGTGGGGAGCACGTGGTGTGTTCATGGCTGCAAAATTTCTATCTGAAAAATATGTTTGTGGTCTTCCACAAGCTGTCCCACATTGATGGGCTCCATATGTAATCTGCTGACTCCACTCCAGCCCCCAAATCATGAAAAAATGACTTTAATGTTCACTTCTCAGCACACGTGTGCACGCATGTGTGTGCGCGTGCTCCCACACACACACACCAAAATGGTTCTGAATTTAATCCCCATGGTTGACGTCTTAAGTGGCGATCAGCCTTGCAAATAGGTGGAAGCCTGAGGCCGGAAGATATTTATGAAAAATGAAAAGCCAGGATAAAAAGCCCCATGATCTAACTTTTGGGTTATTCCCGTCTTTGAGGCTATTTTCGTTTTTAGGGGGCAGGCTAGGGAAGTATTTGCTCTGCTTAATAGTTTTGTTTTGTATGTGCCTACATTGCATGAGCAATGGTCTCTGGCAAGGTCTCTATATGTTTTGTGAGGCAGAATTCAATTCAGGAGAGTTTTATTGTGTAACCGCCATCAACAAAGCGCGCTGCTAAATGCTGTGCGATTAGAAACCAAAATAACATGATGCCATCCGCAACCTCCAGCGGCTTACATGAGTCCAAGCCCACCCCACCACTAGGATCCGTATCCGGACGCATGTTGACTAGGTGATGGGAGGGCCTGCCAGCACTCTGTTTACGTGCAGGACCAGCAGGCCTTCTGGGAGACCTCACGCTTGCAGAAGATGAGAAAGGAGGCAAGAGGTGGTCTAATTATGGCATAAGTTGTAGCCTTGCTGTGGACAATACTCTCTTATTAGGGACTTTGAAACAGTCATCGTGCTCTTCCTTTATCTCTGGAGATGATGCCTGGGGGTGCTTCTGAAGGCACCAGCTGTAACCTTTCCTCAGTGCCCCTGTCTACTTGGCTAAGTCTTGGAAATTTGCTATAAAGAGGTGTGGCTAGACTGCACACCCTGTGAAGGCAGAGATAACTTGTTTTGCTTATCCACTGTGTCCAGTGCCTACAACAGTATGGGACACATCACAGATTCTCAGTGAATATTTGCTGAATGAATAAATGAGTATGGTTCTGAGTAACCTCTGGGCTTACAGTGCCTTTCTGCAGAAATAAGTCAAGCAAACAGTTAATTTTTTAAACTAACACATAGTAAAATTAACTTTTTTAGAGCATACAGTTCCAGATAGCGTATACATAGATTTATGTAACTGCTACTACAGTCAGGATAAGGTGCCCTTCCATTACCCACGCAAGCTCCTTTGTGCTGTCTGTTGCAGGCACACCCTCACTCCTTCACTCCCAGGCATGGAACCCACTGATCTCTTTACCATCATTATAGTTTTGTTTTTACAAAATTGTCATACAGAATGGCCTTCTTTTAGTTAACATAATGCCTTTGAGAGTCAACCGAGTTGTTGTTTGTATCAACAATTCATTTCTGCTCAGGGCTAAATAATATTCCATCATATGGAGGTACCATAGCTTGTTTATCTGTTCACTCTTTAAAAGACAAATGGATTATTTTGAGTTTTGGCCACTATGAATAAAGTTGCTACAAATACTCATAAAAGGCGATTGGGTGAATGTAGTATTCATTTCTTGAGGACATCTGCCTAGTAGTAGAATTGCTGGGTTGTATGGCAAACGTGCAATTAGCCTGATGAGGAACCGCCTCGCTATTTTACAGTGACTGTACCATGTCGCATTCCCACCAGGAACACAGGAGAGTTTCAGGCGCTCTGCCAGCTCATCAGCACTTAGTACTGTTAGTTTTTTAAAAAGTCTTTCTAATTTATATTCAGCATTAAATCCCAAGTCATGAATTCAATTGGTATTTCTTTAATGGCTAATATTACTGAACATCTTCATGTGTGCTTATCTGTCACCCATGTATATTCTTTGGTGAAGGATCTGTTCAAGTCTTTGCCCATTTTTAAATTGGGTTTTTTTTTTTTTCCAACTGTTGGGTTTTTACAGTTCTTTATGCATTCTGGATACAAGCCCTTTGCTGGATATATAGTTTGTAAATGCTTTCTCCCTGTCTGTAGTTTGACTTTTTATTTTATTAACAGTGTCTTTCACAGAGCAACAGTTTTGAATTTTGTCTAAGCCCCAGATACCTAATTTTAAAACGGATTGTACTTTTGATATCTCATTCATGAACTCTTTGTGTAACTCTCACAAGATTGTCACTTATGTTTTCTTCTGGAAGTTTTAGTTTTGCATTGTACATTTAGAGCAATGATCCCTTTGGAGTTAAACTGCTTTTTGGATAAGGTGTGAGGTTAAGGCTGAGGTTTTTGGTTTTTGCATATGAAGTTCCAGTTGTTCCAGCACCGTTTGCTGGAAGGGCTGTTCTTTCACCCCCGAAATGCCTTTGCACCTTTGTCAACAATCCGTTGGCTACACACGTGCGATTCTATTTCAGGGACTTTTTCAGTGGACTGGGGAGAGGGCTCTGCCCAGCGTATACTGTTAAGCCCAGTCGCAGCTACCAAGCAGAGGCAGCAGGGAGGGCAAATTAATTAATAGCAGTGATAAACGAAGCACTGCAGGCCCGTAATACTGGAACTCGGAACAGGGAGCCATGGACAAGCTGGTGACCAGTGCTTGGTTAGTGTGTCTGATCATGAAGAGACCTGCTGTGTGAGAGCTCATGGCCGGTTACAGACGAGCCGACACACAGCGCTCCCCGAAGCCCCCAGGCCATCGCTCCCTCACGGGTAGGATAAGAAAAGCAAGTTTTGGCCCCTGTTGGTTATCCCAGACCACAGTGATAGAGACTTTTGCTTAGCAGTTTGTAAGTCAGCTGTTACCTGTTTCTGTGGAGAATCTATGAATCTGTTATTTGAAAATAGTGCACGTGACTTTGCATTTGACAGATTTCTTGATTTTTCAAACAGTGTGTGTAAAATTGAACCTCAGGGAACCACAGTATGTTTCGAAGCGATTAATCTGTGTAAAAAGCTAATTCCCTGAAATTTTTAAATGCTTTTATGTATTATATCACGGAAATGCATCCCAATATTTAAAGTCATAAAAATGTTTCAAAATATTTTAAAATAATTTAAATCCTTTTAAAAGCATCAATGGTCAGAATAAATCTTTCCTGCCTGTTTTGCTTCTTTTCCCCTTCCTTCCTCCCTCCTTTCCTTCCTTCCTTCCTGCTTTCCTTCCTCTCTTCCTTCCTTTCTTCTTACAGATCAATGAAGTTGTCACCTTGTAACTTTATTTACAGACAATAAGACTTCCAATAGCTGCAATGTTAAACTCCCCAAACTGGGGCTCAGCTGGGAAAACTCCACACAGATGTTAATTGGAGGTAGAGTTAGGATTGTACCCTTAACAGATTTCATTTAAAAAACTCAAGTTTGTCTTAAACTTTGTCTTGTTTTTGTGAGCTTCTTCACCGCCCATTATGGGTTAATTACAACAATGGTTTTCTGGCTTGATTCACTTCAATCTCGAAGTCATTTCAGAAAACCGCTGGAACTGAAAAAGCTTTAAACAGTCGTGCAGGTCTTTAATTGTAAATTAGCCTTGACAGGACTACGACGCAGCATCCTGCTTGGTTCCAGAGTGATGCTAGCTGACAGCCTCGCAGTGGTCCAGGAGCAAAGGAACATGTGGAAGAGATTGTTCTTTTACATTTCACAGCTTGTCATTTCCTCTACAGGGCAGCCCCTGACCCCTCTGAGAGCTCCCGACACCCAGAAGGGAAGTGTTCCCACTGATGTAAAGGAAGCGGGGAAGCAGTTTAACGCTACGAAAGGGAGGGAGGAGGGTGTGTCAGAATGATCTGGGGGACAGAAAGATGAGATGGGCTGAAAACGTTTCCAGCAGGTTAGAATCTTTGCTGTGTTGTTTTCTTTCACAAGAGAAAACTGAAAAATTATTCAGAAGGTTCAAAACATTATGGGGAGTTGGTTTACGCTACCTTTCTAAAGATTTTTTTTTAATGGAAACGGCAGTAAAAATGAATGTGTCACATGTGAATGATCAAAATAAATGTCTGAGGGAAAAGTTCAAATACGTGTTGCTGCTGCTCTGTTCCAATATGTTTCTAATTACAGAGTGTGTGTGGATTAGGTGGACAACAGCAGATTACAGTTTGTGTTTTCAGGACGTTTTACACCCTCCACATTTTATTTGTTCCCATATATTCATCACAGTTAATTTTTCCTCTGTACCTGTGCTCTTAAACAGCGCAGTAAGGAAACATAAAAAGGCAGTTGGGTTGTGTGATCGTTCAAACTGGTTTGTCATTCTTTCCAGTCAATTGACATAAGCCATTTCAAAATTCCTCAAATTATCAATATTTTTGGAGCCACTAATGAAGTCATTAAAAAAAAACAAACAAAACTTCTTTGTGTTTTTTTTTGAAATCGTTGAAAATCTTTTTCAGGATACACACCTTTTTTGACTGTGGTCTTTAGAGCAGGAATAATAAATACTCTCTCCTCCACACCAGTCTTGTTTTGTGGATGTGTGTGTGTGTGGATGTGTGTGTTCTTTAATCTGTTGTCGTAAGCATGCTAACAAGTGCACGTGTGCCTTGTATATTCAACAGGCACTCCTAAGATGTACTATGAAAACCATTCAGTTGTTTCTTGGCCAGTCGCTCTCATTTAATCTGCAGATACTCAGAGCTTCAGTTAGACAAATGTCTTTGCAAAATAACACTGCAAAAGTGGATATGGATGACAAATACTGTCGTAGTTCTTGACTGAATGTGAGACACCACAGTTGACCTAGCAGGTTAGGAGAATTTGAACATTTCTAAAAACCTTTGAGAGCAGGGGTTTAGGAAGGAAGAGTTGCTGTGGACCTGTGACAAGACACACTTATCTCTGGGCCCACTGTTCATTCAGGATGCGCCCAGAAGTACCCAGAGCCAAATGCACAACCTGGGTAAGTTGGAAATAGGAGTTGCAAATCAGTGAGCCTAAGGCCTCCACTATGCAAGACGAGTAAGTTCTGGAGGTCTGCCGCGCGCCGTCAGCCATGCCGTCAACAGTGCTGTAAGGTGCGCTTAAACATCCGCTGAGAGGGTGGACCGCGTGCTGGGTTATCAAACAGAATAAAATAAAATTTAAAGAACGAAAGATCCTGCGGTAAAAAGCAGTACCATAAACTGGAGCAACTGTGAAGCTGTGCCAGATGGGCAGCTGCGTTGTCGTGTGTAAGGAGCAGATCCCCACCCCCACCGCGGTCACTTGTTTCTTTCATCACAATTCACTTGTTAGCAAAAAACAGCGTAAAAGTACGTTGAGATTTATTTATCTGGTTTCTCGGTGGAGGTGCTGGGGATTGGACCCAGCACCTCACACATGCTAGACATGCGCTCGGCCACTGAGCTGTACCCTCCCGCTCTGCGAAACAAAGTCTTACCCAAGTGTGATGGACTAGTTGTTGGTGGGATCAAGGGCTCATGATCTTGCCTGTTTGCCCGTAACGCATGTCGTGCCGGGAAGAGCCAGCGGCTGTTGGGTGTGCAGTTTGCAAATGTTTCCTCTCTGCCTGCAGCTTGCCTTTTCATTGTCTTACAGGGTCTTTCATAGAGTAAAGATTTTGAATTTTAGTAGATTTAACAGTCTCCTTTCATAGATTGAGTTTTGGCATCAAGTCTGAGAACTTCTTGCCTGGCATTTAGATCCTACATATTTTATCCTATTCTTTTTTTTTTTTTTTAAGCAAATCTATTTTGAGTTATTTTTAACATAAGAATGAAGTTTAAATCCGTTTTTATTTTATTATTATTATTTTTTTGCCTATAGATGTCTAATTGCTCCCAACACCATTTGTCAAACAGGCTGTTTTTCCTCCACTGACCTGATTTTGCACCTTCTTTCATAATCAGCCACTGAGCACATCTTTCCGTACTTGTTCCTGGCTTCTCTGTTCTCTTCCGTTGACGTTTGTGTCTGTTCCCATACCACACAGCTTTGATTGCTAAGCCATGTATTCAAGTTGTGTAATTCTTTTCATACATTGTTGGATTCAACTTGCTAATATTTTGCTGAGAATTTTCCACATTTCTGAGAGCCATTTGTAGTTGACACATTTTTCTTTCCACAATTGAAAAACATGCTGTTTTGGTCTGCATGATGTAGCCTGTGTTTCTGGGACACCCTCTGGTCCCTGCTGGTGATGCCTGAGGGGACAGAAGGAGCTTCCCCAGACCTGGCCACCTAATGCCTTTGGGTGGGGAAGGAAGTCTCCAGCCTCAGGATGGTAAAAAACTTCCTGGTCTAGGAAGTAGTTGTGGCAGGAGCCCCTGCTGCTGCCACTCGGCCACCTTTGTCTCTTGGTGGGAGGAGCACTGTTTCAAGCATCAGGGAAGGACAGGGCATCCCCTGGATGCTTACTTCAGTCCAGCTCTGGTCTGTCCAACTCTGCCGTGCTGCTGGACTCACCCGATGTTGTCTGTGACTTCCTTTCGAAGGGTGGGTAGGGTCCTACTTGGACCAGCTTCTGCTGATAGGACGAGGCTGGAGACGCTGGGTCTGGACTGCTTGCTTCTGTTGGGTGGGACGAGAGTGGGCCCAAGTTGCGCTGTCTTACATTGCTGCTGCAGGCCTGGGGTCCCTCATCACCTCTCCTTCTTTATATCTTTCAGAATTTCCTTTGGCTGCTTCCTACATTATTTTGGGGGCTTAAAGTTACATTTAGAGGGGAGAAGAAAGAAAAAACAAGCGTATGCCATCTGGTCCCAACCAGAAGTTCCCTCCATTTTTTTGTTTTGTTCTGTTTTGGGGGCCCTATAACATTAAAAAAAAAAGTTTCTTAGCATTTCATTTAGGGCTTTAGGAACATGGAATTAAATAATGCTTTTAATTGTGGCAAAGTATAGATTAACATGAAATTTACCATTTTAACCACTTTTAAATGTACAGTTCAGTGGCATTAAGTGGATTTACCTTGTTATACAACCACCACCTCCATCCGTCTCCAGAACTATCTCATCTTCTCAAACTTAAACTCTGTAGCCGTTAAACAGCGGCTTTGCATTTCCCCCTTCTCCCAGCCCCGGTGGCCACCATTTCTACTTTCTCTCTCTCTCTCAGTTTGACTATTCTAGGTCCCTCATGTAAGCAGAACCATATAATATTTGTCTTTCTGTGCCTGGCTACCTTTACTTAGCATAATATCCTCAAGGAAGGAGGTAAAGTTTGAATGGATAAAACCTATTATTCATTGGAGTATTTTAAAACAGTTTTGAGGAGAAGAGTTTAAAATTAGTAGCCAACCTGGGACTCTGACCCCATGAAGCCTAGTATATGTTGTGAACTCAACAGTGTTCGCGACTGCCGTTATTTTCTTCGTGATTTTATTATTCCCTTTCTCCCTAGGAAGTCAGCGGTTAGGGTGTTGCATCAAAGCTCTGTCTCTATTCCTTTTGGTGACAACTTGCCCTAATCTCTATCTTCCTGCTGGAAATGTGCAGCCAAGGAAGCGACAGAGGATGCAGATCTGTGCAATTTCGTGGGGGAAATAGAAAGTTGATGTGGGAGTCAGAGAGGCTTAAATTCACATCTTGACTCTTCATTTAACGATCATTGTCAAGTTCCTTAATCTGTGAATCTTTGTTTCCTCATCTATAAAGGGGGGGGATAATAGGCTGTACTTGAGGATTAGTAATAATTTGCGTAAAGTGTAATACAGGTAGTAGGTGCTCACTAAACACCCCTGTGTTATTGTGTTAATTACTATGATGAGAAAAAACATCTGGCTGTGTCTGTCTCCTGCTTAATTTCAGCATTTGGCCAAGACTCCCTCTATCCTTACCTGCAATTTCCTCTTTGCGATAGGGACTTAATAGTGGATAAAATAATTTATTATTCTAAATAGCTGTGGGTGTTCTAAGTTCAGTGAAAAATGTCAGTTGATGATAACCAAGGAAAGCTCATGAGCAGCATATTAAAATTTCTGAGTTCTTTCATTGTGCTTAAGATGGAGAGTTTAATATTTTTAAGAATAAGGAAGAAAGAAGCTGACTTTCATAAAAGGATGCAATCTTTTTAAGGATGGCAGAAATGGGTGATGTTTAAAAATTATTCTTAGAAAGACTAACCAAGTATATTTCTGCTCTTACATTACAATAATATTTTATTAAGCACGGCATGCAAGTATGAATCTATTTTTTATCCTGCAATTGCAAAATATTCAGAGATTCTGCTGGTTGATATGATGGCAGAAATATTTACAGTCCTGTGCTGGCAATAAAGTTAATCCAAATAACTTGAATTAAATAAGTAACATATGCAAATCTGTTTTTATAAACTGAAAAATATTGTATAAAATGTATTGTTATCAATCAACTAACTGCTGATATTCGTAAGTGGTACCAAAGGGTCACATGGGTTGAGGTTCCATGTAGACAGAATGTGGCTCAGTGGTTTGCGCAGAAGTGAAAACCAGGACTGTTCAGTTGCATTCCTGATGCCATTAATATTAAAACTTTCCCAAATATGAAGCCATTAAGCTTCTTAACAGTTCTAAGAAACCAATTCATAAAGTATTAAGTGCATTTTACCTTTGACTAGGTATTTTAGCCTTAGAAGGAATAATGCTGGCCAAACCTAAACTCCAATTTTACGGTACTCGCTGTTTATCAACTGTTACATTTTTGAAGATGGGTTTGTTCATTTGTTCTTTGCATGAAGGAAAGACAGGATTTGTTTCTTGACATTATGACAAACATTTATCTATTTAAGGTGGCAGCATCCAAGAGGTTGCTGTTTATAGGTTCAAACTAGACAGCTAGCAGAGAATGTCATCAACCTATTCCCTGCATTTATTTCTAGTTTGTTCAGTGTTAATATCCTCAAATAGATATTCGACCATTATTTTGAAAGTGGTTAAAACATTCTTACTTTCTTAACTGGAAACTAGATATTAAAAAAAAAACACACATTTCAAAAATTTAAGCATCTATTTCTTTTTTTAAAATTTTATTTTTTATTGAAGTATAGTTGATTTACAATGTTTAGTTCCGGGTGTACAGCAAAGCGATTCAGATATACATATATGTCTTATCAGATTCTTTTCCATTGTAGTTTATTATAAGAAACTGAATATAGATTGGGAGTTCAAGATTTGCAGATATTAATATATATAAAATAGATAAACAAGTTTATACCGTATAGCACAGGGAACCATATTCAATATTTTGTAGTAACCTATGGTGAAGAATATGAGAACGAATGTATGTATGTTCCTGTGTGACTAAAGCATTGTGCTGTACACCAGAAATTGACACAACATTGTAAACTGACTATACTTCAATAAAAATATATTAAAAATAAAATTTAAAAAGATTCATTTCTAAAAAAAGAAATTGAATATAGTTTACTGTTATACAGTAAGTTCCTATTGTTTATCTAGTATATATATATTAGTTAGTATCTGCAAATCTTGAACTCCTAATTTATCCATCCCCGTGAGCATTTATTTCTGATGTGGATAAACAACGCTAAGATTTTTGTCTGTGGCTGCAGCCCTGGTCATTGCTACATGTCATTGAGAATTCGTACTTTGGTGCCTATTTTGGCCTTTAAACTGTTCATTTGTACTGTGAACTAGATTATGTGCCTCTGACTGTCAGTTAGCTGAATGCATTTCAAGTCAATTTACTAAAATAGTCACTGTTAAGCGGTATATTTGGACAGAGTTGACACCTTTGACATTTTCTAAAATGGCAAAAATAACTGTATTTAAGGGTATGATTTATGAATGTTGTGTGGCTACAAAACTTCCACCTGATTATGGTTTTCCCTTTCGCTGCTGAAACTCCTTCCACAAACTGCTGAAAGGGCAGCTAATTAGCGCCGTGTGACCAGATACTTAGCACAGACAAACACATGCACAGAAACATAATAGCAATCTAAAACCTGTGATCTTCTGGTTGCTTCTAATAGTGTCTTCATCTACCAAGAGGAGAACAGCTGAGATCACAGCAAAGGCAGAGAAAGTAAGGGAGGGAGAGTAAGATGGATAGTCGAGGAATGCCTTTATGAAACACACATCCTTTGGTATAAATAAGGAAAGCAACTTGCAATGATTAAAAAGTATTTTGAGTCCTGACTTGTCTTCTAGATTGCTGGCCTCTATTAAAAACTTCTTAAAATAATAGATAGGTTTAATTCTTCAAGCCAAAGAAAAATTATATCATCTTAAAAGATTTTTCCATATTTATTATAGAGATGTAACTTGACTGGGGAGGGGGAAAAAAGAGCAAAATCTCTTGTATTGCAAGTTTTAAATGTACCAGGCTAAGGTTTACTTAATTAGAACCTCCAGGCAATAAAGGAGCCCTTTTTAAAATTCTGTGATTCTTAATATGCTAAATAATGCAAAGCTTCGACTCTTCAAGCATGAGACACACATCTGGCAGTTTAACATTTAAATTACAGGAGGAAAAAAATTCCTCACTTCAGCAGTAATTTTCTCAAAGAGAAGAATAGGAAATGTATTACAACTACATTTAAATTTCTTTTTAGATTCCCATCCTGTCTAATTGCAGGCATTTTTCTAGGTTTTCTGTATTTATATTTTTTGCACATATTTTCTGTACATTTCATTCATCTTTAATTTGAGATGCTTCTCACTATTAGAGCCCCTGAAAAACTGTGGTGTATGTTACTTAGCGAATTGTTTTAAGAAATCCATCTGATCGCTAGTAATAGACAAAGGTTTAGAAAAACTAAAGGGAAAATAAAATTTCAGAGACCCACAAAAACGTTACTGACAAAAAGGCAACATTTTTCTGTTAGTTTCACTTTGAAGCTTTCATTTTTTTCAGTATTAATGTTTTCTCTGTTTTGTCATTTTCTGGCTGTTTTTCATGCAAAAGTTATTATAAGCAGCATTCTTCTTTGTATTTCTCCAAAGGACAGTGTCAGAGCCTTGATTAATTTTACAAAGGTCATTTGGAAAAACCATTAAAAATATGCCAAGTAAAAAAGATTAGCACAACACAGGGAAAACACACTCTTATAAGCATGTGCATTTATATATAGATGGGCTACTGCAACATTATACAGTTTTGACAAGTGTTTTGCTTGTGTACCTCATGCATTATTAAAAATATGACTGTTCCATTTATTTTTTCTGGGTGATCCCAGCTGACACATTCCAAAGGCATCAGCAGATCACTGTTATTTGTAAACATTTCATCTTTTTCTCAATATAAGATGATCTGATAATTAAATGGAGTAGTGGTTCCAAAAATAAAGTGGACTTGCAAAGTAATTAACCTATATTTGTATTACTAACACATAAACATGGGTGCTAGTTAGCCCATGACAAATTTATGTATCCATTTCTACTTTTAATTAAAAAAAATCAGCAACACTGCAACTTCCAATTTTAGCTATGGCAGAGTAGCTGGTACCAGACTCGCTTTCCTTCTATAATCAGCCATTATACTGGAGAGAATATATGAAGCATTTTAATGTTTTAACTGTCTTGGAGCATTGGCCATCAAGGAAGCACAAGACTTGCTGATCCCGGAGAGAAAAGAAGCTTTTGAGGAAAACCCTGGCTGGCCGTCCACCTGGGCAAAATATTCTGCCTGTAAAGTAGTGAAGTGAAATCCATGCAGATAAAGTGCCACTGAACTAAGGAAACAAAGTTTGGCATTCAGGGCTGCTGAAGCAGCAGAATTTGCAGGGTGGAACGAAGAGGAGGGAGATGTGCAGAAAGGAACCCAGAGATCAGTATAGGGACTCCCCCCATGAGTCCTTGGCTGAGGGTACATGACCGCAGTTAAGACTAATAAGGCTTTGCTAAGTAGTTACTGTGGACCTGAGAGGAGCACAGAGATCACTAGAGTTGAATCAGAGATACCATTCAAGTCGGGAGAGTCACGTCACGTTCATAGCTCATTTTCAATTTGACAGTAAATTGAGATGCCAAAAGTCCGTATATTAGGAATAAAGACCATGCTCTAGAGTGGCTTACTCTAAGCCTGTCGGAAGAAAGCCTGAAAGTAGCTCTGACAAGAGTGGCAGAGGAATTAGAGTCCTGAGGTTGAATTCTGATAAGTTAGAGTGGCTGGGAAACTTAGTTTTTCACGGAAATGCTATAACAAAAGTAAATTTAAGCCTACACAAGTTTAATAGGATTAGCCAGTAATTTCACTCTTTTTACTAGGGGAAAAATATCAACACCTTTCCAAGGAAGAAGGTAACAGAATCCAGAGTCTTCCACATTGTCCAGTGTATAATCTATAACTGCTAGAAATGCAAAGAAATAGGAGAATAGAAACCTTAGACCAGAAAAAAGTGAATAAAAATAACTGACATTACTCACATATTAAATTTAGCAGGAAAAGCCATTAGAAATATGTTCATGAATTTTTTAAAAAATCACTTTCAAATAATTAAAGGAAAATATGATCAGAATGAATTGTCATGGCATCTCAGCAGAGACATGGATATTATAAAAAAAATGACCAAATGGAAGGTATAGGACTAAAAATATAAAAGAATTAAAAGAAATTAACTAATTGGAAACACAGAAAAGAAAAAGCTGGAAGAAAAATGAAGAGAGACTCAGACACTCGAGGGCTCATGTCACATAGTTTTACACACGTGGAATGGGAGACTTAGGTAAGGAAAAGAGGGTAATAAAATGGAAGAAAATATGTATTAAGAGAGTAATGATTGGAAATTTCCCAAATTTGATAGAATATATCGAATTACAGGTTGAATACCCTCAGTGAGTTCCCAAAGAATAAATACAAGGGAAGCTACACTTGACAATATCATAGTCAAACTGCTGAACATCAAAGTTAAAGTGAAAATTTTGAAAGTAGACAGAAAAACAAAAACCACATTGTATACAGGGGAACAATGATCTGAAAAATGGTCGACATGATCAGAAACAATGGAGACCAGAAGTTAATGTAATGACATACTTAAAATGCTGGAAAAAAATGTCAATTGAGAAATCTGCATCTAGCAAAAATTAAGATTGATATAAAGACATTTCAGATGAAGGAAAGCTAAAATAATTTTTCTTCAACAGACTGGCATTATTAAAAAGAAAACTTAGAGAATATTCATTCAGCTAAAGGAAAATGATTAAAATGATCTACAAAGGAGAATGGAGGAGTACTAGCCAGATGACAAATACATAGGTGAATGTTACAGACTTATTTTCCAATCATTTTCTTAAAATATTATTTACTGTTTAAGAAAAATAAAATGGTATGTAAGGTGAGATTATAAAGCATGTACTGATAAAAGACATGATAATAGTTCAAAGGATGAGGGGGTAGGAACTGGAATTATACGGTGGTAAGGTTATTACATTTGTGAAGTCAGAAATGTGAAATGGATATGTGAACAGTCAGGTGTGAGGTGTACAATTCTATAATATTGACTCTAAATAGACATGGATAATTTTAGAATGAATGCTGTTAGCCTTAGAGCAACCAGTAAAACACCCTGAAAGACTGAGAAATAATAGAACACAGTAGAGGAAAGAATAGAAAAAAATAGAGTAATAAGATGGAACACCAAAAGCATAAGTGAGTAACCCAAAAGAAGGCAGGCAAGGCAGAACAAAATGGACAAAGCAAAAATGAAGAAAACAACAGCAAAAACCAAAACGGGCAAAGCAAAGTGAACAGCAAGATGATAGACAGAACCATATAAATAAATGTATGAAATGTTCAAGACTAAGTAATTAAATTACAAAGCAGGGATTGTAAAACTAGATGAAAAACAGGACTCGAGAATAGGGGGGTATACTGCTCAGTGGTGGAGCGCATACTTAGCACACATGAGGTCCTGGTTCAATCCCCAGTACCTCCATTTAAAAAATTAATAAGCCTAACCACCCCCCCCCAAAAAAAAAGCTTAAAAAAATAAATAAAATTTAAAAAAAAGAATGCTGCCTTTATGAACTGAAGACAGAAATCAGTTGAAAGTGAAAGAGTGGGAAAGTATATGACATGGAAACTCTACACGTAAGAAAGCTGGTGGGCCGCATTCATATCCGGTGTTAGAAATCTGCCAGTGGACTTCGAGACAACCTACGACATGAAAAGCATAAATGCTCAGCAAATAAAGAACTATTCAAATTCATTAGAATTATAGGACTGCAAGTTAAAATAACAATAGAATGTTATTATTTTGTCTACCAAGTTGGCAAAAGGGAGAAATATGGTTAAGAGTCAGCTTTGGCAAGTATGTGGATAATGGATAATTTTATATGCGGCTGGTTGCAGTTTGAATTTTGATAGTTCTTTTTGTGAATCCTAAGTGTTTGATTTGGTGTTCCTAATCTTAGATACTCATGTTGTGAAAGGAAGTAGAGAAGAACATCAAGATTTTTATGAAATTTGTTCATTATAATACAAATATCCAACTAAAGGGGGCTGGTTAAATAAAACCATGTAATGTACCACTGTGCAGTGACTGAACATTATACTCTGAAGAAAATTTAATAACTAGTAAGAAACATCATATGTTAATTCTAAAAAGGATGTAAATTCCATATATTGTATGATCATAATTTGATAAAAAGTATATATACACTTACATAGGTATAATAATTCTGACATATGTATGTAATTCTATGAAATGTGTATTAATAATTAACTGTTACATATGTAATTACTATACATAGATACATTTTTAAATAAGAAGATAGGTTTTAGATCAAAAACATTTTACATGAGATCGAAGAAAATGTTAAAAACTTAGGAGTCTGTCTGCTCACAGATACAGATAACAAACTAATGGTTACCAGTGGAGGTGGGGGGCAACAATGGAGCAGGGGAGTGGGAGGTACAGACTATTGGGTGTAAGATAGGCTCACGGATGCATTGTACTACATGGAGAATATAGCCAAAATTTTGGTCAAATCTAGAAAAAAACAAAAACAAAAACAAATTTTAGGAGCCTATCCTTTTCATGGGGACTTAGTTACCTGACATGTACGGCATTACTACATTTTAATTTTACACTATGGAAAGCTCATTTTAAAATGTCCACAAGGGCAGTTCCAAAGGGCTGGGGATGGAAGGATTGAGTCCCTGGAAGGAGAGAAAAGGACAGGCAGCAAGGCTGTGGCTGCTCATGGTATAGGGTACGCGTGTGCTTAGAAGATAAAATCGGGGGCCAACCTCCTCATCAGACCTGTGGCTCTGCCAGGGTACTCTGAGCTCCGACAGCTTCTGGGCCAGGGTATTTGTCACAAGACAGAGATAGTCCTTATTGGCATATGGATTCATCAAGTGAGAGGTCAAGCCAGTGGATCGAGAGGCGTAAAGCTAAAGCAATACCTGCTTGTGTAATGTCTTTGCTTGTTTATAATTTACGAAACATTTGTTGAGAAGATATTCTACCTGAAGCACTGCTAGACCCAGCAGGAGAAACAAAGATGAACAAGACACATCGTCTGCAAAGAGTTTTTGGTCTAGAGCAGTAGTTCTCAACTGGGGACGTTTTGCCCCCCAAGGGACATTTGGCAATGTCTGCAGACATTTTTAATTGTCTCCACCTGGGTGGGGTGGGGAGGGGAGGTAGACAGTGGTACTAGCATTTAGTAGGTAGGGGGCCAGGGACACTGATGAACATCCTACAAAACAGAGGACAGCCCTCACCGCAAAGAATTGTGCAGTCCCAAGCGTGGGTGCTGAGGTTGAGAAACCTTGGGAAGCAAGTCATGCAAATTATGATAAAGGCAGCTCAGGTGGGAAGTGCTGGGTGTAGGTGGATACAGGACTCACTCCTCTCCAGGTTTTATATTGGAACACTGGCGTGAGGCGCAAAGGAGTTTCTTTGAAAACCTGATTGCAGAAACAGAGCTGGTGAGAATCCAACCCGGATGTGGATAGGGAAGCGGATCAGTGCAGCTGCTGCTTGTAAACTGCATCCCTGTGGGGTGGCCAGTGGTAGAGCTCTACTTGAAGTTCATGCATCGACTGAATTAAAACTGGGGGCAGAGGACAACGGAGAGCCTCCAGAGAACTCTTTCTTTTACCGCCATTTGTCAGGCTTTATACAAACGCTTAGATTTCAGTAGTGTAAGCTTCCATATCCTCTGGAGTAAAATTCTGTAATATTTTTTCCACCTTTTGTTTTTAACCCTAGGAAGCGGTTCTAATAAAATTGGTCCCTGCCCTGCTGACTGTGATCTCAGTCTCTCAAAAGAAGACCGTGGATTACACAATAAGGTGAGATGAAGGCTGTAGAAGTTGGCTTTGATCATGGAAATGGCAGCCCTGATTATTAACTATTTCTTAAAATGTATTTCCAGGTAGAAAGTAATTTGGTCTTCAAATCAAGTTGTGAAGGGCAGGACATGCTCAAGCAGCTAATATTTGTGAAATCAGCAATGCTAATAATTTTTTATTACATCTGAATCAGACTTCTTTTAGCTGTTGAACACTTTAGTTAAATTAATTGGTCTACAAGACTCTTCCCAGCTTGGGCAATGCTCAACTGCACTATGTCTGATTTGGCATGATCAAGGCTTCTGTGAAGCCTGTCCAGAAACTGTCTTGATAAATTTATATAAATTGCACAGCCTGGGCTTCCAAGCATTTGGTTAAATTAATTTTGCTGGTATTACTGGATCCTGTTTCTCGATATTTAATCATTTCCAAAATCTGTTATCTACCTCCACCAAGTGACTTCGAGTTTTAAGTTTTAATTCAGAAGATTTAGCCTGGCGAGAAAATTGAAGTAAAAGGATTTCTCTCCCAACCGTGCCCTTTCCCACACAAATTATCCGAATCATTATCTTTATTCTCCACTGTGCTAAGTAAATACAGGTCTTTAGAGCCAACTTTCATGCCATTCTCTCAAAGACTGATTTTAAAGTAAACCTTGGTTTCATCTTTAAATAGTGGACTGCCATCTAATCAGACAAATGGGTTTTTAATGGCCAGATGACCACTTACAGCATCTACAATTGTGGTTGTTTCTATATTGCAGAAGAAGAAAGCTTAGGACTCAGACGTTTAGTGAAATTTGTAACAGTGGAGCATTTACTGAGGGCTAGGAAATTACTAGATGCCAGAGAATGTTCCCAGGTTCTCCACATCACATGCCTGTCTTATTCTCACGACAGACTAGTGGGCTAGATCCTGCTCTTGACATAATTGTCCCTGTTTAGCAGGTAAGAAAAATCAGGCATGAGAGAGGGAGCAACTTAGTTAAAATAATATTGTGAACAAGTTTATAGTTTATAGCTGGGCTTTGAACCCAGACTGCCTGCGTCTAGAATCCATTATTTGTATCCATCATGAAATAATACTTCAAAAAGTTGTTTATTTCTGAGTTTAACATCTTCAGTTCAGGAGTTTCCTTTCTCACTGCATTTTTAATGTTACACTCCGAAAATTGTGAGCCAGTTGTTTGGGGGAGTAAGCTCTTCCTGGGGGGTCGGGCACGTTGGGAAGGTGTCTTCACTCTGAGCTGCTTTGGGACGTAGCTTTGTGCCTGCTCGTAGTACCTCTCAGTAGCATCAGTGTCGAGGGAAGAGAGAGCCAGAAATACACCCGAGTTGTGAGTGACTGAGTGGGCAAGGGTGGTTATACCACCTACTAAATCTAAATCTGCAGCGCTACTCCAATTTAAATTTGTTCCTTTTTTTTTTTTCCCCCCTCATCTCCTGGTATTAAGAATTAATTTGGACCTTCAACTGATATTAAAAACTCTAACCCAGGTAATTCATAGGAAAATTGAAGTTAATGTTGAACTTCACTTGTGAAGCATTCATTTCTCAAATGACACACAGCCACTCGAAAAAAAAATCAAAATGTTTGGTTCCAGGTGGTCAGAAATGCTATTTGTCATCAGAGGGCAGAAGCAGAAGCCAGAGGAATTAGTTACTCAAAGGATCTCTCTGGGTAAATCCTGAACAGCCCAGCCAGGAAGGAGTACCTGGTTTCTCCCTGGGTACTGCTAACAGAGAGCCGGTCCTGAAAAATTCGCTGGTATACACAGCAGAAATGAATTAAAGCAAGAGGAAACAGTATTCTTGCTGGATGGTCTCAGGATTTAGGCTGGATTTAATTTGGAGCTGCGGGTTTTTTTTTTTAAGATGATAATAACAACACTGATGGAATTGAACATGATGTCATATTTATTTGCTTTGATACTTCAGATGCACCTGGTGTTTGTTGTCGTTATCAGTGACTTGCAATTGTGTGATCTTATTAACACAAGCCTCTTAGCACTGTGCGTCCACCCCACACCTTCCTCCCCTGCCGTCTTAAAACATGGTGCTGCTCACTGCTGATCTTCCCAGGGCAGTTCAAAAGCATCTGTAATCCTCAGGATTCAGCTCTTTATTCACTATTTCCTCTTCCTAAGGCTCTCTCTTTTGATGAAACAATCCCCTTGCCCTTCATCTGGCCAGATGCGCCGATGAACAGAGCTCCCCAGAGATCTGCACAAAGACCCTGCAGGGCGTTTGGGGAAAGACAGTGCTGCTGAGCGGAACTGCGTCGTGCTAGCACCACGATGCTTTTCCGCTGCACGGGTGCCACTGCCCTGTGTGCCGCACTCTTTCCCCTCACTGGTCCCCATCGTCATCACCTGTCCTCATCAACCAAATGGTCCGTGGAAGGAATTACTGCTAAGGGGCAGAAAACCTCTGAACAACAAGGCACAGACCCTGGGCTTTGCTTCCTATCAGATAACACAATTAAGTGGGCCTTTCATTTCATGAGCTGGACAACTTTGAGACTATTTAATAGATGTTTTCTTCCTATAGCATTTTCCACTTAGCACCTTCATAGACATGCTGCACTAAATGCCGGAGAAAGGAATGTGAAATGTTCCATTGATCACCTATGCTATGTGTTGCACTGGGTCAGATGCTACTTAAAGCCTTAATTTTCTAAAGCATGTTAAGTTCTTTCCTTTCCATTCCCAGAAAGAATTTTATCGTGATTATATCAGTTTGTCTTCATAAAAATCCTACGATGTATACAAGACAAATATCATCTCCATTTTTCAGGTTAAAAAACTCAAATTCATGGACTTTAAGTAATCTAAGGTTCCCAAGTGGTGAGAAGACTTGAATGAAAGTCTTCTGACCATCACTTATTGGCTCTCTTGACTACAACACAATACATTTTAGTTTTTCAAAATCCTTTAAAACACTTCTTGGCTCTCATTTTGTGTTGTGTTTGAAAGAGTGCTTGCAAAACAATCTAGCTCATGAACTTGAAAACCGTATTCTAAATTTTAGCAATTGATATTTAATTGATATTAATTGATATTTAATTGATACTATGTGAAACGTGCCATTCCAGAACGGATCTGCACCACCAATTTCTCTTTTAAAGTGTAGGTATTCATCTTTCTAAAGACA
Organism: Camelus dromedarius; assembly: GCF_036321535.1. Taxonomy (NCBI): domain Eukaryota; kingdom Metazoa; phylum Chordata; class Mammalia; order Artiodactyla; family Camelidae; genus Camelus; species Camelus dromedarius. The sequence goes on along the minus strand of NC_087454.1, from coordinate 6,007,830 downwards.
AAGCTGTTGGAAGAAACCTTTTTTTTTAGTGGCTTCAGGGACTTTGAGTCGTAATGGGCCAGGGGATCTATTTTCTGTCTTTTAAATATTGATGCTATCCTATTTAAAGCATTATTTCTTAGGAATGGAGTCAGGATAAGAATTTGTGCTTGGTGGACTGTTCATAGACTGTCAGAGTGTCCTCATGTGCGCGGGCTCGCACACCTGCTACTCTCCTGGGGAGTCTGCTCTACGTATTTACCTCTTTTTTGGATTTAACACTCTTATTTCTTGAGTTTTGTGTTTCTTTAGAGGTGAACAAGTGTCTGTGACGATGTCTCCCAAAACACCCATGTAAGGGAATTTTTAGCACATTAACTTAAATATTCTTTAAAGGAAATCCAAAGGTTCAGAAAATGTTTGCCAGTTTTAGAATTTACAGGTGCTTTTCTTTACGACTTAGCAACTGGAGGTAGTGCTTGCTATTGTGATATAAGAACTTCATGACATGACCTCTAGTAACTCATTCTTGGGTATTACGCACTTGTTACCGTGCTAGGAGTTGTGAAAGACACAAAGGAGCATGCTACCTACCACTTTCGCCGTGAGTTTAGTTGGACGGTCTAGGAAGACTCAAACAGACGAACCGAATAGAAAGCGACTTAATCCATTCTGCCATGAGCACCTATATTGTAACAGATCAGGAGCTTTGAGGGGTAAACCAAATCTTTGGCATAATCCTTGGTAGCAATTTCAACTTTCTATTTAGTAAGACTGAATAAAGTAGCTAAGCATCTCATGAAGAAATGCCATCAAATTTAAAATTTAGATAGCTACAAAAGCACATTTTCAGCAGTCTGGCAAAGTGTGCGAATCAAATATATTTAGTTAGGACAATTCAGAGCTCTCATACATTTAAAAGAATTTTGACACTCTTTAATTTACCAAGAAATGGAGTAATTAAATTACCAATACTAGATAAACTGATTAAAAATACCTTTGCTGGTACAGGAGCTGTAGAGGCTGAGAAAGCTAAAAAGGACCCCAACAAAAAGGCACCTTCAATTGCTCTTGTAACTGAATTTTGTTCTTAAGGTAATCAGATCGATCAGTTTCACAGTAAGAGAAGTGAGCCTTGTAGAGACTGGATGTCACGTCGCCTTCACCTAAGTTTCACTTCAGAGTTTTCCTGGTTACTGGCGTCTGTGCATCCAAAACAGCAGTTCTGCAGTTGCAGAATATTTCAGCTACAGAGCTGGGCTGAGCTTGTACGAACCGATATCAAGGAATTTTGAGTAACTGTCCTCTTACAAATGAAGATTAAAAACATTTGAGAAGAGACCAAGGCAAAGGAAAGAAGGATGTTAACACAGCTATCTTATTATAAGTGCAAGTCATGTCTAATTTTCTTCTTCTGTCGACTAGTGATTTCCAGATATCTTTTTGTCAGCAGCATTTTATCACAAAATCGTATGGGAGAGCTCACTATATAAACAGGTAAAGGTTGGACTGTTTCGGTGGAAGAGGGAAGAAGAGTCTGGCTAGGTTAGCCGCTCCCTCTCTCCCCGCTCCTCACCCACAGCGGGACTCCCAAGAATCCTTGCTTGAGTTGGAGGGCTCAGTTTCTCCAATGGGACCATCTATTTTCTAGATCCATCATCACAGGTCACGCAATTCTCTCAAGTTCTCATAAATCAGCTTCCTAGACATTGTATGGTCCTGAGTTTAAATGTGTGTTGTTGAGAGTCACAGATTGTGGAACTCAGGAGTTACTGGTGACAATGCTAGAATGAAACCGTGCTGGAAGACAACACTGAAACAGAGAGTAGAGGTGGAAGAGGAGTCCTTGGCTCCTGTGTTCCTGAAATGCAGATGCCGCTTTGCCTTCAAGCTGCATTTTCTCTACTTGCATCCAGTAGTCCTGATTTAATACGAAAACCGTAACCATGGTTATGTTTTTGTTGTTGTTTTCATCCTAACAACATTTAAAGAATCTGTTCCACGTGAAGTAATACAAAAGTGAACGTGACATATTCTGCCAACATAGACGTGAGAATCTGGAGTGTAAAGCAGGAATTGCAATGCAAAACCATGGCCAACTCACTATGCTTCCGTGTGACCAATGATACTATAAGTCATTCCGGGGGAAATGCCACTGAAATTAGGTAAACTTTCTCTCTGCTATCTGCTAAAATACTTTTTTCATTTATTTTAATTCACTTCATTCTGTGAAGGAAACATCAATTGCTTGGCGAACTGGAGAAACTGAAGATTATTCACAGGATACATCTTACTTGGAAGAACTGGAGGAACACAGGGTTTCAGTTTGGTGAGTAATGGTACCCTGTCTTTCTATTTAAAAATTTTAATTCATAGAATTCAACAAGTCTTTACTCATTCTATTCTTTGATTATTTATTATTCAACAAATATTGATTGCATGTTTATTCCAGGCTATATGATTTGTGCCCTGATTTGGGAAAGCTCAAACTCCAAGAAATTATATGTATGTTTAAAAACATTGGTGTGATATGATAATACTGTTTTTTTAAAGAATGCACAGAGTGCTACATATACTCCTGGGGAAGACGTTGGCCGAATTTGCTTAAGAATGGGGAAGGATTTTCAGAAAATCTTGGGGAGGAGACTTCAGCGGAAAAATTTGTGTGTGGGCAGTGTCCACAGATGGAAGTGGGAGCATGGCAGGGGTTCATACATGCTGCAAACCTTAGTTCTCTTAAGATCTAAGCAGATCATAGTCACTGCTCTCTCTACCTGGAGGTGTGTATGCAGGTGTACCTATCTGTGCAAGCAGAGTGAGCAATGGAACTTCTCAGAGGTCATGATCCCAGGATTTTGCAGTGGTGGGACTCATCAAGGGTGAGGGAAGGGACGACAGTGAGTGGCAGTGTGACACACGGAGTAACTTAGGAAGGAGGAGGGGATGGAGCAGCTCAGCGAAGTTCGTCGTCACCAGGCTGGGCTCCTTCTGTGTTTTGGTGGTCTGTTGCTGCGTGATGCATCCTGGAAGGCTTCGTGGCTTGAAACAACCTCTGTCTCATTTGCGCACGATTCTGTGAGTTAGGAGTTTAGGCAGGATGCACCATGGAAAGCTCATCTGTGCTCCATGTCTCAGGCTTCAGCTGAGGCAGCTCCAATACCTGGGGTCTGACTCAGACACTTTAATTGGGACCACATGTCAGAAGCCTCAGTTCCCACTCTCAGCTGAAATTCTCGTTTTTCCGCGTGTCCCTCTCTCCACTGTTGCCTGAGCTTCCTCTCGGTTTATTGCCTGGCTTGCAAGTAGCATCTTTCCAAGCAGAGACGGTGGGAACTGCAGATCTCTTAAGGTCAAGCTTTTCAAGCGTTACAGTGACTCCCACCATACTCTATCGGTCAAAACAAGTCACAGGGCCAGACAGAAGAGGGACAGCCTTCACCTCTTGGTGCAAGATTAGGAAGGTGACATTGCCAAAAAGAGTGCTGGGATGGAAGATACTACGTGGCCATCTTTGGAAATATAACCTATCACCTTCTTCATTCATTTCTGTGTGCACAGCCTAGGGTTCAACAAATACTTGTTGAACAAGACAAACAAATTAAAAGCAATAAAAGAGTGTAGGTTTTGTGGCTAGACCTGAGTATGAATTCTTGTCTTGCTGCTGCCCTGTACCCTTGAACCATTTGATTAAATTCTCTGAGGCTGTTTTCTCTTGTATCAAACTGGAATAACAATACCTGTATTGTGGGGCTTTATGCTTATTGTGAAAACTGAGAGGTAAGGTATATAAGATAGCCAGTACAGCCACTGGGATGTGTACATTTTCAATAAAGGCAGCTGATATTATTAACGTTAATAATAACAAATTTTAAAGAAAACATCTTTTCCAAAGGTTGGAATGGAGGGCGTCGGTCACCCGAGGAAAGTTTCTCACTTTGCACATCAGTTTTCCTTTCTGGTCTTCCAACACACCAAGGTCTTTCTCACATCAGGGCCTCCACACTTGATGCTTCCTTTGCCTGGAATGTTTTCTCAGATCTGAGTAAGGTGGAACGCTTTATGTATTGCAGGTCTTAGCATCGACTTTACCTCCCCAGGGAAGCCCTTCCCAACTGTCCTACGTAGAGTAGTGCCCACCCCCTCTCTGGTTATTTATTCTCTCATCATCTTGTTTGTTTCCTTTAAAGCACCTACCACAATTTAAGTTAATCTTTAATATTTATGTTCATTTCTTTTATTTGCACGTTTCTGCTTCCTCTCACGAAAAAGGAACTATAGGCAGGCAGAAACCCCTCTTGCTTGTCACTCCTGGGTCTCCCGGCCCTAGTTCTAAAATGCCTGATTTTTAATAGGCAAACAGCAAATATTTATTGGATAAATGAACAAAAGGATGAATGAGTGATCAGTCAACTTGTCTGTCTCTCTCCCAACTCCCTTGGCTGTCATACCCATTTATTTACTTCCAATGTCTTCCTTCTCTTGAAATTGCTAGCGTTTTTTTTTTTTTTTTAAAGTAATATGAGATAATTAACCACTATAAATGTTTCTTTGTAAACCAGGGTTGAGGATATGGGGGCTGCTGAGACCTCTATAAAGTTGTGTTTTAAATGGTCTGAGATACAATCTGAACAATTTCCTTGATGTTTTATTAGAGCTGGTAAATCATTTATTGGGGTAGCCTTTACCTAAATCCTCTCCAAATCCCCATAAAATGCATTTAACACAGAATACTGTACTACCCAGCTTCAAAGTTATATATGACATCGTCTGGGAAGTATTTGGTCCCGTGCAGTGAGTTTAAGTGTATGTATTTTCTTTCTCTCTCTGATATGGTCTATTTCTTCCTCGTCCCCTCCCCCTACCATGCCTCATCTGAACATGCTGATGTTGGTAAATTTGGTGATTATTATAGCTTCAGTAAATCACAGCTTCCTTTTTTTTTTTTTTTTTATGTACAGGACCTTTAGCTAGTCAAGCACAAGTTTCTCTTGTTTACTGCCAGTCTTTTTTTTTTTAAAGATTCCAAAATATAATTTTAAGACTGTTACATTTCCTCAACCAGAAAGCTACTCAACAAAGTTGCCTCTGAGTGTCTTGAAGAGAACAGCATTCCAGCCCATCTCACCCCAGGGGCCTGCTGCCAGCAGCGCCAGGTGATCATACGTGGAGGTCCTCTGGGCTGCGCCTGGTGGGGTTTGCATCACAGCCATCTTTCCTGGGCCTCCAGGCCTGCACTTGCAGGGTGTTTTCCATTTTCTCTTTGGGAGAGATGCTCGTATGAAAGGATGACTGTCTTCTGCTCATATTTTAGATAACATGAGATAGTCAGGATACCCCCCGATACTTTTGTAATAGATGGTTTATTTCCATCACGATCCCGATTATTGGTGACTGGCTCTGTCTGTTATCTGCCCCCGTTACACCCTGCACACCTTCTCTGTGCCACTCAGCACACGGTGACTACGTGTTCAGTACCCTCCCCAGCATTAGACTGGAAGTTGAATAAGTTTCACAGGGGTAGGGACTGTCTGTTGTTTTCTTCCTGGCCTCCTCACAGTGATTTATAAATTGCAAGCACTTAATAAATATTTATTGAATTAATACATGAAAAATAAGGCTGAAATAAGAATACTGGTATTTCCAGAAGGAAGCCCTGGAGAGGAGACCAATGGGACAAATCAACTTTAGATGTTCTGGGCCAGTTCGTCTGTGGTAACTACTGTTCCTATCCGTGGAGCATCTTTCTTCCCCAAGAGTTCCTTCACTCGCCCTCTTTTCTGATTGCAGACCCCTCCCCACACTCATACACATACTTACATACCCCAGGAGGTTAGGCTGTGATGGGTGTGATGCTCCTATGGCTACGATTCAGGGGTGGGCACACGATCTGAACCAGGCCACCTGAGCTCTTTCGCAGAATTGTCTATTGTTACTTGGCAATAGAAGTTCCTTCTCCTCTCTCATGTTTCGAGCTGAAATGATTCAAGTGTGATCTTCCTTGTGGCCATGGCCAGTTTATCATCCCTACTCCCTCTACCACCTCTTGTTAATATTTGGCATTTATAACCAATTTAAAACCAGTAAGTGTAGGAGTCTAACTGTTGCTTGGTGGGTGATACATATTCTGTTCTTTACAAAGGAAAACTAATACAGGTGCGTCCTAGAGATGACCTCACAGCCCCATCAGCAATGAGCCTCTGTGGATACAACTGTGTACATACCTAAGAACACGTATTTTAGGTCAAAAAATATATTGTCCACTGGGAAGCTTTTATTTATTTTCCTATGAGGGGAAAGACGTCAGTGAGAAAGTTTACAATGTCCATTCAGTTAATTACATAAATGAGCACTCATTTTCCTGCGTAAGCAGAGTCACAGAGTCTCATTGCCTGTGAACTCAACTGGGTTCCCTGCTTCCTAATGCAGTCCCCTAATCTTTGCACAGTGATTTCTCCAATCGAGTAAGCCAGATTATGGGTTAAGTTCCTCCGGAAGTGATGCTAATGACTGCTTCAGGGCGAGAGATACCACTCCGATAGTTTCAAGAAGTTAGCGTCGTTTTCAGAGCTATCTACCTCCCAACTGGGGAGAGGGTTCCATGACCAGACAATCTTAAAATGTTTCCATTAACATTCAGATATGACTAGGTGGGTAAGCCACCAGAGAACCACACACTTTTAGAGCAGGAAGGGAGCCTGGGGATTATTTAGTTCAGCCCTGTTGGTTTATACCAGTATAAAACTGAGACCTGTAGAAGTTAAGTGCCTTGCCTTAGGTCAAACAGCTAATAAGTAATGGAAATGGGGCTAGAACCCACTTCCTTTCAATCTCAATCCAGTCCCAGTTATAAAAAAAATATAAATTCTTCCTCAAGCGCTGCTGGTCATTTTATAGTTTCCTGTCTCTATCAATTGCAAGCTGCTTTGATATTTATTAATACATTGATGAGAAAGTGTTGATTCTTAGGAAAATGCATGTAATGGATTAATGTAAATTTCCTCCTGCCACAGGGGTGAGTAGTGGGCAGATGCCAAGATGTTTGCAAGACGCACACGTTGCTGGCCACACAGAGTGAGATCTTTTTTGCGTTCTCAGCCAGTGATTTATGTGGCTGACCTAAATCTGTTGCTTAGGGAAGGTACGAGTTAACTATAAACATCACAACAGGAAAGTTATTCTTTAATAAAATTGATACCCTTTCCTTTTTATAACACACATGTGATTTGACATTGAAATAAAATGCAGATGCTGCTTTGATTGGCGTATTCCCTGTTGCGCTTTTCCAAAACACCTTCACATATGGCCTGCCTCATTCCTGAGAAATGACTGGTTGTTTATGTCACACAAACAGAACAGATTGATTTTACAGTGAGTAAGGAGGATGATGAATTGTACGTTGGAGAGAAATCCTTGTCTCGGCAATCTAAACACTTGAAAATAAATGTTGCCTTTTGGAAAAAGCTCTCATGATCCACCCATGATCCCTTCATTCCATGCCCCCTTTCTAAGCTTAAATAGATATACACATACAATCTCAGCAAATAAAAGGGTAGTTACAATCACCTCAAAATATAATTTTCCTTTTCACCATTTAAATATATCCTGAGACTTAATGGTCAAAAAAATGGCAGAGTTGTCCCAAAGAACCAACCCCAAATATCAACTTCAGTACTGTATGTGCACTATGAACAGTGCAAAATGTTTTTCATCTTGGTAGGAGAGTAGTACTGTTTCTTTATTTGTCAAGTGATTTTTAAATATAAAATTGTTATACTTAGAAGCTTTCTTAAGTGGTCCCAAGTTTCATCCCTTCAGAATTGTTCTGTACAAGACAGTAAAAATAATGCTGTGTGCTCATTTTTCTGATAATAGGCTAACCACATTCACTTTTGCAGAATGTTAGTTTATAAATTCTTAACTCATTTCCACTCTTTTCTTTTTTCATTTGGTGTTCACAGTTGCCTTGTGTTGGGACATTATTTGCCCCATTTTACAGATTATATAATCAAAGTCCAGAGAGATTCAGTAGCTCATTTTCCAACACTCAACTGGCTCATCTTCTCCAGTCCTCTCTCCACCATAGCCTGTCACCTCCCTGGCTGGCCTCAGGTTCATAAATAGACTTTTGTGTGTGCATTTGGTGCACAAAGTAATGTTTGAAAATGCTACTGGCATATTGCACAGAGTTGAGTGGATGTGGGTGAAGGTCAGATGGCACGGAGGAGGGATGCTAACCAAGTCAGCTCTATAATGGGACATTAGAGCAAATCCCAAGAGACAGATCCCTGACAGTAATGCATCAACGATCCACATGCAATTAGGTGGTTATTGCCTGATGTTTCTCTCTTAGTAGGTGTGCATAAAGCATGACCATCGGGTCCTACTAAGAAGGAATACATCTTAGTGGCTAAGTATACAGGCTCTGGGGTATAAATTAGCTTTACAAATTACTAGTTGGGTTAACTTAGACAAGTTTCTCAAACTCTTTGTAGCTCAGTTTCTATTAAAGGAAAATTATCTGTAAAAGGGAGCTAGTAGAATCTACCTTATTTTAGTGAGCTCAAATTTGTATGTTAAAGAAAATGGAACAGTGTAAATCGTATCAGCACGTAGTAAGTGCTCAATCAATGTTAGCTATTATTACGGTGGAGGCTTTCCTTCTATTACCCTCCACAATGGTCTGCTTTCCAACATGTGTTTTAACTTAAAAACAATGCCCTGTTTGTTTTTGAGAAATAATCAAAATATAGTGTAGTAAATAAAAAACCTTCATCAGTACTATATGTCAACAATATCTCAATGAAACTGGAAGAAAAAAGTATAAAATCAAAAAGCTTGCATACAGTGCTCTATGTCAATTAGATCTTCATAAAACTGGGAGAAAAATGTATAAAGTAGAAAATAGAAGAAACTCCCCCACTAAATAAATAAGTAAATAAATACAGATCGCACTGGGAAAATGAGACATTAACGGCAGAAAAGAGATACCAGAGGAATAAATATATTGTGTTAGTTTTCTATCCCCGCATAGCAGACTAAACACACTTAGCAGCTAAAAATGATAGACTTTTTTTTAATCTCATGATTTCATTGGGTCGGGAGTCTGGGCCCAGATTAGTTGGCCCTCAGCCCAGGATCTTACAGGCTACAGTCAAGGAGCTGGCAGGGCAATGTTTTCATCTGGAGGCTTAACAGGGGAAGAATTCCCTTCAGCTTATTCAGGATCTTGCCGGGGTTTGCTTCCTGTCGCTGTGTGATGGACGCCCCGGCTTTTTGCTGCCTTTTCCTGGAGGTCAGCCACAGTTCTGTGCAGTGAGGGTTTCTTCTCCATGACTCTGAATTCATGAAGCCCACAAAGGGAGTCTGTCACCTCAGGGAGGTCCCCTGAAGCTTTTACCTGATTAAGTCAGGACCTCCCAGGAGGTGCAGGATTTGACTAGCTCAAAATCAGCTCTTTGAGATATAATTACCTCTGCAAAACCCCTTCACCTTTGTCATTGCCTATTGACTATAAGTGAGTCATTAGTCCCATCCACACACATCAGTCCCACATCACATCACCTTTAACCTCACTGGGTCTACATAAGTAAAATAACAGTGCAAATTTTCTGACCATTGATACCATGGGGCAGTTTAAAGCTTTGACCCTTGTGACTTCGCTTACTTATAAAAGCAGAGTTGTGTGTCGTGCTGGGCACTGTTGGCTGCACTCCAGCCGACATTCTTCTTCCCTGTCTTCCTAAGGAGGGACGCTGCCTCTGGTGACAGAACGTGGTGGACGCTTTCCCAGTCTGTTATGCACTGTGGGTGGTCGTGGGTCTGGTTCTGGCCAATGAAATGGAAGAGGATGGCAGCCTGGGCTTTTCTTCTTCAAAGGGAAGCAAGTAGGAAGGAAGCCCCTCTTAGCCACCCTCGTACCCCTTCCCACTCGGGCCACTGCCGTGTGGATGTGACACTGGAAGTGTCTACAGCTATTCTGCAGCCTGAGGAAGCAAATGGGAGACAGACCAACCCAGCACCCTGTTATGTTGAGCTACTGCTTATGACCTCCTCCTGCCTATCCCAGGGTTTATTTCACACGAGATAATTAAGTGCACTTATTGTTCGGTCCTCTTGGATGAACGTTCTGATGCTCATAGCTGAGAGCAGTCTTACTGAGACAATGAACCTGCACGAATGTAGTCGTGATGCACTGAGGAGCAGGTGTTCTTTTATTCGGTGTTTATCAAGTTTACATGGTGCCCTAGATTCTGGACACATAGTATTAAAATCTTTTCATATTGTCTGGGATCCACCAAAGCATAGTGTGTAACTAGTTGCTTTTTAGTTTAGTACAATTTGGAAAATGGGCACAGTATGGTGCAGGAGTGTCTTCTCCATGGATACCACCCTGATTCAGTTGGGGAGGTGGAGAATGAGGTGAGTAGAATTAATTTAGCCAACTGTCTGGAAACCTCATATGACATCAGTGATAAGATTTAAATATCCAGGCGCTTCAGATTATGAGTCAGTCCAAATTCAAGCTGCATGATTTAAATGATGAAAGGGCCAAGCTGGGCAGGAAGCAATGTAGGGATTTATTTGATGCAAAAACACAAATGACCGGGAAAACAGACAATGTTCTGTTGTAATAGTTTGCAAACAACATCAGGAAAACAATTGAATGGGTGTATTTTGAGCTTCAGGCATTGTAAATTCTTTCACTCTCATATACTTTATGCCTTCTTTAATAAACTGGAGAGTCTTGGGCCAGCTTCATCGGTGACGGTAGGTGGTCATTCATTTCACAATCCACTAATTTTCATGATTATTCAGTATTTTATGTTACCTAAACTGCTTTGGATTTTGTCTAATTCAAATTGTAATATGGCAATAGCTTATATGATTTCAGAATCATTAATTCAATTGGTGTTCTCAACGTTTGGGTGTTACACTCATCCCTCCAAAGACAAACAAGAATTTAAGGTTCTTAAATATGCTGATGGTATTTTAAAAAAAATTCTGTTAACTGATTATGTCCTGTTGAAAAGATGCAGAGTGTATAGAAAATTGGTAGGAAGGAAAACAATTGACTATCAGTTATAGTCTAATCTCTCCTTAAAGAGACAAGTGTATATTTACCTTAAATTTGTTTCCAGCTTAATAACTGAATTATTATATAACATGGAACAAATAATAATAATATTAATAATAATCAGGCTATTTAATATTTTAAGATCTTTTAGTTTTTTAGTATTGTTTTTTTATAACACTGTGCAGGGATTTTGCAGGAGTTATTGCAAGGACCTCTGGCACTCAGCTGCATCTCTCCAGCCCTCCTTTCTGCTATATTTCTCTTTACCTCAAAGTTCATGCTTATTGACAGCTTCTTGTTGAGTTGTCATAAAATCTAAGCTAATAGTTTAAAGGAAGGACCATTTACTGTATTTTAAGGCCCCCCGACTCATTTTGGACATTTTGACAGTTTAAAAGTTCTTAATAATATTGAGTTAAAATCCATGTCCCTATTTTTTAAATTATCAGTACCAGTTTGATTTGTTAAAATCCCAAGTCAAAAGCCAGTCTGTTTATTGCTCTATTTATTCATCTTTTTTCTTTCTCCCTTCCTTCCTTCCTTCCTTCCTTCCTTTCTTTCTTTCTTTCTTTCTTTCTTTCTTTCTTTCTTTCTTTCTTTCTTTCTTTCTTTCTTCCTTCCTTCCTTCCTTCCTTCCTTCCTTCCTTCCTTCCTTCCTTCCTTCCTTCTTTTCTTTCTTTCTTTCTTCCTTCCTCCCTTCCTTCTTCTCTTTCTTCCTTCCTTCCTTCCTTCCTTCCTTCCTTCCTTCTTTTCTTTCTTTCTTTCTTCCTTCCTCCCTTCCTTCTTCTCTTTCTTTCTTTCCTTCTATCTTTGCATTTATCTCAGAACTTAAAGATTTGTTAAATATCATTTAGGTTAGTTATCAGATTATCTCAATTTTAATACCCCTCACCCACTTCTTATTTAGTCGCCCCTGAGGTAATGAGGAACTTACCACTAATTAACAGGGCTCTACGTAGATGCTTGGCAAGAACTCCAGGTTGGGTTCAGACGTAGCTTCTACCCCGTAGGAGCCCAAAGAGCAAGCAGACCATACTATTTTCACTGAAGGACTGACAACACATGGTTTCGTTTACTGATGGATGTGGTAGACATGCCTTTGCTCCTAGACATCTAGTTCTGTCCTTCCAGGCACACAGAAGACTGCATTCTCTGGTCCCTTTGTAGGTGAGCAGATTCATTTGAACAATTTTGGCCAACTGGTTAGGAGCAGAATGGATGTGTGTCCCTCCCGGGCAGAGTGTTTAATGGCCAGTGTGAGACCTGCTCTTTCTCTCCCCTTCTTGGTGGTTGCGGAGGAGGCCTTGGGTAGAGATGGCCAGATGAACAGATCAGAACAGTTTGCACGGCAGAATTCTCATATGGAGTAGAGATCGGCTGTCCTGTAGCAAACTGCATGAATGAGGAATGCACTTTTGCTGTGTTAAGTCATTGAGATGTGGAGTTGCTAGCATCGCATAAGCTAGTCTACATTAGTTAATAGAGTGGTCAGCTCTAAAGGTCTGCATTCCCTAGAAATGTATAATTTCTCGAGAAACTGTCTGGAAGTAGCTCATGATAGGACTGATGTATGGGAGTGAGTCTCTTAGCTAGTGATGGGTGAGCTCAAACTGGTGTATCTTTACCTGGCATGTGATCTTATTTAATCCTCCAGGTATCAGGGTGAAGTTAATGTGGTATCCACATTACAGATGTGGAAGTGATATAATTTGCTGTGGAAGCACTATTAAATTGGGAAAAATCCCAAAGGTCTCAGAATGCATCATTCAGGAGTGTTCAAGGGTATGTTGCAATAAGAGGGAAATAGTGGATATATGTGATAGTCATATTCTTAATCAACTGTTACAATTATATAATATATAATTATCAACTGTTAGCCTCTCGACTTCCCACCCAACATATATTCTCAAAAGCCATCGCCCTCTTGTGTGTTTTGGAAAAACAGCCATCATTTCCCTTCTGTTCCTGAGTTGTCATCTATGGAGATACTTTCCCAAGACAGTCACGTTCCCATTGGAGCTTCCTGGCTCCTCCTGGGCTCCACTCACTCTGCAGCAGCCTGTGACCCCCAGCCCTCTGGGATCACCATCCTCCTAGGCTGAGCTGCTTCTGTGCTGGCTTCCGTGGATGAGTGGAGTGGGTCTGGCCACTCACCTCTTCTCTCTACTGGCCTTTCATCAATTTCCCATAATACAGTCCCCATAGTACAATCACAGAGGCTAACCAATATAAGTAATTCACTAAAATGTTGTGGTATCTGAAGAGAACACAATATAGGAGAATCAATTAAAATCTTAATGCTAAATACAAGTGCTCTCAAAGTTCAAGAGAACCCACCTGTAACTTAAACCATTTCCAGGATATTCCTACATGGATATTCCTCACTTCTAACCTTGACCTTGGTCATAAGGTCTGCCCTTCTTCCTCCTTTCCGAGAAAGTCTCCATCATCAGCCTTTACAATGTCCATTGCCACTCTCTGTTATGAAAACCCCACTCTCTACGTACAGGGTTTGGCCTCTGATCAGTCTCCTCTCTCCACTGGGCCAATCTGTAGGTGCCCACAGATGTCAGCGGGAAGTTTTTCAAAGATGGCATTGGTATTAATGGAATGAAACTACAGTCCGGGGCGGGTGTGCTTTGACCCTTCCCACTGCCCTCCTCTCCTCGGACTCTGTCAGCCTGAGATGCAACTTCCTTTCCTGTTGTTCCTGATATTTAGCCAGTAACTGTCTTATAAAACACACACAAATACATTACATGCACACATACACATTCATTGCAAAAACAACTCGAAATTCTCAGAAACATCTCCATCTATGTTCATATTAAGGAAAAGAAACATTTTCCTGCCTGGAGTATCATCTCCCCTTATTCCCCGCCCTCAGGGATGCTAGTGTGCAGCACTGGGCAAGGTGATAGCTGACCTAGAGGCAACTCTTCATCTTCTTCTTTTCAGTTTAGGTCCAGGACCTCCCAGTGCTCTAGAATGCGGCCCATTAGAGGGCCAGACACCCAGTGGTGCCCACTTTTTAGCTCTTTCAAGACACAGATGAGCCATGACCACTTTTGTTTACCTGATACTCAGAAACATTCTTAAGTAGGGCATCTTTCTTACTTCCCTGTGCAGGCTGTGGGCTGGAATGTAGGGCAGGAGAAGTTGGTCTTCCAAGCCCATTACAAATCTAGCATTAGTTAAAAAAAAATAATTGGCAGACTTCTTTCATGTAGACGGGAAAGGATACGCATGCCTCTTCGTGTTTTCCCATTATGAATGACAGTCCATGAGAGCCTATAAAAGCATCACTGCACCTGAATTCGCGGGAGGCATTAACTTTCCTGTTTGTCTGACTACAACGAGAGGACAGCCTGCCATCAACATGGTCCCTAAATAAAAACAGGGTTTTAAGTCTGTCATCAAGTAGTCATCCTCCTTCACACACTGTTCTGAACGGGAGATAGTAACCGCCTGTATCAGATGGGTTCCCGAGCCTCCGTATGCTTTCCTTGAAACATCTTTAGCAAACATTCCCTTTCTTCCTTCCTTTTTTGACAGCTAAATTATTGTGATAGTCTCTCTTCCTGACTCCCAGAAGCTCCATTCAATCCTACATATGAGGCACTAAATAGAATGAAAGATTAAAAAAACAATCCCAGATATTTTACATACCTTCTTACTGATGCCAATAATGAATAGGTAACACTTACTCAGTGTCCCTACTATGTGGGTACTATTCTAAGTGCTTTGTGTGCATCATTTCTCAATCCCCCAACAGCCCTACAAGGTAGTTAATATTATTGTCCCCATTGTACAGATGAGGAAACTGGGGCAGGGAGTGATTCGTTAATATTGTCACAGCCACACATCTGATAACTATTTACACCCAGGCGGTATGAACTCCAAACCTGATCCCCATGCCTTGCTGCCTCCAACGCCAAATAGAAATAAAGGTCACTGCTTTAATAAAATCCCACAATCCAGCAGGGAGTATGTTAAGACTATTTAGCAGGCGTGATAACTAAATAGCAGGCACAGATCTTTGACATAAACCTGCCTTGAATTACACTGAGGCTCTCAGAAGTGTGGGCACAAGTGGAAGGATTTCTTATTTCTTTGTTCCCTTTTTGCTTTTTACTGCTTTGGGAGAAATATTTGTTGCACTCTGTGGATCTAGAACAGGAGATTCGGGCTCAATAATAGTAAATCTTAAATTTATTCTTATCTTGGGTACCTTTCTGATTCCGGCTGATAGCAGATTGGAATCAAGGGAATAACTTAAGAGCAGCAGTTCTCAGGATATTTTAAATTAAAGTTGTTTGGGGATTTATCAGGCCTCAGAGGTCTCCTCTAGATAATTCAGTTTATGGATTTGGGAATTGAGGTTTTTATTCTTATTTTTAATTTGATTTCTGACCTTTCTGTTTCACACTCTCTTTCTCCCTCCTCCCACCCATTTCTCTCTCTTCCCAAATACGTGAATTTTAAATTTGCTCCTTAAGAGTTAAAGTCAATAATAAGGCAAACAGTTTGAAGTAAATGGGTTGGCTTATTTGGGGGTTTTCCCTCAAACTGAGATTTGATTTAGCCTCACTTACTCGCTGCTACCGCTGTATGCCCCTCACACGACTCCGCCACATCCCCACCCCCACAGATACGTGGATAATCCTTCCCTCTCTGCTGACCGGTTCTTATTTCAGGTATACACCGGCCTCCCTCATCTTGTACTGTTTTAATAGCATGTCTTCACTACCTGATCCTTTGCCCCTCTACCTTGATTCCTCTTCCTTCCATCTCTAAAACTATCATCTATTGAGCTGAGATCTAAACACCTCCTGGGTTCTAGTCTAGATTGCCTGCTAGCTGACTATTAGTCCTTCCAAGTCAAAAGGTACCAAACTGAAGTCACCAACCTTCTCCATCAACCAGGTCTGTTTCCTAATTTGGGAAACAGATAATTTTTCACAAATAGTCTCTGTTGTTGCACCCATTCTAAGGTTTGGAATCTCTTTCCATTTTTCCTATCCTTTGCTCTCAGCATCCAGTCACTGATTTACTCAGAAAACATTTATTGAGCACCAACCATTATGCTTGGTTCTGGAGATATGAAGATGATTGAATGTTTTTTTTTTTTACCATCATAATGTGTTTGATGTACGTTCTTGAATTTTGTCATTATAAAGCATGTACTGTTGTTCCATATGGGTGTACTTTAAAGGCACTGGGCTACAGATAGTATTCCTTTTCTCAGGGTTTTCACTCAACCCTGTGTCTTTAAGATTGATGCATGTTGGTGTGTATAATGTCCTAATGGCTAATGTAATGTATGTACTGTTCTGACAGATCCTAATACCTGTGCACGATTTTGTGGTGTGCATTTAATATATATTTTTTAATTACATGGATTACTTCCAATCCCACTGTCAGCAACACTGAAGTAAATGTGTCCCTTCTGGGGAGTCCCCACCCCCAGAAGAGGATCACTGAGTCTTAGTGTCCAACTGCGTTTTATCTACAAGTTTCATTTCCACCAAGAGCATGTGAGGATCCTGTCTTGCCTCACACCCTCCTACATGTGACCTTATCCAATTTTCTAATGTTTGCAGATATGATCGATTTTAAGTGGTATCCCATCGTTCTAATTTGCTTTTTTCTAATTACAAATAAATTTGAGTATTTCTTTCATGTGCTTATTGCTATTTGGGTTTTTATCTGTGAAAACTTGTTCACATACTTTGTCCATTTTCTATTGTTTTCTGTTTTTTTTCTTGCTAACGTATGGAAATTTCTAGTAAATTCTAGATATTTCTACCTTCCCGGGATTAGGGTTTCTCAGTATCTTTTCTCAATGAATCATCTGTCTGTTAATTTTCTTTCGTTGACCCTTGTTAAATTGAGACCCTTAGTTGTAATGTTATCCTGATCCATCACTTTTCGCCTTCTGCTTTATGCTGTTTAAGGTAATGCTTAAAAACCTTCTTCTGCACCAGAGCTCACAAATATATTACCTTACGTTTTCTTCTTCTAGCATTGCAATGTACTACTTACATAAACTTATCAGTCCATTTGGAGTTCACTTAACTCAGTTTTATTTTTAATCCACATAGCGGTTTTCTCTTTTCTATTAACTGAAGAGCATGTCTTTTGTTTATTACATAGATGGGGAAACTGAAGCTTGGGACATTTAAATATTCGCCTTGTGACATAAGCAGCTAAGAGTCAGAGCTGTGATTGTCCCCTAGGTTTCTTAACCTCAAAGTTTGTAAGTGCTCTATACTTTCTAGAAATGTCCTCTTCTGTACTGCAGTGTCCTTGAGGGCAAAGGCTGTGGCCAGTCTCACTGAGAAGCATGACTGGCACATGTCATTGCTCAGTAAGTGTGTTTTGGAGTTGCACTATTTCAGTCTATCACTCTCTGTCCTTTTACCCTTTGTAGATTAGCATAAAAAGTTGTAGAATTGGCTTTTCATCCATTCTGCTGACAAACCCTGTCCCCAAAATCCTGCCTTTTGATTAGATTGGCCTCAGCCTCTGAAAGCTGGACGCCCTCCAAGGCTTGCTGGTGGCGATGTGACACCACCATTTGACTCGGAGAGTGGCACTTTGGTGGCACTCGTGGAACAAGTCCAGTAACTAATGGGAACATGGATGATGAGTTCAGGTCTGGGACACATTAAGGTAATTGTGTGGCCCCAGCAGCTCTGGAGAGATGAATTCTCATCTCGATCTCGATGTTGCACTGCTGCCACGTTCGAACTGACAAGCCTCCCAGTGATGTACTCACAAGCTTAATGAGAGCTGCTCTCTCTTTATCCAACTGCTCGTCGTCATGTAGTGTGGAAGAAACTGTCTTCCAGTCTTTGGTCTTCTGCCATGGACGACAGATAGTATTTGGATGCCTCTGTGATTTTTCCAGGTGTTGGCCATATCTGACCTAAGTTCCTGCCAGCTCATAATGATGTGGCTGTACTACGGAAACTATCAACCCATCTCCGAGCCTGTCTGCTCATGTATTTCAGAACAGCCATCAGCATTTGTCTGCAGGATTGCCTTAGAGGTTTTAGTGGTGGCTGACTGTCTGATGGAGAAAAAAAAGGAGCTGTCCACGAGAGCAGAATTTAAGTTTTATGATGATGCTTTGAGCTTTGATTGTATTATTAGTAGGGAGTAATGCAGTAAACACACACACACACACACACACACACACACACACACACACGCAGAAAATACCAGCTCAAGTCTTCAGTACTCTATACTGCCTTGTGAGATGGAATCCACAACCTGCACCAAAGCTGAGTTAGCTTTAGATGTGAGAGTGTACCTGGGAATTAGGATTCAAGGGGACATGCCTGACTGAGGAAGTCTGGAATTCTCTTTGAGGAAGAACTGAAGAATTAAGCGAGAGATTGCTGATTTACTCTTTCACGTATGGATACAGCACACACTCACTTACGAACGCTGACTATGGACCGGGTGTTAGGGATACAAAAATGCATCAGACCCAGCCTGTACTACTAACAAAGCATTAACAGTTTACTCAGGACGCAGGACCACTAAGTCCACCGTTACGGGTACTACAATCTTGTAGATGTCTGGGTTAAGTAATTCATCAAATTACACGCAGCTAGTATCTATCAAATCTAGGTGTTGGATCCAGGACTTCTAATTTTTTTTTTAACATTTTAGTTATTTTTATTTATTTGTCTGTTTACTTATTATTTATTAATTTTTAATTTTTAATTTTTTTAAACTGAAGTATAGTTGATTTACAATGTTGTATCAGTTTTGGGTGTACAGCAAAGTGACTCAGTTGTATATATATATATATACTCACACACATATATATTCTTTTTCAGATTCTTTTCCATTATAAGGTATTGTAAGATACTGAATAGAGCTCCCCATGCTATACAGTAGGTCCTTGTTGTTTATCTGTTTCACATCTGGTGTTGTGTATGTGTTAATCCTGAACCCCTAATTTATCCCTACCCTCCCTCCCCATCACTTTCCTCTTTGGTAACCATAGTTTGTTCTCTGTGTCTATGAATCTGCTTCCAGGCCTGGCATCAGGGACTTAATGACAAAGAAACTGAAGGAATAGTTTAAAAAACTTCATCCACTGGGGATGGGGCTGCAGGGGTTTTGAGTTACTGAGGAAACAGAGGACAGAGAATTGTGGCTAGTGGGGAACAGTTACTAGAGAAGTAGGTACCAACGACAGATGGTTCCCATAGCAACAATGCTCTAGCCACACCATGGGGGCATCTTTCATGGGGTTTTTATCATAACTCCATTCCAGGGGGTCAGGGTTGATCTTAGAGTTGGGAGTAGAGCTGGTGATGAGCTATTCTATTGAATTTAGGGATGTGCAACTACCACGTTTAGAAGGCTAGGTTTAGAAAGCATGGAGCAAACTAGATTATTTTATCCTGCATCTAGTTTTTTTTGAAGAAGAAGTGTATTTTTGAATGAATTCCTCAAAATATTTGAATACAGATTTTACACGATCAGGGCTGTCATAAAATCACATGCACTGCTTCCTTTTAAGAACTAGAAACATCATCAAACCTCAAAATTGAGAAGAATCGTTTACTAACTACACATTTACAACCACAAGTTGAACAAAACACACCATGCTTCATATAGACCAACTATAATTATGCAAAATAAAAGGTCTGACTCACAGTTGCCATTGGTTTGAGGTGGTTTCATTCTTTTGTACTTTCGTGGAATATCCCTCAGAAAAAATCTTAATCTGGAAACATAGTTTAGTGGTTAACAGCGCAAGCCATGCAGTTTACTACTTGGGTTAAACATGTTCCTATCAATTTTGCTATCAGTAGACACGTGTGATTTCTCGTTTCTTGACTTATTCAGGTTTCCAGCTGAGCCTAGGAAGACATTGCAAGGAGTTATATGCCTCCATTGACTCACAGGGACCCCAGTAAATAGCATAATGCAGGAATGGGGCACCACAGAAAATACTAGTATTAACTTTTAGATTTTGAGAAAGGTCTGTTGTCTCTCACCTTTTTGGTAATAAATATTATGTATTTATTCTCTGGATAAACATTTTTGGGCCTTATTTAATTATTCAAGATAAGACTTTTTTTTGTTGGGGGAGGGCGTTTTGCACAATGCCTACATATTGAGAAATACTGTGGTCATTTCCTCTACTAATTAATCCATTTAGCAAATATTTACAGTGTACATACTATGCGTCAGGCTCTATTGCTGAAACTAGGGGTACGGAAGTAAAATCTCTTAGAGATTTTAATTCCCTGAGTCTGAACTGTCATAACTCTTACTATTTACAGAGCCCCCAAGCAACAAGAGGATGGTAATAGACCATTAATAGCTACTTGTTGGTTGAATTAATCTGTGTAAGAGAAAAATTCATCTTCCTTCCCTGTATGCTATTGGGTTCTTTTCCTCCCGGTAAAACAAAACAAATTTTAATCCAAGAAGTAACAAAAGTAAAAAGTTACAGCCACTCCCATCATATACCCACCCTCAGTTTCCCCTCTTCCTGTGCTCAGCACCAGCCACCCACCATATATACACACATGTCTGACTGCAAGTTATTTTTGTAGTGAGTTGACGGAATCACATTAGTTCTTGTGCGCCGGGTACTAGCTAACATTCTCTCCTTTTGCCAGTAAGAATAGAAGAACAAGAAAAGGGCACAAGGAGCTGTAGAGTGCGGTTCTCCAGATGCACAAGGATTTGGTCTTTTGAGGACTTGGCACTGTTCAAGCCACCGTAGAAATTTCTCATTGTATTGCCATACGGGTCAAGTTTCTCCTGTTCCTTTCCAGTAAAACCTTACTTAATGTGAGAAGTAACTGAAGGTGAAATTTACCAAACCTTTTGGCTTACTTTTCTTCTTGAAAGAACAAGGATTTAACATCTTGTGGATGATTTCTTTTCCTGGATTTAGAAAGATAAAACTCTTTGGGATGGAACTGTTAAGTCAAACATTATAAACTTACTGTGGTCTCGAGGTTGTGAACGTCATCTGAGTATACCAGGAGTGTCTTGTCATATTTTTAACCTTTTCAATCTAAACAGGAAGTTAATTTGTGAGTCAGGGTGCAGAGAAATTTTTTTTTAATTTTTATTTTGTGAGTCAGCATTTTAACATCTCAGAGGTTCTTGATCGATCTTACTACTTAAAGGTAAAAGAAAGCTATTTTTTAAAGGCTTTTAACTAGCTACTGATATAATTTGTTGTGCATTGTTTATCAGTTAATCTGCACATTGCTCTTATCTTTGAAGTTTTCTTTCAATAAAGGAAGACACTTTGACTTTACACTGCCAATGTGCTATTTTCTTTGAAAGAGAGAAACGTCAAAAGTGAATGTATTATTTCTTTACCTGCCTGATTGTTTCATTTCAGTTTTATTACAGTTTTACAAGAATTGGAAGCAAAATTTGTAAAATAGAATTTCTTTCTGAAATAGATTCTTGTTCTTGGTACCCTCTTCATTTCTGTAAAGACATTTACCTGTACTTAGCATAATTTTCAAAAATTTCGGGTCACAATCCTAAGACCCTATGAAATAGATCCCCGTTCTTAGAATCCTTTCCATTCCTTGAAAGACTTTTTCTAATTCTTGCAAATGAGTTTAGAATTATTACTGCAGATCTCAAAGGAATTGATGACTGGGGCTGAGGATGGTCATGGGTGATGCTGAGAAAGGAGGCTGTGTCTTAACATCCACCATCACCTATGGACTACTTCATCTTTCGCTTTGCATCTAGTGGTGCCTTGGTAAGCAGCAAGGGAGACAGGCCTTTCCTCTTTTCAACCAGCATAACCTGACGAGCAAGTAATTTTCCATCAAAGGCTGGGGGGGGGGGGTTTGAATATTAGTCATTCCCGAGGAGGCTTTTTTCCCTCTAACAGTCACAAAGTGGACATGGTGTGACCGTCTCGGAAAGCCCTGATTCCGGCGAGAGCATTCATTCTGTGCGCTGACTTCCAGATGTCTGTGCTTCTCTCCTTGTGCTGTGTGCAGAGCACCGCCCTGCTGCACTGTTACGTTTTAGAGGTAAAAGCAGTTCTGAAATGAGAGAAATTATACGGGGGTGTGCCTTGAGGACTAACACTCAGATGTCCGAGGCAACACCAGTGAAAGTCAGCTCTCGACAACCTTGGAAATGGACAAGCTAACAATCATTTCCCACGTAAGATCACGCGCTGTTGATTCCGTGTAGACGCGGTGTAGTGACACTACGTGCGTTGGTGAAAAGGGGAGTGAGGCTGCGATGCCCTTAATGGCACGCAGTATTCGCATAACACTTCGCAGTGAGGCTGACTGCTTTTATGTGTATTATTCCATCTTCCAGATGACTCACTGGGGAGTGTGCTTTAATTCTTACGTGGCAAGTAAGAAGCTGTAGCTCCGAGATAATTGCTGATGTGGTTTATTCCTATAGGGCGTTCTTCTTCTCCACAGAGCTTCTGTGCACTGTCAGCTGCGTGGTGTGCTTAACCCTCGACTGTGAGACACTGTGGTAATTTGATCAGATAAGTGTTTCCTCAGGACTTCTTTTTGCTTCTTTTTAACACGAAAGAGTCCAAGTCACTTTGAAAAAACTAGCCTCGTCTGAATTCTGAGACACCAGCTCCTCTTCATTAGCTCTGCAAAATAACCTTGAAAACCTTTCTTTTTTTTTTTTCCAACCAACTCTCCAAATGTTATAAATATCCTTTTGAATGAGCTATTTCATTTATAAATGCCCGTGGACACCACTTATATCAATGGGCACAGGGTACTCCTCAGAGATGTTATCTGGCACACTGACAACTGCGTCTCCAAATCTTATCAGTAATTTCTAAAATAAGGACAAAGCACTACATGATAAAATGATTACTTTTGTCAATGGATAAAGACATCTGGGTCAGTTTCCAGCTTTCACTTGCCAAGGTTAGGTGCGTAAGTTTGATTTTTTTGGAAATACTATGGCTTATACTCAATACACTTTGGCGTTTTCCCTCGTACATCCCCCCAAATTGTGTAACTTCTTGCTTTCCAATCATGATCGCTTAAATCCAATATAATACACAATATGGTAACGCATCTAGTGGGCTCTGAGCGGCGTATTTTGTGAAGATGACACTGCCTTGCGTAGAATCTCAACCTTTTGTTACTGAATCTAAGTCCTGCACTTTGGTGTAAGTCTTGGCCTGGGGGGGTGTTGATGACCTTAGACATGACCTGGGGGTATTCTTCATAATTGGTAAGAGTTCTTCCTTTCATAATGGACAGAATGCTAATTTCTGTGACACGTTTCCATTCAGTCTCATTGATGAAGAACTTGTGGGTAATTGTAAACACTGCATTTGAATCTCAGTAGCAATCAGTAAAGTTTCCGTGAACTGTCAGTCTCTCTACATGCAAGGCAATTTGTCCAAAAAAAAAAAAAAAAAAAAAAATCACAAGCAAAAATGTTAAAACAAATTAATCAAGTTCTTCCTTATAAAAGCAATTTAATATTTATTTATGAAATTTATGTCTCTGAATAGTAACTAGAAGAGCTATACCTTGCCAGCTCACAGAATACACCCTTCCTCTTGGTGAACACTATTTTGGTGAATGACTAAGCTCAGTCTCTACTCAGGGGTCCGACGTTCTTCTGTTCAGGGGTCCATGTTTGTTTACTTCAACATGGAAGAATTTAATTCTTTCAAAACATGAATTTCCAGGAACCAGGCTAATGGGCGTCTGTTCTTTTGTCTCAGAGCAATAGTTGGAAGCATTAGGTTTGTTCGAGCTCGAGGACTGAGGCTGTCTACTGGTGGTCCTTAAGAATAACTTCAGCTGCCCGAAGGCATTTAGATTCCCTTCGAGATGTCCCAGACTCTTGCGTTCCTTTGAGTCTCCCCTCCAAAGGGGCCTTGCCAGGTGGCTCCTCCGCTTGGAAACTCTTCCCTCTCCTTTGTGCCTTGTTGTCTTCTGTTCATTTCTTCAGATGAGTGGTTTCCTGAAATCCTAATTTTGATTCTCGTAACACCACATACTCTCCTTTGTAACAACTGCATTTGGTGCAGTTTACATTTGTTTGTAGTTTATTTTAATATTTCTCTACCCTCACTAGACTGAAAACTCCAGGACAAAAGGCACTGGATTTGTTTTTTCTTACTAGCATATCCCTATCCACTTGCAGGCTGACCCCTGAGTTACAAACATGTAAGTACACAGGCTTGGGAAGTGTGTCAGCTGCCAAGTGGAAACATCCTCATCCCTGTCCACCACCCACCGTCTGATCATTACTATTCACGGCCATTGTACCTGCAGATAAACTCACCTTCTCCCCCAGATTTTTATTCCATTATGACATCAGCATCAAATCATCTAGGATCTCATCATCTGAATTAGGAGTAAATCTGAATTCAGCTTCTTGGATGTAGCTACTCAGCTATGGCTCCTCTTGATCTAGGGACTAGTGAACCAAAAGTCTTAGTTGTCTGCACCCCTCCTCCACCCCACCACACACACACCCCCCGAAGGGTAACTGTTATATTCTCGTCAAAGGGGGAGAAGCAGGTGGCCTCTGTCAATTACTGGCTCACAGCAGCTGGTTACACGTTGCTGTCAGGTCCCCTCTTCCACGGGCAGGGACTCTCTCTTGGTTAGAGTTCAGTGGTATTCCTGCAGGTGGTTCCCTACACCAGTGTTCTCTTCTGCTCATAGCTCCTCTCTGGGCTCTGGGCTCCATCCTCTGAAGTATCTTTCCTGTTTGATCAGAAATTGCTCACATTTGCAACTGAATAGCCTTCTCACCCTGCCTGACTATCCACAGAAAGTCGGGGGCCCAGAAGCTGCTTTAACTTTGAAGTGTCTTTCTTCTGTACTTTTGCCGTGCTGGACAAAGCCACTTAAAAAGTTCGTGACCAAAATCCATCTAATTTCTTAAAAACTTGTTATAAATCACAGTGATTTTTCCTAGTATTGTAATATTCCTTCCCTTGATAGTTTTCTTAATAAAATACA
This sequence comes from Camelus dromedarius, assembly GCF_036321535.1. NCBI lineage: Eukaryota > Metazoa > Chordata > Mammalia > Artiodactyla > Camelidae > Camelus > Camelus dromedarius. The sequence goes on along the minus strand of NC_087454.1, from coordinate 5,982,780 downwards.
TATGTAAGTTTACACATTAGATTCCACACAACATTAAATGATTAGTATATTGTGGTGAAGAAATCAACACAATGGCTCTAAAGACCTCACGTAAGAAACATGGTGACTGCCTGCTTTACATACCTGCCACTGGCGAGGAAACCAGATTTCTAAAGTGTGGATTCATTTCTTCATTAAGATTTTTTTTTTCCTAGAAAATTCAAATAAAAGCCACCTTCATCATGTAAACAGGTAAGGTAGGATTTGCCCAGAGAAGGAAAAACTAGTCATGGCTTTCTTGACAAAAGAAAAGGCATTTTTGTCCTAAGCCATTTTGAGATCTAAGTCTGGCCACGATGCTTGCCCTTGAACGTGTCTCAGTAGTTAAGGATCTTAAAGGAACAAGGGAGGATGATGTTGATCTTTTCTGACCCTTGTGACTTCAGTCAACTCAAGCGTGGGCTCTGTCCATCATCCAGGCCCCTTCCTGAGTATACATGTATCCTGAGCTTCATCGCCTCCAGTTTTGCTGTTCAGGGAGGTATTGCTTTAGGAAATGTCCGCAGGGTCCTCCTTGCTCGCTGCAAGTAATAGTAAATCCTTCCTTCTCCTGGTCTTTGGCTTTGTGTCTTTTGGCTCGACACCCACCAGGAGGCAAACCCAGTCATTCTTTTTGAAACAGACCTGTTCTACTTTGGATGGCAGGTAGGGATGCTGGGTTAAAATATCCTTAAAGTTCTTAGAGGCCCGTTGTCCTGCTCCCTGAGGCACTGCCTTACATCATTTTGGGGTCTGAACAAAGGATCTTATGGCCACACCATTGATGTATTCTTAATACTGGAATCATTTCTTACTGAGAGACTTTTTGCCAGTTGGATAGAAAATGAGCACATTTTATTTATCAGCCCAGCAAATCTTGACCCTCTGTATTTCCAAGCTGAAAAGCCCTTTCGGGGACTCCTGTCTCTCTTAAAGTGCTTTGTTATCCACAGCTAGGAGCACCCAACTGGTGAGATCAACATTCTGCCTGAAGTTTCCCTTCGTCGGAGCTGTAAGTTCTTTATGCATATTTTGTATCGTAGTGACTGCAGGTGATGGTTTTGCAAACTGTTCAGCCTCCGTATACTCTGAGGGACCAGTGTCCTCCTTCTGTTGCTGAATTAAAAAGCCAAAACCCACCATATATTTGCTCACAATTCTTGGGGGCAGCAGTTTGAGCAAGGTGTTTTGGGCAGTTTTTCTGTTAGTCTTGCCTGGGATCACTCACAGGGTTGTGTCCGTCCGGCAGCTCAGTGGGGGATGGATGGTCTGTGACAGCCTGCAGGGACTCAGGGGAGGCCATCCCCAAATGTGCCAAAGTGGCCTATTGATGACTCTGAATTCAAGTCACTTGAGAAACAGCCAGTGCAAGAAGGTCACTATGACCCTCTCCTCCGTCTCCTCGGTCTCAGTGTCCCAAGAGGGCAAGAGCCAGAATAGGCAAGACCTCTTGGTGTCACCAAACAAAAGTTCGTGTGCCTGACGCACAGTGAGACCTAACAAACTGAACCATTAAAGTCTGGAGCAGAGAAAGGTTTACTGCAGGACCGAGCAAGGAGAAGAGTGGCTCCTGCTGGAAAAACCCGAACTCCCCGATGGTTCTGGGGGAGAAGTTTTTAAAGGCAAAATTTGGGGTGAGGGTTGCAGGGTGTGTGACTTTCTTCTGATTAGCTGGGGTTGGGGGGAGGTAAGACAGCCCTCCAGGAATCTTGTGCTCAGCCTGAAGTTGCCATCCTCCACCTGGGTGGGGCCTCTGCTCCTGCAGAAGTACTCAGGGGTATTGCTATGTAGATTCCTTGAGGAGGACCCAGGCCCCTGCCCTGAGGCTGCACTATTGTTTCCTGACTCTTCCTCCCTTGTTTCTGCATTCCCTCCCTTTCCTGGATTAGCAACTGTTCGAATGTGCCCTCTGGAACTCCGGGCAGGCCTAGGAGGCTGAAAGAAGCCTAGGTCCTACAAGCAGGAAATGGGGTCACGGAGAGGACTTTACCAAGGAGGACCCCCAGGCTCCTGCTCTGTTTCAACCCCCCCTTTTCTTTGTTGCACCTCAATCTTGAGGAGAACAGGTGTCAGACAAGAAAAGGAATGACGTTCTGGATAGAGAGGTAAATCATAAATTTGGTAGAGGAACTCGGTTTTATTAGGACCTGCATTCAGAAGTGGTACAGTGCCGCTCATGACATAGTCTGTTGGCCAGAGCAAGCCACGGGCCACCCCAGACTGAAGGGAAGAGGAATAAATCTCCCTCTTGGAGAGGAGCGAGAAAGTCACACTGCAGAGGGGTGTGTGTAGAGGGATGGGAGGGGCTTTTGCAACCTCCTGGAGTTTGGTCAGGGAAGAGCCCTGAGGGAGCTCTGGGTGTAAGATTTATGACAAATGGGACTGTGCTCAGATGTGTAAGAGCTGGGGAAGCGACGATCTGAAACAGAGAGCAGGCGTATCAGAGAAGTCACGAACCACTCACCCTGAACCATGGGCTCCATGGACACATGAGGGCTTCCGAGAGCATCTGAGAGGCCAGGCACACGCAACACTGAAATGGAACCGCGGGGGGGGCTCACGGAAACACCTGTGGGAAGTGTGGCCTACTAGGCCCACCGCTGAATGTCTGGTGGTGGGCATGGGGCCATTGTTGGTCAGCGAGGTCAGATTTCTAGAAGAAGAGCTCTACTTAGTTAGTGCAGAAACTGAGGGCCACACAGACCCTGCTGAGCACCTCTGTGTCTCACCATCACTGTCCTGACCACGCAGAGACCTCCAGGAGGTAATGACAGCCTCCCCGTCCTCACCCTGCCCTGTGGCCACTGCCGCCCTCCACCCCCAGTGGCACAGGAACCCCGGTGGCATCGCTGGGTGTGTGGGGCCAGCACTCTCTGGAGTCTTAATACCCCCACCCCAGGGCCCTCCATGTGCCTGGGGCCTATTGACGCCTTAACCCCCACTCCAACCCTGTGCATGCCTGCATTTCTGCTAGATAACAGAGCATCTTCTCTGGATGTGTGTTTACCCTAACAAAAGCCATCGCCCCAGGACAGAGCCCGGCTCACAATACCCTAGGCAGACCAGCCTCCCATCCTGTCCTTACCAAACTCGTAAAACCTATTGTTCAGAGAAATCCCTAATGGATCTTGAGGTCAATCAGGTACCCATGCATGAATTGATCACACAGCCCCTGCTCCTTGTGTGCACAGCCCCCTTGCCCCAGAAAAAGACCCTGCACGCCCATCCCGGGCTCTCACGCAGGCAGCTCTCGCCCCTGTGGCCCGCTGTTGCCTATGGCAGAGTCCCCGTTAAACTTTCCTAAACTCTTCTCGGTCTCTGGTAATTCTTTACCAACCCACGTGTCACCATCACCGTGTTATGTGCCCACAACAGAATGGACTGACTTCCCTGCCCCCAGCCTAGCCTCAGAGTGCTGGTCCAGAATCTGGCAGCTGGTGGGCACCTGTGTGTGCAAACTTGGTCACAAGTCAGTGTCCCTGGGGGCCTGGGCGTGTCTGCTCGGGGCCAGAGAGTTTCTCTCTGTCCAAGGAATTGAGACATAAAGTAACAAATAAAAAATTACAACAGGTTGAGAGAGAAAGATGGCAGAAGAAAGGGAAATGTTTTATATTTTAGTAACTTTAACAGCACTTTTTTCATGCTCTTTGAACAAAGGGCCCCCCACATCCATATGTTGAAGCCCTGACCTCCAGGACCTCGGACTGGGACTCTATTTGCAGATAAGGTCTTCAAAGAGGTGATTAAGTTGGCATGAGGTCGTTAGGGTGGGCACTACTCCAATGTGACCTGTGTCCTTATAAAAGGAGGAAATCAGACACACAAAGGCACATCAGGAGTGCAGATGCACAGGAGAAAGGCCTCGATGGGACGCAGAGGGAAGGCGGTCGTTTGCAAGCCAGGGACAGAGACCCCAGAAAAACCAACCCTGCTGACACCTTGATCTTGGACTTCCAGTCTCCACAACTGTGCAAAAACAAACTTCTGTTGTTAAGTCCCCCAGCTTGTGGTGTTTTGTGATGACAGCCCTTACAAACTCACAAGGACCCCGCGTTTTCATTTTGCACTAGTGGCTGCAAATTATGTAGCCAGTTCTGCATTTTTAAAGGATAAGTTGATCCTGTTTTAAGGGTGATTCTAACCCAAAACTATATATAGAAGGAGATCCTAGGAAATGCAGCCCCCAGCTTATCCTCGTTGACAACATAGCACAGGATAAAATGAAGCTTCCGGAAAAAGCAAATACGAGCTTTCCTGCCGTGGACACAGAATTTGCGGAGTGCCGACCGCCGACTTCATGACTCCCTGGACACAGACGTGTGGGAACAAGTAGACATATGTCCCCTGGTCCTGCTGAAATGAATTTTCTTTTACTTACACCTGTTCAAGGTGTAGAATTTGGCAGAGAACTTGGATGTTTCTATACGTGCGTCTTTAAAATTGTCTTTTAATTGAAATTGCGCTTTGATATTTCCAGTTTGAGCCTTACTCAAAAAACGGAAGAAAATTTCCTTACTGTGTAACCCTGGCCCTTCTGAACTTGAACAGGATCTGACACATTCACTCCTTGCCACCAGAGTGTGTGAAGCAGGCACGCCATCCTAGCGACAGATGCACGTTCCTTCCTTCTTTTATTTTATCGTTAACCTGTGTCTCCATGCGCTCACCACAACAGTGTATGTTCCATAGCTGTGGTTGAACAGTTTTTTAATTTCAGTCGTTGCTGGCAGCACTGTGTTGGAAATTAGACATTTTTAGTACTTCATTTATTGTTGATTTATTCATCTCTCTTATACATAGACACCCTGTCACTACAGTGTGGCTTCCCAGCTCTGGATGCAAACGCCAATGCTCAGAGCAGGCTTCTTGGCAACTTGCTGGCCTAGAATTGGCCACGCCAGCCTTAGTGCCTGGTGGCACTTGGCTTCCTGCTCTTCATTAAACGGGAGAAGACAGAAGAGAAGAATAATATTCTGGCTTTTTGACTGAAATGATTTCAGGAAAAAAAAAATCACTAATTCCAATAGACCTCAGGCCTCAGCTTCCCATGGGAACAGCATGGCTTTGATATTTATTTTTAGCACTCTTGCTGTCTTCCTGTAAATGCTAAAGCCTTGTTCTAAGTTGTGCAATTTCTAGGGGGGAGGGGAAAAAAAGCATTCTATTTCTTAAAATCCTTAAAGATCTTCAAAACATTCTAAAAATATCTGATTTGAAACACCCTGGTTTTTAAAACAGGAATTTCACAGATCTTTCCCTGGTGTCTAAGACAGTGCCAAGCACATACATGGTTTTACGACTTTTTTTTTTTAAAAATCGAGTATTGAATGCGACAGAATGGAAGTGTTATCCCAGGGTATCCTGTTCCATCAAACAATTGCATAAGGTTTTGCTTTCTCATCCTACGGCAGCACCAATAAGGAGTTGGATCCTGAAGTCTAAATAAGAGCACTAATAATTCTTTCTTTCAGTACTAATATTCACGGCAGTGATAATAAAACCGTGTTGGTTTCTGTTTACCTATTTTCTCTGTTTAATAATTAAAATAGCACACTTGCTTGTACACGGCCCTGAAAGAGAAGTCTCAGGAATATACTTTACACTTAACATCCGACTGTTACTACTGTTGCAACCACATTAAACCACGCTGAATGTTTTCCTCTTCTCATTAACTGGGTAATTATCTTATGAAATCCTTCCCCTATTGGAAGTTAGTTGAAAAACAGCGCAAAAGGGGCAAAGGCACACAGCGGGGTGTTCAGCCATCGCCTCACAGTCCCCAGGGGCCACTGGTGGGGACGCGGGGGGTCCTGCTCTCTCGTTTCAGGATGTCACCTTGGAAGCCTGCTGGCTTCCTAGTGTCCTTCATACAGAGAGGGTGTTCACTCAGTGTTTGTTCAGTGGGTGACTAAGTAGCCATTCAGTTAGCTTCCTGTTGTGACAAGACGGCTCTGAGTCAGCAGAGTGGTTCGCCTCCCAGATTTTTCCTCCCCACAAGCCCTGTCAGGTGTGTTCATGCTTTCCAACGACGTCACTGTTCAGAAGCTTCACTATTCTAAGTAAACTCCTGCACACCTGGTAACTGGTTAGTTGCCTTGAAACCTAGTCCTGTCAAAAGCCAAGGAAAGAGAAAACATCGAAAAGCCTCAGAAAAGGCAACCCCGTTCATCATCTGCATTTTCTTATTGTTTGGAAATCCAGCGCAGATGAACGGTGGCCACGTGAAGTGACTCCCAGGCACCCCTGCTGGTGTGTCACCTGTTAAGACTTAGCCGCAATCTGCGAGGCGCTGTTTGCGACCGGCCCACTGGGAAGCACTGTGCTGCGAAGAGGTGCCGCGCCTCGGGCTCCTTTGTGTGCCGCCTGAACGGTGTGGCTCAATGCGGAGGCTGCCGTCTGGGTCCAGCCTTGGTGTAACTGACTGCCTGACTTGTTTGTGTGTCAATCCAAATTCTTTTAAGTAACTTATCTGTAAAGGAGGATAGATTTTTCCTTGATGGTGGGAAGTTTGGAAGCTCTTACCAATGAGATCTCCTGAGTGTATAGATTCTGAGAGGAAACCCAGAATAATTTGGCATCATCTAAAACATGATTATTTTTAAGCAGAAGGAATAGGTTAGCTTTCTCCTCTATTTTTTATGAGACATCCATCATTCAGGGTATTAACAATAAAGAGTAAATGGGTGTTTTACACAGAAAGACAAATATTGTGTGATATCACTTATATGTGGAATCTAAAAAAAGGATATAAGTTTTATTTACAAACCAAAAAATAGACTCACGGACATAGAAAACAAACTATGGTTACCAAAGGGGAAAAGGCAGGGAAGGGATAAATTAGGAGTTTGAGATTAACAGATACACACTACTGTATATAAAACAGATGAACCGCAAAGACTTACTGTGTAGCACGAAGAACTACATCCAGTTTCCTGTAATAACATATAATGAACAAGAATCTGAAGAAAAACGTGTGTATGTAGAACTGAATCGCTTTACTGTACACCTGAAGGTAACATTGTAAATCAACTACACCTCAGTAAAAAATAAAATCTAAAGAAATAAAAAATTTAAAAATTAGAAACCAAACAAAAAAAGAGTAAATGGGTCTTTCAAAAATTTTACTTAATACTCAAGGCCTTTTGAGAAGGAAAATATTTCACTTTGAAGAAAGACGGGAGGCAGGTAGGTGTGTCTTGTCACCCTGCCACGCCCCACTTCTGGGAGCCTGCTTTTATACTGTTAGAGTTCTCAAACTCTTACCCCTTGGCCAACCCAAATCCTGCCCGTCCTTCAAAATCCACCTGAAGAACCATTTTCTCAGCAAATGGTCCCCCAGACATTCCCAGCCACAGTGACCACTTATCCTCTCCAAACATAGCAACAGAACTTCCCAGTTAGACAATCAACAATCTGTATGTGGCCTGTCTTCGCTCCCCAGGGAAGAGAGGAAGAGGGACAGAGACCCTGATGTTTCTGCTCTGTTCTCCCAAAATAGTGTTGGGCGAACTGTAGGTGATGAAGGAAAGAACAGCCCCCCAACCAAGTAGACTCCAGTTGGCAAAGGCAAGCCCTGCCCCTGCCCACAGTTGTGAGGTTAAATATAACTTCCTGGTTCCTGGTATGGCTTTCCAGGTGGCATGGTTTGCAGGATGGAAAAGCTGCCGCCGCTGAATGACTGGGGGCTTTCTGCTTGTTTGGGGGACGTGGGGATTCAGAAGGAAGTAGAACTCTACGTTGGACACAGAGGGAGACAGTACCACCAGTGGCAGTATAAGCAAATGGCACTTGTTATTTTTTAATCCCGTACAATTAACACTGACATGGAGAAAATACGGTTTGCAGGACTACAGTGTAATCACAACATATCCCAGGAAATCATGTAGGATTTAACGGCAGGTGTGAAATTAACCAATGCTATTTTCATAAATGCTATAATTAACCCAGATTTCCAGGAAGGGGTCTTGAAGGTTCTGCAGAATTCTCTGTAGTTATCCTTCCTTGTGCAGTTGCTTCATAAACGGTGGGTGTGCCCCCAAACAGGTTGTCTCTATGAGTTTTTGACCTGCTCCTAATTCTAAGTGGTCAATAAAGAACTGTGTTTGTTTATCTACAGCTATTTCTCTTCTGTTTCCTGTGCTTTAAAAAAAAATGCATGTTGCAGGTTTTCGTTAATGTTTAATTTTCCTTCCACTAAAAACATTCTCTGTATTTGGCTTTGTTGTATTTGCCACTTAAGAAAGCAGAATTTATTATTATGTGCTTAAAGCAATCATTTAACACTGACATTTTAAGTATGACAATAATCCACGTAATTGTCACCCATTCAGTTAACTGAAAATATCTTTACTTCCTGAGACGACTAATTATAATGCAGTGTTACTATCTTTTAATTGTAGACATGTTTGTTTTTGTGTTTATTTTGGCTTAGGCTGTCTTCAAGGACATCCCTAGCCTCACACTTGGCAACCTGCCCTTATTCTTTCTCTGCTGCTTTCGGAAAATAAATGAAAACCCTATAGCAACCATCTTGAAGGAGAAAAACAGGAGGATTTTCATTTTTCACAAGCTTTGCTCGTGATGTCAGGATGTTGGATTATGACTAGTCTCTGAAAAAATCCGTTCAGTTGCTGTACAAATGGGAATTGATTTCCAAACAGACTCAAAGATTCTGGAAGATGAGCTCAGGTCCCTCAGGTCCTGCTCTTCCCTGATTCTCCTCACCATCGTAGGTAGATGGTCTTGCCCTTTTGGCTACATGAGACTTGGGTGCAAATCCCCAGAATGGCTTTTACCCAACAGGGAGGTTCTAGTTTGATTGCGCTACTGACACAGGGATTTTGCACTGTCCCTTCCTTTTGAAAATCCCTTAAATTCAGGAATCTGTACTTTCCTAATTTAGTGTTGAATGTTTCCACTGAGAGCTACCTTAGAGGGCGGTTAAGTATTTCCTCCACTTTTATCAAGTCACAACATACCCTTCTTCTCACTTAACACACTGTGGTCTTATATTACCTACTGAGCGTTCTATACGTGTTTTTTTTTTTTTTTTACCAAGTTAGATCTAATAATTAACGTTGTGAGGAATAGTACAGGAAATGTAACATTTTACATAATAACATATTTTCACCATGTTTCTAAACTTACTGTGTGCGCATCTCTGTGATTGCCTCCAGGGAGATGCAGACTTGGTGCTGCGAATTGCCTCTAAACACACACACACACACACACACACACACACACACAGAAGTTAGGCTGGGAAAATATTTTGTTAGGAAATCTCTTGGTAACCTCTCTAAATGACACTTGCTGTTCACGTTGTGCGCAGCACGGGCATTTAGTAATCATCTTGTCACCCACAGAATATGTAGGTGCGTCACACACATGCAGCAGCGACCCCAATACCAACATCTGAATCAACACATAATCCAGTTCATCCCTGTCATTCATCCGAAGGGTTGTCCTAAACGCTGTTTGTAACAAAACTAGCAAAAACAGGTTCTTTGATTTTCTGGCTTTTGGCGCTTTGAGTGACATTATTGAGGCAAAAGTGATGATGTGTTCCACATTCTTATGATACTTTTCAACACATTTTAATTCTGTTTACTTAGTACATCTGTATTTAATGCCAATTCCTGGTCGAGGTTTTAGAAATCAAATGTACTGTGAGGTCAGTATCAGTAAAGGATACTTTAAAATTGCAAATACGAGAAGAGACTTGACGTGGAAGTACAAAGGCCTTGTCCCCAGCCTCATTTTGGGACACCTGCCAAGGGCCACTCCGACTCCGGATCATCAGCCAGGGACTCAGTTACCATGTCCTTAAGGGTCAGCACTTCCTTCTTCTCAGTCCTGCTTCCTTCACTTCAGAGCAGGTGTGTGTAGGTCTCAGGATCTCTTCTCCGTAGACTTCCTGCACGCTCCTCCGCCTCAGAGCAGAAGGCACCCCCTTCGGGGGAGAGCACTAACTGTTTCTGTGGCTGATGTGTACCTGGCTGTGCTAGTCCGCATTACGTTCTCAGACGTCCCCTTTGAAGACATGCGTTTCAGGAAGTGCAAAGATGAAGGGAACTATCATTTTTATAGGTCAGAGCTCCCACTGGCAAAAACAGTACATTCTTTGAAATATAAGAGTATAGATAACAGCCTTAAATCAGCAAAGCATTTTGCAAACTGTGATCAGATGTTTGTTTCAGGTTGATATCCAGGGGTTCTTAGACCAGCTACGGCTCTCTTAGAGTGCTTTTGAAATAGGTTTGAAAAACTCTTTTTAAAAAAAATATGCAGGCCAAGCATTTGTAAAAATATCATTTAAATGTAACTTTGAAGATGCCAAACTACTTAGAGAAATGGGGCCACTGTTTAAATGTTTCATAGGATACTTATTATTATTTGAACTTAAGACAGTAAAAAACTTCCTTAAGATCTTCCATAAATAGTGAGTTCACATCAAATAGGTCAGTTTCTCATCACCTCTCCTTCCTATCTTGATCACAATTTCTGACAGTCTGGTTCAGTGCCACCAGGTGCATGATCTATGATTCCTTTGGCAATATGGCTTAAAGGTTGGGTTTATTTGCCCCGGGGAAACAGTGAGGCAAAGTAGGCATCATGGAAGGTCAATTTCCAGAAACGTCCAGCGGTATGTGGCCACTTGTAAGACGTTTGAATATGTGCACACACATATATAGTTGGATATAGAGACTCAAAAATTACTCAGAAAGAATTTAATTAGCTCTTTAATTTCTATATTTCCTCAGAGCTATCAACACAAATTACTTTTTATAATAGGTGGCTAAATAAAACAACTCAGGATTAAATTGGAAAGAAAAAGTGTTAATACATTATGTATTTTGTTGTATTAAATTATAAGAATGTATACCCCTCTGTTTTGAGGTCTTTAGAAGTTTTAAAAGAAGGTATGGATTAATGATTACTAGAACTTCTTTTGACGTAATTGGAAGGATTTAAATTTTATTTCTACAGCTAGAACATGTCTCTGTAAGCAAACAAGGATAAGAGAGTGAAATTCAGATTATTTTCATTATTATTTGCTTAGAAAATACTATTAGTATTATTGATGAAAAATAAATAATTCTTTTGGCTAACATTAAATGGACATCTATTATGAGACAAATATTACATTCTCCCTTTTGATTGCTCTATGAACCTTTGGAATAGATATTATCTTATAAGTAGGTACCTTTTAGGTATAATCTTATTTTAGAGAGATTAAGTACTTTGCTCAGATTCACACAGTTATGTTGTGATGAGGACTGATACTCAAACCCAGTTCCATCTGATTTTAAAAGCTCAAAATTTTTAAATTATGTTATGCATTTTCTTTTGATATTATATATGTATATGCTACACACACACACATACATACACTGCTAAATAAAGCTCATTCTAGATGCATTCAATTTAATTCAGTTCAGTTGAACAAGATCTTCTTGAACCCAAGGAAGACCAACCCACTGCTCCAGATGTCCACATTTGGCTAAAAAAAGGCAAAATCAAGCCCAACCCCACAACGAGATCTGAGTGTGTTATTTACACATGATCACAGTTTAGCGACCTCCTGCTTTAACTCTTCTATGCACTGCAAGGATATTTTCTCTGTCTCCTATTTTTAAAATGTCTGATGTTGTCAATGGTTGGGGTTGCATTTGTATTTCTGGACTTCTTACCGCAGAATAAAACAAAACAAAACAAAACAAAAACAAAACCTATTTGTCTGGTACTCACTAGCCAAACTCTGGTGTTAGGAAAGAAGGAAAGAGGAGAAACCAAAGCTATAACTTGCGCTTTTTGATTTAAATGTCTAAGCCAGCTATATATGCCGTTAAAAGAATCACAGTACGATGCCTGACATTAGTTTTACCCTTGCCTGCAATAGTGAAATGAACATTAGAAGCCAATTTTGCACTTTGAAACAACTTTCTTTGTCTTTAGTGACTTCCCCGCTTTGTGTCATAAAGCAATCTTCCTTTTAAAGTGGCAGGCGCCTTCCTAGGACTCTCGTTTGATCCTCATAACTTGAAGAGGAAGACATTATGATTCCCTGTTTTTAGAGGAAGCATCTATGAAGTATCTTTTTTAATGTTTGGCATAATTAAAAAAATTAAAGTTTATGCATTATCATGTGGCTCACCAGTGCAGTTATTTTCAAAGCTAACCACTTTTGCATTATTCCAATTCCTAATACAACTTCCACCCTGCATAAAGTATTTAGCTATTTCACTGATAAAGTGCTTTGTAAACGTTTTAAACAATTAGGCGGGGCAAATATCAGCCAGGTAAATGGTCTTCTTCTTACTGACAGATTAGCTGCAAAGGTGACTTTGACTTCCTAAAGCCAGAGGGAAAGCGTCGATAAAAACTGACAAAACCTGTACGTTTCTGCTTCTGGCTCTGGTGTCACTCTTCATTCAGGACCACGAGTTGTCCTTAGCTTTCGTACATCTTAATTATCATAAAGCACCAGCCCTGTATTTACTTATTCTTCACTCTGAGAAAACCTCTCTTGGATAAATTGTTGCATTCTAACACCACAGCCAGTCTTTGTTACCACGGTACCATGGAGTATTAAAGAAAATACTATTGATAAATTGAAAAAAAAAAAAAAAAAAAAGATGTTCTAAGAGAAACACACATGTGGAATAAAAGATATTTTTTTCAGAAAGGCGAACAGACCTTGGTCACCTTTGCTCCAAGACGTAACATTATTTTGGAAGTTCGATCTCGTTTTCTCTCCCTTCTAAGAAAAGTTTTGTCTGTCCCTGCCCCCCCTCCAATGTCCCCACTCCCATTCAGAGACTGTCTTTGGAAATAACAGCCTAAAGAGTTTGGGAGTCTCTTTGGATTCCTTCAACATCCTTCAATCCCTGTTTTCTCATTAGAACATTCATACTTCTGTGCCTCAGTGGGAATGATCAATTATTTCAATGTCAGTAGTGGTAATATTACCCCTAAGATTTAGCAATTTTCAAAGATCTTTTAACTTAATTAGAGGCATTTGTTGTAAATTGAATTAAACCTGTTAAAAGTGCAATGTGTTATATTAAAAGTACAATACCCAAATTGGCCAAGGAGACACAATTTTAGGGGAGGGGAAATCTAGATGGAAAATGCTAATATCAAGAAAATCTTGTGACGTTTTCCTTCGATAAAGCTTTCTAAATGTTGAAAGAATGGATAACGGTTATATGCACAATGTTTTGGTAAATGTATATGTACAGATACTTTTGTAAAATTATTTCCCCAAATACTTGAAACAGTGACAACGCAATGGCAGATTTGAGCATTTTAACAACTTCGATCAAAAACAAAATTGATACCATTTATAATTTCTGTACAATTAATCTAATAATCAACACATGATTATAGTATGGTAATGATCTTTTTAAATTAATGCTCTTTCTTTCCAAATGCTTCTTTATCTTGACATAGTTTTACCTTATTATTATTATTATTATTTTTTAGTTTTATCTTATTTTCTTTTAAACATGATGTTGCAGTGAGTTTGCCCAGAGTCCCTGCCAGCCAAATCGTTTGCTGATATACCGCTGTGCCCTGATGAGACTTTTCTCAACTGCCACTTAGAAAATCCTGATGGTCGTTTTCTAATTTCTTAGTCACCAGAAGCAAATCAGTCAGCATGGGCTGTATCAATACTGAAATGGGGAAACCTGAACACACAGGCAACCGACCGTAGCGGATCATGGTCTTCATCTAAACCACTTGGAAAACCATGCATTGAAAACACGATTTACTTAACAAATACTTGTTTTTAAGCACCTACTCTGCACGAGGCCTGGTGCTGGGACCTGGGGACGTGGCGGTGGGAACGACGCAGACAGTTCCTGCCTCAGGAGAACAAACGGCCGCGTTAACTAATCAGCGTTAACGTCAGCGCGCGTTGACTGAGTTCCAGTGCAAGCTCCCAGGATATGGGAGTGAGCGGTAAACCTCCTTCCTGCCAACACTGTCAGCCCCCACGGACTCAGAGCAGCACGGATGGTGGGCGCACACAGACTACAAGCAGGTTGAAATCTAGATTCTGGTCTTGGCTCTTTCTCTTAAAATCTGTATGATTTAAAGCGAATCGTTTGCCCTTCCGTAGTTTTCGTTTCCTCGTCTGTGAAATGACTGCAGTAACACACGTCCTCCGAAGCGCCCTGGCAAGTCAGGTCTAGTTCACACGTGTTACATTAGACCGTGTCCAACACGTAACAGCCGCTACTATTACATCAGTTATTACTGCCCCAAATCCTGCCTTACCTTAAAAACACTTCTCCATGAGCCATTCTTTGAAGGAATGAATGAAAGAGGATGATTTTGGCCAGATTAAGTGGGTTTGTAGCTGGAAGCCGGTATATGGGAAAATGATCTCTTCAGTGTGTGCCTGAGTTTGTGCTGCTCAGTGTAGTCATGGCCCGTTCTGCGCAGAGGACATTTGCACTACACCTAGTGACCCACATTTCTGCAGTTTTTTGGGTTTCACATCATTTCCACCTAGTGTATGTCGATGAGGGGTCTCCGCCGGGATGATGGCTTCTGGTTTCCACGTCGGTGACTTCAAACTGCTGTTTCCATTTCCGATGTCTCTTGAGCTCCACCTCTGTAAGGACGACAGGCTTTTGGGCAAATTCTCTTAGATGCACCAGAGGCATTTTCCATACACGCGTCAATATGAGCTTAGTGGGTTTTTTTTTTTCCTCATTTTTCCCTCTTCCCCACCAAATGCTTTTTCCTAATATGCTCTCCACTCAGTCACCTTTGGATGAGCTCCCTGGGCCAGAAACTTTGCAACCACGTTTGATTCTTTTCGTTAAGGCCCTATATTCAAACAGTCTCCACATCCTGTTAACTGTAGTGGAAGATCTCTCAAGTCCACCCATTGATCCGTCCCTCCTCCTCTCAAATCCCCTTTTCCTCAAGAGGGTTGCTGTTGGCATGTGGGGGCGTCGTGGGTTGAATTGTGTTCCCTCAAATAATATGTTGAGGTTCTAAACCCTAGTATTTCAGAGTGTGACCTTAGCTGGGAAGAGGATCATTGCAGGTGGAAGTTGAGATGAGATGGTCCTGGAGTCGAGTGGACCCTTTTTTAGTCCAGTATGGTGTCCTCCTCACATGTGACGACACAGACACACAAAACGAGGATGGCCGTGTGATGACGGAGGCAGAGGTTGGATTTCTGCTGCCACTAGTCGAGGAATGTCTTGGGGGCTACCAGACACTGAAAGAGGCAAGAAAAGATCTGTCACCTTGTACCCTCCTTCAGAGAGAGCGTGGCTCTGCCAACACCTTGGCTGAGGACGTGCAGCCTCCAGAACTGTGGGAGAATACCTCTCTTTTGTTTGAAGTCACCCCGTTTGTGGCTATGGCAGCCCTAGGGGACTGCTGCAGGGGCAGGAGGCCTTCCTCGTTTGAGTTGCCCAAGCACCTGTCAGAGGACAAGGGGCCTTTTCCACTCTACCTGTGACTGTGACAATGAAGACTAGCCACGCCCACGTTTCTGAAAGCTCGAGAGTCCTGCTTCTCCTGGAGCAGCACCAGTAGGTCATCATCTAAATTGTAATCCTTCCTCCCCTGAGTCCGGACCCTCCCCGCACGTTTCCATCCGGCAGCCAGAGCAGCGTTTCTTCAAACGTGGGATCCCTCCCCATCTCCCTCACCCTAGAATCCTTTGTGGGCCATTGATGGTGGTAGAATAGAGTCCCCATTATAAACAGGCCTTTTTTTACCTACTTTTTTACCTAATCCATCACCGTCTTTGCCTGCTTAGACTTCCTCCACCCTAGTCAGCTTGTTTTCAGTTCTAGAAAAAAGAACTTCATTCTTCTGAGAATGACCTGTGTGATGGAAGGCCCTCCCGGCTTTCCTGGCTACCCTCCCCCACTCCCATTTGTCTAATTCCTCTTTACTCCCCAGATCGCAGGACCTGGTTGTATACAAATTCCTAAGGACTCTTGTTCACTGTGGAAGGGAGTTTAAGAATGCATTCCATGCTTTTTTTTTTCCCCCAAAGCAATTTTGGTCTTTTTTTTTATTATTATTACACTGATGGATCATAGAAATCTTGTTTGATTTCAGGTCTCTATAAGGACTGGCCACGGAAGGGGGATATATGTGTGTCATATGAAATGTGGCTGAAGTTCAGAGAAATAGGTTTCATTTAATAGCTGAATACTGGATGACCTCACCATTCCTCTCACCCTCTGGCAGCGAGAGAGGAGCCGCCTGCGTGAACTGGGGAGGAGCTGCTGGCCTCAATGTGATTTTTGCAATGATCTGTGTGCTCTCTGGCTTCCTTCATAACCAGCAAATCAATTCCCACTGTACGTATTACACACCCCAGTGGCAGAGGCCATTTATTATCCTTCTGATGGTCATACTCTTTGTACATAACCAAGAAGGATTACAGAGGAGGGAAAGGACGGTTGAAATGTGGAGGAAGATATCATGCCCCAGCGCTGTGTTTCATCACGGGCCTTGCATGGATGCAGGAATAAAAAAGAGGCTTTCTTTCCAGACAGTTGGGAAACACAGATGCAGAATTTTCTTTCGAATGAAATCCATTTTAAAAACAATTTATGCAGAGAGAGGGTTGCAGGGGCAGTACTATATCCGTGGGTGTTTAGATTTCAGGTGCAAGTTCAAAACGATTAAGACGGGGACTGACGTTTTCTTGTCTACAGGAGTTGTTTAGATGGCTGTAATTGACTAGCTTTGTTCACCTAAGGAGCTTTTCGACACATCCTTTTATTTGGCGACATTCTAACATCAACTGATTCTTTTATTAATTTCTAACTTTGCTGTATACAATTTTTTAAACTCGACATTATTGATTCCAGGTTTTTCCTAATTCTTGAAATCCAGATGCTATAATTACTATTGTTAAACAAACAAATAGAAAAACATTGAATTGTGTTGACTAGGTACAAGAAAACTGAGTATCTTGAATTAGATATAAATGGTACGCAGTGAAATGTGAGTGTTATTCGTCCTAAATCAAACGTCCCATACTCAAGTGTGTGGATCTGAATGTGGATTGGAAACATTTCATCAGTGAAGCTAATGGTAAAATCTGACTTAATAGTGGGTTCTGTGCCTACATATTTAAACTGCTTAGTCATCTTATGTCAATAGATGAAAAGAACAGTGGAAATTTCCAAAGGTCTGAGAAGCTACTGTCTTCTCTGTTTTGCAGCGTTTGAGATTTTCCTGTTTTTTGCAAACAACACAATGCCAAATCTGTATTCGGTTTTCTCTTCTCTTTGAAGAAGTGAAACAGTGACACAGTCATTAACTGAAGAGGGGACCATGTGCAGAGTATTTTCCTGTAGCAGTGTAGAAAGTTCAGGGTTTCAGTTCACATAATGGTAAACGCAGTACGGTATTCTGAGTCTGTCTGTAGCCTCCTGACGGTTTTGCCTGTGGTAAACCAGAGCCTCCTGGGGTCTGCTTCCCGTTTAGCTGTTCTCACCTGACTGCATGTCGTTTTCAGTTAGATGATGCTCTGCACCTTCCTGGCAAAATACACCCAAAATCAACGAAAATAAACTGTCGATGTCAAGTTCAGTGCCTTGTGAGTCCTGTGCAGCCCAAACGACTAAAGTCATGGATTGGAATCTTAAGGGGAATAATGTATTTTCTCTTACTTTCTGCTGTTGTTAGTTTTTTGTGTTTCTTGTTTTTCTTCCCAAAGACTCTTGTTTCTGTTATTTATTTTCTTTTCATGGTACAATTGTCATTGTAGTTGATAGTCTTGAGGGAGGGATGAGCTTTTGTATATAAAAATCTTTGGAATCTGTCTATGAATTCCGTTTCTGTTAACGCTCCCACACGGCCTTGAACTGCTGTGGTTGGTCACTAAGTCACTGAACTACTTACTGTGGTACCAGCTTCTCCTCTGGTAATGTGTTTATTATCAGGACTATTTTTGGTTGAAGAAATAATTTACTGGATTATTTCAGAATCAGATTAGACAAACTAATCCAGGAACTTGGACCCTACTTATTATAAAGATCGATCACTGGTTTAGTAAAACCGACATTTTATTAAACCAATGATGGTGTGTACCATCAATATTTACTGTTTTAATTAAATAGCAAATATATGCATTTCCATGTTTAAATCTCTTTAAAAATTAAAAAAAATATTGTCGTTTAGACAGATCGCATACATTTTTTGGGCTTGATGGAAAGTCAGCCTATTTCAAAGGAGCTCTGCTAATTATTGGAAGAAGGAAAAGGGGAAACAGCATCATGAGTACTTACTATTTTGTGATAGTTGCTTAGGGATAGCATTGTTTAAAGCGTTTTGTATCTGTTAACTCAGTCGTCGTATTGACCCTGGAATGTTGGTACTAGTCTCATCTTCCTTTTCCATATGAGGAAACGAAGGCGTAGAAAGGAATCGCCCAGATTCCAGAACTTGTAACACTTAGTCACTAAGCCCCAGTAACTCTACTGAATACTCGCTGCGCGTAGCCATGGGAACCGGTGAGGAGCGACTTCTGCCCCTGCGCGCCTTTCAGGTAGCCTCTTCATCTCCTCTCCTGCTTTCAGAAGCTTTGAAAACATCTCTTGCCGTCAATACTGAGCAGAGAGAGGAAATCAGAGCTAAATCAGAATAACCGCACATAATTCTTTCATGGTCGGTTTCAACAGAAAATGTCGGTATTGTACTAAAGAACATGAGCATTCCTAAGGTTGAAATTCTCATTCATATGTTTTCAATGATATGTTAATAACTCGTCTCAATTTTCAAAATGAAATAGTTAACTTTTAACACGTTATGTGCAAATAATTAAACGTAACCTTAATAAAGAGGGATCATTGTGAGTAGGTGAGATAAACAGGGCAATGGTATAGATTTTCAGGATTAAAAAAAATACGTTTGTTGTTTATAATCATTTGTCTCTATATTTCTTTTTAAATTTTTAATTGTAACACACACATAGCATCAAATATATCATCTTAACCATTATAAGTGTGCAGTTCAGTTGTGTTTAGTGTGTCTCCATGGGTGAGCAACCAGTCTCCACAACTTTTTCATCTTGCAAAACTGAAACTCTGTGCCATTAAACAACTCCTCTTCCCCTCCCCCAGCTCCTAGCAACCACCACTCTACTTTCTGTCTCTATGACTTGACTGCTCTAGTTTATCTCATCTAAGTGGAATCACACAGTATTTGTCTTTTTATGACTTACTTCATTTAGCATAATAGCCTCAGAGTTCATCCATGTTGTGGCCTGTGGCAGAATTTTTTTCCTTTTTAAGGCTGAATAATATTCCACTTGATGGGCAGTTAGGGTGCTTCCACCGTTTGGTTACTGTGAATAATGCTGCTGTGAATGTAGGTGTACAAATATCTGTTTGGGATCCTGCTTTGAATTCTTTTGAATATATACCCAGGGGGAATATTGTTGGATCAGATGGTAACTGTATTTTCAATTTTGGGAGGACCCGCCATATAGTTTTCCATAACAATTGTACCATTTTGCATTTCCATCAACAGCACATAGGAGTTCCAATTTTTCCGTATCCTCATCAACACATTATTTTCTGGCTTTTCTTTCTTTTTTTTTGGATGGTAGCCATCTTAATGGGTGTGAGGAAATATCTCACTGTGG
This sequence comes from Camelus dromedarius, assembly GCF_036321535.1. Lineage (NCBI taxonomy): Eukaryota > Metazoa > Chordata > Mammalia > Artiodactyla > Camelidae > Camelus > Camelus dromedarius. The sequence goes on along the minus strand of NC_087454.1, from coordinate 5,963,120 downwards.
TTTTGATTTGCGTTTCCATATGCATATATCATTCTGTTCTCCTTTAGTAATCCATTATAGTGAAAAGGAACATAAATCGTTTGAGGCCCAAGTACCTTAAAAGCAATTTCATTCAACTTTACCTTTGCTATGTCTTTATTATTATTCTCAAAAATTTTTTACTTTTGGTTGTGCTTTAAGCCCAGCACTTATCTATTATTTCTCTGTTTGTAGCTGTTCTTCAGTTGCTGATGGAACTGGATCTGGAGAATTCTTCAAACATCTCTATTTTTTGCTGGCGTCAGTGTTTTCAGAACTTCAGCTAGCTCAGTGGCGAAGCCAGGGCTTCTGGTACATTATCTTGCTGATGGCTTCTCTCTGGTTCCTGAGGCTCTACCTGCATTACCTCAGCCAGTGGCTTTTCCTCCAGGCCATTTCAACTCCTGTGACAAAGTGAGTGCCTTCCCCTGAAACTCAAAGGCATGCATTTTCATCTTGAGAGACTAAGCAAAAGTACAAAAAAAGCTCCTCTCCCATCCATTTACCATGAGACTTAAAACGCAGGGATGATTTGAAAAGACGAAAATGTCTTTATCTGAGAGCAGGAATGTCTGTTACAGTTATATTCTCATTCTGTGGGTCTGTATATACAAATACTGTGTAACTGGTACATCAATATTTATTTAAAATTTAGCAGATTCAAATATGTTCTAATACCTGAGCAGAATCCAAAAAGGAATTTCGCAACAATATTTTATTCTATTTTGATTCTATCAGAGTGACTTATGTTGAAGGTATTTTAGAAGTAATGTAAGTATGATTTATCACCTATACTCAGAGAAGCAAAGATTCCTGCTTCTGCAAAATGATTGAATTCAAACAATTACCAAACTCAAGCCCAGGCAGCTTCCTGGGCCATTATCCCCTGGAAAAAAATGACACTTCAAAGGTTATCTCTCCACAAACATGATTGCATAGACATTACAGATAGACAAACAGATAGGTGTCAATACAAGTGAAATTCATTTTCTCAAATGTAGATGGTGCAGATAAAAATAAAGATGTGCGTATATTTTCAATTAAGAAGATCACAGGCTACTTCAAGACACTGTGAAAAGGAATATGTGTGTATGTATAATACACATACAGTTTTTGATCATCTTTTGGAATTAAGTCACAAATACCTGAATCTATCATGGAATATGCAAATTTGTACTAAATAACTATCTTCAAGGGAGAATTTTATATAGACACTATATTCCTTTCTTCACTTTTTTCTTTCTCTCTTTTTGTGTGTGTGAGTTTCTGAAGCAGAAAGGACAAATATTATATGCTTCAGCTAGTTGCTTTTTGCTGCCCACTCTCTTGTTCAATAGAAAACAAAACTCTATATTTATTGGTTGTTAATTAAATGAGAGTGCAAAAAAATAACTTGACAGCCCAGTTTATTCCATTTCTTAAGCAACAGAGGACCTAATGTGTGAAGGTACTTTGCTGACGGTTGTCTAGGTCCGCAGGCTTGAGTCATACATGAGCTCCATGTCACTTCGTGGTTATGAGACCTGACAATAGCTGCGGCAGCAAGGGGCATTCTCTTCTGCTTTTACTCTGTGTCGGGTCCTCAGCTAAGAAATGCACCATGGATGGACCTAGAGATTGTCATTCTAAGTGAAGTAAGCCAGAAAGAGAAAGAAAAATACCATATGATATCACTCATATGTGGAATCTTTAAAAAAAAAAAAAAAGAGGACACTAATGAACTCACCTACTAAACAGGAACAGACTCACGGACATAATAAACGATCTTATGGTTACCGGGGGAAGCAGGGTGTGGGAAGGAATAAATTTGGGAGTTTGAGATTTGCAAATGTTAGCTACTATATATAAAAATAGATTAAAAAGAGAAATTTCTTCTGTATACCACAGGTAACTATATTCAATATCTTATAATAACCTTTAATGAAAAATAATATGAAAACAAATATATGTATGTATATGCATGACTGGGACATGGTGCTGTACACCAGCAGTTGACATTGTAACTGACTGTACATCAATTAAAAAAAAAAGAAATAGACACACATTATTTGATACCCACAGCAGCATATGAACAAAGCATAAAACTTTCCTTCAAAGCAAAGGTCAAGGAATGGATAAAATGAAGAACTCTTTTTAGTAGAGAGCTGATAAGCAAGAACGCACAAGCAGGATTAACTACAAAATAGCTTTCTAAGGCTGAAAAACAGGAAAGGAAAAACGAGAGTCGATGAAGGCTCACCTTTCATGGAAAGATGGTACCAACAGCTGGGTCAAGGCTGTTTGAATTACTAGGCTATCCTGGACTCAGCCCTGAGCTCCTTAGGTGCTGTCAGGTGGTCCCTTTAGGTGTTTTTGTTTGTTAACAGTGCCACTGTTGTATTTAGGGGTGTAGCTAGAGGAATCACTAGCAAAATGAATCAACTATGCCAAAATTCTGAAGAATTATGAGATTTATTTGTGTTTCTGACTTCTGTTAGAGATGGAGCCTTTACTAAGTCCACTGGTATATTTAGCATTTCAAATAGCCTATCAGTGAGTCTGTGTGAACTGCCGGGCAGTTTTTACTGTAAAGAGTGCTCTGCTCAGTGGATGAAACTGATCTCCTTGCTCTGACTGCACGTGAAATTTACAAGAACAAGGAACCAGGTGGACTTTGCCTTTTCCTGAGAGTGAGCTGCTGAGGTGGTACTAAGAAGAAGATGAAGACTCTAACGTGGAATTTGGGGGATCCTATTCAGTGTCCAGTTTCCTGTGTTAAAAAAAAGAAAGCATATCGTTCTTTAACGTGTTTTGTATCGGTAGCATTTGAGACAAGCCTCCTCCTTTGCACACATGTGATGGCTTTGTTTTCCCACAGGTTCCACTTTTCCCCTCTCACAGTTGAGCTCTGCTACCCAGCCTCTTCACTTGACATCGGAGAGGAGTCGCTTGTGGTTGTGGTGGGGCCTTTGATGCTGAACGCAGCGATACTTCCCTTGGTTCTGATCAGATGGGGCTGTCAGCTACTGTTTGCCTCGTGCCCTGACGTCCTGTCAAAGCTAATCATTACCATGGGACTATGGACAGTTCTGGACCCACTGGCAGTGTTTATTGTGGATACTGTCCTGGGGGTAAGTCAAGTACAATAATCGGAATATGAGTCCTTGACATAGAATGTAGCCTTAGTGCACAAATCAGTTGACACGGGAAGTTTCAATAATCATGACCAATTCAAAATTCACCTTAAATTGAAGTTACTCGATTTTTCCTCATAGTTAAAAATTATGGATATCTAACAATCATTTTAAGTGTAATTTTAACTATGTTAAACAGACACTTGCAAAATAAGTAGAAAATAATGTTGGAGATCAAATTCAAACTAACTGGTACATTTTCAAAATGATCACAAAGAAGTTTTATTTTGTAACATTTTTGGTAACTTTTTTTTAACGTTAAGGATTTTCACAGCCAAACTTTATAAAAAGGTAGTCATGCAGTTCAGTTGTTCCTTTAATTGGTTAGGTTATTTCCTTTTGATGTGTACTCTTCCATAACAAATCTACTCAAGGAGAATAAGAGCTTTCTAAACATTTCTAAGTAGTACATAGATTTAAAAATGACTCCATAGGCATTTATTTTGACATTTGTGATGTTTATGAAATGACAAAACAGTGCATTTTCATTCTAAAATATATAGTTTTAGGGCTTCATGACCATGAATGATGAACTAGCATACATGATTATGTATAAAAAATGGTGGTAATGATTCTAATATTGGGAGAGTACTGTGTACTTCTCAAGCACCTTCACACAATTTATCTGACTGCATATTTACAATAACACCATGGGTTTGGTGGGACAAGTATGCTTCCCACTTTAGAGCTGGGAGACACCAGACACACAATTACATAACTTGTCCGGAGCCACAGCACACATGGTAATTAGGACTAAAACCCAGATTTGTGAATTCTGAGGCTGGTGTGTTTTCCATTACACTAAAATCTCTACATCAAGTTTAAATTAGTATATTCTTTTGTGAAATCAAATGTATCTTTCCTGATGACAGTTATTTGACTGCCTCAAAATAGTTAACTTACTAGTAAAAGCTGGGGCTATGATTTGAGGCAGAATTAACGTGGATATTCGTGTGAATTTATTGCCACATCCAAATGTCTTTGTTGCTTTGAGTTTGCAAGGCCTAGAAGTTCCTGGTGAGTGTTGCTGGAACGTACTGGTTCTCAAACTTTAATTTGCATCAGAATCTACTGCCAGTCTTGTTAAAAAAAAAAACAGGATGGGCCCTGACCCCAGAGTTTCTGTTTTGGCAGATCTGCGGTGAGAGCCAAGAATCTGCATTTCTAACAGCAGATGACATTGCTGCTGTGGGTCTAGGGAGCACGGTTTGAGAACCACTGGCAGCACAGCTGCGTGGAGCCACCTGGGGAGCGTGCTGGAAGATTAGGAATGCCAGTACAGCTTGAAAGAGCCGGGCTCCGGCAAGGGAAGAGTTAATGGGAAAGCTTTCCTGCCTTTCCTGTTAACCACCCCCCACTACCTGCCCTTTAGTTGCTTTGTCTGAGCTCCATTGAAGTTGCCAAAAGCTTTAAATCAGATTAGCAAAGCCAACTTAAAGATATTAGCAAACAGTACAGTAATTCCAGTCAAAAAAACAACTTCAATTTGGAGTCACCGATTTTAAAGCAATTTTAACAGACAGAGGGAAAGGAAATCTGAATTTTAACTGCATTTTTGTACTGTAGACCTGGCTATGAAATATATACCCCAAGCGAGAAAACAGATGGGTAGTATAAATATATCAATATAAAATTTTATAAAATTATCCCCATTTCTTTCTTCCTTCCTTCCTTCCTTCCTTCCTTCCTTCCTTCCTCTTTCTCTCTCTCTCCCTTTCTCTCTCCCTTTCTTTCTTTCTTTCAGTAGGCAAGTATGTTTACTTATTTACTTAGTTTAGTGGAGGTACTGGGGACTGAACCCAGGACCTCGTGCATGCTAAGCATGCACTGTACCACTGAGCTATACCCTCCCCTCTATTTCTCCTTTAAGAAGAAAATAAAGGTTTACAACTGGTTTATATGTGTGTAGACTATATTCATTGAGCCTAGTCGATCGTAGGGATGGGATGTTTTGATGAACTCTGCTTGTTAACTGTATTTGAAATGGATTCCACCATTAATAATGTGCTTTTGGAACGGGAGACCAAACTGCTATCCCAGCTGCACCGGTGGAGATGTGGTCCTGGGTGCAGTGGGAGGCAGCTGGGGTCCGCAAAGCCCGCTGCTCTCTCATTTCTCTTAGGCCACGCTATGCTGCAGCAGCGTGTCTCCAGCTCTGATGTGCTTGTAAGTCACCTGGGGATCTCACTAAAAGGCAAACTGATTCAGCAGGTAGGGCCTGAGATGCTGCACTTCAGCAGACTCCTAGATGGTGCCAAGGATGCTGGTTCTGTGGACCAGACCACCCTGTGACAAGATGCTGGGCACTTTCTGAGAAGGCCTATCCCTTCCCTTTGCTGTTTGCTAGGCTGGCTTTCGCTTGCTCAGGGTTCCCGAGCTGCCCTCTACCAGACTGGGGTCCTTGCTGTGCTGAGTCCACTGATGGCTTCTGAGGCTTTGTGTGAGAATTCTGACTTCTCACTTCCGAGTGGTATGACCTCCATGCAGATTATTTAACATTATTGAACTAAAAGCAGTGATTCTCAAAGCTACACAACCGTGTGGATCGTTTAACGTTAATACGATGAACTAAAAGCAGTGTACTTCGAGCCTACCAGTGGATCTAGTTTCTAGCCTTCGGCTAAGGATTGGAGGTTGAGCCCTGTGCCAAGGGAAGTGTGCCAGTGCTGGGAAGGCTTGTCCTCACGTGCTAGCCTTCGCTCTCCCTCGGAAGCCTCAGTAGCAGGGTACACCTTGACAACACGGCAGAAGCGGGCGCCTTGTCCGTCAGACGCGGTTGCGTTTTCCACCCCATCCTGTTCTTTCACCCTCTGATGAGCCCCATTCTGGCTCTGAGTGGACTGAGCTGGATCCAACTGGATTTTTTCCCCACATTGCTGCTTCTCTCAGACTCCAGGTTCGCAAGGAAGGGACGGTGCCGTCAAGGTTTGTTGAGCAGGAGATGTGGAGAAGGATGCTGCCTGCATTCCAGCAGGACCACGTCCCGCGTGTCACAGGTCCCCCCAGAGGCCCGTAGGCGGGATGCGCGTCTGGTCCTATTGCAACGCCACACAGGAAGCTGTTGGGGAAGGACGTCCTTTATGCTCTTCCGAGATCTTCTCCTAAGGAAAGTCTGCTGCTTTCCTTCTCCCAGTCAGGTCCCTGAGACAGATTAATAGTGGAATGGTGCACTGCGTCAAAGGCAGCTGACAAAATGAGCTGCCTGAATTTACCCTGGGGCCTCTGAGGTAACCGATGGGAAAGCAGCCTCCAGGTGGGCCACCTGAGAACCCTTGCAGAGGTCTGTAAGCGGATGGAAGCCGACCTGGATCCCGGCAGAGGAGCAGAACACCCATATCTTTCTTCACTTGGAAGGAAAAGCTGAAGGCTCCTTCCCCATCTGCACGATGACGGTTCTCCTGTTAGACTCCATGTTTCACCGCAGACGACACCTACCTTTGCTGTTTTTTAAAAAATGCTAAAGCTGCTTGTGGCCCACTGATCAGCAGCGCCGGAATCCATAGTTGGATATTCTCACCAACTGAAATAAAAACATGGATTTTAACACGCTCTCCAGTGATTTAACAGCATGCTGAAGTGTGAGAGCTGCTCCAGAGCAGTGGTTCTCAAAATTAGGTCCCTAGATGAATAGCGTTAGTTTCACCTAGGAGCTTAAAACAAAAAATGCAAAAATCTCAAGCCCTGCGCTTCACTCACCACTGAAGCAAAAACTCTGGGAAGGGGGCCAGCCTCTGGGAAGGGACTTTGGGTTCTAATGAGACCTCCAGATGATTTTCCTGTGCATTACAGTTGGAGAACTACGGCTCCATGCGGCATCATCGTTATCCTGGATTCAGTGTCACTCGTGAGGTTGCGGCTGCCCGAGTTCCTGCCTCCAGTCCTTTCAACACTTCCTTCTAGTGAATAAAGCTGAGAATCATCTGATTTTTAAAATTCCTCTGTTTCTGTTTTTTTTTTAATTGAAGTATAGTTGATTTACAGTGTTGTGTTAGTTTCAAGTGTACAGCAAAGTGATTCAGTTGTACATACATAAATACCTAATTTTTTGGATTCTTTTCCATTATAGTTACTACAAGGTATTGAATATACTTCTCTGCACCATACAATAGGACCTTGTTTATCTATTCTATATGTACTAGTGTGTATCTGTTAATCCCAAACGCCTAATATATCCCTCCCCCATCTTTCCTCTTTGGTAACCGTAAGTTTGTTTTCTATGTCTGTGAGTCTATTTCTGTTTTGTAAATAAGTTCATTTGTATCATTTTTAAGATTCCACATATAAGTGATATCATATATTTGTTCTTTTTCTGTCTGACTTACTTTGCTTAGTATAATCATCTATCTCTAGGTTCACCCATGTTCCTGCAAATGGCATTATTTCATTCTTTTTATGGCTGAATAATATTCCATCACACACACACACACACACACACACACACACACACACACACACACTCCACATCTTTATCCAGTCATCTGTCGATGGATATTTAGGTTGCTTCCACTGACATGATTTTTTGATCTCTGTCAGTGAGCCAAGAGAGATGCTACCTAATTTTACTGATAGTTTTTATTATGGATTCATTTTTCTCATGTAAATCTAGAAGGAGATGTGGCAGAATGATTTGAGACTGAAGCATTGATTGATTGTGATGTTGCTAAGAACAGTTTGCCAGTCTCAGTTTGCTGGCTCAAAGGTTGGCAGTGCAGTCCCCTGACCCCCATTAACGATACTCTGCTCAATAATTCCACTGAGTTTATAAATTCATTCTCTAACTGAGCCCTGATCTAGATAAAAAGTAGAGGAAAGATTTGCTATTGAATCTTTTAATTGATCAGCATGTATTTGCTCTCTGCACAGGATTTTAAAAGATACAGAATAAATAGGGCACTGTTCTTGGCCTCAGTAGAGGCAGATAAGAATAAACCATAAGAACAAAGATCACAAGTAGAATGCAAGTATTTTCACTCAGCAAAGAAGTCTTGAGAATCCATCTGAAGTGACTGTGGAGTATTAGAGCAGAGACTCGGGGTCGGGGGAACTGGTTCTGTCCCAGCTCTGCTGTTTGTCAGCTATATGACGTTGGACAAGTCAACCCCTCCAGTCTTCAGTTTCGTCATCCGCATTACAAAACAGTAAGAATATTCAGAAACAGTAACACCTACTTTAGTCATTTCACAGTACTGTTGAGAGAATCAAATGAGAGACCAACTGGGGATAAACGGAACAATCTAAGGCACCCTACGTATTAAGTGAACAAGCATGAGGATTGTAGTATGTGAGGATACTAATGCTCTGCGGGGGATACAAGAGGTAGCAACCATTGCCCCAGGGGTCCGAGCAGGAACTTAGATGCTCTAGTTGAGGAATCAAAATCTACGCGCACACAGATGTAGTAGGGCCGCGTGGGGTTAGTGCCACCTGGGAGGCAATGGCTCATTCCCTTACACCCTTCAGGTCTTTGCTCAGATGGTGCCTTTTCCGTGATGCCTTTTCTGATTGAAATATTTAATAACACACCCCACTGCTCCTATAATTTTTCCGCTTTTTATTTATTTTTTTTAATTTCATTCTTTGGGGAGGGGTATAGCTCAGTAGTAGAGTGTCTGCCATGCATGAGGTCCTGGGTTCAATCCCCAGTACCTCCACTGGAAAATAAACAAATAAACCTAATTACTCCCCAATAATAATAATAATAATAATAATAATAAATTTTAAATTTTTGTTCTCTAATTAATATACCATGTATGTTACTTAATCTTACATGCTTACTATCACTTGTTTTCTACCATCCACCCCTACTTAAATGAAAGTTCCAGGAAGGTAGGGCTTTTGTGTGATTTTATTCACTCTTTTATCTTCAAGCTTAATGATGCATAATAGGCATTCAATACCATATGTGTGGGGCAGATGAACAATTAGCATCTATTAATTAGATTATGTTATTGGCATCAAACATACGTCATTTTTTGTGTGTGTTTCTTCAGTGAATCCCGTGTCTCTATTTTTTACTTTTAAAGATCTGAAGTAGGGGAAACACATGACCACCGCTATAGATCTGCTGCTTAAAATCCTAGCAACAGACTCACATTTTGCAAGGTAGACCGATTAACCAGTACAGAACATAAAAATAAAAGTTTTGGTGTGGTGGAGGAAGCAGTAGTTGAGTGTCAAAACGTCTAAATTATATCACTGCCCAATGACTAATGGACTTTTTGGTGTAGAGTAAATACAACTTAACATCTCTAGGCTTCTGTTTTTATCTATACATGTGTACCACGGGTTAGTTTTAAAGTGCCCTATTAAGCTATATTTATATAATTGTCAGTTTAAAGAGTAGAGAAATTCTTTTTTCTCTCTTACATTGGGTAAAAAATACCTTATTTACATTTTTATTACATAAGACTTCCACTTCCACTAGATCATGAGAGTCGTAATTAAAGAACATTCATGTTTTATAAAACTCAAAAGGTCAAAGATGCCACATGATAATGCCTTAGGTACGTAGCATTTTATATTTGCTTTTAAAGATCTCATTGCCTGTATTTATTTCTAACCCAATATAGAATATGTTTTCCCTTGTCTGAAATAAAGACATTATTAAACTGACCTAATGTAAACTTTGGTTTTCAAGCTCACATTAAATAGCCTGATAACTTTTTTTTTATAAGTTTCTAAAATAAGCCATCTATTTTATGCGTGGCACAAATTAAACTCCTTTCACATCTGCTTCAGAAAGAAAAGAATCTTTCCACCATCATATTTAATTTCTGCATAGCTTGTGCTTATTAAATTCAGAAGTTAATAGTACATAAATAAAACATGGCTTTTACTTTATGAATTGCATGTGGAGCACACATTTAAATGCTTATAGGGAAAATGAGAAAAATCCTGGTAAACCAACCACACGAACCTAGTCTTTCTCTTTTCCTTCATGCAGCTGAAGATCTGGTGATCTTCAGCACCTTGAAAATTTAATTTAATTTGAAAACAGGGGGGAGGGTATAGCTCAGTGGTAGAGTGCGTACCTAGCATGCACGAGGTCCTGGGTTCAACCCCCAGTACCTCCATTAAAACAAAATAAATAAGCCTAATTACCTCCAAAAGAACCCCCCAAAAAGAAAACAAAAAAACCCAAAAAACAAATTATACTATCATATGGTCTTTGTGTATTTAAATTAACCTAACTTGATGATCTAACTAACTTTCCACCCTAATTTTTTTCTTACTTTGTATTTCCTTTTGTCAGCGGCTTGCCCACAGTGGGGAGACTCCTGTAGCTGACGCAGCAAAGCTCTACTGGATGTTTGAAAGAACCATGCAATCAGGGATTCTTGGTGTGATGCTCACGGTGCTACTTTACATCCTCCTGTTCGTCATTTCATCTCTGATTTTGTATTTGTACTGTCTCAGGTAAGGTGTTTCAGTCTTTTTTTTTTTATTATTATTTATTGAAGTACAGTCAATTACAATGTGTCATTTTCTGGTGTACAGCACAATGTCCCAGTCCTGAATATACACACATACACCTGTTTAATATTTTACTTATTTATTATTGTATTATTTATTTATTTTGATGGGGAGGAGGTAACTAAGTTTATTTATTTTTGGAGGATGTACTGGGGATTGAACCCATGACCTTGTGCATGCTAAGCATGCACTCTACCACTTGAGCTATACCCTCCCTACCCCCGGTCCTTTTGTTCTTCAGAGTGTTCAGACTCCAGTCTCCTTGCTGTATGATTAGGCTTTAAGAACATGGGTAAAGAAGAGAAGTTAGAATCACGTCTCCGCGTCTGAGGTAGAAATCTCTGTTGTGTCTAACAGCTGTCATGAAGACCAGCCGAGGAATTATTTGACTTTTAGGGAAATATTTTCTCCATAATAGGGAGACCTAATTTTGCTGTAAATTGTTATACTTGTTTCTTCACACCAAGAACCAACAAGAGACAAAGAGTAATCCTTGGACACACAATGCCGTTTTGGGAAATTTCTAGGAAAGCTTGTCTAAAATCCTCTTTTCCTCGTTCTCCCCACCCACTTTCTTCCCACTCTCCCGCCACGTGAAGTGGGGAGTTGACTGGGACACTGGTTCCTTGCCTCTGTTCCATGAAGTTCTTCAGCTGGCTGTAATTACTTTGAACTTTGTGGCTGTAAAAAAAGCATGCATCTTTTTAATGATTTTTTTCCTTATTATAGGAAGAATATATGTTATTTAGTTTAAAAAATTGAAAAAGAATCAAAACGTAAATTAAAAAACACCAATCGTCTCACCATCGCAACAAAGCATTGTTAATCTTTTGATACATTTTTTCCATTGTTTCCTGTGTATAATTTTACAAAGTTGCTTGTGATGTGATAGATTGAGATGCTCTTTTCTAGAGATTCTTTTTTAAAATTTACCCTTTTACCCAATTTTTAATAGATGGCCATCTATAGGCATTGGCACATGGGAGAAACTCTGAGGACCACTGATACCTCTCAGAACATTTACTGCATATTTGGCTTTGCAGAGTTCCTCATAACCTTCCAAGTAAAGCCTCTGTTGACTTTACATGGATCCTTTGATACTAAATTCTTTATCTGAATAGTCCAAAAGATCTATGGTCTGCATACATATTTCTTTATAATATAAAAAGAATGAGAAACCACAATTTAAATGTCAGATTTGTTTAAGCGTTCCTATTCCTGGAAGCTGTACACAAATCTAAAGGATTGGTACTCGAGTTAATTAGTTTTTGGGGTGCTGGTGTATTCTTAACCATTGTCTTAATAGTGCCAAATAGCCTTATAACTTTTAGCTGCTGTCATTTATTACTTAGGAAAATTAATTTAGATTCAAATAATTTAAAGACAGATTTTGATGAGAATATTATGAGCATATTCATTGTCTAGCGAATATGTATAAGATAGTCAAAGATTTTCCACTTCTGAATCAATCTTCTTTACAATTTTCCTTACTAAAGGCAAAATATTATTTACTACGTAGAAAAAAAATTCTGAAAATTTTATAGTTAATATATAGCTAAACAAGTTTTACCCTCCCCTAAATTGTCACCTAATTATGGGTATTCTGTGTTCTGAGAGGCAAAAATGGACTATGCATCTTATGACATGCTGGTACAGGAACAGACCTATTTTAAAAATTTGGATGGTACATTGCGTCAGCTCCAGTAAACTGAATAATCATAACCCAAATGGCTCATTGCTTTGGGTCCAGATCAGTTCACTATGGACCACTTGCCAAAAGCCCATCGGTAACCTCTCTCTGTTTCTCATACTCAAGCTCTTTGGTGTGGGCACTTGAGTTCATGCTATATGCTCACTCCCCTCCCTTCTTTTATTCTGCAAATAGAAGAAGAAATTTCTACCCCAACCATCTATTTCTACCCCAGCTATCTCCATCTGTCCCCACAAGAAGCTTAATCAGAGAGAAACAGAACATTCTTTGACCTGATGTTCTCTCTCTCTCTTTTTAAGGTTTTTCCAACATTATATTATGAAAAATGTCGGATATATAGAAAAGTTGAAGGAGTTTTACAGCAAAAATTTAGCATCTAGATTTCAAAATTAACATGCCATGATGTTCTCTTATGAAAAGAAAATAAAAGCTGGTCAGTTAAGTCTAAACTGTTGATCAGTCATTTGGTGAACTGTGTTTCGGTAAAATAGCCAGTTTCTGTAATGCTGGGTTAAAAGAAACTGGAATAATCTACTGGCACTTCTGCTTGTTGTTGTTTTTTTTTTTTAATCTAAGCTTGTGGGAAAGTGGGTATGTGAGTGTTGACCAGTGACAAATAGGTGTTAAGACAGTGCAGGTGCCTGAGAGAAGTGACAACGTGTAGATCGTCTTGCTGGCACAGCCCACATCCATGGTTCGGGCTTGTTTTAGGCCACTGGGCCGTGAAGGTTCCTTTTTCACTTCCATGTAAGTACTCGCACGAAATGACACAGTCCCTGTGCATGAGCCAGTGTTATTCTCCACTTCTCTGTGTCAGCCCGATGTATAAACTATACAGATCTTCTGAAGCGTTTTCACTACACTTATCGCTAAAACAGTTGAACAAAGAGTCAAACAAAACGAGCAACTGTTTTGGTTTGCTGCCACAAGCCAGGGAGAATTACAGGTGCATAAAATGGTAGGTTAAACTCTCTGAACCATGTGTTTTAAATGTTACATAAGTAGTCAAGTGAGAATGAAAAAGAAATATGGAGGCAAAACAACCGGAAACTCTGGACCAAGGACTGAAGGCAAGACGGTTAACTCTAGAGTTGACCAATCTCATCTCTGGACCCAGAAAATAGCCTGCAACACAGTAGACACACAACAAATGTTTGTTCAATTAAAAACATGAACGCATTATCTCAGTGCTGAAGAGACACATCCTCTTTCAAATATAACGTGCCTTACAAGCTGTGTGTTCAAAGGACACTAGTTCCCAAGTGTTTTTCATTTGGAACTCTCAGCTGGAATATAGTGAAGGAGTGTGAAAGGTTAACACATGGCTCTCGTGTGTGTGAATTTGATTTATCCAAGTGATCAGGATAGGACTTTAGTTTGAATTCATTGGCAACAACCAACTTAAAAAAATACAGTGCCATGTGGAAGGAAAAAAAAATTTAAGGATCACAATAATGCACACAGCGGAGGAAAGGCAAAATATTTCGGCACGGTGTGTAAGAAATCCAGAGGACCTAGGGAAGTACTAACCATGCCACAGGTACAGAATGACCTCTAGCTGTCTTCTCGCCAGTTCTCTGCTCTAACTTGGTGCTTCCAAATCTCAGTTCCACTCTCGCAATCCCTGTAGTCCACCTTTCTCTCCAGGTTGTCTTTTTTTCTTTAATGATCTGGTAAGTAGGTTACTATGTGGCAACCTTAGGTGCTCAAAACTGCGGATGGGTTCCTGGTGTTCTTGGACACACTTGTGAGGGATCCATCATCCTGCAAAGCTATTTGGAGTTTAATTCCTATTGAAAAGAATGGTGACTAGCCAAGGGTTTCTAGAAAGCCAATGGAGGCTTTCTCCATACATATAAACATTTCAGTGTCACACACCTCATCTGAAGTGTTCACCAATGCTGCTAAAGAATATATGGATTTGAACACTTAAAGAAAAAAAGAATGAATTTTGGCAAGCGTATTGTGGTCACCCTCTAAGAAGCTCGACTTTTTACATGCTGTCTGTTCAGAGCTGTTCTTAGAACAGTATTTACACCAGTAGATAAGCAGTTTTCAAACTTACATCATAAGCACATTGACTACAGTATGTATAAAGCCAGACTGCTAAACTCATTTGTAACTTTTGGAGTTAGAAATGAATAATCATATTTGATTCTTCTTCATTTTAATGTATTTTTGAATTTAGAGCTATTTAAAGTTATATATTCCATCCTTTTCATGACTCTTAAAATACTGTATTAGCTAAATGTTCACACTTGTCCTTTTTAGCTTTAAAAGAAATGTCATATGCTAGGTTTCTGTAAATGACCCACATTCAGATGTGAACCAAACATAATAGCTTCTGCCATTCACCAGGCAATGAATTGCTTCAAATGTAGGACACAGGGCAGAGGACTTTGTAGATTACTTTGTTTCATTGTCCATCACCAGAACCTGTGGCATAATATGTGACCTACTTCTATAAACAATAAGGCCTAAGGCTTTACGAACAGGTGAAACATAGCTACTCTTTTAATTACATTTTGAAGAAATAATTTTAAAATGTAAAATTTTCAGACATATTGAATAGCTGTATTGTTAAATCAATCTAAAATGTTTCTATCATCACCATATAATGATGATATAATGATATCAAGAGTATCATAAAATTTTAGCTTTTTATTAAAAACAACTCAAACCTATAAAAATTCACAGTAGTACAATGAGCTTGTATAGTCTTCTTTTAGATTCACTAAGTAATAGAATTTTTTCATGTTTGCTTTTCTCTTTCTCTTCTCTCATCCGATATGATCCAGTATTTTCAGTTTGATACAATTCAGTCTGATATTTATACACACATACCCAAAATGGCAAAAAAAAAAAAAAAGAAAATACGCGTATGTATGTGCTGTTTCTAATCTATTTGAAAGTAACAAATTTTCTTAACTAAATTGATCATGGAAAGTTTAAACTTAACATTTTACTGAATGACTCTGATACTGCATACAGAGAAAACAGTCTGCTGCTCTGACTCATCAGTGTCTACCAATGCCCAATTTATTTATGAAATTGAAACTTTCTACATTGTTTATCTTTATCGAAATTATTCTAACATTCAGTTGGAATCTTTCCCTTTTAAAGAGAACCAAAAAAGTGAATGTTTAATAGCTGGTCATCAACTTTGATCAGTATGGACTGCATAAATATCCCAAAGGATAAAGTCATTCACTTTTGGATAAATGTTATATTGCTTGACTGATTATATTACCAGATGAATTACGGAATTATCAACATTCAGTTTGTTTTTGAAATTTTGTAGATACAACCATAGACTGTTTTCTCCTTGTTTGTGTAAACTGGTCTATAGAGCTGAAAAATAGGCTAAAAGCTAATAAAGTTTGGTAAGTTGACTCATTAACAACACATTGTGAAGCTTTTCACTGGGAAATGCCACTCAAAATGGTAGGGAAAAATTAAAAATAAAACTAAAATGTAATTGATCTTACACAGCATTCCATATCCCAATATGTCATTTTGTTCTCTGTTAAAACATTTGTTTACCAGCCTGTAGATTCTGGCTTGGATGTTTATATAATTATTCTTTTACACAGAATGAAGGATATATAAAGAGGAGACAGACATTTCTTGGGCAAAAGGAACAGAAGCTAGCAGAAACAGGACTGTGATTCCTAATTAATTCAAAGTTAATTGCATTGTTGATAATCCTGCACTTAAAATCTTCATATAGAAAATGTTTATGGCAGCAAATTGACAGTAATTTAACTACATTAAATCTTACCACCATTAAAAGAAAAAGATGAATGTTACATTAAACAAGCTGAAGAGAATGGTAAAGACTAGTTCTTGTTTAACAAGACAACTAGCAAATCATTCAAATGGCCGACCTAGACTCTCACAACACAGTGAGAGCGGTGGTTGTATTTCAAGATGGCACCAAGCCATATGGCCCGTCTTGGGCCATCCGGGACTCTGGGTGGCAGTTTTGCTTTTACAGTCATTCCTCAGTATCTGTGGAGGATTGGTTTCAGGACCCCTGTGGATACCCAACCCTAAGGATGCTCAAGTCCCATCGGTGGACTTGTATATTCTGGGGTTCCACATCCTAGGATTCAATGAACTGTAGAGTGTGGATTGTGTATTAAGTTTGTGGTACATGGTCTGATCGTGTGGATGCAGAATCCAAGAATCTGAAGGGCGGCTGTATATTTATTGAAAAAAATCCGTGTGTAAGTGAATCTTAACAGTTCAAATCTATGTTGTTCAAGGGTCAGCTGTACTAAGAATCATCTGTAGATCACTTATAATGCCTAATACAATGTGAATGCTATGTAAATAGTTACCTACACACAGAAAATTCAAGCTTCACTTTTGGAATTTTCTGAAACTTTTTTTCCCAAATGTTTTCAATCCCTGGTTTGTTGAACATGTAGACGTGTAACCCATGGATGAGGAAGCTGATTGTATTTCCACTCTGCAATGAATGCAAAATAGTTGAGGAAGAAAAAGAAACATAGATCTTATTTGGCTAGAAGGATCAAAAAAATCTATTTTACTCTTTTGGAAAAAATCAAGATAGAGAATCTTAAATGAAGATATGTCATGGGTCAGTTATTTTCACTGACGAGTCTGATGATGGAATAAAGTAAACTTTGGAGTTAGCTCTGAGTTTAAATTCTCTGTCTGTTACTTATAAACAGTTAAGATGAACACTTTTTATTATAATATGTTAATATGTAAATGATAGGATTAAGGTAAGGCTAGATAGCATAATGAATGTGGAACCGACTGCCATTGTAACAGGAAAGCAGGGGGGAGGATACAGCTCAGTGGTAGAGTGTATGCTTAGCTTGCATGAGGTCCTGGGTTAAACCCCCAGTACCTCCATTAAGAAAAATAAATAAATAAACCTCATTGCCCACCCCACCCCAAAGTCTTGTTCAAAAAAATATAACTTGAAAAAAAAAACAGGAAAGCAATAAATTTGAATTTTATTATCCAGCCTATTTAAAGCAAACGATAATTAATTATCCTGATCATTGAAATAAAATACTTACAATTCTCCGTTTTGTGCAGAGAAGCATTTCCATGTAATCCTTAACTATCCTGGTAGTCCAATTTTATATTTTGGACATTTTGTAAAAACTTAACCTCTCAAAGGGTTAGTTTTTTGACATTGAGGCATTGGGATTCTCCATCGGGACTACAGACAGACTACTGGTGGCACCATTCTGTCCTTCTTAAACTAGTTTCAGGTACCTGTTGAGCCAAGTGTACACGAAGTCACACGATAGTTATGATGTTTCCCCAGAGTTTTAATTTTACCCAAACTTTTACAAAAAGCAAACATCGAAACAAATACACTGATACATTAGGAACAGAATCCATATCTTCTTGTCTCTGAACTTCGAGGTAATTAATGGAAAAAAGCTTTATAAGCATTGGCCTAATTAATGTTTATAATTCTCATCTAAATATTACTAATGAAGTATTAATGTTTTTCAAAAGGTACTTTGTTGTCACTTTTCTAGTATCACAAGAAGAGCAGTGCTTTTCTAAATTAATATTTGGAGCTGTTTTGAAAAGTGGGAAAAGATTAAATGAGTAGTTCATCAGGTTAGGTGCTTCGCAAATTGGTCCATTTATTACTCACACTGCAAAACAGCCAATCAAGCAAACCTCTGTGCTGGCTGAGCTGGTCCAATGGGGTGTCCACGACAGGGCGCTAAAACCAACACACTGAGGACAAATAAACGCAAATTTAAATTCCTTTGACAAATCCCTCACATTTGAACAAATTTGGATATTCAGATACAAATTAATGGCTAAATAATTCTCATTTTTCAACAGTCAGTAGCTTAGAATCAGACACAGTAGACTTATTGGAGATAAATACAAAAATCCCAGACTGTTGTTGTTGGATTATGATATTTATCAGAGAAAATTATTAAATCATTTATGGAAACTTAGTAAAGTAATTTCTGAAAAGGAAAGGGGAATAGTGAATTAAATAAATAGAAATTTATAAAAGGAACAAATTATCTACATTTTTGGAAAAAAGTAAACATTATTTAGGGGAAAACCGGATAACAGATGATTTTGTTTTTAGATTGCACAGTGATTCTTGGATATTAGATGCATTTCAGCGCATCCACAGTGAAGAAACCAAGTTTTTTATACCATATGATTTGGAGATTTCCAATCAGGAGCTAAGTTACATAGTGAAAAGAGCTGAGCAATGGAGGGGAATCAATGGGGAGAGAAGGAAGGTGAGTTGGTCTGAAGTAGATTTGTGTTTTGACTGCACAAAAGAAACCCATCTGTTAGCATATAAGCAAGTGATTAAATTTTGTCACATTGTCTTGAAGCCATTTACTCTTGTATTTGATTGCCACCACTATGCACATCTTGCAACTCAATTGTATATTGATTTTTTTTTAAATTAGTTGAAATGAGGAGATGTGACCAGATGGTTCTTATAGTTTAGCACTCCTATATGCTTACAAAAATATGTATTGATACCTGCTGTATATATATTGGGTAAAATTAGCAAGGGTTGTGAAGAATATAAAAGAGTGTGTTTCCACGCATGACAAGATTATTGGCTTTAACGTGACTTTGAGTGAACAGGAGGAAGGGAATATTACCTCTGATTTTCTCCTTTGATGCCTTTGTTAGTCCCCTTAATTAACTTCCCACTTTCTGTAGAAATCTCCTTTGCACACTTCCTCCTTGGCTCCACTGGCCTCTTTTGTGTTAGCATCTTCCAGGGTTCGCTACTTAGTTTATTCCTTTCTGAGTCGCAAACTAATATAATCCAGCACCCCGGCATTTACACTTCCATAATCTCTGTTTTCACGTATGCTGAATCACAAAGATCCAAAACTCAGAGTTTCTCTAGACTTTTCTTTTTCTCCCTTAGTATCTATGTTCCTCTATTCCATTTGCTGCTACATGTGTCTAGGACCTCAACACTCACCTTCTAAAGAGCAGCATGACTTGCCAATGGCTTTCTCCACCTTCAGTCTCATGCTGCAGTTGCCATATCATCACACTGTCGAGGAATTCATTCTCTCTTGTCATAAAGCCTTTCCACTGCCTGAAGCACACAAGCCAAAATTCATACTATTGGGTATTTGCCATCTGATCGGATTCTGCTCTGCCTCTGCAGCAACATCTCCCGTGGCCTCATCTCTCTTACCCTTTCTCAGCATTCCTCATACCAAATGCCTCCTACCCAAATATGACTAAGCCATATAAAAATATGGGTAATTTTCTAAATAGGTCATATTGTTTCACATTCCCATACATTTATCTGTTTGGAAGGGCATCCTCCCAACTCTTCATGTACCACCTGCAAACTAATTATTCTTCCAGGCTCAACTTGAGTGTTTTCTCTGTGGAGCCTGCCAGAGAAGACTACCTTCTTTTTGTCAAAACTGCCTGTTTTACCGGATCCTCCCAGCATCTAACACACAGTCTAAAAATTACCTGTCCGTGTGTGCATCTTCCTTTCTTAGACAAAATCCTTTTGTAGAATAAACCAGTAGCTTCTCCATCTTTGTGTCGTCAATCTCTAACAGAGGCTTCACAATATAGCGCTTTTTATTGTCTATTTGTTCAATGCATAAAAGAATGTGTGCATGAGTCGTTGAATTATTAAACATATTTAGTTTGCTCATATAATAAACATAAAATCTACCTCTTCCTGTTCTCTACTTGGTAGAAAGCTAAACATCAGCTTTTAAAAAAATCCACATGGGTTTACTAATAAAACACTCAATATGTCTTGAATTCTGTTAATTTGATCATTAGTTTAAAATTACCGTAGACATTTTCTTCAAGGCCACTGGCCCTGACTTGAAGTAAAACAATTTTTACTTTATTGTATATTCATTCTGGTTTCTTCTTCAAAAATCCTTGACTAACAGCATGATTTTTAAAAGGCCAAAATGTTTGAAATGATCCTAAAAATTAAGCAAAGAGCACTTTCTCTCTAGGATAATTTCAAAGTGCCTGGGGTAGATAGAGTTCATTTTATTTCACTATTAAGTTTCACAACATGGATGTTTAAGAATTTGGAAGCCATCCAAAGTTATGTACCAAAATGATCTGAGTTGAACAAGAGTGTACAGAGGAAAACAGAATTATTTTATCATTTATTATTTTTGTTTTCACTAGGGAAGGCAGAAGAGAGAGAGGGAGACATGGGGGAGGGGAGGAGAGAAGGAGGAAAGAAAGGAGAGGAGGGGAGGGGAGGTGGAAGGAGGAGGGAAATTAATTCTTAGGTGCTAGAAGGAAAATTAAAGGAGATTGCAAAATACCTTAATTTTTAAAAATTAGTATTTATTCCCTTCTTTGTAAAATGGCTTAGCTAAAGCATGATGGACAAGTGTAGAACTCAAGAAGAGAGTGTCACTCAAGGTTCGAGTCCATAATGCTGACTGTGTGCACACATTCAAATCAATCATAGGAAAGACAATTTGATTAAATGTTACCAAAGTAAACGATTTAATCAAAGGCACTTGTGTCTTAAGTAAAATATTTTGGCTTAGATTCTGTTGGGCCATTAACAGAAATTAATACATCTAGGTAAACTGCTGTCATCCCTTTCACAACACGGATAGACTCAGCATCCATCAGTGATGAGACTCAGAGATGTCTGTGCAGGTCATTTGAAAATCTGTGGGGCACCTGTTTCTTGCTGTTGGGGTTACATTTGTTAAGCACACAGAAACACTCCCAAAGTTAAATGGGTAGACATTTACTTGTTTGTCACGTCTCTTCATGACCTGGTGTTTGTACCACAAAGGCTTTCTCTTCCTTATGACTAATATTTGTATGTTATTCTTTTTAATCTGTTTTATGTTTGCTTGCTTAGTTTATTTCAGTAGGGAAGCAAGGTAGCCCTGTTGAATAATTGAGGTACTAATTTCAAGATATTATACCAGTTGAATTGAGAACAATCACCTATAGTCTAAAATACTAAATGAAGAGTGGGGTAGAGATTTTAATATACAAGTATTTCAAGAAAGTAGTCTAGAATTCTTGTGCGTTACAAGCTTGATCTAGAGCTTTGCCGCACTGCTAGCTATTAACCACATGCTTCTAATTTTATGCTCTGGTTTAAAAATTGCCACATAAATGGACACTTTATAATATGCTTAATTTCCTTTTATTAAATTGATAAATGCTAAAGCATAGAACACATTTAGAGCATGATGAGAATTTAGGATTATTGCATTGTGTAATTTTTATATTGTTCATACATACAATTTGTCATTTGCGCAAAGACAACCTGATGATAATTCCAAAGTATTTTAGCCATTTTTTTGAGAAGGAAAAGGTCACTTTCAGTAGTCAGAAAAGACATCCTTCTATTAAACTAATTTGCCTACATGCAAATTTTGTCATTTTTACCTCATTAACTATTTATCATGGAGTAAAAAAAATATATATTCATGAAGGGGCAGCTCGCAGCCTGATGGAGCTGGAACTAATATTTTGCAACTCTAATGATTTTTTGCATCCTTAATTAGATAGCATAAGGTTGATATGATTAGGTCAGGATGTAGTGTTTTTCATTAAAATACATTTTAGAAGCTGTATTCATAATCTGCCCTTGCAATTAAATAATGAGCCTATGAATTTAATATTATCGACCCAATTATTATCCCATGCAAACGTATACCTTTAATAAATTTGTGCCGTAGGACCTTCATTAGCAACAGAAGAAATGATATTTCTAGGTACATAGATTGAATGGCTCTGGTTAAACTTATATAATGGTTTAAAATATATCGGGAACCAAAGCTTCAATACTTAGAAATTTAATTCCAAAATGTGCCTTACTATTTGTTGAAGAGTAGTTTACATTGTAATTATTTTCTTAAAGAAACTACCACTTTAAAATGGGCCATTGAAGCTCGTAAAAATAGCAGAATGTTAGGCAGAGATGTAAAGTCAGGAAGGTTGTGCATCGCAGGACAATGGAGTGTAAATTTAGAGATCCATTCCCGCAGCGTGACTGGGAAGCAAAAACGCCGAAAGGTCTGTTTCTCAAGTGTCTGTATTATCTGAGAACTACCAAATGCAATGAATGAGGATTAATATTTTTGTTGCTCTAAGTTAGAATAGTTTTTATTAGCTGATGGCTACAGAATGGAAGTGTGTAAGATGCTCTGAGAAGGAGCTGCCCATCTCTTGTTTAAATGTGTGTGTACAGGAGTCACACACACACACACACACAGAAACACACCCTGTTCTCTTATCCCTGTATAAGAACCGCTGTTCATCCGCTACTTCTGTATACCTGGGCAATGAACACAACACTTGTTTGAGTTCTTTAGTTCATTCTTGATGAAATTCTTTCAGGAAGGTTACGTACGATTCATAATGTTTAATAAAAGGAAATGATGAGGAGAAGCTGAACCTACACTCACTGATGAATTATATAAAGAGGTGAAACTAAGCCTTGTTATCA
Source organism: Camelus dromedarius (assembly GCF_036321535.1). Classification (NCBI taxonomy): domain Eukaryota; kingdom Metazoa; phylum Chordata; class Mammalia; order Artiodactyla; family Camelidae; genus Camelus; species Camelus dromedarius. Next base: position 5,940,262 of record NC_087454.1, on the reverse strand, counting down.
ACACAGCCGACTGCGGGCCGTGTGTCGTGGTGTGTGTGATTGCCGTGTTTTCCCGGAAGTGACACTCATCTCTACTTGGGGGATACAGTTGGGGAGGGAGGGGCAAGCTTTGATGTGGGTCACAAATTGCGAGGTGGCAGCAAACAGAAAAAATGGAAGCAGGTTGATGGAGACTTGGGGTGGAGACACTCGAGAGACTTCCAGGCAAAAGTCTGTATTCATAATCTCTCTTTGCTATTAAATAATGAGCCTATGAATTTAATATTATCCACCCAATTATTATTAATATCTCCGAGCAAAAGGAGACAATGAGTAGAGGTATAGTGACAGGAAATACCAAGCAAGTCTGAAAACTGAAAACAAGTTGTTTTGTCTGGAGCGAAGGGCAGAAGGTTGCAAAGGAGGAGACAGATCAGCCTGGAGAGGTAAGATTGACTGGAAGACTAGAAACGTGCTCAGAAGTGAGGACTATACACTTACCACAGGCAGTGGGAAACCTCTGACAGTTTTAATAGAAAGAAGTAACTCATTCGATGGAGAATTTGGGGTGCCTTTGCACTGAACTTTATACATTTCCTATTTTAAAGCTCTAATGGATACTTTTGCCTCTTAGAGAGTCAACAGTTTAATGCACTCTGATACACCCTCCAGTTTTCTGTCATTAAGAGAAGTTTATTCCTGAAAGGTCTAAATTATCCACAGCATCCTCAAACTGTCCAATTCAATTCCACAGTCACTTGTGGGTTGTGGCTGTGTGTCATCAAATGCTCATCATCCTGACCTGCAGTGGGGGGACAGGTCCAAGGCTTTGAGCATTTTACAGGCTTGACGGGGACTTGAAAGTAGGTGAGGATTAAGTAACAAGCAACATTGGACCTAACCAAGTATGGCATTAGGAGCGGCATGTGGGAGAGAATGGAAATGGGAATGAGGAAGCAAACTGAATCCAAAATGGTAGGTGACTTGGTGGTGACTGCCAAACCAGAACCCTTGGATCTTGTTGGTACCAGGCACCAACAGGCTGCATTGATTATAGGAGGTGGGAAGCAGGGCCTGATTCAATCAGAGCCAAAGAGCATCTTAATTCCTGACAGCAGAAGAGCAAAAAGTGAGCACTGAAGCCATCTACATGCAGCTCTTCTGGTCCCCGACTGCCGTTCAGCAGACTTTCACACTCAGGCTTCCCTGCAGAGGCGCCCACTTCCAACTGACCGAGAGGCTTTTTACACTAAGTGTCAGGCACTGAATTCAGGCTTCCACAAGCATAGCATCTCAGGCTCCAGAATAGAATCCTTAGTGAGAGATACGAGCAGCGATGTAGGAAGGTGAATGAATGGTTCTTTGATGAGAAATCAGTAGACTAGGTGCTAAAAACATTGCTGCATTGAAGAACATTCTTTTTTTTTTTTTTTTTTTAAGTAAAGGGTGTTTCTTAGAGACTTGAGTCAATACAGCCTAAAATGTCTTAAATAAAGAGGTTTCTGCTCAGTAACCAAATATATATTCTGAACTCCATATCCAAGGTTACATTCTTCTTGCATTAAACAAATTCCCAATTTACAGAAGCATGAAGACATTTACCTTTTAAAGGCTTTTGTATACATGTGGACTGAAATCAGAACTACAAAGATCATATAAATTCCAATTCTTGCACAATAGACAGATGGATGTTGATCTAACTAATTTGAAAATAGAAATCTTCACTGCAATAGAAAATATCTATGTGTTTAAAAGAGGATGATTCTAAAAAGGTATATGATAGCTGACATTTCTCTTTGGCTCGGTCTTTTAAGTCGTGGTAAACGAGGAACAGAGGGAAGTGTTCTGTGATGGCATGGCATAGTAGTTTAGGTTAATTGATACACATTTCTCCCTTGATCTTTATCTCTGAACTTCTGGGATGTTTGTTTATAACTTACCCAATGTATTGTTAAACTTTTGAAAGGTCATTTGGACGGGGAGAGATTGAGCTCTTCTATAAAATGAAAATGATAGATAATGATTAAAGAAAGTAGTAACTAAGAGGTTTCTGAAGATGCCTCAAATGTTTGTGTTTTAAGATTGACAAAGACTTATTTACATTTTGCTGAGTACTTTCCCCCTTGATTCTAAAATCATTTCTATTTGAAGTGAAGTGTAATCCATATGTTTTTGATTCATTAACACTTAATTTGGTAGCCTCCCTTTACTGGAGTGCTATATAGCGGTCTTTTCATCTTTTTTATAAGCTTATTTTCCTCAGACACAGGAAATCAAGTTTTTCTAACAGTAAACAAACTTAAACTCAAAGAGACATGAGAGAGTTTTGTTTGTCACAAAGCACCTATTAGCTTTGAACTACTTCTGTTCTTAGTATGCAAATTTCTTCTTAAGTGACCCCTAAAAATCAGACATATTTGTAATTAACTGAGACACAATACACAGCTTTCTGTTTTATTATTTACTGAATTTTCTGACAATCTTACTCTAATTTCTTTCTCTTCTTGATAAAACAGCCAACTACTAACATATTAATGAAGAAGTCATTAATGATAGTTATTTAATTGCTATATTATTATTTATTCTTATTAATAATGCAGAAGCTACTTAGCTTTTAATAATTATGTAGTGGGAAATGAAATTTCATGTAAAGCATTAAACAATGTCCTTTATTTTTTCCTTTGGAATTATAATGTTCTTTACCAGGAAGAATGAAAGTCAAACACTTTTTCACATTATAGTGTTATTTGAGAAACACAAGGTGTCCAACATTACTTGCATTTGTATAGGTTTTAATGAGACTAAAATACTATCAAAATACAACCAAGCCTATTATTCTTTGTTCCTTTTACTTATTTAACTTCTATAGGGTGTTCTTTGGGCTTTTAGCAGTCACAAAGCTTGGATGAATTAATGTCACCATAGCATTACTACTTGTTCAGAGAAATCACTTGTTTGACTCAACACTCACATATTGGTAGGTCAAAGAGCATTAAAAAACAATTCTTAGAATTTAATTAATATTTCCTTAGGAATGAAGGGAGCAAATAAATAGCTATTACTGTGGTTCCCATGTCAAGCAATTTATATGTTGGTTCATTCAATTCTCAAAACAAACATATGTGGTTGTTATTACTCTGATGAGAAAACTGAGATTCAGATGAAGTAACTTTATTTATCCATCCATTCACTTATTCACCACTTTTTAATTGACCATCTTTTAGGAAGTACACACTTTTCTTAGGTGCAAATGAAAAAGATGAAACAGTGTCTCTTTCCTTGTAGTCCAATAAGGAAGATAAATAAGTGAAAATATAACAGCAGTACAGTAAGACAGTGGAATAATAGAGCTACTTGCTGGATAGTACTGTGGTAGCTTAAACAAAAATAGTATTAATCCATTTGAAAGGGCCATTGACGATCTCACAATGTAGGTGACTGAGCTAGGTGTTTAAGGTGAAGAGTAGTTCCAGGACAAATTGGCCACGAGAGGAAAGGACATTTCAAACAGAGGATAAAATGTTATGCTATTTGGGAGCACAGGAAAGAGTTCAGTATGGTTGGAACATGACAGATGTAGCCAATAGGAAGCCCTACGACTGGATAAATAGGAAAGAAATTGACTCATACTGTGTTAGTATCTCACGTACTGTGTGAACAGTTCCCGGTAATTCAATAAGAACTGGTGCAAAAGTGACCCATGGAAGACTTTAAAGTGAAGTCAAAAGTTACAGAGACATACGTAAAATTGTCAAAATGGTCATAACTTCCTTTGATCTTCTTTGTGCTTTTATACATTTCCTATTAATTTTCATACTGAATACATGCTATTTTCACAATTAAGAAAAAAGCACCTATAAAACTCCTCTTTGAAAGGAAAATACATCATGCACCATTTAAAATCCTTCACAAGCCACCACTTCATACTGTTCAGGAATATCCATTCTGCAGAAAGGATATGAAACAGACAAAACCAGCAGTTCATGCTATGCTCACAAACAGGTGTTTGAACCATGACAATCTGTCTGCTGCATAATGGGCTTATGATGTATCTTCATCCAGGGAGGAAAGAAAATCATAGACAGCATCAGTGTTGTAGGAACATATAGGCCAGCGTATTTACAGCACGTCTCCTGGTCCATCCTGACGGATATCTTTCAAGATTGGAGGAAACATGCACATTGCTTACTTTGGTGGCAGAACCCGGTCACACTTTGTTTCTCCAATGAGATTTGGTTGGTTGTTTCTCTTGGTCCACATTTCCTCCTTTCCAATTAAAATGCAGTGTGGTTTCCATTGTCACCGCCAACAGCAGCAGTTGTGGTTTATGCCTTGATTAGGTCCTAAAACACAGCTAAGCTGCTGTGACTGTTCCTGCTGTACGTTTGGCAGCGAGAGCACAATGCGGCGCTCCAAGTGACACGCACCGCCATCTACATTTAGTTCCTAGTTTCCCGGCTGGTCCCTTGGCTTCTTCTCAGGCAAGCTGTTGGGAAAGCTCTCATTGTCACTCAACAACCTGTCACCAGCTTGATCTATGACTCATCCATCCCTTTGCTTTAGAAGCTTAGTTACTTTTAATTTCTTGCTATGAAAATTATGTTTCTGGGTTTTATTGGTAAATATTTCATGATTTATCAAATAAATAAAGTCTGCCCTCTCCAAAAGTTGGCTCCTTCTAGATTGCCTTCCAACCTTTGGTTGTTCATATTTGGCTGGGATTCCTTTCCAGGTCTCTTCTAATTATCTCAGTCGCATAGAAAATTGTGAGCAATAAGCTTATTTTTGTCATTAGGATGAAGTGAGATATGTCAGTAAGTCTTCTTTTTATAAACAAAGAATGAAATTTTAAACTAAACTTTCAGGTTTTGGTTTTTTTAAATTATAGAATGCTTTAGACACTGCAAAGTCTAAAGGGAAAGACAAGAGAATCTAAGTATAGGAAAGTAACTACCCTTGATCAAGAGGGAGCAGGTTTCAAACTCCGGGCAGTCTACATGGGAAAACAGCCACAATCCAATCAGGGATGGAGATACTGGTATCTGCCATATGTGCACTGGTTCAACTCATACCACTTCTTTGTGTCATGTATTACCAGAGGAATTTTTAACATGCAAACCAAATTGTTCCTGTTGACAATTTCTTTTAACGTGTATATCCTACTTTTAAAACGCTCCTTTCCGTCTCTTAATTGCCATCTTATGCCTGAATATCCTAGGAATAAGCTAAGACTCCTTTTAAAGGAATTCTTGGGCATCCCTTAAAATATAGCTAAGAACTTCATAGTGGTCAGCAGACTATAGTATGACAAACATTGAGTTAAGTAATGAAAGCCTTATTTCATTATTTTAAAACATTTTTCCCTCTTTAAACTGGGTAAAATAAACTTTAACATCTTCATTAAAATATAATTTACATACCATAACATCCACCCATTTAAAGTGCCCAATTCAGTGGTTTTTATCATGTTTACAGAGTTCTGCAATCATTGCTGTAATCTAATTTTAGAATATTTTCATCACCTCAGATATTATCATGGAAATGAAAAAGTTGATCTAAAAATAAAACTCATAGGATTTCTGGGATTTTTTTTTTTTTTTTTTTTTTTGGCTTTTAGTTTAAGCAAAAATGTTCCAGGTACTTAAGGTGTACAGAGCACATCTGGTTTGATTCTAGAGAGTTCTACCTAATATAACCCTTTCAATGCTTGGATATTTCCTTTTTCTGAAATATACATTTAACACTTCTATCTCTAGGCCTCTGCAGTCCTGTTTCTTATATGAAACCCCCTTCCCCACAATCTTGCCCCCTCAAAATCCCCTGCATTTCAAGGGCAAACTGGATATCAGCTCCTCTAGGAAGCTTTCCAGAATCTGCCTGACCAAGCCAACAGAAACCAGCTTCACCATCTCCATGTATTCAGACCAGTAAAAACTTTATGTTGATCATATTCTGATCATATTTTATGTTTTTCCCTAAATGTCATTTCTTTCCTTCCTAATTGAAAGTTCCTTAAGTTGTCCTGTTTCTTCAGGGTATCCGCTTCCGTCCCAGTGCTGGGATAGGAACCCTCACACGTTAAACATTCAAGTAACGTTGACCTGAACTGAATATGCCTATGTAGAGCCCTGATTCCTCCCTCATCTTCCTCTGGTCCTTCTCTTGGCCGGCTGGAGCGCCAAGGCTTGATAAACAGAGAAGACTCACCTCTCCTACAAATTCCCATGAGTCAGCAGGTGGATTCTGTGGAGACAAAAATATATATTGCTGTCCCTCACATCTTTTAAGACAGTCAGACTACTACAGGGGATATTTGGATACTCAGAATGATGAACAACTCTATATGTACACATAATCTATATTCTCTTTTTTTAAGACCTGAAGACTCCAAGTCGTCTTTCTACCCTCCTAGGATTTTTTTTTTAAGGGATTTTAGAGAAACATAGCCTAAAAGACTGTAACCCCAAGGTTCAATAATAAATGCCAAGGAAACAAAAAATATTAGTAATAGTGTAAGCTGTTTTCTGTTTTAAGCCTCATGCTAGTACTTTTGATAGTCTAGTGTTGCAGACCATGCAATCATGTAAGAGGGAATAATTCTAGAGATCACCAGGACAGACAGAGAATTGATTCTGTTATGATAACAGTGCTTTCTGGGGCTCATTTTACTTCCATAGCTTCAGGGTCATAGGAAATACCTACTACAGTTTTCACTTAAAATATCAAAATTTTGTTAGAACTTTTGTCTCTTCCTAGAAGAATGTCAGATCGTTTTAGTCTTGTAACAAACATATTAATTATGTGGACGCAACGGTGGAGATTGATCCAATTAACAGTTTAATATCATCTTCTTAATCACCATACCTGGAAGGGAGGTGCTGTTTTCTGCAGAACTTAAATGGATAAACAAACCATTTCACCAGAGGCCAGGAATAGTCATGAAGGAACAGTTCACTTTACTGAAGTTTTTGCCACGACGCATAAAGAGCTTCGTTGTCATAAACTAATGTAGTTATTGCCCTCAAGATGTTTTTTCAAGTGTTCAAAAGCAAATGCTGAATTTCTGTTTGCCTTTTCTCAATTTTTTCAAGATCACTTGTGTCTATTAGGCAAACACTGAAGGCCAGTCTGTCCCGAAGTGGCTGGCACAAGCAGGAGTGAACATTCAGAGTTTCTGTCCTGTTCACAGTGCTGAGTATTTCTGATTCTTGCTGGCAGGACATGCTGCGTTCGCTACATCATGTATCCTGATTTACCATACAGTTTAACTCATTTGCCTACTATTCACCAGGAAAAATTCGTATCAAATCTAAGCTCTACAAATCATCTGTGACATTTAGTTGTCCAGGGGAGGAGCAGATCAACAGCATGTTTCTTGGGTTTGTTGTTTTGTTTTGGTGTAGGGGTCCCAAAATCAGGCTAGTGTCTATCTGATGTATTGAATTCACAGAGAAGGCATTACCTCCTCTCTGCATGAATATTAGAGAAAAGTTTTCGGTTTTAGCACTAAGTGGAAATTTTATGGCTGAACCAAGTCACCCAATAGTTTAGGCAGTGGTGGTCTGTCCTTCCGTCCTTCCTTCCTTCCTTCATTCCTTCCTTCTTTTCTTCATTCCGCCCTTCCTCTCTTTCTTCCTTCCTTTCTTCATTCTTTGAAAACCTCTATGCATAACCACTTTCTTATTGTTGGGCAGAAGCCAAAAATATGACGCATATCCCTCACGCAGAAGGACTGTGTAAGCCACTCTACTGTGATGATGATGGCAATGCCAACACATTCTTTGAAGTGGTCTTGTCAGCCACTAGTATTTCCCATTTTCAATATTTAGGAAAATTGCCACTAGTAAATTTTTTAAGAGGAATGTAATGAGGAAACATGATGGGGGAAGCTACACAATTGAATCAAAGCATTTTTATTAATTGTGTCTTCCAACTTCTAGACTTCGCCAATCCTGACATTTCTGAATGTGCAATATAACGGTGGAAGAGGACTTTGTGTTTAGATTTTTTACCTTCAGCCTAATCATTATAAATTTATTGGCTTAACACATGATAGTCTATATTGTATAAATAGACAAATTACTTTTTCATTAATAGATATTTCCCAAAAGGCATAAATATGATTTTCAGATGTTTAACAAACACAGAAACACTCAACAAATATTTCTTCATGTAATTCTTTTATGTTGTTTTTGATAAAGTGTTCTCTGGCCCCAACTAAATTTATAATTGCTTCCCAGTGGAATAGTGAAGCACAGAGAGTTATGCTGTTAGGTAATTCGAGTGGAAGGAAGTGTTTATATCTGCCTTGCTTTTGATGAAGAATTACCTTATACTGCAGGAGCATTATACAAATGTGGATGGGAACATTGTTTAACAAGTCAGAGTGTGGAAGGATGATCATAAGAAAACAAAACTGTTCCAGAGAAGGGTATGCCTTTTCCTTGGCTCTTTTGTTATTATTTTTAACCCCAAAGATTTTACTTCTATGATCTAACAGTTATTTGAATATCCCCATGGAACTGTAAGCAATTTGTAGATTTGCACTTAAAACATTGGAAAGAATAATAGTACCTCACATTAATGTCACACGTGAGGGTCTTTATTGCTGTTAGTATTATTTTATGTCTTCCTTAGAGAAACCTTGAGTGATTGGGTCAGATAATTTCACAGGGGAGGGAAATTAGTGAGACTCAGAGAAATGACTTGCCCATCATAATAAATGTCACATCCAGGGCTGAAATCTGGGACATTTTGCCAGGCAAGATCTTTTCAAGTATCAGAATGTTTCAGGAAAGGAATGAAAACCTCCTGAATAATGACCTCTGCAAGATGCTCAACCTGGGAATCACAGCTTATTTGCCAAGACATCAAGAGTCAAGCATTAGGGAGCGGGGTTTTCAGTTTTTTATTCTAGCCAACTTGGAATTGCAGTGTTGCTCCCCGAGCACTGATGGTGAGCAGGGCCTGCTCCCGTGGTAAGAGCCAGTAAAGAAGCACTCAGAAGACCTTGATGAGGTCCCACCGGTAGGAAGACTTTTCCAGATCATAGAAAACCACTCAAGGACAAGAATACCAGCTTTTACCTGAATCCTGTAAACTTAATGGAGGAAGATTTCAAAGTCACATGAATACTTTATGTGTCTCAACATATTTAGGTAAATAATGACAATAATAAAGGCATCTTCCTGAAACAAGGAGTCCTTAGAAAGTAGACTAAGAACTTGTTATTTTGCTCACAAAGAACTTAAATGATAAGACTGAGAGGCAATACTAAAAGAATGGCCAATTCTGTGCTCAGCAAGAAAACCACGCGAAGCAGTTATTTGGCTTTGCTGTTGACATCAGCGTCACTGTCTGGACAAGGAAGACACCTTAACGTTATTCCGATAAGTAAGACATTGGAAGGTAAGACCGCTCACAAGATGGACTTGGGATCTGGACAGTAGATTTGAGATACTTTCTTCCTTGACCTCTCTTTTAGGACACTCTTGTGTCCTTGTGTCAGTGAAGAAAACATGGAGCATAGAAAGCTAGTGTGGTGGCTTCAAGGTCCAAGAACGAAACAGTTGCGAAGATACATGAAGTCACCGAGTGCATCAGTTTTTAGGCCCTTTACCTTTAAATAAAGAAGAAGATCGTTTAATGCAGTGGTATTGCCATTCCCTTCCCAATAACCTCCATTTAACCCCTCTCCCTTGGACACCACCCAAAATGTGTACCTTAGATCCAAACTGCTTGCAGATTCAAAATATGCACCGTCGCCCGCTTCCAAAAGGCAGACAGCGCTGACTCCCCCCCATGTATGTAAAAATAACTGCAGGGGCCGTTGCGTAAGCGGCTTCTCTCGCCCCACATGGCTCTAGGGTTTTCAGCGTATTTACAGACATCACATGTTTTTTGTAGGGGGAGGGGTTGTGTTGTGTTTTCTTTTGTTTGTTTTTGTTGTGCCACAGACAAGGGGCTTCCTGGCCAAAGGTCTCTGAGTTTCTTTTCCCTGATTCTTCTCATTCCTCCTGCTGTGTCTTTTCCATGACAACACATAACACACACATACAGGGCGCCTTTGAGTGTTCCCTCCTCTTCTCCCCCTTTTTATCCTGTTTCCTTAATTCCCCTCAATATAAATCACTGCATAAATACAGGTCTGAAGACCTGGAAGTGCAAAACCCCTGCCGTTAAGCGCAAGTTTATAGACTTGTTATTTTCATTATTGCTTTATAAACGGCAGCGTTTGAAGCAGTGTGTAGGTTAAGTAAAAGAACACTGAAGATTTCAGTTGCTTGGATGTTTGGAAGCTATGGTCTTGAAAAGCACACTAGTACTTCTGCATGTGAATTGGCCGGACTTTAAACACACTAACACTGTTTTCAAGATTCAGTTTTAGCTTAAGAAAGGAAGCTTCATGGCAGGCAAGTCTGCACACTAGTGAACTCTGAGCAAAAAGCTGAAGACCTGACATAGTAGGTTGACTAGAATTGATGCAATACAGGAGCAAGGACATTTCCAGTCACAGTTTAGAGCTAGTGTGTGTGTGTGGGGGGGGGGTATGTGGGGGGTCCAGTCCAAACTCATTCTGCTCACTGCAGGCCAGTAAATTGGGAGACGAGGTGTTGAGGCAAGGAATAACAAGTTTATTTGGAAAGCAAGCAGGATGGGGGATTAATGTGCTTGAGAACCATCTTCCCCAAGTCAGAATTCAGGCTCTTTTCATTCTAAAAAAGGGAAGGGGTGTGCTGGTTGTTGCAACTTTTTGGTGTCGATGTCCTTTGTTCTTGCAGCTGTCCGCATAGGTCAGGTCACGGTGTTTCTGTAACCCTCCCTCAAGACACATGCTGTTCTCTGTTCTGCAACTTTTAAATCTCTGTGTGAATGGGAAAGGGTTATACCCTTAAAGGTCAAAGCCTTGAGAATGGGTTATCTTGTATTTTTCAGGCTCTAGGCAACATTCTTTTACTAAAAGTGCAGAATCAGCATGACTAAGCATGGAAACTGAGCACAGGGTTAGGGCTAAAGGAACAGATCTAATATGGAGGCAGATTTGTTCTTCTTTGTTACGTGGGTGGGTGTTTATCCTTAGCTTTCTTGCTTATTTATCACTAAATCACCGATATATTTTCTTCCATCGAATGGCACTATTATCTTAAAGGAAGGAGAAAAATTACTTGACTTTCAAAATTTGTAATTGGGGAGGCTCTTGAATATCTTCTTTCAGTCATTTGAGGTAAATGACTAACTATGAATATTCCAGTTTACAAGATACATCTAAGCAGTATTGTATTGCCTCCTTTTATAAAGCTCAGTATTTAACTTGGAAGGCTTTGTGCCCTCCTGTTAAAGAACACCTTCTCCAGCTAAATCTGCAACAGAGCTTGTCTAGATCCTGGGGTGATTAACACAACGCTGCTAATCCTACTGCCACTGTGAGCAGCTTTCACATATATAAGTTTAATGAATCGCTGTAACTTTAAGCAAAAGTCTTTATTTCCCTATCTAATGATTAAACAAAGACTTAAGAGAGACTCCCAGACTAGGGCAGTGCTTCTAGTCAGAGGCAAAGCCGGGACTGAAACTTGGGTCTTCTGTTCTCTCTGTTTCCTCCACAGCGATTTGAATTTGATAATAATAATATATAATATGACATTGTATTTCACAAAAGAATTGGGGACAGAGGTTTCTAGTTTGTTGAATATGACACAACTTGCACTGTTAAATATTAAACATAATTCTAAAGTCTAGGTTGCAATCTACATTTTGAAAGTATGGAATATGTATCTCACACTCCAGAGTATGTTATAATTTTTGTAAAAAAATAGTGAATTTTAACTCACACCGCTAACTTCAAAGAGCATACAGTTCTATTTAGAATCATCCTTTTAAAAAGTAGAAAACAATCTGAGGCAGTTATTAATGCAATAATGAATCAGTTCTGTGGGAGCTGAAGCTTCAGGGACCACGCCAGGTAGGGATGGCATGAGAGAACTTGTTTCCTTCTTAAAAATCACAGAAAAAATATCGTACGACATCACTTATATGTGAACTCTAAAGCAATATACCAATGAACTTATCTACAGAATAGAAAGAGACTCATAGACATAGAAAACAAAGTTCTGGTTTCCAAAGGGGAAAGGATAAATTAGGAGCTTGGGGTTAGCAGACACAAACTGCTATATGTAACACAGAAGAACTGCAAGGTCCTTCTGAATAGCTCAGGGAACAACATTCAATATCTTGTAATAACCTATAAGGAAAAAGAATATATATGTGTAACGAAATCACTACACTTTCACCAGAAACTAACACAACATGGTAAATCAACTACACTTTAATAAAAGCAAATAAAATTTTTTAAAAGATTGTTTTAAAAAGTCACAGGAAAAAAAGCCCTTTAAAAAGGCTTTACTATTGAAAAGGTAATCTCCGTGTATGGATTGTGGTTCAATCAAGTGATGCCAGAAGGGTCCTTCTTAACGTCATCTCCTTTTGGGGTTCTCCCCTGAATTACCCCTGTGATCTCAGCTGAGATGCAGACGCCTTCCTCTCGCTTTCGCATTCTAACAGAAGTGTGGATAAACGCTCCTTCCTTGGGTATTTCAACATAGCGCCGTTAGCCCTCAACTTGCAAAGGAATTCGTCGAACACTTAGACAGCAGGGAAACAAGATGAAAATGTAAAAAAATTCAAGCTTATAAGTCAGTTTCTGATCCTGCTGTGGCTAATTTGCTCCGTGGGAAGACCCTGCCCTGTTAAATGCCACTTGGGCGACACAGCTACCACACCTTTACTCCAAAGAGCCCTTATAAAATTTTAGGAACTTCCTCCTTCCTTGCTCTTTAACTCCCAGTTTGCTGCTAAACAAAGGAAACTCTTTACAACCAATAAGATTGGAAATGATCTCCCCGGGGGGTCCCTGATGGTAGCAAAAACAAGATCTTTATGGAGTTCATTTTCTGGTCCGAGAGACACACCCTCCCCCACAAGGCGACTTGCAAGCCTCTGATGACTGACAGGAGGCATTATCAGAATTCAGGGAGAAATTCAGGTCTTGTCTTTCTGGGAACAGAATTCTCCCATGACAAGCTCAGTGATACAACAATACCATCCAAGTACTTACGGCATTCCTACAGTGGGAAATACACATTTATATTATCAGGAAACAGACAGAGGTAGGGTTACCATGCCGCTGGGTCATAGTAAGGGAACAGTGTGAAGGAACAAAGGTTTTAACATGCTACCTGAAGGAGGAAATATGAGAGAGGAGGCTCTCATATTTAACATGACATCTTGAGCCTGTCGGATTTCTTAAAATAATCTTATTTTGCCAAGACTAGGAAATGTGCCTGATAGTGAACCTTTAATCAGCAAGCTTCTTAATTAAAAGAATGTGAAGAAAGATGAGAAAGCAGAAGGTGCTTTCAGCCAGGTCATCCGTCACCCCAAGAGGCATCGTGTTGCTTCCAACATCAATAAACTTTCTTCTTTAAAAGAATTATTTAGTCTGCAAACAGCAAATAAAATTTTATTTTTTCCTCACACATAAAGTTGATCACAGACAGACCACCAGGCTGCAGTTAAAAAAAAAAAAATCAAGAACCAAAACCTCAGGGTTTATTTGATGTTAAAGATCAGAATATTAAAATTCACATGTGGGAATAAGACTTTAAGTGTGTCAACTTCCTTTCATAAAAGTCGCTACAGAAATAGGAAGCCTGTATATTCCCGTTCTTTGTATTTATTATTTGTAAAATTAAGAATTATATATGTAATGTTTATCAAGGAATCTCTGCGGTTGTTAGATATTTGATAAAACCTCTCAAAGGATCAATCATAGAGTTACCCCAAAGAATAGGCCATATGACTGAGTAATGCAAAAAGAAACCTGAACTGTTGTTACATAGAAGTTGGCTATCACAAGCTTTATGTGCAGTGCTGATTACCTGGCAAAAGAGTTAACAGTTGTGTGTAATTAAAATCCCAGGAGAAGAGAGATTGGTGCCAAAAAAACAAAATAATAATGAAGAAATAATGGTGAAAAAGTCCCCAGTTTGATAAACAACATACATTTAAGATTCAAGAAGCTCAGCAAATTCTAATCAAGACAAGCTCAAAATAAACCACACCCTGAAACAGAACGAAATTGCTAAGAATCAAAGACAGAGAGGCAAATCCTGAAAGCATCCAGAGAAAAGCGACACACTGCATGCAGGGGAGGGCTGATCAGAAACAACGTAGGTCAGACTGCAGTGAAAGAATGCCTTTAAAGTGCTGGGGAAAAAAACTGTCAAGTCAGAATTCTGTATCCAATTAAAATATCCTTCAGGAATGAAGGTTAAATAAAACATCCTCTTGAAAGGAAAAACTAAGAGAATTAATCCAGCACATTAGGTATAGAAGATGGGCTAAAGCATTAGTGTTGGAAAGAACTAGACGGTACAGCCAACCTCCTTATTTTAAGGGTAGTCACAAAAATGTCTTGAACTCTTCTACTGTAAAATATCTCTCAGTGACATCAGGAGACATAAAACTTTACATTTTGAACGAAGGACTCCACATGGAAATCTAATCACAGAACTCCACTATAGATAACTCAATTTACATGATAGAATAACTCAGTCACAAAAAACTTGCTCCCAGGGCAATCTGGAGCCTCTAGCCCTAGACAAATTGAAAACTTACTTGTTCTTCTGTGTACTGGCGGTGCACCTGGTGTTCTAATTTGTCTATTTGTTTTTTTTTTTTTTGCGTTGGAACTGAATAATTCCATGCATTTAAATTTATACTATTAGTAGCATTAGTATTACTGTTGCCATATTTATTTAACACAACATATTTCTAACTGAAAAGTTAATAGCTGAATTGACCTCTGTGAAAATATCCTTAAAAGAAGGTAGTTTTTCTTGAAGGAGAGAGAATGGCTCTGTTATGTCGTGGTATTAAAAATTCCTCAAGAATGTAAAAAAAAAAAGAAAAGAAAGAAAGAAATGAAAGTCCACACCCAGATCTGTGTAATTAGGGAATGGTTCAGAGGCATTTACTGTGGTGATGGCAAAAACCCAAATAACAAAGGAGCAGGGGAGCCTAGAAATCAATGGTTCGATCCCAACCATGTTAAATTTGAGATGCCTAATGGATGTACATATGCAGACGTCAAATAGTCAGTTAGATACAAAGTCTGCACCTCAAAGGAGAAGTCTGGAAAAGCAACAATTATTTGAAAGTCATCAACACGTAGATAGTAGTTAAAGTCCAGGGAGAAAATGTCAAGAGAGGGTTGAGAGCTGATAGGGAGAAGCCCCTAGTCCTGAAGATGGTGTGTAGAGGCCTTGTAATGGAGAAGGAAGAGCCAAGGAGATGGCATAATAATGTGGCTAAAATCAGTGTATCTTCCCCAGGAAAGGGCTTCAGATGTTGGAGGTATTTATCATAGTCTGGTGGCAAAACCCCGACTCGGCTGAGATGAAACTGCAAAGAGAAAAATGGAGAACATTTGTGATTCAGGTAGTATTTCTGGCATGTAAGAGAGGAGAAAGGAAGAGCGCGTGCTCAGATGAACTGTGAGAATCAGATACACACATTCTGTTTATTTCCACTAGAACTTGATGAATCTGGGACAAGGGCTTCCAAACTGAACAGCTGGAATATGATATCCATCATACACACTGTGCAAGCGAGAGCTCCCATAGCTTTTTATCCCGTGTATTAATAAGTCTTGGGGATGCAAAAGGAGAAAATTTAGTTAGGATAATGTGGTGTACTTCTATGTGGGATTATGAATCCTTAATGTTATTGTCTCTACTGATGTTTGTTGGACTAGGAAGAGGCAGCTGGCTCTCTGTGGTTTTCACAAGAAGATATCCACCTCACCAGGCTATCACAGTGAGAAAAATTTTAAATGCATAAATGAAGATGGATCATTTTCCCAGTCCCATTGCTTCTCTTTGTGATGCTTTTTGCCCCGAGATTACACAAATGGATGGTTTTATTGGCCACTGAACATAGCGCAGCTGTAGATACAATATATAATACAAGAAGAAATTGTTCACAAATGGGGGGGGGTGGTTATGGAGACATTAACTGTGCAATGCTGTCAAGTTCAAAAGCTGCATGTGTCCCCCACCCGATCTCACACACACTGGTCATGTAAGTTACAAGTACCCTAGAGCGACTGTGAAATTACAGGCATGACTCGTTAGAATATTCTTGGCATTATGCTTTTCTTTCTTTTTCTTTTCTTTTTTAAAATTCAGTTGGTGCCAAGTGCAAAACAAACAAAAGTTTTCTTTCATCCTTTGTCATTTTCTGCAGATCTTTTCCCCGAAATTGGGGCCAGCTTAAGCGTGCCCTGGCGTGAGGTGAGGCCGCCAGCACACCATCCCATGACACCAGAGTCATCAAATGTGCAGTTTTCCTGGGGAACTACTGATTTTTGAAACAATGGAGTTTTACAGTCATTAGTAAGGACGCCCCAGGAGCATGAAACGATATTGAAATTAAGCTTAGTGTGTGAAAACATTATGTTCTCTCCTTCCAATCCCTCTGCATTTGTGTCTCTGTTCCCTGAGTGATAACATGGCCATAAAACTTTGCAGCTACACTGGATGTCACTTTGTCTATACCTAGGGGTGGGAGGCCCTTGTAAATCTTGGCTCTTCCACGACTCGAAGCTGATTAAAGTGTGCTGGCTTGCTCTGAAGCTCCGCTCCTTCCTGTGTTTCCACTGTCATTGCCAAATACCAGCAGTCACTGACAGGGCTCCCTGCTCTCCCTCTGCCAAGTGAAATGTTTTGAAATTAAAAATCTGAAGAAATTGGTGCAGTGAGTGCTTGATCAGGTGGTTTCTCCTTAGGAAACTGCTTAATGGGGAAAATTCAGCCCAACCTCCCAGGGGCGGCCCAACACAGAGCTTGAATTTAAAGAAACAGGATTTTTTTTTTTTTCTTAAATTAGACAAATAGGCTCAAGTCCCTCAAAGGGAGTGCCTTTGTTTCTTGAGAAAAAATATTTATTTTTTGAATGATGCTTATTTAATTGCTGATGAATATGTGCTCATTCTTGAAAGAAATTCAACCGTGGACAGAAAAAGTACAAAGGAGAAAATGTAAGTGGTGCATAATTTCCAAATCTTATCAAAATTTAGGTCATACTATATATATGTTCCAATATGCTGAAAGCATTTTCCAGTGTAATTAAATGTTCTATGAACATATGATGTTAATATTTGTATGAGTCCATTGTATGGAAGTACCTACACTGATACAATTTATTTCCTAGTATTTAACATCCAAGCACTTTCTTCCCTAATTTTACGCTATTATGAATAATAAACAATTAACTTTTTTGTACATAAATCTGGTCCACATGTGCTAACTTTATTAGGTTCATTTTCTAGCAGTAGAATTTCCAAGTCAGAAGATACAAAAACTTTGAAAGACCTGGTATCAGACTACCCCCTAGAAGCATAATAGCTCACATTATCACCAGCGATGCCGGACACTGTCTAACGCATCCGTAGCAGCACCGAGTATCATCCTTTTTTTTTAGAAAAATACCTTTGCCAATCTGAAATAGGATTTCATTATCTTAATTTGTATTTTTTGATTGTTAATAAACCTGAAAATTTTTACATGTTTAATGCCTATTTGCATTTCTTCTGTGACTTACTCACTTACGACATTTGCCATTTTCCTGTTGAGGTATTAGTGATTTTTATTTTTAATTTGTCAGAGCTCATTACTGGTTACAACTATCATGTTTTCCTTTGGCTTATCAGTTTTTTGTTATAAACATATTTCCAGTTTGTCACTAGCCTTTTAATAATGACTGATTTTTTTTTCTGAGCTTTAATTTGTAGTGACTTAAATGTTTCTTTCTGAGTTTTTTCATTGCTTTTATGACTTCTAAGTTTTTCTCTACCCCCCCAGATTAGTTAATTTGTCTAAGATCATTATTAGTTTGTGTGTGTGTGTGTGGTTTTACTCTAAACATTTAAAACTTTGCTGTATCTTGGAATTTACTTTGGTACGTGGCATCATGAGAATCCAATGAAAAGTCCCCCATTTCTTTATCAGTTAAGCTTCTCTTAAATATTAAAGACATTCATACGCTAGAATCTATTTGGGGGGCTAAATATTTTATTACATTTGTTGTCAAATTTTGTAGACCGTAGCATTTAAATTGTTTCTCATTAATTCTCATATCTAATCACACGATGTTATTCTCATTGCTCTGCCATTTATTACATATATATGTATATTATAATAATATATAATAGGTAATAATATAAATATGTATTACATACATTTATTTCTTCTTTTAGATGAAATTTAGAGTCATATTGTCAAGGTTGGAAAGAAAAATGTCATCAGAATTATAACTGGAACTTCTTTAACTTTGCAAGACAGTCCTCACTGTGCACGGTTCACTGAAATTCACATCGTGGGAGTGTGCAAAGCAAGGATTCTGTCCAGCATACGTAGGGTTTAGTTTACACAGTACTATGCACAGTGAGGACTACCTGGACAAATTAGTTTGTGAGTCTGTTTTATCAATAATCTTCTTATCTGGGAGCGTTTCATCTCAAAAATATTTATAACTTGAAATCTACATTCCAGACATATAAAAGAATTAACTAATTAATATTTTAATTTTTAGATCCCTCAAGGAAATATTACAGTGTTCTTTATATAGGTTAGATACATTTTAAGAGACTTTCTAGTTATTTTAAATTTGCTTTAAATAAAACCTTTTTTTCACATTAAATCTTTTAACTGCTTGTGTCCTTAAATAGGCAAGTTACTGATTTAATAGGATTTTTATTTTGTGTCTGATTTCTTTTCTAGACTCTCTTATTAGCATAACTGGAGACTTTTCCCCCTATTTATTCTCTTTAGTTTTCTGGAATAGTAAAGCCATTTTGCCCAGTCCTTATTCCCCAGTGATTGTATTTCTTATTTTAAATTCGTATCTTACCAAATTGACGTTACCCGTAACTTCAGAACCATTTCAAATAGCACTGGTGATAACTTGTTTTTCATTCAGATTCCCTCTTGTATGCCATTGCTGAGAATTATGTTGGCTCTTGGTTTAAGATAAATCATCTTTTTAATGTCAAATAAGGATCCTTCTTTTTCTGGTTTTCTTGGGATTTTATCAAGAATGTATTCTGAAATTTCAACTTTTATTGCGGTTTTGGAATATGCTTTTCTTTCAACTTTTTAATGTAATATACCATAGTAATAGATTTACCAGTACTAAAATAACTTTGTATTTTGAAGACAAATGCTACTTGGTTGAGGGAGATAAATTCTTATTACACTAAAGAATATTTTTCCTAAGAACGATTAAGATTTTTAATCATTCAGTAATAAGTGAGCTTGAGCTATTATTTCTTTTTCGTAACATTATCTATGTTTGTCTTGGATTTTTTGATTATGCTAGTTTTATAAAAATTACCATTTTTTGGCCTGAAACCTTTTCAATAGCAAGAGAATAATTCTACTTTTGCAACTAGTCAAGTGCTCTGACATAGAGCCCTTTTTGAAATAAGTTTTGAAAAGATATTTCTTGGTTACTGAGATTTTCTTTTTTGTTAGCTTATTTGGGGGGATTTATATTTTCCCAGAACTTTTTTCAACTTTGTGGAGCTTTACAAATTTGTTTACAGAATTATATGTCGTTATATTTATATAAAACATCTCCATGTCCCGAACCTCCATTTCTCTGGTGTGCACACTCTCTCTGCATAAAAGCTCCTCTACGAAAAGCAATTGAGGCATCTTTGTGTATCTTCAGGGAGTCCTGGGTGCTCAGCAATGAGTCAGTCCTGTCCACTCACAGCTCCTGATGTCAGCCCCCTAACGTCCTTGGCTTCCTGGGGTTGCCATCAAGTACCACTTCTGCAAAGCCCAGGCTCTCCCCAGAGGCACCATCTTTTCTCTCTCCTGATGCTAACTCCCTCTGGTCATTGATCCCAGTGAAGAAGTTGTAAGTTCTGATCTCCTCAAGGCACAAAGCCATTAATGGAACCGAAATGTAAGAGAGAACTTTCTGCCCTGTCTGTGGGGTTATACACCCCACAAGGAGACCCAGGAACTAGCCAAGGGGCATCTGACTCAAGATGTCTTAAGTTAGGACCCCGTGTGTACTCCTTAGTTAACACATCCTCAGAATACACTGGAGGCAGGTAACTTCAGTTTGGAATGACAGGAGGCTGAAATTGAAGACAAGTCAGGGTGAGAAAGACCATCCTGTACCCAGAACCAGTTCTCTCTGTTGATTAAAAATCTGTTGATGGGCAAGCAAGGCTTGGCTTCACTGACCATGAGTACTTTCTGAAGAAACACCTTGGCTCCTCCTGAAAATAGACTCTGTAATCCAAGCACACCAGTTTGCTAAAAGAGGACCTGGTGCCGCCCCAGAGAAAAACAGACACCACTGTTACAGAACTTGGTTCTTCCACTGTATGCTACAGATCTGCTTCATTATTTATAGTTTAAATTTTATCTTTAGCCACTTTTTTTCTCCCTGGCCTAGATGAGACAAGGATTATTATCTGTTTTGCTTTGTTCTCTTCAAAAGCATAGCTAATGGATTTATGTATCAATTTAATTCCTTTAATTTTCACTTTTACATTTATTTTCTTTAAATATGTTCTTTCTTCTAACTTCTTTGTTGGATTTTTTTTTTTTTCAATTAGGCATTAAAAGCATTTGTGCCCATCTGTGAATCTGGCTACAAGATTTAATCTATCTATAAGTATTTACAGATTTGGTTACATTATCTTATATTTCATTGTATATTATTCTTTTATTTTCTGAGTTGTAATTAATTGCAGTTTTGATTTCTTTTCTTACCTACTTTGTATTTAGAAGAGGCTATTTGTTGTATTGTTATGTTTTTAATTTCCGAACAGTTTGATGCTTTTTATTTAAATTTACATGGTAAGTTTCTAACTAATTTTAATGTATTTTGAGAATGTGCTTAGCTTGTATACTTTTTTACTAAATTTTATTAAGATTTTTCCTTTATGGTCTAACACCTGATTATTTATATAAATATTTAATGTACACTTAGAAAAAAAGATTATTCTCTGTGGGATTTACAACTGATATGTCTTCTAGAGTATCCATTAATTCTGTCTTTATTATAGTGTATTAAAATACTTTATGTCTTTGAACACATATCAAAAACTCAAGTGACTGCTTATAGTTCTACTGTAATGACATTACAATTCTCTTATATGTTTAAGAACTTTGGACTTAAAGATATTTTTAGAGCTAATGAGTAGTCATGGCCATGACTTTACCTTTTAGGGTATGAATTAATCATTTTTTCCTTTAAGCTTGAACACTATTTTGTATCAGTCGGTATCTCCACACGTATTGTCTTTATACTTCTATGAATCCTTCTTAGTCCAGGATGTTAGTTAAGAGCAAATCTGTAGAAGAAGTCGCAGAGTTTAACACTGACGCTGCCTACTCAATTCTCTTTCTCCACTTCCTCATCTGTAAAGTGAGGGTGTCAGTTAGGACCGCCTAGCTGACTCCAGCTCAAATTAGTTTGGCTTTATCCTGCTTCATTTCCTTGAAATGCCCTCTGCTGTGCCTCCTCTGTCTGGTAGCCTCATCCTCAGGCCGGCCTTATGCAGGGTTGTAAGGGGGTCACTGCAGGTTAAGGTTTCACATCCAGAGACATGAGCTCTTATTTCCATGAGCAAGGAAACGGTCTTGTCAGCGTCCCTTTTTCGCTTTGTATCTCATTGGTCTCGTAAGTGACATGTTGGGTCGGGTGTCCACGAGGCTGCTCTTAGGAGCTGGAGGGCTGGTCAGTTTTTCCACAGCAAGTCCGCAAAGGGAGGGATGGTCACTTAATAAAAATTAGGTCTATCAGAATGGAAAGAATAGAAATCAACAATAAGTGACGATACTAGCATTTACTTCAGTTGGATGTGGGCATCTCGCTAAGGCAATTAGAAGAACGGTCTGGCACCTTGCAGATACGCTATTATTATTAACCTTTTCATATTGGTTTTTTTTTAATTTCCCTGTGAGCAGCCTGTACTTGAATTTTTAAAATCTAGTATGAATCTTGTCCTTCAGTAAGAGAATTTATAATGTTTTCCACTGTTCCCAGCACTTCCGTTGACTGACTGGTTCTGTCATCTTGTTTTATAAACTGTTGGATATTCTGCCTTCTTTTACATTTCCTTGATGCTGTGCTCTTTGCCATCTGAAATGTGTATGTTTTTTTACCGCTCCGTGACTTCTAAATGTAACTCTTATTTTGTATTAGTGGCTAAATTTAAAAATTACTCATGTCAGCTTATGTGTTTTTCTAATCTCTTTAAAAATCAGTGTAGGAATAGTATAGAGACTTTTACTTATCCCTGTGTGATGTGAAGATGAGGCATGCTTTTATTTCCCCTCCTCAACTCCCTCGTATTTGTCTGTATGATCCTGGGTAATAGAAACAAATTATTATTATTATTGTTTTTTAAGTGGTTTAGTTTTTTTTCCCCAAGAATTCATGAGACCAGAACCTTCACCTGTTTCCCTTTGGCCCATATCATCCCACTGCCCCTCCATATTAATCTTTTTTTTCTTTTTTAAATTTTTTAATGGAGGTACTGGGGATTGAACCCAGGGCCTTATGCATGCTAAGAATTTGCTTTATCACTGAGCTGTACCCGCCCTGCCCCTAGTTTTCTTTCTCATTAGGGAGTGTCCAGTGCATATATCCCCTACTCTACCTGCAGTCTAGAGTCTCACTGCCATGAAACTCAAGAAAAGAAAATATAATAACAGTTTTTCAAAAGGAAACTTTAGGAAATGCAATTCCACGCAGTGAAGACAACAGTTAATAATATGCTCAACAGTTTCCCCACATTTTAATGGAATCAGACTTTCCCTTTCAATAAGCAAATGGTCCAGTTCAATGATTTCCCCAAGACAAAAGGTGGTCTTATTTTTCATATGAATTAAAATATGTGCATTAAGAGAAATGCAAAAATGATAGTTCGCCTTCAAATGCAGCATTCCTTCTCAAGGTTTCCACAATAAAAGTGTTGGTATGCAGTCTCAAATGGAATGTGTTAAAGGGGACAGGGGCCGAGTTTTAAAAAATCATCAAAGGGGGTCTCATCTTTTATCATTTCATTTGCTATTTGCTAAAGTCCTGAAACCTAGAATATATGATGAGCTACGGTGTCCTTAGGAAGCCTACAGCAGGGTAGATGAGATAAGA
Organism: Camelus dromedarius; assembly: GCF_036321535.1. Classification (NCBI taxonomy): domain Eukaryota; kingdom Metazoa; phylum Chordata; class Mammalia; order Artiodactyla; family Camelidae; genus Camelus; species Camelus dromedarius. The sequence continues at coordinate 5,917,042 of NC_087454.1, read as the reverse complement.
CATTAACGTAATGGCCTCTATTTCTAAATTCCCGAACCATGGCGCATGCGTGGGAAATATAAGAGGTCTGATATTTTTGAAGTGACTGAGTTGATGGTCTTTCAGCAGGATAAAAAGATAAATAAAAGATTATTTAAAACTTTGAATGTGGCCTCTCTGCTTTCTAGAAGAGGCTGGGGTTAGGAGGGTGACAAAGCAAGCAGTAATGCCACCAACCCCCTCCCATCCTCCATACCACTGAAGGAAGAGCCTTATGAGAGCGGAGGGCCCTCTGTGTCGGAGGAGCACACTGGTGACCTTTGTGGTACAATATATGCCCCAAGACAGTCTCCAACAGAGGGAAACCAGAGTTCAGCATGCAAGTGAACATATACAGCTGAACTCCTAAGAAACATTTGGTCCTGAGATATATATTTAGGAGAAATGTGTGCATAGAAGTGACAGTTGCTTTAAGGGCAGGAAACCCAAGATCCACGATAAAGAGATCACATGGTAATACCAATGGAGTAACGATTCTCAGAGTGTTTGGATGGCGGCTTTCCTAGGAAAAAAAAAATCATTATAAATACCACTTTGTTACATTTACTCTCAAGTACTGTATTCTGCAAACAAAAATCCAACTTAAATGTTATGCATTGAAAGTCTATGTTTTTGTAAGCCTATGCGATATTAATAACATGTTCACTTGCTAAATTACTTAAGGAAAATTATCTAATGATTGTTTCCAAGTAATCATAAATAATAATAACAAAAACACAGACTCAGCCATTTCACTTCTTTGTCACCTCTCCTATTTGTAGAATCATGAAACATAGGTTCTAATTCTCATTTTCCTAATGGGGGAATTGAAAATGAAGCAGCTTAAAGTAAGTGACTGAAAGCCATTCCAACCTTGGTCATCCTGGCCTGAGTCCAATAAGAGTGCTTTTTTTTTTTTTTTTTTTACCATATTATGCTTAATGCTGTCAAAATAATTCAATGAAAATTATTTGTTTTGTTTTAGAAATACATGCTTCCCAATGCTCATCAGAACCAAAACATGGCAGCTACCCACAAATAATCACGTCACCTGGGTCCAGGCGACATTGATCATTCACAGGACAGTAAAGGCAGAGGTTTAAATTATTTCAAAAATCCAGAATAAGATGTCTCATGACATAGCAATGTTTGGATTTAGTGCTCACGATTAATCATGATTATGAATGGATGCAAATCCAGCTATGAGCTGTTGTGAATTAATACATTTCCCATCCCTGTATTTCCTCACGTGTCTTTTTCTGACGTCACTGCAGTTACCATGCATCCTTCAAGGTTACACTGATCTCACAGCTGGTATTGCTGGAAGCTGTGTTTTGAATGTGTGATTCTGGCTCATCGATGAAGGAGCTTCTGCAGGTCATTTTAAGGGAGCAACGAAACTAAAATACTACTAAGAAGTCATCACAGAACCATGAACCTGCTTGAATCTTTAAAAATCATTGAACGTGCCAAATCTCCTTGACAGTGAGCCTGGCCTTTCTCGAGCCGCGGCTCTGCCCGGTGCTGCAGTAAATACCTTGGAGGATAGAAAGACATATAAAGTATGTTGTAAAGGAGCTTACTAGCCAGGAGTGTAAGACAAAAATTAAACACATAAAACAATCACCCAGCAAAGAGGAGCCGTTATAATGAATGGCTCAATTGTGTGGCACGGCTTAGAAATATACATATAACTCTTGAGGAAGTATGCGTGCGCATGCCATACGAGACACATCTACATATCAAAAAGTTTCAGAGGCACCATCACTTCCCAAAGAGTTTGTTTATATCTGAGAATTTATTTGCCTCCAAATGAATCAGTTTTACTATCACCTGAGGAACTCTTGGAAGCAAATAGTCCTTAGAATTGAGGCCAATAAAACGTGCACTGATAAATTTTTTCTCGCCCTTTGGCACAGCTGTTCTGCCTGTATGATATGTGATCGCTGGGATTCAAGACCATCCTCCAAATCACTCCCTTCCGCATTGATGCGGGCGAACCCAATATAGAGGGTGGGTCTAGTTTCTAGAAGATGTGAGGTTGCTTGTTTTTCCCCCAAATTAAACATCATGTAAATAAAACACACGTCTTGAGGGACGTTTTCTTCTGCACCCTGTCCTTATTCCCCCAGCATACTCTGGTAGTGTGTCTGGAACATAATACAATGCGCAATAAAGACTGTTTGAGATAAGACATTGTAGGCAATAGTATCAGATTATTTCTGATAATGCTTGCAAATATGTAGCTACCTTATGATTAAAAGAAAGGCAGTGATAAAATGTAGTGACTTGGCTTTGGAAAGTCCTTACAAGCGGGGAAGTTGCTAATGAAGAAGTATTATGAGCTGATAATTTGTAGAATTCCAACTTCTAACTCAAAAGTGCAAAATTATGACTTCAAAATGGAAATAACAATTTATCACTTAACTGGCAAAACATCTTGGGGCAGTCCTCGGATCTCTTATTAGTCAGGGTTATGGATTGTGGAGAAAAGAATCCCCCTGGCTAGTTTAAGAGGAAAGGAATGCACTAAAGGGACTTGCAGCTGAAAGGGGGCCTGGGAAATGCCATCTCCGATTTTTCTCTATCTGTAAAGTGTCTGGAGTATACGTTGGGTGAGCCAGTCTGTGGGATCTGGTACAGAGCTCCATGTAATATGCTTAGTTGACCTAAATTTAGGTTAATTAGAATCTTGACGTCTAAGAATCATTTGTGTTTTTTTAACATCAGTTTTTTTTTTTTTTATAATTTTTAACTTTTGCTAATATATCCAATAGCAAAAATAAATGTATGAGTTTTGCTTCATTAAACATTCATCGATCTAGCAAATATATTAGCAACTATGTCATTTTGGTGATTTGGAGGGAACTAAGGAGGAATCAAATAAACTTTCTGCCTTCAAGATTCTTCCATAGGGATAGTGTTGAATTTTGGACACTTTGATAATTAGTCTCATGCAGCTTTGTAACTGACAGTTATGAACTCTGTGGCATTCTATTCATACATATTTACTTTGGAATACAGAAGAATTTTTCCCATTGAACATATGATTTTGGATATGAAATCTGGTGGAGATGCTTTGGAGGGAAAAAAAAAGACCATTTTCCTGGAAAATAGGTGGTCAGACTTTAATAACACTGGTTGAATAGTGAAGAAATGAGTCGTTGTATAGTTTGTGGGTTGCTTGAATGAATTATTATTTACTAAATTTACTAAATTACTGAATAATAAATTTTACTAAATTTTCCAGTTATTATTCACTGCTTGAATGTTAAACAAAAAACAGATTAAAATTTAATCTGTCACGTTTGGAAGTCAACTAATTTCTGTGCTTGGCTTGAAAACTAAGATGATGTTCACCTTAAGGGAATCAGACTCGGGGTCTCTGGCCAGTGTTGATTAGATTCTAGAACATACACTAGGCCACCTGGGCCATTCTGGGTGGCAGTATGTGGTCAAATAAGACCATAAGCAATGGACTCTGCCGCACAGAGTGCTAACCTGTCAGGTCTCTCTCAGGGTCTGTGGCTCGGGCCCCCGCCAGGCGGGAGGTTTGTGATGAATAGCGCCCATATTGATTTTTCCATAATGGAGTGTAAAAGAAAAATGGACAGGTTTTGTCGCAGGTATTTTCATGGGGTACTAAATTGGAGGATTAGTTGCAAACAGCAGTACTGATAAAGTCTGCTGTCCATCTTGATGGTTGGGTCTTTCTATTAAAATGACACATAAATAACCTATTATATCCCCGCCCATGGAAATTCAAATGCTCCTGTCAACGTGATGAAGCACTTGCCTGGAGCGGAGCATTGTTTACATTTTCACTCTACTCTTCATAAAAAGTGAGATCCTAATTATTTCTCCCACTGTAAATTAATGCCGACGATGATGGTTAGCATATCTCTGTATTGTTTCATCTTTCGGAAAGTTAAGTAATAAAACTGATCCGTCCTGTATTATGCAACGTGTATTTCATGACGGCCTTCCCTGAGCTCTTTGGGCTCCTCTCTCTCTCCCTAAATGCTTATTTCTTCTCCAACTTGTCTGCTCTCTGCATCTCTTCTTCTCTTTTCTAGCCCCGGAGAAATCTTTGTTGATAATCCAGTTAATTCCGGAATTTGAACTTCCACCCTCTCTAGCTTGCCTTATTTCTTCCCCTTATTGAAAAACACACTTATGATTTTTCAGCCCATAACTACTTGTTTTCAATGATCTAATATGATTTTTAGTCTCCTCCTGGGGCATTTTTCTTGTTAGCTATTTCATCTCGGAAGCCATATCCTTTGGTTATATTCAGAATTTCTACCTTATAAATAATTGGGTTGATGTTCTTCAGAAAAAACTTCCCCTTTTCCTTGTTCTTCTTCTTGTTTTCTCTTGGTTAGTGTTTGTGATAATGATTACATGAAATAGTGCCTGTAATAATAAGTTCTTACCACTTTCCCCGACTTATTCCACATGTTTTGCCTTCAGATACTCTTTCTTGCTCATCCTTGTACCCACCCTACTCTCTTCCAAAAAAAATAATTTCTTCATGGGCAGCAAACACAGAGGAACACAGCGTCTCTATGAATTCCTATAACAACCCAGTGATGGCTACCTAAAGTAACCTTAGGGATAAGCTTACCTGGTAATCTGAGTCCAGTGCTTGTTTATTGTTTCCTATACATAGACACTCATTAGTTCTGTGTCCATCTATTGAGTGCTGTGTTCATTAAACTCCATGTGCCCAGTAAGCGACCTTGGAATTAAAAGCACCTGAAAGATGAATATTCAGAAGATCAAGTGCAGCTGCCCGTTTGAAGCCATTTCTGGAATTGTGGCTGAGACAGAACCCACGCCTCACGCACTCTGCACGCAGCTTTCCCAGCTATTCTCCTAAAGTCGCCCCGGGGGCTGAAGTGATTCCCCAGTTGCTCCTCTTCTCCAGTTTGTAAATCTCAAGCCAATTTCTAGCTGAATCTCCTCTAATGCCTATTTCTTCCACAAGTAAATTCCTGCCTGACTTCGAGATATTATACCACCAAATCACTAGGAAACTTAAATGGGGCATTTTCAACATAAATAATTCAAAAATCAGTAAATATCCTCCCACTGAGGTAATTTAACAAAAGCCAAATTAATGACAGTAAGTCTGAGCTAAAATAGTAAAGCAATTTAACATCATTAGCTTTAACGCAGTTTTGAAATCAATTTTTAATCAACTTACATGTCTTTAAAAACTCTCTCCAATTTTCCTATTGCCTAAGAGATATTCATATGGTTTCTTAAAATGATTTCTAAGGGATTATACTAAAAAATATTCTAAAAAACAGGTAGTATATAATCTGCTGGTTACTGATTTATTTGTAATTCTTTTGTATTATCTTGAAAATTGTATTTGTCATAGTGAAAATTGGGACATGGGTTTTGTTTCCTCTTTGCCTCCTTTTCTTTACAAAGGAGGTACGTAGATTGTGCTAGTTGACTACTGGTTGAAATTTTTGATTCTCTTACTAGACTTAACAGAAAAATAATGAACCTGAGATAATTGACCGAAAATCTAAAAACCAGGCAAACAACTCTGAATTGTGAACTTGTGTCTAGTTGCTGATTAGGCTGTTGATAAAAAAATAAAGCTGTAGTTTTGATAGAGATAATAACAGACTATTAGTGAAAGGTTACAAAAAAGTGTTTATTGAAAGAGTCTATCAAGCTGGCATTGCTGGAAATGTGGATTAGAGCATGCTTCAATCACCCAGAAAGTGGAAGTGCTCTGTTTCACGTATGTGTGTGTCACGCTTGTGCACGTGTGTTGTGAGGCAGAGCTCGAGAGAGAGCCCTGATGTCCCACTTTTATCCACCCACTCGTCCATCTGTCACTCACTCTCATGTCCAGTAACTGAACAGATGAGAGAAACCAGACAGTGCTTCATGTCGTTGTAAGTCACCCGAAATAAAAAATTCACCAATCCAGCTGGTCCACACTCTTTATGTCTAGAGAGACGCCAACTCTGTCTAGGAAGTGCACATCTAGTAGAATTCTACAGCACATGAGTTCCACGCTCACAGATAATCTTTCAACAAAACTCTGGGAAATATTTCTTTCCTCTAGACTCTTAAGTAAGAAGTGCTCCAGAATCAGGGTCCTGCCTCTTGAGTCTTGATTTTCTGGCTTCTAAGATGAGCACATGATGGGTCACATTTGTGTATTTTGATATTGCATTCTTTCAGATTCAAACGAAGTTGAAGAAAAAAATTCTGTTAAAACCTGTTCATCATGGCTTGCTGATCTCTAGGAACTTGAAAGACTGGAAATACTGACTTAGGTACTGTTATATCCTCAGTCTTGGATTTCTTATGTGTTCTCAACCTTGTGCATGATCATTACTCTGCTGTATTTCAGAGACGGAAATTCTCTTAGAAATCATCGAGTTCAGTAACTCCATTTTACTACTTAGGAAAGTGACAAGTAAAGAATTTTGCCAAAATGGTAAAAACCCAGATCTAGAATTTTGTTCTCGTGACTACTACAGAAGACTGCTTTCCAGAGATAGAAAGGTTAAGCTGAAAACAGGCAAAGATCAGTGGTTTGATGATATTAATATTAAAGTGAATATTAAAATAATATTACCTATGTCTACAGACTTTGTGATTACACTGTGTATAATCCAGAAAATCCAATGTTTACTTTTTATCGGTGTTTGGGTTTGCTTTGGTCTAAGAAAAGAACTGGAGGAAAACATTTGTTTGGTATTTTCTTATTTGCTTCTTAAAAAATTTAATGTAAATTATATGCTTTAAAGAGCTCGATTTAGGCAACCGCAATAAGAATAATTTACAAATAAATATGTATAAAATCCTGCATTAATATAGGATGAACCTCATAGAAGTAAAGAAATGCCATTATGAATTTCTGTTGACTGCATTAGTCATTCTAAACATTCTGCGCTGTGGTGTATTACAAGCGCAAAATGAGTACATTGGTAAGCTACATTTCTGCTTCCTAGTGACTCTGCCCCTTCCTCACCTCCCCCCACCATAAATTAGTAATTTAAAGAACAAAGCGGTTTATTAGCCTCTCACGTATCACTCTGAGGTGTGTGTTCTTGGCTAGAGGCTTGCTCTGCTCTCTGAGAACATGCAAGAAGAAATCCTAGATTTCTGCACTATGGGTGGGACATCAGAAGTCTGACCTTTGGGGTTTCCCTTCTCCCTAGGAGTCTTGAATTCATTTTTGTAAAATGCCTGAGAAATTTTGCCGTATACATTTACATACTGCTTTGGTGGGAGTTCGGAATTGTTAGTTCAAGCAGGAGGCTGCAGGGATTGGTGGTAGGCGGTGACTGGAATGTGGCACGAGGAAAGTCTGGGGGTGCTAGAAATGCGCTACATCTTAGTCTTGGTGATGTTCTCAGTGGATATATTTTTTTTATCTTCAAATAATTTTTTAATAAGAAAAACCAAAATATATGACACAATATATGACCTGGAAGATGCCTTAGAATTTATTTAACTGAATTTCCTTATTTTGTGGAGGAAGAAATGGAGACCCAGAGTTCATTAGTGACTGGCACTTTGGCAGTATTTTCTGCTTACTTTAAAATTTTAAACTCTTTTAGATAGGCAGTAGAAACAGAGTTTAAGGCAGGGTTCAGGATTGACAGATACTAACTACCATATAGATAATAGATAATAAGGTCCTACTGTAGAGCACAGGGAACTCTATTCAATGCCTTGTAATAGCCTATAATGGAAAAGAATATGAAAAGGAATCTATATATACATAACTGAATCACTATGCTGTATACTAGAAACTAACACAACATTGTTAATCGACTAATTTAAAAAAAAGTCTGCATTCTGGGGCCATATGTTGGCTCTACTATTTACAAAGTCTTATCTTAGACAAATTGCTTGGTCCCTTTATGCTTCAGTTTCTTTACCTGAAATCTGGGACAATAATAACCACCCAGGTTTATAGCGAGGGTTGCATGCCATAATTAGCATAAAGTGAGTCATTGCCTCTGTTAGTCTCCTGGGGTTGCTACTGCAGAGTGCCACAGACTGTATGCTTTCAACAACAGAAGCTTATCGGCTCACATTTCTGGATGCTCAAAGCCCAAGTTCAGGGGGTTGGCAGGGCTGATTCCTCCCGCCGCCTGTGAGGAGAAGTCTGTTCCACGATTCCCTCCGAGCTGCCCGTGGCTTGCTGGCCGCTTTGGCGTCCCTGCCCCATGGATGCACCCCCACCGTCTCCGCCTTCATGTCCACGTGGCCTTCTCTTTGCATGTGCAGGTCTGTCTCCGTGTCCAAATCTCTCATTTCTGTCCAGACACAGTCCTACTGGATTAGGGTCACCCTCCTGACCTCATCTTAACTCGACCAACTGCAAATAAAGTTCACTTCCCAAATAAAGCTGCATTCATGGGGACTGGGACTTAAGCCTTTGGTATCTTTCAAGAAGACACAGTTCCATCCATAACATTGTCCCGAGCCCAGGTTATCCCTCAGTACCAGCCAGTGATTCCTATAATATTGTCATCAATGTTACTCCTCCATTCAAAAATGTCCGATGGTTTCCCAGTTCTTTCAGAGAAAAAGCCACACTCCTCATGGGTCTGCGTATCCCTGCGTGCTCTGCGCCGCCCTCCAGTTCTCCCCACTGTGATCTTAGCTCCTGTCTCTCCCTTTGCTCACTTTGTTTCAGTTCTTTTGGCCTCTTCGCTTTTTCTTGAACGTAAAGCAAGTAGACTTCCCTCAAAGCCATGGGAGTCCTGCTCCCTCCTCTAATTCTGCTCTGTCTCTGATTATGTACGCGAATCACCCCCTCACTTTATTCAGACGCTGATTCAAATGTTTCCTTCTCAGAAAGGCTTTCCCTGAACAAAGTAGAGACTCTCAATACAATAGCAGTGAAATGGCCCTTTTTCCTCCCCGACTCCACCCGCTGCCAGTTGGTCCGATGCCCCGTTTCCTTTCTCTCCATAGCGCTTACGATATATATAGTTATTTGTGTTCTGCCTTCCTCCCCTAGAATACCGGCTGGAGCGGAGCAAGGGCTGTCTCTTTGGTTCAGTCCTGTGTTTCCACAATCCTCTGGTGCAAAGGAAGGTTTCAGTAAATCGGTTTTGCGTGGATGGCTGAGTGAATGAACTAATGAATGAATGTGCTTTGAACAGAGCCTTTTACAGAATGAATCCTAAATAAGTATTATTTATAATTCTTATTCTTAATTAATCTTTCCCAAAATAGTCACTGCTGTGATCAATTTTCTATATGCTATTTTCTCCTTTCTTTATCCTGCTCTGGAAATTTCATGCTCCGGGAGAGAACTATATTCAAGAAAAGGGGAAGAACGAATGTTCGTGTGTGACAATGAAATGGGGAAGCCGAAACAGTCCCTGGAAATCTCAAAAGGTGTTAATTCTCTGGACACCTAGACTCGCTTAAAGTGACTAGATCAGAATTCGGTTAAAAGACGGACGCCAAATTCTCCCATTCCTTTTATTTGTCACATGAAAAGTGTCTATCTTTACACGTGTGGCCTTTTTCTCTCCCTTCTTCTGCGTCAGCACAGGGGATGTATCCAGCAGAAGCATCTGTTTCCATCACTCCCAGGCTTGATTTCTCTCTCCTCAAAATCCCTTAGAATATTTCATTTCTCCCAGGGCATTTAAACTTACTGGTTTTAAATTATAGATATTTGCATTTGTTTTTACTTTTCTTACTAGATTGTAAGTTTCATGGGGGCCAAGAAAATATAGTTTATCCTGTATATCTCATAGCATCTAATTTGAATGAGTGAGCCCCCAAAATATTTTTGAAATAATTTGAATGAAAAAGTACCTAGTTTTAAAGCACAAATGACACTTATTAATTTATTATACTTGTGAAAAATAACTAGGAAACATTTCGTGTTCCTGTAAGAGGGAGGTATTAAGTTAAATACAATCTTTTTTTGTCATTAAACTGTTGATATCCCTATCAACTCTCTGCATGAAGCCAGACTTAGTCTTCAGTACTCTTAGGAAGGTAGGGATGTGGTTTTTATTTCCGTTATTTCACACTTACCATCTATAAAATCAAAATAATACTTTCTTACTGGTAGAGCTTTTTTAATGAAGCAATAATTATTGATAAATGCATTGTAACTCCTGGGGTAAAGGTTTTACATGCGTGCAAAGGGGTATTATTCTAAGAGAGTTAAGACATGGGCGATTTTTGGCATATGGGTGGAGTAGATGGGGTGATTGATAAGAAAGCAGCTGAACAAACACCACTGAATTAAGAAATAGGGAGTTAAAACTGGCATTGTGGAAAGTTGGTAGAGAGTTCACCTCACTGATTCTTCTGAAAGAATGGCCGTAGTATTGTTAGAAAACGGACATAAAAGAGTTGTCTTGCATATTAATTTTGCAGTTGGCAAAAATCAATCAATTTCAGTAGCTTCAAAGATAGCCATGACAAAAACAAAACCAAAAAACAGATTGCCTTCACTATTGAGTCCATTTACATCACATAATTCATTTACTTATTCTTTCAACAAATATATATTCAGTGCCTCTTATGAGCCAAACCCTTTTCCCTTTCCTTCTGAGGCTTACATTTGTGTGCAGCAAGACAGACATAAACAAGGAAATATATGGCACATAGGTTTGGTTGTAACACATAGTAAGTGTTACTCTGAAAACAAGGCATAGGGTGGAGATACTATTTCACAACTGGGGGCCAGGAAAGACTCCACAGATAGGGTGACCTTTGAGTAGACTCTTGAAGGAAGGGAGGTGTCTTGAGCCCAGTAGGTGGCTGGGGCAGGAAGACCCATGCAAGTGTCATCGTGGAAACTCATGTGGGACCATCCTCGATGTGTGTAAGTTCCCTCTTGCTGCTACCGGTTCTCTCTCCTAGATTTTCAGCCAATTTACACAACTCAACTTAGTTTGGGGGGTAAATTTGGTTAGCAAATAAAGAAATTATAATTCATATAATATTGTTCATTTCAGTTGACACAAAAATATTTGGGCAACTAAATTTGGGGGTAATTTAGCCTCAAAATAGGGTAAAACACACACACATACATAAACAGAACAACCCTTCCCCCCCATCTTCTGTTTGTCTTACACTTTGGCGTTTTTCTATCATTAGAGAAAATTAAAGCAAAAGATGAGCTAAGAACAGAGTACTAGTCACCAGCATGGTGGTGGCCATGCTTTGAGACTAATAATTCCCTCACAGAGGAAGTGCCTTCTGCTTCAATGCCTTTCACATCAAAGCAGAGGTAGAATAATAATTTTATTTTTTTAAAGGTACAAGTTAGCTTTATGTTAGCAGACATTTGAAGCTCATTCTACCAGTGATTTAGTGGCTTACTGGCTTTAATGGATTTGAGTAAACTTTAGCCAGGACTATGCACTGCATTGCAAATCCACTATCTGTAAAGGAAAAAATTGTAGTCAGATTTCTTTCCTTCTGATAAGTGGCTTAAAATTAGTTGTCTGAACTAAGTCAGTCCAATTATTTTTCTTCATTTATGTCACACCAGGAACTAAAATATTAGAGCAAATAGATAAATAACCTCCAAATGCATGCTTTTTTTTTTTCTTTCCTTTCTGGAAATCAGAAGAAAAAGAGACTCTTTAAAATTTGAAGATCTGCGCATATTGTGCAATTCTCCGGCCTTGATTTATGTGTGTTACACGATCTCACTTTAAAATTAAAGAATTTTTTCCCTGTGTCTACAGAGAGTGGAGTATGTAAGTGGAAAATATTGCTGGCCAACTTATTATGACCCCTTTGCCTTTAAACAGTGGGTTCACTGCCTGCAGCATTTGTCTCCGGGAGCAGTGGGCGGCAAAAGCAAAGAGGTTTTGTTTCTTTCCTTAACTTTTCTCCTTTCTGTCATTCTTTGATTCCCTCTCCATTCCTAGTCTCAGATTTGTAGCGGAGTGTTTTCACCTCTGTGGTCCACTCTCCACGTTGGTAGCCAGTGCTTTCCAGGCCTGGTGACAAGGTAGTGAGTGGCAGAGGGTGCTCTATGGTGACACTCTGAAACACATTTCTAGCTTGTCCGTATATAGTTGCATTGCTAATATTACTAACATTTGCACACACGTCCCCAAGCAAAGCCCTTGCGAACACTGCTAAGACCTGTGACTTTCTACTTACATGAAACCACCTGCATCTTTTTCTTGCATTTATTTCTATTCCCAGGAGCTTTGCAAAAGATCATAACCAGAAGTCACGTTCTTTGCGGTTTCCTAGTGTGTTTCTTAAGAGTTTTGCAGTAGTGAGATGGAAAACACATATTTCTGGTAACAGATGCAAGACGTAATATTTTGGGGTTACCAAAATTAGCAACGTTCACCATAACAAAACTTACTCTATAATGTGTATACAAACACACATGGCTATACATGCTTTCCCCAAACTGCATTATTTCTCTCTAAATTAAGCACCAGGAACTTTGTTTAGAAGTATGGCTTTTTGGCAACGTGACATAGTTTATTATCTTTCTCCAAATTGGTTCAAATTTACTTAAGTGCTCGTTCTAGCTCCTAACAGTTGTGTTAAAGAAAGAAGCATTAAGGTATAATCATTTTACTCACCTAATTTATTTCTAGGTAATCTTCTATTAATTTTTGGCTCTTTTATTTTGAAGCAACACACAAAATGAAGAAATGTGCCAAACTGCTGATATCCATAGTCTGCATAGAAATAGAAATATCTAGGGGAAAACTGAAAACATGATCAAATACCTAGATGCTTCCAAAACCTCTGATGTCTTCCAAGGTTTTTGTATTTAAGTCAAGGTGACAGGTGAGATTCTCGTGTGGACCAGCTATGTCTTTGTCCAAAAAGTGGAAACTATGACTAGATTAAGGGAAAGGATCCATTTTGACCATTTGGAAAACCAGCTCCTGCTGGGCCTTTTCATCTTGGGAACAGGAGCTACCTTTTTTCTTTTTTAACTAGACGCAAATCTTTGACATTCTGAAGTTTCTAATGTACACTGGAATAGATGGTATTATAGAACTACAGAATCTTTGTCATACATTTGCATGTATTAGTTCTAAAGGCATCGCTTTCCACGACAAAACACAGCATTCCTGAATAAGGTGCGCATCTTACCGAGAGACCCAGTTTTTAAAGGACACGTTCTCTCCTGAAGAACTGGTGAACAAAATCACGATCGTCAAGGCACAACTTACTCGGAGTTCTCAGCTTCCAACACACGGGAGACCAACTGGGTCACCCAGAATGACCTAATTTCCTGACCCCGGTTCCCTCTCGCTGACTTTCCACACTGGCAAATAAAGTGCAAATTCGAGTGAGGAAAGAAAAGAAATCCACCCAAGAGCTGCTAAAAATCCATCTGTGCAGTAAAGCTGTGTACCGCTGTGTAATTACAACAACGTAAACAAAGCCACTGTAAGGACATTCACATCAGACCTAATTTCATGCCGAACTATTATAATGCAATTAACAGCCTCAGAGTCCTGTTTTAATTAAGCTCCGTTGTGAAATATGCAGCATTTGAACCTGTTCCGGCCTGTTCCATCTACCATTGAATGACGCCCTTAACTTGTTTTTCTGCTGAGAGCTGACTTTCGTTTAAGGCCCCGTTTGCGGGTCTGGCGTGCTGTGGCTTCTTCAACGCTTTTGTGCTTCCAGATCCAGGCCAGCTTTAGCTCCTCAGACGTGCCTTCTATGTAGTCTCTTGACTCACTTGTCTCAAAAGATTTGTTAAGTCACCCTGGACTCTCACGGAAATAAAGGGACAGAGTTGATTGGTTCCATGACAGAGATTTCAGATGACAGGGGCGTTGACTTGTGGAGCTGACTTCGGGCTCTGCAGGGCACAGTGACTGGCTTCTGGCCTGTCGTTCTGCAGAAATACTGCACGATCTCTAACCTGCCATGGATCCTGGTTAGTCTGCCAAGTAATTTAACCATTTCTCACTGCAAAATGGAAAACAAAGGCATCTCTAGAAAAATCACTTTCTGCGTCTCTTTTTGTCTCTCACCTACTTCAGGCGAGAACGTCCAGGCTGTCTGGTATTTGCCTTAACAAATCTTTCCCTTCCTCTCTTTGAAATGCCTCCCTGGCCTGAAATAAAACGAAATGGGAAATATTACATGTGAACATGCAGCTTGGTGATCAAACAATCAGGCCGGTTTGCTGAGGAGCCTGTTACGCAACAACTCGTTTTAAAGAAATAGAGTTAAAAGTCAGGAGAACAGGGTTGAAGAGAATCATGTCCACCCACCCACTTAGATTATTCAGAGATGAGCCCAAGGACTTAAGAAAAATCAAGTGGTGATTTCTCCATCACACCTCTTCTCTGCGGCCATCCCGCGATCAGCCTCTCTTCAGGTTTAGCTCCTGTTATAAAACATCCATGTTCTGCTTTTTTTTTTCTTTCTTTCTTTTTTACCTTGCCCTACTTTCTTAACCCTAGGGAGGATTTTAAGAAGGTTTCAAAGCTAAGCATCCCCAATTGCTTCAGGCTGTCTTTGGTTGTAAGTCAGAATATAAAGCAATTACCCGGAGGGTAGGATGTGTTCACGGCCAATGGGACAATGTTCACTCTATCAGCAGGTAACTGAAAATACTCTCTTCAGGGTGAACATCTGGTTCAGATTCTTAACCATTTCTAGTGAGGTTTTATGGGTCAGTCTCCCTTTTTCTTTTCCAAAAGGTGTGTACTCATAAAGCAAAAATAATAGGCTTTAACTTGATCCACATGCCTTGGGGATAGGTGTTTGACTCCCTTATCTTGAGGACTGCTAGCTGGAAATTCTGGAAGTGGCCACAATGGCTTTAGTATTAGAACTTCAACGGTCCAAAAAAAAAAAAGGGGTGGGGGGACGGGGAGAAAAACATACTTCAGTGTCTTTTCTAATTAATCTTCAATTCAGAGAAGCATGAGAACATTTCATAGGATATTAATAGAACTAAATGATTGTCATCATTTGGTTGCTGCCTCTATTTTGTTTTTCCACAACAAATTACCCTGTACCCCCTTTTGAGTCAAGAAGGATGTCTGCAAAGTTCCCACTCAGACTGGATCTTCTCAAAGATTCTTCCATTTGAGCACTTCTGTGGAGGGAAAATTCAACATCCAGAATCATGTTCAGACAGCCCCGTTCTGCAGCCCCACACTGACGCACAATCATAGTGGGGTACTAGGTGATCATTTTACCACGTGGTGGCATCAAAAGTATGTCGGCTTTAGAGTCAGACCAGCGTGGGTTCAAGTATCAGAGCTTCCTGATTGCTGTTGGGGTCCCAGGAGGTTACTATGATATTTATGCCTCTTTTCCCCACCTATTTGAGATCCATGTTCCCATCGTTGCTACCACTGTTTTGACATAGTTTAATAAATTTCTTCTTTAGAAATATTCAATGAAGAATCGATTATTGTCCCACCCCCAACCTGTCCTGCCTCTTGCTATGATCCTATTGCAGTGGCATCACTGGCCAGTGGTGACTTGTGCTCGCTGTCAACCTAGGAGGTGTCTCTGTCACTCAAAGGTCGCATCTGGCTAGCAACCAAACTGATGATTCTACCTCAGAAAAAGAAACCATCAACCTGTCGCTAATCCAGTTGCCACTGCCCACATGCAGGGTCCCAGCATCAGCTTTTGGTGGGATGATCTCCAGTCTCTCAGCCTTCTGGTCTACCCTTTACTCTGCCTTCAGCTCT
Organism: Camelus dromedarius; assembly: GCF_036321535.1. Lineage (NCBI taxonomy): Eukaryota > Metazoa > Chordata > Mammalia > Artiodactyla > Camelidae > Camelus > Camelus dromedarius. The sequence goes on along the minus strand of NC_087454.1, from coordinate 5,901,335 downwards.
GTTACTCTAAAATATGTCAAGTGAAGCCTGTCTTCCACTCAGAAATCTCCAGCAGCTTCTCCCCTTTGTCAATAACATTAAACATATCTTAGTAGTGTATCTAGCATCTTCTCAGAACCAAATGATGTTTCCAGCTTCACATCCTGGTCCTCACCCCTCTACTGTAATCAAGTTCCCTGGACCAAGACTGGCCCTGCATGCATTTTGGACCTCGGTGCTGGACAAGTATCGCTCCTTTGCCAGAAACACCTGTGGCCCTTTTCATACCCACTGAAACCCCACTAAGGTTTTGAGATTCAGATCAAACCCCACCTCCTTGGTAAGGTTCCTTCTGTGAATTCATCACAATCAATCAAACTTGTTCTAAGTTAAATGTACACCAGTCTCTTACTATAAATTCCTGGTAGATTGTTAGTTCCTGAAGCTTGTTTATATTTTCTCAAAAACCTCACATAGAACAGATCCTCAGTAAACTTCTGTTTTTAATTGTATTCAACCTTAATCTTTTCTCTCATTCAGGCTATTTCAAGACATTTATCACCTCTTTACCTGTTCTTCCAGATTTTAATCTTACCTTTTTATTTTCAAAGAGAAAAAATCACTAGCTAGAATCTTGGGGGTTTATTGTTAATTATAGACTTGAATTAAATAATCACTGGCCAGAACTTTCTTTCATATTATTAAATCTTTTCATATTCTTGAAGATTGAAAGTACTTGTAAATCATCTTGGAAGGAGTTAATTTTGGAGAACGTGTTTGATAGGGGCTTTCTGCAACAACAGATATATGTTTTCTGCCTTAGAAAGAGCCAGTGCAGAAGGAAGTCAGTTGAATACTTTCCTCTGCTTACCTCAGAAACGACTGAAGTCTGTGAATATGGAAACGGAAAATTTCAGTAAATGACAGCTTAGCAGTTGCAGGAAAAGAAAACCAATCTGTCTGGAGACCAGAGGGTTCATCAGCCTCAGTTTTAAAGCGATATGGTCTAATCTTCATTGCAAATATTTCAGACTAGCAATTGAACACTGTCTTTTGAGCTCATTGCTAGTTCAGTGAACGTGACTGAAGGCCCGAGCAGGTGCACTGTAGAGAAATCCCACCAGAAAATCAAGTCCAGTAAGTACAAAAGTTGGGATTGCCACGAAGGAAAAAATCGTAGGTACCTACATAAGGTACGCAAAAATCCTGCCCTGGGCACTTCAGTAAAACGCATCTTTAATTTTATCTTGTCCACTGTTCTGGTGATGCCAGAGACTTAGCACACTGCAAATAAGCAACAAAGAGCACAGATTTATTTTGGATGGATGGAGAAAGCATAAACACCCATTCATAAAACCATGAGTAAGCATTTTCTTTTTTTTTTTTAATCACCACTGTCATTGTCACAGCCTGCTTGATCTTCCTACTTCGGGTTAATATGAGAGCCAATTACAGCTTCAGCTGTGTAGAATTAACTTTCCGGAGCACACACCGGGGATTTGTCCTTCTTCACTATTTAGATATATGTCATAAAAGTATGCACGGAATGGAGCGCAGGCGCTGCAGATGGCAGAGACTTTCAGATTTATTGTAAAATCATTTAAAATTGGTTATGCTCTTGCCAGAAGTTAATTAATTTTTTCTCTTCTTTTCTGGGGCTGGGGGGTTGGGGGGGGGTCTCCGTGTCTCACTAGGTGGCAGTGTATGATTATATCTGGAAAAGCCATGGCGTGCAGGCCAGCATCTCCAGCTGTGACCTCCAACAGCCGGACAAAATTCCTGTGTCTGCACTTGGTCCCGGAGGTATCACTTCTCATGTAGCCGTGTACACCGTTTATCCCAGTGGGTTCCAAGAGCTGTACCGCCACTTTCTTAGACTCCCTAGCGGTGCCATTGTCGAGGTGAGTATGTATGGAAATATTTTAATGCAAATGCTGTGTGTGTCGTAGTGCATGAATGTACGTGGGTGTGTTTATACTTGATTTCAAAGGCTTCAAAACTACTTTGCAAACATATTGTAACTGATGCTTCTAACACCCTAGAAGACTTGGAGATATAGTGTTTTCCTACTGAAACAAAGGTATCACGTAAGAAAAAAAAAATGTTTCTGTGTGTAGCTATTAGGAGAGAGACAGGAAACAAATCACGTAAGATAATTTAGGATTTTTACCTGCGTAACTTTGACTTAGTGAATATTTGTAAACATCAGCAGGTTGATGAAGAAGAGATCTGAGTCTACAGACACCTTGGTGCCTCAGGAAAGCGCATGGCCCTTGGCTTAAGTGATCTCACAAACAATGAATGAGATGGTGGAATTTCCTATTTTCCCCATGAGATAAATCTGAAAATAATAAAGAAAACTTCTATCCTGAAATCTTTAAAAACTTTTTAGGGTAGCATTTGGCAAAGATCTTAAAGTTGTGTTTCCTCCTAAAAACTCAAAGTCTTTAGGTGAGCTGAGTTTGTTCAAAAAACAAAACAAAACAAAGAAACAAAACAAAACACCCTCTTACATTGCTTCATATTCTCAGAATCCTAGCTTCACGACACGCTGAAACCCGAGGTTCCCATTAGTCTCAGCAGGGCTGCTGCGTTGTGAGGTCTGGAGGAGTCATTCCCCACTATTTGGTGGGAATGAAGGGCGGGGGAGAAGGAGGATTCAGATTTACATCCCATTCGCTTCCCTGGTCTTGCTGGCATAAAACTCACTTAGCAGTGGCACAATACTAGTTTACATCCCATTCGCTTCCCTGGTCTTGCTGGCATAAAACTCACTTAGCAGTGGCACAATACTAGTTGTTAAGAATTTGCAGAATGAAGAATCTTTCTGTTCCCATCGCACATGCCCTATGGATTTTAGCTATCGTTGTTTCTGTTATGAAGTTGATGAAAGCGTGTCCTCGTACAAATCCATTTGAATCTAACCCTGAAGGAATTTCTAGTTGTTTAGAGTGCAATCTTGGGGGGCAGGTGCTTCCCCTTTTTAACAATACAAGGGTTTGGTACGTGAGTGGCTCACAGAGGCACTCTACTCAGAGAAGCAGAGATGGGCTAGACAAGGGTCCTCATCATTCCATGTCCCCCGCCCCTAGTGAGGCATGACGTCAGAGGGGACTGTGTCTACCATAGACAGTACATTGCAGCAAAGCACAGGCAGGGTTAGGACTGTAGCTGATGCAATTCTTTGGGGGTTTGCGTCACCATTGGCACTCCTGCGTATGATCTGTTTCAGACTTCTGAAACATTTGCTTCAGAAATCTCCTTGTGGAACAAAACTGCCACGGCTTAATTTTTTTTTTTTTTTAATTTGCACAAGCATGTGCTTAAATATGCATCCACACCATGCACTGAGAAAACCGGAGAAGCCAGGCTGTCAGAGGTGTCTGTCTTTCTGCTGCAAAGCATCTTGTAGCTTGTAGTCCTTGGGTCCCACTGGGAAGCCCAGGTATAAGGTGGCCTGTTCTTATAAGCAGAGCAATCATCTGGGCCCTTTAATCCACTCCCTCCTGCACTTGCTCTGGAACCTTGGTTTAGTCATTTCCCACTGCTCTGCCGACTACATCCTTGTCTGTAAAACTGGGTTATGAAAACTTACTCCTCCTGCCTCATGGGGATTTGGGACAGATTAATGCGGTAACATCGGCAACGAGTTTTAGTTCTTTTTTAAAAAGGCGTGATAAACATTACAAAGTTCTATGGATCATGTGCAGTTAAATCCATTCAACATTTAAACCTTTTTTTCCAAGTCCTAGTAGTAAGATTATGCTAAAAAGAAAATAACTTTTGGAAGGACTGAGAGGTGGGGCGGTAGGTGTCACCGCCCCACCTGGCTCTGGCGGCCTGTGTTGTCCACACCGCTGGAGTGTATGATGGTGGAAGTGTGCCTGGCACGTCCCCCACTGGGAGGCTAATACCGAACCAGCCTGCAAATCCTAACCAGCTAACTAGTCCCAGCAAAGGCACAGGATCCCCCTCCCTCTGGAGTCCGAGTCAAAACTCTACCCACTTATTTCTTTGTGCTTGATGTTACCTGCGTTCACTTCTCCAAAAGCTGTGACATCCTTTTTGAAGGGACTGATCCTCTTCGCATCTTCTCTAACTCGCCTCAGGAGGGCTAGAGTTTATTCTTTAGCCTTTCTAAACTTGTTTCCGGTATTAAACTGTGTCTCCCAGAGGCCAGGAACCATAAAAATCACACCAGTCCCAGTGCACACTGAAGACGAGGCAGGTTTTCTTTCAGCCACTCGCCTGGCTATTCAACCACCTTCCTCCTTTCCTCTCTTTCTCCTGACCCCTAACAGGCCCAGCCGGGTCTGTTACTGGCTTTTTGAGCTACAGAACATGAACTTGGAATGGACTGGAGACTGGTCTTTTGCAACTTCAGGGAGAAATGAAATTCACATATTGTCTTTCCCAAAGAACTATGTATTGTAAAGACATTTCCAACAACAGGTTATACCTTCTGGATGAAAGAAACATCTATTGAACTTTCAAAATTATAGTTTGTAAGTAGTCACCTATGTGGACTCAAGTTCAGGTCTGCCTTTGACTTTCCTGTCTCTGTCCTTGGCGCGTGGCTACTGCTCAGTGGGCTCTCTCACATTGCACTGAATTTCTGGGTGGCAGGTTATGCTGCTTGACGGGTAGCTGTGCACCACGAGATCTTTTCCATTAACACCCACATGATGTGAATCGAGGGAACTTACACGGAGGAAAGAAGTTGGATCCGTTTAGAGATGCCTGTAAGATTTACGCCACATTTCGGTGGAATATTCTGCTAGGGGAAGAAACAGGTAACTGCCTCTGGGCCTAATTTATTTACAGATTAGATATGGCAATAAACACGAAACAGTGATGGATGAAACTCTGCTTTACCGTTATAACTGGAGCTGTATTCTCAGAGGTTTTATGGTAATTTTTTTTTTTTTTGCATTCTTTTTTTTATTGACGGATAGTCAGTTACAGTGTGTCAGTTTCTGGTGTAGAGCATCATGTTTCAGTCATACATATATATACATATATTTCTTTTCATGTTCTTTTTCATTATAGGTCACTACATGATACTGAATATAGCTCCCTAGACAGTAGAAACTTGTTGTTCATCTATTTTATGTATAGAAGTTAGTATCTGCAGAGGTTTTATGGCCGTTTGTAAATAGGGTGTCAAGTATCCTAAGTTCCTTCTGCATTTAACACAGCTTTAACTTGTGACAAGAGTGATTTCTAAGTCTCTCCTAATTCTGATATGAAATATAGGTCACGTATTAACCTTTTCTTTTTTTTTTCTCAATAAAAACTTAGCAATTTGAATTTGAAATAAGTTATCTTCATATTTTAAATATTTTTTGGTGAAAATTCATGGTTTTGGAACAGAATGACTTCTGCACTATAAAGAGGTCACAACTCACCAGGCTGAAATAGGAGTGATGCCACAAACGATCTTTCTTGTGGATTTACGTTCACCATTTTTTCCCAACCAGGCCTCGGACCCCGGATGACACACACAAAGCTCTTACAGCGTTCTACGCATTTTGCTTTAAAAGCATAAAATCCCCTCCACGCTTGTCCGAGACGGCCCCTGGTCTTTCAGGAGGTGAGGGGCTCTCCTGAATTCTGTTTTTACCAGCCCTCTGAGGCTGGGCGATTTGATTTCGCTGAGCCCCCGCAGAGGAGCGCTCTGCCTCTGTTCCGTAGCTTGAGTCTTTCTGTAGGTACGAAGTTATTCTAAAGTTTGCAGGGCTACAAAACCTAGAAACCCAGGCAAGACTAGCGCAGATTCATCAAGTCACAAATAAGCTTTCCGATCCCAGGGTAACCACCGCAATTAAGTCAGTCCTCGGAGCATTAGCGGGGGTGGAATGGGAAAAGGGTTTTTTTTTTTTTTGTCATTAGAGGCGGTGTCACCTGGTGGTCTGAGCAGGGAAGAGGGAGTCAGGAACTCAGCGATCTAACAGAGGCGCCGTGAGGCCCTGCCGCGTGGCTTCGGGCGAATCTCCCAGCCTCTGGGGGACGGGCTCACCTACTTTGAATCTCCCATCTGAAGAGCTCCTTACCCAGGGCCAGGAGATGCACAGCAGGAAGCCGGATTCCTTGTCTGCAAAATGAGAATATTAATACTTGCCTAAATAACACATTAACCAATTAGTGGTTGTTAAATGTTCTGCTGATGGAAAGCAGCAGGAGGAGGAAGGCGCAAACAAATCCGGAGCCGCAGTGCTACGGTTAGACGGGTTCACCCAGGTCGGCCTTCTCTCCTGCTCGGGGGACTGAGTGACCGCCCGTCAGCGCGCAGAGCAGGTGGCGGGGGGCCGGGCCTCACTTGCGGTATTGTCCTCCGCGAGGAGGCCGCGAAGGAACCCGACTTCGTCTTGCAAGGCTGCGCGGAGCTCTGACTACATGCAGGGGGAGGAGTCGTACTTTGTCCTTGAATCAGTGACTTGAGCCGCAGAACATAATTCAAATAACTGAGAGTTTTCAGGTTTAACTCTTCTATTTTAGTTTCTTTCAGAAAAGACTACTTACTGTAAAATTCCCATATCCATCTGATACAATGACACATTTGCCGTGTGTGTGTGTGTGTGTGTGTGTGTGAGAGAGAGAGAGAGAGAGAGAGACAGAAATGTGGAAGAGAAGTCAAAGGGGAAATACTGAACAATGGGAGTCTCCAGAAATTATTCATTAAACATATATAAATTGTTGGAAAATTCCTCCATCCAATTTTTCCTTTTGTTGAGTCATTGGCCATGGGAAGGGCAAAGCCATCCTTGTGTTTCTCATTGTGCATAGTTTTAGGCTGGCCTACAGAAATATTAGAATTAATTCATTTATGCAAATAGAAGAAAGTCAGCTTTTCATTTCCCAAGTTTAGAACACTTTCCGTTTTGTGCACAACACCTGTGTGAGAAGCCGCAGTCGGTCAGTCCTTGGGGCCTCTTTGCTTAGGTGACAATATTGAAACTATACATGAAAATGAAGTAGAGTAGCAACAGTTATTTTTTGCATGAGACTTTGCATAAAGTATTGCCCAAAATGTCAAGTCCAGGGTTGTCTTTTATTTCTGCTACATCTATTGATTTTTTTAAAAATCGGTTCCTAATACTGTTTTGCCTTTTCTTTTTCCTAAAAATGATTGGCTATTGCCATAAACCGAAGAGGGACATCATTCTGTTACATCTAAAACCTAGACCTCATTTTAAGCCACAGATTATAAAAAACCAGAATGCAGGAGCAAAGGAGAATTCAATGATCTGACATGTTTGAATGTAATGTCACTTATAAAACATTCTCCTGTCATACTACCATGAAAAGTCTTAAAATGATACATTTAGTAATCATTTAGGTATATATTAAATATAGACAGGCATTTATCTCTCTTTTAAAATTACTTGACAAAATTATTATTCCCACAGGTATGTGTCAAAATAGTGATTTTATTTGTCTGTAATAATTAGGTCAGTGCGACTTGCTACGACATGGTTTGCTTTTCACAAAACTAAGCTAGATGGTTCTTACCTCAGGCTTAATTTATTATTTATATATTTAATGGGTAACTTGTAAGAGGGAAAAATAGCACATTTTTTAAAAATCAGCACACTTTTAAAATAAATACAACAGATTGCAGATGTATTTTCAGAAAACGTAGCTATTTACTTCCAGAAAGCTATTTTATTATTTGACCTATTTTTAAAGGTCAAAAATGTAACTGTGAATTAATTTTTAGTAAAACTATGTTTGGTTTCTTTAGAAAATCCTTAGAAAATCATGAAGAAATATTTTTGTTCTATTTTATATATATTAAGATGTGATTTTAAAAAACACTTTAGAGATACAGGTCTTTTCTAAAATAACTTCTCTCGTTCAGTCTTACAAAATATTACATTTCCCCCTACTTCATTTGTACACATAATTTGAGACAGTCATTGATTGGCAGCTCCAGTTTTTTACCGACTGCATATTTGTTATTGGTGTCTATAAAAAGAATAATCAGATACATATTTTTGAAAATACTCAGAAAATAATTTTCAGCACTTTAGATTTCCTTTGCCTCTCCAAATAATTGAATTTATGAAGGTTGTGGGAAAGCCCTGCTCTGTTACTGCATTTATGTATCTATTGGAAATAATACATATACATATGATGTTCTGAAGAAGAAAAACTTCATAGGATTCTAAGTCTTGAGAAATGTTTTAAAAGGTATAATAAGTGAGAAGAAGCAGTTTTAAAAAATAAGCCTTGATCTACCAACTAAAACATGGTTAAATATCTATTGTGAACATTAGAGACGTGAAAAAGCTAAATCTTTATTGGACAGTCATTGAAGAGCGGATGTTTTACCTTGAGTAAAATATGCCCACTTTTACTTCTGTATATTTTTCTCTCTTATTGAATTGGAATTTGTAAACCATGACTTGAAGGGTGCCCTTCTAAATGTGAAAAAAAAAATTTATGCTTTTTATTTATTAATCTTAAGTTACTAGAAATTTGGAACATTTTTGAGTTTTTACATTATGAATACACTTATTTAAAAATGTTTTTGCCAGTTTTCTTGAGGAATCATTGACATATATTACTGTCTGAGTTTAAGGTGTGGCATGATGGCTTGATATACATATACTGTGAAATGATTAACATGATAGGTTTAGTTGACCTCCATTGTCTCATAGAGATAAAATAAAATGAAAATAACCAAATTTTCCCCTTGATGAGAATTCTTAGGATCTGCTCTCTTAACAGCTTTCCTGTGCATCACACAGCAGTGCTAACTACAGTCATCGTGTTTGGCACTACATTGCCTTATAACTGGATGCTTCTACTTTTTATTTTAAATATATTTTAAATCCACGCATCCCACAGTCAGTGCTGGAGATGAGCATTTCAGCATATGCTATGATACTCCTCGTCAGAGATATTTATCTTGATTCCATTTGACAAAGCTGCCTAACACACTGATTTCTTAAAAAAGTCAAAGCTAATTCACTCACGAAGAAAACAAAATAAGCCACAAACCCCTAAGCATAATTATTTTTCTTTATATTTATATACAGAAATACCATGAAAACATTTTGGTACATTTGGTAATTGTGTCAATATTAAGGACTATCTACAAATGAACTGATTTCTTCCAAGAATCGATAGATTCAGAAGTATAGAGTTTTTCCTTTTCAGTTTATGGAAGAAAGTTTTATATAATTACCTGAAATAACTTAATGGTAATATTAAGTTAAACAAGGTAGAAACCATTTGTTTAGGGTCAGCTAATTTTACATATTTGTGTCTTATAAATTATTTTTAATCTTATTTGCATTTAATAAAACATTGACATAAAATCACACAAGTTTGTTTTCTGGGCAGAATCACGTACAGTGTACTGAGTGACACTTAAAAGGTATGAAACAGTAATGGTAGCTTATTTTCTGAAGCAATCTTGACACTAATGCTAAATTACAACTCAGAAACATCTCGCGTTTTTACCTTTATGAGAAAAGGCTTTTTACATATTTAACATAATTCCACGGAAAATAAACTGGAATTATGTATAAAGATACATCTGCTGTAACCAAAGGGCGTTTATTTTCCCCTGTAGAATACTTCCAATGATTTTATTGCCATTTTGTGTCAGTTTCTGAAGGGTATAAAGTACAGTCAGTAAACAAACTAGACTTTTGATTTAAGGTGACAGCTGCTCCGTCAGAAGCAATATTCAGATATTTAATCTTAAGAACGTTGAATGTTCTTTTCTTTACAACCAAGTAAAGTATACTTTTACAAAAATGAAAGGACTGTGTGCTTTGGCCTGTAATTTTCACAGCGGTGATGATCAACACGGCCGCCACTGCCAACAGCCGTCATCGCTGAATCCCAGGGAATTAATCCCAGCGTCAGCCCTTATTCGACTGGGTGAGGAAATTAACAGCCACGCTCTCCTTGTTTCAAAATGCAAAACTTCCTTTCTCTATAATAATGTTGATTCAGCCTATTAATTTACACTGAGTGCTGTATGATTTCTAGTTCTGTTTCTGAAGAGTACAGTTGTAATCTAATTATGAAGACTCTCTGCCCCTAGTCCAGTTGCCTGGATTTCAGGCACAGCGATCTGAGCTCTTTTGGAGAATTTTGCTTCACTATGGAACCGTCGTGGGTTTCACTCGGCCTCCAAACATTGCTGTCTTGTTGCAGTCAGTGAATTACTGCAGTGCATCCCCAAGTCCTATGTGGTCAGCACAATTTAATTAAATTAATTGAATGAAAACGAAATCTGTCCGAATGTTGTATCTATTTTATTATTCCTCCTCCTCGGCCTCTTTACCATATTTATAATGGCCTCTCACTAAATCTTTATCAATGTGGGTTTCTGGCAGCTGAATACGACCCCTTCCACCATGTAGCTCGCAAATAAAGTCAACTTCATTTTTTAAATTAGACACTTGAGGATATAGCTACCCTTATTAGCAATCAATTCGCTAACTCGTTCTTAAGGCCTGTTTTAACACAATTTCTAAGAAATCCTGGGACTTTTTTATACCGAGGTCCAGCCTGCTTCAAGCACAAGACAGGAGGAAGATAACATATGTTGTTGTCTCTGTGGCCATGGGTGTTTCTGTTGACCACAAGCTCCATACGTCCACACGCCCTTAAAGATGCTTGTCTGTCTCTGCAGAAATCCTTTCCAGGCCACACTGCCTGGCAATGCCACTGAGATGTCCCTGCTGTCACTCTGCGAATTTGTGACACTGTGGTGGGGCCTGAGTAGATAGTCAAGTCCTCTGTGGCTTCTGCCTCAGCCAAATAATGTGCCAGAACTAATTTTCCTCCAAAAAAAGTTGATTGTGAGAGTTTTTTGCCATTTTTCAAATTGTTTCTATGAATGGGTCAAATTTGGAGTCTCTTTCTCGGTCAATTTCATGGATGTTCCTTGTTATTTCTTAGAGCTAGATCCTGACAGAATTACCAGCCCAAAGAATATGAGAATTGAAAAGGACAAATATTTATGAATGCATTTGTTACACACATAAATATACATCTCCAAATTGCCCTCCAGAAAAGTTGAACAAACAGACTCACCACTGCGGTGAATGGGACGTTGGCCCAACATTTAATGATCTTTTTGGCCACAGCCACACAAACTAAGCTGTCTGTAACTTAAAGAGATAGTGCTGTGTTTGAAATACGAAACCACGTGGATATGATAGTTCACTGTCATCTTCTGCCTTTGAAAAATGTGACAAGACTAGCTTGGTTTTTGTTTTTAAAGCCTGGCACATTTAAATACAAGCCTGCCGTGAGATCTTGGGTGTTCGTCATATTTATTTTCTGGGATTTCCTCCCAGTAGTCAATGAAACTCACTCATAAAATAAAATAAGTAAGATTATAATATTATTAGCTTATTTCTTCTAGCACAAATCATTTGAGATAAGTGACTCTAAACAGATTCCATAATTGGAAACTGAAACGTCTTCCACAAGAATTAACTAAGAAGTGAGAAGTAAGTTTCTTTAGCAACTATAATTAAGGCTAGTTATATTTTTATTCCCTCTTTCCCGAACCTGTCTGACCAAAGTATATTTGTAATTTGATGTATATTCACATAGACGTACAAATCATTTTACTCAAGTACATTTTTGATACATTTGTGATGGCAGCTGTAATGAGGACAAAGGGAATAGTTTAAAATTGTAGGAGTAAATTTAAAAAAAAAACAGTGGAAGCCAGAAGGCGACATGCTGCTGGCCCATGGCCCTGCTGTTGTACGTCAGGGTAGAGGAATGCTTCTGGGCAATTAAATGATTCACTTAGGAAGTCCCTCAAATACTGAGCAAATTAAACCCCTCCTGCCCCATCTCCCCTCTTGCCCGCACACTCTGGGCTCTTTAAGGAGTTCCTGTTAATAAAGACAGAGTCCCGAGCAGGGAGACATCCCGATAGTTCATTACCTGGAAGAAAAGTGACGATTGAAGCTTTACTCTGAATCTAATTCTCAATAATAGAGAAAGATTGTGAATGACAGAAAACTTAGGAGAAAGTGACCTTGTCATTCTGGAATTCCTAATTCTGGAGAAGGCTTAATGCCACCCAACTTGATAGTAAGAATATGTATTTCGGAATTTCTGGGAACAATTCGCATGATCTATCACATGAGGGCCTAAAAGGGACGGCTTCCCAAGAGGCATAACAAATTCTAGAACTGTGACTGTGAGCTGTATTTTTAGATAGTTTTGATAAGAAAGACATCTCAGTAAATGCTGATGTGGCATAGAAGATGTCCCAATAAACTTAGGCTTTAAAAAGATCATATACTAAGAAGAGCAAAAAAAAAATGTATAATGAAGAATAAATAAAAGAGATGGTTAAGAAGAATGATGGGGAAGTAAATGATGGAAAAGTACAACAGAAGTTTAGGTAAATGTGGGTGAAGTGGACTCTGAGAAGACCTGACAAGAGAAAGTCAACAAAAGGAGGAATCAAGGTGTCCAAGGCTATCTATTATTCTTCCTCAGCATTGGTGTATTATTTAGTATATGTCAAATATCTAACCTATTTCTGCTTAATCACAAACTGCTTTTATTAACCCACATAGGTGGGAACGATAGTAGATGTCCCCTTTGCTATCCAGAGACGTGCACTCAGTTTACCAGGGCAGATGTAGCCGTGGCTCCCGGACGTTCCCATCAGCACAGCCTGCAGTTCAAGAGGCCATAAGTTCTGGGGAAAACAGTCGTTCAGCAGAATTCTTGGAAATGTGAGATACCTTCAAGATGTAGGAGAGACAGATGAAGTCAGTGAAATTGATGATTATTATAAACAGCCCAGAAATAAACCCAAACTGTGTGTGACAAGTGAAGCAGGATGTTGGCATGGTAGCTAGTTGCGCTCAAAGACAATTAGTCTTGTGTATACAGAAAGCTTCTCTAGGGACAATGAGTTCCTACTAAAAGGAATGTTGTCCTGTGCTTTCCCGTGATATTTTTGTTTTCTATCCATTTCATCACACAAAAGTCATTAGAGGCAAAACAGAAAATCCCAGTCTTGTATTTTATTTTGACTTTTTTTTTGGTTTCCGTAGGATTAGGATAATTCACTTTTCAAATGTGTTTAAATTGCTAATTATGACCCTGTGTTCTGTATTAGTAAATATTATACAAATGTTCTTTTGTATTTTGGGTGTGTTATAAAATTATTGTCAAAGTCAGAAAGAAATGGAGCCAAGCCATAAAACGTAAATTGAAAGCTTCTGTTAAAATGTGGAATTAGGTTAACAATAATGGAATTTCAGGGCACGTCCAAGCTGTAATTTTTTTTTCCAGGGGGAAAAAAATCACAGCTTTTGTTCATTCTGCCTAAATATTTCTTTGAAATGTGATAAGTGAAGATGTGCCATTTTATCACCACTTTTCAGGTGTTTGGCGATATCAGTGGCTTAAAGTTTATCCCCACTGAAGTGCTCACCGCTCTGCAGGAACATTTCAGTGAAACGGACCATACACTGGAAGATTCCTTGGATATTAAATCAAGAGAAATGAAAAGAAGCCATTGAAGTAAAAAGGTACGTTCCCCCTGATTAAAGATTTCCCTCATTGCTGTACACGAATGCCCTGACTAAGAGGTGCTTTTCCTTCTTGTTTTCTTAAAGCTCCATGGTAGGGGCAGGTCATGGTGAGAAGACAACGTCCAGCTTCCTTCTCAGCCTACTGCCTTAGAACACGTAACTTACTCAAAGTCAATAACCGGTGCTGGGAGCCACAGCTGGAAGTCATGGGCGCCCCCAGTAGGTCTTCAGAGAACGCAGACTCCTGTTGACTCCCTTAGCTTAGAGAGAGCTCTGCATCCGCATCTGCCGTGGACCGTGAAGAGGGCCAGGAGGTGGTAGCACACTCTCCTACAGTAGCACTTTTTCATTTGGAGGGAACAGGGGAACAGCTGGAGGGTGACATGACCAAGTCTCAATAAATCCCCTCTCCCCTTCATTTAGCATTTATAAAAAAATCTTGCATCTTCAAGGGTCCTTTGCCCTCCTTGTAGAGCAATAAACACAGAGGGTATCTTCCCTTGTGCTTTTAAGGAAGGGTGAGCAGGTGTTCTGAGAGTCGCTTCTCTCAAACAGAAAGCAGTGTTTGTTAGAGAGGTCGAAATTGGTACCTACAATCGGGAAACATGAACACATCCAATCGTGGTGATCTTTCAATCCCCATCTCTCATTATCGTCTAACTAGTAGGAGATCCTCAATTTTACGAAAGACATTTGCATTAAGGATTACACTACATGTTCCCTCTGTTGGCAGAAATTAGCATATACATCTACTGTCTATTTCTTCCGTCTTTTATGGCTATGATTGAAGGCAGATCTACGTATATCAACATCTCTGTCAACAGATCTCAAGTTTACAGAAACTAGTAAACATTCTAAGCATGTTTTAATGGCTTAAATTACTGCACCTGCACACCTCAGGCCACCGGACTCTTCCTTCAAGATGATGCTTGAATATCAGTGTCAGTGACTTCTTGCCTTCCCCACCGCCACGCCTGCCAGTGTGATTACTCACAGCTCTCATCACCAGATGCTCACCTCCACATTCACTCAGTAGCTTTCTATCCCACTTGCATGCTTCACGTTTCCCATCGGAGCACGGACTGCCCGTGTGGAGAATTCTTCAGATGTATCTTCCTATTAACCAGACTTAGGACAGTGCTTGGTCCTGTGCAGAAGCTCAGTAAATACCTGCTGCTGGGAAGAGGGTGTGAAGGAGAGATGGGGGAAGGACAAGGGCCTGGCCTTTATCGTGTTACCATTTATGGTGCTGAGACTGAGCCCATCCCACCCCACCCCCGCCCCCGAAAAAGTGGGGCCAGACGTAGTAAGTAAGTTCTACAATGGACCTGTATCTGTACAGAACATCCTAAGGAGAAATGAATGTATACATATATGTCGATTTCTGCATCTTACACTGTGTTTCATTAGATCATCAGGTTGAGCTGATAAAGCAAACGTAGCTGAACTGTCATTTGCGTAACTGAATTAGTAAAACTACCCACTGACTTTACAGGTCTGTCGCTTTTGTGTCTGCTTTTCTTACTAAAAGTTACGCTCTCTGAGGGCAGGGGTCGCAGTCTGCTTTAGTTAGCGCGACCCTTCCCGGGCCTCAGTGCCGCCCTTTGCGCTAGTAAGTGAGTAGTCAATGTTCGTTGGATAAAAGTATAAACTGATAACCCAAGTTTCACTTAACTTTTTATTTAATTTAATCACAACAGTGAGTTGAATGAACAATGAGAGATCAGCAATCAATTGATACTTTTCTTTTTTTATTTCCTTTAGGGATTGGTGGCCCTAATGGAAGGATGGGTATAATTAAGAAAAACAGTATTTTCTTGCCCCTGAAGACTGCCCGTGGCCACAGTGTATTTCCTAGTCCAAAAAACATCTCCTACCATAGTACTGCAAAGCACGAGTTGTTCAATATTGTAAAATCAAGTCTGCAGAGTGTTTTGTTCTTCTGGCTGATTTATAACTGTTTTCCTTGTCTTTAAAGTGATTTTACTGAGCCTTAAGTATTAGGTAATAGATTCAACATATAAGTTAGTCTAACACTTTCATTAATATTATACGTGTGTGTGTGTGTGTGTGTGTGTGTTGTGGGTAGAGATTCACTAATGTGCCTTTTCTAGA
This sequence comes from Camelus dromedarius, assembly GCF_036321535.1. Classification (NCBI taxonomy): domain Eukaryota; kingdom Metazoa; phylum Chordata; class Mammalia; order Artiodactyla; family Camelidae; genus Camelus; species Camelus dromedarius. The sequence goes on along the minus strand of NC_087454.1, from coordinate 5,885,697 downwards.
GTCCTTTCTTATTGAAAAGACCCGTGTAATGTTCAAGAACTCAGTGCTATAACTTAGTCCTACATTGATATAAGATTTGGGTACTGTCTTACCTCTGAAGTAAGTACCACATTTGCAGTGGCATTGAAATAAACTAATTTAGACTTTTTTTTTAGATATAAATGTGTGGTTAGTGTCTTAATAGAAAAATAAATGAAAAAAGGGAACTTTTTATTCTTACAATCAATCCCTCTCATTTTCTGTGGCCCCTTGTGTGTTGCAAATGGTAATTCCATGGATAAGGAGCGGGGGTGGTTTATTTTTTTTAATTTTTTTAATTTTGGAGGGAGGAAATTAGGTTTACTTTTTTTCCTGGAGGTCCTGGGGATTGAACCCAGGACCTGTGCATGCTAAGCACGTGCTCTACCACTGAGCTGTCCCCGCCCCCTGGTCTTTGTTAATAGATGCTCTACAGGAGCAGCGTGCTCACATGAGAGTCCCCAGTAAACCATCCCCGGTGGACACACATGTACACACAGAGCAGAGTGTTATTTCAAAATTCAAGGTAGGTTTCTGTGGGGCTGTACGTATCTGTAAATTCAGTCATCAGTTTTTCCTCAGTATAATGCTAATAATCATTTTTCAAAAATCTGTAAGTAAAACAAGCTTTGCTTTATCTATAAACTTATCTATAAACTGTGCATATTTTTCCAATTATCTCACGGATAACTTTTCTAGTATTATAGTTACTAGATGACTTGTGTTGTTCATACTGATATTTTTTCTCACACAGAGATAATACACAGTAAAAGCTATGGCTATAATTGAAAACAGTAAATAAAAAATATTTTAATAGATCATTTTTGCTAGTACCCACTGTGCTCTTAATGCCTAAATAGAGTCTCCATTTGAAATTAAATTCTATTAAGGAATAAAAATATAAATAAGAAGGAATCAAAAATTTAAATGCTTGCTGTACATTTAAAAGTGAGCTCTGTTAAATTTTCCTTATATTAGGCTCAGTGACAATAGATAGATTACACTGAGTGTCAGTTAAGCAAGTAGATGAAAAATGAGTGATTTTCATCCTTCAGTTAAATATGGTGCTAAGTGGTACGCACTAGCATTAAAAGCAAATTACTTATCACTTCAACAATCACAGCTTGAGAGCGTTCTAGTAGAAGCTATATTTCCAGTTTTTCTTGGTCCTCAGTTATATTAAATAAATCAACTGATAATGGTTGGATAAGCAGGAAAAAGCCTGGATGGCATTACGATATTTCCATTTTGTAAGTGCCTGTTCAAGGAGCTATCTCCAAAATGGTCTTTTGTGGTCACTAAAAATTCACACTCACATCTGCGCGTGCGCACGCATGCACGCGCGCGCGCGCGCGCACACACACACACACACACACACAGACACACACACACAGAGTATATACATATTTGTGTACAGGGTCATCTGGTCCCGTTACATGGAACACAAATTCCTTCTACCTCATCACTTCCAGCTGGGCATCCAGCGTAATCTTAAACACCTCCAGGGACGGGAAAATCACCACGGCAAGTGAGAACTCTCACTGCCATCACCACGGGGAGCTCCTTCCAGGAGCTTGCCAACAGCCGTAACTGGCTTTGAGATCCTCGTGAGAACCTGCCAGATACTCCATCTCAGCGCCTGGGCAAACAGTAGGCCCTAACTAGATAGAAGCTGACTGAGTGAAATAAAGTAAGCCTCATCATTTTGTTAATATAAAAACGATGTCATCTTTTACTTTGAATACAGTGCATTTACACATATTTTCCTTTTTGCACCTGAGGAGGAGCTGGGGGCAGGGAAGGGCGGATATACTCAAGGGTGAGGACGTAACTGGTGCTCCCTTCAGGGATCCGGGAAAAGTGCCACTAACCCAAAATTTAATTTTTTGCCTACTCTACCAATGCCTGCAATGCTTTACATAGGATCAACTATCTGTATTAATTAGTGAGACATTGGTCTCGTGGCAGGAACACGGAGATCTGTTGGATGGAGGGTCTGCTTGACATTGGACAGCGAGGACATTTGCAGGATGAGAATAGATTGGAATTTAGAGGCCCTTCTCTGATCGATTTCCTTAATCTGTCAAAATCCTGGGATGAGCTGGAAAATCTTTCCTAAAATGATACAAATTCCTTAAATATAACCTCCCCAACATGTGAGTCACAATAAGAACTCAATAATTAGAAGACAAGTGGATGAAGGAATGAGTGAATGAGTAAGATAGTACAGCATAATGACTAAGAGCTGGGCTCTGAAGTTAGGACCAAGTTGGAATCCTTCTCTATAACTTACTGGCTGTGTGACATTGGACAAGTTACTCAACCTCTCTGAGAGATGTCAAATAGTATTCGCTAATTCACTGACACAGAATTGTGGTTTGGGGATTACATGATGGGACAGAATAGCTGCAGTATCTGAACATTTGATGCACTCTGTCCACCCCCGTCCTGGAAAAAGGCCACCTCACAACAGGCCTCACCTGGTCCAGAGCTGACCGCATGGGATGAGAGTTTCCTGGTCAGGAAGGGAGCTTAAAGGGGTTTCAGCTGAGCTCCAAGAGACAGATTATCACCAGCTAATGTCCTGAAGTTTCTGTTTTCTTCCGAAGCTGACTGTGTATTTTCAGTCCAGCTTGTCTTTGATTGGCCTTGATTGTCCCACTTCGGTTATTCAACTGACTCTACGCTTGATGTGAGCACATAGCCTGATTTTCTTAATGGTCCCCTTTGTGGTGGCAGCAAAAGTAGTTCTAACCAACCTTCTTCCACTCCCTTCATCCCTCATTTCTATTTGCTAATCAGCAAATAGTTTTCTTTAAGTTCATCCCTTTTTGTAGCACATTGTCAAGTGCAGCCGGGAGTATCCAACACGTGCTCCTAATATTCTGTTTTTTCCATGTTTTCAGATCCTAGACACGAGCTCATTAGATAGATTACAACTCCCAAGTTACTGCTGGGAACAACTGCTAGTTTAAGTAGGAAAGGTTATGTCTTGCACCTGCTCCACGTCCTGCACAGGCCCCCCAGGCTCTGCACAGCACTGTCATCGTTCTCACCCCGCGCTCAGGTAGATGGCGGAACCACCCGCTAGCATGCTGCCGGCTGCCCCAGCAGAGGAGAAGGAATATGAGGCAGCATGGCAGGCTCTTAAGCTTCTAGGAAGATGTGAACCATGTCTCTTCCACTCACAGGATCAAAGCAAGCAGCACGGTCACAGAAAGGTGGGAATTCATCTGGGGGAGCTGGGTCAGACGCGAACAGCCACCCTGACTCGTACCGCTCCCCTGGGCTCCACGGCAACCGTTCCGGAACTCCTGCATGTACTTTGAAAGTCACCCCAGAATCTGACTCACTATCACCCAATTCTCCACCGCTATCGCTCTCTTGGATTTTTGCAGTTTTCTCCGACGGATTTCCCTGTCTTTACTCTCACCTCACTGACCCACTCTCAATGCATTAACTGATGTGACCCTTTACAAATAAGTCAAAACACGTGACTCGTTTGCGCAGACTCTCCGCTGGGTCAGCATAAAAGGCAGAGCCCTCAGGATGACCGCAAGTCACAGGCAGCCGAGTCAGTATCTCCTTAGCTCAGCCGTGCGCGCTCTTGCCTGAATTCACTAAGCCATCGGTCTGGCTTTTTCCTATTCCCCAAACATACCTGTTTTTTCAGTTGAAAGGGTCATTCCAGGCTGTCTGTTAAAGCTGGCACGGACACCACTAAACCCTTCCTGGGATCTACCAGCTAACCCTTTCGCCTCTTCCTTGTCCTTGCTCAAATGGCACCTTCTCACTGGAAGCAAACACTGACCCCTCTATTAAAAAAATTGCATCTCACAACCACCCACTAGAGAGTCCTCTAAATCTGATGAGCTTCTCTCCTGGGACATTTAGGGTCCTCCGGCCCCTACCTCTTGGGTCATTTCTTACGCAGATCAATTTAACTCTTACTGACCACAAGCTCAGGCTTTTACGCACAGCCGGCTGCAGGAGGATCAGCCACTGAACAAGCTTTCAAAAGTGTGTGCACACCAAAAGTTCTCCCTAGGAGCAATCCTCCTAACAGCTGCTGGGAAGAATACGTACAGGTGAAACAGAAGAAAAACAAGACAAAAACAAAAACAAACAAAACCCAGCTTCATTATGAGTCATGAGGCGAACTTAATACTTTTAATAGTTAATAACCCTGGAAACAATCTTTTAATACTTTGTTTTAGGAGGCCATGGGTGGCTCCTGGAAATTTGTATTTTTAAAAGGCATGAATGTAATTATGACAATCTTCCAGCTACCCACTAATACAGATGGCATGAACAATACAACAAATCAGGGTAATTTACACACAAGAATGTTAATGTTTTATAATGTCAACATAAAATCATGTTTTCTTGTGCTCATGGCACATTTATAAAATTATATTATATAATAGGATTCTCCAACAAAAGAGAACAAAATTACTAAATCACACAAAACAGAAGTTGTACAATACATAGTCAGATAATAATGCACAAAAAGCAATTTAAAAATTATGCAAGTTGTATTAAAAGGATACATGTTGAGGAGCTTTTTAAATTACTTGTGGGCCAAAGAGGAAATAAAAATTGCAATCATAAGTTATTAAGAAATTAATGATAATGAAGCAATTAGAATGCTATTTATGAAAACTTATGAGATGTAGCCAAAGCTACATTCAGATAGAAACACTTTTATTATTTAAACAAATGAAATCAAGGTTAGAAAAAAAATATAAAAAAGAATAAATCTTCCAAAGCTGAAAGTCATTCAGAAAATAGGAACATAAATAAATATTAAAAAATTTTAAGTGACAAAGCCCAATATTAGTTTTCACTCTGGTAAGAGTGAGGAAAAAGAGAAAAACTGCAAGCATACAACACTGGAGATCAGAGCAGTGTGGTATAACCACAGATAAAGAAGAGACATAACATATAAAAGTTTAATATCCATAGCTCTGTAGTGATAGATAAACATATTTCAATAGGGTAATATTTCCAAGTATCAAATTTATCTCTGAGAGGTTCAATTTCTAAATTAATAAACAGAGCAAACATTTTTAAAGGATTTTGGACAACATGCTTCAGAAGAAAATTACTTAGGCTAGATGGATTTCTTATTGAAATAAAATAATCAAGGAACTAATAAATCCTATGCAATTTAAATTATTCTAAATAACTGAAGACTATGAGTTATTAACCATTTTAAGTCTATATGAGCTGAATACATATATATGAGACTGGTGGCTAGCCCACAGGGATGTCGAGAACACGCCCTCTATCCACACACAGACATTCGTACAAACACAAGAACTACGGACTGGAGGAAAAGATGAGCAGGTTCTGTACAGCACTAAACTAAGAACACTATCCTGTCCCTAAAAAAGCTTTACTTAATTGCTGAACAATGACGCATCATTAAAAAGTATATTAGTACATGCATAACATTAGTAAAATAAAAATAAAAATGATCTTATTGATAGAGTTTATTATCAATTTCCGTACTTCAGTCACGAAAGAGAGATTCAGTCAATTGCGCTGGGAGGCTTTAGAGACGTGGCATGGGCAAAAAGGTAAATTAGGACTTTCTGACCACCTTTGCCCCAGTGAACATGAATTCTGACAATATCCACGGATGAGCATACCTTGTGGGAGTCCTGGAGTCCACTGGAGAAGTTCTAGCGCCAAATTGGGTCAAAAAAAAAAAAAAAAATCCAGGATGAGCTGCATGTACGAGGGTTAAGAGGAACAGTTCCACTTTACATGCAGCATCCCTTCCCCAAGGCAGCACGGCGCAGTGCCGGGACAAACCCTCCTGGCCAGTGATCTTGCCCATCATGTGAGAAGAGAGAGGGTGTGAGTGAGCATCCAGCTGCCCCAGCTGTGTATGCTGCCGCCAATAAGGCCCGCTTCCTTCCTGCCCGGCCAGGATACTGAGGGTGGGTGAGGTGGGGAGAGCAGCCGCTAGGGCTTGGAGATACTCAAAGGAACCCAGATCCTATTAAACACGTCGCAGCCTCCGTCAGAAACCCTGCCCGTGAATCACTGGGGACACCTCCCCTGTGAACCCCCTCAACCGGCCCATGGGCACCCGCAGTGCTCCACCTGTCTCACCTGCACCCCGCACCTCCTAGTCAGCACGCCAGGTGCTCACCCACGGGGTGGAGAGTGCAAACCTTTGCAGCTGGCTAGTGATGCGAAAAGCTGGTCTAACTCTACAGGATTTGGAAAAAGCACACAAAGTTGAGAGCATTCAAGACCACCCTAGGAAGAGGTTGTCCTGCCTGAATTTGCAGGATCAGAGAAGCCATATAATCTTAATAATTTCCCCACCAAGAGGAAAGAAAAAGCGTGGAGCAGGGGTATCCTCGGAAGAAGCCCAAGAAAGCCTGAGAAGCCTTAGCAAGGCAGACAGAAAGTACTCTCTTCTGAAGTCAACGACTAAACATTGGAGGAGGTGACTACCTCTTCACATGCAAAGACAGCAATTCAAGACTTTAAGGAAGATGAAAAAAATCAAGGAAACACAACAGCACCAAAGGAACACAAAAATTTTCCAGTAACTGACCCCCCAAAATGAGAGATTTGTGATTCGCCCAATAAAAACTCAAAATAGTGGCTTTGAGGACGCGCACTAACCCACAAGAACTCAGAAAGGTCTTTCAATGAAATCAGGAAAACAATACATGAACAAAATGAGATTGATAGAGATACAGAAATCATTAAAAACAACAACAACAAAAAAGGAAAAGCAAAAAACTAGAAAATCTGTTGCTGAAGAATACAGTGAATGAAATTTTAAAATGCAATCCAAAGCATCAACAGAAGTGAAGGATAAGATTTTGATGATTGGTCAGGAGTAACTATATGCATATGATTGTACCTATTCATATGGACACTCACTGGGTACAAGCTATTTTATCAAATATATGTATACATCATCTGAATCTATGCATGTCTATGTGCTATTGAAGGTCTGGCGCACAATGACTTTTGAATAAATATTTTGAATAAATATTCAGTGAGTCAACTGAGTGATTAAATAACTAACTCAAATATTTAGGCTCAGGATATCATACATCATTTTTTAAAGATATTTGATGGTTATATTCTATGCAGAAAGTTTTATTGTCCATGCAGTCACATATACCAGTGTTTTCTTCTGTTTGTTCCCCTCTTTTACTAATGTTCCCAATCATGAGATCACATTCTCCCCTCATTGTTCCATGGTTTTATTTTTTAGAATTAACACTTTCATCCATGGAGAACTCACCTTATGGAGGAAAGATTCAGCCTCATTTTCTTTTCGCTTAACTAATTGTCCAATAACCAACCAAACTGAAGTAAATGGGAATTTAATCTTGCTCCCAACTACCCAAACCAACCACGGGGACTGCCCTCTATGGGTTTATGATAATAAAAACCCTAACCCCTCAGGTCAGATCATCAGATGTATGATAATTAACTGTATGAGTAATTATTGTGTTATGCAAATAAACAATGCCGATGAGTCATTTCATTAAGTAAGCACCATGGGGTCATTAGGTTTTGATCTCTGTCTTAGTCTTTTGGGGGAAAACACTGTCTCTGAACCTCTCTCCTGAACTGGCAATGAAACATCACTGGTAGGCTCACATTAAGCTGGAGAACATGCAGACTGCTTGATCTGTATTGAATACGTGTCTGGTGGTTGGGGCCCACTGCAATGAACTAGCCCACAAATCACAGCTTAATGGGGATCTGCTTTCACATACTGCTTAATTAAAAGTTGTGAGCTTATTAACATGTGTCTTTGGCACTGAGCTTTGGGGATGTAATCTCTGTGCAAATAAGAATAGGTTGTAAAAGTTTTATAGATTGACGATGATATTACAGTCCATACCTTAATAACCCATCATTTCCCCAAAGAATTTTTCATATCTTGCATTCCTCTACCCAACTGTAACGGGTTCTTTTGTTTATGTTTTTCAGTGCGTAGAGCCTCCTGCAATATGTGCTGGTACCAAAAAAGGGTTTGTATCTTAAATATTTCATCCGAACACCCTTTCATTATTTAATCTCGTTAGGAAAGTTATCTGGAAGAAAGTCTCGGAGCCCGCCTTTCACTAGACGGGCTCCAGGTAGTACAGATCTATTGGGTACGGGTTTCTAGAATTTCCATTATAAATCTCTATTTTGGGGGATTTATAATTCAGCTATAAAAATTTTGCCCTAGGCTTTGACTTGGAATACAAGGTCTTAGCCTGCGAGAGTACATTGTTAACACATAAAAAAACAAAATCATGTTGTTTGTTTTCATCTCACCACGGTGAAAAAAGCAATGGCATGAAACCATTTTCAAATACTTTCTCACATGCCACTGTAAGGCGGCTTCTGGAGCTTTTTGTTTTGTTTGGTTTTGACATGACGTTTCACAGTGTGTTTGTTTGTAATTTTACCCGAGCCATTTGGTGGCTTTCTTAAAATGTCAAAATGAAAGACATCTTCCTCATGCCTGATGACACAGATGTTGGACTGGACACCTCTCATCTCCTTTGGTGGACCCTTTGATACAGAGCATTTCTGGCATCCTTGTGTTCAAGTATCTATATGCTAACTCCTATAGATATTCAGAGAAGAAAGTTTTAATGTTCTGAACAACTGAACCCTATTATTGATCTGGGCAACTGGAGGCCTATTTCAATTAAAAATTTAAGTTGACACCCCAGGACAAGAAAACATCAGTGACCATGGCATCATGGAAAGCCTTGTAGGGAAGATCTGGCCCAGGCTCTGCTTTGAAATGGCTTTGTGACCTCAGGAGATCTACTTGGATGCTCTGAACCTGTCTCTACATCTGACAGAAGAGTTTGAGGGCAAAATGATCTGCAATATTCCTTCAGAATTTGAGATTTTTATACAGGTCCTCATTAATCACATATATTGTCAAGTTTGCCAATGACAACTTTCCATGGCAATCGATACTTTTTAGTCTTCAATTTCATCTCTCTATAATGTTCGAAACAGATGACCGCTCACCACGCATGCATACACTGGCTTCTAAAGAACCTTAATGTCAAATATTTGTGGGTTTTCCCCCCTACATCTTTCTGCTGTTTCTTTCCCATGTCAACTCAGGCATTAAATATTGAAGTTCACCGGACTTGGTTTGGTGGACTCTTCCTTACTGTCCCGAACTCCCTCCCCAAAGGGAGCTTGTCCTTTCCAGTAGCTTCAGATGCAATTCAAGGACTTTCCCCCTAATGTTCATTTGGGACCCAGATCTCTCTTCTAAACCACAGCCTTCTAAAACCCAACGTGGCCACACAACACTTCCTCTTGAAGGAATGCCCACTGTTATTTATAGATTTCCCCGCCTCCTGTTCCAAAGCTGCCCCTCCTTTTCCCTGTTCAAAATGCTGTACCCCAGAAACGGACACAACATTGTAAACTGACTACACTCCAATAAAACACATGTATACAAACAATAAAAATAAATAAATGAAAACATGGCTCCACCTTTCACCCAGTACTCAAAATCCGTGGCTCACCAGCCCCCTCAGTTGCTGAAAAGCACACGTGTCCATTGTGTTCTTACTGTCACTACCTTAGTTTAGGCATTGAATATTCTCTTTGGTGACTAATCCAATCTCTTCTCCCTTCCTTCACGTGCTGTTTTACACTATTTAATTCAGTTTGGAACTTGTAGCCAGGGTGACACTTAAAAAAAATTAAGTAATTTGAATCTTGTCACCAGACAGCTTCAAGTCACGCAAGATCGGCATGTTTCCCTTAAGCGAAGCTCTCAGACCCCTGCCACGCAAGCCCTCCATGACCTGGGTCTCCAGACTCGTCCCTTGTGACACCACCAGTTACTCCCTCTGCTCTAACTCTTCTGGGCTTCTTCTATCTCCTCAAAACATCTTTGCCTTTTCTGCTTCAGGCCATGGCACGCTGTTCCCTCCCCCTGGAGTGCTCCCGTGGCTCTCCAGCCCTTCTCCCAGGTAACTCTCCTCCACATCGTGCTGGGGGCCAGAGGAGAGGAAGCGGTCCTTGGGACAGGCTCCCCGTGACCTCCTGAATGTCCCTCTTCTTCTCTAGGGTCTAAGCCACATGAGGGCAGAGTCATTTGCAGTCTTTCAGGAACCTCATCCAAACCCCACCTGGTACCTGGCATATGCTATGTGCTTAATGAAAACTTGCTCTCGGACAGACAGCAGATACTGAAGTCCAGCAAAGACAGGGGCCAGGGCCAGGTCGCAGTGTGTCTGAGCCTGTGATCAGTGGGAATTACACATCCCATTCAACACTGTCTGAAGTTACCATAACGTTCCGGCGGATGGTGAGAACAATTAAGCAACAGCTGCTGACAGTACGACCTGGGCCCTTGGTTTATAAAAACCAGGGTGCAGGGGAGGGACCTGCTCCAGGCCATCTGGTCAGGCCAGCCCTAAAAACAGTTTCCATTTCCTATTCACTGTGTTTCCGATAGGCACCTGCCCTTCCTAGATTTATCTTCTCCCCTTCTTTCAGTCTCTTTGTTTGGAGGGTTTACATAATGCTGAGGCCAGTTATTTCTGTAAGGGAGAAATTCATATATAAATATATTCATATAGTAAATTTTAGCAACTTTATGTGTTACACCTTTCCATAGTTATTACACTTTGTAAAAAAAAAATAAAGGCTATAGTTTGACAGAAACAAAAGATTCTCTAAAGATGGAATTTTAAACCTGGTAGTTCAAATGGGATGGAAATTCTGAGGTCACGGTAGCCCTAAGCGTTCAAGTCACATCAAGTAAATAAAACAGAATCGATACCCATTTCTATTTCTCAACTGAGACGCTCTATGCCTTTAGGAAACTGGAGGTACTCAGAGCCTTGCAGGGAGCAGAGCTGCCCAGTTTCATGGCTCTGTTTAGGCCTTCTTCCAAGGTTCCGGGGCTGAGTTTAAATCAAAGTGGATTTCATTGAGTGTGGCATGGAAAATGTCACAGACCGTGAGAACAGAAAAAACGTCTATTTCCTACCCCTGAACATAAATGATAGCATTAAAGGTTTTCTAGCTCATACATCATGAGAATTTGGCAAATACATGGTGGGGGGTACTCCACAACTGAAACATGGACTGAAGTAAATGACCCATGAGTTTCTTTCCAACCCTTGGTTTCCATTAATCTAACATTTTTCTTATAACACCTAGATAACATTTCTCCTTCAAGAGGGGCTTCATTTAGCACCTACATCATTGCAAGGAGTTAATATGATTGATTCTATTGACCTGAACCAGGAAAATCCTGCAGAACGGCCTGGAAGGCCATGACCACTGAAGCATGGTGCCGTAGCAACATTAAAGAGACTGCAAAAGGAGGTGTGAGTGGTCCCTAGGCCAGGTGAGTACCTGGAAATCTACTCACATCTGAAAATCATTTGAGTCCATTTTCTTTTTCAACAGATCTCCTTTAAATGAGCCACAGAATGCTGGTTTATGGCAAACGAACAGAAAAAACTTTATTCCGACATCTCAGGCTTGGTTTCTGTTTTTTCCAGTTGTATGCATAGAGCTTTAACATGGAAACCATGATTTTCATGATGCTAAAAGAAAACACCTTCTATTTCAGTAAAAAGGCTGGGCAACATGCAGCCAGTCACTGCCCCTCTTAGACAGTGAGTGTGTCCCAGTTTCCATTTATGCTAATATTGGTTTCTTTGAAGAAAACTGTTTTAGGATAAAAAGAATTATTTCAGATTTACTCCTAGTGTGGAATACTGAGAAATACTGAACAGGTTTAATCTTCATTATATTAAGTTTTTTAAATAATCCTCATCTAGAACTGGTTGGACCCCTCTGCAATTACTCCATTAAGAAGTATTAATTAATACTATAGCTATGGTTATTTTGGTGAACTATTTAATTAATTTTCTTTTTTTTTTTTTTTTTTTTGGCTGGGGGAGATAATTAGGTTTATTTATTTTTAGAGGAGGTACTGGGGATTGAACCCAGGACCTCCTGCATGCTAAGCATGCGCTCTACCACTTGAGCTATACCCTCCCCCTCGTGAACTATTTAAACTCATATTATTTGTAAACCTCATACTACACTCCAAGAATTAAGGTGTGGAATTACAAGTATGTGTAAGACAAAATTTCTATTTTAATTAGTTACAATCTATTTTAGGAGTCAAGATATGTGGGAAAAAAACAAGACATATTAAAAATATGCTGAATAGTATTTATACATTATAGCAGCTAAATTCTAATGGTCATCGGTTGATCAGTGAAGAACAGATAGAAATGTTTTCTCGGAGGCTGATCCCGTCCAAGTATCAGAACAGAAGACAATCTAATGCAAACACCTGGTAAGTCAGGCACTAAATAAGAAGATATCAAGACCAGTGAAATAATGCAGCGTCTCCTTCCTTGTCTTTTAAATTCTCTCTGTCCTTAAATGACCAACTTTAGACTGGTTTGAACAGCTCAGATCTACTGAATACTTGGTATAGTGCTAACCACTGGTGAGGCACGGCTTCCAGGAAGCAGACTTGAGTCGAGGACGGCTGGATCTTGGAGAGGCAAGCTTGGCCTTCCTCCTGCCTCGTGGGCAGGAGAGCTGGATCTACTACCCGCAGGTAGCAGAGGAGCCAGCGTGTTGTCAGTGATGGGACAGAGGGCCACTGCAGAGCCACAGCCACTGTCACTGGGGCTCTTAGCTTAGGGACCTAGGGAGGGAGAGTCCATCAGATACTTCTGTCACACAAACCCTTCTCACTATTTGCCTGCATGTGTCTCGTCACCACGCAGGGTCTCCTGTGAATGTGTAATGAAAATCAGGTCTGAAATTTATCCGAAAACTTCCCTGAAGGCCCATCCCCAAAAGGATGCTGCTGTTGAAACACACATGCCGAAGTGTGCTTAGAATGCTTATTAAGAAAGCACTTGCTAGCCTATCGGCAGGGACACCAGGAAGCATGTGCTTCAGTTACTCTCGCTTTTCCTTTTGCCCTCTGTCCTTTCCATTCCTTTTTTCTTATCCAAGCTCCTTTTAAAAATATTACCAACCTTGATGACTTCCCCAATGACTGAGAATATATGTATCTGACTATAAAACGAAAAAAAAATATTTCTAAGACTGCAACAAGAGAATTCTCCAAAAGGGTCATATTTTATTTGATGAATCTGTGTCACTGAGGTGTGACAACTTGATTGCTGTTTTGATGCATAATATCAATATTAGTTCACTCGACTTTTGAATACGTGTGAGATTGTATATGCTTTTTATTCTAGTCAGGGACATCATATAAATACATTTTTTGATTAATTGATATTCATATGAAATGCTCCCATTTTAATGGAGTCTGTAGTTGTTCTTCAGGGAGAAATCAGCATTTTTATGTGAAATTAGGTGTATATTGCTTAATCAAGGCTTTTTCAATTCAATTTACTCACAATAAGTATTCATGAGGGTTCACTTTCCAGAGACCCTTTGCTTCATTACAGCTAATAATTTTTGATGCAGTTATAGCTAATTATCAAAGAAAAACTAATGAGGCTTCTCATGGCATCGTAGGAAAATGAGTTCTGTTAAGTAACTGAACTCTTGTGGGTATCGCATTTTCAGGAAAATCAAAAAATATTAAACATGTTCAAAATATAGAAAGTATATACCTGCTTGACAGGTAAACTCAAAGCTATATTTGACCTCATTTTTTGAAGTTTAATATGTACAATGTACAACATTTCCTCTTGATAAATATGCAATAGGAAAAATTATAAACACAGTCTTGCTAGTCCATAACTTTTAAACTTTCATTATATATCACAGATGAGATTTTACTACTGAGTCACCAAGCTCACTATGTAAAGATATGTGAGCACATCCAGAATGCATCTGAAAAAGGAAACTGGACATTAACAATGATTTCTTGTTTGTTGAAATATACTTGGATAGTCGTATTTCCTTCTTTTTAAAGTGTTTACACATTTTCCTGTGTAAGAAAAACGTTAAAATTAAATGAAACTTGCAACCATGCGGAAATCAAATTATAGACAGGAGACACTGCACCACTACAGTTCATAGTAAGTGAAACGCAGATAGATGGCTTCTGAATGTATGGCCTGGGTCCTATTAGGCTGTATTAAATTAAATACTCCAAGGCGATGGGTGCCATGGTTCACTACATTTACCAACGAGGAAGCTCAGAATGAAGTGCCCTGCCCACAGTCACAAGGTCAGAGAGTGGGGCAGTGTTATATGTTGAACTGTCTTCCCCAAAATTCATGCTGAAGTCCTACCATCTGTACCTTAGAATGTGACCTTATTGAAAATCAGGTCTTTGTAGATGTAGTTCAGCTGAAGCTACACAGTAGCTGGACGGGCCCCTCGTCCAACAGGACTGGTGTCCTCACAAAAAGGGGGACTTTGGAGACACGCACACAAGGAGAATCCCACATAAGAAGACAAACAAAGATGGGAGTGGTGCTTCTACAAGCAGAAGAGTGCCAAGTATGGCCAGCAAGCCACCAGGAGCTGGAGACAGGGCTGGGACAGGCTTTCTCTCGTGGCCTTCAGAAGGCACCAAAGATGCAAACACCTTGATTTCAGACTCCTGGCCTCCTGACTGTGGGACAATGAATTTCTGTTGTTTGTGTCGCCTAAGTTGTGGTGTTTGCTGTGGCTGTTGCACCAAGCAGGCTGTCAAGACGACACAAGACGTGGTGGTGTGCGGACATCTACTTCTTCCATTCTACCACCTGCTGATCGATGCCGCTGCCCCGCTGTCCACCCTCTGTTCTGAAACAGGAAGTTCACTGCAGCACCTACGAGGGTCTAAATCATTGGTTGAAAGGCCTCAGTTGGACTGAAAGGGACATTTATCCAGACGACATAAATGCATTTTATGCATATGAGAAGCAAATGTAATTTTTAATTCAAGCTTTTATTTGGAACGTGTATTTTCACTGCAAATATGTTTTAATTTAATATTTAAAATAGCATCTTCCCTTGATATTTAAACATTCTCTGAAACACTGAATAAAATGAGATGACTAGAAAATAAAATGCACATCTTACTTAAAGCGTTACTGATCATTTAGGGTAAAAAAAGTAGCATTTCACGAATAATTAACATGCAAATAAATAAATAAATAATAAATAAATAAATAATAAATAAAACCCTTTCTTAAGCTTGGCAGAACCAAAAAGAAAATGAATCATTATCATATTGAAATGTAAGAGGTATTGCAAATTCCTCAAGACTCTAACAGTGTGGCTATTAGAAATATTAATGGTGGAGGACTTGGGTATTTATTTTCCATGGTATGACTTAGGTAAGGACGTTTTTCAGAAGCAGGTTCCAGGTGATGGTTAAGCCTAGTTCTCTGATTTACAGCCGCACAAGCTCTAACTCAACTATGATGGACCTCAGTCCTCTCCGAGCGTTCAGAAACCTAATTCCTCCTCAAATAATGTCACCTGATTAAACATTTCAAATGTTTTGCCATCAAAACCATGTGTCATCTGTTATGATTAACGGCCCATATTTCTCGCCACATGTTGATTTCAAGCAACTTCTCAAAATAATTCTTTGTGATTGAAAATACAGTTTACCAGTTGCAATGCTGCGATAATTTCTTCGGTATTTTAGAAAACAGGTGTGTGATGACTGTGAAGGTTTCTGTCTGTTAATGGCTTAAATACGTTACATTTTGGGGGGTTATTTTAATGATTCCATTATTAATCACTAAAACTCCCTCTATCTCCTTAAAGAGACTTTCTAAAAACTGGTTAAACCTCTGAGATTTTCATTACCTTTTCACTGGCGTTTGGGTCTGTGGACAGAAACCTGAAATGAACCAAGCTACTTGGCCCCTGTGCATTGAGAACCACACACATTTCAGAATTTTTTTTTTTTAATTCACCAGGATGGATGGAACTGCTTCCTTAAAAATCAGGCAATAATCTCAACCCGTTTAAATTTGTGATATGTATTCCTTTTCCTTTAAATTTACCTGCTAACTATTTGAACCCACTTTAGGTAAACTAAATACCTGACAGGTAAATAACTTATTTTAAGTTTCCTTCAGAAATCAAGATGAAGTCCACATGTCTAACTTGTCTTTCCAAAGTGCTCTATGAAAATAATAAATTCAATTTAAAAGTATGGAAAAGGCCTATGTCAATATTGACGCTTGCTAAGGTAACAGCACCGGCTGAGGGATTTCTGTAAAAATATAATGGGGGATGAGGCGAGAGGGAAAGGACTTCCTACGAAAAACCAGTCTCAAGGGTTGAGGGTAAAACTGGGTCCAGAGTTATGTCTGACTTCCTTCCCACCACATGGAAGAGCCCAAGGCAACAGCAACTTTTATCAGCAAGAAGTGGGGTCACTACTACAGCTGTCCCCTAAAGGGGACAGTCAGATCAGGCAAAGAACATGCACCGGATCCTGGGTGACTTCTGGCTGCCACAGCGTGTATGACAAAGAAGTTTTCCTATCAGCACAACACCCTTTGGGCCGTATGTGATTGTGACTCCTGCCACTTCCAACAGTTTCTTGAGTTTGCAATCAGGCTAAAATCCACTATAGGGAAACACTGGTTTAGAATAGTTTAAATTATCTTTGAAAGGTCAGAGAGCCACTGACTCTTTGAGATAATCCATTTGATCTCCCATGAAGTACATAATGCAGGTCTCCCTACATGTGCACAGCGATTTGAGAAAAAAGGCCAGGCATTTGGAAAGAGACTATAGTCCCAAACAAGAAGATTTATCTAATAAATAAGAGGAAAGGTTTTAAGGAAATAAAGTTATGGCTGGAAGAAAGCAAAAAATACAAGAATATCAGTACAGTTGATCCTTGAACAACGTTGGTTTGAACTATGTGGGTCCACTTCTTCGTGAATTTTTTCCATTAGTAAATAGCATAGTACACTCGATTTGTGGCTGGTTGAATCTGTAGAGGCAGAACTGGGCAAAAGGAGGGCCAGCTCTAATTTATACATGGATTTTCATCTGCATGAGGGTCAGCACTCAGAACTCCCATGTTGTTCGAGGGTCAAAGGTATAATTATTGCCTCTATGGAACCAAAACAGGCAGTGAGACAGACAAACTTGAGAGACAAACATCATTTCCAGTTTAAGTAACTGTAACAAAGACAATGAACAAGATTTTGACTACTGTTTTTTTTAAATCTACTTTTGTATATAGTGGTTAACCTTTGCAAATCTCAAACTCCCAAATTTAGCCCTACCTATCCCTTTTCCCCCTGGTAACCATAAGATTGTTTACTATGTCTGCAAGTCTCTTTCTGTTTTGTAGATGAGTTCATTAGTGAACTCTTCTTTTTTTTTTAATCATATGAATGATATCATATGGTATTTTCTTTCTCTTTTGGCTTGCTTCACTTAGAATGACAATCTCCGGGTCCATCCATGTTGCTGCATTATTTTATTCTTTTTTATGGCTTAGTAGTACTCCACTGTATAAATATACTACATCTTCTTTATACAGTCATCTGTTGATGGACATTTTGGTTGCTTCCATGTGTTGGCTATTGTAAATAGTGCTGCTATGAGCACTGGGGTGCATGTATCTTTTTGAATTGGAGTTTTCTCCAGATATATGCCCCCAGGGATGGGATTGTTGGATACATGATAATGCTACTTTTAGTTTAAGGAACCTCCATATTGTTTTCCATGTGGCTACACCAATTTCCATTCCCACCAACAATGTAGGAAGGTTCCCTTTCCTTTACACCTTCTCCAGTGTTTATTGTTTGTGGACTTCTTAATGATGGCCATTCTGACTGCTGTGAAGTGCTACCTGATTGTAGTTTTGATTTGCATTTCTCTGATAATTAGTGATACTGAGCATCTTTTCAGGTACCTATTGGCCACCTGTATGTCTTCACTGGAGAAATGAAGGAGCCGCTCTTGAACAATAGCAGATGGGACATGATAGACATGTGCTTCCTTCTTTCATCTTCCAAGCAGGTGATTCTGAGACACAGTTTAAGTCTCTTCCGTAGGTCTTGGCAGCATGAAGCACCAGTCCCTTGGAGCAATCCTCAACGTTCTGACAATCTCAATCGTGGTTCTCCCTGCTTTCCTGTTCCGCTCCCCCGTTTTGCATGTCTGCTCGCTGGGAGTACACTCCAGATTCATTAGAGCCTCAGCATCCAGGTGAACGGAGCCTGTGATGACTGGGATGACACTGAATGGGGGAAATACCAGAACTGATGATACTGTTGGATCCGGATGACTCATGCGGGCAGAAGGGGGCTCTGGGACCTGCTTTCTAATAACAGAATTGGCTGATACATTTCAACCCAACTCCGAAACTTCCAAGTCTGTTAGGATCTAATAAATTCTTCATTGTCTTTACTGTCTACTGATGGTTCTCTTAATTTAAGAAATACAGAAAATGTGACTTGTTTGATTTTTTTCCATGAGGAAGAACTGGTGAGTCACACACAGGAACTGGGAATCATGGGGGGGAAGTGATTATCCATCTCTGGAGTAGAAAATAATGAGATTTAACAGTGAATTGAGCAAACAGGATCCTCCAATTTTTGAAAGTAGATTTCAAAATTCTCAGACTAAGAACAAATATAATCCTGTTTACAGAAATCCAAGGAGGGATGATGCAAACCTTTAAAGAATATATTTCTAAAATCTGGACTACATCTAATGACAAAGAATTGGGGAGACTATTAAAATCAACCTAAGTACATATGAAATGAGTTGATGCATTTAGACGCTCAAGGACGTTTCTAGAATATCAAAAGACAACACCAAGAGTCATAAAACAAGAGAATGATGCAAGCTTCTAAAAATTATGTCAACATTACTTAAGCCCAAAGTAAGCAAACATTCATAAACAATGTGAAAACCAGAAAAAAACAGAATGACTTAAATTCGATGCTTAGAGAAAGAAAATGAGGAAGGAAAACATGGGGCTTCTGCTTGGAAAATACAAGCAAAAGAAATAGATGACACCATGCTAGGAATGACATAATCACATATTCAGAGACTAAAGACAGCCAAACTTGACCAATGTGGCAGGCGGAAAAAAAAAACTTGCAAAATCACTTGTGGATATACTTCATTTCCGAAGATTGATTATGTTCTTAGCTTCTTCTGAATGATTTCTCTATACAATTGTTTCTGTATAAGATATTTGATGGTGTGCATAAAATGCAAAACGTACTTCAAACACATGTCTGAAGGGAAAATATCTTGCATTTTCCAAGATTCTGGAATTGAGTAGCAACATTTTATTTAACTTGCAAAGAGCTAACATAGGAATCTAGGTACTGTATGTGTAGACATACAGAAAACAGACTCACAAGTATACGTGAACACAAGTTAGTACACTTTAGGTCATACATAAGGATGGTTTACATGTAGGAGACTCGGAGAGGCAATTTATGGGGGGCAGACAGAAAGAGAGTCATGGGGTTTCCAAGCCCAGACGGAGGGGTGTGGGAAAAGGTGTCAGTCTTCTCTGAACCATCCAGGAAGTCTTTGTAAGGCAGACAACTTAAGGGATGTTAAAATGTCTACAGATGTGTAAACCTAGTCATTTCAGGCATATATTTATCCCTGAAATTGAACCCATGTGTGTCAAGTCACTGACGATAGATTTCAAAGGGAAACAAGACTGAACATTTCTGTTCCAAGCAGGTTTTTTTGTAGTAGCAGCTGCATTGATTTTAAGATAAGGGCTTCTTTATCCAGGCAGATGCAGCAGTCATCAGAAGCTAATTTGCTGGGATATTCACATATGCAAATCATGTCACAATGCTGAAATGCGACCACGTAATGACTGGAAAATGTTATACTCATAAATCATACCACCGCGATCATCAAAATTTCCACTCAGCCAGGACAAATTCAACAGCATTTATGTCTTTCCAGCTTTTAGCCCATAAAAACTCTTTTTTTTTTTGGAGAGTGTGTTACACTGGTGATCTTAAAACTCCCAAGTCTGGTATAATGAGTCCTCAAGTGTGTTATAACTTACCAGTAATTACATTTCAACATATCTGCTTTCAGCAGTTAGTGTTTTATTCATAAACATTTAAACACTGAATTAGGCATAAAATAAAAATGTTGGCAACAACCCGGCTTAATTTCATTAACTATTAGGTAAACTTAGTATTTCTTCTTCAAATAATCCTTGGTTTTGAATGCTAAAGATGTAATGAACTTCATGGTTCATAGCATCTGACATTGCTTAATTAATGGGTGCATTTATAGTACATAGGCCTTGGTAATTGATTTATATGCATGATTTGCACATACAGCTGTTAGTTCCTGTAGGAAAGTCATAATTCAAATGTGTGCATATTTTGCAGATATGGGGAAAAGAAAAAAAAATTGAACTTGACAAGTTCCCCCAAAACATGATAGCAAATTAATAGCTTAGAAACAAACCTACAGGATGAAGCATTAAAGTTATAGTCTTGAATTTTAACCATGTGTGCATTTCAAAATATCGAGGAAATGTTTTTGTTTCTTTTAAAATATTTAGTTCATGAGAAATAGGAATTCATTTGCATACCCTTCCATTTAAATCTGTATGTTGGGAGGGAAATGGGGTTAGATTGTCTGTTGACTGAGTCAACGTCATTGAAATGTATCAAAAACTTAAAAGACATTCGCCTACCTAAATAATAACTGGTCCTTTCCTTGGTATGAAGGTCAAATGACTGGATAAGCATTTAAATGTATTATTCTCTAGGGGGTCTCCATAATTCATAAATTTGAGGATTGCATAACATCTCCCCTAGTAGTAATGAGAGATTGTCACTTGCATTCTTTTAGCTTTTTTTTTAAAGCTAACAATAGTACGAATTTATAAGCAACGTGCCCTTAAGTGAGGGCACAGCTATGGTACACAGAGAGAAACTAACAGGTCCAGTGAGTAAAGGTGACTGGTCCCCTAAACGAGGAATGATGCACGAGAGACTGGGGATGCTGCATCTGTAGTTCCTCCATCACACCCAGGGACCGACCCTATCAGGAAGAAACCGTGATTTCGCTTCTCTTCAGGGTCTTGGGTTAAGCCTTCCCTAACGCAAGACAAACATTTTATGGGTAGGTAGGAGAATGTCATTTTTTTTTTACGTTGTCCAACAGATTATTCCGGAAAGCTCAAGTTGCAAATTGAAAGGTCAGAACTGAAGACTGAGCTCTGGGGGCAAAAGTCTTCTGCTGCAGTTCAGAAGGTTGAAGCAGCGGAACAACCGTTCCTGGATTCCACACTCCCCCGAGGGAGGAACGGAGTCCTCCATGTCGCGGCCCCGCACTGCACCCAGGCCTCTCACTTAGCGCGCTACTTGCCAGAGTCATTTAGCGCCTTTCCCCCACATCGCTGCCAACGACTAACCCTCTCCCCTTTGTTAGCTGCTGGTGGTATTTCAGTGAGGCCTTCAGGAAACACTTGCAAACATTACCAGTTGGGTTTCTTTTTTAAAGGCAGCGATCAAAGTGCTTTATTGTACATTGAAACATTCATAGCCCGGGCGACTTGATGGTTTTCACCATGTTGGCTCCATTTCCTGGCGCTCCAAGGCAGCGCTTAGCTTTTCACTCTCTAGCCCCACACTCTACATCTGCTATTCTAATGCCTTCATTCATCAGAAGACCGGCAGTTGTAAATTGTTCCAAAGCCCTTCCCACACATGTGCGTGCACCCGCGCCCTCGTGCACACACACACACACACACACACACACACACACACACACACGCGCGCGCGCGCGCGAGGGTGCACGTGTGAGTACAGGCTTGTAGCTTCTCCAGCCCCCATCTGCACTGGATGGTGAAGAGAGGCTGCGAACAGCAGATCTATTTGATTTGCTCATGTTGACGCCCTTTTAAATCTTTTCGTAGTTACTTGATCCTTCAGCTGCTCTTTGAAGATCTGGAAAATATAGTAGGTATGCTGTCTTCTTGGTGGAGACTTAATCGGTTCACTGTAGCAGGGCACTCCATTTGAGAGCATGCATGTTCCAGTCCGAAGGTTGTAACAATTTACAGCCTGTGTGAGAATCAGCTTCCATCACCAGGTTAAAATGATGAAAGGCAGAAGCTGGACTGAGATGCCATAGCTTCTTCTGATAGGGCAGTCCTCAAGATGTTAGCACTTCCGGACAGTCCCCATCCACACACCCCGTCCCAGCTTGTTTTTCATTTCCAAACTCTTGCGTTGACAGGGCTGGAGATGATTAAACAATAACGAATGAAATCCACCCGTATTTTCTTTGAAGGAAACCCTAGGTTTGCAATTCATTACTGAAATTTTGCTGGGTCCAAGTTTTTGAGATTTGGAATTAATTCCAAGCTCTTTTCTCTTGCCATCATTAATATTTTCGATTATGGAGTTAATCAAGAGACCAAAAAGGTAACTTGGGTGAGAT
Organism: Camelus dromedarius; assembly: GCF_036321535.1. Classification (NCBI taxonomy): domain Eukaryota; kingdom Metazoa; phylum Chordata; class Mammalia; order Artiodactyla; family Camelidae; genus Camelus; species Camelus dromedarius. The sequence continues at coordinate 5,863,269 of NC_087454.1, read as the reverse complement.
GTGAATACAAATAATTAACATTAGCACAGTGTCCTGGAGTCTAGTGACTGGTAATTATTTATGTAATTCTGCCAGATACAAGGTTAATCCTTATACATAGCCTAGGGTCATCATTTGGTACTTCGGAAAATTTTGGATAGCAGTAACAACTACTGCTCGTATGTGTAACACTCCCACTTCCCCAAGAATTAACCACTTCCCCAAGTGTTACGACATTTAAGTCTAAAATAATCCTATAGCCCAGGTAGTATATATCAACATTATCTATTCTTTATAACGACAGAACTGGGGTTGGAAAAGGTAAAACCAGTGGAGCTAGTACATACAATTAAAATGTTTAAAATTCAAATTTATAACCTTTCTCTTATCCCTATTATCTGTTATCATCCCTAGATCTAAAATTTTAATTATAAGAAGTGCTTCTTTATACATATTTATAAATTTTAATCCTTAACCTCTTAAACCTCAAAAATAAAATTTAATTCTCTTCCTTATAAAGTAATGGGAAATGAAAGCTTTGAAGTTGTCTCCACCGCCCATGATTACAAACACTTAAGATGAGAGATGGTAAACTCTACAGCAGAGTGGATCTGTGACCTCACACAGGTATTTGAAAAGATGATCTAGTCATCCATTCATTTATTCTTCCTTCCTTCCTCTCCCTCCCTCCCTTCCTTCCCCCATTCCTTTATTTCATTTAAAATTTTTAATTGAACACTTCCAATCTATGGGAACTGGCACTTAAAGGGTCACTAAAATAGTGACACTTAGAGGTCACACTGGTGAACGTTTGCTCAAGATACCAGCAGAGAACGTGGCAAAAAGAGCATCTCTGTGAACTGGAAAAGTTACGTTCTAGTTAGACAAGGGTCATGTCTCTCTGAGGTTTTTTGTTTTGTTTATCTTTAACCTGAGAAATGAAAGGATTAGTTTATATTATGTCCAAGAGTTCTGCGATGCCAGCATTTTATTCAGTTGAACATCTCTGAACAAGTTTGGCCGTAGGAAGAACTAAACGTTGTGCCTGGGTCTTAATGTCTTAGTAAGTGTTCAATAATGTATTGAATGAGCCACTGAGGGCTGGAACCTAAGGAACTCTACAACCCAGTGCTCTGCTCAACAGCATAAGCCAGTCATGTTGACTCTATGCGGTAAAGGTTCTCAAGGGAAAGAATTTTTTATTTCAATTTTTCTAAAATTGACACATATTTTAATGAAACACTCTTTGCAATTAAAGTGAGGCTTGTGTCATCGAATCATTAAGTTTAAAACGTAAACATCTAAATATCAGGAAAGAAGAGCTAACATTTTTTGAGCCCCTGCTATGTTCCCAGAACTAAAATTGGGAACTTTGGTGTTAATTAGCTTATTAGATAGAATGCCTTCTATCTGGCTCCCAGCTACCGGTTGTACAGGTTAATTCTCTTACGGGTGCAGTAAGTACTAACCACTCCATTTGGAGTTTCATGTTTCTACACTCACGCTCTGCTTTGATCAGGCTGTTCTGGTCCGTTTTCTCCGGCCACACAATCACTGCCTCTCCCTCTCTGTCACATCCTCCCTCCTTCTCTCTTTCTCTCCCTCTCTCGTTTCTTCCTTCAATAAATTTTTACCAAGCAACTACTATGTGCCAGGCACTATTTCTTTGTACTCAGGGTGCACTGGTGAACAAAACAAAGTTCCTGATCTTATATTTTAATCGGAGACAATGGATCATTAAATACATACATACATTCCAGGTTGTTTTAAGAGCTATGATGAAAAACAAAGCAGGCTGGGAGCAGGGAGGCTGACTGTTCGTGTCTCTCCTCTGCTCCTTCTCTCCGTCTGACCACGAGGGCTGACTCCTGTCTACTGGAATTCTAACCGTATTCAGTTTCCAGCTCAGACCTCATCCTTCCATGCAAGCTCACCCAGCATTTGGGGTCCATATGTCTGACTTTTCCTTTGTCCTCTCTTCTTTTGCACTTACTGTTAATATGTATTGAGTATGTAGAAGATGACTGTGCTCCAGCTGTACTGCGGGTCATAACCTGGTCAACTCGGCGTGCCTGCAGCTCTGTAGCTTGTGTATTTCTCAGCACCTTTGCTTAGGAGCAGACACATACTGAGGTGCAACCTGTTCTCACCAAGTGATGCACTAACGCATTTTATAGAAACATGAAGATAAATCTGATGGAAAATACAGATATAGCAATAAGCTTTAGTTCAGCCCTGATGTACCTGAAACTCTGTAGAAGAGAGTAAAACATAGTTTTTCCAACTAGTGATCTACCTTTTTAACGTAACCTGACGCAGGGTTTCTTCACCCTTCTTGAGTCATGGATTTCTTTGCCAGTCGGATGAAAGCCATGAATCCATTCTCAGAATAACACTTTTAAAGAAATAAAGTACTTAAGGTTACAAAGGAAACGAATTATACTAAAATTATCAGAATGTGAAGGCCTTTCTGATAGTACAACGCACACACTTCCTCACCAGTTTATTACATAACAAGATCAAAAGGTGGAATCGAATCACCATCACAATGTTGAAGGTGCGCCGAGCATGAGTCACGTTCCAGGAGATCGGTGACAAGGTGATAGGAATGTACCTGTGCTTTTCACTGGTGACAAAACCGTAAGTACTGCTGCCACCACCACGGTTTTCTGATATGAAACACGAAAGGAAATGCTAAAAAATTTTGTCATGTATTAGCGAAACATTAAGAGGTAATTTTTCTCATCCAAGTTCAGACTGCTCGAATTCTCTAGAGGGAGGCTGGGGTCATGCACGTGTGGGACTGTAAATGTCAAGGAAGGAATCAGGATCCATAGTCATCTGTGACAGAGAGTCTGGAATTCAAATTCCCAAAGAGCCCACTTCTTAGAAAGCAGAAGTCCACTTTGATCCACAGAACAAAATGCACAAGCACAAATGACTTAGACCGTTCGGATGTACTGAAGAAAAATCAAATTAATCATAGAAACGTATACTGGCACGAAGCACAGCAGGTGGACAGAAAGCCCGTGCGGATTTCAAATGGTACCACACATCAGCGCACCGACACGTCGTCTTTCTGTGTCTGCTGCAAAGGGGTCTCACTGGAAACAACTAAAGATGCTAATGAGAATGAAAGAATAGAGCTGAGAACTCACAGAATATTTAGCCTTTTGCTATTTTATCATATCTGTCTAAGTTTTGACTCCTTAACAACAAGATCTGCCCTGGGCTTAGATCCCAGAGTTTTTAGACAAGGAGATTACAATTATTTAATGTGATCAAAGATCGTATTCAGAACGGTTTAGACGTTATCTGCTTTGGAGATTTCTCTAGTTTCGATTCAAGTCACCCACCCACTCGAGTCTGGTCAAATGGACATTTTACTATTTACACGTCACATGAAGACAAGGACTCAGTTTGGAAACGTAGAAGCTATAAAGATGGTGAAAGTGAAGAAACCAACAAAGGACGAAAAGCAACAGATCTGTATAATCCATAGAGATGGCCAGATTCCTGGTCTCAGAGACTTTGGAGATAGCGCTGTTAAATTTAAAGTCTGGAAACTTTCTTTTCTTTCTGTAAGGTACATCAGCTTTCCTTAAGTGATTATATTTAGCTGTCTTTTTGGTGAGAAAGACAGCTTCCCTTCACGCATCCAGAATGAGGTTGCTGCGCCAACAACGAACACATCTCTTCAAGCCACGCTGCCTAGGAAAAAGGTAAGGAATACATGAAAAGTCGGGGAAAAAAGGTCATTCATGATAACCCCACTGTCAGCTCCCCCCGAAGTCGTGTGAGCTCAGGTGGGCTGTGGATGCGCATTTGGGAAAGCTTATCTTCATGTGAATATACAGACAAGATGGAAAAACTAGGCATCAGGGAAAGTGTGGAAAATTCAAAATAATCAAGGTGAGAAGTATTTTTAAACAGAGATAAGACAAATTTCTCTCATGGCATTAGTTTAATTAAATGAATCATGCAACTATTCAGGGGGTGCCAAAACAAGTCAAATTATGAAAATTCGTGCAACTTATTATCTTTTGAAAAAGGAGACTACGAAATTGAATCCATATGTTGTAGGTATATATTAAAAAATTGAGAAAAATCCAAATTAAGGGTTTAAACTATTTTGATGGAAGACAATGGGAAAATTTTAATTTTATTTAATTTGTGACCAGGTAGCATCTCAGCTTCCATGTAGAGTAATCCTGTAGCAATGATGGAGGTCTTCTGCTGAAGCTCCCCAGAACTTCCCCTCAACCCTTGGCCAAGTTCTGATCCGATGGGGTCAGTCCAACTACAAGGTGACAAAGTGTACTTGTTTAGAATTTTCTGTTCCCTAATCTGGCTGTAGCCAAAACGTCACATTTTCTAATCCCAGGAAGTGACTGTCATTTTATCCAAAAGGAGAACGGGTTGATGTTAAGTCTGTGATTAAAAATAGGTTTCAACTAAACGGGTTTCTGGGGGGAGACTCCCAGGGCCAGGCAAAGGGATTACAGTTAATTCTAAACATGCCGTACTTTAAAACTATTATGAGACAATAATTTTAGCAGTTCTACAGATGATTAAAAAGTCATTTTCTAAAATATTCTCTGTGGAGTTACGTTTTTTAAAAGAAAACATTTAATTGCTCCAATCAAGCATAGCTCCTTTCTGCTTATGGTGTAATTTGTATACCCTGATCACACGGTGTGTGGCTATTTGTCATAATTTCCTAAGTGTATATTCCCCACTGTAGTGATTGGCTATCATTAATTGTGAATAATTTCCTGCTCATTAAAGTACTGCAAAAAGAGGGAACAACAGGGCCCAGCAAACAAAAGGGGGATGGAAACGCTTAGTCTGAGTCCTCTTTGCAAAACCGCGTGAAGTTTTTCAAGACTTTATAAATGTGATACCCACTGGGAAGATATTTTAAAAATGATATAAGCAAGTGACGAAAAGGTTTCTCGGTAAAACTGGGCATGCCTGATGCTTTTCCTGCTTTAGGTCGCAATCGTTTTATGCGACTCATAAATGATCTTTCCTTTGGAACACTGAAGCTTGCTGCAACCCTTCTCTTCGCCAGGTAGGTTGAACCACACTGACAGGAAGCAGGGGACTTCGGGAACTTTGGAAAGGATGGCCCCAGAGGGACCACTTCAGAAAACAGTGATACCACTACCCAGCTAGGGAGCATTAGACCCTTGCAATGTGCAAACAGCTCCGAAGATACACTATCTAGAAGTAACATCTCTCTGTAAGGAGCTTAATGAGCTGCTCAGGAGGAGTAACACTCACATGAAGGAAAACAACTCAGGCTGACTTAGCACAGAGCACACTTCAGGGCGGCGAGGGCGGAGCGCTGGGCGAACATCCGCTGTCAGCTGCCGTGGTCCTCGATCTACTGTCTTGGTGAAACAGGAACATCGTATGCACTTAAACTTCATATGGGACCGCCTGCTCCCTGGCCACCCTTGCCACTCTTTTCAGGTGAGGTCTTCCCACGCGAACCACCTCTGCTCTCCGTGCGTCTGTCTGCCCTTCTTGGTCTCCGAACTCTCCCACCCACGGTTCAAACAGCTCCCGAATGCCCACTGCTTTCTCCACGTGACCTGCCACGAGTCAGCCCAGAAAAGCTCACAGAGCGCTCTTCGGCCTCCCTGATGACGTGGCTTGGCGGCCTCCTCAGGCCTCAGACCAGTGGGTGTACCGCCTCTCCACGCACCTTGGGAGACACTGTGCTCAGGCCTCTGATTCATGTATTTGTTGACATTTTCCTTACTTACATATTTGTTGAGACTTTATTTTTCAAATCAAATCAGTACCTGTATACTGGTCCCTTATTATCTGCAAGGCATGTCTATCTAAATCAATGTTGAACAGTACAACCTTCCTACAAAATTTTCCACAGCACGTTGAGCAAACAGGCTGATGTTACAGTTACTGGCATTATTACCAACGTCATCATCATCAAGGCATCCTGGACTTGGATCAGACAAAGAACGCCATCAAAGGGCCCATAAGCTGTGCCAACTGATCTTACATATGATAATACAAGCTTCTTCCATGGCTCCTCTTCCCTTTGTGTGTGTGAGCGCACGCCCGTGCATGCACCCACGTGTGATTCTTCTTGTTTCACCCGACATGGTAACATGCAATTTTGGAAAACATGGATGTATTCTGTTGTGCCCACAGACCACGAAGACAATGAATTCGATGGGTCCCCCAGGTTCAGATAATACTTCTAAGCAATACTCGACCCGGTTCTTTGTCTCAGGCTGTATGAATGTTACCAACAGAAGAGTCGGGATGAACTCAATCACGTACGGAATATTAAATGATCAAAGCACAGGAAATACTTCAGTCGTGATGCATACGTGCTGTGCAGTGAAATTCTCTTCTCGTTAGTCACTGCTAGATCCCTTATCTAAAAGTGAGTGAAACTGTCTGGAATTCTGTAGACATCCAGCACCCATTTGACTCCCCACACAGGTCCTCCCAGAGCCCTTTCTCCTTGAGTCTCATAGAACTTCTATTTTGATGCCCATTTTGGAGAATATTCTCAAATTCATGATTGTGGGCTCAGCATTCTGTCTTTATAGTATAGATGTTTTTAGTAACATGGTAAGAAGTCCATCAACTACAATAGATTTTTCAGGCTAACTTTCTTTGTATTCCCTTGCCCCGAACGTGTTTGTTGTATGAGAACTGCTCACATTCGTTGTATAAGCAGTCTTGGAGGCAATCTGTTCTTGCAGCCTCACCTCTTTGGAAGTAGAAGGAACGAGGCTTAGGGGTTCAATATGGGGGATCAAAAATTATGCTGAAGAAAAGATAGGACTTATTTTTAGGGTATTTTTTAAATGTCTTACTTTAAAGACAATACGAAGATTTCTTTTTTTTTAATTTGGATCTGTAGACGTATAGTTAAAAATTTAGGAAATAAAACTAAACTCTCTTCAGTACAGATAATTGCCAGAGGAATAAAAAAGTACTTTATCAACACACACCAACACACATATATGAGTTATGAGTAAGTGAGCTGAACTAGGGCGGAGAGTACAGGAGCTGGAAAAAACGCTGTCTCTCTCCTGTTTAAGGCCAGTGTCACCTTCCGTCTGTCACATCTTTCTCCATGACCCTCAACTCTCCCTCTCTGCTAGATCTCACTCTTTCGGACATACAGACAGGTCGAAATTCTTCTTATTGTAAAACAAAACCGAAGGGAGACAAATACTGCTACCCCCTTGACCTTGTATTTCCTTGAACCTGAACCTTCTCTCTGCTCATCTAAACCCCGATATGGACAGAGGAGGAGGAACGCTCCCTATGAAAAGACTTCAGTCCTTAATTCCTGCTTCCCATCTAATAATCAGCACAGCAGTGTTTCCTCCGGCCACTCCTCGAGGTAAACTGGTCTCATTCAGGTGGCCGTTTCATTCTCAAACTAAACGGGCACTTCCAGCTGTGACCTTGCTAGACCACGGGTCTCACTGACAGCTGATGGTCATCCGGGAGCTGCTTCCTGAGTTTTAGGTTATCAGACTTGTGGATTCTCCTAATTCCCCCGCCACACCTTCCCTCAGTCCTTTGTGAATCTCCTTTTTCGCTCATCATTTTAAACATAGTGTTTCTTTTTTTTTTTTCCCCTCAGTCCACTTCTTTTTTCATTTTCTCGCCCCTGGATATTTACATGTAGACAAAACTCGATTTATACCTTCAAACAGAGCCATTCTCCTCAGATATAAACCTTAATATCCAGATGCCTCCCTGACATAACTACTTAAAGGACTTCAAAGTATTTTAAAGTCAATAGTCCCAAATGGGATAAATCAAATCTTTCCCACAAAACATGTCCTTAACCTCCTGCTCCCCACCTCCATGGATGGTTTTAACAGGATCACCCAAGACACCTGGCATCATTATTGACCACTGCATTTCCTAATGCCTAATATTTTCAATCAGTCTTAGTAATCAATTATTTTACTTTAAAAATAATTCGTAATTCTTTTACTTTCTCTGCATACCTACTACACTGTCCAGCTTAGGTTTGGAAGATCTTTCTCAGGGCTATTACAGTAGTGTCTTAACTGGTTTCTTTGCTTTATTCTTGGTCTGTTTAAATATATATTTCATGATCCTTAAAGAGTAACAGCCTTTGAGCTCAAGCCATTTATGTTTTCAATAAATATATTTTGAAATCTAATGATGTGTTAGAGCACTGCTAGCCCATCTTTGCAACAGACGCAATGGATGTCTTCATCTTGTCGAGTCAGATTGAGGCCAATCGGACCGTCTAAGATACTAGTTTGGGCACATGGTGAGGGTCAGGATAGAGCAAGGTTGCCAGTGATTAGAGACAAACCTGAAATATCAAACAGGGAAGTGAGTGGAAGGATACAGTGATGATGTCAGAAGACAGCAGTGGGACCACAGGAGATAGTCATTCTCCACCACACACGGCTCTTTACAATCAAACAATAGGTCATACGAACAGCATGATCTGGGGGAGGCATTATGAGCACAAATCAACAGCTTAAATATTATATGCTGTATTTATAACATGGAATACTATGCAGTCGTTAAGAATTAATTTTCCAATAACATTTAGTATTTGTAAGGGTACATCCCCAGTATAATAGAAAGGAGGAAAATCAGTAAAAACTAGAATAAGATGATCTACTTTCAAAATTTGTACCAAATATAATAATTATAAGAAAAGATTTTATAGTTTTTGATAAGTAGCAAGAGAAAATTATGAAAGTAACCAGAATTATAGGTAATTTTATCCTCTTTATCTAGTTCTATATTTTATATATTCTAAAGTATGAATGCCTTACATTTATAACCTCAGAAAATAAATGCTATTAAGTGTAAGATGACCCTGGTGACAAACTCAATTAATACCTAAAAAACTCAAGTGAATTATATGTTTCATAGGTTAGATATCACATGGGTCATAACATGAACAAACTGCATTCATAATTTAATTTCATGGTTTATGTTCTAGTATATAAAATATTTCAGAATGTCAAACGTAAAGTTGATACATGAATTTAACATCTATCTTTATGAAAGAAAAGAAGCTCCATGCCACCACCATCTCTCTCTCACAACACAGCCCAATCATTCAAGCACACTTTTAAATAGCACTTCTTGTATTTGAAAAGTTATGGAGTAATCAAACAGTGACCTTTAGTGCTCCGCCACGAAATGCAATTCAGCTTTGTATGGCATCCAAACTAATCAATATCCTATTATGATCACAGACGGGATTTTACAACTGAGAAACAGCAGCCAGGGTGTCAGATGTGCCTTTGTTTTTTCTAACACCAGAAATTTGGTGGCTTTGCATAGGAAACCATTTTAGGTAAGGACATCAATTCATTTCTCCCTTTGAACCGGACAATGAAGTTTTAGCTTCTAATTCCACCTTAATGTCAAGACGCTAAGGCTGTATTAGGCACCATTGCCTCACACAGACTTACTCGTTACAAATGGTGAAAATACATACATGAATTTGTTTTCATCTTGCCTGTACATTCTGAATAGATCTGCAAAAACTGGTGTGTGTCGTACTGGGAATCGGGCAGACCACAGGAACGCCACGAGATTTAAGTATACTTGATTTGATTATGAAGATGCAATAACTGGCTACGTAACCAGTTTATTAAGACAGTTGTTTAGTTCATTAATAATGATGCAACCAGTTTCATACAGCAATACAAATATATTTGAAATGCTTACAAGACACTTGAAAATCTGACAGTTTGAGAAATGCAGTCCAGGGAAAAGGTTGTTTGTTGATTTTAGCTTGAATGGGTTTCCAGGGCAAAGTTGGTTCTATTAAAGGTTATGGCAAACACTATCAGTTGGCTCATTTGATGAATTCTTACCACAGGTGAGAGCATCAGGGCCAACTGATTTTAAAGATTTCTTTGAACACTTATATAGCCAAAAATGCATAGGATTTCCGACAATGCTTCTTGGATATGGCATGCTTTGGAGATTCACCACCAGCATGTATGTTTGTGAATGCTATCTAAGCAGAACTGAAGAACATTAGAGATGGATGTTGATAAATTTACCTCAAAAATAAATACAAACATCAGGAGAAGAAAGGAGAGAAGCGTATTACCACCACCACCCACAAGATGGGTATTTTGGCAAAATTCTTACGCTAGCAGGTAAATTAACCAAGAAAACGAACCTACAAAGACGCAAGCATCATTACTGGAAACAAAGACTGACCTTCACGAAAGCCCTGTTGGTCCTTCTAGCTACTAAGTAAGTTGAAGGGGGAAAAAAATCCCTAATGACTTTTACTATAAATGGCATTTAAAGAAATCAGACAAAATGAACAAAAAAATGTTTTCTGTATACTGAAGAAGGGCCACATTTCTATCATGTGTATTCATTTCTTCAGTACATACACATGTTCCTAAAACCTTTCATTACAATAAACTTTAGATGTCTTGGTTTGGAGCTCATGGCTGAAAAGTGACCAAGAAAGTAAAATTATGAGGTTATCATGTCACTCTGAACTTGAAGAGATTTACCTTCTGTTCTGACATTTATTACATCAATAACATAAATTTCTTGAAAAAGTTCTTTGAGTCAGGATCTGTTCCGTGCAAGGGGATTGCATCTCTCTCTCTGGGGGTCCTAAAGAGTCTCTGTCCATTTGACTCATAGGGGTGATTAAAATAATAATAACTAATAGTCATTGAGTGCTTGCTGTAGGCTGTCCCTGTGTAAGTCCTTTATAAATACTATTGTTTTCAATTCTCTCAAACACACTATGGGGTAGATGTTATAAGCCTCATATTCCAGATGAGGAAACTGGGGCACAGAAAGTTTAAATAATTTGCCCAACATCCATATCCAGAGGAAGGTGGGCAGTCTGTCCCCTGAGTCTGCCCACTACGCACCACCTCCCTCTGTCACCGTGAGCACACTGGTCGCCCTCTTTCCAGGGGCTGGACAGCAAGGAACAACTGCCTTCTTCTCACAGTCATCGTTCCCTTAGATGGGAATCATTTTCTTTCCAGAGATAATGACTCAAGGGAAAAATTCACCAGCAGCAAGTAGGGCTTAGCTTTGACTCCTTGTATCTGCAGGAGTGTGATCTAGTGCCCTCTAGAGGGGAGGAAGGAGATTATGGGCTATTTAGGGTTTTTTATGAATACAAGTGGGGAAATTGCATTAAGAAAACATAAACATAGATGCTTGAAAAACGTACACTCTTATTATGAAATCTCTCTCTCTCTTTTTGGTAAAGTTGCTTATCTTCCTGTAATGTGGAAAGGATAATGTGCTCTGAATGTTATGCAAATTAACTGCAGCCAACAGGATAACATTAAAATAAAGAACATTGGAAAATACATAGTAAAATATTAAAATGTCAAACGTAATTATTTAGGTAGTACAATTTCACAGCTGTATGATTTGAAGACACCAAAAATTACCTAAGGAATGCTCGAATTAAAGAGAAGATAATTAGTGAAAAACCCATTGTTCTTTTGCGGAGAGGTCTGGTATCCCTCCAGTCACCACGGAACCAGGGCATCTGCGCGGCGCAGAGAGGTGTACACCGCGCACCAAAGACTCATCCTGACTTAGAAGAAATCTGATCTGCCTGGAAATCAGGGTTTTGCGGACGTTGAAAATAGAAGAGTTTTTTTTTTTTTTTTAAATCCAAGGCAAAGAAATATATTACTAACATTTTAGATAATCGTACTCATTAAATACTTGATGAATTAGTGAATGAATGCTGGTTCTAGTTCTACCATAAAGGTCAAACACTCTCCAGTTCTCTTTTTATGTATCGTCTAACTTCTCACCCATCTTTGTTGTACTAATGAAATGAAGATATCCATCACGGTGTAACTGTGAGCTGGGGGGATCTAAATTACCTTCATCTGGCACCATTCCAACATACTATAAATGAGGTAATTGTCCTTGACTATAAAATTTGCATTTTCAAGACTTAATTGCTATCATTACATCTTTTTGTAATTCTATTAATTTAACTGAATGGAGCGTTTGGTTTTTATGGTTAAAAATTTGCATTAAAACATTGTACATCTAAATAGAATTTTAATATTTTTATCAAAAGCTCAGTAACAGTTATCCCAGAGGAGCTACGTAATTTCTCAAGAAAAAGTAGGAAACTGTCAACCAGCAGGCTTTATCCTCAGTGAGCACTAGTAGACCTTTGTCACTTGGCAAATGCTTCACTCTGGGATTTGAGAAGTCACTGAGGCCACGTCCTGCATGGGGTCCTCTTAGTTAATCGCTAACAGGAAGTCTGTTAGCCGAGGCCAGTGCATGGATGGGTGCCCTTCCCTATGACCGGCCTGCTGCTCGAGGCCTTTCCCTCTCACCCTCAGTGACTGGTCGTCCTAGGTCCGCGTGTGTTTGCGTCCTGTTAGGACAGCCTGTTCTCCCTGCCCTGCCCCCTCCGAGCTCCGTGTTTATGTGCACATGTCTGATCTCCCAGCCACAGTTCACTGCACAGAGCAGTTAGGAAAACGTCACAATTCTCACTGCTACTGGAGGGCGCCACTGACAAAACGTTCCACCTTAGTCTTTGGACTCTAACTGGTCACTGGACAAGTAAGAGAAACGTCACACTAATTAGCATATACAAAACATTCTCTAAGTAAATTTGAATATGAATGTGGAATCTTTCTAGCAGATTAACTAAAGCACTTTCTTAAGTCAAGTTACATATAATTGCAGTTAATAAAGTTGACCTTTTACTTAACAACTCTCCAACCCTTTAGACCTTTGAAAACGACCAGCGTCTTGGTTTTCAGGGCAACCAAGTTTGGTTGAAATCAGAAGAGGACTGAGGCAAAATTTCACAGTAAAGTTTGGAAGGAGGAGTAGAAACTCAGCAGCAGCCTGTGTTTTAAGAGATTTTTGGGGTGTAGTGATTTCTCCTCCTTCCACTAGCTGTGAAAATGAGAGTTCTTGGACACTTGTATTTACACCTTCCTTCATGCAAAGATGACAAGTATTTGCAGGAAGTGAACCAGGAGATGTCATTTAGAGGCACGAAGAACCTTAGATTTACTCTATGCAAAGCATTCATTTGGAAGATGAGGAAAGGAAGCCCAGAAAAGCTCTGAGACTTGACCACAGACTTACATTTAGCCGGTGGCACAGCTCCATCTAGGAGTCAACGTTCTTGATTCCGGTATCAACTTCCTCTCTGATACTCAAACCTCTTCTCCTGAGGAAAAGCACCGCAGGCTGCAGATGAAGCCGTGGAGCCTGGGAGGGTTTAATGAGAAGTATTAGATACCAGCCCTGGACGCCAGGATTAGCATCTCATTGAACCATCTCTCTGCCTCAAAGATCTTTCTCTAAATATTTCCAGCCCCAGCCCCTGAAGCCCACTACATGGAAGGGCGTGTGTCTAGCCAACTACGAAGCTGTGATGTGTCACCTAGGTTTCTTTATCCACCAAACCGACACACCCACAGATCCTACATGTGACATCACGTCGAGTGCATTCAGAGGCACTAAATGTGGCAACTCCCACCTCCAAACAAATTCAAGGTGCACTCGTGGGAAACACAGGGCTGTACTGTCCCGTGGGGCACGCTGTAACGTATCTACTTAGCAACGGCATCGGGCGTGAGCCATAAATGAAAAGAGAAACATCACGCTAATTAGCATATACAGAACTTGCAGCTGTGCATGTCCGAGGACACAGTTTGGACCCTTTTGACTGAACTGAGCCCGTCATTTCAATGATATTATCTTTGACCAATATGAATGAAATCAACCCGCTGTTGATGGATTGATCTTTGCAACAAGAACATTTCATGCTCCAACAGGAAATGCATATTATCTCTGCCTCTTGCCCCAAATCCTCACCCACAGTGCGATTATTCGTAGCTTGGAATGCCCTGTGCTTTACATCCTTAAAGCACGAAGATATTCTGAGTTTGTCCTTTTAGAAGAGGGCAGGTACTGAGCACACATTTATTACTTCCACTGGCCGAGTGAAAAGACTCCATATGAACACTGACTATATTTCCCTCCTTCCTCATTTAGTAAATATCGCAATTCAAAGAAATCCTAAATATCGCAATTCAAAGAAATCCAAGTCAATTTAATAAACTTTTACTGAGCTTCTATCATTCTAGGTACCGGGATCTCAGAAGCACCGTCTCTCTGCCTAAGGAATCTATTTCTCTTGTCTGAACAGCTACTCCTGGTATCACTTACTTCTTTCTATGCTACTTAGAGAGGGTTTTGTTCGTTTTAATTATATTCTAACTCCCAAGCTATTTTTTAAGGAAAAGAGGAATTTGAAAGCACACCTTATTCTTTAGATTCTGATCTACTCCTCTTGTCACAGCATCATGAGTAACAGCACCACTTTTCACCCACCGATATGTTCTGCTTTGGATGCTAAATTCGGTCTGCACAACGTAGTGCTTGGCTTGCTGCTGGCTTAGAGACCAGACAGAAAAAGGCAGGAAAGGCAGAGCTTCAGAGAACGAACCCTGCATCTGATCTCGGGTCCGTCACTGGCCGAAGGATCACGGGTTAATCCCTTCAACGCGCCAGGCATCAGCCTCCTAACCTGCAAGACAGAAAGAGTAACACGTTGCTCTAAGACCAAAAATTTCAAAAGTTGGAAAGCAATCTGTAAAAACAAAGCACTGTCTAACCATTCCAGTAAACAATTGAGGCTGGTGAGGATGGTAGAGGCAGTGTGAGAGTCACAGAGCTCAGGAAGGAAGGACCCTGAGCGTATCCAGTCTAACCCTAGTATTTAGGTCTTTCCTCTCCAAGTCTTACCAAGCACTTACCCACAGGTAACTGAGTAATGCCAAGAGTAACAATGGCAGTAATAATCATGGCCGTCACTTACTGCATCTGTACAATGGGCCACGCATTGTGTCAGCTGCTGCCCTGCTGTTACTAATCTCATCTTTCCCCTTTTTACATGCAGAGAAACCGAGGCTCAGAGTGGTTTAATAATTTAAAATGGGCACAAGTTAATGAATGGCTGAGCTGGGTTTTGAATAAACACCTTCTATCATTGCCAAATGCCTTTGCTGAGTGTCTGTCCTGGTGGGAATTTCCAACATGGAAACAGTAATATCAACACATGCTTTCACAGATGTACACACACACACACACACACACACACACTGTCTCACATGCACACACCCACATACACCAAGTAGCTAGACAGTGTAGTAAAGACATATGCACACACTGTACATACAGTTCTCTGTCCAAACCAAAACTTTTTAAAGTCGTGATTTCCTTTAAGACACCTTTAAAAACAGACTGTTTTAGAGGGTGGGGGGTTCTGTATATGATCACAGGTATAAAATATAACAAAATGTTTTCTATAAAAGTGTTCATTTTTAATACTTAATTGTCCTATATTTAAAGTAATTATTTTTTCATTTAAGTGATTTTTATTTAATTGACCACTACATAAACACAATTAATTTTCAATTCAAAACTATAACTTTCCGTTAAACCAAAGAATTGACTATTATTTGCATGTCTTTACCGCTGTGTTAAATTTTTAATCTACATAATTTCCTTCTTTAAAAAAATAACATTCATCACTTTTCAATAATGCCTTTCATTAGGCAAGAGAATATGCTTCCTACACAGTTAATTTTATTTATTAGGTATTTCAACTACTTTATTTAAATGTTAAAGCTGTCAGCTTCTTGTGAAAAAGCACAGACGCATCATAGTAATAATTGAAACTCTCCTCAGTATAGAATAATTTTCCCCAAATTCTTAAAAAATTGCAAATTTTCAACAATACATCGCATGCTGTTTTACTTTATGCACAGTTTGAAGAGGATTGTTTTAATCTACTTGTATTAAAATTCTCTGTTTTAGTTCTCCCATCTCTCAGAAACCCAGCTGTTACTCAGACACTGGGACAAATCTTGCCAAAGATACTCAAGTGCCTTCTACTGTGAACAGCTCCCCCCCGCCCAGTCTACCCCACTAGTAAGAGGATTCAGCAGGAGATGATAGCTGTTCATCACAATATGCTGAAGGTCAATAATTGCACTAAACTGTAATTGTGAAAATGGTATACTGAATTAAAATTATATACTGTGGTGCTAGGTTGAAAATCTACCTATTTTTTATATTGATGGTATGAAATATGATTGATTTTTAAAGAGGTAGAAAAACATAGCTGCGACAAGTATATTCTTGAAAGCCTAACTAGGTTTATATCTTGGATTCCTCACTTGCTAACTGAGTCATCTAGAACGAATGATTTAACCTCCCTCGGCAACTGTTTCCTCACCTGTAAAATGGGATAATGATAGCGTCTGCCCCACAGAGTTCTTGGCAAGAATAAATGAGTTAATTCACATAAAGCTGTCAGAACAATGCCTGGCACATAATAAATGTTCAATAAACGCTGATCATTATTATATCCAGCACCAGGGTCAAGACGGGTTACCTTGTTGGCACTCAATAAAATTTGCAACTGAACCAAATGAACGTTTGACGCAAGTGAGTTGCAAATAATTACATAACACTTCATATGAGTTCATCTGAATAAAATGACCCCCAAGAAGGCACACCTGAAAGCAAACTCAGGCTAGTGTGGATGAAACAGACATGCATGAGGATTACAATATTCAGTAGCAAACTTTTTTTTTTAATGAGGGGAAGTTTCTGTCTGTGGGCTGTTGCAACAAGAACTCTGTAAATACCTTGTCTGTTACAGAGTAAGAAATTGTCACAAAAGGAAAACCTCAAGGTGTTCAAACGCATTTAAAATACTGAGTCACCAGTGCTACTTCCAAAGAAACAATACCTTCTACTAGTTTCCACTTTTGCTTAAACTATCAAAACAAAATAGCAATGACGAAACTTATTATTTTAATCAAGTTTCCACATCAAAATCCCACCTCTCACCACTCTGGGCAAATGTCTCAGCAAGAGGGGTTTTGATATTCTGTTACCACAAGTGTTGAAATAGTCTGGTGTAAAACTTCACCCCAGCAAACAAAGGTCTGTGTACTTGGAGACGACCAAGTGGCTTGCTGAGTCACTGGCTTGCATCTGGTTATCTGATGTACATCTTTTTGATGTGTGGATCCAGTGACTAAGCCAGGGGTTCAAAGCATCTATGCTGTCCCGACCAGCTGCCACAGAAAGGTACAGAACACAGCCGTGCTTCCAAAACTTGCTCCAGAGGGTCAACCCAGAGAGCTACTAGCATTTCATTCCTGCAGAAGGGCATTCCCCTCACTTTTCAATGTCTGAGACATTCCCTTGTCAATAATGAGTTGCCTCCTGCACATGTGTGTAATAGATTGCTCCCCAAAGTAGCTGTCCTGATTTATTCTTCACTAGTAGTGCATGGCTTGCTCTCTCTCTCTTTTTTCTTTAACTACTCTTGGCATTCTCCTTTTAACCATGCAATTTTTATCACTGGGATAAAAATAAAGCTTTCTTCTTTTAGTTTGCAATTCTTTTAGGATTAGTTAGATTGGCCACCTTTTCATATGCTTATTGACCATTGCATTCTCCTGCTGCTTGAATTTCCTGTTCAGATACTTTGCTCATTTATATAGTGGGTTCATTTTTTTCTGTGAGTGACTTTTTAGATTTCTTTACATTTTCTAGGAAATAGTCTTTTTTTAGTTCCCTGTATTGTTTTTCTTTCCCAGTCTGTGGCTACTATTTATTCCCCCTTAATGTCTTCTAAAGTACTTCTATTTGGAAATCATGTCAAACTCCAAAGTTCCAAGAATAAGAAGAGTGCAAAAAAATACCTGTGCATATTTTGCCCAGATTTTTTATTGTTAATATTCTACCCTATTTATGTGTAAGGAAGTTTGTGTACATATACGTATGCTTAGGTAATACATTGATAAAGCATTTTTAAATTTAAGACAAAAATCCACACTTCTTGTGCATAATATGTGGTAAAAATATAGTTCCATTTTTTTCCTAGAGATGAACAAAGTTCAGGTCCCCATTAAGTGTTATCAGCCAGTATTTTCATATGGATTTATAATTATGCTTGTCATAGGAGATACCCACAGCTGTAGATACAGGTATAAATATATACACATGCACACATAAAGAGACCACAGGAACACAACAAGCAGAAACAGACACCTTCTCTATGTATCTATGTAACTATATGTATAACCTGTATCTGAATCTACATCTATCTGTGTAGACAGAGGACCTATGTATATATACAGGTAGTTTTGCAGGCATAGCTGGGAGATATCGTGGGTTCAATTCCAGATCACCACAAAAAAGTGAATTACATGGATTTTTTGGTTTCCCAGTGTATGTTTACAGTCTATTATAGTCTATTAAGTGTGCAATAGCATTATGTCTAAAAAAACAATGTATAAATCTTAACTTAAAAAATACTTTATTGCTAAAAGATGCAAATTATCATCCGAGCCTTCAGTGAGCCAGAATTTTTCGCTGGTGGAGCCTTGATGTTGGTGGCTGCTGACTGATCAGGGTGGTGGCTGCTGAAGGCTGGGGTGGTTGTGGCAATTTCTTAAAATAAGACAGCAGTGAAGTTGGCCACATGGATTGGCTCTTCCTTTCAGGAACAATTTCTCCGCATGACTGCATGAGGTTAAATCTCTACAATGGATTCCTTACTCTGTATTATTCCTAGTACTTCTGTTTCTCTGATCAAACCCTAACTTAGGAATATAAAAATACTTACATCTATCGATCTATCTAGAAAACCACGAGTACAGCTCTCATTCCAAGCCCAAACCATGAGGCTCGTCCTTACCTCCTTCTTTCCATGTTTGTAACTCTTTTCTAATAGTGAGAAACACAGCTCCCATTAGAATTAATAGATTTACTTATGTGATCCATTCCTCTGAATGTAACCAGCCTCCCATAATCACCCAATGTGGACGCCCTCCTCAACACACTTTCCACTGACACCCAGCCAGCTCACTTCTCCATGTGGGCACACTTCTTACTCTGCTGGAGTCTTCTGGCCCTGCTAGGGTCCTGGCCCATATTCCTGAGTTGCCCACCTTGCCCTCCCCTGCCCTGTGTCCCCCTCTCCTCACTCTGCTCTGACCCTGACACCGTGGGTCACCCATCTCCATTCTCCAGCCCCCGCCCCTTGTCTGGTGTGGACACCTGTATTGCTCACCTCCATCTAATGGCTTTAGGATTGAATTTTTCAGGAAGGAAAAGGAGGAGGAAAAGGTCGTGGAAGAGGAAACATAACTTGCTCTTACGTTTGTATGATATTTCATCTTGAATAACTTTCTAAATCAAGAGGCTATTTTTTCTTTTTATGCAAATTTTAAGATACAGTTCCTTCATTTCTGTTTCTCTGATTGCTGAGAAGAATGATGTTGATTCTAATTGTTCTCTTACTATAGGTAATGTATTTCTCTTTGATTGATTTAGAGGATTAGTTTTTCTTTCCCATACGTTCTGCAGTTTTGCTGCAATGTGTCTGTATAATGGATTTACTTATTTGTTTTCTGTTGGGTACTTACAATAACATTCTGTTCTGAAGACTATGTATTTCTTAAATATTGAAAAAATATCAGTAGTCATGGGAGACGATGGAGGTTGTGAACTAACCCTGCTGTGGTATCATTTTGCAATATATACACATGTATCTTAGACTTACATGATGTTATCTGTCAATTGTACTTCAATAAAGTTGGAAAAATAAGTTAAAAATAAAATTTTTAAATAGTGATGCTTATACACGAAAAGACTATTTGCAGATGCTTTGATTTTTAAGATTACTATTTGGCTTATTAAAGTTAAATTTGAAAGCCAAAAAATAACAGTTACTTTAAAAATATTGCTCTCCATCATTCTGTACTCTTTTCTTCCAGCTCTTATATGACAAATGTTGGACGTGCTCAATTGATCTTTCTTTCCTCTTCATTGTTCCTTTTTTAAAAATCTTTTTTTTTTGTCTTGTGTTCTTTTGGATTCCAGAGCACAAGCTTTCAATTCAATAATTGTCATGTCTACTGTGATTAGACTAGAGTATATATCATCTGTTTTACTAAAAGCTTTTAAAAAATTTTTGTGAAAAAAAAATTCGATGAATCCTTGATCAGATTAATGTACTACATACCAGCTGTGTGACCTTGGATAAGCTACTTCTTCACTGTACCTCAGTTTTCTCATAATTAAATGAGGATAATTGTTCCTACCTTATTGGATTGCTGTGCTCTCATTGTTAGCTGTTATTATTATTATTTTGTTATTTTAAGTTTTTACTTTTTCCTGTGTTTCAAATTATAGCAGTATTATATCCATCTGTTCTTGTTTCATTTACGCCTGTTTTTGTTTCATATTTAGAAATCATGTTTTCCTTTTGAATATACAAAACATACATTAAAAGACTTGCCAGACTCAGCTACAGAATTATTTTAATCTATAAGAAATTTTTATCCCCACCGATCTTGTTAACTTCCTTCCTTATCTTTCTTAGATTATTCACATGCCTTAGAAATTTCGTTTGTATGTTTGTCTTGAGTGGAAGTTTCCCATAGTCCTTACTTTCCCTCTCTGTTCTAACTCCTTCCTATCCAACAATTTTCTACTTTTCTTCTATGATTCTAATCCCAAACCAGGTCAAATCACAGAACCAGGTTTTCTGACTCAAAGAGATGCTGGAGAAATCACACATCCAATTATGGAAGCAGAGGGCAGCTTGGATTCACTTCTGGTAGGAACACTGTACCTGCTGCCTCTTGTTTTATGATTCCCAAAAAGCACAGTTTCAGACAGAGGTTAGCAATGAAGTTTTGTCGCATTTTCAGGCTTCAAATTATGAGAAGGCTCTTTTATTTCTATGGAGCCCATTTAGTTTCCATTTCCCTTTCGAGAGACAAACTGTCAGCTGCAGCTGTCTGCGTCAGGCTTTTTACTCTCCTGACGCTTTATGTTTCTGTTCTCTCCCTGGCCGTGGAGGTGTTTAATTTGTTTTTGATCCCATGTCCTTTTAGTTTTTGTTTTACTAGTAATTATTTTTTTAATTTATTATATTTATTATTATTTACATCTGCTATTTGCATGTGTTGGGAGCTTAACTTGCCCACTTAATTCCTGGATAGTTATGTGTCTTTTGTCTATACTTTGGTTAAAGTTGACACAAACTGTCAGTGTATATGTTGGCTTTTTACATAACAAACAGATACCCAGCACACACACCCCTAACCGTAAATCACTCACCGTGGCTCAGAACGTTGAACACATACAACATAAGTACACGCAGAGAAATGTCTATATGTTCCCAAGACATTAGAAACAAGTTACAGTTTTGTCATGTTTTTTTCTGGTTGAGTTCTAGGAAATGTAAACGTGTGTTCCGAGCTGGAAAAAAAAAAGGATTTGTAAGAAAGAATCACGTTTGTGATCATAGCTGACAGAGTTGACGGAGACTCTCCCTCAAAGAAACAAAGAGGCGAGAAGCGCATCGTAACCTCCAGGAGGCAGTGGTCCTTCATCTGAGGAATGCCAGGACCCACTGCCGTTTTGTCCAGTTTGTTATGGACGTGGAATAATGTTTCAGATGCTCTGAAGATGTGTCATGTTACAAGATTTTTGTTGTTGTTGTTGAAAGAGGAAAACAGTAGTGGCAAGACAGCGCTGATTTTCAAGAAGTGAATCACATTCCAAAACCACAGTTCTATTTTGTCAGACAAAAGCTAGAAAACATACTGTCATTTCTAAAACTACTAACTGTGTATTCATTTGTTCATGATGTTTAAAACATAAATGGATGTTAAAAGGGAATGATTTTCATTGTGAATCCAGTTAATAGATGGCACATACCGAAGTGATGTGCTGGCCCACAGAAGTGGGATTTGTTAAAAAAAAAAAGAAAAAAGTGGAAAAACCAGTTTTGCAGTACTGTTCCGATCACCTAGATCTGTCATCAAAAAGAGACTGAAAATAATTTTGGCTTGCATCCTGGGTCCCGTGAGTCCATTCCTTCTCCCAGAAGTGGGCTATTCACCTGGGAGAGCTGGTCTGGGACTATCTTAGATCCTGTTTGAGATCCAAAGAAGCAACAAACATTTTATGACAATGCTATGTGAAAAATGTAATGATGACAGTAGGCAAGAGATTTCATGGGGCTGTGAACACGGAAGAGACCTCTAACCTAAGGTGCAAGGGTCATCCCGGTGAGTGCGGCAAATCAAGTTCAATCTTGCAGGTAATGATGTAAGACAGGGTCTGAGGCAAGAGGACAGCCCAGCAACAGGCGGTGAGCTGCTCCCACGTCCTGGGGAAGCAGGCACGTGGCCTGCAGGAAGGGATGCACTTGCCTACAGCAAGAGGACTGCTGAGAAGGAATCCTCAGCAGTGGAGGGGGAGGGACTCAAGATGACTCTCACGAGGGTCCCCCATAATATCTGCCAGGTTCAGTGAGAACCAGCAGAAGCTCACTGCAGCGCTCATCCAGCAAGACTGTCCTGCTCGCTTCCCCTCCACCCAACCCCCTTTCTCTTCGACTGATCCATCCTGGAGGGCCAGGCATCCGGATCAGCAGGAGTATAAGTACGAAGCCGGGGGAAGGGGGGCGTAATGCCCCTCTTAGCACCACAGTCACAGGAACAGGAGAGGAACAAGCCCGCGGAGAACACACTGAAGGATGGGGAAGATCGAAACAAAATTCCTTGATGATTATGCCTCACAAGTTGTGTCGCTTTGATGTCACATCGATGCGTATAAAATGGGATTCATAATAACACTCACTTCGAATGGATGTTGTGAGGATGAAGAGAGGCAATGTGTCCCAAAACATGGCACACACCCGGCTTAAAGGCAGTGCTCCGTTGTTTTCATATTCCTCCTTTCTTACCTCTATCATATGAACTTGTATGGCTTGGATGGAGAATTGAATTGATTAGTAAAGGGGAGAAACAAATTAGGAAGAGACAGAGTGGAAAATCTCACTGACCTGTTAATTGTGGGCATCATACAGGGGAGGCCCACAAGACGGACGGAGGCTGAGAGCGGCTGTGGGGATGGGAGGACGAACTCTCCATCACCCGAGAGCGAGAGGTCCTTCCACTCATCAGCCTCCAAGCGGGAAACAGCACGTGGGCTGCCATCTTGAGCCTGGGCAGCTGATTCATCTGTTCTCTTGTTTATTTATTCAGATAAAAATCTTTTGAGATTCCCTAGGCACGTCTCTGAGACGGACGGTCCGAAGTCAGAGGAGAAGAGACAAATACTCCTTATAGAAAAACTCCTCAATGTCAAGTTAAAAATTTCCCCCTAGTAATCCATTACATGACCTGCTTTCTGAAGGTTCCTTCGTAAGTACGCGGCATGTAAGGCTATGAGGCATACTCTTGGCTTGGTTGTAGGTTTGTCACATGAAGATAAAAGGGAAGTAATGCATGTAGAAGAGCAGCGGGTTACGGCA
Source organism: Camelus dromedarius (assembly GCF_036321535.1). Taxonomy (NCBI): domain Eukaryota; kingdom Metazoa; phylum Chordata; class Mammalia; order Artiodactyla; family Camelidae; genus Camelus; species Camelus dromedarius. The sequence continues at coordinate 5,839,865 of NC_087454.1, read as the reverse complement.
GAACTTCTGTGAAACAGTAGTGGGGCTTCTGTTTCTACGGCAGCATGCCTATGGCTTTGGTGCAGCCCATGTCTGCCTTTAGAGCCAAAATGCTATAGCCAATCACGATAATGTTCTGATCTATATTTTTCCACAACATCCAATCAATTCACTTCATGTTTCGATTTTCGGCTCTCATGTACATAAAATATTTAGTTAACTAAATTCTGTATTGAATCAATAAGATGATTTGATGTCACTTGGTTACAATCAAGCATCTTTCAATTCCATTAGATTTTTGAGTTCAATTACTCAAAAGGACATTTTCCTCTTCAGCATAAACTTGGAAGTGTCAGACATTAGGAAGTAGCTTTGTTATGTCGACTTCTGTTGAATAATGTATCTCAGCTTACCTTACTCCCAGGAAGCGGGGCACCTATTACAAAATCAAGTGATTTTCAGTACCCCTCTCTATATATGGTAGCTGTTACATTTACAGCAACCATCTACAAATAAGGTTTCAGTATTTATGTTTGCTGTTCTGCTATACTGTTTTTTATTGATTTGTTTTTACTGAGACTGATGGTTAGGGCTATGGGATATTGAGATTGTTTTGAACTTCTGTTTATACTGAAAATATATCACTACATTTAGTCATGGTTTTGAAATATATGTCCAAGTGAGTTTAGTCAATGTTTAGAGGTTCAAATTCTCACGCAGGAGAAAATTATCATCTCTGTAAGAACTTTAATTGAGAAAAGTCAGCATCGTCTGAATGCAGTATATACTTGATGATATTTAAAAGAGGGTGGAAGGGGCAAGAGATGATATGACAGACCAATGAATGTCATCAGAAATGGTGACAACTGGATAATTGTAAAATGAAATGTCTTACACCCGTGATTATGCATATGACTAGCTGTACCACTCACAGTATATACATATTTTATTTTGTTTCATCTGATTTCTAAGGAAAGTGCAGATCAGTATTTCCCTTAGGATCCCTAATTGTATGGGTGCTAATTTTATTTATGCCCTGTATAAAAACTAACTGCACAATGAAGACGAGTAACAGTCTACAACCAGGTCCAATAAATGCTATTTTGTATAAATTAGGCAAAGTGATACTTAGAATATGATTAAATTTCTTACATAGTTTCAAAATATAGCTCCAAACAGGAAGTATCTCAATAGACTAGGGCATGGTAATACATGCATTCTGCTTTACTTTGGATTTCCTACATCTGTGCAATGTCATATCTGCTTTGAAAAATGAACTATTTATTTAGTCACTGGGCTAAACCATTTACACGGAAATAGTTTGCTAATGCCAAAAAGTAGAAGCTATGTGTTCGTCACCTGAATATTGGGGCATTGTTATAAACCTGTTTTGTATATATTTTTTGGTGTTACACAACTGATGGTTTTAGATACTTCAGAAGGGACCTAACTCCACATAGGACATCCTAGAGAAGACCCTAACAGGTAATGGACCCGTCAGTGCTTCACCACGCCAGGCCCTAAATATTATTGCTCAGTCTTCTTACTCCTACTGCTAGGTACTGATACTTTAAGTCATACATTACACGGCAATCTCCATCCGAATCAGATTGACTCAAGCCCTAGTGGACATCTCACGATTCTCCTTTGCTAAACCATGCAAAGGAGCTGGCAGGGAACGCCTGTTCCAGGAGGCTCTCCCACAGTCAGCGCCACTTGTAGATGTGACCACATCCTCTGGTACTTAAACGTGGCCACGCTGACAGTTCTGACTGTTTCAACTACTGCAGTGGGTTCCACTCTGATCAGAAAGGATCATCCGGAAATTATAAAGTAAGATTGGAGTTTGACCCTGTCTTACTCCTGTAATGACTGCAGGGCTTCTGTTTGGTGGCCAGCTCACTCCTCCTCTGGGCAAGATGAGGCATTAGAGGGCTGTGTGTTAGAACACACCCGAGGTTTATTCAGCACATTGCTGGCTGCGTCACACCCTGCAGTGTAGTATGTATCATTCTACAGCACTACTCAGAGTAAATGGACACTTCAGGTAAATGCAAGTTATATGCATTGTCAGGCAGAAGAAATAAGATGTTTTAAAAATAACATTTCTGGATACCTAGATACCTAGAGGAATTATTATCTTGAGCAAACGGCTACCTTGCCTCTTCAATGATTTCATCCTTGGACCATAGATCTGATCTTTTTTCTGGTCTATCAGTATTTTATCCCTAATTCTACTTCATACTTGACTTAGGGAAATATATTTTCACTCGCCCTCTAATCTTGGGAACCAAAACCAGTAACGTTGGACAACTTGGACAACCGTCTAATTTTCCTTACAGTACTTGATGTAATATATAAAATGTCAAAATTCAACTTGAAGACTCAGGAGAGATTACCAGAAAGTCTGAGTTGACAGTAACACATTCATGTCTTCACTCACTCATTCATTCATTCATTGAGCACTAACTCTGTGCCAGGCGCCGTGATTGTAGCCAGACCAGGTTACACACCGCTGATGTAGGGAAAATAATACTGGATAATGTAAAGATCATTACAGGGTGAACGGAACTTGGACACGGAGAAGGCAGTGTCACTGAGTTCACTGCCAGGGTTTTCCCAGGGCTGACGCAGTTTATCTGAAGTCTTCCCTGGGGCATCTTCAAAGGAAGTGAAATAGACAAAAGAGGTTGCCGCTCCCTCTCAGGTAATGCAGCTACCTCTGCATTTTTAGTTCCCTTTCGAAGAATAAAGGGCATTCAAATACCACTTGCCCTTCAAAGCAAGGAAAGGTTAGTGTAAAAAATCTGAGAAGTGACTAACTTGGATGTTCAGTGGCGGAACACGCAGGGGAAGCGAAACAAGAGGCAAAACATTTAGTTCTAATTCCGGCAGAAAGAGGGAAGGCAGGGAGAAGATGGAGACAAGCCCTTTTATAGTTTACACACCCAAATCCCGTGGCTCAGGGGCGAATCACGGCAGGTGAGAGGTTGCAAGGTGGAAGGGAGCCGGTGTGCTCCTGTCGGATGGCTGCCGGGGAACGCTGACTCATGGGTGAAGGCCCAGGGGGACGCGCCCACGCCAGCGCTCTGCCACCCCCGCCTCGGCCCCACAGGGGCCTGGCTTCCCCACCCCACGCCCTGCGCTCGACGGGAGGCCCAGTTGTGGCCAAAGCCTCATACTGGCAACAACAGAGGATACCAGTCTCTAAAGGAAAAACTGCCCTGGGTGCCTCCTCGGTCTCCATGTAAAGCTGACCAGTCCAAGTACTGCCTCTGTCACTATAAACTGCACTTCCCAGAGCTGTATTTTTAAACAGGGAACTGCTTGCAATCGCCATTTACAACTGTGTGCTGTTTAATTAGCCAGCCTGGGCAGTGCTGTAGGCATAGATCACTTGGCTTTAAAGATCTGAGAATGTTAATAGTACAGTATATCATTTTAATTATTACTGGATTAATGTTGTGTCTCAAAGAACACCTAATGCAAATCATGACAAATGGCCCGAAGTGACCCAAGGGTTGCGCGTTATTAGAAAAGTAATAGTTCCGATGCTTAAATATAAGGACATTTTCTTTGTTCAAATGTCAGTCAGCATTCAAGAGTGAGGCTGGGTGGAAAGAAAGCTTTTGTTTCGTTTACCAGTAGCAGCGTTCCGCAGCTCGGGCTGAGAGAGGCCCGAGGTGGCCGGGAGCTGCTTATGCAAGATGGCAGCCACGGCGCAGCCACGTGCTCATGAGCGTTTGACAGCGGCGAGTCCCGGGTGAGATGTGCCGCACGTGTAAAACACACTCAGGGTTTCAAAGACTTAGCAAAAAAATGTAACATATCTCATTAATATTTGTTTCATACTAGTATATGTTGCAACGATATTTCAGATATGTTTGGCTAAATAAAATACACGATTAAAATTAGCTTCACCTGTTTCTTTTTCCTTTTTTAATGCGGCTACTAGAAAATGTCAAATTACGTAAGTGGCTCCCATTTGTGACTCATTATATTTCTTAAGCACAGTGCTGGCTAGACCTCCAGGAGAAGAGAAGACTCTGGCCAACAATAAAAGTGCATTTTAATTTTCTTTCCTGTTACCACTAGCTGACTGTATATGGAAGTGACTGTTAGTGAGAAGACCCAATAGAAGGGCGGGAAGAAAGAATCCTGGCGTGACAGTTTTGTGTGGTAAAACCAGGAAACCTAAGACGCCAACTCAAACAAGCTGTGTGACAGCATGTTAGTGGAAATGTAGCCACATTCTAGACACAGGGTTTACAAATATCGTTCAGCGGATGTGAATGTTTCATTAGCTGCCTCACCTCTCTGATAGGAATCTATGCTGTGCACCTCCAGGTGTGTCCTCTCCCCGAACATCAGTGTGTCTGGAGCTATTAAGAAACCTTAGGCGTTCAAGGCTAACGTGAAATGCGAACGTGCTCACAGACCAGAAGGGGTTGGAAGGACGTTAGCGACTGTGCACACGGCACACGAGATAACTGGGAAGCAAGCTGAGGAAGCTTGAGGTTCCATTACTATCACTGTTTTCTTTCAGTAAAAGAAAACTGAAAAAAATTCATGTGCAGGGTTTTCTTAATATATTCAAAGTTTGTGTAAAGTTAGAGAAGCAGTGAATGAGCTTTTCAGAAAGTTATGGAGCCAATAAATTCCAGGCAAGAGCTCCTAAAGTCTCCTCCCTGAGCCTCACCTTTGCCGTCATCTTGTTGCTACTTGTCGGGAAAAGCCTCATTATGCCCATTACAGCAGCGATGCTTTAGAGCGTGTTGGTATAAATGCTGTACAACAAACCAAGCTTAAGCCCGTTGAAGCACATGCCTCTAAGAAACACAGGAAAAAGCAGCTTTGATTTACAACAGGCAAATCCATGATTTCACACAGATTTTAACATTGGACCCCAGGTCTCATCATTACTCCCTCCCCCTGCACATTTGTTTTTCAAATGCATGTTCTGTCAAGCACACAGGAGAGCCGAAAGCTTAAGGACGGAGGGGATGACAGGTTCACACTAAAGGAAATTAAAAAAATGATAAAGATGTCTAATTTGAACAAACATTATTTAAGGACTTTTTAAATGAGTCCTTGGCGTGTGGAATTTCTTATCAGAAATTCCCCCAAAATTCTCAGTCATCTGATTTTGAAAGCTGGATTTCTTCTTTCAGTCAGTACTTGTCTATACTCTACATGTGGTCCTAGGTGAAGAGGCCGAAGACATATACACTGTTGCTGCATTTGAAATGTGCAGAGGGTTTCAAGAGTGTTCATCTGACATATACTGTAACAGTGCTTCTAAAAAACAACAAAGACATTCTCCACTGTATACCGCATCTTAAGAACAGTAAGAAAATAGGGCATGTGCCCTTAAAGGTGACTCTCTTCCGCTTCTGCACAAACTTCTCTCAGTTACCAACTCATCCACCATAAAGTGGAGACCTTTTATTAATTACCCTCCAACAGATCTTTCTTTATGATGGTCTGACTCAACGAAGATCCTTAAAAAACGCATCCCTCAAAAAAATTTGTACTGGCCAGTTGATACGTAGAGAGGGAAACAGCATTGGCATAAAAAAAGCACTTAGGTGACAGGCTGCACATGGTGCTTTGTGGATTTTCCACGTAGATTTACCCAATTCACCATGATTCATCTTTCCAGCTGGGATCCAGTAAGACTGGTTTCACCATCCTCACTTTTTATAATGAGTTTTACACTGAAAGAGGTGAGCGACAGTTTAGTGACAGTTTGAATAAAAACCAGTAATAAAAATAAACAGTTTAACACTTATTAAGTGCTTAATATAAGCTAGACACCATCCTAAGCACATTTTCTCTCATTTACCTTTCATGTAATAGGAAAGAACAAACCTGACTCCATATCAGATCTGTTCCTTTATTTTCTGTTGTTTTTTATTTGGGGGTGGGATAGGTAATTAGGTACGTACGTATGTATGTATGTATGTATGTATGTATGTATTTAAATGGAGGAACTGGGGATTGAACCCAGGACCACTTGCATGCTAAGCACGCACTCTACCACTGAGCTATACCCTCCCCCCAGATCTGTTCCTTTGGCTCTAACTCTGTGCTCAGTTTCCTGGGCTCAGTCATGCTGGTTCTGCACCTTCTGTAAATGTTGCCTAGAGCCTGAAATACATAGGAGAGCCCATTCTCAAGGCTCTGACCTTTAAGGGGATAACACTTTTCCATTCGTAGAGAGATTAAAAAGTTGCAGAACACAGAATAACATTTGCCTTGTAGGAGGTTTACAGGAACATGGTGCCCTGACCTACATGGACAGCTACAAGAACAAAAGATTTCAACACCAAGAAGTTTGCAGCTACCAACCACACCCCCTCCCCTTTCAGTATAAAAGAAGCCTGAATTCTGACTTGGGGAAGATGGTTCTCAAGGACATTAGTCTGCAATCTTCTCAGTCTGCTGGCTTTCTGAATAAAGTCATTATTCCTTGTCCCAACACCTTGTCTCCCTATTTACTGGCCTGCTGTCTGGCAACCAGAATGAATTTGGACTCAGTAACACTCACAACACATCCAAGAACTATACTGTGCCCTCACTTTATATATTTGAAACCCAAGGTTCAGAATTATGGCTCAATGGGCAGAGACGTGATTTTTGTCTGACTCCAAACTTTGCTCACTTTCTCTGACAATTCACTTTCTTCCATATACACATTTTACTCAAATAATACAAATGGGGGATTGTGTGTAAGACTGACATCCCCATCTGCTACTTCTAGAAGAGTTGTCTATGCCAAAAACAACAGAGAGCCTTTTCCAAAAATTATTTTATTATTTTAAAGCTATATTTATTTGCTCTAATTAGACAAAATAAATATTCTCTGAATCTGAAGCCATATACACATGACATATAGAAAATCAACTGAAGGAGGGGTGGATATAGCTAAACCTAGTTAACTGCTCCCCCACCAAAAAAAAAGAGGAAAATCAATTGAAAAGTGAATCAGTGCACCTGGAACACATGCGCCTAAACTGATTTAACTAATTCATTTTAGTGAATTTACCAGCATTTAGACCTGTTCAGTCCAACAAGGCAGCAGGCACTAACCACATGTGGATGCCAAGCAATTAATTGTGGCTAATTCTAATTGAGCAGTCCTTGGAAGAATAAAATACCAAATTGTGAAGACTTTATACAAAAAAGTAAATCATCTCATTCATAATTTTTCATATTGAGTATGTGTTGAAATGACAATAATCTGGATATATAGAGCTAAATAAAATATTATTAAAATTAATTTTCACTGTGGCTTTTTACATTAAAAATATATATATAGGCACCAGAAAGTTTAAAATTGCATTTGGCTTGCATTATATTTCTATTGGATAGTACTGGTATAGAGCAATCCAGAAAATAAGATTATGATAGACAGCAGTGCTGGAATATCTCATACTTATGAAAAAGCATTTATTTTCTCCTCTGTCCCTAGCCCTCTGCAAGGCTCAGGGGACAGAAGAAATGAAAAATCAAAATAAACAAGGGCATCAAGGAATTTACAAGTGAGGAAAGGAAACAGAAACATTTAAAAAGGGCGCAAGGGAGGAAGTGGGGAAAGCAGGAAGGACGGTTGCTGAGGAAGGAAGCAGCCTTCTTAAAGTTGCAGACTGCTCCCTTTCAATCCTGTTTCAGTCCTGGTCTGTGTCGGAGGCACTCCCCCAGTTGTCCCGGCAGGGAAACTGGCCAGATACAGTGTAGCTGCCACCAGCCACAACCATACAGTCCTAATAGTGACGTTGCCTGACCAAAGTTTTTAGGGTTTCCACCCAATGAACTTCTTTGTCGGCTTTGGTAGAGAGCAGTGGACGGACCCTTCTTCACAGCTCGGGGCTCATTATTCCCCAAGAACTTTCTATTCTGAATGACAAAGAGCTTCACTGTCAGGAAGAGAAATTGCTGCTGACCTTAGACCTTTTTTTTTTTGGGAAGTCGGATAATGGGGCACAGGAGCAGAGTTTGGTATTTGACCGAATCCTTCACAATTATCATGCATGTGTATATAATAAAATTAATTCTGTGTCTCTGCATCGTAGCCTGCGGCAAGAAGCGTACAATCAGTTTTGTATGTATAATAGATCACAGAATTGTTCATGAATAATACAAATGCATTGAGCAGATACTAGTGAGAGAGGATGTTTGTCTTTGCATGGAATCGAAGTGAACATGTAATATTGTGATAATATATATTTGATGAATTCAGGTCTGACTTGCCTTTGCCATATTCTGCTAATTCCCCGACAAGGGTTGCCACAATAATTGAGTTTCCAATAACATTATGATTATTTCCACATGATAATTTAATTGTGGGTATTTTTTAATATTGTAATATTGTAGATTTGTGATTATTATGCATTTGCATGCAGATTTTCATGGTGACTTGGAGCACATCCCTACATTTATAACTTAATTTTATATATTATTGCATATATATTTGGGGATGAACTCATTAATGCAAATAAAAAAATGTAGGTCTGTTTAGTCATTCAGCTTTTATTATAAATGGCTGAAAGCTTTGCTCATTTTTTATAACAGTTCTTACAATACTGTGAATAAACCAAGGAGAACCTTAATTCAAGACTGGAATCATTAAAAATAATGGTAATAGCTATAATAATTACAAATTATAGCATATTTGTTCCATCTAATTGGAATACAAGATACTATATATTACTCTTTTCAGGATATAAAAGTTCTATGTGTGTGATTCATCGACTTTATTGTGGGAGCTCCTTACTATGGATATAGAAAATGTTAACTCAGAATTTAGTCGGTGGGAAGTAAGAGAAAACTTTTTTTAAAAAAAAGGTAAAAATTCTACATAACGCTCACATTATACACCTTACAGCCCAGAAATAAATCCCATGGTAAAGACACTTGAGTTTTCTGAAAAACTCAAATTACAATTTTAAGGTAGAAAATCCGAGGTAGATTTTTAAAAAGGCAAAACATTATGACAGCAGTGAGCTCTGAACTAGTTCTTTAGATAAAATAATTTGAAAATAAAAACTACCAAAATTTGGCTTCAAAGGCATGTATCCTAGAAACAGCCAATATGAAGAAATGACATCTCTACTGCTTTAAAAGCAAAGGAAATGACTGTCAGTTTAGAAGATTTTGTTTTTTTTTTTTTACCAAAAAAGCAAGACAGAAACCAGAGGCAATCATTAGTATAGAAAGCAGGCCAAGAAACACTTTTAACAAATACATCCAATCAGAGGCAATAGATTCTACTTTTATTTAAGTACTAAGCTTGGATGTCAAGAACAGAAAGGGAGATGGCTGTTGCTGGGGTTCATTTCCCTTTCATTTCACTGTAGGGAGCCCTGCACTTCAGTTGAGGAGGGTGAACACAAGCCATCGGTGACACAGGGCTGAATTTGAACTGACTGAATTCAACTAGAGGTGTCCAAGTTAAATGACGTAGCAGAATTCAGTCATTGTCTTATTTCAATGTAAATTTCATCTCAGATGATCAGAATCAAAATGGTGAATGGAGAGGCCATGTAACGCTTAATTTTAATTTAGATTTTCGTTAGAGTTTCATTTTCAAATTTATCAGACATTCAAGAATTGGTATTAAGCAGAGACTTGATTTAGTACTGTGGGACCTAATAGTGTTTCCAAGAACACTGGCCACCAGAAAGTTCCTAATATGCTTTTTTAGGCTGAATAAACAGCAAGGCGGAATGAAAATGGTGCTCTGGTGGAAATGCAGCCAAAGTCTATCCAGAGGACGGTCAAATTCAGGAAAGTCTCCTGCACTGGCCTCACAGAGAGGGGAGCAGAATTCTAAGAAAGGGAGAAGTGGGCGGAATGACGAGATTGAAGGCGGTATAAAGGGATCAACATGACTAAAATGAAAAAGATGTATCTTTAAACTAGATTAATCAAATTAAAATTTAACGTCTATGGGCCTCAGCCTCTTCATTTATTAAAACAGGAATGAAAATAGCTACATTACGGAATTATGGTAAGAATTAGAAACAAGATGCCTAAAAAAGAATGGCCCAAAGCTTGACATCCATAAGAAATAGCAGTGGCAAACATTAATTGAATGTTCACAAGGGATCAAGAGCTCATGTTCTCTTTAAGTGGGAACATGCAATTGTCTCTCTTGTACAACTGAGAAAACTCTGGTGCAAAGTATTGAGTGAACCACTCCAGTTCAAACGGCTCTTAGGGTCTAGAGGCAGAGCTTAAAGCCAGGCGTCTGACACTGGAGCTGTCTAAACAGTAGATGTTGTAATATTAAGTTGCACGGCATGTCACACAAATGGAAAGCAGCCCACTAGACTCAATTATTTTGAACATAAGTTGACTTAGTGACGGATGTAGCTTGAAATGTAAGGGCAAGGGATTAGGATGTATTGTTCCAGGTGAATGGCTCTCCAAGTGTGGTCCTGGGCCCAGTACCTTCAGCACCACCTCGGACTTGTTGGAAATGCAAATTCTTAGAGCCCAACAAGACCTACCAAATCAGAAACCATGGGGGTGGGGCCCAGCAACCTGCTGGAAAAAGCTCTCCTGTTGGTTCAAGTTTGGAAACCGCTGCTCTGGGAACCATCATGACATGGTTTGACCTAGACTTTCGGAAGGTAACTGGTTACAGACTAAAGGCAGAGAATGCATTGGGGGGATAGTTCATTCAGGTGAAAGACAATTACGGACTGTCACAGGAACTACCAGCGGGACTCCAGAGACAGAGAGGGAAGGGTACGAATCAAGACATGACAACAAACAAAACCCACCAAGAGGCGAAGGGGAAGAAAACACTGAAGATGCAGATCTCTCTATCCTGGAGGTAGATGCATACTGACGTCATGGCTAATACAAGGGGAAAATGATGAAAAGCAGGGGAAGCACCTATTCATCAAGATCCCTTAGTCATGGCTCTGGTCTTAGATCGGTTCCTAAGCCCCTTTCAGCCTCTCAGTCAATTGTGAGTCTGTCGGTTTTGCTCTCACATGACTCTTCCAAAAGTCTGCTCCCAACTCTCTTTGAAAATGTGTAAAAAAACTGAACTATTTTTCTCTTCCTCCAGCTTTTGTGGACCTATTCTCCTTTTATGCGTCCATCATAGGATTTAGACTCTAAAGAGAGATTTTTAAAGACCATGTCCTCCACCACTGTCTTCCTGAAGGCGAGAGGAGGAGCCTAGTCTAGTGAGAGGATTCCATGGAAAGATCTCAGCGGCTTTGCACTCTACACTGAGTCCATCGTCTGCCACGGTTTCAGATGTTGGAGAGCCCTTTCGTTTTTCTTAGTTTTAGTGTCCTCATCAGAAAAGTGAGGATGAGGATTTTTGAGGTCATATGAGAAAGTGTTTGGAAGCCATAAAATCCTATACAAGTCCAAGCTAGTGCAATCAGCAATTTTTTTTTAGAGCAGCTCACTAAAATCAAGAGAGATTTCATGGAAAATGTACTTTCTTTTTTGTAACACTGTCTCTGAAATAATGAGAGGATTTTTAATTTTTCTTGCCTTAAGTAGGAGCACCCTGAACAATGAAGGAAGCAACAGAAGGAACCCTTTGGAAGCCGTCATTTCTAGTAAAGACAGTTGAGAAATAATCCTACAATTTCAGCTTTTTCTCCACTCTCATTATTAGTTGGACCCTTTGTATGAAATTGCATCTGAACACTTTAGTCCAAAAAGAGAAAGTCCTATGGGAGATAGGTTGGTGGCATTCGGGGAGGGAAATCACGGATTCTAAAGTGAGATCAACATATTTGTGTCAAGATTCCTTTACATCTATCTCTTCATCTTGTAGTTCGATACTCCCCCAAACCAAATTAACCGTTTCTTCAGTGCAGCAGAAAAATCAAACAATGCTAATTCATTGATCCTTAATCTAAAAATGATGAAAAATGTCTAAGTAATTTTACTAGTGTGGATATATGTAATTAGAAAGAAAATAACTAATGCAATTGTGATATAGAAACATTAATGTTTAGTCCCCATGCCTAATGTGATTCAATGACTATTCAATATTCTCACTGAACTTCCTATTTAGCTACTACTGAAGTTATCACAGCTCTTCCACCGCACCTGTATTTTGATGAGTAAATACTCATACACACGTATGTCCGCCCCTGTGGGAACGGCTGTCACTGGTCATAAGCTCCTTCCTAACAGAGATCTTTCTTCCCCCAGCGGTTACGTAGTTGGCAAAGAGCCAGGTGATGCTGTTTGCTTTTGATCCTCTGAGCATCATTCCGGGACGGCTGAAGCAAAAGGTGCCTGGGCAGTTTGGCAGGTGCACATCTGCTCTTCACAAAATGTTGGGGACTTGCAGCTACCTAAAGCACGGTAAGATTCTTAATAAAAGATTTACTTGGTAAATTCTACTTAAGTTCTGACTCCAATAAATAATCGAGGTGAGGCTAGGAGTTCATTTTCTGGTGTTTTTTGTTTTGCTTTGTTTTGGTTTTTTGTCTTCAACTCTGTGCCCAGACCAGCGTCTGTGGAGCACCACCCCTGAATCCAAGAGGGAGCAACCATCCACTGGTTGGTCCGTATCCATGACCGAGAGGCAGAGAATTTCTTCAGAGTTAATGACTGGACTGTGTTCCATATCAAAGTAACAAAACTCGGGCTAGTGATTAATCTCAAGAAAATGCCCTGATACTTAATGATTTTTTTTAAGCTGAGAAAAAACATATACCTCCCATGATTTACTTACTGGTGCAAAGGTTCCATTTATTCCTGTGCATAGTAACACGGATACGGTCCTGGGGTGCTCTCGTGACACACGTTCCTCGCCCTTCAAGTCCTTTATGCAGAACAAGAAGAGGAAGTACACTGATTTGCATGGACTTCCCACGGGGGTTCTACGCGGAAGGGAATTTTTTCCATGCCTCTGAGGGCAGAACAAGCTCTCACTGAGCGTGGAATGTCTAAGGAATTACTGCCCTGTACGGTGGCCAGTCCGGTTTCCTGAATAATTGCTGCACATTCCTTTCGCCTTGTTACATTGTGTATCATGCTAATTTCCTCCAGGTAATCACATGACGGATCTCTTAGGCACATAAGGTGCTCGTTTCCTCCTGGGCAACAGCTATGAACAAAGGGCTGTGTGCTCGAGAGAAGAAAACAAAAATGGAGGAGTCCAAACAGATTAAACACGCTTAATTTGTCTGAACATATTTCATGCCCCTCATCATCCCCAGTGGTTTCCTGTTGGGAAATGATGCATTTTGTTTTTCAAAATTAAACTTGAGATGAAAAAGAAGGCATTTTCACTATGAGGTCACATTCCAGGCATATTATCCTATGTCTATTTCTTATGTGTGGCTTTCATCAGAAGACAGACCCACTTTGTGTGCTTTTATATTTTCGGACCCTGGGATGGCAGAGCCATCTTGAAATCCTTTTCAAAGAATTCACAACTTGCCAAAATTCTGTGAAATGCCCCCTGCCAATCAGCCAGTCATTTTGTCTATAGAATATAAGTTAAATTTTATGACATAATTTTCCCCCAAGTTTGGCTTTTGAGTTTAAAAGTGTATGACTATTTAGGGTCTCTTAAAGGATCATTGTTTTCTTTAGGACACAGAGGGATTCTTGAAACGGGAAGAAATAAGCAACAAGTGTTCAACTCAGGAAAAGTTATCTTCCAAAACAAGAAGGGGCACAGATTGAGCTCCCGTTACATAATTGTAACAGCAACCTTAGCTACCAGTTATGAGCACTTACGATGCGCCAGGAGCTATTCTAAGAACTTTGCATTTATTAGTTAGTACTTGTAAAACAGATCTGCATTTTTCCAATTAGCCAACCTAAAAACGTAGATTTCAGTTCCACCTCACGCCAACTTCTGAGTCTTCCTCTGAGATGTAAGTCAGTTTTAAAGTATGAACAGAAGCTGGAACATTTGTAGATGCTCAGTAAAGCTGCTTTCCTAACAGTTACTGAATCATAAACTCTGTGGCACGTTCAGTTTAACTTTTATATATATTATTGGGTACATTTAACTTGGAATCTGAATGCTTTCTTCATTTTCTGTATTTTTAAATCAAAGCTTTCAAAGTTCTAAAAAGTGAGTATCTTCCGTTTTGAACTCTGAAGACAGGCCCATTTATCTCAGATCCTCTTTTGGGCTCTAGAACACCAGATTGAAAACTGTCTCCCTTGGAGCATCCTGGTTCTTCAGAGGTGCTTTACAGGCGTTTGGGGGTGAGGCTGGACATCATCCATGCAGGTTTTGGGTTTGGGGGTTCACTGCTAGGGTTCTACTTCTTTTAATTTCACCTGTGGTGAGATGAGCTGGGACGTATTCCAAGGCCCACTAAGCACTGCTGCGTTCCTTCGCAACAACAGAGTCTCGCAGGAAAAGGACCGACTGTCAGGTCGGCTGTCCCTGGCTTGGCCCTGTGGTTTGCTTGCTTCCTGGCTGATGTGCTTTCTCAGAGCCTCAGTGTCCCCATCTGCAGAATGGAGTTACTAATACTCACGTTTTAGGGCTGTGGTAAGAATGGAAGGAAGCAATTATATAAAGTTCTCAGCATTTAGTAGCTCTTGGCATTCCTTCACTGTACTCTAAAATCACAATTATTTACAAAGGCTTTTTGTTGTACTTACACATGCCTGTAATTGCATACATACACATATAAACATGTATTTATAAATATGAAACAGGAACAAGAGACAACATTACTTTTCAAGGCAATGGATTCATGGCTTTTCAGGGTAAGAAACACAAAGAGACGTAACCTATGAAAGAATGACTTTGCTAAATGAAATTTTCTGTGGACCCAACTGAACGATATTGGTTCAGTCAAGCATGGCTGAGCCCCTGCAAATAATTAACCTTTCCAAGTTACACATTTGTTTAAAAACTATATTTAATTGGAAACCTAAAACATCCAAAAAGTTCTAGGTAACCTGCCCATCTTTATTAGTGGCGTGTATCTATGAATCATTAGACTTTATCAATTCTAGTCCACTGACGCATCTTGGATCCAAACTGCAATGGTGGTTTCTGAATAAAAGGTACATTTCCTTTGTAGTATCATTTTTTAGTTAAAGCTGAATTCCTTGTGAGTTCCATTTGTACAGTAGAGGCTAATTATTTTAGATAATACAATGGCTGTGTATGTGTCATTAATGAGCTTGGAATTGCAAGTTGAAAATAAGAAATGTGGTTCATGTTTATCAAAAGAGGCCCATGTTCCACGAGTCTGTGTGAGAGTGACTGCTGTGAAGGACAGCGGTTCTCAGTGGGGCAGTTACCACCCCTGGGGGCACTGAGGGTATCTGTGGGGGCATTGCTAGTCGTCACAGTGAGCAGAGGAGTGCTGGCAGCATTTAGTGGGTAGAAGCCGGAGACGTAGTTATCACCACACTGTGCGGTTCAGTCCTGCCCACGAGGAGCTGCCTGTGTATCACGCGACTTCTGTTAGTCTTGCTGGAAATTCATGTAGATGGAAATCTGTTCATCTGAACCTGGAGGCTATACAGGTAACATGTGAACAAAAGTCATTGCTATTGTTGCTGTTGGGTTTTGTTTCTTTTTTTTTTTTTTTTTTACTCAGTTTTAATTTACATTGAATGCTGCGTAAGTTGAGATAAGATGTCACTTTGCTTCCCCTGGAAAATGACCATAATTTGTTCGCCATTTTAGAAAATCAAGTCACCTGACTGCAATGCGAACCTTCACCATTCAGTCACCAGCACAGGCCATCTGGATCATTCTACATTTGAAGCTGGTGCATTCACGGCATTTCAGCTGTAAACATCTGACTTCTTTGTTATGTCTTCTAATGTTGTGCCCAAATATTCACATAATAAAATGCATATTATTTTACTATAAAATACTTTCTCTTTATTACTCCTTTCTATGAAACTGGTAGCTTTGTACTAAACGTTTCATTGCATTTTTTAGGCAGCTTATAGTATCTGTGAATTTCATGTCAGGATGTAAAGGAGGAAGGACAAAGTCACCCTTATCAAATCAAATGCTGAGCCAGGCGGGGCTGAGGGACCACTCATACCGTCTATACGCAGGTTCTGGAGTGAGGGACATTTCTGGGTTGGAATTCAGTTCTGTCACTTAGTGGCTAGGTGACCTTAGACAGGTCCCTTAACAAGTCAGAGCTACAATAAGCTCACCTCGCCTGTAAAATAAGATTAATAAAAGGGCTTGCCTTACATGGTTGTTGGAAAGTTTACATGAGTTCATTCACGTAAGGCTTGATGCGTTGCAAGTGTTCAATGAACACTGTGATTGCTTTCAACATGGGAACGTTCACTCATTACATGATGAGATG
The DNA here is from genome assembly GCF_036321535.1 of Camelus dromedarius. NCBI lineage: Eukaryota > Metazoa > Chordata > Mammalia > Artiodactyla > Camelidae > Camelus > Camelus dromedarius. The sequence continues at coordinate 5,823,576 of NC_087454.1, read as the reverse complement.
AGTAACACTGTGCACCTTTTCTTTATCATTTTGTTTGTGTGGTTTTGGGGGGTTGTTGTTTGCTTCAAAACGACCTCTATCCTGTGGCCTTCTTGAGGCTGTGGTCAAGAGCATGGTGAGGGTAATGACCATCATGCAAGCCACTGGGTACCTTCCCAACGCCCATCTTCCATCACCCTGTTAGACGGGAGCTACGTGGTCATATGCATGATTGGGGGAAAATGACTACTTGGGATGCTGATTTGAGGCTTCACTGAAGAGCGGTGGAGAGTGCATGTGAAAAGAACACTTAAGGGGAAGGTGTTCTGTGAGATCCCGGGGCAGCCAGCACCAGGGTGGTGGTTGTAGAAACACTGGGGGGTAGATTCAGAAGAGATACTAGAAACAGCAAATGCAAGTGACAGGGCTTTGCGGTGGGGTGACTTGGGTGGGATATGAGGTAGGGGAGGATGCCAAGTTTGATCCCAAATTTCTATTATGGAAATCTGGCTGAATAGGGAATCTTTAAAAAACTTTCGTTTGGAGAAACTGATTCAAATTAAACTGGCAAGTATAAATATGCTTCTGGAGAGCTCTCTTCACAGGACTGTGAGGGGAATAAATAAGCTAAAAAAATATGAAGTGATCATTATTCTACTTGGCACCAACAAGCACTGAGTAAGTGGTAGCTATTACTATGACGACATAATAACAATAATAGATAATCGGTAACAATTTACAAAGAATTCAAAATCGTCTCAAGGGCTGAGAATTTATCTAGCTCGTTCACTTTCTGTGGATGTTTCCCTTCCTCACCAGAAAGAACATGATGGATACTTGCCTTCTTTCCTGAACTTGGAACAGTGATTTTACCTTACGGTTGATGCACTTACTGAACGGTCTACCTGTGCATCTGCCATTCTTACCATTTACAGCAAGAAAATAAATTATTTTCTAATCCATATTTTTTTTAAAAGTCCTTGTCTTTTTTTGAATAATTTTAAGCATCATGTTTTTATTTGAACAGAACACTAAAAGGGAAACACATTTTCAAAGAATTATTGTTTTTATATTTCCTCAAAAACTCTTTACGCAGGGCATTGCAGGGGCTGCCGGCATGGTTTCACAGCAGACTCATGAATACTTTCTGACTTTGATTGTCTTGTATTGTTGATCCTCTTGTATTATTGTCTTTTCTTTTAATTTGCATAAAAGCATCAAGCTAGACAATCATTATTACTCTAAAGAATGAAGAGGACATGGATGGACCTAGAGATGCTCACACTAAGTGAGTAAGTCAGAAAGAAAGACAAATATCACACGGTATGACTTACATGTGGAATCTAAAAAATGATACAAAGGAACTTATTTACAGAATAGAAACATTCTCACAGACATAGCAAACATAGTTATGGTTACCAAAGGGGAGAGTGGCAGAAGGATAAATTAGGAGTTTATGATGAACAGATATACACTGCTATATATAAAACGGATAAACAACAAGGTCCTAGTGTATAGGGAACCATATTCAATATCTTGTAATAACCTATAATGGAAGACAGTATGAAGAAGAGTATATATGTATAGGTGTATAACTGAATCACTCTGCTGTAAACCAGAAACCAACGCAACATTGTAAATCCACTATACTTCATTTAAACAAAAAGAATCAAGAAGGGGAAGAAACCGTCGCGGCAGCAGCGCAGAGGGAGGCTTGATGCAGTGGGTCGGCTTTGGTCCGTGCCCTGCAAAGACATCTAAGACTTAAACACACTACAAAACTGAAGACAACATCCTGTCTGGCAAACAGGAGAATGACGTCTCAATATACAGAGCGTTGTTTTTGCTGTGAAGGCTGGCCAATGCTAGTGTTTACATCTGTGAGGGGAATGGTGGGTGGGGACGGGAATTGAAGATAAAAGTGCTTATTACTCAATTATCTTGGTGATTTGAGGCAAGAAAACTTTCTAGAAAACACATAAAAACATTCTGTCTTAGTGTATGTCAATACTTAAGGAGGACCCTATGGTGTCCTGAAACCTACCCCTCAGCCCTACCTCTTTGCCATGGCCAGAATTTAGTTACTGACAGATGCTGTGGTCAGGCCAATGTCATCTGCTTTTTTCTGTGCTCTGACATTTTTTAGCACCTGCCACATAAGATTATGCCATTGACTGAATACCAGGGTGAGGGGAAAGATGGAACCTAGAAGAGCTTTGGACACTGAAAGCTGTGAGTTATTTTCACATTTTTCAATATAAGAGGAACAGGGTTGGGGCTGCAATGGATGAAATCTATGTTTAATTATGTAATTAATTAATTCTTATCTTTTTATTATCGACTCTACTTTGCTCCATGTCTGCGTTCTCGGCTAGGAAGGATATGTCTTGAAAGTGGTAGATCGGATGTTCGATTTAGACCTATTAAGGCTAAGACACCATTGTGCCATTCAGGAGCGGGTATTCAATTGACCGTTGCTTAAATGGGTCTTGAGTTCATGACTAATACACGAATTGGAAGAATTTGAGAATTCAATATGAATTTGAGAATTAGCAGGTAGAAGGGAAGTGGAAGCCATGTGTGGAAACAGAACACGATAGTCAAAAAAAAGCCTACATGTGACCCGGTAGGAGGTCACCAGTGTCACGGTGCTCGGTGGGGTGAGGGGTGGAGGAGGGCCTCTGTCCGCAGGGTCCTTGCTCATCACCTCACAGGGTAACAATCCGGTTACACATGCTGATTGCCTGCTAACCTCTCCTGAGTACCTGGGACGGTCTTTCCAGAACGCCAGCTTGAGGAGCGACTCCCTCTTCCCCCAAAGCCCTCTGGCTGCTGGAAACACTGTGAGATGTGAAACAAGAAGACTGACTGCCCCCCACCCCAGATCAAAGGCGAAGGAGGAGACCTCCACGAGCACGTCTCCCGGAGGCACCGTGCAGGGATGCTTTTTCTGTGACTTGTTTTTTTTTAAAAACTTCTCTGTGCAACTACCTTGGCCTTTGGACTCAGGGTCATACCAATGTTCTTGCAGGAAGAGGGTTGACCCAAGTTCCAGAAGTGTCTCCCTCCCCAGGCTTCTTTCCAGAGCCATACTTCTTATGTTTCAAGTAGGAAGCCTTCCCCTAGCGTGGACTCACGGGCTGGGTTGGAGAGATCAGGGGCAGCCCTCAGGGCACAGCACACATAGCCTGAAACACTTCCATTTTTGCTCTGACTGTTTGAGACAAATCCTGAAATTCACATGGATGTGAACGCTAGTGTCACAGGAGAACCAGGTCTCTAAGTTGATAATTAGACTAAGCACAAGGCGGCTTTTCAGATCCCTTCTCTCTCTTCAGTTTCACCTGGTAGTACATGTAGTCTTCGCAGCCTTTAAGGCTACGTCTGCGAGGACGCATGTCAGTTCATTGAGTCCTGCCGACCTAAAGGCAAAGTTTCCGCATATTCATCACCGTATTCCAGCCTGTCAGAGAGTGTGGGAATGATCACTGAGGCTGCTGTGAAAAGGGGGCCGTGCATCTTTATAGGAAACTGCCAGGGAAACCCTAACCTTTCTTAATTTACATATGGTGACATTTTGCAGAAATAGTGAAACATTAGCAGTGACATAATGAAATTCTGCCTATCAGCCATGGAAGGAATAATGTTACTGTAAAGGTAACCCGGCCACAGTTTGTTATCAAGAAAATATCCTTGCCAAGAAATATATATTTAGTGAGGCGTGATAAGGAGGGGACCCCCCCCCTTTCTATTTCCTCTCCTGGGCTATCCATCTTCCCTACAGATTTACTGCGCGATCACTCCCTTCACATGCTAATTATGTGCAGGTCTGGCGAATTTGTTAGTGGTGACACTTCTGGGACCCAGTGGGACTGCAACTCATTATGGTGGCAATGTCCAGATATATCAGATATTATTAGCTGTCATTAATCTGCTGTGGAAACACTGAGTGCTAAAGCGAGGAGAGAGCAGAAAAGGGCATGCAAATGACGTCGGAGAACAGCCTGAACCCCAAAAGGTCAGAAGGGAAATCAGCCAGGAAAGGACAACCACCAGCGATGGACCCCACTTTGCTCCTGATTTTCCACCCCAACGGCTAAGAAGGGGCACCAGGCAGAAGAGGCGAAGAAGCATCGCTCGGCCGTTAGTTATTTTAATACCCCTTGTGGCCATTTCACTGGCACTAACCTTTTACTGTAATTATGTACAGTTGTACACATTATCTGTTATCCCATGTGAACCTCAAAGAGACACCAGAGGTAGGCATGCGACCATGGGGCCTATTTCAGCTCCAATTTTGTGCAGTTTCCTAGGACAGCACATTCTGAAATACGAGGCTCGTGGTGGTGGTTGTTTTAGTTGGTATATTCTTCGAACTCACTGCCTAAGCTGTTTGCTCCACGTGGAGCGTTTGGTCTGGATCTGCTCCCCAACCTGTTCCCATCTTTAATTGTTCTCTTAATGCTCAGCTAAAATCCATGTAATCTCACTATCATCTGAACCGCCATAAGACCTTTTCATATTTTAATGACATATAATTGTATGACGTCTATCTATCCATCTGTCTGTCTATCTATCCACTTATCTATCCATCTAAGTCCATTTAGTAGATCATACATCTTCAGCAGGTGAAAAAGTTGAGATCATCACATTTTGGGCTTTGAATCTTAAACAAGATGCTCTGGGTCTAATAAGAAGCACACAAAGTTAATTTATGAAAGGTGCATAAAATCACATACATAAATGATTTTGTAACAGAAGTATGCATCATATATGTATGTATATATTTTATATATTTGACATACACAGGTAAATGCGCATGCATACTATGGAAACATATATTTTAAAGACAGTAGCAGTTTAAACAGTGCATTAAAATCCTTCATCTTCTTACTTGCATTCATTCTTTGTTGCTCTAAGAACTTATTTACTCTTTCTCTCATCCATTTTTCAGTGACTCTAGAGTCTCCAAGCAAGAGCCCATCCTCACAGCCCGAGAGTAACTCAGAGCTCCGATGCAGATGCCTTCTGACTATTTACTGCTCATTTGCTCCATACTTCAGGTTGTACATGTAGTGAAGAAAGACCCTGTAGGGATTCCTAGAATTATGCTAAATATTTTAGTCCATCAGCTAAGCAACATTTGTGTTGCCAAATACTGGGAAGGACCCCAGAGTGCTCATAAATATGAGCTGGCTGAGACTAACTTTTCCTTCACTGATGCTGAGCTTCCTAGCAGGAGCAGACATTATTAGTAGCCCACCCACATCCCTTTAGTGCACCCTCAAAGGCACGCACAGATAGTCCTGTTCGAAGCCAGAGGCATCCTGCATTCTTTGGCTATGGAAACAGCCAGACGTTTCAAGGAGTTAAAGTCCCAGGAGCAGCCCTGAACAAATGAGAGATGGGAGTTGGTGGATAAATACACCGGCTTCCTTGCACTTCTGTGCGATGTATCTGAGACATGGTCCACTTATCATCTGAAAGGGTCTGGGGTGGCACAGAGCTTAGTTCCCGACAAAGAGGACCCCCTCATTCTCACATCATTCTCTTCCTGACTTCCTCATCACACCTCCATGCTCCCTGAGACACCCCCTAAATAACTGTGTGGACCAAAATCCCGTCTTAGCACCTGCCACTGAAGGAACACAGAGTGAAAAGCAGCCTAGAAAGCCGTCCCTCGCGGTGCCATCCTGGAACTGGATCACCCACTGACGGGACAGCGGCGGAGTCTGATCCTGGTGGTGTAAGCAGGGTGGTGAGAACACCTGTGTCGCAGTGACAAGCGCGCTCGCCTTGTCGGAATACAATGAGGTACCGAAGAAGGGGAAGCACCACTTGGACAGCCGGTCACTGGAAGGCTCCTGAGTTGGCTGGATTTTGCTGATTGCTACAAAAACCTTGACAAAAGGTAATGACAGACTCATCCAACTATCGCTGCAGAGTATACTGTGAAAGTCAGAGGACCTCGTGGCAAGGTTTAAAGAGACCCCTATCCTGCACCTAGAGGAACAGGCCAGAATGAAGTCAGACCCACAATGTGATCATCGATGGTAGTTAACAAGGACACTCTATTTACAGAGCTGGGAAGTTTCTCATAGTTAAGTCGGCTCTAACAGAGAAGGAAAGGTCTTTGAGACCCCAAATAAAGACATGTGGGTCGCACACTTGAGACTTTTGTATCCCTAGGATCACCTGAATCTTAGAAACGGCGCCCCTGCATGGAAGCCATACAAAGAGCTCACAGCAAGCAGGTGCTTCATAAAATACCACTTTTCCTTCAAGACGTGCCCCCATCTCTCCTTATTATTTCTAGACCAACACTAGAATTAGTTCTCAGCGTGACTGAAAACAAGAAAGCACTGTTCCTACGTGGGGAGAAATGGAGTATTCACCGAATTATTCACAGGTTTATGACCACAGTAGCACGCACTGGTAGGAACAGAAAGAACATGGATGACAGCGAATGAAGTGTTGACACAGGCGGTCCATGACGTAAGGCCGGGTAGAGGAGACAGTCTTATTATTGGGCACCTTTCTGTGACTTAGAATTTCACATGCTGACAAGGAGAGCTACGCCTGTCTGAATTCACTGATGGGATGGCTGCTTGTAGGCTTGGAGATGACTTTGGTCTGTAGAAAATAAGTGGGAATATAGTGCTCAGGAAGGCAGGCACAGTAGATCGGACCCACCCCAGAAGGTCAGGAAACCCACCGGCCAGCTGTGCTCACGGAAAGGGCCTGTGGTTGGCGGCAGAGGTGCCGCTTTGGAATTGAGATCCCTAAACTCAGTGGGGAGGATGAGATCTGATGGCTGTAACTCAGACTTATAGCCTTTAAAAATATTTACCTCAGCTCCTTATAAATGCTTAGGAGGACATTCTCTCTTGTTGGAGGGAGTAAGGTCACTCAGTTTTGTAATCTTTTAGTTGACTTCTGGCTATAAATTTGAATAATTCTCTTGAAATAAAAGTGATGCTTCTCCCCTCAAGCTTTCTTCTCCCCTTCCTGTTCCTCAAGGCCTCTCCTAGGGTCCCTCTCCTTTCAATGTCTTCGTACCTCCTGCCCTGCCTGCACCATGTCAGCGCTTTCTGTGATATCAGACTTGCAGGCAGTCTCTGCAGACTGATCACTGTAACAGGTCAGAGTGGATGTGTTACGAGCCAGATCCCTGAATTACTTTCCCACCTGTCATCTCAGTACGATTCTGACTCTTGAGTCAGTCCTATTACTCTCAGGTCACATATCACTCACTTCTCTAGACTTAAGTCATGCCTCTAGATACGAAATCCAGAGCCTAACTGTTATAGATTGCTTTTATTTAGTTCTCTAATAGCTTCTGCCAGCTTCAACTTAGGGCTTGGAATTTTTTTTTAAGCTTCTCAGTTTTAGATTTCCCTTTACCTTACTGCCAATCCATTATTTTAGCCAAGTGCATGAAGCTTTAGTGTAATTTTTCCTTATTTTTTTTTCCTTTTTACAAATTCTTTGTTGCCCTGACACAATCTCCAGTATCTGATTGTTTATTTGGGGTGGCATCCAACTTCTGGCAGCCCTTTCTTCTGAAGTATTCTCGTGTAAACTAAAGACCTGGATTACGCTGTTCATAGATAGATCATCCCAAACAATGACCAAAGCCTTCCTACTCCTCTGTAGGCAGCTATCAAACTGTCTGGCTTCCATCTGTCAACTGCAAATTCTGCAAGTCCGATTGTATCAGTCTAAGCTCAGTGCAGAAAACAGAGACCACTCTCAGTATTTTAAGCAAAAAGGGGCTTTCAGAAATAGAATGGAGGAGCAGGAAACAAGAAGGCAGCTCTAGAATCAGTCCATTTAAGACAAAACAGGTGCAATGCAGGAATCAGGAAGCCATGACAATGCTCAGATTGGCTTTTGCAAATGTCTCTCAAGACCCACGTTCCGTGGTCTTCCTCGGGGTCAGAATCAACATCGAGATGATAGTCTCTGCCTCACCTCTACTTTTTGGGTCTTTTGCAGAGACATCTAATTAGGCAGACCTAACTCCTAGCCAGAAGCCTGGCTGCAAGAGACTCCAGGAAACGCAGGTTTTAACTTTTCAGCTCTGCAGCACAGCACAGGGAGGAAAACAGAAAGGAGGCAGGAATGATTGCGGCCTGTCTATCAACCTTATCCAGCACAAGGGCTGAAGATCTGGCCTCCTCCCTTCTAAACTTCTCTCCCTGCCCCGCCCTGAGTGCTCTGTGGGTAAAACTGCCCTCCTCCCAACCTCTGCCGGCAGGACAAAACCCCCACCTTCTTCCCCTCAATCCCAACTCACTCCTCTTTGCTGCTCATTCACTGCTGTCTAGTGGCTCATAGTGCTTTGTACTCAAGTCCAATATCGTCCGTGACACTTAGGAGAGACCAGCTTTGTATCAGGAAGTCAGAGCTCCTAGCCAGTAACTGTTTTTCTCCCTTGGAACGCTCTCGCTCATTCCTCTTTTATTAAACAATCAAGAGAAAGTGTAAACTTGAAATGTCCCTCTTCTCTCTCACACCGTGCTTCTCAATTTAATTCCAAACGTCTGACACACAGTTTAAGGGCTCACAAAAAGGCACTAAAGAGTGTGCTGCATGGTGAATGAGTTCATTAAGACCGCCGTATTATGATTCGCTCGGTTGTATATGTGTGTACCCCTAGGTGTTGTCCAGATGCCTTCACCAAATTGCTCTTTGCGCGATGCCCTTCATATTGTGGAAGTGCATATTCATTTGAATATCCAAGTCCGAGAGTCTCTGTTATCTGCCTCACAAAATTCCTCAATGAACCTGGCTTGCCTGGACAGGATCAAGAGAGTCATTCACAAAGTACAAACAGGTGAAACCTGAGTATGTTTTACTTTCTTTTTAAAGATCTTATTTTCTTTATAATTCATGCACGTCCCTTGACTTAAAAATGACACCTTGTATATTTGAGTGTGTGTCTTGTTTAAGCAAATTATGTGCAGTTCAGTTGAGAACAATAACAAAATTCCAAGTAAATATGTGGTCAAAGAACAAGCAAGAAAAATGGAATGTGCTAAACAGACATCCAGGGTGATATTTCTTGTGTATTAGTTATGAGAATTAAATATTAAATATTGTGTATTATATCCACATACATACACCTTGCAGTAAAGAAGAACCAGCTTAACTAAACACCCAGAAGGCTATGAAATATTAGGTGTTTCCATGACTCCAAACCTGGAGTAACTTTAAGCGTAGGTCACAAGCGAAAATGCCCACAGAGGCCAGGAAAGTGGCCTAAAATGAGTGAAGCTGATGAGGTGAAAAATGAAATACTGGTTGACACTCAGTCTCAATACTGAAGATTAATAAAGAATGGCCAGGGCTGTGGTGCACCAGACGGCTCAAACACAGTCTGAGGAGATTAACCATGACTTGGGAAGGCAAGCTCGTGATTTCCAGAGTTTCCAGTTTTTCAAAAGAAAGCAAAATTGTGGATTTCGATGTGCGATGTCCTAACTTTTCAACGTTGTGGTTAATACGATTGATAATGACAACTGTCATTGTAGGCTAGCAGACCTATATCAAGGCTGGATGTGGTGTGGGGAGACTGAGCTTTAACCTTTGTTACGTTATCTCCGGAACGTAGGAAACTCTGGGATGCAGAACATCCTACCTAGAAAGAACGGTTAGTCGAGGGGCTCTGTCTAGGCTCCCCACTCCCAGTCCTTGACAATCTCCTTCAAGTCTCTCTTTAATTTCATTTCCTCCAGGGAGCCTCGTCTTACCAGCATCCCCACCCCAGCCTGGGTGCGGGGTGCGCCTTTGCAACCTTGACACTCATTATCAAAATCCTCACTACAGTTCTGGTTACTATTTGCTGAGCTGTCCATCTTCCTGGCCTGACTGAAAACGTCGTGTGCAGGGTTCTGTTTATCCTGCCCATGATTTAATCCTCAGTCCCCAGAATGAGAATCACATATAATAGATGCTTAATAAACATGTAATGATTAAATAAATAAATACATAATATATAAATGATGCAGTATGGGAATCACTAGGTTGCTCATTCTGTTGATACAAGTATCCCCATATAGCATAAAACAGAAGATGGGATGATCGCTGTGTCCAAGGGGAAGAACATCGGCTTTTAAATAACTGAGTTTCCGGCCTGAGTTATCAAAATTGATGGACGCATTTGGATCTATAATCAAGTTATGAAGTTATTTGAGAAATATTTAATTTAGCTTTGAATTGAATGTCTACGGGACTATGAGGTCAATTATTTTAGTTGGCCTCATCAGTTAGTTTATTTCTACATTTGAGTAATTTTTCCTGCTGAATGGAGGAGTGCCTGATTGACTTTATCGGCCAAACTGGTACCAAAAGTGTTTTGGAAGAAAGTCTGGCTCCTACCTCTTTGAAAGTTTAAAGTAAGGCTGCCTTAGTCCGTATCCAGGGTGAAATGAATTAATACTCAGGCAACTCTCAGATTCGTTTCACGGGACTCATTTATCTAGCAAATTATTACAGTAAGTATTTGAAAATACTCATGCACAATGTTTTATCATCACCACTGGACCCTTCATCTGACCTAATTTTCCAGTCTTGTACTTATTTTATGATGCTTCTAATTGGCCCAATTGCATCAAAGATTACACTTGTTGTTTTGGAGACAACAGTTTTGAAATCATTGTGACAGATTCTTTTAAATTTCAAAATCAAAATAATTGAAAAAAATGTTTATGTCTGAGTCCCTTCTTTTATGGGTTAGGATCTAAAGTTCTAAATTCAATGAAAGCGAGCTGCATCTTTGGTTCGCTGGTGATTTTCTGCCTTCCGTGAAAGGAAAAAGCGGTACCAAGCACCAAGACTGTTGCATATTACTAAACACACATGCAATTAAATTGTGTAGTAGGTGGCTCCAGCTCATCCTAGTATCTAACACAGAAAAGACTTAAAGCGCAACTCCCTTTAGTTGCTTAGAGAATGATTAAACCAAGGAAGCTGGTTTCAGGAGGGCTGCACTAATCTAGGCATGTGGACCCCAATCTGAATTGTTAGAAAAGAAAGAAAACATGTTCACATGTTGCTTCAAATGATTTATTAGCTGCTGTTATGAACAGGAGTGTGATTATAATAATCATACAGGGCTTCAGTTTCTGTCCCCTAAAAGGTTCCCCCAAAATGTGTCCCTAAACTTGCTTATGATGAACATTTTATCTAGTTAAACAATTAATGCAGACTGCTTCACAATTGGTAATGAGGGAGAAGATAGAATAGCATAGTCCCATTTGGCAAGCATGAATGAGCCTGGCTTTAAATTACTTGTCCAAGGAAACCATCTTGAGCAAAATGCATGCGTATCTCTGGCACAAAAAAAAAATACTGTTGAAAAGAAAACCAGAAAAAAATTGTCTTCTGACTCATAACTTTAGTTAATATTACAACTCTGTTCCTGAGTTGAATTTGACAGTACTTAGAATAATTATAATAGACCATGAATGTCCTAAATTAAATAGATAATTGATGTATTTAGCACTCAATGGATTCCATTATTCAGTGCCTTAAGGTGCCAACAGGGACATGGGACAGTTCATCTGATAATTTTGGTTATTCCATTCAGCTGTGTGAATGTAAAGTGTTGGAGCAGTGGCCCATTTATACTTTAGAGAAATGTTTTTTAATTCCATAAGTTTCACTTCCAAAAATTCTTTCCCAGGAACTTTGTATAGTTTATGAAATATTGCTGGAAACATAGTAAAAATCAGGATTAAAATTCACATGATTTTTCTCACTAATGATCCTTTATGCAATGAAACACATTCATTGCGGTGTATTGACATCATCCAGTGGAACATGTCGCGTTCTTTTGTTTAAATAAGACAGCAAATACAGATCCCTTACGTAATACATGAGGCACCAGCAGAGGCGTCTAGGAAGCTCAACATAAATCTGCTTTCTGATACTTGTGAGTCATGTCAAGTGGACTAAAACTTGGATGACATTGTCTAAACCAGTTCCATCTTCGAGTGAATGAATAATTTCTCCAGGAAAAATGTGTAAGCTAGGGCTTTCTCAGGCGAATGAAGTCAGTCTGAGGAAATCTGGGACTTTTCTTCCAAAGAACGTCTCTTTTCTCCTTTGTCATATCTTTTTGTTGAAACGTGACAGTTTTGATGTGACAGATTTCCTCTGATGACAGCACTCAGAATTGTTTCTCAAGCTATGTGGGTGATTCTGAGCTATTTCATTTGGCCTCCGTGATTAAAAAAAAAAAAAGCCCACGGTAATAGGGGGCTGGTGGAGATGCGGATGGAGACGGTGATGTCTGGAGGCCAGCACGCCATTCAGCGATCACACCCTCAGCCGCAGTCTCCCTGTATCAGACTCCAGTCAACCGAGCCAAACTGTTCACTCTAACAGCACACCACGACTTTACATGAAATTTTATAATTCAGCTTTTTAAAACAGAGCTTCTACAGTCACCTCAGACCTTCAAGGGAGACACAGAGAGAAGTTGATCACGTACTGAATAAGGGCCAAAAAGTCTATGAGATTTGTTTTTCCTTTGTGGAAGCTTTGTTACCACAGCACAGATCTTTGTGCAAAGACATCTACTCGGTCTTGAACGGCAAACGCCGGCGGGTCATTCTGAGCAGTATGAATGTTGATGCTTTGTCCTTCTTGTGTATCCTGTAGGTTGGCAGAAATCAGGCCAACGGAGTCATTGCGAAAATGTACTCCCTTTTCCTAATATCTGCACTGAATCTTTGTTGCTTGGCACTTTGGTTTGCATTCCAGCATCCTTTCATGCCAAGCCTGGTGATTACTTTAGGTCCCTGAGCTACAGGCATAATTATCTCCCACGAAGTCACTGGGGACTCTTGGGAGGAAGGAGGAAGGCGGAGAGAAGAATCTTAGATGAAGAATTAAGGTATTTCTTTGATAATACAAGTAGGGGGTAGGGAGGCAAGATGAAAAACGCTCATTTACCAAGTGCTTTAGAGGGTCAGGATCTCGAAATTTAAGCCCGAAGTATGAACAAAGATCTGGCCAAAAATTAAAAAAAATATAGAGCTACACACACCTTTTGTCATGGTACAGAGAGGCTACGTCAAATACACAGAGATGCCATGTTATTTAAATTCAGATGTTACTTTGTTTTAGCTCAATCGAATTCATCTCTGTCAATCAGTTAAATCACGATGTGTCATAGTTTGGAGAGAAGAGCTGATGTTCAGACATCCTCAAAATCATGCTCTGTAACAACAGTCAACAAGTATATTTATTCTTCCTGTATCCATAAAGCATGCTGCTTGGCCTATGAAATTACACCCTTAATTAACTGAAAAGATGCTGTACCTTTGGCTGATGAGAGCAAAGAGGGGTTATTTTGAACAGATGAACATCAGAATGAACCAGAGATAAAGAAACAAAAATATACATCAGATAAAAAATAAATAAATACATGATGAAATGTGAGGTCAGTATGACTTCACGATTATTGCAGAAAAGTAAATATCAATTCTTTGATTATTTACATCTCTGGTTTGCTTTAGTAGTGTGTCATCTATTACTAGTTCTGTTTAGAGAAAACATTGCTTTTGTAGCAACATGTTTGTGATGAAAAATAAAATCCACGAAAAAGGATTTCATTGCAAAATAAACGTGTACACTCATTACCCTTGGCAGCATTCTCTGCAATAGCTTCGTGTTTTTCAGAGACAAAAAAAAAGGTGGGTCTTTTTAAAAATTTTTTATTTTTCTTTTAACAAGTCACTTAATGTATTTATCTTCCAAGGCATCAGGAAAGAAAAAAGCTGGGATCAATCAGTTTCTATTTTGCTACAGGGTAATTTATTACTATGCTAAGTCTTACCAATTTTTTTTTCCCAGTAAAATAACTAAAAATGGAATTGTCTCTCAAACACTGACATATGTGATCAGGCTAATATAGGAATGTGTGAACTCCTTATGCTGAAATCAGTTACTGTAATCCAAAATCCAGTCTGCGGACAGCCAGCAAATAGGACCGCTTAACTGTGGGGTGCCTGGGTAGGTAGGGTTTCTGCTTTAGAATATACATTGCATCCATAAAGCCTCCCTTTCAGAAACATAATTAGCTTTTTTATGAACTGGTGAGTATAGTATATGGAACACCCAGGGGATTTCCACAGAGCCACATTTATTCCCACGTGTCTCTGGGAATCATAAATGGTTGTCTTCCTCTAAAATGGATTAGGACAAATTACATTAGGACATGATTGTGAATCTGATTAAGGTGGAACATAGTTCAGTTTCTCTTACCCCTTTGGGATGACCATGTTTTCCTATAACAGCCACAAGACGAAAAAGCCTTTGGCAAGATATTTCAAAGGCATGTTTTCATAATGCACATAAAAAAAGAATTTTCATGCTTATTCAAAAATTGGTCCATACCTTTAATTTCTATATCTGGCCAAGACAAAGCCTGAAGCACAGTCCCCTCTAGTATAGAGCATGTTTCAGATACTGATTTGAGGTGTCAATGAAAGCTTGTAAAAAGTAAATTTCCATGCCTAATTTCTTCTAGAAGAAGAGAGATCGGTTGAAAGGATTTGCCATTGACTAGACATCTTTAAGGAAAGAAAAATGACTTTATAAATGATAGTAATGCTTTATGGCAATTAAACCTCTTCACGCTATTTTGTGAAATAAACGGTCAACGGTAAGGTAATGCATTTAACCTCTTGCAAAACAAAGACAGGTGACAGATACTTGGCATTAACTAGACCCTGGGAAGTGCAGGATGATGAGAGAATTTGAGATGGTGACGAGAGTATCCTTTCATAAGACTAATAAGGATAAAAAGAATTCAAAATCATAGGAATGATCCACTTTCCTAGATATTAAAAAGAAACAGGTAAAACTGAAGTGAACAATTTTCAAGTTATTGATAAATGTTTCCCACACACGGGGTGTGTGTGTGTGTGTGTGCGCGCGCATGTGTGTGTAATCTTTGTTTCTTGGTCTCATTTTGGAATGCTAGATAAGTGATTCTGCTACTTTGCTACTTACTAGCATGACCTAGGGAGCTTTTAAAACCCCTACACCTGGGCCACCCCCTAGACTAATTCATTAGAATCTCTAAGAAGAGGACAAGGTATCCATCTGCATTCAATAAAGATGTACGGTTGTTCCTGTATGTGCCATGTCTGGGAACCAGAGCCCTAAGACCTCACTCTGATCCAGCAACTCGAGAGTTACCTCTTGGCACAGCAAGATTCTCCAAGATCTATTTCCCTAGGTGCCGTCAGTATTTATTCTGATAGGTTGATAACCATGCCATACCGATTATTAAATATACTTTGGGTATCATCCATGTTATAATTTCTGCAAACATGGTGTTTGTACAATGGTACTTGGTCAATCAGACCTACAGATTTTTCTGGTTCTTGCTGTTGGGCCTCTTGTTCTATATAAAGATAGGAGTTCTGTTGGGAATTCCAGGCGATTTGGCTAGATCCCTGAAAAACTGTCTTTCTTTTCTAAATCTTGAATGCCCCTCAGATTTGTATCCCACCTTTCACACTAATGCCACTGGTTATGGCCTTGCTCTCCAGCAGATCTGTCAGCTGGAGACATGCTGCCTATCTTGGTGCTTGACATTTTCAAGCATCTACCATTTGCCATCGTGCTCAGCCTTTTGATTAGAACTCCTTAGGTATTTACACTGGCCCAGCATTGCAGGGCTGCTGCACAGAATTGTACTTTCTGTGCCCTGCACAACTCTAGGGGGCACCATTTGTATCTGTAATCACTGTAGATTCCTCTGTTGTTCAACAATCTTCACTTCCTTTGGATATAGTATGTTGAACTAAATGTTCCCCCCTGGGTGGCAGGCTCTAGAGCTGCACAGGTTTCTCTAGCCCCATGCTATCTTGGTTTCTTCTTCCTCCATGACCCTATGGCCAAGAATTCAGCTGGTTTCATGCACAACGCCCCCTGAGTTCTATATAACACTGGAAAAACAAAGCATTTATTTTAGCTAAGAACTGGCAACATTTTTCTTTGGAATTTCCATAGCATAAGGATAGTGGATAAGACAAACTTATAATAAGTAAATTATTGTAATTAATGAAAGAGTTTCATAAATCAGCCAGGAAAATATACACCTTAAAAAATAAAGGCAACAGAAAAAAAAAGTTCAGTCTTAAATATGTTTTCTCAATGGCCTCTAGCTACTCAACTAGTCACTCAAAAGTCCGAAGATGGAACATTCTGCATTAAGAATTGCTTTGAGATGTCAAACGTTAGCACCTTAGTTCACAGACACTGTACCTATGCCACTTACAACAGCAGGCCAGTAGTTTGGAAGCAATCTGTGATGAGCGAAGATTGTAAATCATTGTACTGCTTCCTTTATTGGAAAAGTCTAAGAGGGAAAATTTTACATTCTAGCATAAGCTCCTTATCTCATTGAAGACCCCTTACAAAAAGTTTATAGAAAAGTGCTGGTTCAGGGCCATTCCTGGTGTTCCCAATGACCTTGGCAGACACCGCTGCTTCTCTTAGAAAAAATTTTTTTTTGTTTTTTTCATTCATTTTATGCATATATGAAGGCCATGTATATACTAGGCACTATTAAACATACACAGGTAAATAAGATATAACCCCTGCCTTAAAGAAGTTCCAATTAAGGTCCAATCTGGTCATAGCTTGGCAGAAAACACCCTATTCATACATAGTAAAAAAAATTAATATATTTAAAGACAAGGAGGAGTATGACACAAATGAATTGAAAACAGACATTTTATTTTAGGACTAAGAATTCTTCTATTTAATACTATGACTAACACTTTGAAGGAGTTCAACCAAGAACAGATACTAACAAATGGCTGATACTACGTGTAGCAGACAGTAGCTTATCTCTGTGATGAGCAAACTTTGATATTTTTTCTCTGTTCAGAAAGTTGGTACACAAATTAACTATGGTTTACACTAAATATATATACGTAGACTTTAGAAACTACTCAAATTTCTTAGAATATTTTCCTCTCTCCATCTTGGCCTATTAACAAAAATATGTTATTTGTATATACATATGTATGTGTGTGTGTATATATATATATATGTATCCATTTATATCGATACAATTAATATACAGTGATATACTGTAAAATTACAGCTATAGGCAGTAGAATATTCTAAGTCTATTTGTCTAACCTGACTATAAAATATAGTGCATATAATTAATACATATTAATTATTCCTTACATGAGACGGGAATCTCCTTAAGCGTAAGATTTATGTTTGATTTATGTTGGTAAATTTCGTAATATCTAGCATGCTGCCTGGACCATGGTAGCTGTTTGATTAATAGATCTTCTGGAATGCTACTACAACTACTACTATTACTAATAATAACAATGACAAAAATAACAATTTATATTACGGATCACTTACAGAATGCCAGGATTTGTGCTAAGAGATTTGCATATATTAATTCTTTCAATTACAAAACCATGTCTATTTTTAGGTACTATTTTTATCCCAAATTTTCAGGTGAGGTACTTGAACAAGGTTTTCAAACTGTGGAGCTAAGATAGTAAAATTGATTGGAAACAATTACAGAAATACAGTTCTCTTTAACAGGCTACCTTCAGATCTAACAAACTTCAGTGTCAATATCTCCACTTAGTTTCTAAATCCGGGAAGAGGTAGCTGATTGGCCTAGCAGGGCTCAGGTGATCACTCCTTAGACCAATGACTGTGTCAATGTGTCAAGGGAAGTCACATACTACAGTTTCATCTGCTCAATATCCTTTTTGTCTTCTTTCAGTATCATTATCTCAGTTTTGCAATAAGGAACCAGTCATTGCAACTTTTAGTTCATATCCCTCAATTCCTAGAGTGGACATTTAGTAAATCAATATCAACCCCAGGAAATTTGCTGAAACCCCTGGATAGCTGTGTTCTCTGTTGGCAGCCACATTTGCCAGTATTAGGGAAGATCCTATCCAAGAACAAAGCCAGCACAAAAAATGAAAAGAAAAAAAGATCCCTTTAGCATTTGGATCTAGCCATACCTGGACTTAGAATAGAATTTTGGCCAGTTTGACTTGGGTTTTTGTCCCTGGCAATCAAAAGATGATGAGTGGGGTGGACATGCAGAGGTACTGACGATCCCTAGGAAGTGCGGCAGCAGGCTGCCTCAATTGACTGCCCTTCCCACGGCAGCCCAAATCCTATGACTAAGCCAGATGGGTGCAGAAAGGCTGAGCCATTTTGGCCCAATATGGCAGCACTCTGTCAATCATACTCCCTCTAGATCCTCTTGCCCCATTGGCAGACATGTCATGCCTCCATCACTGTTTAACTTTTCCTGTATGCAATGCTACTTTCTTCCCCTTAACTTTACAGATGTTCATCCCTAATAAACTTCAAACTCTTAGGGTCTGCTTCCAGAAAACCTACCCTCAATAAGGAATAGTAGAGAAGTCTATATAGCAACACAGAAAAATTAGGATAAACTTTTAAGTTAAAAACCAGCGGTTCTGAATGAAGTGAGAATGAGAACAACAAGGCAATATGGACAGACAAAAAGAGCTGTGTCAGACTAGTGGCTGATCTTTGAAAGTTATATTATTGTTTATGCATTATACAACACTTGTTAAATGACATTCTAAAGATTTCTATATTAGTCTAAACAATGAAGAATTGACAAAGAATGGATAAACATGTTTCCTTTATTTCAAAAATTAATAGACTCTTATCTGAAATTTAGAAATTAGAAATACAATAGAACTATTTTCTTAATACATTGATAATTTATTTTCTGAACTTCAGTGTTTCAAATAGGTAAAGGATGAATTGAGTGATTGAGAGGAAAGGTTAGATTTTAAGCCAGGTTCATTAATAATAGGGCACACCTATTAAGGCTCCAGTGAAAGATGAAACAAAGTGGTAAGAGGAAGGCTGGGGTGAGATAATGGCCTAAGGAATTCTAGAACGTATTAATAGGTTCTATTGAGATTTTAAAAATAGGATCTATAATAAACTGGGCTAGACTTTATGGCTATATTTTCTTTAATGCATTCAGAAGTTCTTCTATGTGCTTTCCCAAAGTTTAATCCCACAGTTTGAGAATCATGATAAAGAAAAATCAAGAGCAGGTATTTCTAAATGGCGGTTGTGGCTATTTTTTTTTTTAAATGTGTGCACTAGTAGTTCAGCTTTCACTGTGCATCCAGGAAACATGTAATAACAGTATTCTGTTTGTAGATACCATAGTCACGTTACGAAGGTGACTTTTCTATCTAAAGATCAATGGGGCAAGAGAAAATATTTGGAAAAGATGAGATTGACAAGGGCTTGATTTCCAGCTCATACAACTTAACAACAACAACAACAACAACAAAACAACTCAATCCAAAAATAGGCAGAAGAACTAAACAAGCAATTCTCCAATGAAGACATACAAATGGTCAATAGGCATGTGAAAAAATGCTCAATATTGCTAATTATCAGAAAAATGAAAATCAAAACTACAGTGAAGTGTAACCTCACACCAGTCAGAATGGTCAGTATTAAGAAGTCCACAAACGATAAATGCTGGAGAAGGTGTAGAGAAAAGGGAGCCCTCCTATGCTGTTGGTGGGAATGCAGTTTGGTGCAGTCATTATGGAGAACAGTATGAAGAGTCCTCAAAATACTAAAAACAGAGTTACCATATGATCCAGCAATCCCACCCCTGGGCATATATCCAAAGGGAACTTTAATTTGAAAAGATACATGCACCCCAGTGTTCACAGCAGCACTATTTACAGTAGCCAAGATATGGAAGCAGCCTAAATGTCCATCGACAGATGACTGGATAAAGAAGTTGTGGTGTATTTATACAATAGAATACTACTCAGCCAGAAAAAGAATAAAACTATGCCATTTGCAGCAATATGGATGGCCCTGAAGATTGTCATTCTAAGTGAAGTAAGCCAGAAAGAGAAAGAAAACTACCATATATCATTTATATATGGAATCTAAAAAAAAAGACAAATGAACTTTTTTACAAAACAGAAACAGATGCACAGACATAGAAAACAAACTTACGGTTACCAGGGGAGAAAGGGGTGGGAGGGGATAAATTGGGAGTTTGAGATTTGCAGATACTAACTACTATATATAAAACAGATAAACAACAAATTTATACTGTATAGCACAGGGCACTGTATTCAGTATCTTGTAGTAACTTATAATGAGAAAGAATATGAAAACGAATACATGTATGTATATATATGACTGAACTATTACGCGGTACACCAGAAATTGACACATTGTAAGCCGAGTATACTTCAATTAAGAAAATAAAGATAAACCAAGACTTTTGTGTATTATTTCACAGATATTTTTAGAGAGGCAGGATTCCCCTGTCCCCTTTTCTCTTTTAGTAGTAGCTTCTGTGCAAATGACTTACAGCTTTCTGAAGTAAAACTTCTTATTTCGGCTCCTTCTTTCTCGTTTATCTGAGTAGAAGTGTTGGGCAGAGGAGACGTATTTCCTAAATTTAGCAGTATGTGAGGAGAAGATAATAAACAGAAAATTATGCAGAAAGTGGACAGTTTTCAGGGACCATATGTGCTGAAATATTGATTTGTTTTTCATCCTCTGAGCTCAATCCATCATTATCAATATAGTCACCAGATCCTGGATTTAAAGAGCTATTCCACTACCTCTGCTCTATTCCAGACCTGGATCCTAGGCATCTGCACTCATTTAACCATGTACCCATCTTTGATGGTTGACAAGATGAAGGTTAACGATCCCAGGGCACTGTGACATGTGAGCAAGCCTCTTGTTACTTTGGTCAGTAAAATACTTATCCATGGATGAAAGGAGAACTATTGCTAAGGTGCTAACAGTTGTATTTTTGTTTCATTATTAAAAAAAATAAACAAAAAAAAAAAAAAACCACTTTGAGAGGAAAGATGTCCATTAAGTACAAAATTACTTAGACCCAGGAAGTTCCTAAGACAAACGACAGTTCCCAACTCTAGTCTGTTTCAGTGAGTCACAGTTTCTTATCGTTTAGTAATTTCATTCCGTTCTTTACCCTGTTTTAGAAACACAAAAGCTAATCCTTTTATTATTTTTTAATTTCAATTTTATGCAAGGTTTTTGATGCTGGTATTAATTTGGGACCAATGATTTTCCTAAGAGGAGGGTTTTATGTATGCATTTATTGAGCTCACTGAAGTCATAACTGTGTCACTGAGGACGACGGTAGAGAAATGTGAAATTTTCTCAAAAGTTCACCTGAAAACAATAGTTTGCTGGTTGACGCCTCTGCTTTTCCTCCTGAATAATATAATGAAGGCTTAAGGGCAAACACCCGTGCCTAGTATTTTTGGACCTCTCTTTTCTTTAGAAAATAATGCCTCTTGAATAATTAAAAGGCAAAGAACAAGGAAAAATGGTAATTTGAGATAAGTAGAATGTGAATATAAGAAAGCTAACGCTCCTTTGGTACTTTTTAAAATTTCAGCAAACAATGATAGATTTTTTTTTCCCCCAAAGATGGGAACATGATTAAAGAAAAGCATCTCTTTTGCTGTGGAGAAATGAACAAAGGTTTGCTCATGACAGCTTCCTACAATGAAACACAAGCAAAGAGGCTTTACCAAACTGCAGAGCTAAGGTTCTGTAGAATCCAAGGTCCACGTGTGATGGGAAATCACTGCTATGGAGGGTAGTCTGTTTCTTCTATGTAGTATATTTTGTTTGCTTTTCATGTCATCTATTTATTCATTTAAAAGACTTAATTTATATATTTAATTCCACATTGAACTGTGTGTTCACATTACACATACAACTTATTTAATGTGTCTTTAGTCCCCGTAGCTATTCTCTGGGACTTGCAAGAGACAAGAGTACTGAACGTGCTTGTCTTCCTTGTTTTTGCTGACAGGTTTCTTCTGGTTTTATTTCTAGCCACTTAGCCAGGATCTTTCATCATCACCTTACAAATATATGCTCCACAGATTTCTATACTCAGGCTTCTTACCTTTTCACTACACGTTTTTCCTTGGAAACCTAATTTTTTTTTCCCTATAGCTTGAAATAGTGCCTCTCAATTCTAAGCTTCTAAATCTTTCTTCTTAGCCTCAAACCCATATATTCAACATCCTGAATAGCTCCCTCTGAAGGTCTTGGCACTGATTCAACATGGAGGAGCTGATCTCCACCCTCACCCTATGTTCTGCCATCAAATTCTTTTCACCCATGCTACTGAACAGAATAAACATCCTTTAAGATGTACAAGGACAAATACAGGCAGGCATATATCTTGGTTTAGACTCCCATAAAATCCAGATTACATCTGTGATAAACTCATGTGGATTCAATTTTCCTGATACCTCTCAGCTCTGTCCTCCATCAGCATCCCCATGGCCACTGGATTATGCAGCAACCTCCTGACTATTCTTTCAAAGTCTGGTCCCTGTCTTCCTCTAATTCCCAGGATGTTCAGTCTAAATTGATTTTTCCTTTTGATTTTGCTACTCAGAAACTTTACATAGCTTCCTGCTTTCTCCCTCTCTCTCTTTCTCTCTCCTTCTCTCTTTCTCTTTCTCCTTCCTTCCCCTCTCCCTTTCCTTCTTTTATCCCTAAACTTTAGCTTAGCATGCATGATATTTCATGATCTGAGCCCTGCCTACATATTGAACATTAATTCCTTTCTTCCTTTCACTGCCTTTCAGTCTTCTTTCTTGCAAGAATACAAGGACATGCCAGATAGAACTGCAGTTCTGAAATTTTCCTTTTATGTGCAACACTCTTTGCTTTGACTGCCATCCCCAAATACCCCACCTCTGACTCATCCTTCAGAATCAGTTGACATCCAGTCACTTCCATGCATCTTTCAGTAGTCTCCTGCCAGAGCTGGCCACTCCGGCTCCATACCCTCAGAGCACACTATGCGTATCTCTCTTCTGGCATCTGCCTCCGTCTCCCAGGACGGTTTAGTTGCCTGACTCCCCACAAGTCTACAGACTCTAAGGAAGAGGGACTGTGTCATTTTTCTTCTCTGAATATACAGCACCTAACGTAATAACCAGATCATACTGATCATAAAATAAATATTTCAATAAAGGTGTTCTCTTTTTGGTAGAAGACAGCCACATATCTTAAGGAGGTGACAATGAAATGTATGAATAACTTAAATGAGATGTTAAGAAGCACAATCGCCGTGCACGTCCAGGGCAGCACTGCCCTAACACGAAAGCACAACCCAAAGACACTTATCGAGAAAAGGAAAGGTTTTAATTTTTTAAAAATCAAAACTGCTTTAGGACAAGAGGTTTTCTTTCTATTCATGAAGTGAATGAATAATTTAGGCACGACATGAGGAAACAGGGAACACGATGTGGAATGAGGCGCTGCTGTGTATATTGAAGGAGGTGTTAAAGAGGGTTCAATTCATGAAACACAGAGGAACCCAAGAGAAAGCTACTGGGTGAGCATATTTTTCCCTATTTATTTTCATCTAGTTGCCTTAAAGCTATGCTAAACAGACAGTCAATCTTTTCAGGTACAGTACCAATTTCAAGTATGTGTTTTACATCAGTATTTTTTTGGTTCAAGAATGTAATCATTTATTTTAGATTCTTCAAGTGATACACACCCACATATATATTCTGTAACATTATTTTAATAGTCTTTGATAAAGAATATCATTTTGTATTGACACTTTTACTACTGACTTAATTGTAACTATGACTTCCTGGAAGAAGAGCTACAAATTGAAGCATTTGTAAGGGCAACAAGAATCGTCTTCAGTAACCTAATCAGAGATAAATGATTGCACTTTAACATTCTCTAATCTATTAATCATCATCATTATTATTTTTGTTCATCATTATTGAAAACTCAAATCCATGGCATTTGAAAGAATATTTTGTCCTTTTAAGTACCTATAACTTTTTGTAGAAAATAACCTAAAAATTTTCCATTCTAAAATTTTGAGTGAAAATTATCTTACTAAATTTAATAAAAATATTGAACTCAAGTATTAATGGCTCTTGAACGTGTGGGGATTTAGAAATGTAACTATCAATATGATACACTGCTTCATTTCAGAGTAAAGACTCTAAATGTGTTCACATGAACCATTCCATTAGACTCATTGAAAGATTTTTTTCAACATTCAAATCATAGCAGTTCATGCCTGTCTACTGCTTGCCCTATTTCTCAAAAAGAACCAAAGACATACACATATTCAATAAGAAGGAGGAAAGCCATTTCAAATGTTATGCTTTCTTAAAGATCCCAGTGGATGTGGTTGGCAAATCAAATTTTGCTATTACATCCATAAAAAAGGGAACAATCGTTAGTATTTGCGAATTGCTTCACTAGTGTGTGTGTGTCGCCGTGACACCAAGTATGTAATGACTCTCAGTCTCAATTCATTGGCCATAATGTGGGAAAATAGAGAAACAAATGGAAAGTGATTTCTCACACCGTTCTGTCACGGCAGTTCCTTTTGGGGTGATTTAGGGAACTACGGGCAGCAGAAAAGCCTCCTTTTTAAATGTCAAATACAAGATTCATTTCTGTGCTGCTTTAATCCAAATGCCAGAGTTCTGAGCTGAACCATCAATCTCACCAGAACCTTCCCAGCTTTATGCATCAAACCTGCTGTCCTTTGGGAGAGAAATCCTGATTCCTGGGAGTATCCCATGTTCAATTTGCATGATGCTGAGCAATGCATCCTTCAAGGAGCAGATGTGTGCAATGTCTTGTGTACCTATGACCACTCAAGAGTGGGGCTGGAGAGTGGTCCAGTCGCACCGTAAGAATGACTAACCTGAAACAAGAGCACTTCCTTCTAGGAGTGAAAGATACTTCTTTTTTTCAGGAACTTCTCTCCTGTCTTATTTAGTCTCCTACTCTCTGTTTCCTCAAAACAGAACCATAGTCTTTGTTCCGCTCCCTAAAGCCATTTACGCTTGTCAAGGTAAAGTGACCAAGGTTTTCTTTTCACACTTTCAATGTCCCCATGGAGTTCACTGTGGAGTCCAAGGGCACGTGGAACTCCAGTCTACAAGGAGATGGACAGCAATGCTCTCCACCTTCGCCCCACAGGGACCAGAAAATAAACACAGGAGAGATCTGAATAAACAAACAAACAAAAACCAAAGAAAGACATCAAACAAAGTAAACAAAGATATGAATAGTGAAGCAAAACATCCAGATAACGTGTATTTGTTCTGTGTTTTCCAATTCTGGTTAACGTTGGAAGCTTTTTACACTGTTCTGACAATAGACTGTCCTTTTGGCGATACTGATGGAGACCTACCAGGTAATCCTCAGCTTCATCACTAAATCATTCAGTCCCAGAGCAGAATATGGGGCTCAGGTCTACTCTGCCCAGCTGGGAAGATGTATTAGGTGACCACAGAGAAGCAAGGAAAGTGACAAAAGGTTTAGGACTCGAGGGATAAGTGCCATTGGAATACAGACCCCGGGAAACAGCGATGTTCTCCCTGGCCGAGGGATTCTTTCAAAGATAATTTGTTTTAGGTGTCTACACTAGGAAATTTTTCGTTGGCAATATATATCTACAGTAAAAAAAAATGTTCTGTGATCTTGAGTGTATGGAAGAACCATTTAAATAGAAATTATCAAATTTGGGAAAAAAAGCTTTAATCTTCAGTTTTAGTACATGAAAAAATTATTTACAGGATAATGATTATAGCTCCATTTTCCTGAAACTCAAGGAATACACTAAAAAAAATTTAGATTAAATATTGCCAAAAGATTAAAAAATACACAAATATTCTGAACTCTGCTTTCTCTGGATATTTTGTGTACTCATCAAAGGGGCAATTTTGTTTTTAGTGGGTATGTGGGGGTGTATATAATAGACATCTGACATGTGAACAAGCACCCTCTCTTCGGTTTCTTTATTTTCCTGTTGATAAACAATGCAGATTTCAGCTCTATAAGCACTAACAAGTAGGGGTAGTACTGGAGGTGAAGAACTGAATGAGTTATTTTTTGCTGAAGCTGCTTGGAGAATGCTTGGCACCAAAGAGGGAGAGGATGGGCATGCTTTGCTAAGGAAGGTATAGGTGAATGGATTACCCAGAGCCCTGCAGAAATTCATGGGTATCCAAGTCTCAGACGTGATATAGAATGGAGATGCTCTGGCATAATGGGAAGGGCTCCACTCACTAGACTCTAAGCTTTGTGAGATCAGAGACCTGTTTGTCCTGCCCATCGCGGCATCTGATTAAGACAGATATCACCTCGCGTAGATCAGACACTCAACACATGTTTGTTGAATTAAGTAATGAAGTCATCAATGATGAGAGAAAATACCTGGTCTAATTTTCTACAGCTTGGAGAAAGAAATATGCAACAGTGGCTTTCTCCTCTTCATTTCTGCTGGAGGTTATGCCAACCAGGGGAATAGCCATACCAGTCAGTGGTACCTGATGAGAATGAAGGAGCATTCTCCCAGCAGGTCTAAAGGGGATGCTATATTCTGTTTCTGCCCACAGAACATTGACATCAAATGTGTGGGGATTTTCTCCCATCACCAATCAATTCTCCAACTCTGTATCCTTCAATACGGCTCAATTCTGACACTACCAAGAATCAGTGCAGAACCCACAGGATGAGGGTTGAGTCTCCCAAGACCGCCCCTACTTCAAACACCCAGGCCTTCTATGCTTCTGATCTACCCCCTATAAATCAGGGGTTCCCGTGACCCTCTTCTGGGGTTTGATAATTTGCTAGAACAGCTCACAGAACTCAGGAGAACTATTCACTTATAGCTACTGGTTTATTACAAAGGATACAACTCAGGAAAAGCAAAATGGAAGAGATGCGTAAAGCAAGGACATGGGGGAAGAAACAGGTGCGCTCTCTGGGCGTACCCCTCTCCAAGCACCTTGATGTGTTTACTGACTTGGAGGCTCTCTGAACCTTACAGTTTAGGGGTTTTGTTCTAGGAGGTTTAGGGGTTTCATGACACAGACATGATCGGTTAAATAATTGGCCCCTGGTGATTAACTTAGGCTTCAGCCCCTCTCAACTTCCCAGAGGTTGGGGTGGGACTGGGAGCTTCAGTTCTCCAATCTGGTGATCAGCCCCCATCCTGAAGGCATTCAGGGCCCCCCAGATGCCAGTGACTTCAATAGCATACGAAAAGAAACTATTGTCTCTCCAGAGATTCCAAAAGTCTCAGAAACTCTTATGTTAAGAATGGGGAACTAAGACCAAATTTATATCCAAAGATGCTCCTATCAGTCAGGAAATTATAAAACTGAGGGTAAAGTTTAAATATATATTTCTTATATCCTAATATCACGGATGCAAATTTTGATGCATTACAACTGGTATGAGAAACAGGCAGTGGTAAATACCCTTGAATAGTAATGTGGGAAACCCCGTAGGGTTCCTGCAATTAAGGGCAAGTAGCAAAACCCGATAATGAACTTCACAGACTTTCATAAGTTGTATCAAAGCTCCAGATGTGGACAAAAATTTAACTTTCCGCTGTATTGAGTAATCGAAGTGCATTGTCAGTGGAAAGACACTCTTGGAAATCCAGAGCACCAAGAAACACATGCATGGTTAATTAATGTATTTTTTGGAGTCAAGACCTAGCTCCATTAAGGGCCTTTATGGGCCAATTTTAGAATGAGAACATTGTTACTATATTCACTTAACTTTAAAAGTAGTTTTAACATGGCCATTCGTGTACATGTCCTTCGTGTGTGTCTTCTACCAGGAGCTCTGTTTTTTTTTTTTTTTTTTGGATGTTGTGGTACACTTTTGAATATCAGGCTTATTTTTAGTGGCACATGTGAGGAAATTAATTTAAAACAGCATTATATGAGTTAATAATAATTAAAGTTCAATCATTACTGTTGTATAAAAATGTCTTAGGGTAACTTTAAAAGCAACATGTTTTTAAACATTTACTTGTTTTTCCAAATACTGTGTTAACTGCTCAAGTAGAACCACTGGCTGTGTTCTTTTCATTTAACATATTCAAGCGGTAAAATTCCTACGTGTAAGCTCCTAATCTCTTTTTTGCTATTAGGACTGTTGACGTTGAGCTATAAACTTTACATTTTAGCTTCTGCCGTCTCATGTTCATAGTGATAACAGTACGTGCGTTCATTAGAGTAGGAATACATTTTACTACCTTCTCCGAACTCAGAGGCATACTTCTGGGCTCTCCAACTCTGGTTCTATATTTGTTAGCAGACCCAAGGGAAAACTACTGATCATCATTTTTAAAACTTCAAAATTTCTCAAAGTTTTTGAATGCATAATTATTACGCCTGATGTGGAACAGAATTTAAGAACTGAGGGGATCTAAGAAATCATCAAGTCCAGGGATTCTCAGACTTGGCTAAGCATAAGAAACGACTAGGCACAGAGACGATCTGCTTTGAATACAGATCCCTGGGCCTTATTCCCAGAGTATTTCCTTGTGTGTCTGGATGACGGTAAAAGATATCTGTATATCCATATATCTGTATCTATAACCTGCATAAATTCTATCGATCTATCTATCTATCTACACAGCTGACAAGACTGTTCTGTGAAAAAAAGTTACAAATTAAATCATTCTATATTGGCCATGCCACTGAATACATTAGTCTGTATTAACACTCTTAGATCGCATACATTTAGGCTTATATAACTCACTTTGTTAAATTCTAGAAAAAAAATGTTGGGCAGTAAGGAACTGAGAAATCTCCATATCATATCTTAGATTAAAAGCATTAGTTTATGCGTCTCATCCTTCTTCCTATAGTGACCACCCCTTAGTGTGCAGACCAGGTGATGTGTTTTGCTTCTCCGTGTAACTGGACAGCACTGGGCATGGGTCTGACCATCAGTGGGTGCTGAATGAGTATTTGTTGAATGTAACTGAGTATCTTTGTTGTCTTCAATTAGAAGTAAAGCTGCAGCAATGAGGAAAGGGTGTGGAAGTGTAAACCCTTTTCCAGTTTCCATTATTTGGGGACTAACTATCGTGTTTCTCGATGTCCTGTACTTCCCATGCCTAACTCACGTCACTGCTCATTAGCACCTCCACTACATCAGAGGGTGGACAGGAGTTAATAAGGTGATTATAAGGGATAATATGCAAATTAGCCATGCTGGTTTGGTAGGCAGGTAGTTTGCAATTCTTGATTAACAGGAGGCTGTGGGGTTACCTTGGAATTTCCACTGTTATGCAACCCCCTGTTGGTGAACATATACCTTCAAGAATATAGACTTGGTCTACAAGTCTTTGGAATGAAAATCAGCACCCACTGGCTGTCCAGCCACCTGGGCTGTGATAGGTGCTCGCACATCAGAGAAAATAGATTCAGAAGAGCTTGGCAGGATGAAAGGCCTCGAAGCAAAATTTGTAATCTGATTGGCAAGTGGTTTAATAAAGCAGAAGTGGAGTTATGTATGTGTTCCATGTGATACGACAGTAGAAGTCTGGTGTCAGCATTTTGTACAGCTGCAGTCAGTTAACTGTGCAAACAGGAGGACATCAGAAGGGTCAATACTGCAATTCAAATGGCGAGAAAAACTTAGATAAGGACCCCTGCCTCGGCAAAAGAGGAGGGACTGAAATTTGGAATGCGAGGTTTGCCAAGAGATTTGTATTATATCCCATACTGATTAGGGGAATCAGAGGGGAACAGGTTGATAAAAGGAAAAGAAGACAATGAGAGATCAGATCCTTTACAGGTCCAACTTAAAGACACTTGTTGGATAAAACCAATGAAACAAAAAGACAAAATCTGAAAACTGAAGGGAATCTAAGAAATCACGAAGCCCAGAGATTCTCAGACTTGGCTAAGCATAAGCAGCAGCTGGGCTGCTCTTTTAAATGTGGACCCCTGAACCCTATTCCCAGAGTTTTCATTTAGTGTGCCTGGGTAATGGTAAGAGATGGCTATGCGTCTACATTTATGTCATTATCTCTGTATTTATCATCTCCGTATTCTCTGTAGGTAGACAGAGAAACATAGAAAATATAGCTACACCTTCCTCCTTCTTCCTTCCTTCCTTCCTTTCTCTCTATCCGTCTATCTTATCTACCTACCTATCTGCGTTCTTAAAGCTCTCCTGGAAAATCTGATGTACTGCCAGTTTTGGGCATCATTGATTACTTTGATTTCTCACTTTACTTATAAAATAACTAAGTTCCATAAAGACTATGTTACAGCCAAGTTATTTTCTGAGCTATGATTAGGAGACCTAAGTTTCTTGATTCTCAGTACAGTATCTCTTTTTCTCTTTGATGAATCAAAAGGGGATAGAGATGCAAACGAAAAACTAAGCACATACTCAGGTAAGAATGAAGTGGACTTTGGAGAACAAACAATCAAAAAGTCATTTTTTTCTCCAGTACGTGAATCATCTGAAAATTATTTGAAGACATATTTTAAAAAATGTTTTAATTCCAAAGACATCCAGTGCACAGAATGCAGAGGGGTAGCATGTAGGGAAAGTGGTATTTTCACTCAGATATCATAAGCAGAAAATTCTTTTGTGAATTCATCACAGTATTACCTAAATCTCAGCTTTGCAGAACCAGAGACAAGATTTCTTTTTCAATATCTCAGGTACAAGTGACTAGATTTATGTTAACTGGAAGCCATAAAAGCCGTAAGTATAACCTAGGATCCCAATTTATTAGGTTAAAATGAGAAAGAACAAACTAACAGGCTAACAGAGAATGTTTGTTTAAGCAGTGATCTTTTCTTGTAATCAATCACAATGGTTGTCATAAGCAGTAAATTGCTTGGTGGGTGCAGAAGCAAAAAAGATAAAGATATAACCTATCAAGGTATTATCTGGCTAAGGTTCCTGGAAGCTTCCTTTACCCTGACCCAATGCTGCCAAGGGGATGAGACAGTTTCTGTAGGTTGTCAGAGTACTCCTGGGTAGGGATAGTGAAAAGCAAAACAAACAAACAAAAAACCAAACCCTAAGTTTTCTGTTAGTTTCCTGTCTTTTAAATTTTAACATCCTTCACTTCACTTAATGCTTTCAGTGCTAATCCAATGTTGGGGCATGTCTGAGTACTTCTTTCTTCATGTTGCCGAACAGTATTCCATTGTATGAACACTCATTTTGTAATTCATTCATCATTTGACGGATATTTAAATTCTTCTCACTTTTAGGATATTATAAATAACACTATCATGAACATTGCTGTAAAAGTTCTTGTGTGCATATATTTTAAACCATTTTTAGGTGAATAGCTAGGAGTCAAATTGTGTGGTCATGTGTTAACTCTATTATTTAACATTTGAGAAATTGCCAAACTGTTTTCTCAAGTGGCTGCCCCATTTGACATTCCCCCCAGGATGCATGAAGGTTCTAGTTTCTCTGCATCTTTCCGAACACTTATTACTGCCTGTCTTTTTGATTACAGCTATCCCAGTGAGTGTGAACTGCTATCTTATTGTGGTTTTGGTTTGCATTTCCCAGTGACTAATGATGTTTATCATCTTCATATGTTTACTGGTCTTTGTACATCTTCTTTGGATCAACATTTATTAAAATCATTTTTTTTCCATTTTTAAAATTGGATTATCTACCTTGTTAATTGTAAGAGTTCTTTATTTGTTTGGACAAAGGTCTCTTACTGTATAAATATTTTGCAAGTATTTTCTCCTAATCTGTAGGCTGTGTCTTAATTTTTTTTTAAACTTTGATGTTTGTAACACAGATTGTTTGAATTTTAATAAAACCCAATTAATCAATTTTTTGTATGGTTTTGGTGTCACATCTAATAACACTCTGCCTAACCAAAGATCATGACAATTTTTGTTTGTTTTCTTCTGGAAATTTTCTGTTTTAGCTCTGATCTATGATTCATTTTGAGTTAACTTTTTATACAGTGTGAGATAAGGATCCAAGCTAATTGCTCTGCATTTGAACATCTAGTTTACCCAGCATTATTTATTGAAAAGACTCTTTCTCTCACTGAATACTCTTGGCACTTTGTTGAAATCAATTAACCATAAATGCAAGGGTTTACTTCTGGACTCTGAATTGTACTGATAAATATTTCTGTTCTTTCGCCAATACTGGTATGTATTTCTGTATTATTACCATTACCACATTGTCTTGATTATGGTAGCTTTGTAGTAAGTTTTGAAATTGAGAAGTCCAACGTTGTTACTCTTTTTCAAGATTGTTTTGGCTATTCTGGGCTCTCTGTATTTCCATATGAAATTTAGAATCAGCTTTTCCACTATGCAAAACAGGCAGGTACTGGTGATGAGGACTGCATTTAATCTGTGCAACCATTTTAGGAGGATTGTCATGTTAACAATATTGTCTTCCAAACCATAAACACAGGATGTCTTTCTATTTTTATTTAAATTTTTCTTTAATTTCTCTCCACAATGTTTTGTACCTTTTAGCTTGCAAGTCTTGCCTTTGTTTTGTTAAACTGTATCCTCAATATTTTATTTTATTGATGCTACTGTGAATGGGATTATTTCTTAATTCCACTTTTGGAATATCTACTACTAGTATATAAAAATGAATTTGTTATTTTGAATACCGGTCTTATTTCCTACAACCTTGCTGAATTTGTTTATTAGTTCTAGCAAATTTTTTTAAAGGGATTACTTAGGCTCTTTTACACAGAAGATCATGTGTTGTGCAAATAAAGATAGTTTTACATTTTCTTTTCCAGTATGAATACTGTTATTTCTTTTCCCTCACTAATTTCCTGACTGAAACCTCCAGCACAATGCTGAATAGAAGCGGTGAGAGAGGACACCCCTGTCCCACTCCTGATCTCAGGAGAAAAGCCTTCATATCTTCACCAGTGAATACAATATTAGCTGAAGGATTTTTAGGAATTCACCTAAATGCTTTATGCATATTATTTCTTTTAACCTTCACATCAGCAATATGAGTAAATTGCTACTAGTCTTTCTATTTCACAGCTCAAAAAACTGTCACGTAAGTTAGTAAGTGGTTAAGCCAGAATTTAAATGAGACAATCTGTCTCTGGAATCCACTTCAACTGGACCTCCATACTGTCTCAATAATTATTAGTTGAATTACATTGACTTAAAGTATAGTAAGTTTAACATTTAAAAAACTGACTGACAAATTCTGCTGAATTGTGCATGAATTTTATAATTTAATGATTTATTGACTGCAAAATGTAAGCAGCTAGTTGGTTTTTTGGTGTTTCAAAACTTTAAAATGTTATGATAATATAATAATGGAGATAAAAAGTATAGTTCAAAGATCAGAATCATCTATATGAGCCTAATACAGATTCTCTGTGTGAATCTATACATATGCTGAGAAATAATACATATTTCTTAGTATTTTTAGACTCCTCTCACTCTGAGGGATTGGTCTGATTTCCAGTGGGTTTTTCCAACTTTAACACCAAATGATTCCAAAAAGTCTGTTTCAAAAAATAATCACAGTAAACAAAAAATTATCATAAATTATAAACTTTCAGTTCTTGAGATATGGGTTCTCTCTGCCCATTTTGGTCTGTGCAGAATTAATATTTTATAACCAAAAGAGATAACACTGTTTCAAAGGTCCATTAGGTGCACTGAGGAAAACCAGATAAGTTTCCCCCCTTGATATCTGTCATGAGGTCTATTTCTGTATTCTCTGAGAGGTCCTGATTCTTCTTGTTTCTTTCTTTGATTTGAACTTAAAAAAGGAATAAGTGAATACAAGTAGAAGGATACTGTGGCTGGATTATAAAGAAAAATAATTACCTACGATATGAGCTCCTACTGATATGTCTACTACATTTTAATTACATATTTAACATTTTAAAATTAGAATTTTAATATTCATTATAAGTGATAATCAAGACATTTAGTTATCAGCTAAAAAGTAATTTTTAAACACTAAACCAGAATCTGGCTGTAATAGTGTTCTAAGTACCCTGATTGGCTGTTACCATACTTAGCTTCACTTTATTGAAATCTGAACCAGTAGTTTAAGACTTGATCGATTCAGAACATGAGCAAAGCTATAATTTCAAGCAAAACTTTAAAAAATCAGTCAGTTCAGTGAGAAAAGGAGACAAACAGAAACCACTTAATTTGGGTGGATTTCATTTTGTAAACAAAAAATTCAGTATTATAAAATATTCTTGGTGCCAATTGTCGATTCGAGGCTTACACTAGGTCATTCATGTGTCCCATTTTACTTAGGTGTAAGTAAAAGAATACATCGTCATTGTATCATAGGTAAGCTTTTAGTCCTTAAAATATTCCTGAGCAAATGAATGGATATGAAAGATACAACTCACCCTTTCCTTTAATAAAAACAAAACAAAACAAAGTACAGATATTATGATTGCTCTTTCCAAAAGTTTACTTTTGAACTAAGACTAACAAAAATAAATATGCAAATAAGCCCAAATTAGTAGCTCAATGAAGGGCATGTGAAATAATTTCATAGTTTAAAATTAGATTTTCTTGAAACCAGATTCAATAAAAATTTGTATATCTGAAAATCTAAGAATTGATTTTCTTGAAACAAATTTTAATAAACAATTTCATTTTGGAAAATAAGGATCCTTATTGTGGTCTTTGGGAAATGTCTAGGTCTTTTGAGAAAGGGGAAAAAAAAGGTCACATTGAAATCGAAACAATAAGGCAACGTAGTAGATGACAAGAACAAAAGGCGTTAATTCTGCTTTTCCACCTCTAACAGGCAGGCTGATCAGCTGTAATTAAGAGGCAAAGTAGCAGTCCAATAAACCACACTTGTCGCCAGTTGTCATCTTAGTGATCAATTCACACCTCCATCACAATGACAGCTACCCTTCAAGTACTCTAATAACCCTGCTCTTTGGAGCAGCGGAGGATTAGGAAATGGATAATGGATTGTTCAGGCTCTAATGAAGTGGAGGGTAAGAAGATGAAACCTCTCAGCTGGGGAGACAAGGAGTGGTAGGGGGTGGAGAGAGGCTTGCAAGAGCAAACTTTAATTAAGGTTCTGGTTCACTTTGGTTTCCTATATTTGAATAAAGTTCACTGAAGAGTTTTAAGACTTTTCTTCCCGCAGAGTTTACTCTCTTTCTCTATTTAACCTTTTCCAACATTCACTGAACATTTTGGGGGGTTAATCCCTATACTGAGCTTTTTTTTTTTTTCTTTTGATAAATTACATTTAGAAATACACTTTCATTTTAATATCTTTCATTTTCTGTTTTAAATATTTGTTTTCTCTTGGTTACTTATATAAAAATTTAAGGACATAGAGTCAATACTTTCTTTTACACCACTTGAGAGTAATTTTGTGTATGAACATTAAACAATAATAAAAGCGGTTGTATTTTGTATACAACTTAAGTCACACTGGTTGCTGACTCCAAGAGGCAACAGAGCCTTATATAAATAGAAAATGCAAGCAGTTTTCACATGTGGCTTATAGAATCAGCCAAAGCAACTGCTAAATTCTTTTGCAGCCTTGGCTAGTTTGTAAAGGTTATCCTTTTAACAACCAATATAAATGCAGTCTTTAATGTTTAAAGCAATTTGTTTCTGAACATTGGCAAGTAAAACAATGGATCATATGATGACAGCTAAGTATCCACTGCCTTGGTAAGCACAAAGCTGTGTGGATGGCTTCTACCGTCTTTCCTTGCTAACCCAGCAGCGTGTACTATTACTGATAAGGCTACAAGAAGTGGGATCAACCAGCCCATCTAATCCTTTGCTTTGGGCTACATCACATCAACATGGCCCTAGACCAGCGAAGCTCTGTATTGCTTTAAAAAGAAATGTCATTGTCTCCTTTGGTTGTATACTCCAATAGTGAATAATTCTCTATCTTTCATTAATCCAAGAGTAGGGCTCATATGTACATAGTATTACTTTATATATAGTCATTTCAGCAGAATACATTATTTGTTTGGTTGAATCAAAACTACTGCAGCTGCAAATGGAAGCTCATTATCTTTGAGTTTTTGTTTGTGGTTCTAAACAGAAACACTCTTTGTCACACTTATAAAAATTCACTCCACAAGATCTTTTAACCAGAGGACTTGAGATATTAAGAGTTTATGAAAGATTTTAGAACTCTAAGACCTTGGTCTTCATACATTTGGTCATACATTTGGTCTTCTATTTGGTCATAATATTTGAGAGTAAAGATGTTAAAATTCACCTTTTCCTTCTGAAAGCCCATCCTTATTATTCAAATAGGCACTACACGACCCCTCTATGTAAAGAGAAGTGACACTGCGTAATAGTTGTCTACTTGAAATAGATTGAAGGTAGAGCACGATAGATCCAGTATTTCACCTTTTAAATTAGATCAAAATTTGAAAAAAAAATTCAAACAATTAAGATCATTAAAATCTGCACTTAAGAAACCAAAAGTCAATCAATTAATTTCCATTATTCTCAAAAATGTCAGTTTATCCAGTGGGGTGTGACAGAATCTGTGTCTCCATTATCTATCCCATTAGGACTAATGAGAACTCATTTTTTTTTTCCCCCTCTAAAATCAAATCCAAGGGCCAAGGGTTAGTGTCTGGATGAGATTCTCTTCTCAGTTTTGGTTGTTTTACAGTTCTGTGTAGAGCAGGACTATTTCCCACCCCCCACCCCCACGCTCCCTTTATTTCCTCCCGAGCGCCTGTTTCAGGAGCCCCGCACATGTGCGATATTAAAGGAACAAGGTCAACATCTCCCCTGCTCTTATTTATTTATTTTTCTTTTGTGCTCAACAGATTGTTGTCCGCACAATGGCAAACTTGAGGAACACGAGCCCTGCTTCCTCTTAAGATGTCTTGCTGTGAAACAGTGGAATAGCAAAAAGCTAATATATGCATCCACAGGGCAGGGGGGACCGTTTCAGCCCACATTTCACACCGTAGCCATCCATTCATTGGTTTGGAAAAAAAAAAAAAAGAAAGAAAGAGAAAGAAGCCTGCTTGTCCCTGGTCCAGCTGCAGCAGGCAGGAGCTGGAACATATGCCTGTCTGATGGGGGAGGAGGGGAAAGGCCTCTCAGGAGACGGCACACAAAGAAAGCCGATCTTCTCCACAAAGCATGGAATGACTTAAACACTCCATTGTATTAAATATGAATGAGTCTCCATTGTGGAGCGCAGTGTGTGGGGGCCCGTGGTGCCCTCCCATTAGCCACACGATTAACCACATTACACCGGGAAGCCGCGAAGGTAAATAAGGCCAGCCTTCTGTCACTTCCTCCCCCAGTCCTGACCAACAAGGGGCCGAGGAGCTGGGCCCTTTGTAGTCAACTGGGTGGAAAGAAGAAATAACCATGAATGTCATGCTTGGTAATTAAAAAAAGAGAGACAGACAGAGAGAGACTGAGGGTCGTCTCCAGAGACCATCTACGAGAAACAGTGTGAAAACATCTTCCTGATCAACTAACATGTCAGTGTTGTTCCCTTTGACCATGCAAGACTAATCTAACCGCCTCCTAAACAGGGTTCTGTATTCCCTTTTGTGGTCAGGGAGACAAAAAAAAAAAAAAAAAAAAAAGACATGAATTAAAGTTGCCTGATTCTGCTCATTAGGGGTGAGACCTGCTTATTCTGTGCCTACAAATCTGCTGGCCTGTTAACCCGGCTTGTCCTCCTCCCTGTGTGGGTCCTTCTTCCCTCCACTTCCGTCTGCTCCCCCTGCTCATTGTTGGAACACATAAACACCCACAGTAATTGGTTTATGGACACTGCACCAAAGTTACAATTCTCATAGCAGCTTGAGCTTTGAGAAAATGCAAGGAAGTGGGTGTCACTTTGAATGACACCGATGAGAGAAGGATGTATTATCTGAGTTCACATCTGAAAATTCAAATATCTGATGTGTAAAAAAGTCTTGTGGGATATTTTATTTAGGTTTATGAATAGGATATGAAATTAAAAGGCTTTTGGTGAGTCATATTTTAACTGATAAATATTTCTAGAAATTAGTTATTACTTAAAGATAAATAAAAATCTGGATTTTTGTTAGTAAAAAAAGAGTCCCAATGTCTTTAAAAATCATAGCTATATTGAGTACAAAATGGAATATTTTGGCAAATCAAAGTATAAATTAATAAAAATGAAGAAAATTTATTTTGACAAACCTTAGATTAAAACATATTTCACATAAGGAGGAATAGGTATTATACTCTTAACAAGCATAAATCCACTGGAAAAATTGTTTAAACTGAGAATTGTGAGAAGTAAACATTAATTTATTTCTTAATGTAATTTTTGTCTGCCTCAGAATTGCTTTATTATTGAAGATATGAAATTTTTTTTCAGATTTGCTTCTTGATATTGAACTTTCTCTAAAAAGTTTGTAACAACTATGCATGATGTGAGTCCCTGTAACAAAAACTAAAAAATGGTTTCCAAGTTCAGTTTGGGAGTAATATAAAATATACTAACAATTTAAGACCTTTTGGGGTTACTTTAAAAAAATCTGTATTAAACCTTATCTATACTGATCTCAAGTCTAAGATATAATCCCTCATTATCTACCATGCCTTTTTCCCTAATCATAAAATTAGTGTAGAAATCAAGCTGTCTCAAATGATGATAGCAAATGTCTGCTTTGAGAAATACTTTTTAATATTTTAACAACTCAGGAAAATATCAAATGAGTAATATCTAAAAGAAATATAACAATAAAAAAGACCTTCTGTTATTTTAACTGAATAATTCATTGATTAAAGAATTTTTTGTTTGTTTGTTCCCTCTCCTCCAACACTTACTACCTTCAGAGAGCTTTGCGTTAGAAGCAGGAAATCTCAAAACTTCAAGAAATACAGATTCCATGTTGAGTTCAGGGATCTCAATTTAAGGATAGAGACTACATTAGACAGACATTAGATATGAGATTTTCCTGGATTATTTGGGATTTAACTTATTTTCATGAAAAGCCATTATTTAACTGTAATTGATGGAAACATTTGTAAACTACCCAACTATTCATCTTTTTTTTTCATGTCAAAATAAAACATACACAATTTAAATTAATTGTGGTTCAAAACTATTCTGAATGTCAACCATTATACATTTTTTCTGGCTAGAGCAGTACCTGCCTATGGTGGATGGTGTGGTCCTAGACCTGAAGGGTTCTGATTTCCCCTTCCCCACCAACTTACCCAGATTCCCTAACCATACTGGGGAGCATCCCTTTAACATAACAGTGTTTTCCATGGAGGCAGGGGTCTGAACTGGTGATGGTTATGGTCGTGAACTCTGAATGGCTGTCTCATCCTTTCTGAAACACCCATTGCAGAACCTCATTTTTGCTGCCAGTCTTCTTTATGTTCTTCTTTCTCATCCATTTTCTTCTACTCTTTAAAAAAGAGTCAAGTTGACGGTCATTTTATGGATAGTGTCTGAAGCTCTTCCTCATCTTGTTAGTGAACTAACCAATCCCAACACTCTGACATGGGTGTTTGCACAGTTCTGGCCTGCCTTCCCAACATTTGAGGCTACCTGAAGGTCTCAGTTTCCTCTATCAATTCTGGCTTGGAGATCATCTGAAATTTGAGAAATTCTAGAATAAAGGTTTCCAGAAAAGGAATACTATTTTGAAGAGGAAGAGTAGAATATTGAAAGGCTATTTTTTGTCAGTGGGTTTCTTAAAATTTGAGATACTGGTTCCCTCAGCTCTTGCCTTGAGTTGCATTGTTTCTGAAAACAACATAAATGATAAATGATTCCAGTCATCATTTCTCTATCACCATATGAGAAAGAGGTGAAAATTCTTCTTTCTTGGTTCGTGCAGAGTTGTTTTAAATAAGGTTTGAATAATGAATGAGATGTTTTCAATCTCAAATTTCATATGTTCATATGTTGTGCATATCCAAACAGATATGCACAAATAAAAAAATTTGAAATGATAAACTATGATATTTCTATATGTTGTTCATATTTAATATACTTTTTGATTTCCAGTTATATCACCAATGGCATAAAAATTCATGTGTTATTAAAACATTTGTCAGTCCTTATGGAACCTTTCATTCTCTAAGATTCTGAACACTTGTTTTATTTATTTATAGCTAAGATTCAAGTCATTTATCAGGTAAGGAATTCTGCATTTAAATTACCTTAATTTCTTCCTAGTAGACAATGGCAAACAAATTTTCATTAAGCACATTATGTTAAAGACCTGAAGTTTAACATAATGACTTTAGATTTTTGGATTTTTTTTTCTCAATTCTGCAAAGCTATTGTGTGCAGATTGACAAACTGGAATTTTTCTGGAGTGAGAGAGCATAGTAATTTTGTGCTTTGTATTTAGGTCTCTTTTCAAACAGTTAATGCAGAAGACTCCTATTGGAGATTTGGTTTCCAAGATGAGAATAATGGTATTTCTCAGGCCTTCCATATCACTGTGAAAGATAAACAGTGCATCACTGTGTACACAGGGATCTGGTCAGGAATTCATAATAACCAAATTCCTAACAGAATAAGGTGCTGATAAGAATCTCTTTCTCTGTAATAGTATTTCACCTACTGAATATTTTTTCAGTTCTGTGACAGATAAAATTTTCAGGCAGGACAATAAGGGAATTTCACAGGAAATTATAAAAGCCTACCTCCAGTTCTGATGGCTTAAGAGTCAATTCTTCAGAAATATTTTAAGTTGTTTAACTTAAATCTTAGATTGTTTCCTTGGTCAGATTTTAATATTTAAATTAAGAGATGTAAAAATTACTTTCATAGAGTATTTAATATTCCTTTTCTTTGGAAGACCTTGGTATTGGCTAACTTGCTAGTATCAGAATACAGTAAGTATAACCGGAGGACATTTTTACTAAAGTTAGCTTTTATTCCATACTCTACCCACCATCATTATTTACCCCTGGGGTTACTGTATTTTGAACTACTAACCTATAATAATAACATAACAATAACAGAAATGAAAATAAAATTTAAAAATACCCGGATTCCATACTAACAATTTTGTATATTTTTATGTCAAACTTTTGCCAGTCCATGTCAAATTGAATACTTAATTTTATATATTTTGGTTGTGGAATGGATACAATATTATCTATTCCATAATCAAAATAAGAAAAGAAGGTAAAGAAGGAAAATGCTGCATTGGTCTATTGATTAACTTTGGTTTCTTCTTCAAGGCCAATTTACATTTATTTTGTTCAACATTTTCTTGTTATCCTAGTCAAATAAGTTTACAAAATAATACCAGACCTGGGACTGGGTCCTTCCGAACACATCTTTCAATGTTTCCTTTTCCTTAAAGTTCTTCCCTCAGTGTAGTTTATGAATGGCCTTTTAAATAACTGTCCTGTGATGATAATATGATAAAAAGTAAATGTAGTTCTAGAATTCTTGAACTATGTACCATGGAAAAAACATGATTTTAAACTTGATTACTCAGCAATTTTTAAACTTGATTACTCAAAGTAAAACTGTACAAAGTTTTCCATAAACGGGTATTTTAAGAACATATGTCTCTTTTGCCCATAGTGGATCCATCTATTTTAAAGTCCTAAAAGCACAGATTAGTTCTTTTTTGAGGACTGGTATGCGGTCAACGTATGGCAAAGGCAGAAAAACGGCAGCTGCACTAATCTCAAGTACGTTTTAGTATTTACTCTCTAAGAGCTACGAAAGTAGTTTATATTTAATATTATGTGCATTATTACAGTTATGCATCACATTAATGCTAGAAGATCATGACTATTACTATCCTCATTTCATAGATGAAAAGAGCCAATCTTAGGAAGATTTAGAACGCTTTCTCAAGGTCACATAGTAAGTGATGGAACGTGGATTTAGACCCAGATATATCTAGCTCAGGGCCACATATACTTAAATACTATCATACACTGGAAATGTAATAACTAAATCAAAATCAGTGGTGAAATAATTTTCGTCTTCTAGATTCTGCTTCAGGCTATAGTGGAAAAGTTCATAACAAATCAATGTCTCCACCAAGATCAGCACAGAAGCCAAATGATGTGCAAAAAGTCATCTGATAGGAAGTACTGGACAGCTGCCAGAGCAGTTAGGGCTTTAAAGAGCAAGATCTCAGAGAAAAAGGAAGCCCTATTAGGTAGACCAGCATTCTGCACGACACTTCTCCCTTCAGAGTATTTTCCAACTGTTGGCATGGGGTCCAGGGAGTCAGAGAGAGGGTGACTCATCAAAGAGCAGATATGGGGGATTCTCAAAAGTATTAAGAGTTCAGGGCAACCAATCAATCCAGGTATGAAAGGGCCATAATCCCTAAGAAGAGATGTAGAGAGAATAATTGCATTTCCTGAATTTTTAAGTTGTACAAGATAAAAGGTTTAGAAGCTAAGCAGGAAGCAGATAAAAACAAACAACCCAACATGAAGATTTCGTCAGTTTTGTTATTTTCACAGTGCCGTCTAATTAGCAATATCTATCTATCTATCTGTCTGTCTGTCTAGCTAGCTAGCTATCCATCCATCCATCTACTTAGAGATGAAAACTATCTATCTACCTATCTATCTATCTACCTACCTACCTACTTAGAGATGAAAATCATGAGTTCATTCTTATAACTCTAAGTCCAATCCATCACCATAGAATTCAGTCTGCTCTTCCACATTTCCTTTGTCTAACTCCCAGTATCTTCAATATGTTTACTCACTTGCTCAATTCTAGAATACACTGAAAGTAGTTTTATAATTGTTAATCTATACTAGCACAAAACAATCTCCTAACTAGAGTTCAAAACACATTTACTGTTCCTTCATTCTAGAATGTATAATCAAAACACTGTGTTAGAAAACTAGTCATTAGATTAGTTTTACCCCTCCTCTTCAGTGCAATTACACTATTCATTTAAAATGCATTCATTTACGTTTGCATTCCATGTTATGGTTTTACCACATTCTTGTCGATTTTATTTTATTTTATTGAAAATGTAAAATATAAAAATGACTTCAAATGTCAAAACTAAAGAAAAAGTGTACTTACAGAAGTCTCTGTTCCCAATCCCCAAGCCTTTCATTCTATTTCCACTCACTCCTTTCAGATAACAAACTTATTTTATTGCCCCTGCTTTTTCACACAAAAGGTAAAATATACATATATTCATTTACATTTTGATTTTTACTTAACAATGAATTTTAGAAATGTTTCTGTATTTGTTTATATAGATCAAATTCTTCCTTCCCCTTGATCTTTCTTCTCCTTCTTTTACGGCAGCGGAGTAATCCATTTTGTGTGCTATCCTAGTTTACTGAACCAAACTTCAATTTATAAAAATTTACATGGTCACCAATATATTACCAATATTTTGTTGTTAGCAATGCAGCAGTGAGGAACTCTGTTCATGCATATATTTGTATATCACAGGTCAACCTTTAGAGTAAACTCCTAGAAGTAGGTTTGCCAAAATTTTCCCAGTCATCTTCTTGTTGAAGAGATTAGAAACTGTGACCTGTGATCTGAGTGTGGGTTCCTGATATGTGGAGACCACGGGTTTACCAGCCCACCCTGCCTCTCACAAGCTCTGTGTAAGCTACTGCAGTAACACATGCACAGTCGTCTGCCATAGGGTTAAAGGACACGAGGTGGGTGGCCACTACCTAGCCAAGAGCTGAAACTGACCAAAGTTAACCACAATTTACCATCCAAGCCCAGGAGTTGTAAGCATTCAATAGTATCCAGAGTTCCAAAATAGTTACATCAGATAAATGCTCCCATTGTGATTGTTGTCCAGATAAGGACACGGATTCTGGTGATTTTTAATCCTCCATCTTCTGTATATTATATACAGATATATATACACAGAATATATATATTCTGTATATAGCTCCTGTATATTGTTTTTTAAAAAGCCTGATGCCAGTGGAACTCTCTGGTACATATAAATTATTTGACTATTTTGCCTTGAGTCTGTGAATATTTTTTAATATTTAAAGTTAAATGGGTCAATTTTATGCATGGTAAAACCTCAGAGGATGCTTTTAATCAATAGACTCATATATTTAATTTTCAGAATTTTTCCTTGCATTATGATTTTAGATATTAGCTTTTGCTTCTTTACTTTTCTGTTTTTCTTCAGGGATTCAAATTATACATTAATTGGATCTTCTTTGTCTGGCTTCTATTTCAACTGATTTTTTTTTCTGATACCTTTAACTTCTTCCTCTATCTCATCTGCATGTACCCAGTTGATTTTCTTCTTTCTTCAGTGCTCCTTATCAAAATTTTATTGCAATTTATTTTACATTAGGAAGTATGTAATTGTTGACAAGATTGTATCCTTTTGTTCCATTTCTTGAGTAAAGTCTTCTGTTTCATTTCTCCTTCTTACTTTTGGTCCCTATTTT
This sequence comes from Camelus dromedarius, assembly GCF_036321535.1. Taxonomy (NCBI): domain Eukaryota; kingdom Metazoa; phylum Chordata; class Mammalia; order Artiodactyla; family Camelidae; genus Camelus; species Camelus dromedarius. The sequence goes on along the minus strand of NC_087454.1, from coordinate 5,779,297 downwards.
TTAAAATTTTCATTTTTTAAAATCTCCAAGTACTTATTTGAGGATATTTAATGTAATTTGGAGTATCGTACTACAGTTTCTTCTGTTGCACGGTTACATCTTTTTGGTGTTTATTTTTGAAATATTTTGATCCTGGTTTTCTGTTTTCTCTTTATGATCTATGCATGTATTGCAGAGGTTGGCAGTGTATACAGTTTCTATTTCAAGGGCATCCTCACTTATCAGGAGCAAAGTAAAATTTATTTAATGGTTTTCTTTTGAGATGATGTTGTGGAGGGAGGGGTCTGTGTCATTTGATTGTTATCGATTCTTTTATTACTTAGAATTTTCCAAATTTCTCCTTCATGTGTTTTTCCTTTACTACTCTTTCTACGCTTGTTCTCTTTTAGCCTGTTTCCTTCAGAAACACTGCCTTTCTGTTCTATCATCTTAAACTCTATGCACATTTGAATTCCATTCCTGTAATCAGTACCCTGATTTACTAGGATACTTTTTTAGTATTTTCCCACTAAAGATGGGCTTTCTTTTTTTGGAGGATGAGATATTACATCAGTCTTAGGCCCGTTTCTCCAATAATATGTTTTACTTCAGTAAAATGTTTACTTAAAAACAACTGATCAGTCTATTCACCACCAGCCCCCAAAATTCTCATGTTCACACTTTAAGTCATAAGTTGTGATGTCACCTGCATTCCTGTGTCAGTAGGTTCTCACTGGGCCAGGTACCAAACCATAGGTTACAAAAAATGAAATTCTTCTTTAATGATAGTTATGGTATCATATAGTGAGACAACATAAATTAAACATTTTATACCTATGATGGTCAGAGACTGTAATCCCTAAACAGGTATATTTGAATTTCAAAATAACCAGATAATACAGATAAGACTACCAAGTGTATTTTCAACAAAAACTGTGTCCAAATTGATCTTTGTATGTTTATATATCACTTTGTTATTGGTGGATTATTTGTCAAAGTTAAATTTTTGTGAATTCTCACAAATGTATTACAAACAACTCTCTTTGAATAAAACATTGTCTTATTTTATGTTCAAGAAGCTTAACCCACCATTTACAATAGAAAATAGGAATTTTTAAACAAGTATTTAAAATATTAAAACATTCTTCTCTTTCAGTACCAAGGCACCAATGTTCCTTATATGTCTTTTTAAAAATTTAACTTTGAAGTTAAATTTGCAGAGTTTTTCATAATTTTGCTGTTTAATTTTCAAGACATAAAATCATGCAAATGCTAATAGAAATGTTCTTTCTTCAAAACAAAACCAAAAGCTTAATTTTTTTGCTAGGCTTGATGTTTAAATAACACAAATGGAGAAAAATATTATTTGAGGATTTTTTCACAGCTGTAAAAGATACTGAAGTTTAAATGTTTAATGCAATAGCTATAGCAAATATGCCTTAAACATTTCATTATGCCAAAAGAGAAAGAACATTAAAAATAATTTATATTACATTGTGGCCTAGCAAATTTGGTGTGAGTTTGCAAGTTTGAGTCTCTTCTCTGCTATTCCTGCCTCTGTGATTTGGTGAGTGCTGAAGCACTCCCAGCCTTCAATTTCTCAGACATGAAATACGAGGAAGAACTCTTTTCTCCTGCATCCCTATGTAATCATCTCGAAGACAACGGTCCCTTTAATAGAAGGCTGAGGTACACCAATTCATGACCTCCCTTACTAATGGTCTCCTTTTTGTTTAGTTCTACAGATTACTATTATGCAATCCCTAGATTCTAAATGGGCCTAAAAAGCCCAAATATTGCTATTTCGGAAATTCTTCTTAACCATAGTAGTGGTTACAAATACAAACTATATGCTAACAGCCCCCCTTCTGAATTCACTGTAGACATTACTAAATGAGAACAGATGTTTTATTCCCTCAGTTCAGACACAGGCCCTTGTACAATTCCCAGCTCATCATTCCTGGCAACACTAATGGGTTTTGCCACTTTCCAGTCCAAGATTATAGGACTAGAGTTACCAGTTCCATTCCACATCTAACTCTATGAAAGGGCTGCCTTCTTTATTTTTTCCTTTTGGAGGGGAGATGGTAGAACTGGGTAGGAAAGCTTAGACACATCCAGGACGGTTCAGAGAGGTATCTGCTCAAGATTGTTCTAAAGGATTCCAAGGAAGTGCCGGAGCATGAGGAAACATCTGTCTGACGTCAGTGGAAGATACGCAGAGTTTATAAATGATGACGTGGCTTCCTCAGATAGCTAACATACTTGTACTCAAATGGCCAGGGATGACTTTTAAGACTCCTTAATTTCTGACCACAGACTCAATGGTATGCTATCTCTACATTCTGGAATTTCCCAAGCTTCCCACGCTCTCTCCCAAGCTCAGGAGCTCTTTTCGCTGGTATCCCAAACTTCCAAGTTCATACTCATGTACTCCAGTAGTTGGTGGGAGAAATGACAGGTAGCATTTTCCTTAAATTTTAATTATGATAGGAGCAACAACAAAAAGCCTTCTTTCAATGCTCAAGTCTTAGAAGTGAAAGACAAGCTAAACACTGACTTTTTAAAAAGTTTGCACTGTAAGAACATTAATTTTCATCAAAACATGCTCACTGTCCTAACAGAATAAAGACAAGGTTAACCTCAAGGAGTATGTAACAGAAAGCTATATACATATATGAGTAGGGGCAGAGAGAGAGACAGAGAGAGAGACAGGTTTCTCTTGAAATGTGCAGAAATTAACTGTGAAATGAAACATATTTGCTATTCCTCATCTATAGAATTAATACTCAATTCCTTAGTACTGTCTGTCTTCAATACCTTTTCCTGAAGTAGCTTAGAACTTGCTTCTTTTGGAATATTCTTCTCACTGTCTTCCATGTTTGGTGAATTCATGTTAATTTTCAAATACTGAAGTTAAATGACACCATGTCTGTGAAATCTTTCTTGACTCTGCCAGGAGATTTGATTATACTCTCTTCACTGTACCTCTGGAACTTGTGTCAACCTCTATGAATTATATGTGTTAATACAATCACATGGTAATTACTTGTTTGCATGTCTATCTCCTCTGCTTGTCTGCAAGGTCATTTAAAGCATGTGTCCTATTCATTTCTTTATCTTCAGTGCTTTGCACAATTCCTGACACATTGTAAACATTCAATGTCTGTTAAATATTCAAGGTCTATTAAATGTTAAATGAATATTTTGAACATGTTTTCAGTTATATAGCATTGTTTTAAAAAACAGAATTTTCCATGTACTTTTTAAAACTTAGTTTTTATCAGGGTAGTTTTAGGTTCACGGCAAAATTGAAGGGAAAGTACAGAGATTTCCCACACATTCCCTGATGCCACACATGCATAGTCTTTCCTATTATCAACATCCACATCAGAATGGTGCATTCTTTCCAACTGATGAACCTACGATGACACATCATAATCACCCAAAGTTCATAGTTTACATCAGGGTTCTCTCTTGGTGGTGTAGATTCCATGGGTTTAGCCAAATACATAATGACAGCTACCCATCACTTCAGTATCATACAGAGTATTTTCACTGCCCAAAAAATTCTCTGTGCTCCATCTATTCATCCCTCCCACTTCCAGCCCCTGGCAACCACTGATCCTTTTACTGTCTCCATAGTTTTGCCTTTTACAGAATATAGCCCTTTCAGATTGGCTTCTTTTCCTTAGCGATATGCATTTAAGTTTCTTCCAGGTCTTTTCGACGGTTTCATTTTCATATGATTACATATAAAGAAATAGGTTCTTCAAATATTTAAAGCTGTTGCTTGAATCATACAACTAAAAAATATTGAAACTAGGATTCATAACCAGATTATCTTCAACTCATTTCCAGGTTTAATTATCTTCCCATGATATCTTGTTTCTTCCCTATGATGTTTCTATTTATTTCTAGTATTATCTATATATTTAATATTTAGGAGTAGGACTTTCTAAGGGCCTTATAAATGTATGTGAAATCTTAAGAAAACTACATTTATATTTAACAGACTACTCACTAGGACACTGGACATTTGAGGGTAGGTAGGTACTCTTTGCCTTTTTTTCCTTTTCTTTTATAAGAAGTTGACTGTCTAGCACAGAATCTCCCATATAATTAAGTTTTAAATAAACATTATTGTATAAATGAATGATCAAATGAATAAATGAATGGATACCACCCTTTGTACGAAGCATGTATATCACTTCGGTGTGTAACCGGTAAGTCTGCTCATGGGGAACGGTAAACATTTGTTCTGCTACTTTCATTTCCACCCGCTAATTATTTTCATCAGATATATTATAATGGACCCAGATTTTCATTTTTTTAAATATACAAAGTAAGGAAAAGGGTGTGTCACACACTCCTCCAAAAAAGAGACGTAAGCCGCCCTTCTAAAAGCACTGGGGAGTCAGTCATCCAAACTCTTTGGTGAACAAAATGTAAGATGTTACAACAGCAATAATAATGACAGCTGACATATATTAAACACTGGTGCCAAGTACTGGACTTGTTCTCTGGGATTTCAGAGTGCACAGTTCAAACTGGTAAGTAACTAAAATGTCGACCAGATTTCTTTACTGCTGGACTTTTAGGGAACTTTGATGTGCTAAAATGTGTTGTAAATTTCCATTAGGGAGACGATGTGTTATATTTATAAAATGTATTTATTTGACCATGGATATTTTATTTCACATGACTAACATTCTCTGGAACATACTTTGAGAGAAGCTGATTTAAAGGTTTGAAAATGTTCACTTCCTTTCATTCCAAGAAGCAACCGACTGGCCATCGACCCAGCCTGACTGTGACACCAGAGACATGCCTGACTGAACTTGACTATGATCTTCAGTGTGAATGGAATATTCTATTTAAGCAACTCAATTTAAGCCCATGCTTAATATTAGAGTTCTTAGAAACATGAATTATTCCTTTTCAGTAGATTTATAGTTAGTCTCTTAGGACACTAGTAACGCTAAGCCAAATTCTGTAGAATGCTTTAGAGTTCATGAAGCTCACATATTACTTCATTTCATCTTCGCAAAAGCTCTGTGGGGTCAGTATTATGCTATCTTCATTTTATAGATGAGAAAACTGAGTCTTAAAATTGGCTTTCAGCTTTCTCAAGTTTTCTTAGTTTCACATGTGCAGTAAATAAAGTAGTAACTCAAACGTAATCCTTCAAATTCTAGTACTTCTAAGTTATCACATCAATTCTCTTCACTCAAACCACACACCTCCCACCTTCTGGAGTATATTCTAGAGACTATACCCTGAGGTGGTCTTCTCCTAATTCATGGAGAAAATCATGGGAACATTCTCTTAGCACTTTACCTTTTCTCTTCATCAATTTCTGCCCATCCTAATTCTTTTCTTTTCTTTTCTTTTCTTTTCTTCTCTTTCATTTTTCCTCTATTTTTGCACATCTTATAAAACCCTTACACGTACCAAAATTCCTGTATTTTCCATCTTATCTTTTCACATGTTGCCAACTTCTGTTCTGTCAACAATGGAACTTCTAGCCCGTAGATTTTTCATGACAAGGCTGAAGAAAGTTTCAATGTTTGAGAGATGTTTGGTTTTTCTTTCTCGCAGGTTGACTGTTAAAGTTGTACTGTACATTTATCAGGGATGCTCTAAATGGTACTAAAGCTGACAGAGAACAAGCAGGGGCTGACAGCTTCACTCCAGTTACAGCTGATTAAAGGCTGCTGAGGCCTGAGGGCCCACTTTCTGAAAAAGGACCACTAAAACTTGACCGAACAATTCCAGCCTGCACATTTCACTCTGCCTACAGTGGAAATGTCTGGATCTTGCACTGGTAAAGAGGGCTGTGCAAAATGAAAGCCAGGAGCATAACAGCAGAGAACATGAGCTAAAATTGAGTTGCTTCTTCTTTACCAGAAGAGAAATGCATAGTTTGCTTGGAAAATAAAATCAAAGCACCTACCAGCATGTCAAGTGTGCAGGTGTACTACGTACACAAACACAGAGACCGCAGATAAACTTATAGACGTGCTCACATTTCTAACGATGCCCTTTAATGATTATTACCAACTATTATGATGCTAAGTAATTGATGCAGAAGGATGCATAATAATAATAGGTCTTACATTTGCATAGCACCTTTAAATCCCCAAAATGTTTTCACGTCTGTTATCTCATTTCATCTTACACAATAATCGCACAAGCTAAGAAGAAAAATCAGTATCCCAAGGTTACAGATGAGGGAAGGAGAGCACCTCAAGCTTAGGACAGATTAAGAGCTCTTGCATGGCAAAGCTTTTATATAATTCATTTCACTTCCCTCCCTTGCTCTTTCTGTAAATCTAGTGCCTGTATTTGATAATTATAGATTTAGATCATTTTTTGCAAATATTAGCTGCACTTTGCTTGTTATTGCATATGTTGAACAAGCTCTTTATGTGTCTTTGACATTCAAAGATTCTGTTACCTGATGGCAAGGACTATGCTTTTTAAAATTTTTATATTCTCACTTCTTGGTACAAACACTTTTAATAACCACCTGTTGAATTGAACTAAATGAAGGATTTCTTTAAAAGACGTTAATTACATGAAACACTGCTTTGCAAAACAAGAAGACTGAATAACTTCGATAAACTGACAAGTTATTTCACAATAAAATCAGAGGACATGATCAAGAAAATGATAAGAAAATCTGTAGAATGGTAGAAGATATTTGTAAATCTATATTTGATAATAGTTTAATATCCACAATCTATAAGGAACTCCTATAACTCATCCACAAAAACATACAAACAAATTTAAAAATTTGCAAGAAACTTGAACAGACATTTCTCCTAAGAAGATATACAAATGGCCAAAAAGGTCATGAAAAGATGCTAATAAGCATCATTAGTCATTAGGGGCTCACAAATCCAAACGGCAATGAGATGCCGCTTCACATGCACTAGGTGGCTATAATAAAAACATGGAAAACAAGTATTGGTGAAGGTGTAGACAAATTAGAACCTTCTTTCATTGCTGGTAGGAATATAAAATGGTGCAGCCAAAAGAATTGAAAATAGGAATTCAAACTGATACTTATATGCCAATGTTCATTGGAGCATTATTCACTGTTTTCCAATGCACAAATTATTCACAAATTTCCAACTTTTCTATCTTAGAAATATTCTCAGGTAAAGCACATATCTCCACACTCAAATAATAAACCCTATTTATTATATGCATTTAAATGTTACTCTATAAATTCTCTTATTCGAGGTGATGTATTTATCTTACTAAATTCATAACTTATTTGCTAAAATGCTTAAATTTAGTTAACCTAATGGGATCAATCAGGCAAATAATAATTTAATGACACACATTGGTTAATTTATTTTTTACTTTGAAATCAGTTGCTTTATGCAGCTTGGGAATCCATTTTAATAACAGCTATTAACTTAAGGTTTATATTTTAATCAACATTTTTATTATTCTGGTAACCATTTGTGTTTCTGGTTCCCTGTGTAATGTGTGATTACATACGTTCCTCTATGTAAAGAGATTTCTAATGAACACAAGACATTATGTCATTTTTCTTCTTGCTTTCCTGTCAAGGATTCTGGACAGATTTTCCTGTGCTAACTCATGTTGGCCAAGAATTTTAAGTTTGGAATATCTTGCCTGTACAATTCGTGGTTGTTTTCCAAATACTAAGATAATTTGTGATCACATTTATGCCTTCAGAGTGACATTTAATAGTGAAAATATGGTTTACTTTAGCTTTTCCCAAATTAATTTTATTTGGTATGGGCAATTGACCATTTTCTTCTGGAATGTTCATAATTTCCAAATGTTCATAGAGGGTATGTATTTTTCGATGTTTTTGCTTAAATCATTAGGTTTTTTTTCTTTTTTACTATTTTTACCAGAACCTTTCATTACAGGATCCCACCACATTTTCCTCTTAAATCTCAGCCTTCATTTATTATACTTGAGGCTTGATCTTCAAACCCCCCCATAATCATTAGAAGAGTTTAGCTTAATATAGTACTTATAAAACATGTTTGAAAAGAGAAATTATTGCTTGTGGTTTGAGAATAACGCCAACTATAATATGTCAAAGAAAAGTAAGTTGTGATTTTCCTTTATATTTAACTTAGAGTTTATTACAAAATTTACCTAGAGTGTTATTTCTTTATTTATGCTTTAAAAATAAATCTTAGTAAATTATAACCAAGGCATTTTAATGTACATACTTAGAAATTCTTCTTTAAAATATCAAATATAATCTTGAAAAAATACTTTCTCTAAATATGGCAAAATGCCTAGCTACTTAAGAATATTGATTGGTTTTTTAAAAAGCAAAACGTTACAAAATACCTTTGCAAGTATTCCGTCTTACTAATTTACAGTTTATTTGTTCATTTGTTCAATTAATATGTGTCAAGTGTCAATTTTTGTACCAGCTTCTGTGCTAGGTATTTGTGTAAACAAAGAAGAAGAAGATGTGTACCGTGACTTAATGATGCAGTAGAGGGAAGGCTAGCGAAAATACTCTGGGATGTGGACCGCAGGGTTAGCAAAATGCTTCATGAGATCAAAGAGTTCATTCCTCCTAGGGTCACAGAGAGTCTCCTCACAGAGGCGATGTTTAAGATGTGCTTTATCAGGCTGAATAGGGTTCTGACCAAGACAGACAGAAGGCAAGTGCATTTTGGGGAGAGGGTCTGGTCTGGAATGAACAAAGGCCCTGATAAGTGAAGGCACATGGGGCATTTTGGGGTTATGAGGAATTTAGTAAGAGCACAAGAAGCTGTAGGAACAGCGGTAGGAAAGGAGGCTGGAAATTTAGCCTGGGGGTAGTTCAAGAAAAGTACATACAGGTTTACAAATAGAGACATACTTGAGAGTTTTCTTTCACCTCTTCTCGCCCATTATATATACTTGCACAAACAAGGAAGCCAAAAGAACACTCATAATCACCCCAAAGTGAGCTGTTATAAATCCCTAAAGGTAAGTTCTAGGAACCTGCAGCTCTTTATTCGAGAGACAAAGCATTTTCTCCTTCCTCTTAGACCCAGCACTGCTCTATCAAAACTGAATTCCAAGCTGTCTGGAGAGCCATGGCAGCGATGAAGTAGAGAAAGGTAAACAAGAAAAAATAGGTTGAGATTAGGGCAAATCCCCAGGGGAGGAGGATGTGGACTAGGAAGGGACATTGGAATAGGAGACAAAGAGATGAGAGTCTAGACCAAACGATGCAAACATCTGGTCACAGGATTTGTGAACCTTGCTTAACCTTCCAGAGTTTGCATTTTCTTTTCTGAACCAAGAGTGTTGACTTGGCAATATTGGATGTCCTTCTAGATATAATATTTAATGGCTATAAGATTTGGGATTATGACAAGAACACTGACAATCAGAAAGATAAATTTCAATCGCAGCTTTGCCTTCAATTGCCTGCATATCCTTGAATATCATCACCCAGTTTCATTATTTAGAATATGGGTTAGTAACAGCTGCCTCACTTCTGCGTGTGTATACGTGAACGTACATGGGGAGAACTGCATGGACTGCATAAATGCCAAAGTTCCCTTTTTTTTCCTAGCTGAATTTAACTAAGTATAAAATCAGTGTGAAAGTGTGCACTCTCTTAGGTCTAGTTCCACCACAGCGTGAACAAATTGGGCAATGTTTGAGAGACGGAAGGCAAAAGTAATCCAGGTGAATGCAAGATTAATGGCCGTCTGTTACTGGAAATTCTCCATCAAAGATCATGGCCACAGCAGCCAGGCAGAGGCCAGCACTGCCTCCCTATCAGAGCTCCCCTCCTGTACAACCCATATCACATATACAATCATAACCAGACCCCTGAGTTCTGACCATTTAAATAAATAATCCCATGGCCGGAATCCCTGACTTTACAAATGATTTTCTGCTGTGACTGAGCCAAACATTGTTCTGGGTCATCTGACAGCCTCATCCAGGCTGACTAGGAATTTTATCAAGGACAGAGGAGGACCCACGCCAGGCACTGTGACAGACACAGACGGCTAGAACAAAAAACGTACTATTTCTTTTCAGCTTCTCAACACTGAAATGTTGCCCTGATTGCCCCCATTATATAGATGAGAAAATATTGAGTCCCAATGAAAGAAAGAAAGGGTATAAACATAGCACTGTCACAGGGGGGCCCTGAATCCAGTTCTATGTAATGAGGAAGACAACATGTAGGTGAGCACATGATTGTGTATACGCACGCACTTATGTGTGCTGAGTGTGTGTGGGTACGTGTTCCACTTACGGAATGATGAACACATATAGTAGCATCTTTTAGTTACACGAGGTTAATGTGGATTGAAAGAGCATATGTGGCCGTCTTTTGTCTCATAAGAGTCAAAAAGAACTGTCTGTCAGCTTTCAAAAGCATTTCTCCTTCTAATAGGATAGCACTGAAGATGGAATCCATTTATAAATATCTTTTACCCTGGTAATGTTTGTGAACTGGCTGTGAAAACCAAAGTGGGAAATATTATTTTAAAAGAAAACCAATGCATGTTTGTTTTGCAAACTGTTTTCAAAGTACACCAAATGAAGGACTCTCCTTTCCCCTAACAATGATTTCCGACCTGGTCGCCGAGTACAAGTCTACGTGTCTACTTACTGTCTACTCGTCTTCCTTCCCAGTAATCTAGATTTATGGGGCATCTACCCTTCTCCTTCATCTGCAAGGTCCTAGGACATTCAGGTAGCCAATCTGCCCTTAAATATGTCTCTAAGGAAATGGTGCTAATTAGTATTGGAATTTACAGCCTTCCATTTTATTGACTTGTCCTACTTTCTTCGATAATTAACTAATGAGTAAAGTAATGAGCTATGTTAGTCAGTCATGCTGTTCAATTAAACGGCAAATCAATTATTGAAAATAGTTTCGGACAGCTCTAATGTTGGCATGATGTGTGCGTATGTGTGTGTGCATATTGAATGCAAGGGTAATTACGTCCTAGATATTACAAAGTCAGTCTATGTAAGGGTGTCATGACTGAAAAAGCCCTTTCTGACTGCAAATATGATCAGATGCCAAATACAAATACATCATTATTTGTCGATGTCCATCCCACGGTTTGTAATTTGTACTGAACTGAGACATCGCAGCTCCTTGGCTTATGTGAAAAACATTACAAAGCAGTGTCTGTTGGATGAGTGAGAAGAGAGATGACAAAGAAGCAGGAATCAACTTTTTCACTTTAAAAAAGTGTCACGGGAGGTATGGTTGAAGTGGAAAATAGGTCTAATTGTGATTTAACTTTTTAATCTCAGGTCATCATCTTAGATATTTTCCTATTATTTTTAAATTATATTGGAGGTATCCTTAAGTGTGAAAATTTTGTCTAAAATACAACATATAAAAATTAATCGGGCATGAGAGTATAACTCAAGCTCACGTGCACGCGCGCGCGCACACACACACAAACACACACAACCAGTGGACTAAAAGCTAAATTGGCGTAGTCCAAAGAGCTCTGTGAGTCTCTGGCCTTGGAGCTTCCCTTGAAGACAGGGAAAGTGACTGTCGGCTCCTTGCCAGGAGGACCGGATCTGCCTGTCACCTGCACATCTTCTCTCTGCATCCCTCGCATTGGTCATTTACTGTGGGTTTTATACAGAACACCCTACAGTTTTCCACCTGCTCTTGGCCTTGTAGCAGCTAATATTTTTGGCATACATAACAGTACTTGGTTCAGCCGAGTGCATTTTTTTTAAGCAAGGCAGATCTTCACTCATGATTCTTCAAAGATGTCAGTTGCAATACCAACGACTATTCAAATTCATAAAAACTCATCACTATTTTTAAAAAATAATCTTTAATTTGAGATCTGCTCCATTTTTATTATATCTTCATGACAGCCTATTGTCAGCAAGACAATAGAATAATTATTACATTTTCCTTCATATAGTTTATGAAGATTGTCATTTTGGGGTTCTTAGATCAAGAATATCTCCACTCAGGGAAAACTTGAGAAGAGCCTTAAATGGTAAGACTTCTGTTAGCATGAGAGAATGCAATTTGCACCTTCCAAATATCCCCAGATTCTTTAAAGGTGTAAACATTGTTTTTATCCCCTAAAGTACAGTTTAAAATCTTAAGCTTCAAAAGTGATTAAGCTCTATTACAGAAACAACAAAGCAAAGGAAATCAAAGCCAAGTCAAAAAAGGCAACAGCAAGTTTTCATTTTCAAACAGTTTTAATTCTGTGTTTGTGTTCTAGCCTGAAATGAGGCAAGGAGCACAAACATTCCCATATGAATCGAATTAGAATTTACATATGAATTACATTAGAAATATGAGCTCCATCAAGGAATAATTAGCACTGTCCTGGGTTATGTGAAGGCGAACAAAATTAAATAAGAACAATTTCAAAAGCAAGTTTTGTTTTGCTTCTTCAACTAAGCTGGTTTAATCAGTGATAATGACTGAAATAAATCCACTCCATCTAAAGTAATGTACAGCCTACCATATTGTGTGAAATGCCATTACTGACTTAGTAAATCATAAAGTCAATGAGAGGACATCACTCACGAGTCTTTGACATGGTTACTTTGTGCTTAATGCCAAGTGCAAAGGTGGAACTTGATCCAATCAGAAAGCGCAGTGAGGGCTAACGTTACAGAAGGATTCTGGGGAGACACCGTAAAAGTCCAGGGACTCGCAGAATCACATCATACATGCTTTGCATCGCATTTGTTGATGTGGTTACTCCGACTGTTACTTTATACTCACAGAGGACAAAGACAAAATGGTTGTGCTGCTAAAGAAACAGAGAAAATACTAGACCAACTGGAATCAGCCTGGTGACAGAGACGTGCTTCAGCCACTAAACAGGGCTATGGTTTATGAGTGCCTCCTCTAATGAGCTAAACTCCAGTGACCATAAAACTGAAATATAATTATGACATTAAAGATGCCTATATTTGAACTTAATTATTAATTAATTTAATGAGAGGAGAGGAGGTTGTAAAATTGCTAATTAAATGGCTCTGTAAAACTGCAGACGGTGGAGGATTTACCCAGTGATGAATCCCACAACAGTATTTTTGCAATATCAATATTCTATTAATATACAGTATGCCAGAGGTACGAGCTACAGGGTGGCCGTTAAGCTGATGTGCAGGTGTACAGTGTGGCGTGACCTAAAATTCCAAATGACAGCAACCTTGAAAATACTTCAGCCCTTCCATTTAGAGTAGATACTGGAGACTGTTAAATGAACAGAGTAGGTCAGGGCATAGCTCATCTGACTGCAGTTACATGGAGACAAAGGGTTTTGTTCTTTTTTTGTTTTTGTTTCTGTTTTGATTGAGCCACTGTCGCAGGTCTTGTCTTGTAAGTGGCTGGAGGGTCAGGGTCAGTTTGCTTTGTATTAACGAAAAGTGTGGGTTTGCAAGAAGTCTAAATATTAATCCATTTTAAAAACAAGACAACACTTCATATTACGTGCTTGTGGAAATGCAATTCAATTAAGACTGTAATTCTTGGCAATTTATGTACTGGAACAAACAAACATGGATTTTAGCATGAGATAGACTTAGGTTCAAATTTTGGCTCTAACCCATATCATCTATGTGACCTTGGGAAAGCAGATACACTTCTCTGGGCCTCAGTTTCTTTATCAGTAAGATGGGATAACTATGCCTAAAGTCACAGGGCTGTTAGGAGGATTAAAATAAAATATGTAATGCACCCCGCTCAGTACTTACTCATAGAAGGTACCCATATGAGAAACCAGTAAAGGAAAACTGTGTGTTGAATTGGAACTTGAAAGGGGCACTTTGTGAGATGCCCTGCCACATCATGGTGTGAGATGGTACTTAACCTCAGCATACTGAAAGCAGTATTCAACTAATGGCAGGCTTTAGACGTAGTCATTGGGAGAAAAATGTCCCTATTTGTTGTTCAATCTAATTCAGAAGTATTTTTATTGAAGCATTTTTAACCCTATGGAGGTTAAATTTGAGCTGGAAAAACATATTTAATGATACATTTCAAAAAATAGCTAAATGAAATTCAAGGTAATTAAAAACACGGTATGCTAATTACTCATACAAGCTAAAGTTATCCTTATTGATTTGCAAAGTATAGTAAACAGATCTTCTTATCATGAAAAGATGGTTAAAAATGCATTCAGATTAAGTGCATGATGTTGTCTGAATTACTTAAGTAAATCCACAGTTCTTGCTCTTTTTTCATCCTGTCTTACTGTACAAAATAGCATTTCTTGTTAATAAAGGGTTGTCCCTTTTAGCACTTAGAGTAAATGTTCATTACACTGACATTTCCATTCTTCTACTGCCTCGTCAACATGAGCTTCAGCTCTTTTAAAAGCCAGTGACCATTATAAAAATGAGAATAAGCAGTGAGTTAAGGAAGAACCTACCCAGGAGTGAAGGCAAATCTTTTTATTTAACAACAAAATAAATTTAATAATTGAAAAAGCTATCAATTATATTAGAGTGGCAAAATTCATAAACAACCTTGAAAAACTTGGGCTTACTGAAAATCCATTTATGGATGAGGGCTTAACTGTACACTTTCCATGTTAGCTTAAGATTGTCTGGTATCTTGATTCCTAGAGTGGACTCATGATTAGAATGAAAGTCTGAAAAGATTAATTAACTAATCTTGGATTAGAAACTTGCAAACTAATTGAACAAGGGAAATAATTCAACTCATCAGCCAAGTCCCTGATTGGTATCGTACAGCACAAGATGATACGGCATACTGTATAATTATAGTTGAACAATGTCACAGTGAAAATTTCAAAGGCAAGGATGGGCCTTTTTTTTTAAAGTTTGAAATAAGTGGAAGGATTTATAGTGACAAAAATCATGGAAGCAATAGCAAGAATATGATTAGAGAAAAACATGATACATAACTCGGTTTACACATCATATTTTAGCCTTTCCTCTCCTTACACACGCATGCAGACGCTTACACACAAGCATACGTAGGCACACTGATACCCAGATACTGGGCAGTGGGAGGATGTGAACATTTATTCTAAGTACAAGAAGGGACAAGCATTTTCCTTATTCATAAGAAATGTTTGTTTGCTTTTTAATCAAAGTGTTTGATGAATCTTGAAAGCTAGATGAATTCCTTGAGGGGATCCCAGGAGGCCCTCAACCAACCACTTCAAGGTCATGGAAAGCCATCAACACCCAGTGTGCTGAGAACCACTGACAGAATCCAGCCACCCCTCACCCGATTAACAAGGACCATAAGGCACCAGCTCTTCTCATCAGTCCACCTGCCACCACCAGGGGCTGCAAGGAAAAGGCGGGGCAGGGGGAGCTCCTAGACACAGAGGCCCACCAGCCTCCAAGAGGTTTCAGTGCTGGATTCACTGCACCTCCCGAGCTCATTTCGCATGGCCATCAAGAAAGCTTACAGCTGTCAGAGCTATCGGTC
Organism: Camelus dromedarius; assembly: GCF_036321535.1. Taxonomy (NCBI): domain Eukaryota; kingdom Metazoa; phylum Chordata; class Mammalia; order Artiodactyla; family Camelidae; genus Camelus; species Camelus dromedarius. The sequence continues at coordinate 5,763,876 of NC_087454.1, read as the reverse complement.
TTGTCACTTTAAATCCATTCCTCACTTTAAATCCATTCTCTACACAGAAGCCAAAGGAGTCTTTATCTGACAGATCAGTGCAAATATGATGCAGCCAGCTTCTCACAGTGAGTTACCATCATTCTTCAGACCCACCTCTGGATCCCTACACTGACTGCAGGCCAAGCTCAGGAAGAGTTACCTAGCTCAACTGTGGCCATCACCCCACCCATCACGTGTGGTCCTTCCTTCAATCCATGGAACCCTCCAAGGGTCCTCCTGCCTTAGCCTTTTGCAAATGGTTCTGCTTCTGCAAGGAATGCTTTCTCTGCCTCTCTTCACCAACCTAAGTGGCCAGTGCTTGCTACCAGGGTTCCCAATAACACAGTACATTCGGTCTTTGTAGATCATTATTAATCTGATGCCAGAAAATCTGTAGCTCAATGATCTTAGTATTTTATTTCTATTACTGTGCATGAAATTGAACGTCTTTTTTTCAAACTCTGTACTCCCATTCCTCTGAGCTGCCTGTTCATGGCTTTTGCCAATTATTTTCCTGTTTTTATTGAGTTTTTAAGTTGATCTGAAGGAGTGCTTCTTGTATTAAAGTAACTAAACTTCCGTATTTGCTACAAATCTTACAAATACTGTCCCTGGGATACTCTTCGCTTTTGACCTTTTGTGCTTTTTCCACTTCAGATTTTTAATACCACATTTTTATGTATTCAGATTTTAAAACATTAAAAGAAGTTTCTGAATTTTGTATCATTTATACAAAGGATTCTGCACCTATGAAATTACAAAAAAATAAAAATCCTCCATGTTTTACTGTATAAATGTGTGGTTTTATTATGATGTTTAAATAGCTAATCTACCTAGAACTGTGAGTGGGTAACGAGAAGGAGATCTGCATTTTTTAAGGTGGACGTCCAGCAGTACGTGTACAATCACACGTCTTTTCCCCACTGATACGAGTATCACCTTTGTCATAAACTGTCATACTTACTGGGGTCTATTATGTTCCATTGATACATCTGTTACTAAATGTTTGTGTTTCTGATAGTTTGTTCTATCTTTTACCCTCAGAATCTCCTCAAAAATTTTATGTTCATTTTTAATATTTCTTTTAGAATAGCTGGAGTAGTAACAAAATAATCATTGTATTTTTATTGAATTTTATTACCTGTGAAGATTAATTTAGGGGGAATCATTTGTGTTATAATGGAGTCTTACTTCATAAGGTGAAATAGGTGTTTTATTTATTCAAAAAATTTAAGAGTTTTCAGTAAAATTATAAAGTTTCTTCATATAGAAATTGCATGTTTTTGTTGTATTTATATCAAGGCATTTTATGCTACTGTTACAAATTGAGTATTTTCTTCCCTTATATATTTTATCCCAGCTTATTGAGGTACGCTTGACCAATGACATTATGGATGTTTAAGGTACACAACTTGATTATTTGATATATGTATACACTGTGAAATGATCATCACAATCAGGTCAGTTAATGCAAGCATCACCTAACAAAGTTGCCATTTCTTTTTTTGTTGTAAGAATACTTAAGATCTATTCTCATAGCAAACTTCAAGTATACAATACTCTATTAACCACACCATGCTGTACATCTCCACGTTACGCACATCCCCCAGCCATTGTCAACCACCATCTTACTCTGAGTTCAACTTTTTTAGATCATACGGTATTTTCCTTTTTCTTCCGAGCTGATTTTGACTTAGTGTAATTCCCTCTAGGTTCATGCATGTTATCACAAATGGTAGAATTTCCTCCTTTTTTTGTGGCAGAATAACATTTCACTATATATATTCTATTTTCTTCATCCATTATATTTTTTAATGGATATTGGTTTTATTATAGGAAGGCTATTGATTTTTCAAATTAACTCTTTATTAATCTTATTAGATATTTTTTTCAGTTTCTCAATTGCCTCTACTGGGTTTTCTAACTACATAAAATAATCTTAATAATAATAATAACTTTTCCTCTACCTTTTCATTTATATACACCATTTCTTTCCCTCGTCTAATTGCATTATCAAGTGCCACCATCTATTATTTTCTTCTAATACAGTAAAATGGTGACAGTGGACATCTTTGCTTTCTAATAATTAAATATTAAATTGCAACTACATGCAAAGTACATGCTAGACACTTTGAAGAGAGTCAAAGCATGCCTTATGATATTTGGATTGTTATCAGAAAATTCATTGCTTAAGGGGAGAGCTATAAGTTAATAACTAATTTATGATAAAAGCTCTGGGTGAGATAAAAATGAAATGTTGTCAAAGTTTAGATGAACCTAGAGATATGTTCTTCTAGGTAGGTAAGTTTATATGGCATCTGTGAAGTGATTCTGAACTCTTAAAGGTAGCACTTGAGGTCAAGGAGTCTTACTGATCAAAGGTTTGAAGGTAGAATTGCCCATATGCGTAGTAGGAACAGCAGTTTATGATAATGAAGAGACTGGCTGACTTCAGATTTGATGTTTAGTGTGGACACACATCAGCTCACAACAGTTACATGCTAGGGGATGTCCTCTTCCTCTATATGCCCAAGATTTACTCCTTGACTTCACAATTTGCATGGTTCCCACCTAGGCTTTTCATGATTAATAACATTTATTCATTTGTATGTACTTTCTTTCTGTCTTTTTTTTTTTTCTGATGAGGGAACTATATGGAAGTAAAATAAACTTCACTCCCTTAATATCCACGTTACTCCTAGAGGAAGGAACTGCAAATTTAGAACACAGGACCTGTACAAACAGGAATAACAAAGTCTCATACAAGGAATTCTTCAGTTGAAAAAAAAAGAGATTAGTTCATTGAGTGAAGTAAGCATGATTAAAGTAATGGTACATTCAGATGTAACAGACTGGTGAGGGTAGGAAGTGGGAAGTGTGATGAGTTGAGGCCTGAAATTTAAGAGGAGTGAATTGGATGCAGAAGAAGACAAGGGATTTGAGAATTCTAATCTCAGCTTTGTCACTGATCAGTTGATTGTTAAGTTAAGTTATTCAATTTCTACACATACCCCATATCCTACAAAATTAAGGAAACAACTCTAACCCACCTTTTCCTTAAAGTAAAATCAAGAATATCTATATTAAATAAGTTACTAATAAATCATAAAAATATAACCACAGCAAAAGACTTACTGAGTTACAACACATGTTGGTCTTTGTCTATGGCCCAATGCCATTTAGGAAGAGAGCTTTATTTTTAAAAGGACATATGGGAACTCAATGCATTCTTCAACAAATAAAAAAGCCAAAACATCTGGTATACCAAATGGAGAGGGAGAAGAAAATGGGCTATTTAGGGATGCCATCTTTTAACAGTGCAGGTGTATATTGATAATCATTTGGCTAGAAAAATGCTCTGCCAAGCCTGGCTCCAGATTTCTGCTTTGAAGGGACTGTAGATAATTGAGAATAGGTTTATAAAGGCTTTGCTCTCCATTCCTAATTATGACATAAACTTTCTACACACTGGGCTGTTTTACATTTATGGTCCTGCATTTGTAATCTGAGAAGTGTTAAATCTGCTTCGTTTTACAAGCACTTGATCCATCATAAGGTAGAGGTTGCGCTGGGGAGGTGATGAAATGCCACATACCATGGGCCCACGAAGAGAAGACTCAGTTCTTCCTGTGCAAAGAGGATAGTCAAGAGGGAGCTGATCAACCTCTTGAACCAAGGAACCAGTGGAAGGGAGTTGGGACCGCGAGACGATTCTTGACCGCTTCCTTGCATGGTCTTAAGTCTGGAAGAGCATCGGCGAGTGGTGGGAGCAAGAAAGGAAGGGTACCTTGTCCATCTCTCACCTATAAACTCATCAAATAATATCACTGTCCTATACAAATCTCAAATGTACAAAGGAATTTGACGTGGTGGTACTTTTAAAACTTTACTGGCTGTTTAACAGGAAGTATTTATCTTAGACTCAAATGTAAAAAATACTTTTATATCAATATTCAATAAAATGAATACCAAGGAATTAAAGCATATTAAAGTGTCATCCCCCCAAGTAGTTCTGTGATTAAAAATTGTTTAGGAAATTCTAGGAAGTTCTCGATAGTAGGAATTCTAAGAATCTTTAACACATAAGTGTGCATTATCAATCTCCAAGAGAAGAGGAATCTTATGCTCTATTTCCCAAAGGCATTTTATAATGAAGCCCTTGTGCGATGACATAATGGGACAAGGCTGAGGCTTTTTTTAGCTCCAGCAGTCTACATTTCTAGGAAATCTCTTTATTCAAAAAACTATTGAGCTGTACTCCATATAGAGCTTCACATTAGAAGCTGTAGATGGACACAAAGCAACATTAGATTAAGTTATTGTCCTCAAGAAGTTGACAAGTTGACAATCTATGAAGAAAGGAAGATGACTAGAAAGTCTATCAGAAGAGGCATTGATTTTTGTCATTTTTTAAAATCACTGCTATATTTCCAATAATTAGACTAGTGTCTGCTACACAGCAGGCTTTAGTAAATACTGAATGTGTGGATGATGGTAAGGTTGTAAAAGGGCTAGAATGGTAAGTAAATGTAGTTAGACTCTACTGTTCCTCCTGTAGTAAACAGGGAGCAGTTTAAGTGCCTGGAGTAGGAATGTTGACCAATCTATCTTTTTTTCAGAAAGGACTGTACTTAAGCTGTCTTAGATCTTGGCAATGAAGTATTCAAACTAGATTAACATGAGGCTAATAGGATGGTTTAAATAAAGTTCGCATATTTTATCATCCAGTCTGTAATTATACTTGACGTAAGCAAAATTCTCCACACAATGGCCATTCATTTTTCACACAAAAGTACGGTCTCAGAAATATCTGTTTTTCTCTATTTTTCAAAGATCTTCAACTGACAAAGATCTCTCTCTTACAAAATGACGGTGCATGACATGGATGTGTTCAAGGACTATGCAGTGGATTCAAATCTTAACTCTCCCACTGACTACACAGGTTTTTCTCATATTAATTTTATTTATCAATATTTCAATAAACCAATCTACCAGGGCACTCAGCCTGTTTTTATGCCTTACTGTAAATCTGCTTCCTCTCTGTGTCACCAACGAGGAAGAGCTACTTTCCATTCTCTTTATTGACGTATTTTAACGTACATATGTTTTTATATATTTTCTAGTTCTTTCTTTCATTTAGGCATAAATTCGTATTTGTGACTATTTGTGGCATTTTACTCTGTTTGTCTTTTCCTAGCATATTTATATTTTTAACCTTGATCACTTCAGTGAATTCCTCGACTTAGATCCATCCACAAAATCACCCAAATTTATAAATGAATAACCAGAGAAAATTTAACAATCACGACCACGATAAAAATGACAAACAAATGTAGAGACAGAAAAGAGTTTCAAAGCAAAGGTAAATTGAGAAGATCATCCATCATACGCCCCGCGGTAACAGAAGCGCCTTCAGCGGACCTACCCACTGGCACAGACTAAGATAACAAATCGTATTCTTAGCGAGAGATTCTCAAATTGGATTTGCATCTAACGCACCAAGTAAATATGAAAAGACTGCCAAGTCTCCCCAGCAAGCTCATATATTTACATTCTCTGTATTTGACAATAATAAAGGAGAAAATAGGAGATATTTCCATTGTCAAGAGGAAATACAGACCACGTAGAAAGGAAAAAAGAAGGGGCTGTTTTGATGTTGTAAAACATGGGTATTACAAAATAAAGTAATACTTGATATTTACTAAGTGCTTATTATATGCCACACATTCTGGCTTATTCTTCGCATTAATGATTTCATTACAGACTCACAGCAATCCAGCCAGGTAGACAATCAGTAACTCCATTTTAGGATTTCCAAGGCATGAGTTTTAGTAGGTAGCCTGCCTGAGCGTATGAAGCTGCTGAGTGAGCTGCGACCTGAGGTAGGACTCTCAAACGCCTACTCCAGGATTTACATTTTCTTCTTTTTTTGACATCTAAGAGTAATGATTTACACTGGATTTTGAAAAAGAAAGTTTAGAGAAAGATGTATTTGAAGTTCTCCACACAGACACCCAGCCAGGCCTTTCTCAACACCTGCTTAGAGTATAAAAATTACCTCGAGTCAAATCTGTACAGCAGGGAATGCACCACACATGGTCTTAGTCACTGTGGTTTTATTAACCTTGTATTAACTCACTTATATTAGCCTTGCTCTCTGTTTGTTGGTTTGCTTCTGCTGGCAATTATGCTTATCCAAGAAGAAACATCTTCTGTTGGTACTGTGTAGTTCATAAACAGCCACAGAAGTTGTCACCCGTATGTAAATTTGTTATGAGAGTCATTTAATAGCTACCTAAGCCAAAATATCATCAGATCACCTGGAAAGCTTGTTTAAATATAGCTTGCTGGGTTTCTGACTGACTAATTTCTGGAGGGATGCAAACATTTTTAACAAGATGCCAAGTGATGCTAAAGCTTCTAGTCCAGGGATCACACTGTTAAAAAAAAAAACAACTGTAAGGTAAGTATAAAGTTGTTTAGCTGGTCAGGCTCTTGTGCTGTAACATTTTTGGCAAGTGGTTGTAGGCAAGACAGCTGCAGCTGCATACCACATTGACATGCTGTCCATGACTAAATTTTAAAGACATTAACGTTCAGGATGGACCTGAGTCGTCCTGGAAGAGGTCCACTTTCAAGGAGGGACATGGGGAGTCCTGAAAAAGACCTCGCAGTGTCACTGTTGTGGGGTAAGGAGTCTAGGAAAGTGAGCCTGAGTTTGCAGAGACACGGTGGTTTCAGGAACAGTAAATATTAGAATTTATCCCAAACCAGTGACCCAGTGTGGTTTCTGGGAGAGAGGTATTGCATCTGATCATTAGAGAAATCTAAGCATAAATGCTACCAATTTTCAGGCTAAGGGACATTCCTGTGGATCCCTAACTTAAAGGTAGCTTCAAGCAACAGAAATTTATTCATGTACAGTTCTGTCACCTTTGCTAGTTCCCAGTGGCTGTCAGCATTCTTTGACTTGTGGCCACATCTCTCCAGTCTCTGCCTCTGTGGTCACGCTGCATCCTCCTCTTCCCTCTTAAATCTCCCTGTCTCACTCTTATTAAGACATTTGTCATTGGATTTACAGTCCACACAGATAATCCAGGATAAATCCTCCACTCAAAATCTTTGACTTAATCACATCCTTTGCCAATATATGGTCACTTTTATTCTTTTACTCTATAAGATAATTGCTTGGTTAGGGTTTTCCAGGGAAATCGGGAAAATGGAACCGTGTGTGTGTGTGTGTGTGTAGAGAAAGAGACAGAGACAGAAAGAGAGAGAGAGAGATTTGTTGTAAGAATTGTCCCATGTGATTAGGCAGCTGGATGGAGACCCAGGAAAGCCACTGTTCCAGTTCGAGGCCAAAGGCAGTCTGCTGTGGAATCAGGATGAGCTGGTAACTAACATGGTTAGGGTCAGTGGAAGAAATTTCAGATTTGATGCTGCCGCTGATCTGCAGATCACAACTTACGGTCATCACCTCTGATCTCTATTACCCATTTTGTATCACCCTCCTCTTTGGGTAGCGCCTGTGTTTATATGGGTGACCACTGCTGCGGTTACCCAGATCTTCATCCTTGAGGGGTACGAGCCGCTGACCGCGATGCTCTGAGGCTGAGGTGGCTGCACGTGCCCATTTTATTTCGAGACTGAGCAAGATGTTATCAGGAGTCTAGCTAGTGGACTCCGGGCACCAGCGTGGTCTTGCTTGCCACCACTGTGAAACAGCAACTCTACCTCTTCCCAACGAAAGGAGATCCCCCTTTGCTATGATGGAGATTCCTTTTCCTGACTGCAGACCTCTTCACATGGGGATTCTGAAGTGAATGGGTAAGAATCATAGTTCAAAGTTTATGAGACTCTTAAAGTTTCCCCTAAGGAGAGTATATTCTCTCTGGGAACCAGGACCTCTAACCTCACAGAGCCCAAAATCTCAGGGAAGAGAACTATAAATTGCCTAAGCGGGTCTTTGGAAGTGAAGGTAAGTAAAGACCTTACTTCCACATTTATTTTCCTGAGTTTTGTGGTCTACCAAATTCTGGACACAGTATTTTATATTAATTATTGACTTAGGGTGTGCATTGTATTTGGGGGATGGTATCTTATCAGTGCTGAGTGTCATCTCAAAGATAAACCTCAGAAATACCTCTACAGGTCATTTCTTCACTTCTGTAGGCTCGTCGCTTGTGCACGGGGTGGCATATGACAGGAAACTAGATTCCCTGCTCCTGTGCCCATGGATGCACCTCCTTTGGAAGAAAGTGGGTCTCTTGGTCTCATGCTCTGTTATACAAAATCCCATGTCGGTGAACCAAACGCCTTCTAAGCTCACATAGTGGGGCTGGCTGCATCCCTGCGGGCAAGAAAGGAAGACTCCTATCTGGACTATGTGTCAGTTCCAGTCAAGATAAATTGCTGCTCCTTCCAGAGTGGAAAGGGTCAGATTAATCAACTCACAACCAAGTGACTAATTAGTCTCCTGCCGATGCAATGTCATAGAGAAGCATATAGAGGTTCAGTAGGAAGGCTGGGCATTGGGAAGCCACAACAGCAAGACCAGCTTTGATGAGTGGGAGCCCACGCTGCCGGATTTATGCAAAGCTTTCGTTTCTGCCATGGTGGATACTCTGGTCATGCACCCAAGGGGCCAGCACTGGGGCAGCCAGTGACGGATGATGACCGATGTCAACTGGTTGAGCCAGGCTGTCTACTAGTTGTTAGTGCGTCTTTCACAGTAACTGCTCACTGGTGACATTTAACACGGACGCAGAGGGTATCACATTTTGAGCCTATGTCTTGAAGATTTATCCGCATGCCTCTAGCCCAAACTTCCTTTTTCTAAGTCTCCCAATATTGATCCTTTCAAGCCCCTGACCTACCCATCAGCCAAATCACCTCCAATGTCCCTTGAGTCTATATGCAGCCTTAGAATTCTCTTTCCACGTAAGGGAGATGGCCAGGTGCACTGAGAGGGGCTTTCCCTCCTGGCAGCACCGCCTCATCCCTGTCCCTCAGGTCTGCACTGCCTGGAGCAATTGAGCTGCAGCAGTCCGTGTCTGGGCTTGCCCCCGTCCCCTCCACATACCAACTTCATCCATCCTTGAGCCAAATTTAGCCTTTTCCTCCTCTGTATGAGGAACTCCCATAACCACCGCCAAGGCAGCCTCAGATGTGAGGCGAGGACGACATGCCAGTTGCTCAGTGACTTTAGGGGACAGGGAATCCTGGTTGTAGAGTTTAGCTGTGCCTTCTCATCTCACTCATGAACATTTTATATATAAATATGAATAAATCTGCAGTTAATTATCACCTGTGTGTGAAAACACATAAATTCCAACACATATACAGGATATGCCAGGAGGCTGAACTCACAAATTTTTTACAAAACATGAAAAATATCAATGAGTAGCTTTAGCAACCAACTTTTTATGATCAACAAGCAGTACAAACTTTATATCTAAATGCGGAAAATCCTCATTTAAGTGATTATATTTTAGTTCTCAAACTAGAGACATTTTGCTTATATAAATAAGAACAGTTTATACTTAGGTATTACTATCAACATAAAAATAGACATGTGAAGGGAGCTCATAAAGCACAACTGAACAATGCAGCACCCCTGGGTAACAATTTTACTTAATAATCAGTCAGGCATGGTTATGTATAAACTGTTTACTTTTAATAGTTTCTCTTAAAAGGGCAATACTGGATTTGCACATTTCTCTTCCCATTTACAGAAGGGACAGATATTTGAGAGACAAACATATTAGACTCCAGTGTATTTCATATGAATTCCTAATTAAAACAATATTGTCCTTACATTATTTTAGACTGATGTAAGTAGATATTTGTATGTATTTTACGGGGCTATGATTTTTGCTATTGGCAATTGTGTGTCGCTCTACCAAAGCAGAGCAGCGACTAGATTATAAGCACTTTAAATCTGGGGACTGGTGAGTAAAGTCATGGATGATTGGGATGCAGAACAGCACCACATGAGAAACTGCGCGTTTCCAGGACCCAGGCTGAGACAACAGGGAGGTCTATTTTCCTGTACTGTATCATGAAGAAAGATACACTGTGCTTATTGATAATCCTTATTTAAATTACAGACCTACGTTTTCTCTCCTAAACTCAGAAGGCATGCCGGCAGTAATTTGACCGATGGTGACACCTTCCCACCTGTGTCACTGCACACAGAGCTTCCACTTCCTGAGACGCTTCCTACACAGCCCCCTAGGCTGCCGAGCACCTTTCAGCCTTGGACTCTTCTGTCAGCTCCCGGATGAGCCATTCCCATAATCTATGCTCTGAACGTGGCTTTACTGCCATAATGTGTATTCTCCAATGTGATGTTCTAAAATCGCACATCTTCTTCCTCTTAATTTATTGCTGGTAGGGATGTTGTCTTATTCCAGGCTATAGGACATATTTCTTGGTTAGAGCATGGCACCAAGTATGTGATAAATATACTGTTATTGAAATGGGGAGGGGAGAGAGAGAGATAATGAAGAGAAAAAGGAAGGAAAGTAGGAAAGGGTAAAAAAGAAGAGAGAAAGGAAAAAGAAGGAAAGAAGAAAGCAAACCTTTAAAACTATGATATCTTTGCTCTCTCCTGTTCTAGTCAGTACATACTATAATTCAAGATTAAGGCCCAAATTTCAGTTTATTATTTTGACAGAAATATTCTATCAAGCTCTCAACACAAGATAATTCGTATGTAAATTACTTCAGAACACAGAAAAGTATGGAAATTTCCTTGATTTAGTCTGTAAGGCTAGTATGTTTCTGACGCAAATTGCACCAAGCTGTAGATTAACATGATTTACACATGGGCAAAGTTCCTTAATAAAGCATTAACACACTTTAGCTGATGGTGTCAAAATAATAATGTACCAGAAACAAAATGTATTGAATTCAGGATGTCAAGGATTGGTTAACATTTCAAAAAATGATTAGATAATTCAGTATATTACTAGCTTCAAGGAAAATATTAAGATCTTTATATTTCCTTGGCATCTATCAATATTGTGAAATAATATTTGTATATTTTAATTTGTTAATGTATTATATTGTCTGAATTCTTCCATTTTTGTATTAGAGGGCCTTACCAATGGGTAATAAATGGGAAAGTAAAGGAAAACATACTATTAAGAATGATAGGAGATTTCATCAAGGTGGCTCTCTATATTACAAATGTATGAAAATAATAGAATTTTTAAAAATTTCAATAATCATAATAACATGTATTAAGATGATTTAATTTACAACAGCAACACAAAGTGTTTAGGAATAAAATTAATAAGAAATGTACAAAATCCACACAAATAAGTTTAAAATAAAAGAGCAATGAGACCCAATCCTCTGCTCACCATATTTTTCCAATGTAATACGGCGCCTAAAACCCAGTTTTGAAGAGGGGTGCAATACAAATTGGTACAATATGCTTCAGAGGATAATACACCAGTTTGCTACTTACTATGAGTACATTGTAATGGGTAAGTCCTACCTTAGGGACTGCTACAGACAGACTGCTACAGACATACGTTTATGTTTATAGGAAGTGAAAATGCAGGCCACCGTTTTTTAAAAACACAAAACATTACAAACAAAGCAGTTGATCATCACTACATTAATGGATAAATTCTGATTTATCCATTCAACGGAACATTGTAAAAATATACATATTTTAATGAGCAAACTCCTAATGCACTGGCATAGAGCAATGTTCACACATAGTTAAGTAAAAACAGCAAGTTGCAAAGTATTGTGTGCTAGAACAAACCACAGTAAAATTAAACTCGGCTTCTACTTCTGTGTTGCTCTGTGGGTGCTGCACGGGACAAAAAAAGCAGCATACATCAGCTTCTCAAGAATGGCCCCTCTGGGCCATGGGACTTGGCGAAGATGAGCAGAGAATTTCCACATTTTATGTTCTACTCTTCTGTATTTCTTGCTTTTTAAACAATGAGCGTATACTATTTTAACATTTAAATGCTAAAAAAATTAATAAATCAAGGTTTAAAACATTTCAGTAACAGATCACACAGGGCTCAAAACAGAAGAATCCATTTCATTCTAGTTCTCTTCTGACCTGCCATACCCTTGAAGTGGCCTCCCTTCCCCACCCGGTCCACTGGGCACAATGCCAGGAAGATGCATTATTTCTCTCTGAATATTGAAATATCCAAAACCTACTATATGCAAGTGGGGATTCTTTAAAAATTCCCTAGGGAAATTCCAGTGGTAGATTAGAACATGATTTTATACAGACTGATGGATTATTAATGTTAAAGGAGAGACATACGATGCTATCACTCGGTTTATATTGAGAAATTTGAGTTTCACAGAGTTTAATCATTTGCCTGAAATCACACAACTTGTTTGTGGCAAAGCTGAGACTTGATTTTTAGTGCAGTTCGCTCCACATATTGGTCTTGGAATACTTGTTTTTTTATCTCTTCTCAGTCATTTTCCCTTTAACAACCCCTAAATTGATAGCTGAATTTGAAAATGGATTCTGGCACGTGAAATGTGACTCTCTCACTGAAAGGAGCTACTAACACTGTTTTCCCACCAACTGAAGTCAGAGCTGCAATATTGTGTTATTTCTGCTTGAGAAATGGTAAGGAAATTTGTGGGTTCTCATTAAACTCCTTCTGGTATTTTGTGGGAAGGAAAACATCTTCAGAATTGCATTTTACAATTTGATACATGCTTTGGAGGAGAGCATAATTCAGATCACTTAGCTAAGTAGCTACATTTTTGGAACAACCTAAATAAAGAGGCAATGATCTTAAAACACGTTAACTAGACAACGGAAGAAAGGACTGGTTAGTTGAGTTTGGAAGCCATTCAAGTTCAGATACCGCAACATTAATGGCAGGTGTGTGTGGATGAGACGGGGGACCTGCGTTAGGTACTCACAGGGTCTTAGGATGACAGATGACTAGAAGTGAGTGAAGTGTGGAAGGAAGAATGGAGAATTTCTGAAAGAATGGGGAATTATATTTGACCTCACTGCTCAGTGTTCATAAAATTTTTCTATATTTCTTTTCTTTTTTAGCTTCCTTCTATTAACTCTCCCCTCCCCTGTAAATGTAATGTGCCTCTGTAAACCACAGATTCTTCCACCAGAGAAGGAACACAAGTTAAGGGAGACCAACGGCAGGGAGGGCAGTAGTGTGCACTCATTTAGCGTCAGTGAGGAAACACGGTCTAAAGGTGACAAACTTATCTACAATGTTTCACACTTCAAATTATCCTTGTAAATCCCTAAATCAAAGGGGAAACTGTAAGCAAGGAGAAACTAGTGAGTACTTGACCTCCCTGTACTCCTATTACTCTCCTGTTGTCTCCTTTTAATATTATTTTAAAATGAAGGGGAGGGTATAGCTCAGTGGTAGAGCACGTATTCAGCATGCACAAGGTCCTGGGTTCAACTCCCAGTACCTCCTCCAAAAATAAATAAACCTAATTACCTCCTCCCCCCAAAATATTATTTTAAAATGAAATTCTGACAGATTCTTTATCTCTCCCTGCCTCAATTTACTTATTCAATGAAATTTATTAATTCAAGAAACAGGTATTGAATAATCTGCAATCTGGGTGACATATGGTTAGGGGAAGAACGTAAGACAAGAAATCCCACATTGGAGTCATAAGCTTAAAATGAAATTAGATTATCAGGGACAGATTAACAACATCAGTAGATAATGACCTTCTAAAATAAACATCTACGAAGTATGCTATCCCTAGGCAAACACAGTAAACCAAAATTTAACTAATATCTAAGGTGATAATATAAGCTTAAATAAGAAACCATATTATTCAATTATGTTGAGTAAATCTCTCTATGTGTGATCTTTTGATATAAACATGCTACTCCAGAAGATCTTGTGATCTTATCATAGTTTACTTATTTACTTGAAAAAAAAATCACAAACTCACACTTGTCAGCAATGAAACAACAGGTATAAAGATCGCATTTCTTAAGAGGGCACCATAGTGTTGACTGTGACTAAGAAGGGATTTCGACAGGCATTTACAAATTCTGTTAAATGCCTGTCCCTATGACAGGTTCAGAGACCTGAACAAATGAATACATAATTCATGTGCTGGATTAATTAAAAAAAAAGATGATCCATGTCTAATCATACACACTTTAGAACTTCAAATACAACTGAAAAAAATGTAGGTAAGCGCTGCTGAGAACTGCCCACGACGACTACGCCCCCGTCTATGGCAGTGTGTGGAAAATAATCGGCAAGGTTCAAACCGGCCATTGACTACTGGACACTCACTGCCTAGAGTGATCGAAGAGAAAACCAAAGCAAAGCGATTCTATGATGTAGACATATACTGAGATTCACTGCCAGGAAAATTTTGGAAAATAATAGTTAGAACAGCTCACTCAAATGAACCTTCAGGAAATGTCAGCCTTACGAATGTGTGTGTTCAATTGTGTGCTAGGTACACAGTGAATCTCCGTAGATTAAATCCTTTATGTACTTAATCTTATGTTACCTTCACATTGATTTACAAATTCGGTATCATGCTGTATGACAGGGAAGGAAACTGAACAACAAAGGGCTGTCCAAGAAGAGAGAGTCTGGGAAGAGCCCAGCGCCTCTGACGGCGGCGGCAGTCGGCTCGCTTTACCGAGGGAAGTCCATGGGATCCTCGCACTGCCGTTGTCTGTTCTATTCAAGCGAGATAGACCAGCATTTCTGGTCTCTTCTAAAATATAAGACTCTAAGGAAGTAAGCAGTATAATATCTTCGAATTCCCCTTACGAGTCTTTTTGGGGGACCTTTTAAAGAAATGTTATTTTTAATTGCACATATTTCTCTAAATATTGCACATATTTCTTCTAAATACAAGGTGCCTCTTTGTGTTCTGAACACATGTCATAAAATGATGAGGGCCCTTCACTTTAACCTGGGGATGGTATCTCAGTCCATCTGGGCCGTCATAACAAAATATCGCAGACTGAGTGGCTTATAAAAAACAGAAAATTTGTTTCTCACAGTTCTGGAGGCTGGAAATTTGAGGTGGGGTGCCAACACAACCAGGTGAGGGTGCTCCTCCAGACTTTTCATCGTATCCTCTGGTGGCAGACGGAGCCAGGGATCACTGTGGAGTCTCTTTTATAAAGGCACTAATCCTATTCATAAGGGTTCCACCCACATGACCCAAGCTCTTCCCCTCAGCTCCACTTCCTAGCACCATCTCTCTGGGCATTAGGTAGAGCTCAAAAGATGAATTTGGGGAGGGCGCAAACATTCAGACCATAGCAGGAATGTCTACCAGGTTATACCAGGCAGAGATTCCGATCCTAGGAGTCTTGCTTATTCTGGAGCCTGAGATCATTCAGACACTCGAATATTTCTGCATTCAGAGAAAGGAGAGCTCTGTAAGTTACCCTTTGACATTACTGGATACTGAATCTGGAAGGGAGCACAGAAATATTTTGTCTGATTTCTGTCTCCCGGAGGCCAGTAGTTTTTACCTTGTGTGATAAAGCCATCTCTGATGACTTAGAAAAAGGGAAACTCTGAAATAGTCAAAATGTTGGGAAGTACAAACCTTCAATAAATCTGTTCTTCATGCAATGAGTTTTTGTGTTACTCGTTTTAAGACGGGGGCTCGAGGAGGGTGACATATAACTTTTTTTTAAAACTTTTGGTCCAAATGAATACAATTCTTTGGTATTTCAAACAATACTCAATTCTTTATGTTGTATGTTATATGTTCTACTACTAAAAGTTTAACTCTACAATCAACACACAGAAAATTTTGTTATCTCTGCCCTGTCTTCAGATACAGACTCCAGATCTGAGACTTGGCAGGATGCTGAGATTCAGTATAAAAAGAAGCAACATGAGGTGGCACTTATGTTTGAATGGTTAGTGTTACTGAAGCCCCATTTGTAGCAAGCAGCTTGTGATAGCTGGGCAAATTCCTTAAGATCCTGGAGCAATGCAGCTGTCCTGTGAGACAAGTCTTTCAAAACATAGGATCCAAGGGAGAAAATGTATTAATAGTAAGATCACTGAAATATATGAATGAAGTTTTAATAATGAGGTTTAACCCACAATAGGGGAAAAGTTAAAGGCAATATTTGCGTTGCCTGTTCCTAACTTACTCTTCTATGGCTCCTTATGATTCATTCGTTCATGCATTTAAGTCACTCAATAACCATTTCTTTGTTGTGATGCCTAGAGATATATATTTGTAAATACAACAGACATAGTTCCTGTACTTTTAGAGATTAATGTAATTGAGGGATTACAATCACTGAGGATGAAGCTCTGAGGATGAAATTTCAGTCCATGAGGAGAGAAGGAATTCAGAGATTAACATCTTCCCTGTTATCCCAAAAATCACAGCACGTAACCATTCCTCTTTTCACTGGGAAGAGCAGCTCACAAATGAACTCTTCAATGAATTCTCTAAATGTTTAAGCTTTTTTACAAAGGGAAATCTTGGCAGTGAAAAATTTAAGTGTCTAGAACTTACTGTTTTCCCAGAAAGTAAGACAATGCTCAGAGAACCACACCAAAGAGTGTGTTAAAAGGACGAGAGTTAACTTGAAAGAGCCACACGTAGTCGACTACAGACAGCCCAGACTTCAAAATGAATTATGATGAAAAATGGATGATAACTCATTCAACAAAGTAAAATCTATCTGCCCATGTGGCTAAAATAAAATTGAAAAAATAAGTCAATAGAGGGAAGGAAAATCTCTTCCCTAGGGAGAGAGTTGACTAACAATTGTATAATATATGTGGTTAGAAAATCATCAATAAATAATAAAATTAGTGGTGAAAATTTAACATAGAACAACATGCTTACATAGACTCATAGAGTCTCCCAGTAACTTTCTTCTTAACCACGGGGGAAATATTAGCTTTACAACGTAGGAACCTAATGGATATTAACTCAGTCTTCAAACGTTACATCACTATTTGGACAGATTGACAACACAACACACATCTTCTAATAAAATAAACAGAAGGAAAGGGCATCACTTTTGTGATATCCCTACCAAAAATTATCAGCTGAATGGAATTGTAAGGAAACATCAGGCAAGCCCAAATTGAGGGGCATTCTACAAAACAAACAAGAAACACGAAGACAGAAAATATTCCAGATTTAAAGGTGATTAGCAAGATATTACTTAAGTAAAATGCAATGCATAATCATGGCCTTGATCTTAAACTGGTTAAAAAAAAGTTTAAGACATGAAGGGCATTACTGGAATGACTGGTACAAAGTGACTATGGACAGGAAATTAGACGAGAGTCATTCCATCACTGTTAAACTTCTGACATTGATAACTGTACTGTGGTTCTGTCCGAGAACGTTCTTTATTATTTGGAAATGCAGACTGAAGGATGTATTTATGGGCCATGCTGATTACAACTTATTCTCAATTGGTTAAGAAAAATAAGTGTCTATCTCCCTATCTACATTATCTATCTATCTATCTATCTATCTATCTATCTATCTATCTATCTATCTATCTTTTTTCCAGAGAGATTAGAAGAGTGAGAGAAAATGATAAAGCAATTGGGGCAAAATATAAACAGGGAACAGTAACAGTAAATGGTAAAGGGTATACATGAGTTCCTTTACTGATTCTTGACACTCTTCTGTAAGTCTGAAATTGCATCAAAACAGAAGGCCATGAAAACAATATGCCGTTACATGAACTGTCTGAAGGATGCAGGTCAAATACTTCCCTGCAAATAGTAACAAAGTTGTTTCCCTGTTGTTTTTTTTAAACCAGTGTTTTTTGTCCTTGAGTTTGAATTGAGAGCTTTTCATTTTTTTCAACCCTAACATGAAATATACTTCTTACTTTATTTCTGAGCAAATACACCATTTGCTCAAAGGCTTATTTTCCACATCCATGTCCCATTACACGTGTGAATGGAACGCGCAACAGGCAAAATGCAGCCTCTAAAATTCAAGTTTTACACACACATTCAACTGGATTTTTCAAAACTAAACAAAAGCCAGGAAGCTTTATAAAAATAAATTAATATTACACTTCTTTGAGTAATAAATACAGACCAATAATTTTGAAACTTAGTTGAAACTGACAATAACTTAAAATGACCACACAGAAATGTGAACAAAAGAATAGATGGGCCAGATGGTTTTCCAGGAGAGTTTTATCAAAATTTCAAGAAAGAAACAATCTATAACTTTGAACACTGTTCCAGAAAGTAGGAAAAGAAAAACTTGGAAAACTCTAATGTACAAGCCAATATAGCTCAATAGCAAACCTAGCTAAGTATAGAATGAGAAACAGAGTCACTTACTAATTTCTTTTACAAATATAAATATCTAGACAAAATTAAATACCAATATAGATAAAATAATTATAAAGTGAATCTGGGGTACTAGAAAGGCTCCAGTCTTGGTGTCTTAATCTGAGTGGCAATTACACGATATATACATACCTAAAAAAACCCAGTTGTATATTGACAATTTGTACAATTTATGCATCCACCTGCATACAACATTGTAACTCAATAAAAAAAGTTTTAAAATATCAGCGTGGATGGAGGGGGGAGTGGTATAACACCTTTGCTTATGTAAGCACTTAATTTTAAAATTGCTTTTCCGTGATGTTTTAATATACACTGTCTCATTTTTAGATGTTTCATGGGATCCCAAAAGGTTTTATCCCATCCTCTCATTTGTTCCTATAAAAACCCATTTAACCTTTGCTCACAAGCATTAAATAATCTAAATATACAATCTTAACTGCAGATGTTGAAAGACTGTGGGTAAAAAAAAATCAGGGGATGAGAGATGTTTCTTTTGCTTGCATAAATGGCATTTCTGGTTTCCCCAAACTTTATTTTTTTTTAGCATCTCCAGTCTTTTATTATTGGCTGTATGGCATGGCAGTCTTCCAATGCACTTAAAAAGCTCAAAGGAGCCATCCGATGTATATTAATCCACTGTGAAAACAAACAACTCGAGTGCTTGCTCTCCTAGAGTCCCAGCCATTAATGCTGGTGGCTGGTACTGATGCTATGATCTGTGTGCTGCCAAAGTCAAGCCCTCGGATGGAAACTGTCTCTAAACATTTCAACAACTTTTTTCCCCCTCCTAGTCTTGTAGACCAGCTACATTTGACATCAGTTAATTTCTCCTCAGCACAACTCTTACCTTCATCCCTCAAATGATAGAGGAGGACTATTACAAAACAACAAATAGTAGCTCTTCTGGCTTAAGACAGTGAGACTCTGGGCAGGATCTGGTAACACCAAAGGAGGATTTCCACGGTTGGAGTGCCCCAAATAATAAAATGTAGCCAAAGAAACAAAGAACAAAACAAAAAAGCTATTTGCTTTCCAGCGTTACATCTACTATGATGTATTTTTTGAAAGCCACCCAAGTATAACTATTTAACTAAAGTAATCGAGATTAATGTCAGCAGTTATGACACACACTGTTTGCTAAAGAACACATAGAACAATTGCTCAGGGCAAGCTTCATTAAGAAATCAGATAAAATTAGTAAAACTGATTATATTTCAAAACTCAGCAGCAGCTAAAATTGCCATTCAGGAGCTTCCAATTAACACAATTGGTCGTGTTCACAATCAGCTGGTGTAATCTCATTAGCTTATTATATTTTAATCATTGTGATAACAGCCCAGCAAAATTTATTTTATTTTGCCTGAGTGGAGACTGGCCAGGTTGGGTGTGTAGCCCACCTACTATTAGGTAGGTACACACAGAAGCTTCTGGAATTTGGCATCTCTCCTAATCTTTGGGGGAATTATACTGATCAAGTGTCAAATGCACATAGAGCCCCCTTCTCTATCAGCGAGAGGGCATTACGGAAACAGGCATCTAATTTGGCATCCACTGATGGGAGGATTAATTATGTAGCTGACACCATGACTCAGATCATTTTGTAATGGCAGCTGAAGAAATGACAGTTTATGCAAGAGAGAGAGAAAGAGGCTGAAAAGAAAAAGAAAAATTAAATAGAATTCTCTGAGTACCTATGTTTAACTACTGCACCTCTTTGTTTTACTACCTTGTTTTACAAATATGGTTCTGAAGATCCTAGTCATTAGGAAAACACAAAATCTTTCTGTTCTTTAGGTAGAAGCGGTCAGCACATATCTAAAAATACTCCTGTTTCATTGATACCATGTATCGCCTGCTGCAATGAGATTATGTTCTATTGATGGGAACTGGGGTGTAACAGCCATCCACAGAAAGCAATAGGCTGCCCTATTTTCTGGCTGAAAATGCTGTGTATTTTATGAACTGCCTCTATCTTGCACACCAGGGATGTGTCTGTGGCTAAGGCCATAATAGGATTTTCCTAAATGATACAAAACTACAAATATTCAGACCAACCAGCTTGCAGAGGTTGCTTATTTTCCAGCAAGTTTTAATACTGCATTTTGCCACCATCTTTTAAGAATATTTCTGATTTCCCTTTTCCATTACGAGTGCTTTGTGTCAAGTCTTCATTGATCATTAACTGTGTTTGGGAAAAAGGGAAACAACAGAGGCAGGGTGCCAACATGCGTGCAAATAAATCCATGTTCCTGGCAGGACCCTGAACAAGAGGAAAGACACGAAGATGTAAACATGCAGAGATGTGCACACTGGGAAGTTCAAAAATCCTTTTATAGTCTCCAAGCTCCTTCTTTTTTTTTTTTTTTTTTTTTTTTTTTTGAGCAGGCGACACTAATTCTGTCTTTGAAAAACAGCCACTCAGGTCCTGATATTTTAATGTCCATAAATAAATACATGAGGGAAAAGTGCCCTTATAAATCCCAGGAGAGAAAGTTAAATGAAGGTGGAAGACGGAGTCCTTCTGTGACTCCCATATTACCATATCTAAGCACCAGAAAGGTGAACGTTCATCGTTATTAAAATCATTCAATTTGTGTCTTTAATTATAACTTTTGGGGGCATGAATGGCTCCAGAGAAATTAGTCTTCTATTTGCTCTATGAAAGAATTTAATAAGTAATACATTATGTTAACTGATTTTTAAAAATCCATTTAATTTTCCCCTGAATTCTATTTTAGGATGATGAGTTTTGATATCATAGAAACTCTTGTCCAGCATCCCCTGCTTAGACAGTGACAAATTTGTATGTCTTAAACCACAAGGCCTGGAGTTTGTCTATTTATGATTTAACTTCTAAATGACTTGTCAGCCCTTCATAATTTAAGCCACGGCCTATTTAGCCATGTCCTAAACAGCTGCAGTCTCAGATTCCCTTTGTGAAAGTCCACACATATTGTTTGGATGATCTCAGGCTGCCTCCAAGTCACTGTCTTCACTTCTCATGGTGACAATCGCATATTTAGAGCAGCTTGGGTTGTGCAATCAATAAACCGCCTCTTCTCGGGTCTATGGCTGATTTGCAGATTGATACGCATGTGGCATGGGATCTGCATGGTTTAAAGACAGAAGGAGCTTCTTATTATCCTTTGTGTCTATTCTGATGACAATAGATAATTGTGTTGAATTCTTATGTGCGAAAGTACTTACAAACCACTTTAAGAACGTAGCTTTGTAAATATGTGATAAAATTGCTATACCCCAAACAGGGAAGGCAGGATTTCAAGGTCCGGCATCTTACTTAGAGCAACTTCAGGTAAAGATGCTTTTTTACAGGCAGATGATAATAAGCACACATACCAGTATAAACAGGTACATACATTTTAAGGAAAAATAGGGTTCTAACTGTTAAAGAAAAGTATTTTCCAATGCCAACTGTTAAAGGATGGTAAAGCCCATCTTATTCGAGGGGGTGGAGGGGCAGCACGTTGGATGTAGGGACCACTGCCGTGGGGTCTTGCGGTGGGACAGAGAGACTGGACTCAGCTCTGACTCTACAAAGGACAAGTGGGGATTTATTTAAGTGAGGGTCATTGGGTGAGAAATCACTGAGAGAAGACATCAGGGCTAAGGGGAATTCTTACTAGAATGACTCAACAGAATTCTTGCTGAAGGCAGGCCAGGGTAACAAGATATCAAGGGTCATCAGATACCAAGGGTGTGGGATTTTCCCTAAACTGATTCAGCAGAATTCTTGTTTAGCTGGATTCTAAGGACAAAGAGAGAAGCCAAGATCAGATCTAGTTCAGCAGAGAGTTCTGAGGAATCTGAACAAAGTACGGTCAAGAGAAGAGTCTTTGCGATATATACATATTTCATTACATACAAATACATCAACTATATAAATACAGTTCATTATATACAAATATAAATGCACATTTATATCTACATTTAAAGAAGGTTAAATATACGTAACTTTCTGTGTTGATAAACACACATATACAAGTATTATTTGGTAAAAAGTTGCCAAATATGAAAACACTAAGTTTTGAATATTTAGCATGAAAAATATGATTATTGTTATCAATTATCACTTGTTTAATGTTTACTGTGAGCCATATGTGTTCGTTAACAACTCCTGTTGTGGCTAAGCACTATGTCTGGTGCATGACATCGAAGACTTCATGGAACTGTCACAGGCAGAAAACTTCAGTATGACATGGCAGTGACTTTCAGGGGACTTGCTTTCTGGCTGATGTTGCTGCTGAGAACTTTCTTTAAATGAAATCTTATTTGGGTGAACAATTTTAAAATAGATAAACGCAAAGTTTCCGTATTTGAGGTGAAGCTGGACTCAGAATCCCATTTACTTCCCTCCCTCATTGTCACCCTGTATGAAACTTGAATAAAATAACAGTTCAGCACGAGTTTGAAAATGACCATAGTACTATCAACTTAGTGATGGTGTAGGATATTATAGTTAAATAGGAAAAGAAGGCATCTCGTCTAAATACACGGTTCAGCGGATGCTACATGGAAGAGATGATGCTTAAATTGGAGTATGAGTGAGAGTTGACCAAAGGAGTAAACAATGAGAAGGCTTTTAAAAGCCAAGGGAACAGTGCAAGGAAAGTGTGCAGGGATGAAACAACATATGTGGGTGGCAGGAAATGGGCACTGGTAAGAAATTAACAGAGGGATAAGAGGTAGCAAGATACAATAGAAGAGAGAAAGGTAACTGGGATCAGGGATGTGCTGAACCCAATATTAAACAACTAAATTTTAGCTTACAGGCAACGGGGCTGCAACAGATATTGCCAGGCAGGGGGATGGCATGATTAGATTTGTTTTATAGGTAGGTAGCTGTGGCTACAACATGGAGAATTAATTAAATGGAGGCAAGACAAGAAGTAGGGGGAATTATTTAAAGATTTAGTGAGGTTAAATAACTAATCCAAGGTCGTACAGCTGAAAATGGTGGTGGCAATGGAAAAGCAAGAACAGACCTGAGTAAGTTTAGCAGGTAACACAGGCAAAATGGTCATGCAATCAGCCCATGTTAGAGGCATGGGAGGATAATGAATAACAGACTGGTGGTAGTTAGGAAGGGATGCAAGAATAGAAATGTTGAGTTAAGCTGCAAATACACTGAAGTAGAAGGATTATATATGTTGGTTATTCATGTCTGGAGCTGAAGGGAAGCTCTGAGATGGAGAGAATAGATTATAAAGAGTCATCAATTATGACTGTAGCATGAGCTAGTCCTAGTAAAAACTGTAACAGAAACAGCAGATGATCAAGATGGTTGCCTGAGTAATACCAAGGTTAATGGAACAAGGCAGATGAGCTGAAGAAAAGCTCAGGGAGATAGAAGGAGAAACTTTAGTAGAACTGACACTGAAGCTAAAGAAAAAGAACCTTGAGAAATGGCTCATGCTTACCATTTTGAGATTTCTACATGTTCCTTAGGAAATCCATTCTGCTCTACTGGCTGCTTCTGCCCAAAGGTTTCTTGCCATAATACAGTCCTGGTACTTTTTCATATTTGCTCACGTGGATTTCTCCACTTAAACTCAATACTGTATCTGAGGCCACAGTCACTGTTATTTATACCCAAATCCTCTAACTCAACCATAAGATCCCAATCTTCTGGGATCTCTATGCCTGCCTGGGACTGACTTTAATTAGCCACCGCAGGTCTTTATCCCAGGCAGGGTGTCCCTCTGTGGACAGGAATTTCTACTCCTTTCACCAGCTTGTTTCTCTCCCATCCTTTATCTGCTCCCCGCACCTGCTCCACAGCTGCATGGTGGAATATACACATACCCATATGTATCAGCGAAGCTGACAGTGGATTTGCATGATTACTGGTAAGGAAATTTGCTCTATACCATTTGCACAAAGACACTGTATACATTTTGCCTTATTTATCCTAAACTTCTTTCATTTAGATCAAACCATACAAAATCACTATTCTTATAGGTCTAAAGCTTAAATATTAGCAATTTCATAAATTTTGACCTATTTTATGTCTCTAACTTATTTTTGATTCTTAGTCTTTGAAACTAACAGGCAAAGAAGTACAAAATATCAGTGTACTTTTTGCTTGCAGATAATTTGGGATATGCTGTTGATCATAAAATGCTCAACATCTTAATGCATGTATCCGCCTATAAACCACCCATCTCTATTGCACAGTTCAGGTGAGCCAACTGCTTCTGCAAGCGTCAGAAGCTCTGAGGTCTGTCTGCATCCGCCCCTCACAATCTCTAAGGCATCTGTCATCAAACCAGTCCTGCTGAGCTTAGTGACTGAGAAGAGTCAGTCAACCTCTTCAAGTACGGACATCCAGAAATACTTAGCTCATTTGTTTATTCATTCAATTAAAAAGCAATTATTCTTTTGTTCATTAAATGAACATTTATCTAGTGGCCACCACGTGCCATTTAGTACTATCTGGTTGACGGGCGACTGCAGGGTTTAATCTGAGCAGCTGGGTGCCTTTTCATCTTACAGCTTATTATTAGCAGATAATTTTTAATCATTTCCAGCCGCTAGTCACAGAAGTGTTACAAGCTGAACAGACCAGCCCTGGAAGTTCCTTTAGGTTCAATCCTGTGGCACCTGTATGAGCCACAGGAGAGGGTCCAGCCTTGGCTGGATTCCCAGTTCTCACCGCACTGATGGCCAAGCCAGTCCTGCCACCTCCTCCCGCTCCCGTCCTCCCAGCATGTGACATCAGTGCCCCTTGTGCTATTTCCACTGTTTCCACTGGAGTGTCTCATCCTTGTCACTGCGGCCTCTGGGGCTAGATCATTGCTATGGGGGACTGTCCTTACATGTCCTAAACACGTTGTCGCATGTTTAGCTGCACTCCTGGGCCTCTACCAACTATGTATCAGGAACACACCACCTCCAACTGCGACAATCAAACGTGTCTCCAGACACTGTCAAGTGTCCCCTGGGGGTGAAGGGGAAATCACCTCCAGTTAAGGATGCTGCTGTAGACTTAACAACAGTGGTATTTTCTCATAAAACATCATCCCAGGATTTTCCTCCACCTACATGACCTCAGGCTACTGTAAGCAAACACCTCTTCTCATTCAGTTTAACTTTCACCTACTTTCCTCTCAGGCAGAGCCTGCATTCGCCACAAAGAGTCCAGGAAGCTACAAGCAAAATTGGGCATCCTTTTATGACACATATCCAGCAAAGCCTATAAAAGTATACATATGTATGTATGTGTGTGTATATATATATATATATATATTTTTTTTTTTTTTTACATACAGTTTTATTGGAATCCAGAGGAGAGTGATTTTGTCTCCTGCATCAAATCACACAAGGTGGCTGCGTTACATAGTTAGCATAGGCTGACCTTGAACCCCGTCACAAGCAAGTTGAGATGCCCCAGTTTGCCACGTGTCAGAGTTGTTACCATCATCAAGTGTGATGAGATTGTCTCTGAAGGCAGATTATGGAAGATTCCTTTATTTTTCTCCCTTTCTTTGATAACAGGACCAAAGTTGTACAAATGCTAAGCTCTCCAAGTACAAAGCATTTCAACAGTTTGCTTTGGCAGGCTGGGGCTACAGTTCCGTTTCAAGAATTCACCTCTGCAAGGCTTCCCAGGGGTATCTGGACCCCTTGATGTGAGCGGAGATCTGCAGGAGGAAGGAGAGATACAGGGAGGCACGGGCCTTGGTTCCCTTCCTTTCATCTCTCACAACTAAAACCCTATGACTTTTATTTCCTAAGGAAAACAAAATTAATTTGGAGTCTTTCAAAAATCTTGGCATGTAAAATAATGCAACAGAACCCCAATTTTGGGACTGCTGTGATTGCATTCCCTAGTTAAGCACCCTAGATATCAATACTTAATGGTATTCTCTAAGCTCAGCCAGTGAAGAAAATAGGGTTGTTATCTATCAAAGCACATTTTCCGTTCTGACAAGTAAAAAGCAGCATGGGGAACGCAGGAAGGCTGAAATGAAAGCCTAAAAGAACACTCATATAACATCTGGGGTCCTTTATCCCCTGTTGGCCTTCCATAGGATGATATGATGAGCTTGTTCTGATTTAAGACCTGATGATTTGGTTTGAAAAAACAGGAGGAGGGGGCTAGATGCAGCCAGGCTGGCAGCAAATTGGGATACAAAAATCTGCTCAAATAATTGGAAACACAACAGATTTTTTTGTAGCTGATGCTGGTGGCATCTTAGTTTATCCATCTCTCTCAGCTGAATTTGTAAAGTGCATTATCTTATTGGTTTTAAAGTTTCCATCTCACTTATTTGCAGGGGAACATGTGAGCAAATCAGTCATGATGGATTGCCTAATTTTCTGGGCTGAATAAACCAGTTTTATGAGATTCCTAGATTATTACTTAACAGGAACATTGATCAATTTTTAAACTTAAAAAAAGGCTTATCAAGTTATTGCATTTAAATGCTTCATTATTGTTACCATAGTATTGATAATAAATATGCTAATTAAATTGAGAAAGGGTTTCATAAAGGAGTTTTTCTTTGTTAAAATTTTCAGTCCAAATGCTAACTCTGTCCTGAGCCACAGATGTCAGAAAATTAGTAATTACTCTACAAGAAATCAGCTTTGATCAAAAAGCCAGAGGAAGGGGCAGAGAAAGATCACTTCCTACCTAGAAAATGCAGGTCCAATTTAATCCACTGCAAATTTCTTACTGCTTCCTTTACAAGAGCCAGAAAACAAGGAGAACCAAACACTACAGAGCCATATTTTTCAAATTAAATTAATCATTTAAGGCTCATTGGCTGTGGAAGTACACGTGGTAATTAACAAGGAGAAGAGTTTTTATTTGCTAATTGGAACCTCTGACAAGAAGTTCGTTTCATGGATGCGCCGAATTTTAGTGCTCCAATAAAACCGTCTTTTCCTAAACTTCCTTAAAAATATCAAAAATACCAGATGTATTTATTAATCAAAAAACTATGTACCAAGGTGACAATCCCAAATAGAAAAAAAAAAATTGGATCCTTTTTTCCTGAAATTTGAAGTACAATCATAAAAATAAAACTTCCTTTTGTTTTGCTCCTTAAAACAAAGAGCTATAATAACTGTGCCACGGCGGCTCAGGAATAATTAACATGCACGTAGGCATCGTTTTTTGACAGAAAAGATGTTCCTGTTTTTTTGTTTTTGTTTTTTCCATTTCTTTTTCTTTTCTGTCCAATTTTTTCACGGCTGGGGTTCATCTTCCCAGTCAGAATCACGTGAAGGAAGCAGTTCCTTTATAAGAGGATAGAAGGGAGTTAAAAAGTTTTATCCAAGTAGACTTTACTGTGAAATGTTATCTTTTGTTAGTTCAAAGGTTCCCAAAGATATAAATTCTTCAGAACTGCCCTGAGGTGCTGGGGATGTAAATTGAATACTTTACAATTTGTAGACTGTTCCTGCAGTAATGTGTATCTCCTCTGTGAGTGAGTGTTTGGGGATTTTTCAATTACTGGAGTCTGAAAACTCAGAGATTCTTTAGGGCAGAAAAAAAGATTCTTCTCAAAGTTGAGTCACTGATTTTCAAATTAGCTGCCAAAAGCGCTATAATGATCTGTGTTCCAGATTTTGCTAAACAGGGAAAAATGGCCCATTTTTGTCAGGGGGAAAATAACCTCGTCTAACTGCATCCATGAATAACTGCGAATGGGTTATGGGACAGGTTAAAAGTGAAATGCATTGTTGATATGTGCCATATACCATATAACACAGACCAATGTTATTTCTAAAAGACTCAAATGAGTTTCTTTATATTTTTTGGAGTGATAGCTTAAGTATGGCCTTTAGGCTTACTGTTAACAGCTTTTTAGAAAATAATGAATGAAAAATGATAAAACGGTAAATGTGCATTTAGAAGTAGGCGTACTTCAGAATTTATATAGAGTACAGCCAGTCCACAATAGTGGGGTGACTGAAAATGATAATTTCCACATTTCCATCTGATTCTCTGAATCTTTTCTTATTGTATGTCTTTTTATTCCACCCCCAAATTAATGGAACTGAATGGTTTATTTTTTTTTCCTATAGTAGAGCTGCTAAGCATTAGTGAAACACTATACTAAAAAGCCAGCATGAAGAAAAAGTCATGAAAAATGAACAAAGAAATAGCTTAACACTGGAACCTTTCAGCCCTCTTGATAGGAATAAATTGTGAGCAAGGGCAACTTGAATTAGAGTAACATCTTTCATGGGATGGGGCTTTTAAACAGGCTAGAAAAGCGTTGCCAAGCAGGCATCCTGGTTTTGCTAACTGGAGGATCCATGTTAATTAGTACATCTGCAAGGATTTATTATCATGCAACTTTAAATTCAAATACATGAAACACATGGTCCCGTATTGTTAAAAACAGCTTGTTCTTCTAAGTAGGTCAGCTCTTCTCCCTGTGTTGTCATTTCATGTGTATTTTACATCCTTTATAAATGCACACTAATTTTGAAAGAAAAAAAGCCACAAACAAAGCATTCTTTAACTGTCAGAGTCAGACCTATATTCATGTCAGATGCTCAGGAAAACAATCATTTTGAGCAAACTGGGTTTTATTGTACCAGAGAAGAAGAGAGACTTTTCTTAAAGCTTTCTTAACACACTCACACCTCATAGAACCTTCAATTTACAGGACTTGCTTTTTTAAGAGAGAGAGGTGGCAGATTAAAAATTAAAAGGATAAGAGTAGGATGCAATTAGGTTTCTGTCTGAATACTTACTAAGTCAAGAAGGTGGGTTAAAACCGTTCCAATTCTAGTTAATAAACATTTATTGAGAAACTACTATCCCCCAGGCAACAAAATTCATGCAGCAGATACAAACCTAAAAATTCATCTTTGAATATTTTAACTCCAAGAACTTCACTGTGAATAAAATATGTGAAGTAGAACTAAGAAACAAAGCAATGGATGCTGAGAAAATGTTCAAACTATCCAGTCTTGGGAACTGAGAAAGGTTTCCCAAGGAGGAAGGGATCGTTAGGTTAGGTGATGATGAAGAAAAAGAAGAGAAGGAAGGGCCCAGGCTAGAAAGGCCTGGATAAACGAAGGTGTAGAAAGGAAACCACGTGGTGTCTGTAGGGGGACCTATTACAGTTCTGGTACCCAATCAAGTTGTAGCGTCACAAGAATTAAGGTTGCTGGAGCAAGCGAAGCTAAGTTACACACAGTGTTTCATCAATTTTTATAATCACTGCCTCAGAAGGTCTTAGTTTTGCACTTTTGTCATAAGATTAAGGGTCTTGAGTGACTCAGGGTGCTGATTTGTGATATTACCTTTCTATACTAAATCAGTAGATGCCACTGATTTATTTTTAATTAGGTCAGATTGGCATTTTTTAAACACTTTCTAAGTCAAAGTTTTTAAAGCCAATTTAACAAAAGTCAGCTTGCCAGAAGGCTATTTACTGAATAAGTGATACACCAAATAACCAGCTCACTAAAAGGCAATTCATCAATTTCTCTGAGTGAATCATTTTGCCAAACTTTCCCAATATATTCAAGACTATGAGGATGAAGCCACCCATGAACCCTAGCTCTCCACAAATTCAGCACTCTTTAAAATGAGTATCCCAGGAAAAGTCGTCCTTAAAATAACTACTTAGAAAATTGAAAAGTGTTGCTAACCTTGTCAATTTGTCTTTGGGCAAATGAATATTATTAAACAATAGATGCATTTCTCATATTGATCAACAGTCATGTACATTTAACAGCTTGGTCTACTGACAGAAATTTGGCCTAATATTTTTTATAATTTACCAACTCTGGCTAATAAAAATATTAAATATTAAATAAATATAATTTAAACATATAAATTAATAAAAATTATAATAATAAATATTAAAATTAAAATAGTAAATAAAATAAATATCTATAAAGTAGACATTTAATGATGCGAAGTTCGAAAACAAAACAGTAGTAACAAAAAAAAATAACAAAAAATATGGCAGTTGCTCTACTACAAGCTGAGAATATAATCTTAGAAAATATTAAGTTTTTGTGGATTTGGAAACCTCTAATACAAAATAACATTAGCTAGCTTTTAATTGAACATTCATTAAAATCAGTTTTCATATCCTAACTCTGATCCCTTACATCTGTACATCTACACTTAAACTCATTTATTTATAAATAGTAAAGCTATTTATAAAGACATATTTGTTTCTCTAATTTTAATGTGACTGTGTGTACATTATAGTCATATTAGTGAACTAGTCGTTCATTTCAAATGTGTTCTTAAAACATCTTAATACATATTTCCTGTGTCAAGGGCTGACTACGTTTTTCTCCAACTAATTTAAAAAAAATTTTTTAAGATAATGAAACATTTTCCGCACGCTACAATTTGTCCTGCAACTGGTAGACCACTCTGGTTTTGTTGTAAAAACATCCTGCCACGCAATGCCAGATTGCGTTAGCTCTGGCTAGAGCGGTAACAGATGTGCTGAGCTGTCCTGTTTCCTGGAAACGCCAGCATCTTTCTCCCCGCTAGCTCCCTGCCTACAAAGATGACACCGGCGGCAGTGTCCTGGTGTTCCCTGGCAAGGGTCCCATTTCTTGGCTTCAGTCTCTGCTCACATCCAGTCGGCCCCAGTCCCACTGCACGGTTTTCCAGTGTAACACACAGGCCGAGGTTCACGCAAGCTCGTTAGCACAGCGAGGCGGCTTTCCAGCCTCGCAGCCAATGGAGTCCTAGCATCTCCAAGGACCGCGAGGGCAGGGAGAGGAGGGGCGGGGTGCGGAGACGGCGGGTGAAGGTCCTGGCCGGCGTGTTGGGGACCAAAGTGGCTCCCGCCAGGGCGCTGACCGGACCGCGGTCCGGGCCGTCTTCTCTGTGCTGTTTCTCAGCTCCCCACCCCCTCGCCCCCCAGGCCTCTCCCCACCCTCGCGAGGCATCCTGCGAAGTGAAGTCAGCAGTGGGCAATGTCAGAGAAAGAGCTCATCTATCTGTGAGGAAAGAAGCCACGCTGATGGTTCCCTAGTGGACGTAATTGTGCTCATTACTGCCCATTTACATTTCATCACTCGATTATCACAAATGCCTCATTACTGCTGCAAAGGGTTTTCTGGTGAACTACTTGCTAACTATTCATTCCTCAGCTCCGATGTCACCAGACAGGCTGATTGGAAAGGGGGGGGGGGAGCCGAAGAGGGGCGAAGGTGAAAAAGGTCTTCTATCAGATTTGATTAAAGGCCGTGATTTAAATCGATATTTAATAAAGTGGCTGCTACCACATAACACGGGCAATTCCCCATGCAGTCGGCATCGTGATTAGGAGCCCCTCACTGCCTGCTACATAACTCAATTGGGTTTTGTGCACTGGTCTGGCACCTGTGTCCCTTAGCACCGCGCCTCCAAGGTAATAGGTTTATGAGCCGATGAACAGAGCTGATAGGTTCTAAATGGATTAACTAGGTGTCTGCAGTCTGGTGATGAATACATCAGGAAAAAAAAAGTCTGCATAAGCAGGCAAGTGATAGGGACTGTTGACAGACATTGTGTGTGTCACGAGCCCCACAGGGTAAACACTGGCTCGGTGCCTGTCATTCAAGTGCTCTCTCGCTCAGAGTAATGGGTGAAGTTATCAGGCTGGGCTGCTTAACAAGCCTGCAGGTGCCAGGGAACGGAGGCCTGCTTCTGAACAGGCTTCCACGGGACTGGGCTGGCCCACCAGCTGCAGTCAGCATGGAATAAGCCTCCAAATGGATGTTTTTTAATGTCCGAATGATGACAAGTAGATCAAAATTCCTGGGCTAACTTTAATTTGTGGTAGCTGCCCTACAGCACGGTGTTAAGAAAGATGCTGAGGTTGTATCTACATCTCTTCATTTTGTTCTCCACCATGCTTAGATGCCAAAAATAGCTAGATCTGTTTACCCTATGGTTTCAACAGGGTAACACAAATACTGGTAGATATATACATTTGAAAGGGATTCAAATTAAAATCCAATTTAATAATCCTTATCAGGTGCTTGTAAAGGAAAGCACCATGTAGTGGGTTTTATCATGCACTTCCAGTATTCCTAAACTCTTTTAAACAAGATCATAAAGCTTCATTTTTTTAGTAGGGTAAAGCTGGCATAAATGTAGAAATCAATTACATGGCAACTTTCCCCCTAGTCTTATCAAGCTATTAAGTTGAGAAACAGTGCCATTCATGCAAAAAAGAGAAAAGCTGACTTAAAGATACGTTTCTAACATAAAAAAGCAATTATTTACATTAAGAATATATTCATGAATGATTCAGTAGATTTAGTCAGAACCTCTATTGACATAAAGAGCTGTGAATGCCATGACCTTTGAGAATTATTATGGAAACAATCCTGAAAAGGTAAGCATTAAAAAGAGATAAACTATCCATCATTTGGTGAAACTGTAGAATGTGTAATAATCTAAGAAAATTGCTGAGAAATCTAAATTTAGCCCCAATGTCATCTGAAAATAAGAATTTTATTTAAAAATAAAAGCAAAATACATAATTAAGAAGTGGCTTTATGGATTTGTAGGAATCTCTGGTCCAATGTGTTCTTAGAGTGAGCCATTGTTAATGCTTTTCTGACATTTCTGAGTTCCATTAATTGCTATCTCAGTTACCTTTTTATTTTCTAATTTTTATTTCCCATAAAAATCAAAATATCGATAAGTGCTGATGAAATGACAGCTATAAAATCTTTGTGTTTTTAGTATCCATGCAAGAGAAACTGAAAAAAACAAGAGGATGTCTTTAGGACCTAATAATTCAGAATTAATCAAAGACACTCATGAGAAATCTCAGTGAACCAATCTGAGAGCAGGTGCTGAGGTGGGGAGGGGTAAATACTCCAGTAGAGAGTGATTACAGGTGCTCTGAAATGGCCTGAGTGCGCTGGGTTGGCTGGGCTCTGAAAACCCTCACAGCTAACAAGCCAAAACCCCATTTTAGGAAATACATCTCACACTGAGGAGAAATTACTGGAAATATAATTGAAATATGACTGATCAAGGACAATAGAAATAAGGGGGAAAGATTAAAATAAAATTGTACATGTGTGTTATGGTTTTTAGACATTTCACAAGAACAACAGAAGAGAGAGTTCTAGAGCTATCCTAAAAATTTCTGGAAGTTAGGAAAGGTATCTTAAAGTAAACAAAGTTTGGAAAATTAATTTCTTGCAAAAATTAGCAACAAAAGAATTAAGATCAGACTATACAAAGCTATCTTAAAGAAAAAGAGATTAATACAGGATAACATTCCTGTAGATAATGAACATCTTCCAGAAAGTCATGTCCATAAAACAGAAGAGAACTATTATTAAATATTTCCCCCCCCCAAAAAAAAACTAGAAACTAAAAACCCTTAAGGAAGTAATACAAGATATGAAATTACAGCAAGACAAGAATTAGAAAAAAGCTCAAAAGTTTGGTGACAGACCTCCAGGGAAAATTAGAAATAAAAGAAATGTCATTTCAGAAAGAAACAGTAAACTAGAAAGTACACAGAGTGAACAGACTCAACAGGTAATTCCTTAAAAGATATAGAAGGTAAAAGAAATGAAGAAGAGTGGAGACAAAGTGACACACAGAAACTAGGCAACCAAGATCTCAACACACATATATGGAAATCGCTAAGATAAGAAGATTAAAACCAGGAAACAGAATAATTATAAAATCACAATTCTAGAAAGCCTTTCTGGAAGGAAGATAACTCAGAAGTATGCACTGAAAAGGCATGATGCATATGTGGGAAGATAAAGCCAGAATTACTAAATCCAACATGTATCCTAGTAGAAGTTTTGGATTTGCAAAACCATTGGGCATTAAAGAAGAAGAAAATCATTTCAGTGATCAGTAACTTATAAAGAGTATCAGATTGTCACTAGACTTTCTAACAGCATCAGTTTATGCCAGAAGACAGAAGAATATTAATTGTAAGATATCCAAGAAAAGAAAATGTGAATTAAAGATTTAATATCTAGGCAAACTGACTTTTGCATGTAAAGACCACAGATAAATTGGCATTGCATGACACTCAAACAATATTGCCTCCATCAGCTAGCTGTTCCTTGGGAATAAATTAGAAAACAAGCTTCAGACAATCAAAATAAACGCAGAGACAGCAACATAAAAGCTAGCTATAAACATTAATTATGCTTACCTATATAGAGCTGAAACTACAGCATTGAGATTTATAACAAAGCAATTATAGTAACTAAGATAAGTATGTACCTGCAGTAGAATTGTGACCAGAGAGAATACGAGGATTATACACAAAAAAATTTCAACTGTTTTTAGTAATCATATTATGGCGGTAGTACTCACATCTCATTTTGAGAATATTTCATGTATTAGTATAATTCTGTCGTCTCTGGAATATTAAGAAACATTTTGGTGAGGGAAGAAGTAGCTACATTTGTAGGGTAGAAGAGGTTAAATAAACATGCTCCAAGCCTGACTTCTAAGTGGAAATATCCATATGAAAACATGACTTTTTTTTTCTTAAAATTAAGAAAGAAATTCCTCATTCAAAACTCTAAGTGGATTTAGATGTACATATTTGCAAGGATGTTTTCAAATGTAAATTAAGAATTTTCAGAAATTTCAATGAAGATGTTTCCTTCACTGAAAAGGACTAGAAACAATGACCGACCAGTTCGGCAGTAATACCCCTCGGGCCCCCAGCGCCCACTCCACGTGGGCTTGCTGGAGAAATGACAGACTGCAAGTCCGAGGGAGGATGTGTGCAAGGAGCCTGGGATATCTCCTCACTCTAGATAAGAAGCCTTTGGAGATTATGAAAAGGATGTGGGAACCTGCTTGGGAAGGATCTTATTAGTCAGAAAAAACTGGACAAATTAAGCATCAATAAGGCTAGTAACAGTGGCAGGTAGAAACACATCATATATGTTAAATGCGTGAGTGCACAATCACATATACATGCATGGCATGCACACACACATGTAACAGACAAAACAGTATTAATGGATTACTCTGGAGGATACTAGGAAGGCAATATTTGAAAAAGAAGAAATAAAGAGGTAGAATGAAGAATTGATTCTGCATTTCCATTACAAAGTATATCCACTGGGAAATGAACAAGAAGGTGGCATGAAGTTTCTCTTTGTAAAAGGCTCCCAGCAAAGAAAGTGTTATCAGTTAGTTATTTACATAAGAATGAAGCATTATAATACAGCTCCTGAAATATCTAAGTCTTAAAATAGCAATCATTTATTCTCAAGACCGAGGATCAGTTAAGTACTGGCTGCCCTAGGATGGGCTCGGCTGACTTCAAGATGCAGGTCCAGTTGGCCATGGCTGTTCCACAGATGTCCATTCTGGGGCCCAGGATGAAGGCATGATCGACACTGTGATTCAGGGTGATGGCAGAGCACAAAATGGAAAATGGAAACACAGAGGGCTCTTAAAACCTAGGCATGTAATGGGCACACTGTCAGTCTCACCCACAAACCACTGGCCGAAGCAAGTGACATGTCCAAAGTCAAGGTGAAGAGGCAGGAAAGGCATTTTGCCTTTGAGATGCCAAAGCAAGAGTGTAGAGTGGACACAGGGAAGGGTGAAGAATTGGGACCAATATTTCAGTCTTCCTCAGATATAACTGTAATATCATTCTGCCACCATGAATAAAGAATCTAGGCATTGACGGCTAAATGGACAAAAAAAGAGACAGACACCGCATGCTTCCTGTTGAAGAACACAACTCCACTTTGAGAGTGATCTTGCCCTCTCCCCCCAGATACACTAGGTCGTATATGATTAACTCTCTACATACAGAATAATTTACAGGGAATATAAAATGAAGAGGAACACGCTAAACTATATCGTGAGAATGCAACCAGCAAAACTCAGACTACGAAAAATTCTGTAAGAAAAACGATCAAGCTTCTTCAGAAACTAGATTTAAAAAAATAAAAAGGTAGAGAGTAAAGTTAAGCATTAATATATATGTGAGTATATACATAGTGTAAATATTTATATACATATATTATCATTATACTATATATAAAAAGTTTAAACTATAGTATTACCCAACAATTAAACTGTATTTATCCCGGAGAATTGAATACGTATTATGTTCACATAAAAACCTGTACACAAAGGTTGAAAACAACTCTATTCATAATAGCCACAAACAGAAAGCAACCCAAATGTTTTACAGTGGTACTTGGAACTCTGGTACATCCATACTGTGAAATACTACTTAGCAACACACAAGGAACAAAATATTGATGCATGCAACATTTGGATTGATCTCTAGGGATTTATGCTGCCTTTGAAAAAAAGCCAATCTCAAAAGGTTATAAGCTGTAAGATTCCCTTCGTACAAAATTTTCAAAATTACAGATTAAACAGAACAGGTTAATGACTTCCAAGGTTAATAAATGACTAAGGGAAAAGGGAGTGAGTATAATGGGGTAATCTGTGGGATATCTGAAGGGCTGGAAGTTTTGTATCTTGATTGTGGTGATGGTCACAAAAATATACACATGTGAGGAAATTGTATATTGGTGACATTCAGAAAATTCTGAATATAAATTCTGTAGATTCAACCAATGTCAGTTTTCTAGCTTGATATTTTACTAAAGTTATGTAAGATGTTATTATTGAAGGAAATTGAGTGAAGGCTATTTGGGACCTTTCTGTACTATTTTTGCAACATCTTATTGATTTATAATTGCTTCAAAAAGTTAAAAGAATGAAATCTATACTATTTAGAGACATACACTAGGTGATAAAATTACACAGGAAAGTAGACAATTGAATAACAAACGTCAGGAAAGCTGTTACTCTTGTGGGAGAGAGGGTTGTGACTGGCGGCCAGTTTGTGAAAGGTTGTGGGGTGGCTGACAATGTCAATTTTTCATGATTTTTGATGATTACTACAAGACAAGGTATTCACCTTATAATAATTTGTTAAGCTGTGCATTTATTTTATGCAGTTTTCTGTAGTTATGTTTACCAATAAAATATTTTAAATTACAAATAATTAGAGTGAAATCAACTAGAAATCGTAATTATTTGGATACAGGGGAGTAACCACAACATAGTAAATGGTGCGGCTATTTTGTGAGTCAAGGAAAGAACAGGTTGGGTAGCAAGGAGAGAATCTCCGTTTGGGAGAGGGGTAGCTACTCCGAGGCGACATCATCCAGCAACTTGCAGTCATAGGTTTGAATCCTGACCTGGTCAACTCCCCACCCACACCACAATGTGAACAGGCAGTAGACCCAAACACAACTGTCCCTTTCTGATGCTGTCTTCGTTTTCTCGTGTGTGATGCACCTGTCGCTTTCTGGCAACAGACCTTTTGGGAAGACACCAAAGCCAGAGTCAGCATTGTGTCTCAGTTTCCTTTGGTGACTTTTGCTGTGACAAATGTAGCCCACATGTCTGAATTGCTGGGCTGTAAATGTGCAGGAGAGGCAAAAGTATGAACTCTTGCCAGCACCGTGCAACTGCTCTCCTGTGGGCAGAGCTGAAAGCCGTAGTCAAGATGTATAGGGAAATTACACTAGATTTATTTACAGAAAGCGTTTATGTTGAACTAGCAGTTTCCTGGTGTGTCAGCAATTTTCTATTGCATTTATTTGTTTCTACAGTACTTGGCAAGAGCGCAATCTTATTAAACCTGTACAATACATTACACAAAATTGTAATCATTTTCTATTTTATAAAATAAAAAGAACTGTGAAATTTATACAACTATGGAATCCTAATAGATTTTCAAGACAAAAATGCATGATCTTGGGCAAGCCTGTTCCAAACGCACTTTCCAGTTCTTTTCTTATCTCACTTCCAATGCTTCCTCTTTAGTTCAGATGAACAATAACCTACCTATGAGACTTGACTTCATGAATCAAAATAAAAAGAAAGTGCTGAAATCAAGCATTTTCTTCTTCTTCAGAACCCTGACTCAGCTTGTATTTTCCATAAACCAACAACCTGAAAACTTACTATTTTAAAATAATAAGCTATTGGTATTGTTCAGTGTTGTCTTTTACATAATGGTATTATCTTAAAATGAGATTAAAGTTTAAATTAAATCATTCCTTGATATTAAATTGTTATTAGTTCCAGCAGCCAATTGCTGCTTGCTCTTGCCATGTTCGTGAGCAGGTCCTGATCAACTCTGGCTCTGATCCACTGAAGAAAGTCCACACCCGCCAGCGAGTGGGGTATCCGATCAGTGTCCCCACCCCAGCATACATCAGGTGCGCCTGCTGCCGCAAGCCCCAGGCTCCCGCGTGTCAACAGAACTCCGACATTCCCACTACGTCCCAGTGATGGCACAGCCCATGTAGGACAGGACTTCTAGCTGATTTCTTGTTCAAGACAAAGAGTGAACCCTATGTAAACTACTGAATTTAGTTAATAACAAACTATCAATACTGGCTTATAAACTGCATAAGTGTACCATAAATGCACCAATGCAAGCTATCAACAACAGAGGAAATGTGGAGGTGGGGTGAAGGGGTATATGGACAGTCTCCACACTTTCAGCTCAATTTTTCTGTAAACGTAAAATAAACATGCTCAGAAAGTAAATTTTATTATTTTAACTGCAAAAATAATTTCAGGGACAAGATGCTGTAGACCCATTTTCTCCTGTTCCTCCCCAGAAAGCACAGCTATACGCCCTGGAAATGGCATAAATAACGATCGGAGGAGAATTCTGAAAGGTGAGCTGGTCTGGGACCCCAAAGCTGGAGGAACAGCACAGCAGCAGGGCATCCCTGTCCTCACCCCCAACAGAGAAAGGCCGCCTGGAATTGTCATTTCCCTCCTCCTGCAGCAGAAGGCACCCCAGCCGGACTCACTGCCCCTCTAGATAAATGTGAGCGCCTTTGACAGAGTCAGATAAAGCCTATCTCCCCCCAGCAAGGAGGACTGATGGGAAGCCCTGCCGGAAATAAGTGACCAGGAGAGGTACTCCCTTCTCTGTCAAGCTTGAGACTCCTTTTCACACAAAGAGATGCCATACAAAGTTGGGTGGGCAGAGATGGCAGAAAAGATCCAGCGACAGCAGGCAGCCTCGTCCAGGAAGACTTTTTGTCAAAAATCTGGGGGCTCAGACTCTCCTCCTCTGTGGAGAGACACCAGAGCAGCTGGGAGGAACCTGTAGAGAAACACATGTAATCCATTCCTGCAGAGAAATGCCCAGCTGTCTAGGAAAATCCCTTTCCAGACAACCTCCGTGGAGACTAGTAAGGCCCCAACAGCACTAGATAAACCAAACAGGCCAAAACAACCCCACAGAAACTTGGAAACGTGAATTGTCACTGGAAAACCACAGCTTGCAAAAATAGGGTAAGATCCAAGTGGTGAAGCTAAACAGGGTGACTGCCTGATAAAATAAAATATTTGGGTAGGACCCAGAGTCTCCAAAACCAAAAGAAAAAAAAAAAAAAGCTGTTGTACAAAGAACCAAGAAAATCACAAGTTGTATGAGATAAGACAATCAACTGATATCAATACTGATCAATCAGATGTTGGAGCTGTCTGACAAGCACTTTAGAACAGCTATCATTTAAAAAAAAATGCTTCAGTCAATTACAAATTGTCTTAAAACAAATTAAAAATAGAAAAACTCAGCAAAGAAAAAGAAATTATTTTAAAAATTGGAAATCATAGAACTAAAAAATACAGTAACAGGAAAAAAAAAACTCACTAGGAGGTCTCAACAATAGAATGGAGATGATGAGGACAGAATCAGTGGATTTCAGTAGAGATGAATAGAATTCGCCCAATTTAAACAACAGAGATGAAACAGGAGTGAAAAAAACAAAACCAAAACCAGAGCCTCAGGAATCTGTGGAATAATAATGAAAGATCCATCATTTGTATCAGCAGTCCCAGAAGGAGAGAAGAAAAAGAAGAGGGCAGAAAGAGTATTTGAAGCAACAATGACTGAAAACATCCCAAATTTGGCAAAAGATATAACATTCAGTTCCAAGAAACTGAGCAAAGTATAAACAGATTAAACCCAAAGAAATTTACACAAAGACACATTGTAATTAAAGTTCTGAAGACTAAAGATAAAGAGAAAATATCTTGAAATCAGCCAGGGAATGAATCATGAAAAATGATTCATTACCTCCAAGTAATCTATCAAATTTCTCATCAGCAACCACAGAGGCCAGAAGGAAAGAGCACAGCATTTTTCAAGTGTTGAAAGAAAATAACTATCAACCATGATTCTGTATCTGGGAAAACTATTGTTCAAGAATAAAGAGGAAATGAGACAAAAACAAAAAGGATCTGTCTCTAACTTACCCTTAAAAAATTGGCTAAAGTACACACACACACACACACACACACACACACAAAACCAGGATTGAACAATTTGCTGCTACAATAAACTTATTTTATTAAAACAAAAATTCACTAAATAAGTTCTTCAAACAGAAAAGACGTGATAAGTGAAGGCTCATGAAGCATCGGGAAGGAAGAAGTATTGAAGATTGAAGCAAAAATTTTAACACTACCTGATTTCTAGAAATGTAGAAGAGGGGAACATAAATGTAACTAAATAGACGTGAGGTTTTCACACTTTACTCGAGGTAGTAAAATGCTGACACCAGTAGACTCTTACAGGTCATATGTGTATACAGGTGGTCCCTGCCTTATGATGGTCAACTTAACAACTTTTTGACTTCACAGTTCAGCAGAAACAGCACTTTAAAATTTGCATACACACACATATACACAACTCTCAGTAATAAGAAGTGAGTTCAGCAGGGTTGTAAGATACAAGATCCATACACAAAAATCAAGTGTGTTTCTTTATCTCACAATGAACATATAGAGACCAGAAAAATTTTTTAATGCAATACCATTTAAAATTGCCTCCCCAAAATATGTAGGTATAAATCTAATACAACATGCACACAGTACACAGA
Source organism: Camelus dromedarius (assembly GCF_036321535.1). NCBI lineage: Eukaryota > Metazoa > Chordata > Mammalia > Artiodactyla > Camelidae > Camelus > Camelus dromedarius. The sequence goes on along the minus strand of NC_087454.1, from coordinate 5,722,606 downwards.
GGATGAAAATTACAAAATGCTGATGAAGTAAATCAAAGAGCAAAATAAGTAGAGAGACATTGTGTCCATGGATTGGAAAAGTCAACATAGTGAAGAAGCCAATTCTCCCCAAATTTAACTATGTGTTTGATACAGTTCTGATCCAAATCCAAGGAGGCTTTTGGTAGAATAGGCAAACCTATTCTAAAATTTATCTGGAAAGGCACAGGCCCTAAGAATAGCTAAAACAATCTTGACACGTAAGAGTAAGTGCTGATGTTAAGGCTTACCATGTAGCAACAGTAACCAGAACAGTGTAGTATTGGTGGAGAAAAGACACATTGATCAATGAAACAAAACAGAAGAAACATAAAAAAGCTATATAAGCTTTATATAAGCTATATGTTCAAATGATTTGGACAAAGGTTCAAAGAAGGAAGGATAACCTTGAAAATGGTGCTGAAGCAACTGGATGTCCAGAGCCCAAAATAAATCACAAACAAAAAACCCTCTACCTAAACTTCACATCTTAAACAAAAATTATCTCTAAATGAATTATAGACATTAACATAAATTGTGAAACTATAAAACTTTTGAAAAAAATAGAATATTAGGGAGCTAAGTCTAGGCAGAGTTCTTAAATGTGACATCAAAAGTGTAATTCATAAAACAAGAATTGGTAAACTAGACCTCATCAAATTTTTTTAAAAAATTTGCATTGTGAAAGCCCACAGTGAAAAGGATGAAAACACAAGCTCCCAAGTGGAGAAAACATTTGTCAAACACATATGCAACTGAAAAGTGGCAGAGTATTTCACCCCAAAATATGCTACTTTGGCATAAGGATCATTTGGGGTTAAAGGTACTTAAAATAAGCAGATGTAAGAAAGGAACTGACAGGCATATGCAGAATCGATAAACAAGATTATACTGTATAGCACAGGGAAATGTATTCAAGATCTTGTGGTAGCTCATAGTGAAAAAAAAAAGTGACAATGAATATATGTATGTTCATGTATAACTGAAAAATTGTGCTCTACACTGGAATTTGACACAACATTGTAAAATGACTATAACTCAATAAAAAAATGTTAAAAAAAAAAAAAAACCAGGCATTTCAGTGTCCACTTTTCTTCCAAAAAGCAGGATTTTAAAGGGGTTAGGATTACTTTTTCCCCCTTCACTTTGTAGCTGGCAGTTTTTACTGTTCGATGAACTACAACAAGACCATGGTTTCTTAAGGTGTTCTGAGTGGTTAGAGCTACGAAATAAGAGAACATCGTGTGCCCATCCTGTTTTGTTGTCTGTAAATTGCTTTAAGTGAACCTTCTATTAACTGGAACAGATAATTCATTTGTACACAAGTATTTAAAAATTTGGGTTCTTGCCAACGCGTGAGTACATATGAAGCTGGGCCTCGGATTTCGAGTGACCATGACTCTCTTCATATTTCTCATCTTTCATTGTAACTAGCATCCAAGTTTGTCGATTTTCTTCCTTTTGCTCTTAACATTTTAGGCAACCCCCTCCTCTCAGGATATTCCTTCTGAGCTGTGCCATTCTGAGCTTGTGATCTGCTATTTGGACCTGACTGGGAGACGTATGGCATGCCTGGTTATGAGACTGGACCTTCCACCCCATAGAAGACCCCAGGGAAGTTTATCCCACAGGACCCAAGGGTCAAGCACAGCGATTAATCACCAGGTTACATGCTCAGTGCAGTTACATAACTGAAAAAAGAAAAAAAAAAAAAAAAAGGAAAGAAAAGAAGTCTATATCCTGGGGGACTAAATTTGAGGTCCTTACACTGTCAAAGACAGTGACTGTGGCTGGGTCCTTGCTAGGGCCTAAGCAAAACAAGACAAAATTGTTTGACCTGAAATGACCAAAGTCAAGACAAAACTGGGCTTGAGGTATATCACAATTGAGATAGTTACTTCTCTACTTCCCATGACCAACACATCACTAGCTTTGGAGAATGAACCCTGGAACCACCAAAACCTTTGTCTAGGCATTGTATTAAATCTATTTCCAGTTCTTTCCCTTTTATTATGAAAGTTTTCTAATTATCTGGTAATATATTTCAACATCTAGATTAAAAAGAAAAACCTGTCTTTGAAATTTCTATCTAGCAGATTTTTGTTTCCTCCTAAAATTCTGGGTACTAAAAAAAGAAGAAAAAAAGAAAAAGAGAGCGTGAAGACAGAAACAAAGAAATCAATATGCAATCTAAATTGTAAAATCCCATTTTCATTAAACTGTCCTTCTGTGTGGACAATTTTATATTATTGTCATGCAAGGAACATATATATACACCTATTCCAGCAAAAACAGCCTTTTGATGTAAAAAGTGAAGCACCATTTACTTTTTATTAGATAGTGACACAAAGCATTATTTTGTCTTTGTGATCTGCATCTAAAACATTTACCTTAGCCTGGCTCATATATTAAAAAGAAGAAAAAAAGGAAGGAAGGAAGGAGGGACATTGGGAGGGGAAGAGGGAAGGAGGTGAGAAAGAGGACAGATGGAGGGGAAGGAAGGAGAAGGGAAGATTAGGGATAGGAGGAAAAAGGAAAGAAAGGTTGAAAAATATCTATTTGAAGCATTACAGAAGACCATGCAAATCAGCGTTAACACTGATTATCTTTGGTGGTGTGCTATTAAGGACACATAAGGCTGTATCAAGGTGTTAGATCTGGATTCATAAAAATCTACCATAAAATTAATTAGGAACATTAGCAACAGGTGTTCTTCTCACTAAATATCTATCTTGCAACATTGAAGCTACCAGTCTAAATATTCAAATATTGTTCTCCTGTCGCTGACTGTTACATGGTAACTAACAGTTAGCACCAGCCAGACTGAGCTTATTTAGTTATATTTCTTATTCTTTAATGAATTGTTATGCAAAGCAAAGTGTGTGGACATCTGTTTTCCCTATTATATATATACTTAAACACTTAGTCTGGAATGTTAAACCTCATACGGAAGAAATAACATATCAGTATTGAAGGTATTTGCAAACATATATGCTATGATTCATGTGTTAACATGATAATTGTTTCCACACACACATACCTACAACCACAACAAGAATTATTGAAAATACTTTTAGGGAAACTTACCAAAAAACCTTTGAACTCATTTTTTAAAGCAAAACTTTTTTGCTAGCTGTTAAGTTGGTAAATATATCATAAGAATTAAATTGAATTTGTAGTTTTCTTTGCATGTTTACTCATGCTAATAGCTTCTTCCTATTTTTCTTTAAGAATTTCTCCCTAAACTCTCCATATACAAGTATGACTTTAAATGTTTATAATTAATTATTAACTGAATTATTAACTAGCCAAAATTAAAAATATTTGTCCCAGATTCTGAAAGTTAAAAATTTCAGGTAATGAAAGACTATGAAAAAAAGGAAATCCTAGAGAGGGATCTATTTTATCGAAATGCAGAAGGCCTGGAACTTATCCCCTCCATCTCACATAACTTTTCCACTCACCTTCCCCTTATGTTACTAGAAAAACAAGGAAAGGCCTTTGGGTCACCAATAAGATCAGTTTTTAAAAAAGAAAATTAGAGCATGCTAACCAATAACATATGAAGGTGCACAGCACAAGCATTCTCTGGTGGAATTTGAGCCAAGGACCCTCTGGGTCCAAAATATCAGTTTTACCAAAATACATATTGTCTTTCTAAAGATATAGGCAACAGGACTCCATTAAGATTTGTAATATCCAATAAACAAATCAGGAGCAGGTTTCTAAGTATGAGATTGTTTAATAATACAAGGGAAACTGGACATAGTCACCTTAAAGGTATAATAAATACCATGTTTGAAGTTCTCATTAAGTTACTGAGAGTTTTGTATGAAGGTGTGTTTTGCTTTGTGTTTCTATTTCTCCTCTTCACTGTGACCAGGACAGAGTCATGAAAAAAGAAAGGCTGAGAGAAAACCTATTCTTTCCTTTTGATAATGACAGTTAATCTGGTTACACTGTAACCGTAAGGGAAACGCAAGGCTGACTTAACTTGGGGGATCATATTCACCTTTTTTTCCAAACGTATTTATTTATATCATTTATTTATACCAAGTCAGGTACCAAATATAACTGACTTTCAGAACTTTAGTTTTCCTCCCAGTCCCAAGCTAGTCTTAGGAAAGTCTCTATATTAAAGTTTCCTCACATCAATGCTTTCTTTCAATTATTTATATTCATCAGAAAATACTCACTTACTTCTTAATTCTTCATGACAAAAAAGTCACATAAACCAAAAGAAACAGTGAGATACAGTTAGGAAATCTAAAGACTGTCCCGAGAAGAGCTGAGTCCATGAGGAGTGTTACACTGTAAAACTTTTGACATCACAAGAAGTGTAGAAGTGGTCAGCCAATTGCTCAGAGCTGCTTGGAAAGGTCTTGGGCTTTTTCTGCTTCCTCATCCACCATCTTTACCTTGTGACTTTAGTCCTCGTGCTCACAATACAGTGGCTACAACTCCACCTATCACAGCTGTATTTCAGAAAGGAAGGAGAAACAGTAATGGTAAAAAGGTATGTGTGTGTTGATTCTCTTTCGCAGGAAAAAAAATACTTTTCCATAAACTCTACCCAATTGAACTCTACTCATTCCATTTACATCTTATTGCCTAGAACTGAGTCACATGATTACCACAAGCTGCACAGATGAAGCTTTTCTAGTAGAATAAAATCAAGGTTCAGTAGATAATGGAGGAAGGAGGAGAAGACGTTGAAAGGCAAACATCAGCGTCCGTCCCCAGGGATGAGATTGTTGCATTTTTATCTGCTGGCACTTTAAGTCTTTGGGAAATGCAAGTTAAAGGAAGAAAAAGATGGCTGAGTGACAGAATGAATGAATCAACGAATTAGATGTTCTTAAGAACAGGGGATGTTACTACTGTTTATAACTGTCCCATTATCTAGCAAAGCTCCTGGATCAACACAGGCTCCTCTTTTAAGTGCTTTAATTTTAGAAAAGTGAGTGCCCTTCTAAACCCAGCACACACCAGTCCAGTCTTGTAGTCATCTGAACTTAAGGTTCAAGGTCAAGGTTGATGCTTGAAGACAATTAAAGACACTAACAAGAAAGGAGAGCTTGAGTTTCTTTAAAAATGTTCATGTCATCATAAAAATACATATGTGCACAATTAAATGTAGGAAAATCTTACCTGTACACAGTTTGGGGTGACATAGGGGGACAGATTTATGGAATTTAAATTTCTACCTTTTAAGGGTAAGTCTGGCAATAATATAAAACATATTAATCTTAGTTTATTATTTATCTTAAACCTAATTTATTTCTAAGTCACAGTGTGTTTTCAATAATAACTCTTACTAACTTCTTACCTGTTCTTTTTCTTATATCATATATTGGCTCAAAAAAATCTGAAATCTGTATTTTTTTATATTTCAATGATTATTTTTGTAAATGCCTTAGATGAGCAATAAGAAATCTTAGTAAAGCAAAGATTAAACTCATAGCATTTTAATAAATATTCCTGATGTAAAATTCAGCATCCTTTTGCTTTCTGAAAATTTTCTATGATTATAGGAATTATGTATTAATAAAATTATCACCTTACATTTTCCCTAATCTCTATAGTGACTGCTTTTAAAAATCATCACATAGCTTAAAAAAAATAGACTCTTTAATATGAAGGATGTTGACTTATGGCGTATTTATGTTTTTTCATATTTTAAATCTTATACACTTTGACATAATAAATTTAAGTATCTTGAATATATTTTATTTCAATTATCTACATTGCTGAAATCAAGTGATGAGAGCATTAAGTACATTATGGTCTTAGAAAAGTTACACTTAGAAAATGATTCATTTTTTTGTCCCTCAAAAATTGATTTATTCCGACTTTTAGCAAGCTACAGAAACTGAGCATCTCATCAAAGTCTCTTCACCAATGACCTTGAAACTATGTCTAATGAGTTCATATGGTTGTTATGTAATTGTTGATTAGATCCTTATAGGATGTTTGGTCTTCTTCCTTCTCCCCACTCCCAAAACATATTAACCTCATCAGTGATATCCAGGCATCGATACACATGCTGAAAATGTACCATTTTACATAAAGAAGAAACTTAAAGACCACTTTTCCCTAACTTTCCCACTCTTCAGACAAAAATCTGAAATTCAGAAGGTTAAACAATTTATCAAGGAACCTTTGAAGAGCCAAAATTTCCAATATCACGAGCTTTTCTCCATATTCCACCTCCTTATTAACCACAAGAGTGTCTCAGGTCTCAGAACCTGGGAGTAAGACGGTCACTGGAATCATCTGTTTCAGAGGTTCTCAACCAAAATCAGGCAAACAACAGACCTCAGAACTAAGTATGAGTCCCTTCATCCCCAAGGATGAGGTTTGTGGTCTCCGGACCCCGGGCAAGCGGCCTACACATGTCAACTACGCACGTCCGGAGACCCCTGTTAACTGTCTACACTGAGCAAGTATCAAAATATTTCAGGTGTGCCAGGGCTGCAAATGGTGACCACCCTTTCCACTTGGCCACATGTATTCAACAGGAAAGTGGCCTGAATTGCAGGGTTGATTGCAGACACATTATCCTGGCCCCTGACCTTGGCCAAGATCCCTCCACATCTTCTCCATGAGGTGAAGACTGTGGGATACTTCCCTTTGGCCATGAGAATCATATAATTCCTTCTAATATCCCGTGCCTTTGTTGCCAAAAAATAAGAAGTTTTTAAATAAATGTTTAATAAGCTTTTTTTTAAATGAAAGTGTATTTTGGTATACTTTTCTTACTTTAATGTGATTTTGAGCTTATATTTTAAAAGATATGTTCTTATCACTTTTATTTTACATGTGTTGGTTTAAATCATTTAATAAAACAAGCAGATTGTATTTTGTAAATAAAGAATGCAGCACAATATACTGTGGCTTGTTAGGCCACGTCCTGAGTTTCTCACTGACATTTTTAAACTCCTACTGGAGTAACTAGAATTGAGGGTTTCTACAGGAATTCAACTGCTGTAACACCACCATAATCAAAGTCCATTGTTCTTATATAATTCACTTCCCTTTTGATCCAAATGTCAACCACCGGATACGTTTTTCTGCAATCAAGAATTCCCATTTACGTTTTAAATTTTCATCTGGTTGAGGGAGAATCAAAGTTCTACTTTTCATAAAGGGTCTGCAAAACTCTTCTGTAATACTGAGCTGTGTTATACGAGAAAATGTAGACACGCTAAGGCCGAGTGATTTACTCCATCATACAGCTAATCAACAGCAGGGTGAGGAGGAGACCAGAGTCACGGCACTCATTTGGTGACCGGAGCCTTATTAAACAGCGTGGAGGTATGTATATATCTGACACTCAGCCCCAAGTATGGAAACTGGACCACCGTCTCGCACAGGTGGAAATGTGTGTACAAGGTCTGTTAAACATGATATATTCCTAACGTACTGCAATTACCGAAACACCTGTGGCACACAACGCGCTCTGTTCTTGAGGGAAAATGTGTAGCTCATTCAAGTAAGTTCGACTCACGTTTCATTACTTTTACCTGTGGTTATATGATCTAGTGATCCCATGTTCGGGTAAATCATAAGAACTATTTCTTAATTAGAATGACTCTGGTGTGTGACTGTGTTGATTTGTGGATTTTGTTTTTCTTCCTTAGAATTTTTGCTCGTTTCAGTAGCCTGTTATGAAAAAAATGTGTCGCAACTGCGTGTTTGACAGCTCTGGGAAACCCATCTGCCTAAGTTATCAACGGGTGGAAAATACTCCCACGCTGAAACAGGATTCAACATCCACTTAGAATCTGGAAATTTCCCACTTAAGTCCTTTGGTTCCATAACACCCCGCAGGCACGGCCTGCCCGACAGGTGGAAATCGGTTTGAGACAGCGGTTGAGAGGGCAACTTTCTTTCCATGACACAGTCAGCCTCGGGGACGCTGGTGCATATGTTTACACAGTTAGATAAGTTCAATCCCTGATTGTTTGCGAGGGATAAAAGAGTAAGTGGGAAAATATAAATAAGGAGCATGATGACACGACAAAGGTGAGAAGAAATAATTCTTACAAGTCAGTCTGCTGGTCAAAGGGAAAAAAAGCATTGGTAACTATATTTTTCATAGGTTTAATGGTAGTTTTCAGATTTTAAGGATTTTGTTGTCTCGCTTAAATTTCCTCTATAAATGGCATATTTATAATGCGTCTCACTACATGCAGTAGTAAGAGATGAGAGCATATGACTTGGGAACAAAGTTGGAACCTTTCGTTTAGGAGGTGACAGAATCCCATTGATGCTGGGCTTTTCCTGTATCCACTACAGCACCTTGCAAAGAGACAGAAGCATAGTTAGTGCACGAGAAATACTTAGACGCATAAATTAGTAGGCTGGGAGAATGTTTCAAGATAATATAGAATAGTAAATGCCCACCCCTGGCTCCCAGCCCCCACCACACATAATAAACCTTTGAGAAATTAATAAACTTACACCAGACCAGAAATAATTTGCACTAAACCTGAAACTACCTAGAACAAGTAAATTTTGAGCCTAGTGGACTTTAGAGTCCACTGCTTTTCTAACATTTCCTCGCATTCCATTGATTTAAAAAAAAATTATGGTTTAGACAAATGCACTTCTATACTTGAGTTGACTATTACGTGTTTGTTCCCTCTCTTCTTCCTCTTTTAAAAATATTTTGAAGATCTTAAAATATTTTAGAGCCACAATTATGCTTAAATAATATAAAATCTGTGTTCTTAACACAGGAACAGATTTTATATTCCTAACAGAAAATGTTCCTAATGTATAAAATTCAATATTAAATACATAAGGAGATGAAATTTCGTTTACTGCCTTCCAGTTTGACCTGCAGTGAATCTTTCCTTTTTTTGTGAATGTCAATTATTTCCACACTTCACTTTACACTTTAACTACATGTGTAAACTTCTTTTAAATTCCTAAATATATACAGCATTGTTCGCCAATTTTAAACTTCTTATAATTATATCGCACCACATGTGACTTACTGACATTTTCTTTTTAGCTTTGAGACTTGTCCATGCTCATATATTTAGTATTAGTTCATTACTTTTATTGCAGCAGGTTATTCTATCATATAAACATAGCTCACTTTAGTATCCACTCCCCTACTGATGGATAGTTGTGTTACATATGTCACAACTAATTACTTTTTTAAGGAGGTGTCTGCAGTGGAAGCTTGCCCTAAGTGGCCTCTTGCATATAGCTGTGGTTTTGTTTCCAGGCTTTCTCGTCTGTTCCCGTGTTCTATATGCAGACCGACCGTCTAATCCTAACCACTATGCATTTATGCTCAGCTTGGTATCTGGTAGGTCACGGTCCTTTACCTCCTTATTCTGGACTATTGTGGCCTTATTGTTCTTCTATAGGAAAGTTTGCAATTTTGAACCCCTCCAAAAAAAGTTCGGGCAGATTTTGATTGAAATTACACTGATTTTACAAATTAATTTAAGTAAAAATGGCATGTTTTCACCAGTGAGTGTTTTTCTCCTTGGACATGGTATATTTTTTTTTCATTTATTTAGGTCTTGTTTAATATACCTCAATAAAGTTTTAAATTTTCAACCCAAAGGTCTTGCATGTATTTTGTTGGACATGTTTATTTATTTTTTGTTATTTGTAAAATGGATCATTTAAAATTGTTTTGACCTGTATTAGAATATAAAAATCAAATGATATTTTTGATACTCATTTTATTCATAAACCTTGCCAGAGGCATGAGATCTAAATCTGGGGAGGTATTATATAGATACAATATTTAAATCCTCAGGATTGGCATCCCCAGGAGCAGAGAATGAGGGACCTGACCGACATTTAGAGGTGAGGTGGTGGAGAAGCGCAGCTGGTCATTTGGGAGGAAAAACACAAGAGCACCCATCACATGGCAAAACAGGAGAGTGTTTCAAAGAAGAAAGAGTCAATAATATTAAACACTTCTAAGAAGTAAAATGAATATTAATAATTTGATAGAAAGAAATGGGGCAGAAATCATACTGGAAAATATCAGCAAATGAACAGGAAATTAGGAAACAGAGGTATTGTATGTAAATACTTCCTTTGAGAAGTCTGACAGTGAAGGACAACAGAAAATATGAAAGTTTATACATACATGTTTAAAACTTGCTATACTATCATGACTTGCTTGAAAAAAATTTTGGTTTTTGTGTAGATAGTTATCTTCAAATAATCAAAATACTTTCTTTCAATTATATTGCTTACCTGATACTTACACTGACATTAACTAATCGTCAGATAAAGCCATCAATAGGACGGGCAACAGCTGCGAAGATCGTGGACCTTCTTGTCTTGTTCCTGCTTTAACGAGTACCCTTGCTGGCTTTCGCCATTGAGAATGCGGTTTCATAGACACTATCAAGTTAAGGGTATTCACTCCCATCCTTTCATTCCTAATCCACTAAATATTTTACCCCATCCATGCGATTTGAATCGTATTGAAAGATTTTTCTTTTTTTGCAGCTTTGAGAAAAGCAATGTTTCTCCTTTTGTCTTTTACTGTGGTAAATTACAATAGTTTGTCAACTGCAAATATATCCTTAAATTCCTGTGCTAAACACAAATTAGTCCAAATTTATATATTTACATATTAAGTTGATGAATTCAACTTGCTAATATTTCAAAATATTTGGACATTATGTCCATTGACAAAGACACTGACCTCTAGTGACGTTCTTTCTTACGCTGTCCTTACGTAGTTTTGGTATCAAAGTTACTAATATTTATAAAGGAATTATTCAATACGAATTTTTTATTTTCTACAACAATTTATATCAGTAGATCACTGTCCCTTGAAAATGTCGTGGAACCCAACACTAAACCCATGTGGTCTACGAGGCTGTGCCGTCCACTGAGCAGGTCAGACCCCAGCAGCCAGCGGACCAGGGATGTGGCATGTGTGCTCACAGCACATCCACCAGCGAGAGAAACACAGGTCTCAGCCTCCTGGGTCTTCACGTGCGCTCGCTGAGCTGGGAGTGTACCAGTCATCAGTGACACATGGGGAAGAAAAAAGTTGTCAAATTATATTGTTCAGAAATTTTACAACTTACATTTCAAAGTTTTAATGAGATCTTTTGGGTTTCTAGGCCTTATTTTTCATTTTTGTAGCAAAAATAAGATATATATATATATAATATATATATGAAAATATGCAAATACTGCTTAGCTAGTTCACCAGAATCTGAAGCTTTGTTCATTTACTTTTGTTGCTATTACATTCAGTCCAGAGCTGTGTAACATCAGCACTCAGGGGCAACATCGTAAGACGACGACAAATGAGCAGTAGTTCTGTCCATGATGTAAGTGAAAGGGCATGGTAGGGGAGAGGAGAGTAGCAGTTAACAGAGGAAGCTGTGCACCAGCCTTCCTGAATCCAGATCCTCACTCCTCCACTTACTACCTGCTCGGCACTGGGCAAGTGACCTCATCTCGGTGTACCTCAGTTACCTCATCTCAAAAATGGGGATAATAATAGTGTCTACCTCCTAAAGGTTGTTACAATGACTTAATGAGGTAATGCCTGTAAAGTGCTTATAACAGTGCCTGTCAAGTAACAAGCACTCAGTAAATGATAGATGTGATTAGCAGCTACTTTAGAGAAATGATACCAGAGCCAGATATTGCTACAAGAGTTTTCTGGTGATGTCAGCATCCTAGCAGACAAGCAAGCAGGATGAGAGAGTAAGGAGCTGGTTCACACATATATTTTTCACAACACACTATAATCTATCATCCTCTTTCCATCATTAAACTTTAAAATTTTAAAAAGTAGGGCTCCTAATTTACTTCGCATTCCTCGACCTTCACACAGAGACTGGCGCGCTGCTGGTGATAAGAGTGCGTGCATGTGTGAGTGTGTGTGTGTGTGTGTGTGTGTGTGAAAGAGAGAGAGAGAGGGAGGGAGAGGGAGGGAGAGGGAGGGAGAGGGAAGGAGAGGGAGAAGGAAAAGAGATTCAGACGTAAGTAGCACAGCAGGTGAGGAACAGTCACTGCTGAGCCCTGCAGGTTACAGTGAGAACACATTCCGCTGTCTCCGCCAGCAGACTTCTTGGCTAGAACCTGTTCTTTATGACCTCATTCTGCTTGGTGGCCTGTTTATTACTTGTTTGAGGAAAAAATGGCCTCTATTAATGTCTATGTGCTGTTGATTGTCTTTTGGCATAAAAACTATTGAAAAAGAATTAGCTCCTATTCCACATTAATTACAGAGAATTCCTTGGAGTACATTTAATGCAGGCAGTTGCTTTAAAAGTATTAAAAATATTATAAAGTCAATTATTTTTATACGTAGTATTGGATATTATTTTAACACTCAAGCTTCAAATGATTTTGTGATGCTTTCTAAGTCTAGGAAATGAAGCTCTGAGTATGCCAGCTAACCACATTGCAAGGTAGATTATAAGTGTTAGAATCAACACTACTAACGTATGTCAAAAAATAAATCAGCAGCTTTTCACAATCATATACTATAACTGAACTGAACATTTAAAAAATTACAAAACTGCTTTAGGAGTGAGAGTTGGATATTTTATGGGCAGTGCATAAATTTTGAAACACACTGAGTGTTGCTCTCTAAGGTATAGAAATTAACAGAATTAATAACTAGGGAAATCTGAATAAGAGGGAAATTATATCCACGTTTTGTTAGATACTTCAATAATTTTTCAATAAAATAGTGCTTTTTCTAATTTTAATAAAACCTTCAACCGATAAGTTCAAAGAATACTTTGCCGTGACTGACTCATTCTACCCCCCACAAGCAGGATGTGACAGTTCTTCAGCCAAAGTGAGTATGCAAGAGAATTCCACTGCCACATTTTAGTATTTTTTTCATGTATCAAAAGAAAAAAAATGCAATAAAACAAATGCCCATAATCACAGGTGGTTTCAGAGCCTCCAGTTTTCTTGGAATAAATAATATTTACTAGTTTTTAATCTTATGAGTCATGATAGAATTTAGCATATTTATTATCATAAAGTAAACAAAATGTAAATTTGAATAGCAAATTTAATGCACTCTTTTGCCTTTGCAGAAAAGCAATTATGACTATTTATTCTTTATTCACAAAAAAGCTGCTTCAAGACTTCGAAGTGTTTTTTTTTAAGCTGTTGGAAATTGTTTTTCATTTTCACCTGTATTATGAAAATTTTTCATAAATATGTTTTCAACATCTTTACTGAGTGTGTTTCGTAGGGAGCATTGTCTGCCAAATTCACAGGGAAAGGCTAACGTACAAAATAAACCTAGTAATTCTGCATACCGTTGTTCAAACTGTTCTAGATTTAAAGTGAAGTATGAAACCTTTAAAGACGTAGTACAAAATTCCAAAAAACAGTAACAAATAGTAGTCTTCCCTTGACTAATTCTAGTTCTGTTCAAACATCTTTTCAAAGCAAAAATAACATTAAAAATAGAAGTTTTAATTGTAAAGATAAAGATAGTTTTCTTAGTGTGTTAGGAATGCAGTGTGTTAGGAATGATTTTTGGCTGCTCTAATGTTGATCGCACAACGGCTTAAACAAAATAGAACTGTATTCCATTCCCATGTGACGCTCTCAGAATAAGTAACTTAAGACTGACAGGGTAGTTTCACGGTTTCAGACCACGCTCTCAGTTTTTCACTCTGCCATCCCAAATGCACAGTTTCATCTCCTTGTCTAAGATGGCTGCTCCAGACTCCATCACTGCATTGCATAATCCCAAGGTGAGAAAGGCAGGGCAACGTGGTAAGTGCATAGACTAGAACTGGGTCACGCGGCTACTTCTCGGTGCTGCTGCTGCCCTGGCAAACGTAGCCTTTATGATGAGTGCCCAGGCGCCCCACAAAACACAGGGCTTCATTACCAATGGAAGAATGTCAAACTGAATATTGGGGGAAAATTAGCTATCTCTGCTACAACACATTGAAGATTATGAATCCAGAATATTTATTTTACCTAGCCTATGGAAAAATAAATAAATCTGTAGTATTTCTGTAGAATCAATCTCTACTGAACTTGAATGACAATTTTAAACTTAATGTCTGTATTTTCAATATCTAAGCATTAGGTATTTGAACTTTTCAAATATACTTTCCATTCTTCAAGAACACTTTTCCAGATTAACCTTGTTTTTAGTTTTGAATACATTGTTGTTTTTTTCTAGTTTTACTCTCTTTCTGTATGAGTGGAACATTAAATACCCAATAACATAACAGCATAGATGGTAAAATTAGATGTTAATAACATCATACTTCTCTGGTTACACCCTACTATTCGCTTTTATTAAACACCACACTTGGTACATTACACAAGACTAGACCCATGTGTTAAGCAATGTATACAGAATTTTAATTCAGAGGGATATAGAAAACTTGGGGAAAATCCAAAATAGTATAAAAAGGATGAAACAACTGGGAAATAGCCCCTTTAATAAAGGGTAGAAGAATTGGAAAGTTTTAGCAGTAAAGAGAGAAATGAATAGATGGTTTAATAACAGTATTTACAGCTATGAGGTGTCCTTTTTTCTTTAAGTGAAAACCAGGTGATACTGGCTCTTGGTCACAAATAAAAATAAAAAAGATTAAAAAAAAATTGAAACACACAGGATCAGGACTACACAGACCACTGAACACCAAATTTATACTAGAGGTCATCTAACTCAACTAGGAGAACCCAGACTTTAACACCAGAAAGCCATGCAATGGAATATATAGAACCAAAAGACTTCAGAAGCCTTGGGCTGGGTAGGACGGACACCTAGAGGAAGGTTTTGGAGCAGATACACTGATGCCTCATTAGATCCCCATGTTTGAAGCAACTGCCCGGAAATCCTATAGATTCTTTTGCAGTGGAAACATACTGCACTGTTTAGACTCCTCTAGACTGTCTTATTAAAAGAAAGAGAAATAGACTGAGAAATGAAACTTTATTTTTGATGAAAACTCTGATCAGTTTTTTTTTAAATGAGATGTCTTTATAACATGGTGCTAAATCAAAATGAAAATATTTTCTGGGGCTGAAGCTTTGAACATTTCTTTTTCACTTGGATATGGCTAGAATGTGGCAGATAACTTACTGCAAAGAACTGACTGCACCCACACTTTTGCCATTACTCTAACTCATTTGTTGTTCATTTCTCAGTTTACACGTCTTAAAATACTTTTGGCCTAGACTAATAAGCAAACATGACAAAGACCACAATTTTGCATTGGGCCTTGTTGGTTTCACTAACTTGAAATGATACCTCAGCCTTTTTAAACTATTCCATGTCTTAGTTTCCTTACTTAAAGAAAGATGATCTTGGGGAAATTAATCCAGAAGTCGACAGTCCAGTTACTCACATTTCTCACTCTAATTTACTCCATTAAGCCTTTATAGTTTGCTTATTCTCTTTTCATTTTCAAGGTCAACTCTTTATGTTTCCTGGTTCTAGGTTTAAAGTTTTGTTTCAATGTCCAGAAGATGATGGAAGAATTTTTTTCCTAAATTATTCTCATGACTGGTATGTTTTCATGATGGTGACATCACTTATGCACATAAGATGCAGAACAAACCCAAAATTGCCTTAACAATGAAAATTCAAATAAAGACATAGGAAAATGCAGTAAAACATCTCTCTCACTATCCTTGTCATTATAATACAATGAAAGTTATAGAGTGATGTCAGGAAAGTTATAGGTACGTTTTGACTTATAATTAGTGAGCAACTTTATTCTAACATATACTTTGTTTGCTTTTAACATGAAAAAAATATGTCTCAAACTGTATTATCTCATCCTTCACAAAGGTGATGTAATTCAGGGTGCTACTGAAGCCAGGAGATTGCTCATAAATTAGGTGATTCACCCATAGACATATAATCCACTCATATTAAAAAAATGAAACTATACTAAACTGTACTTTAGGAATGTGTCTCTGAAATTAAAATACAAAATTAATTTTAGTTAGTTTAATGTTCGTTGTTTGTTAGCATGTATTTTAGTACATAGATCTTGGCTAACTGTTGCCTAGGGGTGGAGAGCCTTGTGTAGTGGTGGAATGCCAGCTCTTCTACTTCCTAGTGGTGTGTCATTGGACAAGGTCTTTACTTCTTTGAGCCTGGATTTTAATAGCTAGGTTTCAGAAGCATCATAGATAATGTATATAAATTGTAATATATGTAATTAATAAGCTTGTACCAGATGTTTCATATTGTTCAATAAATAGGCATTAAAAAAAATCAACATCGTTAGTTTTAGCAATAACAACCACATGAGCAATACCCATTATCTGATAGGATCATTAAAAATTAGAAAACATAGAGGTAAAATGTAAAAAACATGTAAATTTAAAAAAATTCCTCTGTACTCATGAATTTACATAATTGAATAATTATTCAGACAAGAGGCTGAAATAGTCACAATTCTCTACAAGTAAGTCAGTGATTTGCTTAGCTGAAGATGTCTGTGTAAACGACTAGCACAACTGAAATGAAAAACTAGAGAAACTGGATTTGTCCCCCAAGATGATCAATTTTTACTTTACTATAATATATATTGTACTTCAGTGTGTATTGACCCTTCAAAACAACTAGAGCATGACCTGATTAAACAAGAGCTCACTTACTTTTTCTAATTTATGACCATTTAAAAAATACAGGTCTGAATTAATCTTTGATCACAGTGGCATTTATAATGTATGATACATAAAACTCATAAACAATTTTTCTCTTTATAAACTTTTAAGGTCCTCAATTGATTTCAAGCATCTGTGTTCTCTAGTTCAGATTTTCTTAAGAGATACAAGGCCACTGTCTATCTATGCTGGACCACGTCTATAGACACTTCAGCAAGCTCTGGGGCCTTTTTATGAAAACCAAATAAAAGAGAACAAGTTAAACTGGTCTCACAGTCCGTTCAGGAAGAGAATCAGAGGTTCACTCATTCACCCATTTGTCCATCCATGTTCTGACTCACTCACTGAAGATCAGTAATGAATCTACCATCTAAATCCTCAAGGAGCTGGCATGAGGAATTGTTCTTTTCCTGTCCTTTATGAAACCACTGGGGTATACCTCCTGCCACAGCCCAACTTGAGTAAAGGAGGTTTTAAGGAAGTAGGATTTTTAAAACCGTAATTAAAATAACACATTTTAAAAACAGAATTCCATCACATACTTCGTCAGCCAGCATTATTAAGCAAAAAAAAGTATCAACAATTATAAGATTGATATTCAAATTTATGTCACTGAAGATCTCTCTATTGAAAGTCACATTTTGAAAAAGATTCAAGTTTCCTGTCACAGATCATGAGAATTATTACAGTTTTGAATTTGTGAAGTTCAAGGAAGCTAAGAGAACAACAGAAGCTTACAACCTATAAATGTGAGTCTCAGTATCTTCTTCCTTTGCATTTAGATATTTGCCCAAGGTATTTCCACTAAGAACAGAGACCTGGAGTTATCTAAAGCTAAAGAAAGAAACAGAGCCTGAGAGTCTCAATGATCCTCTTTCCAATTTCATCACTTGCTGTAAGGTCTTGGGCAAGGCATTTAACTTCTCAGAACTTCTCCTGCCCCTTTTAAAAACAGGGTTAATAATTATATCATTGGTTATTGGTGTAATTAATCAAGACAGCACATGGGAAAGGGTTGGTCAGTATTAAACTGTCGGTAATTATGCCATAGGTCATTATTGAAAATCTTCCAGAAAAATATTATGCGTTTTCTTCCCTATTTCTTTCACACTGTGTTCCCCTCCCCATTAGAAAAACAAAAATTACTTAACATTTTGTTAGGTTTCCAGCAACTGAGCTGTCCCAAAATGATGTGAAGAAGATACCATTTTAACAACTGCTGCTTCATCTCTAGATAATATGTGATTGACTCTTCCGGACATAAACAGCCATGGTGGGAGCAGGACCCATCTTCCTCAAGCTCGTTAGGAGCAGAGAAAGCTGATGCAGCCAGCTGCCCTGGAGAAGCTGTCAGTCATGGATCCAGTGTCAAAACTGAGATGGCATTAGGTGATCTCCAGAGGCTGACAGGTCACGAAGGCAAATTAACTCCATATTGTGAGTGGGTGGAAGCCTCTATAGTCTTTGACAGTAGCTGGAGGAACAGCTCCAGACTGTCAGCTCTTCAAGCTATGGAGAGCTCGTCATACCAGAGCCCAGCGGGGAGGGGGCCGTTAGGCAGCTCCCAGCCAGTAAGCGGCAGAGTAATCTAACCTGAACTTCCCAGTTTGACCCCCGTCAGATGTCCCAGAGCACTGACTGACAGGGAGGGAAACAGGGCATCGTGACAAATACTGAGACGACGTCAGAGCGATATGTCCTTAAGACCTGAGTCAAAGTAATGGTCTTGCTCTTCTCCAGAATGTACGAGGGATGGTTTTCTCATGACTGGCATACATGATCACGCCTGGCAGACGTAAGGAACTGGTGATGCTCTAGCACACCAATCATGCTTCAGAATTTGCTATCCTGCTGCTTCTGCAGAAGGACCGTTGTGAAGGGTTCGGTCAGGAGGGGTGATGGAGATACTCAGGGGCATACAGAAGCAACCCCATCACTCCTCCCCGGGGCTGCTCCAGGGCAGGGTTCTTGAACTTCCACTTGTCACACATACATCCCTGAATTATTAGAGTTAGCCTTTAACTCTGCAAAGGTAGGGATGCTGTATCCTTCATCTTGAAGCCCTACCTACCTTTCTGATGGTTCAGTTCTTCACCCAGGACCTGTCACACTGAGTAGGAGGTCAACATATGCAGTGGCTTAAAATTGAATTTAAATTGGGCCACGATAGTTCTTGTTTTGAGGGGTTACGTGAAGGCATGCTGCTACTCCTGCTGCTGCTAACAGCCACCAATGATCTGCTGCAGAAAAAGCATTTGGCAAAATTCAATATCCACTTATGATTAAAAAAAAACTGCTAGTACAGTGGGTTCAGAAAGAAGATACCTGAACATAATAAAGACTATATAAGACAAGCTCACAGCTAACATCATACTCAAGGGTGAAGACCTGAAAGCTTTTTTTCTCAGATCAGGAATAAAACAAGGATGCCCACTCTTGCTTTTTTTACTCAACATAGTACTGGTAGTCCTATCCAGAGAAATTAGTCCACAAAAAGAAATAAAAGACATCAAAGTTGAAAAGGAAGAAGAAAAATAGTCTCAATTTTCAGATGACATGATATCTTATATCAAAATTCCTGAAGATTCCACAAAAAAACCGTTAGAATTAATAAATGTATTTACCCAAGTTGAAGGATATAAAATCAATATACAAAAATCTGTTGCCTTTCTATACATTAGCAACAAACTATCAGAAAAAAACTAAAGTAAAAATAGATGCCATTTACAACAGCATGAGAAAGAATACAAAATCTAGAAAGAAATTTAACCATGGATGTAAAAGACATTTATACTGAAAACTGTAAGGCACTGATGAAATAAACTGATGAAGACTCCCCAGAATGGAAAGATATCCCATGTTCATGTATTGGAAGAATTAATATTGTTAAAATGTCCATACTACCCAAAGCAATGCGTAGATTCACTGCAGTCCCTACCACAGTTCCAATGATATTTTTCAGAGAAGTAGAAACAAGCAATCCTATGGAGTCACAGAAGACCTCAAGTAACCAAAGCAATCTTGAGAAAGAAGAACAAGGTTAGAGGCATCACACGTCCTGATTTTAAACTATATTATAAAGCTAGAGGAATCAAAACAGTATGGTATTGGCATAAAAACAGACACAAAGAACAATGGCATAGAATAGAGACCCCAGAAATAAACCCATGAATTAATCTACAATAAAGGAGCCAAGACTATACATTGGGGAAAGGACAGTCTCTTCAGTGAATGTAGGAGCATTTTTAAAGGGTTAATGGAACAAATTGCAGTTTTTATTGTTTCAGCTGGACTTGAGAAAGTAACTGATATTCATCATCTTAATCTCCTACCACCACTTCTAGAATTTCTACACTTTCCACCATGTTTAGTCTCATCTGGGTAGCTTGACTGACATGGAACCCCAGATCTTCATTCATGAATAGTCCAAGATCATTGCATCTTGCCCTTGTTGGATCATAGTTGCTGCAATGGTCCATTTACCATTAACACCAAAAGAGACCCCCCTGAATCCTGTGGGTTAGTCACATCTCTCCCTGTCCTCAGGGTGTAGTAGCAATAGGAGCTTGTTACGGTTATTAGAATGAATTATCCCAGCACTAGAACAATTCTTCTTCTTGTTTAGAGTGACCAGGTGGTAATCATAGCTAGAAGTTCAGTGGAAAACTTGCTGTGTCTTCTCATAGAAACATTTCCCCTTTATGGAAACAGGATTTCTATTCTGGTAGAGGTCAAGAGTGTGAAGACAGGATGTTCACATTCCATAAATAAATCACTGGGAGTAGTGTTGGGAGATTGAATGTAAATGGGTGGGAAGACACATAGCAGGTAAATACCAAGCATAACGAGGCTGGAATGACTACCTTAGTATAAGATAACAGACTTCAAATGGAGTGTATTACGAGAGATAAGGAGGAACATTTCAAAATGATTAAAGTTATCAGTCCATCAGGAAATTATAATTAGCATAAATAAGCATGTGCAAAATTTGACGGACTTAAATAAATGTATAATTCTACAATTATAGCTACAGATTTTAATGCCCCTCTCTTAGCAATTGATAGAATAGGCAAAATATTAAAAATTAGAAAAGACATAGAAGATATGAAAACTATTCATCACTTTCATCCAATTAATGCTTATGAAACACTACAGACTACAACTGAAGAATGCACTTTATTTTCAAACACGTTCAGTATATTCACCAAGGTTTATGCTGGGCCATAAAACATCTCAATACACTTAACATGACTGGGATCTTACAGGATATGTTCTCTGAGACCAAAAGAATTGAATTTAAAATGTATAACAGTAAGATATTTAGGAAGACCTCAATTATTTGGGAATTAAATAAATAATATTTATCTGCCAAATCCATGGGTCAAAGAAGACATCACAAGGAAAATGAGAAAATATTTTAAGCCAAATGAAAATGCAACATAATGAAATTTGGGGAATGCTGCTAAAACAGGGACTTAGAAGAAAATTCCTACCTTTAGATATTTACTAGAAAGAATGGAAAGTCTAAAACCAGGATCTACTTTGAAAAGCTAGAAAAAGAACAGACTAAACCCAATCAATACAAGGGTGAACGAGATTAAAAGCCTAAATCAATAAAATGGAAAATAGGTGAACAATAGAAGACCCTGAGAAAGGCGATGTCACTGTTGGGACCCCGTAGCTACGGCACAACCCAGCCCTAACCTCGCCCTTGTACCTCACCCCTGTCCATATCAGGTGCAACTCTCAGGACTGCCGTGACCGCCTGCTGGAGGGGACCACCGCCCAGTCTCCACCTGCAGCAGATTCCTGGTGTTGTCTGCCCGGCACAGAAATTCAGCACCAGTATCTCATTAGGAGGGTCTGTTTGCTAAGGGCATGTCCAGTACCAATTGCCTTAGCCTTGTTTCTCCTGAAATCAGAGCCCAAGACAAAGGCAGAGGCTCTACCTGTGAAGAGATTTCAGGAAGCCGGAAGGAAAGACAGGCTGTGAAGCAGAAGGAAGGGCAGGTAGTGCAAGGGTGTGTTCCTGACTGTACCGCCGCTGAGGAGGACGAGCTCTCACTGCTGTGGCCTCCTCTGAGGAGCCTTGTGGCGTGTGTCTGGGAACTGTTAGCCACGAGACAAAGCGGGGAAGGGGCATTTACGTGTCCGGTGCCAGGCTCTCTTGGCCACTTGGGTGGTGCAGGTGTTGATGCCTCTTCTTGCTGATGTTGTGCTCAGAGTGCAGAGTGAGTTCACAGGGCCGCTTCACGCAGCAAGATCAGAGAAGTCCCTTGACAGGACGCAGGAGGGGCTTGGCCACCTGTCTGGAAGTGAGGGCAGAGCTGGGCAGTTTATTTCTTATTACTGCAGCAGTGGTTGTAGTAAGAGATGGCTGAGAGGATTTGAAGGGATGCATAAATGTGCCCTAAAACAGGCTGTTATCACTCCACCTAGGACTATTAATATTTATTAGGAATTTGCATTCAAATTTAGGCAAGACTTAAAGTAGCCTGTACATACGTATTCTTGGGTACAGATCGATGAAGATAGTTGAGAAGGTTTGGAGTCAATTTTATTTGTTATAGCAAATTGTTTTTAAAAAATGTTCTATCCCGATGGAAATTTTATAGCTTTAAAATTCTTGCTGAGCAAATGGAATCGCAACTTATTTTTTTTTTAACGAAGGTAGCTGATTATACAAACTTTCAATGACTCCATAAAGTTTCTAAAGGGTAAAATTAATTTATCATTCTCCACCTCACTCCCACTCACGATGAGATGCTTATGCCTGTAGACAACCTCCTTCTTGTCTGTGGTCTCTAGCCTGGCATGAAACAACCCCATTACTGTCACGTGTCATTGTATTTAACTTCCCACTATGTGGACTGTCTTTAGGTTCTTAGGGCTTCAAGGAATAAAACATTCTATATTAAACACCTACTATGTGCCAGACGCTGTATTTTTATACATACATATAGAACAGATATCTACAAATATAGTTGTTTAATCCCAGTAACAACTTTAGAGGTACACAGACTTTTCATCGTGCACATGAGAAAAAACAGATTCTAAGAGATTATAATGTATATAAATTCACACCAGAAGTAAGTGCAGTGCTGAGATTTAAACTCCCTGCTTCCTGCTCTTTCCTTCACACCCTTATTAATTCTTACAGCTTGAGAGCCCAACACGGTGCTGTGTTAATCATGTCTCCTTGTTCTCTGCTTCTGATGCTCTGACATCTCGGGGCCCTGCTGACCCTGGGGGGACTGCCCCTCCTGGGTCCAGCTGATTCAGAGAGAACAGAACACTTCCTTGAGAGCATGCTTTTCATAAGCAAACCACCCCTGCCTCCTGACTGACCCTCACGCGGCACTCCCCACTCCTGGGGGATGTCCTCCCTCCTTTTGAGATCTGTGGGTAACAAACTATTTTTTCAATGACAGTTGTCTCCTGACCTGTCGGTCTAATACCTAAATGATATAATATAACCTATATTTTAAGAAGTATTTGGCATGTAGCAGACACGCAATAAAGACTTGCTGACTTTAAATAATACAAACAGTTGATTCAAAAGAACAAAAGAACAAAGCAATAGCTACTATCAGTCCACTGTACATGTGGAGCCAGGTGTGTGTGACAGAATAAACCACATTACTGAAATCCATCAGCTTTATAGTTTTTATTTGCTTTTGCAGAAATTTCACATTTAATGATACAACTGCTTACTTTTTCTCCCATTTCCAGTGTGATGTAGGGTTTAAGATCATCCACATTCTCTGGACCTGTACTGACAGATTTATTCCAGAACATGCCCTGTTAGGGCCCTGTGTGTAACCTCCCCTAGAAATCCTCTGTTACGCTGCTTGTCATTTGCTAAGTTATTGATGGGTAGGACACAGACTTCTGGTACAAATTCTGGAGTCCATATTCTTGCCTGTCTTAAGGGGAAAGTAGCTATTTTATCGAGTGCAGAAAATACTGGTTTTCAATTTCTTATTTCTCTCCTAAGAATCATTGGCAACTTGAACACATAAGCAGCTCAGGACATGATTTCTATGTAATTTGAAGCTATTTAGAGGCAGCTTCTATGATTATCTATACTCACAACTCTTCTGACACTAAATGTGTAGGGATTTTTCACACCTACAATTCCCTGACTCTGTGGTCACCAGCTGGGTGTCTAATAATTCAATTCAATTCTGACACTAACTACCTGGAGTGAGCACAGAGCCCACAGGTCAAGGGCTCCGTCCCACAAGACTGCCCCACCCCCATTTCAGACGCCAGTCACAAGTCCCAGGCCGCCTGCACTTCTGATTGGCAGGCTGTAAACTGCCGGTTCCCATGGTCCCTTCCTCGGGTTCAGCAGTTTGCTAGAACGCAGGAAGCGCTTCACTTACTACTCCTGGATTACTGTGAAGGACACAGCTCAGGAACTTCAAATGAAAGCGATGTGCAGGGCCATTTATCTTGGTTGTGGGGACACGGAGGTTCCAGGCCCTCTCTGAGCACCCACTCTCCCATCATCTCTGTGCACTCACAGTTTGGAAACTCTCTCAGCCTTGTCTTTTAGGGCTTTTATGTAAGTCCTATTACTACGGCATGGATAGTTGATCGAACTATTGGTTACCGATGATTAATTCAGTCTCCAACCTCTCAATCCCTGGAGCTCTGGGTGGGGCTAAAAGTTCCAACTTCTCATCACCTGGATGATTCCTCTGGCAATAAGCCCCATCCTGAAGTCACCTAGAGGCCCACCAAGAGTCACCTTATTAGCACAAATTCCAAACTCTGGTATAGCTGAGAGGGGATTTAGAAGCTCTGGTGCCAGGAACCATGGAGGAAGATCAAAAGTATATTCTTATTAACATCACAGCTTCCCATCAGGAAGCCAAGCAATCCACACTCAGCTGTGGGGTCCGTTCTAGTTAAATCAAAGATGAATTATCTCTTGGTTTCATGGATTGGCTTAAGCTACTTAAAATGAAAATTTATTAAACTGCTACTATATTCTAAAGGACATAATTTCCTATTTTCAATCAACTATCAAACTCCTGCTGTATGTACAGAATCATTGTGTGCCCTACACAGTTTCACATAGCTCAACCAAGCTTGGCATTAGGTCTTTGAGAAAAAAAAGTCTGCACTTGAAAATGTGTGTATTTCACTTAGAAGATAGTTGACAAGGCATGCAGATAGAATTCCATGGTACAAACCTCTCTTTTAATAAGCAATATAAACCAGTGGTTTCTTATTTCTTATTCTTTTTATGGCTTATTTGACTTGTACTGAAATACTAACTACAGTCCACATTTAGAAATTAACTTGGATAAAAAAGTTTCCAATATAGCAACTAATAAAATGCTCAATGAGATAAGGACTGCATTATGGCTCCATCATTGTGGGGATAATGTGTACCACTAACATAAGTACTGTATTAGTCAAATGCCTGGAAACCTGTTCACCTCCGTTCCTGACCAGAAAATTACAGAATTATGCTCCCTCTAGGTTCATTTATACACAATTAAACAAAAGGCACATGATTTTCCAAGTGCAATAATCTGTGTTTCACTAATGTTTTGAGTAGCGAAGTTGACTTGAATAAAAAGGCTACTGAGATGTTTCAGGTCTCTACTGAGTTTGATTTGTGTATATTTTAGAGATAGGTCTGCTTAAATTCAGTAAGGCAGGCAAAAGGGCATACAATTAAATGGCCTATTTTAAACCAAAGAGAAAATCTGCACGGGTGTAGGACCATAAGTGAGAGAGAAGGCTGGAAACATTTGGTTTTATACTCCTAGCCATTACATTTTGAGTAAAGAATTCTTGTTCAAAGATGAGGAAAATTCCCCTCACTTTAACAGAAATTACAATGTTTCCCATGCAAATAGAAATCCTCATTTTGTGTCGATATCATATGGTAAATTAACAACCATAGTATCATTCATGTGCAAAATCCATTTACCTTTTTAGCAAGTGGATCATTTGTCCATCTCAAAGGAATTTCTGAGAGTGGAAAAGGCAGAATGTGCCTATAGAAGAAAATAACAATTTGTACCAAAGAGAGTACCAGGAGTTCAGCTTCTAACTTTACACAAGGTTGCAGATAAATTTACAACTTCACCCAACTTGTCTGTTATGCTTGCTGCTAAAGTTCTGGACAGTCCCCACTTCAATGGGGACCCACTTTCCAAACTGCGTGGTGTACTGGGGACAGTGTTGTATATACTAGAGGTATTCCTTAATCTCTTTGTGGATGGAGACTGAATTTAAAATAGACTAAAATAAACATTCCTGTGTCTTTTGGTTGGTGTGAGAGGAGAGCTGGCAGCGAAAGGGCATGTACGCATGCATTAACACACATGCACAAACAATGATATGATGCCCCAGCCAGAATGTTTAGCTGTGGCTCTTCCCTGAGAGACAGTGTCTTTTAAATACATAGTGGGAAGCAGCCTTCTGTATCAATCCCGGGCACCTGAGGTCACTGGGAATGAGAGGGGGCCAAAGAAAACAGAATCAAGAGGACAGCAGTCTTGGTTCCAACCAGCTAGAGACACGTTCTCTGACACAGGTCACGCAAAGCTTTCTGAAACATCAACCTAGGGGATTCTGGGGAAAATCAGCTTCTACCCAGAGGCAAGGTGAGGTCTGAGGCTGTCTTTATGCTCTCTCAGTAAGTATCCTCTCATAGACAGTCTTCTCTGCAGTCCTGAGAATTTTTATCACCTCCAACGCTTGGCATAGTCAGCAAAGGTGGAGGTCTGTTCTCCTTGGAATCAACATACCTGAAGACTGAAAGGAGACTCTCTGTCTTCAGCTGGCTCTGTAGTCTGTAGGCTTAGCTATAAACTTGACGATGACACTTGGTTACCGCATAGGAGCTTACACTGATGCACCCGTGGCTAGTTTTGAGTAAGAGTGGGTTTGACTTGCGGTTGTCATTTTTAAGAAAAGAGGTGGTAGGTTAATTGTGACTGAGCAGCCTCACCCCTCAATTCCTGGCCACATTATGCAAGAGACAGGACTACATCCAGCTGCCCTCTGAGAAGGAAGGTGACAATGGTCTCCCTAAGCAATGGAACGTGTGCCCTCTGACACACAGGTGCCCCGTCACTGCCAAACAACCCTCTTTTCTTTTCTCCAAGAGTATGAGCTGCCTGAAGGAAGGAAAATGCGTAGTTCTTATCCTCTCTCTGTGTCTGGGACCCTCCTCTTTCTTGCCTTCCTGTCTCCTGGGGAAGACAGCTAACATCAAAGCTTGTTTGGGTCTTACCTGTGTCTACTAAGGCCGTCTCTGTGTGAAGACCCTCCATCCAGGAAGAAACAAAACTAACCACCAAAACTTTTCCACTCCTGACACTTAAGTATCATTTCCAAATCAGATTAATTAAAATGGTATGTTAGTAACCTATCAGTTATTTGTTCAACTAGAGGCATCAAAGTTGTCGAGTGTCAGCCCACAGAATCCCCTGAGCAGGTGGAAGGTGCCAGGGGTACCGCTTTTAGGGCCGCCTTCCCAGACAAGGCCTTCTCCTCCCTTCTAATCTCACTCAAATTTGTTTCGCCAGAGATGGACGTCTTGTCATTGCTTACTTCCTCATTTCGTCATATTTGACAAGACTGCTACACAAAGTCAGTGTTTACTTTCATGATACTGTTTATTTCTAAAGCATATTCAAATACTTCTCTTGCTTAGTGAGATAAAGATTAATACTAGAAGTTAAGGAATTGTTTTTAGGCAAAATGATGTACTGAAGTCAAATTATCTCTATTTTATTTTCTCAAAAAAATGCATTCTAAAGTAAGATTTATTCTTCTGAACTTACTTTTTCTTTTTCTCCCAGGTGAGCCATTAACATCAGTACAACTTATCTCCTTTAGGAAAAGGGCCTCTAAAGAAATGATACAGGCCATTTAAGAGCGCCCCCAGCAGCCTCTGAGTGGGGGCGGGGTCTCTCACTCTTGTTTCTCTTCTGCTGCAGAGCCTGTTACGGGCGTGGCACAGCTATCACGAAATCAGAGGCTTAATTTTATCTCTGTTTGCAAATCTGTGTTCAAGTATTACCCCAGGGACATGTTTCCAACCTCGGTTTTACAAACCCCAGAAAGCTTCCAGTTGCTTCAAAGGACACCATAATCTCAAAATTTTCTATTGACAGTGACTTTTTATTCACTTTTAATACTAAAGACTATGATTTGACATGATCCCTTGAAAATGAGAACATATCACTGAAATTTCTTCACTGGTCTTTGTTTGACTATTCTGGAGAAGTCATGCCATTTAAAAAATCAATACATTTTTTTCACAGGCCATATTTTCCAGCAGATCATGATGTGTGAAGTAAGAATGCTTATAAACTGCTGCTAATGGTAATTCTGCAAAATGTGTGCAAAATCTTCCATTGTCATTGCCAATCAATTCATATGGGGTTAAATATGACTTTAAAAGTCAGTCTCATTACTTACTAGTTATATTTGGGGGGTATTTCATTCACTTTATATACAAAGCTATTGTTTGAAACATTGACTGCCAGTTGATGTATCAATGTATAAAGACAGATTTGCCAGTAGGAATCTGGGTAGCCACAACCAGACCAGTAGCTAGCATCCAACATAAATCATTCTATAAATATATGCTACATGAGTAAACGAAGAAATGAATAAATGGATTAATCTAACACACTTTCCAGATTATGATCTTACTTAGCACTGAATTAGCAACCTCAGAATTAAGTATTTGGAATAAGTGACTGTTCATACTCCTGGATGTATATATGTCTTAACATAATGGTGTGTATGTATGTGTGTGTATGTGTATGTGTGTGTGTGCGTGTGTGTGCATGAGCACGTGTGAGTGTATGTGTAGTGGCTTAATACCAATGTATGTTCTCTGACTCCTGAAACAGATTTCTCCAGGGCATAACAAAAAGGAATAGGATTAATATATAAGTTTGAACGTGCACAGCACAAGACAACCCTTCTCTGGACCCAAAAATCATAGCAAAGTGATGAACTTTATATCCTCTCCTCTCACAGAATACAAGGTCCATGCATTGTAAGTATATGCAGATACTTAAAAAGAGTATAAACTGAGTAAATTTAATTTCCCGTCTTTTAAAATGAAAAATTAATTTCAGCTGGACCTTGTAATTGATATGCGCCAGAACTCACTGCTAACTAGCTCGATTCAGGAGCATTATAATACTGTTTTTCCTTTTTTAATACTGTTCCCCCGCTATGCCTAAAAAACAAACATTGCCTAATTATTAACCAACTACCCAACCATCCTAAGGAGTCTTTCCTATTTGGAAAGCAGTAACATAACACTGAAAAAAAGTGATGAACTGTGTGACTTCTTGTCCAAGTCAATGGATCGTACAATCTTTAGAATCAAGCTTTCAACGTGCAGATTAACATTTCCTGAAACATTAAGTCAAGTCATACTGTACACAGGTTGATTACTAGATGTAATCAGAACCAAGCCTGCTGTTTTGGACTAGAATTTTCCAGCCAGAGTAAGCACTATTATTGCCTCCCTTTGTTTTTCCTGCTTTTCATCTGATTCACAGGGTAAGAAAACAAACATAAGCAAGAGACGGGAAAGTAGGCTAAGTGGGAACTTGCCATAGATCTGGCCTCGTTTCTGTCCTACCTTCTCCATATCACAAATGCACCCCCGGGAACAGGCATCAATGGTATGCAAATTTGATTGCAAAAGTAATAAAACAGAACGTACACGGATGCTTCTCTCATAGTTCACTCTGTTAATGTCAGACCGGCAGTTGTCTAAATGTCTCATCTCTCACTGAATCTATAGTAACCCATTTCAGAAATAAGAAAGGGTTAGGGAGTTCAGGGAAGGAGTTGTGGAAGAATGCCATTTTCAGATTTCTTTGGAATTCACAGAAGACTTTATTAATATATGCTGGCAGGCTAAACAAAATAGTCAAAAGAACAGGATTTTTTCTGGATCCGTTTTGGGCTGCAATTTGATCCACTTAAATGTTTTCATCAAAATCAAATGGCTACTGGGTTGCTCATTTGCATTCAAAACAAAGATGGGAGAACCGAAAAATAAACACGCACACACACCCAGCGTAATAGTAAAATCAGGCTGCTCACGCAGCGCCTCTCCTGGTGAGGTCCAGGCAGCAGCAGCAGCGTCTGGAAACCGGCTAGAAACCGCAAGCCTCCTGCCCCCACCGGACCTCCCGAGTCAGGGCGTTGCCAGCAGCGCGTTGAAACAAGCCCTCCAGGCGTTCCTGAAGCACACTGCAGTTTGAGAACCACTGGACTAAGACATATCCCCCAGGTTTCGAGGAAAGAGGTTCTTTTTCAGGCCTAATTTTCCTAAATTTGAACCAAATAATTTCAAGTAACCAAAAAAAGAAGCAAGTTACCAGCTTTTATTTATTTGCTACTTGAAACAACTGATTTTAGTGTATCAATTTAGACAAAATGAATCATTATAAACGTGAAATTAGTAAGAATAAATTATTTTTACAACTAAAGGATAAATAATTTGGGAGTCTTGAAGGTGGACCTAGCTCAGACTTTCTCCAGCTCCGCTATATTGCTAATACGGCCAGTTCATTCTTCGCTGTGGGAAGCTGTCCTGTGTTACGGGATGTTAACAGCATCCCTGGCCTTCGTCTGCTGGGGCCAGAAATAGCGCCCTCTCCCCCAAGTTGTGAAAACCTGAATTTGCAAATGTCCCTTGGGGAGGCAAACTGTCCCCAAGTTGGAACTACTGATCCAGTTGATCATTTAGAAGAAAAATTGTTCACTGACTTTAAAAAACCACATGCACTGGGCACCTACAATAAGCAAAGCATGCCATGTTGCATTGAAGACATTCCACATTGCTGGAGAAACGCTGGTACACCAAAGTGAGCTCTGACTCGCAGACAGAATGACTGGGTCATGAGGCACCGTGGTGTCTTGGAAAGAGCAGTGACATGGCTTGTTGTCTTATCTGGGTTACTAATTTGTTGTACAGTCTTAGGAAATCATTGAATCTTTTGGGGTTATTTCCTAATATGCAAACCGAGGCTGGTGGGTTACATGATCTCTGCGATGACCTCTGTTTTTTAAAGTGCTATCAATTATATATATATCAGTCACACCCAAGTGTAATTGATACTTGGTTAATAGTTTTTAAGAGCCATGCTAAGGACGTATATTATCTCTTTAACCTTCCCAAATCCACGTGAAAGACGTTATTTCCATTTTTAGAACAGAGGCATTAAGCCCCAGTCCCACTGCCTAACCCCCCACAGCCACACACAGCATCCAGACACCATAACTAGGGCCAGGGTCTTCACACTGCATCATGTCTGTACCAAAGCTGATCACTGGGAGGATGTGGGATGGTTGCCACAAAAAGACACTAGAGGAAAACCAAAGTCAGCACCAGCTATTCTGAAAGAACAAGAAGTTTTACTTTTGATAGAATTAATCAAAATGAAGACAAAAATAACACAGGTATGGGGGATAAGGCAGGTTGCTGGTTTTCACTCCACAAAGGATTTACGGTGCACTTCCGACTCATAAGCATTATGCTAGTGCTCCAGGATACGGAAGTTTCTAGACCTTGACTGCTCTCAAGTTTAGCAGTCTGCACAACACACAGTCCCTGGAAGAGCACCCTGGTTGGTTTTCCTTTAAGCATCAGTGAGAGAAATACAGGCCATGGTCCACTGGACAGGCCCTCTCTCTTTCGCCCTCTTAAGGAAGCAGATGGAGAATGAAATTGCAGTAAGTGAAGACAACCACAAAAACATTTGCATGGAGCTCATCTGCATGCCTATAACCCCTTTTGAACGAAAAGCGCAAGGAATAAAAATTCTCAGGTCTGCTAACAGACCTTTATTTATCCCTATCCTCACAGCCTCCAGAAGCAGAACTCACCACGGGGCCACATAACCGCTTCTCACTCACACAGTGGCCCAAGGGTCCTGCTGGGTGTGTTAAAGGGATCCTCAGCTTCCACTTTTAACCCCACCAGGTACAGCTCCTGAGACCCTGAGCACAAGTTCTTCCCCAACTACTTTTCAGAAATGGTACTGTGGGAATCAGTTCACCCCAATTCATGAAATCATAGCTAATTATTTTACTGAAATTTTTCACATCAAAGTTGACCTTAGGAAGATATAAGGGGAGAAAAGGAGGCTCATATCAGTGTTCACGTACTTTTAACATCAAAATCACCCACAAGTTGCCGATGTGAAGCATCACTGTTCGAAATTGGTATTATTAGAGGATTAAAAAAATGAGGTGAAATTGCTTACCTAATTTCTTGCAGAAAATTAAGTGAATCGCAGCCAATATGCCATTGACCTATATGTCAGAAATCACACTCTTTTTGCTCTCTCACAAAAGCCATGACTTATCTAGCATTTCTCAGACCTTGTCTGACAATGACTTACTCAAAATCCAGCGGTGTTTTCAGGGTCCCATTTCTGCTTTCATTACTTTAACAAGAAGGATCCTGAAAACAACAAACAAAAAGCATCCAGGTGAGTTTCACTGGTTTTGTTTTATTTTTCCAAACTTAAGAAAAAAAGGCTTTGTCAGTTAACGTGTACACAGACCGCAGGGCCGCTGTGCGGCTTGGCTGCCGGCTGAGCGCTGGAACGGTGCTTTCAGCATTATTAGTATTCTTCATGGCTGTTTGTTGTCTGCTGGGGCAATTATCTTGCTTTAATTTAGGTCACTAATGATGTTATGAGATAGTTTGATGGTGGTGTAATTTCTTTTGATGTTGTTTTTGTTGCTATTGCTTATATCAACTCATTCTGATTCCATAAAAGACTGAATTCTATACCCACCGAGGGAGGGTGTCGAGGAGAGGGTGGAGGGGCACAGAAGAGGGAGGGAGGTGGAGAATGCAGCGAGTGGCAGGGCTGGGCATTAGGATCTGGCAGCGGAGCTTCCACGATGAGAATTTTCTGCTGTGCCCTATGCTTCTCTCCCAGCACGAGAGCTGAAGGCTGGGAGCTCACACCACGCTGCTCCGTGCCTTGTCAGCTTTGAAATTATTTCCGACAGGCTACCAAAACAATTGGTCCCTCACTTCTGCAGCTTTTACACTAGTTGAAGCCTAATTTATAAGATAGATCATTCGCTTCAGTGATTCCATCTCTGATTCTCCTGTCCTATGCAGAGACCTCATTTGTGGAAAACAGAGGTTTCCCAAACCCACCTCCTCCACTCTCCTTCCCCTTCCCCCACCTGGCCCCCTTAAATGGACAACTTGGAGGCTCTAATGATTACCGTTCAATATAAATTCTTTCCTGGGTGCTCAGCTTTATTTATTTATTTCAATTGAATGTGAAGCCATAGTATTTAGCTGAATTTCATACATACTGGTTCTAAATGTGATTTAACAGAAACCAGCTCCGGAATGTTCTATTCTGACTCATTCCATCCTTCTGCGTACTGAAGGAGGGATGTCTCTGGGTTCACCTACAGAGACAGTCCAGTCTGCTGTCCAACCTGGGTCTCCTGACACTCTGCCCACCAGGAGAGCTGCCGTGGATACAGAAACACAATTCAGAATTCTTAGCAAATTCCCTGGCAGATGAGAACCATGCAATCAAAAAGATCGACAGGATAAATGAAATACTTAAAACTTTGAAACACCGTTATTTAGATGACATTATGTAGAAAATGCGATTCCTTAGAAATATTGCTATTTAGAAGTAACACTCCAGAAACATGAGTAAATCAATCAAATAGCATAAAAGAAAAGGCTGAGAAGTGATGTCAGCAAAAAGGAAGCTCAGGAACTTCCACTGCTTGCCCTTCAAAAAAACCCATCAACCTGAACAAAGACTTTCACACCAAAGACTTTCAAAAGAATCAAAAATTCCAGGTGAGGGATTACAGCATCTGGGTGAAGCACAGAAATGAAAGGATGCACGGAGGAGGGAAGGAAAGAGAGATTCACCGAACCTCAGTAATCCCTCCCCCAAGCCCCGACAGCCCAGCCTGGGAAGAGACACCCTCCCCACGGGGGAAGGAGAGCAGAGTGAGTGCTGGGCTTCACTCCAGACCTCAAAGCCTGCGCTGCTCAGCACCAGGCTGACTCCCAAAGCCCTATGTGGCTCTCTGCAGGCTCCCCTGAACCCAGACTCCCCATCTTGGCACCTGCCGGCTGGTTCTGGTGGCCCCAGATGGGCATCCTCGGCAGCAAGTTCCCACTGGGCTTCCTCGAAGCCAGACTCTGGCTCACCTTGTGCCCGCCTCCTCCAGTGACCCAGGAGCCTTCCACAGCCCCGGGCAGCTCCCACAGCAGGGCTTCCGTGATATCAGGCCCCCAACAGTTGCCCATGAAGAACCTTTTCACCCTGATCACTCCCTACTCTTGGTGCCCCTGGCGCCTGCCTACTCCAGCAGCCCCAGACAGTACCCATGGCACCAAGCTCCCAGTGGGCTCTCACAGATCAAAAAACTGGCTCACTCCATGCCTACTGACTCCAAAAGGCCCATGCAGCTTTGACAACACCAGGCTCCCAGTGTACCCCCAGAACCCAAGTCTCCATCACCCCCTTCTCCAGGTCTCAAAGGCCCAGCAAGGAAAGGGACACCTTCCCTGCGGGAGAAAAGAGTAAAGTAGTGCCTGACTTCACAGCAGACTCCAAAGGTAGCCTACCCCAGCATCAGGTCAACTTTTGCAGCCCTAGGTAGCTCCCTGCGGGCTCCCACCAACCCAGGTCCTTCCTTCATTGTATAAGCTGCCAGCTCCAGGGAGCCTTTTACAGGTAGCTCCTTCTACACTGGGCCCCTAGCTGGCTCCTATAAATCAGGAAACTCACTTACCCCAGGGCCTGCTCACTCTGGTGGCCCCAGGCACCTCCCACAGCTCCTAGCAGCTGCTATGGCAGGGATCCTGGCAGACTCACCGGAACCTGTGCCCTGTCACCTCCAGGCCACCTGACAGTTCTATTGGCCCCTGTCAGCTCCCACAGCTCCAGCAGCTTCACTGGCTCCAGGATCACAGAGGGCCCCTGCAAACTCCATTTTCTGACCACGGGGCACACCAGCCAGCCCCAGCAGCCCCAGAGAGTCCAGTGGCCAGAGATGGCCTTTGCAGCTCTAGAAAGTGTCCAAAGCTTCAGACCACTAGAGGGCGCCGGTGGACCTAGGTCTTCCATCCACGGCAGCACCTGCCAGCTCCCACGGCCCCAGGCTCCTGGCCCACATAACTCAGCACCACTCCTGCGGCACCAGGCTCCTGGAGGGTTCTCAGGAGCCCACATTCCTGACTCACCACAGCACTGGCCAGCTCTCATGGCCCAAGGCAGCTCCCAGCAAGCACCAGCAAACCCAGGATCCTGACAGCCCATACCAGACGGCCCCCTGCAGCCCTGAATGAGTCTTGTGGCCCCTGGCTCCCAGTCAGTACCTACGAACTCAGGCTCAGTGGTGCACCCATGAACCCAGTGTTCAGGCTGAGGACTTCTGTCCCGGGCTTCCTACCCTCTCCAGCACTAGGCTGCCCAAGGACTCCAGCAGCAAGCTCTCTTGCCAGCACCACCAGACTGCCCACCCAGAATCTCTGGATGGGATGACTGGTGAAGAGATTTGCCTGCCCTCCTCAAATGTGCAAACACCAGTGCAAGGCCACAAGGGTCATGAGCAGACAAGGAAACAAGACACCAGCAAAGGAAATGAGTAAAAGTCTAATGCCTGACCCTAACGAAGCGGAGACTAAACTGTCTGACGAAGAGTAAAGAGTAAGTCTCTTAAAGAAGTTCAGTGAGCCACAGGAAAAGACAGACAGACAACTAAATGGTGTTAGAAAATCAAGAATTCCATAGAGGGCTTCAAGAACAGACTCTGCTAAGCAGAAGGAAGAATGTGTGAACTAGAGGACAGGTCTTTTGAAATTAGTCAGAAAAGCAAAGAGAAAACAGAATGAAAAGTGGTGAAGAGAGCTATGTGAATTGTGGGATACCACAAAGGAAATAATCTGCGCATTCCTGGAGTCCCAGAGGAGGAGAGAGGGAGAAAGGAGGAGGGGGCTTATTTAAAGAAATAATACCTGAGAACTTGCAAAATCTGGGGGGAGATTTTGATAACCAAGTTCACAAAGCTAATAGTCACCCCCTAAAACCTACTCAAAACCATCTTCTTCAAGATTCTTCATAATAAAACTGTCTAAAATCTGAGAAAAAGAGACAACTTTGGAAGAAGCAAAAAAAAAAAGAAAAAAGACACAACTAACCTTCTCACATACAAGGGGACTCCCGTAAGGCTACCAGTGAATTTTTCACAGAAACCTTTCAGTCTAGGACAGAGCGGGATAATATATTCAAAGTGCTGAGATAAAAAAACTGCCAACCAAGAATATTTTACCCAGTGAGGCTGTTTTTCAGAATTGGCCAAAATAAACAAATAAATAAATAAAATTTTCCCAAACAAATCAAAGATGAGGGAATTAATTACCACTAAATCTACCCCACAAGAAATGCTGAAAGAAGTTCTTCAAGTTGAAATAAAAGGATGAGAATTAGTAACAAGAAAGTACATGAAAATATAAAATATGCTGGTCAAGTTAAGTGTATAGTCAAATTCAGAATATTCTAATATTATTATATGATGGCAATAATCACTAAACTCTAATATAAGGTAGGACAAAAATATTAAGAATAATTGTGGCTACAATAATTTGTACGGCTACACAATACAAAAAGAGGTAAAGTACGATATCAAAAACATACTACAGGAGAGAGAGGTAAAAGAGTAGAGTTTTGTATACAGTGACATTATCAACATAAAGTAGACTGTTACAAATGGTTTATGTAAACCTGAGGGATATCACAAAGCAAAATCCTACAGTAGATTCATTAAAAGATAAAGGAATTAAAGCATACCACTATGAAAAATAGTCAACCCACAAAGAACGCAGCAAAAGATGAGGAAAGAAACATGGAACTACAAACAAGTAGAAAAGAATCAGCAAGATTGTTATAGCAGGCAGATAGCTAGATATGAGCAGAGAAAGGGGGACACAGACCAAATGGCAGGAACTGGGCAGAAAGGAGGGGTGCAGGCCAAATGCAGGAAACCACACATCATGTAAGCAGCAGGGATCCTTGGGCAGAGAAAGAAAAGCAGGAACCTTGGGGCTGATAAGGGATCATGGCTTTTGGGATGACAAGTGGCCTGGAGAAGAACAAAGAAAGGTGAGAAAAGGCAGGAATTTCTTGTGTCCGAATGTAACCTTTTGCTCATTACGCCACTTCAATAAAATTAGCCTTGCAGATCAGAAGTACCCACCATGCACCGACGCCATGACACTTCCGATCCAGACTAAATAAGGACAAAAATCCCTCCTCCCTTTGGGAAGGTGGAGTTGGGATGGTAATCAGGGAATACGACCCCAAACCCTTCCCTCCCCAATGAATATTCCACCCATTCATTTTTACACCCTATGTAACTAACTTGCCAAAGAAACTCAGGGCAGCCGCTCACCTGAGTCTGCCCGCTCCCCCTGAGAGTGTACTATCCATCCTTTAATAAATTCTCATTTTACTTTTTTTTTAGCCTCTAAGTCTTGTCTCTGAATTCTTTCTGGGATGGGACAAGAACCTGGAACACCAGTTGCATCTATCAGCAACAATATGACATAGTCACTTCTTATCCATCAATAATTTCTTTAAACATAAGTGGAATACATCCTTCAATCAAAAGACATACAGTGGATGAATAGATTGGAAAAAAAACAAGACACAACTATATGCTGCTTACAAGAGACTCACTCCAGCTTTAAGGACACAGATAGGTTGAAAGGAAAAGCATGGAAAAATATATTCCATGCAAATGGAAACCAAAAGCAAGCTGGAGTAGCTATACCTGAGCTAAGAATAGAAGCTCAAATAAATAAATAAAAATCAACAATATGAGAGGAGACATACAAGTGATACGACATATACAAAAGAGCAGAAGAGACTACTGTGAGCCACATGCCAACAAAGTGGGTAAACTAGAAGGAATGGATAAATTCACAGAAATACATAACTTACAAAGACAGAATCAGCAACACACAGAAAATCTGAACATAGCGATAATGAGCAAAGAAATTAGATCAATAGTCAAAAACTTTCCAACAAAGCAAACCAAACATCAGATGGTTTTACTGATGAATTCTACGAAACTTTTAAGGAAGAATTAACATCAGTTCTTTTCAAACTCCCTCCAAAAAATGAAAAATGAAAAAAAGTATATATACAATGAAATATTATTCAGGTATTTAAAAAAGGAAATTCTGCCATTTGCAACAACATGGATAGATCTTGATGGCACTATGCTAGTGAAATAACAGAGACAGAGAAAGACAAATACTGTATGTTCCTACTTCTATTCAGACTCTTTAGAAAAAGTTGCACTCATAAAAATAAAGAGTAGGACAGTAGGGGCTTGGCAGTGGGGAAATGAGGAAATGTTGGTCAAAAGGTACTAAGTCCCAGCTATAAGATAAAACAGCATGATGAACACAATTAATAATACTGTATTATATCCTTCAAAGCTGTTAAGAGAGTAGATGGATCTTAAACGTTATCACCACACACATACAAAATCATGATTGTATGAAGGGATGGACATGTTAACTAACCTTATTCTGGTAATCATTTTTATATGTGTGTGTGTGTGTGTGTGTGTGTATAAATGTATATATGATAAGCCCACAGAAAATATTATGTATATATATACACACGTAAAACATACAATCACATTGTACAACTAAAACTTAAATATGTCTGTAATATCTCTATAAAGCTGGGGAAAAAAGTTGAGCTGTATACTTTGGGTTGTACAGTACATCCTGGGAAGCAGTGAATTCTATACTCTGCATCTCCACCCAGAACTGCTTAAAAGCCATACACAGTGCAGTTTAGAGAGCATTCCAGTTAACACACATTTTACAGTTTTCCTGTAATCACAGGAGTACGCTGACTGCTACACAGGACTGCTTTACGCTTCTGTTCCAAATGCTGGCCAGGAAAGCTAACTTCTCCACATCTGATTCAGAAGCCATCGACCCCAGTGGCCACTGTTGTCAGGAGCCTGCCTTTCTACTTCCCCAGGTTTGTCTACCTACTGGGGCAGGTGCACATTTAGGTATTGGAAGACGTGGGAGAGTAGTTGTCTGTGTTACTGGTCTGTGGCTCCTCTGAGGTTATAAAAGAAGATTATTACTTCTGAGAATTCTGTCAGAGTTCTACTATTCAATATTTATTGAATCATTAGCTGTTTAAGGTGATGGAAGTAAAGGTCTCATGCTCTTTATTGGTGGAGTAAATATTTTTTAAACTAGAATATTAAGCTTTTTATTTCAAATTTCTTCCTAGCATATTCTTTTTCAATGAAGTTTTAGTTTTACACAAAAATAGTTTTTTGAACTTAAGAATAATTAAACAAGAGTAAAAGGATTAAGGTTGTCCAAAATATGAACATGTGAACACCACACATGGTCAATGTAACGTTTTTAAACCAGCAAGTAAACATGAAAATGAGAGCATGAATCCAAGGAAAGAGGCGGCAACTTACAAGTCAGAAACTCTACTAGGCACTCAAGTTAAACCTCTCATGAAATTTATATTCTTTATGTATGGCCAGGCCAGGAAAATCAACGTTTTTCGAGGAATATGCTAAATAAATCATAAGGACAAGACACTTTTGAAAACTGCCTGGCATACTTAGCTGAGTCACTGAATAGACCAGTCTGATACATGGCATGCTGACCACGTGACCAGTTGTAACAGGGCAACCATGAGTTACTTGATTTACACTCAGTTGCAAAGTGAGATGGCTTGGGAATATTCCTTCCCTGGTTAAATCAGTTTGAGACTGGAAACCCAACAATTTTATTCTTAGTGTCAATTCCCTAAGCTTTCATATCTTTTGGAAATTTTTCCTGTTTGCTTAATAAAATACTCCAATGCTACATTTTCATGTTAACAGGCAAACCAAGCTAGAAAAAAAAAAAAAAAAAAAAAGAAACAGGCGTTAGACACAATAGCACTCTAAGCCAGCTTGGTTTTGTGGAGTCTTGTTTAAAGAGAACTTCCAAATTCCAGCTGTGTACTGGTTAAATGTCTCCTTAAACGAAGCTGACACAGGGAGAATAGGATCCAATTAGTAAGAGTTTCCTCTCCTTTCTTTGCATCTGATAAGTTAACATCTGTGCCTTCTGATAAGGCACGCTCATTTTTTAGTGGCATTTGCACTATTCATTAGTTCCCTTTTAGTACAAATAGCTGCCTCTGAAAGTGCCCCAGGGCTACAATGAATTGTTGGACAGGCGGTAGAGAGGCATCACCTGAGAAGGAAGCCTCCCCAGGTATACATTTGGTTTTCCACATTAACGACATACATTGAAACATGAAAGTAAACTTTGTTAGTCACACTGGGCGTTTTAATACTCCCAAATAATGATTCACTTAATATAGTAAGAATATGATGATACTGATGACGGTGAATTACTCATTCGTAGTGATCTGCTTATTCCTTTCAAGGTACACTTAGTATTTAAGAAGACACTATAATTTTTTTTTTCTCTTTTTTTTTTTTCCCTTGTGATTATGTGCCTTGGACAGGAGAAAATTTTTTCGTACCCTCATTCCCAAATGTCAGGCCTTCAGGGTATATTTTCATTTGCAGAATTTTCGTCCCTCGTCTCATTTTTTTTGCCAACTTCCCTTGCTCTATCATGTCTGACAGTGTCCTCTGGAGCCTCCATCTGTCAGCAAGCACCTCTATCCTTCTGTTTCTTCACATAAACTTCCTTCTCCCCTGTCTTAAAGGAATTTGGGAAACACTGGTTCCCTTAGAGACAGTCCTTTTACTGAGAGGTCGCTGGCTCTCACAAGCACAACCCCTAATTACCATAAGGCCAAAAGGTGATGTGTCCGACGCACCAACCAATTGTGCAGGCTTCTGCTACCCAATTATTTCACAATACTCAGTCAATCTTTTCTCTATCTACTCACAGCATCTTTTAAAAGCACAAGCCTATTCAGCTCTAACGGGACTGCTGAAAGTTCTGGCCCAGAACTTCATCTTTGAGGTATTTCCCTCCTTACGTAGCTGATAGTCCGAATCATCTCCTATTTGCCCCAGAGGCGATCCCTTATTTTTAACCACAGAAATATTTTTATCAAAGGAACACTACAGGGGTTTGAAAGACAGGTTCCAGGCACAATAAAGGTCTTCAGCAGTCAACTACCAATTCATTGCAGCAGGCACCCTTTTTTTGTCATTGGGCAGTGATGG
This sequence comes from Camelus dromedarius, assembly GCF_036321535.1. Classification (NCBI taxonomy): domain Eukaryota; kingdom Metazoa; phylum Chordata; class Mammalia; order Artiodactyla; family Camelidae; genus Camelus; species Camelus dromedarius. The sequence continues at coordinate 5,681,686 of NC_087454.1, read as the reverse complement.
CCCAGTATTTTTCCCCCAGAGAGAATCAGAAATACCAAAGGACTGAGAAGCTGTTTTTCATTTAATGGTGACACAATTTAAATATCTATAGAGTCCAGGTGACTGTGACTCTATCGTGATAGGTGGAGAACCTATTTTACATTCTTCGCAGCTCCAGAAGGCCAACTCAAAATAGCACTTAGTTATTGGTCAGGCAAAAGATGTGAAATGTTTGTCCTAAGATTTGATGGCAAGCACAGAGAGAGAAGAGGGCACCAAGTCCGATGTGAAACAGGCTTCAACTGAAAGCTGTAGCTAGCACGTATGAGAGGCAGGACCATCACAGAAGCATTGAGAAGTAATGTTCCGTACATAGAAAGCTCCAGGTCAGTATTTCTTTAAATGTGGACAAGACTGGGAAGTTTTAGTGTGAGGAGATGTCAGCAATTCCTCTTCTCCCAAAATTACTATGACACTGGACAAAACTGCCAAAAATGATCACTCCACAGCTCTGGAAAAAGCAAATGGGAAGGCATTTATTCACGAAAAGTCCTCCAGCTCCAGGTGACAGTGAAGGGTGTACTTTCCCAGGAAATTCCGCCTGGGGATGTCCCGTTTTCCCCTTCCTCCAGTTCAGCTGAGTTAGGAGTGCTGTTAAGACAGGGCTGGCTGGACAAATGAGCAGCTCTGTTGCTAGACAGGGCTAATCTGATCTGGCACAAGGCAAAAATCCTACACCTGGGGGCACTGTCAATAAAAGCAATGAACTCAGTAGGAAACAAAAAAGGGAAAACAATGCGGTGGAGTTCTGCTTCGGGTGAGCAGCAGAATGGTAAGTAGCCGTGTAACCCGGAGACCTTGCATATAAGGCGACCACAGAGGGACTAAGTCAGCTCCCTTGCACAGGTCTGGCTGACTGGGAGGCTGCATGCCATTTAAATGCATGCCTCAAACCACGTCCAGACCTAGCAGGAGAGGGGAAGCCCTCCTGGCATGACGTGCTTGAGCACAAAATCCGGCCAAACGTGGCTCACCAGGAAATCGTGCAGACGCTGGTGTGACACTCAGGATGTGTGGCCATAAAATAAAAATAATAATTTAAAAAAAAATGAAGAGAGAGACAGCGGTCACACACTGTAAGGAAAGAACAACCACACAGATACAGTCCCAGCAAATTTCCAGGAAAAAAAAAAAAAAAGAACAAAACAGAAACAATCACAAGAGTAGCTTCAATAAATTATCTAAAATTTCAATGTTTTCAGTCAAAAATTATAGAGCATGCAAGCAGGAAAGTGTAAGCAATACAGAAGGAAAAAGTAACAAAAATTGTATATGAGTGCGTAAAAATGTTGTTTTGTCAAAGTCTTCAGAACAGCTATAATACATATGCATATTCAAAGAATTAAAGGAAAATACAGCAATGATGGATCAACAAATAGAAATAATAACGAAGAATGGAAAGTATAAAAAGAACCAAGTGGAAATTCTGAGGTTGAAAAGTACAAAACCTAAGATGAAAAATTTACTACATGAGCTCAACAGCAGATAAGAGATAGCAGAAGTGAGACTCTCTGAGCCTAAAGAAAGAACTCCAGAAATTACCCAAACTGAAAATCAGAAGCAAAAAGACTGAATAAAAATGAACACAGAATCAGAGACTTGTGGACAACTGCAAGCCTGCCGATAAACAGGTGTAATAGAAGTTCCAGGAAGAAAGAGAGGAAGGGGCAGGAAAAGTATGTAAGGAACAAATGCTTATAATTTCCACAACTGGAGGAAAGAAATTATTATACAGATTCAAGAGATTCAATAAACCACAAAGGATAAATACACATCATGGATAAACTGCTGAAAGAGAAAGACAAAAGAGAGAAAATCCTAAAAGTATCAAGAAAAAATTGACTTGTGTGCTCAAGAACACCACCAAAATTAAAAGCTGACTTTTTATCAAACACAATGGAGGCCTGGAAGTAGTGAAATGGCAAAATTAAAGTCCTAAAAACAAAATAAAACAAAATAAACTTGTCAACCAAAATTCTACCTTCAACAATACTCCTCTTTAAAAATGAAGGAAGAACAAAGTCACTCCTAGACAAAGCATGGCCGGGCGAACTGACTACTGGAAGAACAGCTTTAGATGGAACACTAAACAAAGTCCTCCAGACTGAAAGAAGTACCCCAAATGGTAAACTCAAATCAGGAAAAAGACACAAAGAGCAGTGGAAATGGAAAATATAGGGTAACTACAGAAGAGTGTACAACCATTTTTTTTCACTTAAAAATTATTTCAAAGCCATAAGCAATAAATATAACACCATATTTCATGGCTTTATAACACATACACATGTAATACATATACGACAATCAGCGCTGTAAGGAATGGAAAGGAAATGGAGCTATACTGGAGCAAAGTTGCTGCATTTTACTGGAAATAAGTCAGTGTTAACCGAACGTAGATTGTGAAAAGTCAAGACACATAGTGTAATCCCTGGAGCAAATACTATAAAACTAACTGAAAAAGTCAACAGGACACCAAAATTTTACACAAAAAAATACATTTTTAACATAAACTGAAGCAATAAAAGGGGGACAAAAATTAGACATAGAAAATAAATGAGAAATCAGAAGAAAACTCCATCCATATCAATAATCACATTAAATGAAAATGAACAAAGCACTCTAATCAGGAAGCACAGATTGTAACCCTGGATGAAAAAAAAAATCAAGATCCAACTGTCTACAAAAGAAGCACATTAGAATCAGAGGCACAAATAGGTTATATGTGAAGGACAGAAAAAGATACACTATGGAAACAGCATCCATAAGAGAGCTGGAGTATCTATGTTAACACCAGAAAAAATAGGCTCTAACAAAAAAAAAAATGTTACCAGAGGTAGAGGCATTCCATAGTGATGTAACAATCAATATGTCAGGACGATACAATGATCATGAAAGTCTACACACCTAAAAGAAGAGCATCCAAAATACACAAAGCAAAAGTTGACAGAAACGAAAGGTGAAATAGACAATTCAACCATCATAATCGGAATTCAGTATCCTAAGCTCGATATTTCATAGAACTAGACAGAGAATAAATAGTACACTTTAACAACACTGTCACCACCATGACCCAACTGATGTTTATGGAACAGTATACAAAGGAATTTTGGAATACAATTAAAAAGAAAAAAACACATGTAGAATAGTCTCTAAGCTAGACCAAACCAAATGCTAGGTTTTAAAACAACTCTCAGTATATTTTAAATGGACTGAAATTATTCAAAATATGTTCTCCAACCACAATGAAATAAAATTATATATGGACAACAGAATGAAATTTGGGAAATCCCTAAATATTTGGAAATTAGACAACACACTTCTAAATAATCCATACTCAAATAAGAAATTGCAAGGGAAACTAGAAAGCATTTTGAACTGAATGAAAATGAAAACTCAATATATCACATTTTATATTATATGCTAAAACATGGATAAACCTCAAAAACATTAAGGCAAGTTACAGCAAGAGAGCACATACCACGTTGTCCCATTTATACAATATGTCCAGGAAACTCAAATTTATAGTGGCAGAAAGCAGATCAGGGGTGGCCTGGGGCTGGGAGTGGGTGCAGAGATTGGCTGGGAAGGGGTGTGAGGAAATTTTTGAAGTGATAAAAAATGTTCCAAAACTACATATGGTAATGGTTGCCCAACTCTAAATTTGCTAGGAATCATTCAACTGTATGCTCACAATGGGTCCATTTTTTGGCTTGTAAATTTTACCTTAATAAAGCTTTTGAATAAGCAAACAATTTATCAAAAAAAATTTTGGTCAAAATCTGGAAAATGTTTTACAGTAATTTGGCCTATTTTTGTTTATTTCTTAGAAACAACCCCCATAATAGTTCAAATTGAAAACAAAGTCTTGGAGTATAATGTTGTTACAAGGCCCCATTCTTCCTAGAGAAAAATACAAGACAGTTAAGGCCCTCCAAGGACTCAGAACAGGTGACCAGCTGGTGTGTGTTCCATGTACATGGAGTGGTGGAAGCTCCCTTCCCCAGTTAATTCAGGAGGAATTGCTGACTAGCAGCTTGAAGGAGTTCCTTAAAAGTGCACACAGAAATTAAACCACATATCCTTTAAATACTGTTGTTTTAACAAGACATGTGCATATAAAGATAATTCTGCAATAATTATTCTGCAATCAATTCAATGTGAGGTCAATTATTAGTGTTTGGGTCCATTTACTTGAGTTTCCTGTTTTTTCTCCTGGGGTAAGTCACGTAACGCAATTTTTTCAAGTTCACACTTTGGTTTATTAAGGTAAACCATGAATTTGTGCATTAATTTCAGAAACGAATTCTAGATTCTTACTAAATTTCCTCACATATGACAGCAAAAAAAATGAATTTTTGAAGAAACAGTTTAGCATTTGGTTTATCTTTTTGTACTCATGAGTGTTCTAATTACATGATAATTAGAGTACATAATTACAATAGTAAGAGCCACTGACAGAAGCAGGTGTAGACACGGAAATATGAGGGCAGCCTAAAACTGAGCAGGTGGAAGCAGAAGGGCGTGCACTTCCAGTCCGGTGGGTAAGGTGAATGGAGACTGTTGCCCAGGAAGCATGTGGAAAAGGCGCTGCCCCTGTTGGTGTCCACGTCACTATCCCGTATTCTCCCTGTATCATTTACTTATTGCCGCCCAACAACCTAAAACACAACACTGAACAGGAAATATGAACAGGAAATACTTTCGTGTTAAGCCACTGAGATTGGAAGTAGATCCGTTCAGCAAAGTACAACACACACCTCAGATGATCAGCGGATCCCCGTGCAACGCGCTGTGCGGCGCAGTCTGACCGGAGCCCGCAGCGCGGCTCTGCAGCTCTGAGCCGGGCTGCCGGCGGCCCGCTCTCGGTCCCGGTAGGACCTGCCAGCCGCGGCCCCGTTTCTTCTCACATCTCAGGCTCTTCGTGTTCCCACAGCTCCATTCTTCAGAAGGTCAACTTGTTTTCTTTTTCACAAAAATAAAATTATTCATTTCTCCTCTCGGAAATATATGTACTAAGAAAATAAAAAATGTGCCCAATTTTATAGTGGCTCAGAATGAATCAAATGTTCTCTGACAAGTGTTTATAAACACATAAGGAAAGTGAACTCTTTCAAGAGCTAGTGGGTAGTGTTGGCTTTGATTTTCTGCTTTCAGAATAAACAACTTGCCAGAAATATAAGTCACATGACACTGACTAAAACCAGTTATAAGTGACATCCTATTAGAATGTTTCACTCAGGCTACTAAACAAGACAATTACGCAACAAGATCCTTTTTCTTTAGTAACTCGCTTCTTGTTGGATGGGATTAAGATTTGCTCATCTTGTAGAGCAGCAGTAGAATTTAAGGTATACTTCAAATGCTGGAGTATCAGTTAGCCGAGCTGAAGTAACCTAAAGTCTCAAAGCAATACATGATACACACAATTATACTCTAACATGAGTGTCTTAAAGGGCCTACAGTTGTTTAATTATTCACTCTTTCAGACCCACATCGGTTTTGCATAGGAGAATCTCTGCCATGAATTTACTTTTTCATATTCACAAGGAATATATCAACAATTTCCAGTCAATAGAAGGTTCTTTTGCTCCCTGTCTTCCTTCAGTCTAAAACTAAGCCTCTCTAACTCTGGCTTACAGCACACAACAGATTGAATTCTGCTGTTCTTCACTTCACAGGATCCATTCCATTTGGTGTTGGGTTTGAAAAACATTATCCTAACACAACACACACTTAGTTTTTAAATATCCCCCCAAAATCATTTTACATTTTTGATACATTTGTCAAGGGCTCAAACACACACGTGGATTATAATAGGCTGGCTGTGATTGGCTTTTGCAGAGAAGTTAGAATGTGTAGTTCAAACTCTAAAAAATGAGAGCAGAGATGATTTGTTTTAGAGGTGATTCCATGGGACCCTACCGATGCAGTTTAGAACAAAAATTAATTTATAATATCGAAGGGCATCAAAGAGGACATTTGTGGACATGGGAAAAATCAAGCCCAGGAGAAAATTGTTTGCTTCGCATTCTAAAGTAAGTTTTGACTTTAAAAAAAAGGTAAGTGAAAAGCAAAATACTTTTAGAGATCAGAGCCCTGTAAGATGAAGTTTCCTTTAGTGTTGAGATCGTATAGAGCATTTCAGTGCTCATTAGTGTCAAAAGGATTAAAAGAGGAATAGAACACAAGGAGTACGGAAGCACATCTAAAAGCAGTGCCCTTTCATGTGGCAGAGTGGAGTCATGAAACGTTAAAAAGCCATGTTTCTATCCTTGCTGCATCACGTGAAATCCTCAAGATAGGAATAATGATCATCTCAGAAACCTATACAAAGGAAAGACTGTAGCATTAATTTACCAATCAATGAGCCATTTCGGTTTATCCTCCAAGCAATTGAGAAGAACTAGACATCATTATTAAACAAAAAGCACCATTGTAAACGCCAAGCATACATCATCATTTTAAATAATAATACCTTCCATTTGTGTAGCACTTCAGAGTTTACAAAGCACTTTTAGGTACATTATCTCATTTATCAATCTCTAAAAGAGGAAGAAAAATTTAAGGCAAGGAAAGGGATTAATATTAGTGCTGCACTGGATAAATGAGGGAGAGTTTCTAGAATAATAGAAGTCCTTAACAAATCCTTATCGGAAACTGATGAATTGCTCATCTCAACTTCATTATCCTTATCATGAGCACTTATGAGAGAAATGAAAAATTGATGAGTACCGTCATAATCAAAAGAGAATAAATGTTTCTCTGTTAAAGTGAATGCATAATCTTTCCAGGAATAAAATAACAATATTCATTCATTATTAAACTCTGATAATACTGACACCAGATCTCATTTCAACCACTGAAGGGAATCAGCAGCACAGAAGAGCACTGTTTGGATGTGGCGTTAAACTGCACATACATACACAGGATGTTTTCTCCCCTAGGATCGAGTCCCTTGTCTCCCCCAGTTAGGGAATATTTTCGTAATCTATTTATGATAGAGTGAGGGCTCATTTTTTATAGGTAGATTGAGTACCTTCTGAAACCAATTTAGCAAATACCAAAGGAACTCCATGCCTTACTTACAGGAGAAGGAATGTGACGGCATCTACCAACAAATGGAATTTTCTCGAGTGATCAGTTTTCATTAAAAGATCGCCATGTTTTCTTTTTAATTCCTTTCACTCTCTTAGCCCAACCTCACACAAATTTAATGTAAGAAGGACAATTTACTCCATAATACAATTGCATGTTTTCTCTCACTGATCCTATTAATTATTTCCATTACACTGGTGGAAATTAAAATAGGAAAAAGGTAATATTATGGGATTAACTACTTTAAAATGCACATTAGTAATGTACTTAAGATACAATACTTTTGTACCATGTCCTGAAGTTGAACTTTCAAAGAAATGCCAAATAGAAGTAAGCGAAAGAAAGAAACAAAAGGGTTTCAGTATTTCCACTACCAAGAGATAACGACAGAAAAGTTCAGGTTCTTCAGTCCCATTTCTTACGATCATGTGTGTATGCATCTTTGCCCATGTCCGTGTGTCTGTGCGTGAATCTGTGTGTGTATCTGCACATGTGTGTGCACGGTCTGTAGCTGGGCACTCACGTGATGCAGCTAAAATATGGAAGTTTGCATTACAGACATGAGGGGACAGTTGGCCCCTAACTGTCCCTATAGTACTAATGCTAAATTCGAGTAGATTCATTCAGCCATTACAAATAATTCTATCATTAACTGTTTATTGACAGAGAAAAATATCCAGGATATTACAAATGAAAATGTATTAAAAAAAATTGTGATGCACACATGAAAATATATTAAAAAAATTGTGATGCACACATCATGAAAAATCATGATGCAAAAAGGCTTCACAGATTGAAGTGATGGCTTAATGACATGTATTTAATAGCAATAATACCAAAAGTAACCCAATAAACATAATAAGCTTTGAGTACACATCCTGTGCCTGAAAATGTGTTAAGCCTTTAAAATATACTAAGTATGTTCCCACATCCAACTTTATTACATAGACTGGACTGTATTACACAAAAGAAAAAATGACTCTTTTTTTTACCTTGCACTGAAATGCAAGGGAAAGGGGAGAAGTCATTTAAGAGGGGTGAAATTTACTCTTATTAATCAGTCTTATGTGGTCTCTGGCTTAAGGATCTCATAGGTATTATTCAGGCAATTCAAATTTCAAATTCTTTATTGGCTCCATTTCCTCCTTGAAACAATCCTTCTCCCACGATAGCATTTGGAGTTAATGGCAAGTAGCTTCCCAGTGGCACGGGAAGGAATCCTTAGTTCTTTCCCTAGGCTGGTGTTTCTGCAGTGTCTGCTTGTCTGGCAGCCTTGTGCTGCCATTGACTGTTGGTCATCCTGGGCCTTAGGATATTTACTGCTTCATTCAAAGGCCAGCCATTACCCAAAACAAAACAGTGACACTCAGCTTTGAGCTTAGAACCAAAACTATAAAGTTTTCAATAAGATTTTAGTCTTTAAAGTCTGAAATTCTTCGAAGAGAAAAAGATGTCCTACCCAGATCACTTTCCTATTTAAATCAAGAGAACAGCTTCATGTTAGGAGCGTACAGTTTTACTCTAAGCCATGGTATTTAGAGGAAGAGGGGCATGAAATCAGGGAAGTTGCTTCCACATAAGAAGGGCAAATTCCTCCTGTACTAGGAGAAACTCGGAGAAGAATTTAGAGGGGAAAGTCAGAGGAGGAACCTTAATAAAAAGGGGCCCTAACTTCAGATGGGGCTACAACCTTCACCTCAAGTGCAGAGAGAGACAATTATACTCCAGTTCTAGTTTCCAAAGGTTATCCTGGAATGTCTGCGATCCTCTCGGGGAGGTCCTACATTCAGCATAAAACAATGCTATAAGGCACTAGAGAGGAGAGAGTAAATAGCACACTAGACCTCAGATCACCGTGTGTGTGTGTGTGTGTGTGTGTGTGTGTGTGTGTGTTTTGGGAGTGGTGGGGAGGTAGATCCAAGAGTTCAGTTGATCTGGGTGTGAGATGAGGGTGTACTGAGAAAGACAGGGTATCTGAAGATGATGGAGACTGGGAGGAGAAGATTCAGTGAACAAGACATCATGGGAGGAACCATGACCTTCATATCAGGTGCCCGTATGAAATACTAGAATGCCAAGTGGTCCAGTCACATGTCACTGAACACAGAATGGGAGAAGTGTGACCCAGTGGGCTAAGGGCATCACTACCCAGAAAACAGGTCAAAGACTAGAGCATCTCCCAGGAATACTGTGAATACGCCTGAATTCTGAGGATACATAGGGAAGGAGCCAGGCAAAGGGAAAGTGTGAGTTGCTGATAGAAAGCTGGTCCTTGAAATTGACTGGATTCTCCAAACTGGAGGAAATAAAGTTTCACTCATTTGGCAAGTCACTTAGGTAGATGCTGAAAAGAAATGACTCTTTAAAGAGCATAGGGATCAATTTCCTGAAGGACCTTCAGCCTTTCAAGGGATTTTTGGACTATAAAATTCTACAGTTTCTAAAATCACCCACTTGTCATCTGAAGTGAGTATTTTGCAGCATTTATGAGTTCTACTTTTATTTGCAAAAACTAACTTGCCTAACAAGTAAGGTTTCACTTCCAAAGATTGTACTTTCCACAGAAACAAAATTTGTAACCAATCTTGTTACCTCTAGCAGGAGATCATCTATTGTATTAATTCATAATGATAATCTTTGAGGTACTTTTGGGGTTGAAAGTAGACATTTATCTTAGTTTAGGGTGTTTTCATTTTCTTTATCAATCTCATTAATATCAAAACAGTTTTATATCTTTAATCTGAAAAAGGTATAATAGAAAAGATAATATTTGAATTAAATATGATTGTTAGACATTACCAAAAGAAAGAACTTTGAAACATCACCATCATTTTTTGAGTTCTGTCAAAGCAAAGCATGGAAATGCACTTCTCTTTCTCCTTGAGGAAATTACATAGTAAACATTATGCACAATATTACAGCAGAGGCATCCACCACAATGGAACATCACTGACCATTTAAACTTTCTCATTATTGCTAAGCAAAAACATGGTTTTAATATAGCGTGTACTTGTGATCCCATTTTGGAAGCATATATGCACATCTGTTTAGAAAAACAGTATTTCAGCATTACCAATACTTGTCTTTTTCCTCTGTTTATCTAATCTTTTTACATTTTCTTTAAGACGTATCCAATATAGAAGTAGAATGTTTTGAATATACATGAAACAAGATAGCCTACTGTTTGTGTTGTTAAAAAAGTTAGTGAATCTGTGTTCTGGAAAAAAAAAAGGACAATCCAGCACATAAAAGTAAACACTGGAATTTGACACAACACTGTAAAATGACTATAACTCAATTAAAAAAAGTAAAAAAAAAAATTTTAAAAACCAGAAGAAAAAAGAAGTAAACATATTAAAGCAAATAAGAAAGTGGAAGTTGCAAAGTGTCTGTCTGAAGTAATCTTTGAATTATTCTTTTATCTCAAGCAAGTATATACACCCTTTGTTTTCTCTAGCTATCCTTTCTTAAACCTGGTAGCCACAAATTGGCAACAGACATTTGATTCTATGCCACTTACGTTTTGCTCAGTAAGGATTCAGGCAGCTGCTCGACATGGCTAAATTTTGAGAAGTCAATTCAAAAAGATGATGAGACAAACAGGAAAACAGCAGGTAGACCTTGCCCCAGGTCATCAAGTGCAATGAAATGCAGTATAAAAACCTAAAATTGAAATTTAGGGGGAGGTTTTCAGCTCAGGAGAGCTGCACTGCAACCTTCCTCCTCCAGCCGCTCCTCCGTGGAGGAAGGGCAGGGCCCACATAGTCCTGCACACGGTACTGCAAATACAAGAGGGCAAGACATTTTCAGAGGGAAAAACTTGACAGCTTCAGTGGCTTATAATTTCTTTCCCTTTCTCTTTTTAAAAAATTTCCTCTAAAGATTACGAGTGTCAGACATTGACATCAGTCTCAGAGAACTGACCCATAAAGTAATTAGGAGAGGAATTCCCCCCCTGCCCCACCCTCCTGTCTCAGAGCTGGGTCAGATGAAAGGCACCTCTGTTTACTTCCTGATCTGTCTAATTTCTCTAACAAGGACCATCCCAAACTCATCTCCCAGCAGCTGCTATAACTGAAACTCAAGAGCTTGCCCCAGGCACCATGGCACCTTCTTAGAGCTGCTCGACCCTAATGGATTAGCTCTCCTTAGCGCAGGTGGCAATTTAACAGGAGACCAAACTTTTACACTAGTAAGAGACCACTGAAAATTACTTCAAAGACCACAGGCCTGAAGCAGAGCTAAAGAAAACACAGGATTTTCTAAAATGTGTATCAACCGCCCATCCTCACATTCACCCTTTCCAAAGGGAGATGGTTACGGGAGCAGTAGGAATGACAGGGAGCAAAGATGAACATAATTTCAAAAATGTTTAAAAAGTAACATATTTGCATTAGGAGTTCTCAAACTGTAGCTTTTAATCATGAAATACAAATTTAAGAACCCATATATGCATAAAGATTGAGTTATATTTCAAACAAAATATTACTAAATTTTTGTCTGATAAAATTTCTTACAATGATACAAAGAGAAGTAGCAATGATTAACTTACTCTTTTTTTTTTTTACTATACAATAACATTGTCCATTCACTTTTAAGATACTGAAAACCTTAAGAAAAGTAACAGCCTGTATCATCCTTTTCACCACAGCCAAGTATTTTAATTAAGCTGCTTGCATAAAACTTGTTGGTAAACAGGGCACAATACATATACCGTAATGCTTCCTAGCTCCCAGTGAAAGCTCGCTAAAGAACTTAGACAGCAGATGAGTTAGACAGACAAAAATCAGATTAGTCAAAAGACAGACTGAAAGCTGGAAAATGACTCTGAAAACTGACAGAAGACTTTCAATAACAGACGACGCACATAAAAGCACTCTGACATATGTAAGAAAAAAACGTAACCATTATCAGAAGGTTGGTAATTAAAAGGGAAACAACATTCCATAAACTGGTGTATATATGTATGATATATGCATATACAGGATAACCTGTCAAAACATTTTAATTCTTTAAGTATCAGGTTTTGTAAATTCTAATATAGAAATTAAAGTGATTGGGGGATTGATTTCTTTTTGCATTTCTAAAATAAAATCCCAGTTGTTGAAATCAATGGAAAGGAAGAAAATCTTATATAACATGCCTAGCTTGACCGTTGGGGAAAATGTCAGATTCGTCTTGTTTTTTCAGATTTTAATCTCTTACAAGTTGATCACGACCTGTATGCAACTACTGGAAAGAATCCTTTGCAAAATGAAACAGATGTGGGGAAAAAAAATGGAAATGAAAGCATGTTGCATAAATGAATAATAAAGAATAACTAAAGTCTCAAAAAGCTTCAGAGCTCATGCTGACTCAGATTTTATCTTCCTTGCTGTATAGGGTAGAAAACCAAAATAAAACTATATGGTATCTATTAAGACATTTGGTATCATAATGGTACTTTTTAAATAAAAACACAATTTCTACTCCTACTTCTCAAATAAAACTGCATTATCTGTATCCGCCAGAACTTTCTCTAATATTAATATTTTTAGGTAGGTTAAACTTGTGATTCCTTTCATATGCAAAAAAGAGTACCTAAGGGGTTTGATAATGATCTGAGCAGGTGCGTAGGGCCACAAAGGTGACCTTCTAGACAGATGTCCATTTTCGTTTTTGCACCTCACTTGCCATCCAGGAAATAGTTTTGAGTTCCAGATATAGACAAAGCATTTTTCCAGGCATGTATGGATCCCGGAATCCTGTCAACTATTCCAGTCACCCAGTGCTCATATTAAGAAGGTCCATGGAAATGTTTATGAATTAGGTAGCAGCAGAGAAATATGCCGGGAAAAAACATACTGATTTAAACAGCTTAGACTATCAGGAGGCCTGGGTGGTGTGACGTGAACTAGCTCTGTGAGCCTGGGCTGATCACGTTTCTGTGGACCTGACTTCTCATTGTGAAAGTGAGGAGATAGGAGTGGATTCAAATTCTAAAGTCAATTTTAAGATTAATACTGCATCATAAGACAAATTGTATTTGAATATTTCGCACCTGGCATCTTTTATAATGTTACAATTTTGCATCATTTTCTCTTGAAGTTATCTTCACAAATGAGCTGTGGAATAATTTAGCCACTTCTGTTTTTCTGTTTTTAGAGGTAATGGAATAAAGACCCTACGAGTTTCTGACTCACTGCAAGCCACACAACTTAGTGACAGATGAGAGAAAGGAAACCAGGAACTCTACCTTCCTAATCAGTGTTCTGAATTATAGATGTATTTGTTTAAGAGAAGTATTTTGTCAGGAAGTGCCAATTAAGAATAGGATTTGACCTTTGCTACCATTGCTGGCACACAAAAACAAAACGGAAAAAAAAAAAAGAAGTTGGACTATGCTCAACCAAGTACTTAAATACTTCTAGAAGCAAATGGGGTCCAGAATATGAGTAAATAAGCCCCCATCTCTCTTCCTCTCTCAGAAGTAGCATCCATTCTCCAGTACCCAAAATGACCCTCATATAATCTGTAAAGAATAATTGGTAACATCTTCATTGCTTTATTATGTAGAACCTTATCTTAGATTTATTAGATGTGTCTATCACTATATCTGCCAAGCATGGCCGAGAGCCTTTCAGTAAATACATGCATGAAATTCCCAATTACACACGTGCTCACACTGCCGTTTCTATGCCAAGAAGACTTGTATTTAAATCCCCACTTTGACACTTTAGCTTTATGACCTTCAGCAGATTACTCGAAGTCTCTGAGCTTTCAGTTCATCTTTCCTACCTACAGGGTTATCCTAACAATGAAAGGAGACAATGCATGCAGAATGCTTAGCACAGGGCTACGGGTTCTTTTTATTGCTAATTTTGTTAATATTTTTATCTTTATTTACGTCCATCTATTTTTTCTTTTCTCCCCAAAGACACAGGCATGTCTTAATCATCTTTATATGCTACCCCAGAAGGAATTCAATTGGTTTTGAATTCATTAATGCATACTCACTGCCTGTACCAATAACTTTGTTAGATGCTTTTTTTTTTTTTTTTTTTTTTTTTTTTTTTTTAAGGTCAGCTCCTTCTCATACAACCTGGTCATGTATCCTAGTTTAACGCGAAACTAGTGGCTGGCCCCGCTGGGTACATAGCAAGGGGATGAGAGAAGCTGCAGGTAAGAAAGGCTGGAAGGAGCTGGCAGACTGTAGAAGAAAGAAAAGAAAGACACAAACCCTAAGAAATGCAAACATTTAAAACTGAATCACTGGAAAATGGTGATGTCATCCACAGAAATAGAAATCGCAGAGAGGACTAGGATTACGTGGGATGTTAAAGAGCTCATGTGGGATCTGTTAGCAGTGAAATACCATCACACGCTGAGATGGCAACGAACAGATAAAAGTGTAGGACTGCAACCTGGGAGACAGGTCAGCCTGGAGTTGTCATCTGCTTCAAGGTTTTAGTTGGACCTGTAAGTTTAAGTTAGGTTGTTAACAAAGGGAGAATAACTGGGGAAAAGGTGGCTGAAGACAAATCCTTGGGAAAATATTCATATTTAGGGGTTGGAAGGAAATATTAATTTTTTAACATAGCTATTAAGCACTGTCCAGGGTTTGTATAGGTACAACTTTACAGCAGTAAAAAAAAAAATTGGGGAATGTGGTAAAAATACTATACCTTAAATGCATTACTAATGCACATTTTAAAGCAGTTAATGGGAAAATATCATCTTTTTCTATTTTAATTTTGTTTAATTTAAATACAGTTTCCCATAGCTGCTCTCAGGTAGACTCTTTAGTGACTCTTACTTAACAAAATCGAACTGGAAATTTTACAGAAATTTTGTTGCTTTAAATAATGCCTTGTTTGCTGTTACCTTGCCTCCTCTATCTTTCCTTATTCCTTCCGTACCAGGTCAGTGAGTCAACCCCAATCACATCTCCTTCTGATTTCAAACTGCTGCACACTAGGAGCGCTTAGGTGGCTCCTTGTGCCAATTAAATCGGAGTATCTGGGGGTGGGAGCCAGTATCAGTGGTCTACAAGGCCCTCAGGTGACTCCACTATGCCATAGTTTGGGAAAGACTGTTGTAAGGAGAGTGTGAGAGAAGGGATCCTTTTATCTGAGCAGGAAGTGATAGTGCGTGTGCCTCACAAGGGGAGGGCTGACCAGGATTTCAGGGTGAGTTTCCCAGCTTCACCTAGGCCCGACCCTGGGCCATCTACGTGAAACCATTAAAACCTCAAACTCACATATTACCTTATATGAAGAAAGAAACTGCAGAAAGACTATCTGCAACTAGGAAAATTAAACTGATACCTGAGCTTGAGCGGCTGTTCTGGTTTGGAAACTGAGTAGCTGCTACTTGACTCTGGCAAAAGTATTTGGATTATTTATCTGTGGCTTTATGATGAAGTATGAAGATCTTTGCAGAGTGTGATTTACCTAGAATTGACTGGAAATCATTCACAGTAAAAAAAAAAAAAAAATTATGTATTCTCAGTAGCATATGGAGTTTAGAAGAAAGAGGTTTTTATTTCAAATACCATTAGAATCAGCATGTATTAATGGAGAAAAAAATGTCAGTGCCCAGAGTGGTTTTGGTTATTCTCCTTTTTTGAAAGGTGGAACAAATGTGTATTAGTTCTTTATATATACGTAGTTTTGTAAGCTTTTTTGAACTTAATACTATATACCATGAGTATTTTATTTCCCTTTATTTATTTTTTAAAAATTCAGTTATATAATTTTTGTTTCCAAATTTTTGGCATAATAGACAATATTATAATAAATATTTTTGTACAGTCTTTTACATTTTTCATTATTTTTTAGGACAGATTCCTAGAAGTAGAATTATCATATACAGTGGGAAAGATAAAGGATATAAACTCTTTGGAGGTCCATGATACTGACAAAATATTCTCCCCAAAAGTTGTACAAATAAAAACTTTCACTAGCTTTTCATGAGTATATGTCTCATTTTGCCCATTCTAATAGATGATTATTGCTTTAAATACTTGTTAATATAACTTCACTTTTAATTCACATATCAATTATTAGTAATATTAATCATGAACAAAATTTTCATAACATCAAAAGAAAGGTGACAGTCCTCTACTTCATTACTTCTTTGAATTTCAGAAACTGAAATAAAAATTTACCAATTAAAATAATGCCAAAGAAAGTCTTTAATTTTTTCCCGTGAAATAGAATAATGATGGCTGTTTTCAAAAACAAAGAAAAGTAATGTTTTTGAAAACATGTACTATATATTCTTATTTGGGAATTTTGTTGTTATTTTGGCTGATGAAATTGAATCTCGGAAAGTTTAAGTAAGGTTTTTAGAACTTTCATTTACTAAGTGGCATCACTGTGATTCAACATCAGTTTTGACTTCAAATTCTATGCTCTTCTAATTATACAATTTTAAATAAATAATGGTTTATTCTTATTTTCATGATAAAAAAAATGTGCAATTTAGTGAGAGGATTGCTTTCTCAAAGGACAAACTTTCTTAGACATTTTGTTGAAAAACAAGAATATTGTAATGAATAAATTTAGTGAATTAAAAAAAGGATATTTACCTAATAATATTAGAAAAAAAGAAAGAGCAAAAACTAATACATTTTAAATTTTGTTGAGCCACAAACGGTTTTAAATTAATTGAGGCGATGAACTTAAAACATTCTTTCTGTCTAATCCAAGTGTTTTTTCTAGGTTCATTTCTTATTAAAACAAGATGGCACATCACAGAATCCCCACGTATCACACAAACTTTGGTGTTTCATGATTATAAGCCACAATAAAAGTGAATGAAATTGTTATTTTAAGTGTATAGAAGTTTTTAAAGTTTGAAAGTAGCAGAAATGATCACGCTGAAATTCAATAATGAGTCAAGTATTCCTACTTAAAGAAGAAAAACAGATTTTTATT
Organism: Camelus dromedarius; assembly: GCF_036321535.1. Classification (NCBI taxonomy): domain Eukaryota; kingdom Metazoa; phylum Chordata; class Mammalia; order Artiodactyla; family Camelidae; genus Camelus; species Camelus dromedarius. Next base: position 5,664,632 of record NC_087454.1, on the reverse strand, counting down.
CAAGTATAATTTCTTTAAAATATTTCTGTGCACACATTTATTTAGGATAATAAAAATTACACATTAACACGTGATGCTGCATCTTTTGATACTGAGAGTACGTCTGCCTGTATACATATATATTCGGATTACAGATTGAGATGTATTTTCTTCATGCATACAAATGCCATATCTCTATGAATAAAAGTGGAGTCAAATATATACTTACAAATAAGTAAAAAATCTTATATTCTCTGTTACAGATTATCTCTATGATGTATAAGAAATCACATACATAATTATGTATTCTTCGTAAGAGTATGAAAGTCAGTACCTTTCCCCTTTAAAGATAATGAGCTACGTATTTTATTTGGAATAAAATCCACTCTGAATTTCTAAAAAAAAAAAAAATCTTAAATAACTATAGCAAGAACCCAGCATATAATAATGAAATCTAGGCTACAGATGCAAATTTCCCAAAATAATGAAGTATAAATCCAGGAACAAATAAATGAAAGGGGCCAATATCCTTTATGGTGAAGAACACATAGATGACTATTTTTCTATTTCTGTATTTTCAACATTTGGTGGGTAGGAGGAACAACCTTCAAAAATGAAAGGTTAAAAAAAAAAGAAAGCATAAATACAGAACAGAAATAGACTCACAGACATAGAATACAAACTTGTGGTTGCCAAGGGGGCAGGGGGTGGGAAGAGACAGACTGCGAATTCAAAATTGTAGAATAGATAAACAAGATTATACTGTAGAGCACAGGAAAATATATACAAGCTCTTATGGTAGCTCACAGAGAAAAAAAATGTGACAATGGATATATACATATTCATGTATAACTGAAAAATTGTGCTCTACACTGGAATTTGACACAACATTGTAAAATGATTATAAATCAATAAAAAATGTTAAAAAAAAAGATACGTAGGTAACACTCATTATTGCACAAGAGCTCATTTTAAAAATAAAACTTGTAATTTCCTCAAAAAAACCCTGAAAGGTAAAGCACTTGTATGAGGGTAAACAGTTTACTTAAATACTTAAAAATAAATGCTTCCCCTTTAAATATGTGGTCACATTTTCTTTGAAAGTAAAATTAGCTGATTTTTTAAAAACTACACATAAATGTGAAAATAAGTGAGCAAGGGCCCAAGATGTATGTATGCATTGTTCATAAATTATCTTTAAATCATACCTACAACAACATTTATTTTAATTACTAATAATTTACTGAACGTCGGGCCCTTCTTTTGTCTGATGCTGCAGACAGGGGCCGCAAACTCTTCTTGGTTAGAATGAAGGTGACTTTCTCATGGTGGGGTTGTGGTTATTGATTCTGAACTGCTCCTGCCCTGAAGATCTGTTAACTAGCCAAATTTGACACTGTGGCTTAGGAAATCACCAAAGTGTGAGTCTGTTATTAGGTAAGTTCTTCATATTTTTCAAAACCAAATTAAGTTACAAAATACTCAGGAACATACCTCATACTTATTCTGGTAAGCTAAAAAAGCCAAATGAGATCAAAGGAAAAATTTGCATGTTCTTTTTTTCTTTAGCCAAAATACCGCTATTAACATTCCCCAAATTATTACATTTTACTAGGTTTCTTGGCTGGTTTTACCCTCAAGATCACAAAAGTATTAAAACAGAGACTAAGGCATCCAAAAGTAGCACTAAAACACAAGCACTTGTACATTAAGAAAAAGAATGCTATCTATTTAATTTACATGTCACCTCCTGGAAGGCCAGGTGTTCCTTAGAAGTTACCTGTGTAAGTATCGATCCATCTAAACTTCATACAACTTGACAAGATAATGTGGTAGCAGAAGCTTTGTCTGAGGGGAAAAAATATGTCTAAAGGCTTGTTTACTGCTTCATCTCCTGCTAAGAAAGGTTCTCACAGAGCTGCCTTTGTTCCTAAGTAGGATAGTGCCTTTAGTACAAGTTAATGCTTGTAGACAGTTTTACTGTGATTACTTGTTGTTCATTATTTAGATTTGTAGTTTAGAAATTTATCAGAGCTTTTCAGGCTATATTCACTCCTCATATGTGGGTAACATTAGACAGGTTTAGATGTGGTAGGGTTGATTTCAGAAAACAAGAAAATGCTGTAAAAAATAGCAAGAGAATGCCTACTTGCCATTTAATATTGATTTAATTATATACATTTATATACCCACATGTACACGTTAAATGTCCTTATGAACTACAAATGTATACCTATGCATATATTTGTATACTAAGGTGTTTTATGCAGATCCATACATTTATTAGAATCATTACTGTAACTGGGATGAATTTTTTCATTATTGGCTAGTTCCTTGAAAAAAAGAAAATGTAACTATGACTGACTCACTGCCTTACAAATGTGTAGGAATATAACCACATAATCCATAGAAGAAATGTGAGATGAGTATAACAAAAATACAGATGGGTCCTAGTGCCAAGCTTCCATTGCTTAACCAATTATAAAGATGTGACCAGTGTCATTTCACAAATGAGGCTACCCAAGCCCTAACTACAACCACTTCACATTGAAACTGGTGTATGACTTACTGCTCACTTTTAAGAGTCGGGCTGAAATGCTTTACAATATTAAAAAATAAAGTAATTTTGAGTCTTAGAAGTTTCTAAGAAAGAAGTTTTAGCTAAATGTGAAAATGTATTATAACCTGCCCTGACTTACTGCATTGACTGGCAAGCAAAATGCAAAGGGCAATGAAGGCATCTAGCCAGGCCTCGGTAAGAGACAGAAATACACATAAATTTGGGTGATTAGGAGGATTTTTAATATAGGGTAACGTAGGAGCAGTTGTCCAGATTTTACCATAGCATAAAGAAAATATTCCACTATGAATCCATTTGTTCTAATTTTGTGATTTCTTTTTCAGTTGTCAGTGACAAATCACCCTTAAGACTACTGGCTTAAAATAGTGACTACTTAAATATTTTTTGTCATCCTCTGGGTTGTCTGGGTTTAGCTCAGTGGTTTTTTTGTTCGTGATGTCACCTGACTGAACTCCTGCACCTGGTTGGCAGTTGGCGCTGGCTGGCATTTGAGAATGCCCCATTTCTCTCCCACTGGACTCTTCCATGTGGTTTGGGCTTCTCCCAGAGAGCCACTAGGTTCCAAGGAGCATTCAAAGAAGACACATTCCAATGCATGAAGCTTAATAATACCTCATCAGCCAAAGTCTGACACCAGGCCAAGCTCAATGTGGAGAGGACTACACAGGCTCTGAATAAAGAAGGCATGGTTTCACTGGGGCCTCAAAAACAGCTGTCTGTCACAGTTCACCTTGTGCTGTATGACTTACTAGGGGAGAAGGGGATTCAGGGTAGCAGGATTGGGAGGGTGAAGGCCGGCAAGAGAAGGACTCCAGCTGGAGACCAGTTCCAGTCTGATCCCATGGGAAGCTCTGAAGCTAACTTTCATACAGAGTTAGTCCAACCTTCAGGGAAGGGGGCCACAGGACTCATAACCAGGCCAGTCAGCTTTCAGCAAAGATCAGTTCTACCCCTAAGAAGGGAACATAGCCTCCCAGTGATACAGTTCAGAGCAATTCTCTGGAAAAGAGAATAGCTGTCAGTTATCATCAGCCAACACTCATAGCAGCTGAACCTACAAGTACACTGCAGATGTTCACCTGCAGAACTTGGCTTCATTGTTCCAAGGGAAACAGATCTCAGCAATCTTGATTTCATAAATACTTCTCACTGTAAAACTGTTAACCATTCTATGTCTTGACTTTCAGAACCTAAGGACTATGTCTGTCCCTAACCAGAGTAAAGCGTTCTCAAAAGGTGGTCTTATTATCAGAAAGACCTAATCTTTTTTCTCCCTATTCATATATGTGAATATTTTTATATTTATTATAATAATTGTTATATTTTTCTCTCTACTCATAAATTCTACATAAAGGAAGACAAAATCTATGACAGTATTATTTTTCTTTTTTTTGGAAAAAATATCCTAGTTGAAGTGAAGAAATCACTTTGTGGCATTAAACACTTAGCCCATAATTCTCTTGCTGGAAGATAAAAAAAGAATTAAAAAAATATAGAGAAGGAAGTGGAATATGCAGCCAAGGAGAAGTTCTACAAAGAGAGCTTGGAAAGCTAAGGGAAGCAGGGAAGCTTCCCAATGAATAGGAATGAAGTGTCATGTCTTTCTACTCAGTAGTTCCCTTATCAAAGACAGCAAGTCAGAAAAGACATGATTTACTGACAAATACTTAATAAAAGCCCATGGAAGATGCATTTATTCATGAAATATCAAACTGAAGTTATAATTTAGAGGAACACAAAGGTTTGATTTCTGAAAAGGAAAACAATGATCGGCCTTAAGGAAAGAGAATTTTATATGTTATCCCAACAGAATAAAAACAGGAGGAATCATTTGTGACAAATTTACTAGATAAAAATATTAGTTATTAGAGAGATCATAAAAATATAACTAATTTGAAGAAATTTAAAAAGTTAGACTTTAAAAATAAATATATATTTGGATGAAAATACAGTATATTAGAGCAGAAAATGTAGTAACACTTGCATACATGTAAGTTTTTTAATAAAGTTTATTCCAGATTGTATAGAATATGGTATATTTTAAAATTTCTTCTTGCTTGTCAACAAAAATGAGCAACTTAATTTTTTATTCTAAAGACAATATTCCTGAGTTAACGTGCAAATTAAATATGATAAAATCATTGTTAGTGTTTTCCTTTTGTAACAAAAATGTTAAAGAACAATGAACAAAAACCTAAACAGTAAGATTAATGAGCAGAGACTCATTTACTAAACATGAAATAGACTGCAGAGCTACAAGAACTAAAACAGTTCACTGCTGGTAAATGAGGAGCTCAGGAGGGAGGACAGAAAGTCAAGACAGATCCAGATGCAAATGGACACATTTTTAATATAATAAAAGTTACCTTAAAATTAGTTGTGAAAAGATGACCCCTCCGAACTCTCTTATCCTATAATACAGTTTTGATGTCCTCATTGTCTACTTAAAAATAATACATCAAATCACAAAGGCACTAAAAGAAAACATATTACTCAAAGAATAAACCTGGGGCAAGAAATTTTTTCTTAAAATCAGGTAACAATATTCTAATACGGTATAGTGAAAACACCAGTACATTCTCATAACAATTAAACAATTCCATTTCTGTAGGTCAAGAAACAATAAATAAACAAAAATCACATCTAAAACAAAATGGGAAAAATTGTTACACAAGACACAAAAAGACTAACAATCAATCTTTACTAAAGGTCATTTATAAATCATTAATCAGCAATGATTCAGTTACACATGTATGTGCATACAGGTGTGTCTGTGTAGAATGAGAAAGAAAATGCATGTACTAAGTAGACAAAACAATAAGGAAATGTTCAACAATTCAGAAAAGTAAGACAATTTAGAAAAACAAGCAGCAGGTCACATGGATTGATTTTTAAGAAGAAATAGATGGTTAATGAATACATGAAAATATGTTAAAATTAGTCATAATTCTATAATGCTAATTAAAGTGTAAGGTACAAATATACAATTTTACCTCATATGGAAGCCATTTTATGGAGCAAAGTACTACCTATACTAGTTTGGAGAAATATGCACATTGTGAATTACTGGTGGGAATGTTAATTAGTGTAACTTGCTTGTAAGGAAAATTAGCAATATCTAATGGAGAGCAGCCAGAACCACATCTGACAACAATGCGAACAAGAAATCAACCTTCACTGTCTTATTCTGAGATTTCAGGGTTCACTTGTGATCACAGACTAGCCTTGCCTCCATCAGAAGAGTATCTATATATATTTATTACTAATTTTTCCCCAAAAGTACAAAATAAATCTTAATACAAGAATTAACTGAAGTTTGATTTTGTTATCCTCCACTTTAGGATTCTATATTCCTATAAGAGTATATTTTCAATGTTTAAAAGTAAGTGTCAGAAAAACTTAAGATTTGCCAAAGTTTTATGTATTTTATGATTAGACACACATTAGCCCTTTTTCCCCCAAATCAGAAAATATTTTGAAATGCCAACCTAGTCCCTGGGCAGTTTGTTGGCATCTTGGGATACAGCTATAAGACTAGAATGAATGATTTGTTTCACAAAATAGCCAGAAATTATGAAAACAGAAGAATGTGGGGTGAGCACTTAAATGCTTCAAGAAGAGGAAATAAATGTCTGTACCAAAAATCTAGTAATAACCACCTCAGGTGAAGTTCATATTGTGCAAGTGAGGAAAATCTTGTAAAAAAAGGACATGCAGCTCTAATAAGCTTCACTAATTTGAATGAATCTAAGTGCACAATTTGCAAGTGATGCCAAATTATGTTTTACAGTTTTCAACTTAAATTATGAAGCTGAATTCAATATGACTTAAGGGTTATCTAATCCTGTGAATAACATCATCATCTACTCTAGTGAATACAGTAAAAAATTATATCCACTGCGACAGGGATTTTATTTCAACTTTGATTTTCTAGGAATAGTGTTAAATTTAACCTGAAGATAGACAAAGTTGCTCTCTAATACATGAATTATTTGATAGTAACAATATTTTAAGGTACTGAAGGCTAAAATTTCAGTGTTTTATTTGAACCTTTAATATCTGGAGGGTAATCTATTTTGCAAAGCCACTACACTCTGGGCATAAACATGAACAGTAAGTTTTTCAATGGTCAAAGTTTTATTTAAAGTAGCCATGAAAAATACAAGAAAGTCTAGTGCTCTATTTAAAGATTCCTTTTACACTCGTGTGTATGTGATTTTACACAGGTGTGCATATTGTGACATACATTCTGTGCTGAATTATCTTTCTTCTGGTCTTTTTCCACTAAACTCTCATCACTGCCAAAGCTGATGAGCCTTGCTAATATTCTTGACATAGGAGATCTTTAGCTTTCATGCGGTTGTCTCCTTCACAACTTCCTTCTTACACTCACACTGCTGTGGATAATCACCCTTTATTCTATTTTAATGATGAAAGGAAACATTACATCAAATGACTTCAGTTCTCAGATAAATACCTGGAGTATCTAGATTTTAGATTATTATTTACATTTTATTTTAGGATTGAAAATAAAGGAAAGTGAGTCTGGTTGTGTGATAAACCCAATCTTTTGAGAATCTATTCTTCCCCATACTGTCCCAATATTCCTCAGGATATATTTTTACTGAGTATTCTTTCAAAATATTTCAAATTCTTACTGTATGCAAGACATACCTATATGAAATTTGTAGTATTAAAACTGAAATCTTCTGCTAACAGTGATTTTTATTAGCAGTGTGAAATATGCAAATATTTCTAGAGCACATGTACTGAGGTTCATCTTCCCACGAAGTTGCTTAAAAGTTTCCCCCCCTTTACCAGGTGTTGTAGGAAGAGATGTTTAATGACGAACAAAGCACTCCTTGATGGCAATACCATTATCACCCCAACTGAATAACGCATATTATTACAAGGTAATTCTTTCTTATTTTATCACATCACTGAATGTAAGAAAGACTGAGAATTCATGTAGTTGAAATCCATAATCCATTTATTAGAAAGAAGCCTGACTGGGCAGGGCCAAGAAGAAAAGGGACTCTCCAGTGAAGAGGCTTCTGCAAGGCTAAGGGCGTGCCTTGGATTTATCAGGGTAAGAGATTAAAACAAGAGGATGTAACAGTATTTGTTTTTAGATGTTTCAAGAGATTTTATTTCATTCAGTTGCTCCCGAACAAGTGAAAACTGCTGCTCAGTACCTCCTCCTACTCAGGTTCACGTGCTTGAGGGAATTTTATCTTGGATTTCCTCTGAGCCACCGTCCACCCTCTCTCCTAACCCCTACAACTAGAATGCGAGCTTCAAGCAGACAGGGACTTGGTTTTTGGCAATGATGTGTCGCCAATATATGGCCCACGGCAGGCAGTTAATAAATATTTGTTGAGAATGAATGAATGCATCTAGGCTTTTCATGAGCCACAGATTCTCTGTTTGAAGCAAAACTCTGAAGTCTTGTCAGACACTAGAAAGAGCTTTAGGATTTGGAGAAGAGTCGTCATCAGGACCATTCCATTTCCTGTCTCTGGTACATATAAAGTGTTCAAAATTCAAATGATTCCGAAACAACTAAGAGAAAATGAATAATAATGGTGACAATTATTTATTTTTAAAGCAAATCTAGTTCACTCAACCTAATGATCCACATTATGACAATTACGTTCACATTATTCCATTATTTTTAAACTCACAGATATATTACAGTAATGGACATTTGATGGATGATTTTGGTTTTGGATTTTCAGGTGACTTACGATGATACTCCACATGACAAATACCACCATCATAATGGGAACTAACATTTTACTAGCACTTTACAACTTAAAAAGTAAATTTGCTTACATTTAGAGAAGAATATTTCTAATAATTCTTTATTATTTTCTTCAGATCTGGAAATCAATAAAATGTAACAGATTTAATGTTCTACTCTACATTTTTTACTTAGCAGCTCTAATATCTCGTATATGAGCTGTCCATAGGAGAAGCAGCAGCAGATTTTAATACGTGATTTCATTTAGTCTTCAGAAATACCTTACATGGCTTATATTACCCTCACTGCACAGTGAAAAGACTAAGATTCAGCAAGCTAGAGGCTGAACCCAGACCTGTCTTAACGTTAGTCTGTGTTCTCTCCAATCTTTCAGACTGTCTCTCTGTCACACTTAATATGTTAGATTCATGATTATGCAGAGTAGTTGGCCTTCACCCCAAAGTGCTCTTTATTCATATAACTTTACTTTTGGAAAAATCAGTTAAAGGAGAGTAGTCTAGTCTGTCTTCTTGTCCATGCAGGTTTATTCCTGTTCATTTTTTTCCTGGTATTGTGCTCAGTCTTGTTCAAAATCTTTTATTGGCTAAAATGTTCCTATCACATTAAATATGTGTTTATGGATTGGAATTTTCCTACTAGCCAACAATTGTTATTTTTATCATTTCATCTCTGTTTCTGCATGTAGAAAAATTATACCACAAGTTTAAGCTCTATATTACCTCTTTGCGTTTTTAGTTGAACCATTCAGGGCAGTAATAGTTGGGGGAAAGGGTAAGAAAATTAGATCTGAACTACCACTATATTCAGAATTAATAGATCCTGGAACCAAAATGTTGGCAGTAGAATAAACAAGTGCATTTCAGTTAACAAACTAGCCAGTTATCCAAATTTAATTTGGTCTATGTTGTATAATCCATTATTTCTAGATTATATGAACTCACTTCCAGTTATACTCAATACAGGTTTAAAAAAACAGAGATTTCTTATTTTCTTGAAACTTGATGTTCCAGTCCCTTTATCTAGACATGATGTCAGCTATAACCTGTTGTTTAAAACAGTAATGTAATTTATTCTAAAAAGAGGATTCAAGTGGAGGAATGCATTTTAATCACCCTTAATTGTTTACACCATCACATGAGCATGCTCACGTCAGAGTCAGTCTTAAAACAAACTGAATTAGATTCAGAAAAGCAGCATTCTAAATCCAGATCTTCCAATGAACAGCTGTAAGAGTTCTTCAGAGTTTGGTCAATTATGTTTATAAGATAATTTTGTTAGTAATAGTCATTTTCACACAACACTGTCCAAAAATTCTTTTCAGGCTTCATTCAGCGGAAAATATAAAATTCCCAGAATCATGTTTTTTCATTGACACTATCATGCAAAAAGGGAAGGCCCTTTTTGTTATTAGTATCCTTACCAAGGCTAAAAATAAATTCAGAATCACTTTTTTGAAAATTCAGTAACACTGACATATGTAAAATGTCATAATAAATTTTACTGGGCTTATAATTTAAGAGAGATTCCATATCCATGGTAGCTATGATGGTTAGGGAAAATATACTAGGTTTATAGATTAATAAACTAAATACATATTTATATATATTTATTGCAATTTGGGTCACATTCAAATAATTTTAGCTAATATGTTATCTACCACGTATTTAGTACATACCTTGTAACAATCACCATACTAGCACTCTACATGTGTAAACCTGCTGGGTCTACACGTCTGTGGGAGGTAAGGACGAGGCCACGAGAGGCCAGGCAAGGTGATTCTATGGTAAGTGATGGATCTAGTGTGTGAATTGTGAATGGAAGAACAGGAGATACATCCGTTATGGTATCTTGCCTCTCTAGGGAACAAGAGCTAGATATCTTTAAAACATTAGTCAGGGTCCAATCAGGAGAGATGTATCACTTAGTAATTTTTAAAAAAATGAAGTTTAATATTAAGAATTATTGAACTATGATAGAACAGTTAATACAAAGATGAAAAGAGAACTCCAAAGGGTTCCCTGGGGATAAGAAAGCGTACTCAAGAAACGACAAAGTAGGAAGTGAACCCCCCTCCAAAGGCACAGGTTCAGACCTCATTGGAGGTGTGTTTCTGTCCACTGTATGGCAGAAAAATCTACTGGTTTTCTCAGGCCAGAGCTGGCTCGTGGTCACTGCATAAACAGGAAGAAAGCCTTCAGGCTGTAGGCAAGCTAAGGCTCTGGGAAAGGGAGCTGGGGTGCTGTTGTGAGTGTAAGACCAGGAGCATATGATACCCACTCTGGAAGGGACACAGAAAACCAGCCTCTGGATTGCAGGTGCGTAAGCACGGCTGATACAACTCTCAAGGCCAGTAGGCAGTTTCTCAGTGGGAGTCAACATACCACTACAAGTAGGAGTCCCAGAGCATGTGGCATCGCACTGGGAAGGCCCAAGGCAAGGTCACCCCAACTCCAAACAAGGCTGTGACGTCACGGAGGGACAGTCCTTTCCAGGTGCACAGCTGGGGCAGTGCGCCATCTGGTGTCTCCGCTCACATGCCCTACAGACCAGACATGCAGCAAGAGCCGGAAAGAGCAAAACAAAGCCCACGAGAACCAGGAAGAAAAACCCATCTCCCCGCAACAATGCCCTTACTGCGCCCGCTTCTGATCAAGCTTCACACAAGGGTGTGCAAAAGAAATGCTCAGGGTCCAGTCACAGGGCGGTACTGATGGGCGAACTTGCAGATGAGGTGCAGTAAGGCAGTAATTGGCACAAGTCATAGAACACTTGTTATTGTAGAAGCTGATTTACAGTTTAAAAATCATTGGGGAAGAGTCCCACCAATATTTATAATTATCTTTTAAGAACAAGTTAAACGTCCACCAGGCACCCTGCACCTTCCCACTGCTTTTCCATTCCAGATCCCCATGGGTCTCCTGGACATTCAGAATGAGACTGACCAGAACTGTTCCCTCCAGTGGGCTGTGACCAGAGCAGCAGCCCACTAGAACTTCAGGGACAACAGAGGTCATTATCACGGAGTTCCTAAGCGAAGAGCCTTTGTTCTGTTGGTCGGGTATTTAACATTCTCTGGCTGTGCTTAATTACTTTATGATCTTTATGCATTAGAAGAAAGGTCATTTTGGTCAAACATTTAAATAAACAATCTCTCCTACACTCACAGAGTACCTGTGACTCAGACTTTTCTAAGACCCAACCAGCGGTAAAACAGAGGCCACTCGGTATCTGGGAGCTCCTCAGCAGCTGTGCTTTCTAGAGTCCAGTTTCTCCACATTTACTGTGAGAGAACTGGAGTAGTTGGACTGCGGGACTCCTCCCAAACTCTACAATAAACAAGCAAGCAAACAAATGAAAAGCACTACAACTGTACTAAAATCAGGGCTGTAGGTGGGAGAGGAAATACACTCCTCCACTGAGCAAATGGACCTCTCCGGGGGGACCCTGCCCCTTCTCCCTGAGAGGGTTCTAGCTTCATTGTAACAGTCTAAATACTGGAACACAAATCTCACTCAAGATAGCATTATAAACGTTCTGATTTATTATGCCACTTAAGGAAACTGCATTTTTTCTTCACATGAATACTAAAAATAGTAACAAACAGCAACTGTTTGGTAAGCAGCTGAATTTACTGAGGGAAGAGAGAAAAGAGATGAAAACGAGAAGCATTTTATTTTTCTCAAATACTCTAATTATGTTGTGTACATAAGTAGATGCCACCTGGCTACTAGACATCAGTATTTTTTCCAAAAAGTGGGAAAAACTGTCCTGCCTTCTAAAAGGTAGATAAAATTCATTGCAAAAAGCTTGTCTTCGTTACACAAAAGAAAAATATTTATTTGATCAACGTTTGCATCCTGAGGTAACAGTACAAACTATATAGGTCATAACTTAATTCCAGGCTGAATGTCCCAGATAAAGGCTGTAAGAGGGAAGGTTAGCTCACACGTTTTGCTTTCAGATTCTCTCAGTCAGGTCTTAGATCCCCCTTATTCCATCTGACATGACATCCTAGCATGCACTCTGCCAATGACATCACATAAACCACCAAACCCTACAGGAGGCCAAGGCACTCCAGCATGAGACAAATAAATAGCATTTTGTCAAACTTCCAAAGGTGATGTACTATAACACATTGAAAAAGAAAATAAACTTGAAAGACAATTGGAAACTTAATCATCAGTGATGTGTGGCAGGCACAAAATATTTTGTGAAATGAGTGCTTTGAATTAGGATAAATATGAAAGCTTAAAGCTGATTATTAGCTACTATATTCAAAGACCCTGGAGACGTATTTCTTGGAGCTGTGGACCAGAATAGAACTGCAAACAGATTAATTAAAAATGATGTTTTTGTTTCCATTGCACTGAACCAAACAGAATAAGCAAGATCTACATGAACAAATACCATTTCACACAGAAACTGTGTTGCAGGATCTGTCATGGATGCTTCCACTGGCCCAGGCCCAGATGTCTGCCATCACAAAGTCAGAAGAGAAAACCACTGTGTGGGGAGCACCAAACAAGGAAATCAACCTATAACGGAAGTTAGAGTCTTCCTTCCCTAAATGCTGCTCCAGTCTTACGAAGTTTCTGCATTATTTTGGAGTAGACGGGTTCTGAGAATCAGGAAACTACCTCAGCTACTGTTCTTGGAAACTTCCTTTTCTCCACGTCATTTCTCATCATTAACCCTACTGAAGGATGTGGTGCCTGAAGGAATACAGATTACCCAGCCTTCAGAAGACAGTGCTAGAAATGGTGCTCAGTTGGCACCCTGCCAAAATCTCCTAATTTTTGTTTTCCATCACCCATTTCTTCTCAGACCCTGGCATGGTCTTGGCGGAGGATTCCCCACAAGCAAGACCCGAGGATATGATGTAAAGGACAGTTGGTATTACTTTTTCTTTCAAGCAAGGTCACCATTAACATAAACGCAGTAAGAGAATGGAAAAAAAAAATGCATCCCTTCCAAATCCGTATCTGAGCACTCTGAATACTAATACACTCCGATTACGTTTTCGCTCATTTTTTCCTTCTTTCTGTTATTCACTGACTGCTTCACATTTGGTGATGCAACAATCATCTATCATTTGCTTTTTTTTTTTTCTTGAAGATAAACACAGTGCTATGGGCCAAGGAGAAATACACATTTTCTCCTGTCATCAGAGACGATGCTGCTTTTCCTGAATGGTGCTTCCAAAAGACACGGAATTGGTTAGCTTGACAATGAATGTATTGAAACATAATGGAACAACACTCTGAATGTAGAAGATGGGTGCTCTCAAACGATTTCCCATGCATTTCATGAGTAATTTTTAGCCTATGGTCAAGTACTACTTGGCCTATGCTAATGCCTTGATTTCCCCAACAGCAAAATGAAATCAATAATGCACAGCATTTACTTACTTTGTGGGAATATCTGGGAAATATGAGATATTTGATGAGAAAGATGATTTTTGCTATTTTGAAGAATTATAAAATATCCTGGCTTGGGGAGGGTATAGCTCAGTGGTAGAGTGTGTGCTTAGTATGCATGAGGTCTTGGGTCTGATCCCCAGTACTTCGATTAAAATAAATAAATAAATAAATTGCCTCCCCCCAAAAAAATAAAATGTCCTGACAAATTGTTGTATCACATTTATCAGATGAGAGAATATAAAAGCAGTAAGTTTTCAAGTAAATCCTTTATACTTCAGACATTTTAATTTGAACACTAATGTATATGTGTAAGAATGACTATGTCTATCATATAAAGTTGCTTTTATATAAAGAAACTGTACTTCATAGTACTGAAGCAGCTATTAAATAGCACAGCCTCCAGTAGCTAAAAAAACTAAATCAAAACACTCATTTTAAATTATTAAATAATAAACGATTAAACTATATGAGTAGTAGTTTAAAGGTAGACAGTCTTCTCATGTTTATATGGTTTTGTGTTTCTTCTTAGGTCAATGACCTGGAAAAATAATAGTAATCCAGAATGTTTATTTCATGACATATTCATATCTGAAAATGTAGTAGCCTTTTCTAGTGTAAGGAAAAATATGATTATTTAACTTCTCAAGTATCATAACATAAAAGTGAATGTGATTTAAAGATTCCAAATGAGTCTCTTGCAGTCCACATATTAAGTGATCAAAGTGGTAAGTTGATGAGATTGCAGGCCATTTACATTACCATCAAAGTCCAGGATTGTTTCTATGATTATTTAAGTGCCTGGTGCCCACACATATAGTCAAACTCTCCTCTGTAGATAGACTACTATTTTGAGATAAGAAACCATATGCTAAGGCAACAACTTGAATGAGGAATAAATAAAATTGCTTACTATAGTTGTCACTAATTTCCTCTAATATAAATAGAATATCTAAATCATAACATTTTAAGCTAAAACAGCAGTTTTGAAAGTTCAAATTCTCTTGATCTATAAAATTAATTTATGACCGCACAGTAGGCCAAATAAAGGTTACCAGTCCGTGGCCCAAATTATTAAATAGAAAAGATCAAGGTGGGCGTAATTATTTCTACATCTCTGACAGACATAATTTTTCACAAGCTAATGCTGAGCTGAACGATGGGAAGGTTTAAGAGCAGTGGACAGTCACTGGCATGTGGACACACTTGTAGAAAATGCACGGCGGGGTGCGAGAATGAGTTTTACCTCTCACCTACAGCTCTCTCCACAGAAAATCCAATATGTAGTGTAGATATGGGGAAAAAAATAACCCTTTCTGCTTGTTTTTACTTAAAATGATTTTTGGTCATGTAGCTGCAGCTCTGAACATGTTAAAAAAAAAAACAACAAAATCATTCCAAAAAAATGCAATTTTCAACTATGAGCAGCTTACAGTTTGCAAGTTACTCCTACCCTATGGACTTTGGTTCCAGAATCCATAAAAGGAAGAGAATGGATTATATAATATTTGAGGTCTTGCCAGGTCTAAAATTTTTTATTTTTATTATAATGGGAATCTTGATGAAAGATACATATATGATAAAGGAAGTATAATAAAATATTAAGTAGGTGGTGTGTCTGTGGGATTTGCTTTTTTCCCCACAGTTTTCATGATAAAATGTTGTTAAATGTAATACTGATTACTTATATTCTGTAACTGTGTACTGACATAAAATCATAATGAATACTTGCCTTCATCTCATCTGTGATATCTACAGTATAATTGAATTTTTTTCAGCTCCATTTTATAGATACAGCTGAGAAGGGAAAAGACTTATCTAAGGCCACATAACTAGTTAATGGGAGAATTTTTTGACAGCCCCCTATCGGTGGAATTAAAGTTCAAATTAAGTTCAAAGCATGAACACATACATCCCCTTCACAAAGCAGTCATTGCTACTTTGGGGCACTTTTAAAATGTGCACAGCAGCACAGTAAGGGGAGCATAGTTTGATGAGTCTTTACCAAGTAGTTTCATACACATTGCCCCATTCAAGTAATAAAGCAAAACTGTAAGACAGGATGGCAGGAAATATTACCTGTGTGACAGCAATGAAACTTCTCAAGCCAGAGCAATTTTTGAAAGGAATGTCCTCATGACTGTGTCTGTATCACCATATTATTAATATTTAGGAATTTACAGTGACTTAGAACAATACAAAGCTATAATAACAGAATATAGACAAAATTATGGAAAATTTTTTCAAACAAACAACAAAATGTTGTTTCTGGAAATGTTAAATTAAGAGATTAAATTATGTGGGTTTGAATATATTTTGTTGTATTGATATAACCTTGACTTGTCAAAACAATATTTCATTAAACTAGATATTTTCCATTGCACATTTTCATGAAGAGGAAAATATAAAGATAATGAAATTAAGTATGGCAAAATAAAATTATAAGGTTGATTTCAATTGGTTTAACTAAGATACTATTATATTATTGAATAATTTTTTAAAAATAAGGGTGAGCTAGATTTTCTGTAGTTCCTACCTGAAGATTTGATTCTAACAGTCATCTATCTACCTATTTGCCATTTGTCAAAGTAGCAGAGCATGTGATCATCTCTCTACAAACATGGTACAAAATCTGTATAATAGGGCAAAGTCACATATGCATAAAATAATAATTGTGAGGTAATCATAGATTAACACATAATATTTAATATGAACAAAGAATTTAGAATATGACACAATAAAAAGTCCTTTAAAACCGAAGGACACATTCAGACTCTAAAAAGAATGCCATTCCACACTTAAAGGGCAACAATCTTGCACAAAATCACTAGATATTTTCCTTTCCTCCTAATCCTTCTCTAACCCATGGCAGAAGGTAGAATGTCAGCACCTTAAAAATGTTAGGTAAAGGCACTGGTTTCCTCATTTCCAATCACTTTAATTGAATGTGTAGTGTGTATAGAGAACTGTAATTCTGTCCAGAGGTTGCTTGTCAAGCCATGTTTTTATTGTAATTACTTGATTTGTTCAGCTTTAATCGTATTTACTTTTGAAGGTCAGCTGCCCTGCTCAGACATGGCTAGTTGAAGTAGGGAAAAATATGTAACACCCACAGGCAGAAAGCCTAAAAGAGAGGAAGGGTTGGGGGTTGGGAGGAGTGCAGTCCTCCTATTTGGACCAAAAAACCAAGGTAAAATTGTCACTTACAAATTACTGTAAATTGACAGATCACATTATTTGATACTAACTTGTAACTCTGGGAGAAGAAAGCTTATTGCTCTACTTTGAAGATTTAATTACTTTATTCTCATTGGATGCCAATGATAATGAAATTATTCACAATTAACACATAGGAAAAAAAGTTGAGAAAATGGACAGCACCTCTCCTTTCCCTCGTTTCTCCATTAGAAAACTTACTTTCAGTCAATTTTCCATCATATTTCTAGGTATGGTGAAAACTTTCTCAAAGTTTGGCTCTTGGTTAAACTTTGCTGAGGAACAGGAATTTTAACATTATGATTCCAACTCATACCACAGATCTTCAGGATATTATCACAATCATTCAACAGCAATTACAAACACTTATGAGGTGATGGGAGTTAAAACTAAACTTATCATGGTGATCACTTTGCTGCATATATATGTCAAGTTGTTATGCTATCCACCTTAAACTTCTACAGTGCTGTGTGTCAATAAAACAAAAAAAGAACCCACAAAAATTCCAGATACCTTAGCTTCTGATGTGTTGACATAAAATTAAAACAGAGCAAACTATTTGATGACGTCTTGAAATTTTTACCACCAAGGAACCACTAAGCTAGTGGCCTCATTCTGGTACTAATCTCAATATTAATAGAATGAAGAAAAAGAAAAAGGATAGTAAGATAAAAGGAATTAGTCTTACATAGCACATTGTAACTAGTATGTAAGAACCTGCAGCAGGATCAAAAAGGAAGCATCTCAAGCAATCAGACACCTTTTCTACAAGAAAACAAGAAGGTATCCCCCAGAATTGTAACCCAAAGAGAAAACAACGTATTTCAAGACAAAACTAGCCACAATGACATTCCAGTTATCTCTTCCTGTGTAACAAATAACCCCCAAACTCAGCAGGGAAAACACCCACAGTCACTTCACTATGTATTTTATAGTTTGAGGAGCTGGTTAGGCTCAATGAGCTGGTCCAGGTACTCTCACACTTTTGCACTCTGACAATGACTGGCCCTAGAGCTATGTCAAGAAAAGCCATCCTGCTCACAAGTCTGGGACCTGAGCAGGGGCTGTCAGCGAGAGCAGCTACGTATGACGTTCACATATGGCTTGGGCTTCCTCGCGCGGTCACAGGGTTCTAAGAGCAAGCATCTCAAGAGAACCAGGCAGAAGCTGCATTGTTTTTTACGACCTAGCCTCAGAAATCACAGGGCCAAAGAGTGTCACTTCTACTACAGTCACATTCTTACCCTTACAAGAGAAGAAACAAGGATCCCACTTCTCTGTGGGAGAAGCATCGACATCACATTGCAAGAAGAGCATGTGCTTGAGGTGGTCGTGGCGCAACCATCCTGGGTAACACACTACCACCTGTCATCCTCTGAAGGCTGATCAGGACTGAAGTAACTTTCTATCAGACAGTCCAAATGGGCATTGACTGAAGGCTGCAGGTGGCACTTTAACAGCTGAGTAAACAACTGTAATGTTCCACGAGTACTTAGGAACTTGGGAAAATATTATATATATATATATATACACACACACACACACACATATATACACACACACATATATACATAATAGACATGCATATGTGTCTATATACAATTACATTTTTAGCCTTACTAAGGACTTTGTATTCTTCTATTTTTTTCCTTTTAATTCTGACAGACTTTGATTTGTTCATTTTGATGCTACTTTACTGGATACACGTAAGTTCTTGATATTTCTATCTGCTTAGTATTTTCTTCCTTTATCCCAATTCATTCATTCGACCTGAAAGTCCTTTATCTGATATTCATCACCGCTATGGTAGCTTACCTTTTAGTAGCACATATCTGTTTTAACTACTTCTACTTCTTTGATTTCAAATATTTTAGGTAGTTCTGTTTCAAGCGTGTCTCTTTTAAGAGCACAGAGCTGGATTTCTTAAGTCCTGTTTAACATCTAAGCAAATATTCATTCTTTTAAATAGTGAGTTTAGCTCCTTCTGATTTATTGTGATTATGGTGTGTTTGATCTTCTCTTTACTATTTGTTTTTCTGTTTTCTAAATTTTTTGTTTATTCTTTTTTCCCTCCCCTGGTTCAGAACCTAGAGATTACATTTTTATTGTTTAAACTGTTAGTGTTAAATGTTTCACATACAGTTAGTTATATGTAAAAATTTTTAGAAAAAGTCTAAAATTATTTTGCACTTCTATTCTCTTACAATATATAAATGGAATTAGCCAGCCTGAATTTCCAGTTAGCTTATTTCCAATTACTAGCATCAAACTTCTAATCAACATTTTTGTCTTTTTAACTCCAACATTTATGTTGAAATGTTAATAGTTCTAAATTTATTAAAACTTCTGATTTCATTTTTTTATAGACTTCCATACCTACTACTTTGAATGTAATCTTTTTTTCCTCTCTAATAATCTTAACTATTTTTTCTCAATGTTATTTTATTACCAAATATCTGGAGATGGATTTACTTTTATTCAAACTATTTGATTCTCAAAATGCTCTTACCATTTGAGGATTCTTATCTTCATCAATTCTGAAAAAATTCCACTTAGGATCTCCATAAATACTGATATTCTGATGTTTTCCCATACTCTCTTCTTCTAAATATCCTATTTAATAACAAAGATTACAGGCTTTCGATTCTGACAACTATGTTCATTTCTGCCTTTTTTTTTTTTTTTTGCTTGTATATCTTAGTTTTCTCATCATTTATCAGAATGCTTCTAGGTTACTGGCATGTCCCCTCAAAATCTCTTTTTGAATAGCCATATCCTATAACATAGACGCCAACTTGATTTAGTATTCAAGACCCTATATATAATATGGCTCAACTAAAACTGTTAAACCTAACTTTCCACTTATCTAATATTCAGAATCTCAGCTCAAATCAAATTGACCTACTCACTGTATTCTGAATTTACCATAGGATTTTCCACAGCCACACACTTTTGAAAGTTGATTTCCCCTCACAGAAATACTCTACTTCACTTATAGGAATCTTACCATTCACTGCTGCCTTTTCCATGAAGAAAACCTGTAATTTTTGCCTACTCTGAATTCCTTTAAGAATTGCATGTTGTTACATAATGAATATAATGCAGGGTGTTGAAGTTTGAAGACTGTAGATCCAGACTGCTTACATCTGAATCCCAGCTCTCCCACTTGTGAGATATATTACCTTAAAAAAGTTATCTAACTTGTGTGTGTCTTTCTTTCTAAATCTGTAAAATGGGATTAAGAAAAGTATCTACTTTTTGGGGTTATTGTGAGGGTTAACAAATTAACATAAGTAGAAGTCTCTTAGAGCAGTTGTTAGCATGTACTACATACCATTTAGCATTGGTCTGTTTTCTGATATTTTTCACTGCATTGAAAATTCTTGTCTGCCACATTTTGTTTGAAGGATGAAAGAAAGGACTAAAGCAAAATCCTGATTATTTTTGTACAAGAAAATTCTCATGGACAGAAACACTACAATATTTTTTTTTAGTCAATACATGTTTGAATTCATCATCTTGCTCACATGCTTTAAATTCAGAGAATAATCCAATGACCCTCTCTTGTACCAATCTGGAGGGGAAATTTCTATGAAAAATTTTCCTTGGTGAAAATTTGCTAGTGAACTGGGTATCATTCTGTAAAGAAAGTCCAAAACAATATTTTTAATATTTCATGCCAGTTACAAAAAATTCTGAATGTTTACAATTAAGAAATTTTAAAACAATTAAGATAAAAATGAATTAAATTTTTAACAGTTTCCAGGAACTTCAATTTTTATATTGGATTCCACTATTAGGGGTACATTCTAATTGACACATAGCTTCTGCTTCAACATGGTATTTCCCAGTGGTATTTTTATTTCTAAATTCCCATTTTCTCTATTAAATACTCAAACCAATGTTATTTGCATCAAATATTGCACTGTCCTTGGAGATTTGTTTGCGGGCCCTTCTACTTTAGCAACTCTCTACTCCATTGATCTTATGAATTTAACCCTTAAGTCAAACAACTTGTCAAAGACATTCTGGGATAAAATGTAATAGTAATGACAAATAGTTTGAAATATTCAACACTTGAAACTTTTTTGTCTTTTTCCCCCTCAAATGTATAAAACAAGCAAACATACTTAAAACAACAGTAAAAAGTCATTGTACTAAACAGTCAACAGCTGGTAGAAAATTGAATTGAACTTTGTCCAGACACAATAGAAAAAGGAAATGAAAGGCTTCAAATTGCTTATAGCAGGCCAGAGTAAATCCAACTGCTTTTTGGGGTCATTAAAACATCTTGAACAATTTTCCAAAGATTTTTGGTTCAAGAAGCCCAAAAAGATTTTGGCCAAGCACTACTTTCCTCTTATTGTATTTCATAAGAAACTTAATCCATATGTTTCTGATTCATTTATATTTTAGTCATCAAACAGCTCTTGTGCAAGAGCTATCTGATTTCTAAGAAATCATTTGAGCCTTTTATAGAAGTTGGCTTGTTTTCTTTGAAGTACGTTTTGCAAAACTAAAAATACTTGACTTGTTCTGAACTGCACTTTTAAGTTCCTGTACAATCATAGAACCTTACATATTAAATGAAATCTATCCCAACATCCAACCCAAAGTAGAATACCTCTTACAAATCTTTGGCAGGTAAAATTATGGTTGCTTCTTTATCATTTTCAAAGATAGGGAACTCATTATTTCAGAGAAAATCTTATCCCATCAAGTCTCATCTTTTCCTTTCTTCTGTCACAAGTTTGGCATTTATAATATATGGCTAAGTGTGGTAGCATGTGTGTATCTCTGTATGTGTATGATTTAGTCCTCATTCTCGAGTGCCTCCTTGTCCCTTAATGCTACCTTCTCTTCATTTTGATAATTTGGGGATTTACCTGATATAGAGAAACTACAGTAAGTTGGAAACACTAGTTTGTCTCAGAAAACCTTCATTTAATTTTTTTATTTAAATATGTAATAGACCTAGATACAGATGTTACATAAATATTTCCACTTAATCCATATTACACCCTATAAGAAAATACTGCTGCCCCAATTTTTGAATGGGGAAACTAAATTTCAGAGAACTGGTTAATTTTAAGGAGGTCACAACGAGACAGGAGGGAAGGGGGCATGGCACAGCCACTTAAGAAATGACAGTAATTTAACACCAAAATGGAAGATTCACTTCCAGTTGGCCCTGAGGATTAAGCTGGCAGGATGTTTGACTTCTAGTAGACCCTGAGCTTCATTATACGCTCACTGTAACAGTGTGATAAATAACATGCCTGCAGGTGCCATGACAGGCCCAAGGCTAACCACAAAAGGTCAAAGAATGGGCAGTGGCCCAATTCCTGGGAATCCCAGCCCCTTCCCCAGGGTAGTTGGAATGGTCCCACCTACAAGCGTGTGAAGCTACTGAGCCTATAAAAACTGGCAACAAGACACCTAGCAGCCCCTTTTTTTTCATTCCCTCCTCTTCCGGAGAGGGCCCGCACTCTGTCTGTGGAGTGTGTACCTACTTTTACTTTAACCTGAGCACCCAATTCCCACACCTCTATCCTTGCCTTTCTCTTGCCTTACACTCTGTGCAGTATGTATCACTCTAAATAAATCTTCACTCAACCGTGGTTCACACTTGAATTCTTTCCTATATGAAGCCAAGGACCCACACCTGGTGGGGCATGTCCCAGGGGCTCCACTAACACATGGGACACGGCACTCCTCACGCCCCACATCTGTTTTCCTGCATCAACAGGACTGTTTAGTAGCTCTTGCATTCAAACCCAAGTCTTGCTGATTCCAAAGCCATGGCTCTTCTACATTAAACTGAATTCCCATTAAAACTTACTGTAAGGTCTCTGTTTTCCAGAATGAGGTCTAACAAAACAGACTGAGTTTTACACACTTATATATTTAACTGCTTCAGCACTAATTACGTATTAGGTCGTGTCACATGAGAGCACTATTTTTGTCAGTCAAAAATGTTCAATGTCTACAATTTTTTATGACCCAGGTTAATATACAGATATCCTTGACTCCATGTGTTTGCCTTAAATTTTACAGCAGAAAATTTCTGGTAGCACATACATAAGCTCAGCGGGCCAACGTATTAAAAAGTGTTTTCTTAAAAAGTTAAAGAGAAGAAATAATAGACCTTCATTCAATTGTAAACAAACAGATTTTAGGGCCAGGGACTGGCCCAGGGACTCATCCCCACCCTACCGCCCCCTTCCCGCCCCTCTCCCTCTGGCCGTCTCCTCCACCTTCCTACCCGCCTCCCCTTCCCACCACACGCCTGCCAACTCTGCGGTTACTAAAATCACTGAAATCCGAGGATGCCCAAGTACCTCAAACAAGATGACGCACCAACTTCAGCCCAACCCGCCGCACGGGAAGCGCAACCTCGCGTGGGAAGAGGGAACCTCGCGAGGAAGAGGGAAGCTCGCGCGGGAAGACGGAACCTACCGAGGGAAGAGGGAACGTAGTGCGGGAAGAGGGAACCTCGCGCGGGAAGAGGGAACCTCGCGCGGGAAGAGGGAACCTCGCGCGGGAAGAGGGAACCTCGCGCGGGAAGAGGGAACCTCGCGCGGGAAGAGGGAACCTCGCGCGGGAAGAGGGAACCTCGCGCGGGAAGAGGGAACCTCGCGCGGGAAGAGGGAACCTCGCGCGGGAAGAGGGAACCTCGCGCGGGAAGAGGGAACCTGGGACCAGCTGGAGGCGGGTGGCTGTACCTTAGAATGTAAGTACTCAACCAAAGAGCTAATCAAACTCAAGTGCAAATGATTAGCTGATGCCAAACCTTGTAATCCTTTCTCCTCTAAATTCACTGTATTTATTCAGGACCAACTGTGTGCCAAGCTCTGTGCCTGGTCCTTGAGATACAAACATGAGGAAGTCAGTGTCCCTCTTTCAAAGAGCTTTCGATAATTTTGATAGAGGTTATTCTCTCTCACTTCCTGACTCTAGTTCTTCCTTCCTTTTTTTTTTTTTTTAAACTCTCTTAATTGTCTTAATTCTTGGGTGACCCAATAATTTCCTAGATGAAAATATGACTCAGCTTCTTAAAATATATACCTATATATCTATATATATCTATATATATCTATAATATTCTTGTTTTCTGTTTTCATGAGGGCAGCAAAGTCTGTCTGGCAGAAAGCATCCTCCTTACAACTCTGAATGCCAGTTTCAAAGTTAAGTATATATTATTGCTCAAGTTATCTGATTAATCAACAGAACTTTAGGTTGTTTTTAGACAAGTAATACCATTTTCCATCCTTATAATGAAGTTTTCAAACAAAATATCTGAGTATTAGAATGTTTAAAAAATAAGAAGCACTAGATTATACTGCCAGCTATAATTAATAAAAAATTGATGTTTAAAAGTAATTTAATCGTACCATTCACTCAACATTTATTGAGTGCTTACTTTATTAGGAACAGAAGAAAGTTACAATATAAATTTAGAGTCAATCAAAGAGCCACTTTTAGGCAGAAGAATTGGATAATAAAGAAAATAAGCAACATAATGTATGCATAAGAAATATGCTTGTAGTGGTAGATTTGATTAGGGAAATGAGCTTTGTGATGAACAACAGAAACAGTTATAGTTGAAGGAAGAATAGTTTATAGCTTGGCAAAATGCAGAGGTAGTACATTTTGGTAAGATAAATAAAAATTATCATGTGGGAGTAGATGTATTTTCTAGGCAAGGAATATAGATTGAGGTTTTGCAAGAGACTGAAATCAAACATGCCAACAGGAATTATGGAATCAAAAACTATAGAGTAGAAAGTGCTTTAGAGATTACCTCATCCAGACATTATGAATTTACAGAGAATTAAATAAAAGCTCCAGGGTTCCCAAGTAGTTGTTCATATAGCTGGTACTGGATTCCATGAGCCAGAAGTCCAAATTCAATATTTTTTTTTCATTTTCCATTTATGTGATTTATGTTGGCTTGTTCAGTGTATGTTGGAGGGAATAGAAGCTGAGGGCAAAATGGAGGCTTTGACAATTTACACCACAACTGTATTCTGCAGTGAATTCCAAATCATGGTGCTATCTATATGATGCATTGACTAGATACACAAAATTCTTGAAGTAGAAATCTGCCCATGAATGTAAAAGTAATGCATTACCCATTCATTAAAAAGCTTCTATTTAAAAGGAAAATCCAAAGTGAAATTTCACAAGTAAACTCATAGTGTAGTAAATTATGAGTTTAACTGGAAATCAAAATATTTGATTGTGGATCAAACAACTTTAATATCCAGGCAAGAAAAAACTTGAAGCTGGGTGGAGTAAGTTAAAAAGTTTGGCGATGGTTATGTTATTGATTTTGAGTATTAAATATAGCTCATGTGCATGAGTATATATAATATAATCTTAAACCAAATCAAAGGCAGTCTTATTTGTGAGACTGTAATTACTGTTCTTTTAATTTATGATATCAGGGTGCCAAAACTCATTAAAAAAAAACCATATAGAAGGATCATCATTTGGAAGCTTTGCAAAAGATGCCATTAGAACTATCACAACTGGTTTTAGACTTAGGGCAGGGAGTTAAAAGTTGAACAAGTTCTCACAGGATCTTAGAGCTGGTGTGTTTTTTTAATTCTTCCATGGATAAGGAAAGAGTTAAGAAATAGTACCGTAACAAGAAAGTCAGGTGAAAAATTAGTTTTATGTATAAATTGTTAAAATCCCATAGAATAGCCTCCTGCTTTATAGTTTTCTTTTCTTGAAATGTATATGTCCTTATTTTAAAATATTTATTTTTCAATAAAATTAAACATGTTGCAAGTTTCTCTATAGTCATGGCATAAGACTTATTTGAGACAATTTATAAATTGTGGAGGAAATTAAAGCATAAAGATTGTGGAGAGCTATATTTCTTTTTTATTGAGTTATAATTAACATGATTTTGTATTCATTTCATCTATATTTCTTTATAGTTACTATTTATAAACCTCAAATATAAAATCTCAGAAGCTTAGAATCCAGTGAAAAGAGGAAATAAAAAGAAATAGGAAAAATTAAAGAAAAGTAAATTTCTTTAAAATAATTATATTTTATTAGGGACATGGAGACAAAATGGGAGAAAAATCCAACTTCTGGAGTATAATTGAAACCTTTTGCTTTATATGAGGATAATTGAAGCCCAAACTCTAGAGATAAGTCATTGGCTATATCTAGGCTAGAACCCAGGCTTCAAAATCCAGATTCTGGAGCTCTTTTCTCATCACAAGTCTTTCTGCTAACATGTCAACAGTGAATTTCAATAACAACAACAATAATATGATTTGCTCTTACAAATACAGTGCAGATAGGTAGTTGCAACTAGAGTATATAGTCCTTTCAGGCAGCTATAAAGACCAGAGGATCATTTTAATCTGGTATATTTGTATACACCCTGATTATTACAAGTAGTAGGCTTTGCCAAAATTTGCATTCTTACTAAGAGCTTTTACATATATTATTGCCTTATATCCTTTCAGTGACCCTGTAAAAACAGTCAAATAATAGTGAATGTCAGAGAAGCTTTCCTCTAAGATTACAGTGTTGGTAAATAGCAAAGTGAGAACGTGAACTCAGATCTTTTAGTGTTGTAGCCACAAAACTGTAGGATAGGTGACCAGAGAAACAGAGCATAAGAACTCTTAATATTGTTTATTATCATTGTCTATGCAATTCTATCACTACAGTGCAGAGAATAAGGAAAAAAAAATCTCCTCATCCATCCCCCCTGCAAAAAAGAAAAAAGTCATCTTCCCAATTTTAATAGGCAAACACAAGTCTGGAGTCATATTTTTAAATTGAAATGCATAATTAATAAAATATAAATGTATTGACACCAAAGTCACTCCAATCTGGATGTAAATGCCTAATTGTAGTATGTATGTGAGTGGTCACGGATTCTTACCTGTGCAGTAGAAGTATTAAAGGGATCAGGCTGGCTTCTGTGTGGGCAGGGGCCTCACATCTGAAGGTGGTTTGTCAGTGTGACACACGTGATGCACGTGGGGGTGCTCAGGCTGAGCCTGTTCTCCCAACTCAAGGTTCAGAGTGACTTCCACTGCAAACACTTCCCAGCATGACAAATAAAATACTAATATTATCTATTTTTTTCATTTAAGATGTATTACATTTAATTGTATAGGACATTTACATAGAACTGGTATGTTTATGTAGTTCCTCCAATTATAGTCTTCTTTTGAAATGTTGTTCCAAACTCAAGAACCCCAGGAAGTCATGTGAGAGGCACCTTATGCAAAAATGGCAAGAAAACTTGAATTCTGACCAAACAGTATTTACCCAATTAAGTATGGATGATAACGGGTGCTGCATTAAGTATCTTTTTAAATTACAAAGTATTTCTCTTTTATTTTTGTTTGAGCATGTAAATCCCATATCATGCAGCTCTATTTTCCAGTTCTATGAGAGAATTGGCATACAGTACTGTATAAGTTTAAGATGTACAGCATAATGATTTAACTTAAATATATTGTGAAGTGATTACCACAATAAGCTTCGCTAATATCCATCACCTCATATAGACACAAAATAAACAAAATACTTTTTCTTGTGATGAGAACTCTGAGTACCTACTTTCCTAATAACTCATGTATCTCCACAGCAGTGTAATTATAGTTATCCTGTACTAAGTATCACTTAGTTCCTGATTCTTAAAATATGAGTCTCATGTTAATTATGTTTTCAGCTAGTACTTTATGTGATGTGGTATTTTCTTGTATTTCTTCCTCCGAGGGAGGACTGTGTCTCAGGAGGTCCTCTTACTGTCCTGTTCATGTATCACTGTGCAGGTGACAGACTGTACCACTCTGATTCTCTCCACCGTGACAGTGTACAACATCGGTTTTTAAAAAGTTCCTTTATTCTGCTTTAAGTATTCCCTTTATTCTTTCTCTTTGTGTCTCTTTTATATTTTTAATATTTGCATTTTTGGTTATAAACCTTTAGTTCGAGTTTGCTGTGCTCAATCCCATGATTCCCTGTTCAGCTTTCTCCATTCTGTCAGGTTAAACTACTTTGATTCTGTTCGGAGACATGGAAAGATGACAAGTTTAGGTGATACAGATGATATTACTGCTATATATTTTCTTAATAGATGTTAAGAATATGTCCCCTCCAACTCAAGACTTGGACAGTTAACTGTAGGACTTATTTTGAGATTCTTCTACAAGAAGGAAAATCTACTCACTCCCACTAGAAGAGTTTGTGTGTGAAGTGCTCTTATGCAACTAACATCATGTGGGAAGAAAGGATTAGGAACATCATAATAGGCACAAAAATAGGGCCAATTTTCACATTACACAGCTAAATTGGAAAGGAAGGAAATAAAGACATCAGTGGATGAAATTAATGTAATTGGAGAATACTGTAGTCAAAGTAGTTTGTTTGCTCTAATCTTATACACAATATAAAAATGTTGTTGCAAATGGACCCCAGCTGCAAGTAATCACAGTCAGAGGCTAAACGGATTCAACAGTGCTGATCTGGTAGAGAGGCTATGCCCCTGCCGCCTGTCTTGGAGGAAAATAGAAAATCAACAGTCTCGGGATTAATACATGAAAAATGTGCTCCAGCTCCGCGAAGTTCGTATACCCAAGCTGAGGACTGAAATAATGAAAAAGAGATGTTTCCAGCTCCACAGTTACTTTATTTTTAAATTATTCTTTATGGAAACAGTGTAGATGCCAACTGTACATCTATGATAAATGCATCATCATATAAGCTGTTTAAGTGCGAAAGGCCTTTTAAGTGTGTGTTTATACCAAATGGAGATGAGAGTCAGCCCCTCAGTGTCTTATATGCCGTATGTGGACTCAGATATTTTATCTTTAAACATTGCTTATTTTCTGTCAAAGGTTAAAGACCAACACACACACACACACACACACACACACACACACACACACACACACTGATTTCAAGAGGAGAGTGTCTTACAGGTATGCCCCTACTGCTTTAAGTACAGAATATTGTATTTGGTTAAGAACTGATTACTCTCAGTTGTGAGCATTCTATAAGGAAATGATAAAATCCATTCTCATTATATTAAAACCTGTCTCCCAGGAGAGGTCTTCACATGAGAGTGGAGAGTGTATCCTGCCAATAACGGGATACTCACAAATCCCTTCGAATACTTTTTCCTGATGGAATGAGGCGAGTACTTGAAACCCAGGGTAAGCAACCCTCAGCTTCCTGGGTCGCTGTTTTGTTCTGATACTTGTGGAGGAATTTCAGTAATGCAAAACATTTTACTATTGAAGTAAATACAGGGTGCCAACTTTGCATGGATATAAAATATAACGTAAAACTTATGTTATCTTTTTAGGGTTATTTACCTTCAGAATTCTTGGTGGTAGAAGCTTATTCTTACCTGCATCCAAACAACCTGTGTACAAGTTGTTCTCTATCACGTCAGCCTCTGTTTTCTTCATAGAACTTCTCACAATTTGAAATTGTCTTGATACTTGGATTACTCATTTATTTCCTGTCCCATTCCAGAATGCAGAATTTGTGGAAGCTGTGTTCTCGTCGGTCTTGGTCACATCTGTTTGACACGTGCCTGTGTCAGAGCATCGTCAGTTGTTCAGTATATATTTGTTGAATAAATTAGTGGATTTTTAAATTTGAAAATTATTGACCTAGTATATTCCAGGCACACTTCTAAGTGATTTGCTAGGACTCATAAACTGTTCTGAAATGATTTCCGTTTTTACGAAAATGACTTAAGAACCTGATAGATTAAATAATTTATCCTAAAACACAGACATGACCGTTATTTTCTCAACCTACCCCTCTGTTCTCTTCAGAATTAAGTTTTACAAAGATGAGTTGACCTAATAATGATGCAGTGGTTAAAAACATGAGCTTTAATGTCAGTGTGACAATATCAAACTGGATCTGCCTCCTTCTAAACTTGACCGTAAGTGAGTTAGTAAATCTCTGTATCCCAACCTCCCCAAAATGGACGTAATAATTCCTAATTCTTTGAGTTGTGAGAACTGATGAGATAACATATGCAACGAAGTTATTACAGTGCCTGGCACAGAAGAAGTTGACCCAGATAGTAGCTCCTCTTTTTACTTGTTTGAGTGAATTTTCAAGTGAGGATGGGACCAAAGCTGGACCAAAAATAGAGCCATAGATAAGCTTGATCCATGTGTGAGAAGTATGGGTGGTTCTGTGAAAGGTGCCCTCCAGTAATATGCAGAGTCTGTGCTAAACATCTTGTTTAACTGTTCATGTATTAAAATATTAAAAACGTTAATGTGCTCCATTTAAAATTAAAGCAACATTATAAGACTAATATACTTTCCAGGGTAAACATTATCTAGTAGAAAAGTTCTTTACATCATAAGATCTTTACATTATAAAATCTTTCATTGCCAATTTCTTTTAAGATACTCTCCCAGAACTTTTATATCCTACTTGAAATAATAAAGAGAAGGCATTAATTGTACAAAATTAGCAACTCATCATTTAAAATGTAAATAGATAAAAGTAGCATTAAAATTCTGTTAAATAAGAAACCTGATTTATAGAAGATAGAGATAACTTGAGACTTCAAATACTGTTTTGTGTATGGATAAAACAGTGTAACATTAACAAGTATGCAACACTCAGCTCATCAGAACTCAGCTTTTTTTTTTTTAATTGAAGTATAGTCTGTTATAATATGTCAATTTCTGGTATATAGCATAATGTCCCAGTCATGTATATATGTACACACACACACACACGTATTTGTTTTCATATTCTTTTTCATTAAAGGTTATTACAGGATATTGAAAATAGTTCCCTGTGCTATACAGAAGAAATTTGTTTTTTGTCTATTTTTATATATAGTGGTTAACATTTGCAAATCTCAAACTCCCAAATTTATCCCTTCCCACCCCCTTTCCCCTGGTAACCATAAGATTGTTTACTATGCCTGCGAGTCTGTTTCTATTTTGTACATGAGAACTCAACTTCTAATATGAGACAATTCTCAAATTCCTAATAACAGCCTTCAGTATTTCCTGATTTGGGGTTTCTTATTCTAAAAGGATTATGATGAATTCTGTACTGCTTGTAAATAAATCCAATTTTATTTTAAGTAATATACCAAGAAGCAACCTTATAAGCATGGGCAAAGATCTAAAGTGTTGTGTTTTGAATCAGGAGCTGTCCATGGCCTGGAGTGATAGAGGACCTGGGTCATGTTGCCACTTTAATATTTGGACAAAATTTGTCAAAAAGACAAAAAAGTATGAGAGTATGTTCTGTTACAGAGTCCAAGACGTTTACGTGTAGGATGTTTCCATACGTCTCCCCTCCAAAACAGTTAATTTGGAGTGGGTTTGCTTTATAGTATGATACAGATTATGTCTTATATACTAGCTCAGTCAGACCTAGCAATTTGAAAGCACGTAAGAAAGAAAAATAAAATCAGTGCTTTAAAGCTGGGAAATGACATTAGCTCCTCCAGTGTAAAGTTTATAAAATAAATTACAATTTAAATAGGGAAATGACTTCAGTTTGGGTGTTTTGTCACTCAAATCTTTTTGAACTTATAAATTACTTTTTAAATTATGTCTTTTTGCTTACAATGAACTGTCAAGAGAGAGGTTAACCTGTTTAAAGATGTAGAAGGATGGCAGCAATAAGAAAAACAGAAAGGAAAATGGGATAAACAGAGTGGACTCTTTGTGGTCCCGCCACTGGACAGAATGTATTGAACAGTAAATCTCTGTAGGAACAAGAACGAACCTGAATTCTTAAAACTTTCATAGTCCTATATTTTGTGTCTACTTTCTTTATCATTAGATTCTGGAAGCCATTCCCTAATACTTAGCACTTTGTCTCCACTTAAAAGTAAGTATCAGCATCAAGAAAAATAAGAACTAAGATTATGCCACCTCGTCAGGTGTCACTGAGCAAGTGCCTCTTACTTTTCACAGCTGTGAAATGGGGCTATAACATCTAGCTTGTAAGGTTGTTTTATATATAAGCTGATGATTGTAAAACACTGTATAAATGCTAATTGCCCTGTATTAGCGTCGGAGGTTTTGTAGTTGTACCTGCATCTGGCCAAAGAGAGATCCCTTTCATGGTTTTGAGTAGCCAAATTCATTCACTACCCCTCTGGGAACCATGCTGGAATTTCAGGGTTGGTTGGTGGAGGTATAATGTGGCTGTGCTAATCTGGTTTTGAAAGGGATTTCACTACAACTCATGTGAGCTACGGTTACAGCACTGCTAAAACATGTTTATATTCCATTTGTGACTATAAAGCCTAATTTGTAGAATGAGTACAGTATTTTGACTCCAAAGAGGAGACCTGATGAGTTTCCAAGTGGGATGTAATGAAGTCTTGAGTTTTTTATCCTGAATTATCACTAGTTAATAAGCATAAATGATAAAATTACTCAACTCATGAAGAACAAGTATAGTATTTTCGTGCCTCCAAGTGATATGATAGCTGTTATTGGTCGTATAGGAATTTTTAAAGTTTAAATGAAGTCTCAAAATTCTTGGCTGAAAGCAAAAGATTGTGTCCCATACATAAAGTAATATGGAGAATGAGAAATTGTGGTTATGTGTGAAAAAGAATTTTGAAAGAGATCTTCAGAAGAATTTCTGTGTACTCTGCAGTGAATAACAGAAAGACATTTACCTTAAAGAGAAAGAAAAATTTGGAACTTTAAGATTCTTAATAGGAAAAAGTATAACTAGCAGTTAGTACGTTACAATCTGTCAAATAAGATTGTCTCAACCTGTCTAGGCAGAAGCAAACTTGTATTTCAAGAAGATAGTTAAAAATAATAGGAAAATGCAATCTGTGGGCGTTTTTATATATACCTGTATCCAAAATATAGAGTTCTATGGTATGATCACTGGATGCGATTCTGAATAATGAGGTTGTGTTCCAAAACTCCTTTGTTTAATTCTGTGGTTTTGAAACTTGCCTTACCATCCATGTTTCCACTTGTTCTCACTTGCCTGGGTACTGTGGACAAGTAAGAGAAGCTTTGTGCCATCTAAGTGGCAGGTCACATAGCTAATCTAAAATCATTTCAGTATGATTTATTGATACCACTTAGTACTATTGATCCAAAATTAATTGCTCCGAATTTACTTCTGGTAGATTAATGTATTTCTATGTTGCTAATGACTGAAAATACACGTACATGAATCATCTGCAGTTTCCATGAGCAAAATAAACTTTTGCTTCAGCAACTAGATAGTGTAAAATAATCCTTTATTTCGTATTTCCCTCCTTCATATAGAATGAGACAATATATATTTCTGTGTTTCATCAGTAATTTCCTTGTATTTAGAAATTCTATGATCTTCCGACCACATAACGTATTTTTCATGCAAATTAGGAGTCTCCAAAAGTTCTACTTGAGGAGAAGCATCACCACTGGCTTGAGCAAAACTTGAATCAGTTGGGAGTTGAAATGTTAAATGTATACATAACTCTTAATATATACATAATGTAAATTGAATATTTCCTTGGTTAACTTGTCTAAATTTCTTGAACCTGTGGTTTCAAAACCTAGAATATTCTTTCTGTAAATGCAGAAATCTTACACAGTTAAGACTCTAAAATCTGGTGTAGCCATAGTCTGCTAGATACCAGTGACCACAAATTGCTTTTTTTTGAAATTCATATGTATATAATCTATTTTATTTATTACTTGTTCAGTAAGTATTATGGAGTATAAGATTAATCCAGGGTAAAATTATCTCTTCAGTTTTGAAAGATCAATAATGAAATTAATCTCAACTTTTAAGTTATCTGTTTTTATGTATTATATTATTCCTTACAATTATCAATATATAATGTGTCTTAGATATATGGTTTACATATAAAAGACTTTGCCAAGCTATTGAAATGCTTATTTTATTAAAAATGTACACTGTGTTTTGTATCAGTCACTGTTATTTTTAAGGCTTTATAAATCCAGATCCTCAGTCCCTTATCTGAAATTCTTGGTGCTGGATACGTTTTGAAATTCTGATGTATTTTTTATATTTTATAAGGGTAATGCAGAACATACACTGTATATTACAAAACACCTTCATAGAGGTCTGGGGCAATAGCCTTTTATTAGGCACATTTTAATATACCTAAAGGAAAAGTCTGAATAAAGACTAAAAAATATTTTTTGGCATCAAGTCAAGTAATTCTGCTGCTAAATTAATTCATATCAGGTAAGATCTGGCTGTCAAATTCATAAATTCATATATATACATATATGTGTGTATTTATAGGGGAGAATATAATGTATGTATGTCTATATGTACACATACATGTGTGAACTTATTGGGTTGTTTTTTTTCTTTTAATTTAAGGGAATATAAATCTGTATTTTAGTTCTCCATATTGATACAAATCACAGTAAAGACATATCAGGTATCTAAGAGAGTGATTATGTATTTCCATAAACCATCAAGGAGTAACTTGATAAGAGGGGACAGGATTGACTGTAAATAGCCCCTGTAATTTTTTGGCTAACAGTTTTATCACAGAGATGCTCTGAGAAACGAGGTGTTTGGTAGGGGTTCATAAAAACAGGATTTTACTGAGAGAAAATCCATGTCCTCTTTTAACTCTATTGATGTGTTCTGAGTTGGCTGTTGACTGCTAATCCCGCCCTTTCTCTGCAAGGCTGCCTGAGTCCATCCCGTGACTTGGATAACCCTTCTGCGCAGTGGCACTATCACTTCAGCGCGTTCAGAAGGTAGTAATTGCAAATTCTTGCAGGCTCAGAATTTTATAGCTGAGATAAAAACCAGAAATATTTTAGTCCAAATGCAGACTTTTCTAGTCTAGAACTGTGGTCCTAAAGGTGGAATGAGAGAGTACGTTTTAAGATTTCGAGTTTTGAAGCGTGAAGGTTTGAAG
This sequence comes from Camelus dromedarius, assembly GCF_036321535.1. Taxonomy (NCBI): domain Eukaryota; kingdom Metazoa; phylum Chordata; class Mammalia; order Artiodactyla; family Camelidae; genus Camelus; species Camelus dromedarius. Next base: position 5,629,755 of record NC_087454.1, on the reverse strand, counting down.
CTCGGCTAGCTCCCTTAACTGTCTGTGACACTCTGGACATGTGTCTTAAAGTCTCTAAACCTGGGTAACTTTTAAAAGGGAGATGGCACTACATACCTCAGAGGGGGACTGCGATGATCAAATGAGATCGTGGAAGGGAAAAAAGTGTCTGACGCACAGCAGACTGTGTAAATTGAGGACTGTTACTGTAATTTTTAATAGAAAGTTCCATGTTCCCATGAAGTGACAGAATTGTGGTCATAACTCAAGCTTCTTGACTTTTAGTCCGTTACTCTTTTTACCATTCCATATTATCTTACATTTATCTGGTGATAAAGAATCATATAGTAATGTACAGTTTTAATTGCTAGATGAAAGATGCAGTTTTCTTGAGTTCATACAAACCTCCAAAACTATAAGCATATTTTTTTAAAAGCCTAATAAATATATTACAGGAAAAGAAAAAGTAATGCAGCTTAAAAAAAAATTCTGGACAGCCTACAAAGTAGCATATAAAAATAAAGGGAAAAATTATAGTTTATTTCATTCTAGCAGACTTGAAAAAATACTTTGTGAATAGTATTTGCACCAAGAAGAAATTTCATAAATTAGAAGCTGAATTTTCTTGAGGGTTTAAAGCAGTATTTCCTTAAGAAGAAAGCAGGCTTAGTTTTTCAGTGACACAGAAAATTCCTATCATTTTCACTTTGTTCCAAAATTATATTAATGGAGTTTTTGTCATGGGAATAAATTAAAATGGGGCATACGGCATGTGGAACGTGACGGCATTTCTGCACCATGCAATTTACAAGAAAACAATCTCATTTAGATTATATCACTGACCGCGTGGCCCACACAGGAGATCACCTGGAGCCCATGTGAAAGCTCTCATTGCGCACAGGTTCATTCAGTAAGAAGCATGTGATTTTTAAAAGGATTTCATTTAGAATTTCTCGGAACAAGTGTATGAAAGGATCACTTATATTTAGATTAGAATGGGCAATTCCTCGCAGCTATGCAAATTTCACATTGTGTTTAAGTCCTAGAGTTTTCTGAGAGAAGTATCAGTGGAATGACAGCGACAAAAAGAGTAATGAGATGCCTTAGTAAAGAAAACCAGAAAATGGGACTTTAAATATCTAACCTTTAGGATCCTCTGCCTAACCTTGTAGCTCTTAGATGTGTGACTTTCTCATGGAAAGGATAAAATATACCATCATACTAAGCCTCCGTGTAATTTAATAAGGGCAGTAAGAGCCGATCTAAGAACAAATCACAGATTTGAACAAATCAAATTTAGACACAATTATATGCAGGCAATATTAAATATAAGAATTGGCATCAGAATATTTATTTATGTTTAATGAGCTTATAAATGTTAAAAGAGTAGAACATAAATGTTTGAAGTGTTTCTAGGATTTGGAAGTTTGCTTTGATTTTTATTGTAGACATTTTCCTATAGTAATTCAAATTGTGATGTGAATTTACATATATCAGACCAAAGCATATCCAAAAGAACAAAACCTGTCTACTTAATGCACCCATAAATTATAATCTTCCAAAATTTTGTCCTTCTCTTAAAACACTTAAAAAATAAGGATAGTGAATGAACCAAAGTATTATTTTCTCTAGTACTTGATTATTATATCCTATCATTAAACTGACTTACAGAAAAATTTTAATGAAAAAATTCTGTAATCCACATATTTATATCAATAAAATTCTCAATATATGCGTGGTGATGGGGTGTAAAGAAAGGGAAGATAAGAGGTTGAGGGGGAAAAAACCCACAATAAAAGAAAAGTTTTTAATTAGCATCACTGTATTCAACAAGTTTCAAGCTGATTGCTCCTCTGGTTCTGTGAAATTTATGCCTTTAGCAATAATGCTCCAAAGGAAACAGAACCACCCACTGAGTGTAGCAGTCAGTATCATTCTCTTCTATTTTTCTGCTTTTGCATCCATATTAAAATATATATATAAAAATAAGTTTCACAATTTCTCTGGGGAAAAAAAAAAAGCATTTATGACTCAACAATCCTAGGAAGAGACCAGAGTACAGAAGCGTCAGGGGAAGAGGCCAAAGAGGTGGAGGCCGGAAGAGAGAGTGCAAGACTGCAACACATTCTCAGAATAAATCTGACAGGAAATCGCACAAGTAAGGCACTCGGCCAACTGCCATATGCCCTGACAAAGATACCAACGGCAGCAGTGAGCCCAGGGAGCTGTTTTATCATTAGCCCCTCACCCAGCAGTGGTGGAAACTCATTTAGCCCCATGCTGGACTTTCATTAGGCCAGACTCGCATCAGATGGTCCCGTGTTTTGGCTCCAGAGCCGCGTGGCCCTGCGTTGGGGGAGGCGGCCACGTCTCAGCTCAGCGGGGAGCCCAGATTGGAGCGTCGTCTCTGACAGATGCCAGGGCTGCAGCGAGGCGGCCGGTGAACGAGGCGGGTTGCAGGGCTATCCTTTATGTTGGCATTTTGTGACATGAAACCTTTAGAAAAGGCAAAAAAGAAAAAAATACTAAACGCTTCAAGTTTGTTTTTAACCTTCCTTCTAGTGAAAATAAGATGGAGGGAAAAGAAAAAAACCCACGAAGCTGAAAGCGGAGAGATGGCAGAAATCTTCACTTGGAACCACAGCAAAGAGCTGAGCTGACACTGGCAATTTTTTTTTTTAACCTCAGGACTGTAATAAAAAATCAACCAAGCAAGGGATGTCAATATATTCTAATAATAAAGATGTGAAATTTATAGGACCTTTTTTTTTTCTTTTTCAGGAAGTTATGTTAAAAGTGCACAAAAATATAGAATGAGTATTAAAGTCGAACAGACATACACTCATAAGAAAGATGTTTCTTAGAAACAGAATCTGGAACTTACATCACAGCAATGATGCATACCGTGGCTTTAAGAAAAGGAATTTTCAGAATTAAATTTTAGTTTATTTCTTTTAAATCGGTTAGTAATTCTATCAAGAAATATAAAGGAAAGAAAATAAGGGAGCTGATGATGCTTTTTTTCTATTGGCCTTTTCAAAGAGGAAAAATCGTGTTCAATATTTGAATTTCTGATTATTAAAAACTGTATTATGCCACTATGCTTTATTATATTATGTTTTATTCTCTGAAAGTTTAAAAAAGTAATAGAACCCAAAATAAATCCTTTGTTAATTTTTTTATGTTTCTATGATTTGCAGAATGAATGGCATGATCCAGGAGAAATAAAAACTTTTATTTTTTTTTATTCTTTTATTCCATTCACTAAATTAGTTTATTTCATGTCAGCTACAAATGTCATTACTTTATATCTAAGTTCAGTTTTCATATCAGTATAATATATTAAATAATGGTTGTGCAAGTTATTTTATAGTCACTTGTTCTTTTGTCTGGTGTCCTAAAATACATATTTCAATTCAATTTATATGAAAGCAACAGATCGAAAGGCAAGGAGTTTATAAAAAAAGAAGCAGGGGTTATTTTCCTCATATCACTATACTTCCATGGAAATTCTATTTAATGTATATTTGGATTTCAAGAAAAGATTAGCAAATTACACAACAACCTAAGATACCTCTATGATATTCTGAACTCTGAATGTTGGGCAACAAATCAGAGGAAAAAAATGAATAGTTGTCAGTTTCTCATCTTTTTTTGGAGATGATGGATAATTATTGCTAAGTATTCTGTTCTCTTTCCTCAACTTCTCTTGGCGTGAAGTTGCAGGTATCTTTAGGTCAGTGGATCATAGGGAGCTTTCTTGGTGCGCTGAAGTTCCTTTTAGTACATTTCACTCCAGGCATCTCTGTTCCTGTTTGTCAGTGACACATGGCTTATCGTCTACTTAGTCATCCTGGTTCATGTCAGTTCAAAGATACGTTAGGGAGCATTGCTGTAGATGCATTTCTTTAACTGAATTAAAAAAAAAAAAAAACCCTTTTGGTGTTTACATCTATTCTTTTACTTATTTAAATAGTAGAATTATTTGGAAAAGGAATCTCTTTTTTAATTAAGAATGAATGCTGCAAAAATATTGCAAATTGTTTTTTAAGTGAAAATAATGACATGCTTACATGTAAATACGATATAAACCAATAACCCAATCAAAAAATAAATAAACATGAACTGAAATTACTGAAATACCACTGAAATTTCAAGGTCAGTTTTCTCTGATTTTTAATTTTACAAGTAGAGCTCATATAGGAATGTATGTACGTGTGTGTTTACGTGTGTGTGTGTGCGTATGCTTTAGTGTTAAAATAATTACCAGGGACATACACTAACAGCCTCACTGCCTAGATGTCTCCGCTGCCTGGTTATTGCTGGAGACAGCGATCTAGCTGCAGTATTAGCAAACTGGGCCAGACCTCTTCCATGCACCACAGGTACTAGAAAGTTGAGTACACATGGAAGCTCTCGAGCAGGTGGGCTGTGTTGAAGCGCCACCTACTGAAACGTGGTGCTCCCCAGTCCTGCAAGCCCAGAGTTGGCATTTACTATAGCATTGGCAAAACTGGTTCAGGGGAAAAAAATGACAGTACAAATGAAATCCTATTTTTGGCAAGCAGGACTCTATAAGTGTGTCAGCTTCAAACTTTACTGATTATACCAGTTTGTCTATGCTAATGCGTTTGTGATCTCCCTTTTCTAAAGAAGAATCAAAACGAGAAAGGAGAGTATCAGCTTGGATGCTCATAAACTGGGTCGTTCTAGGTATATGAAAAGAAGGGAGGGGATGGGAGGAGGATGGGACAGTTTTCACTGCATTTTACACATTTGCCAGATTTTGTTCAGAAGGAACTAGATCTGAGAAAAAAAATCATACATCTCACACACATATAACTATAACAGATTATATTATTCTAATGATGATGATTAAGTTTATACTTAAATAGACTTAAATGCATGCATGCCCTTTTCTCTTTCAACCAAATCTCTACCCCCATACTTAAAGCAACCAAAAAAAAAAAAGTGCTCAGGAGGAAAAGGATATTCTGTCTCACTTTGTAAGTGAAAATAAGAATGTTAAGCCACATTGCAATCAGGACAACTAACTCCTGACTGATCAGTAACTGAATTGAGATTGATGTAGATATTTTTAAAAGGTTCTAAAACAGAATATGTTACATCTCATGGATACTGATGAGATAAAATTGTTTTCTTTCTACAACTACACGTTAAAAATATAATCAAGCATTTCCTCTACAAAGTAGGCTTGACCTTGATAGCGAAAGCTATTCAGCTTAAAAGCATATGGGTTTCTGTTTGTATGATTTAGGAGAGGATATTGTTTTGTTTGTCTTCTGACCCGGATTTTTAAAGTTACATTTTAAAAGTTCCATTCTTAAGAGAGAGAGAGACTATATAAATAATATGCCACAGGCTAATTCAGACAGTGCTAATTTTCTGAATAAAGATAATTAATGTATTTAATATGTATTTTAAAGTGATTGAAACAGAAGCTCCCAGGTGTGATGAATTCTTAAAGCTCTCCATGGTAAATATCTAGTTGCATGATATGTAGGAGCTGTGCAGAAGTCTGTGTAAGTAGGAAAGTCTTCATAACTTAACTAGGGTAGTAACACTCACATGGCCTCCCTTTAAGACTGCAGTCTTTTATTATGTAGACTTTTAGACTCATTAATTTCCAGAGTAATACCCCTTGTATCACTTACTCTTTCTTCCATAAATGACCACTGCCTTTACATTATATAGAAAGTTTAATTGCCAAAGTCAAGTAATCTCGAGGGATTGATTTAAAGCTACAAAAGGGTAAAATAAATTTTAGAAAATTGCTTGTTTCTCTTCCTCAAATAGAGTTGTAACATAACGCACTGTGCTTTCAGTGTAAAGAAAGAACTTGTAATTTAAAGATTTAAAATTCTTTTTCACATGTAACATTTTAGGGGTTGTTCTATTTTCAGGCCATTGTCCTTAATCAGAATTTAAAGTTACGCCCTTGGGAATTATAACCCTGGCAAGAACTGGGACTCACTTTTGTGGCCTCTACTAACTCACTTAATTTGAAAAAATGGAAATCCTTTTCTCTATTGTCCAGGAAATAAGGCTCATAATCACTGCTATTTCTCCCAGTAAAGCTATGAAAATGTTGTCCTAAAATTAGCAAGATTTTTAAGGAGTCATTGCCAAACCAAAATTTCAGAACTTTGCTAAAAATGCAAATTTAATGTTAAGCTCAGTTAATCGAAAGTTACATCTGACGATAATGTACCAACATCTATACAAACACGCTTCTATCAGAAGGGCCACCTCAAAAGCAATCCTTTTACCAGTTTTGTGGAAATGAGTGACTTAAAACTGGTGCCAGATTCAGAATTCCACATTATCCAAAAGTGAACGGAGGATACGATTTATTAAAAGCAAGTTTTTATTTTACAATGGAATTTTATTTTAAAGCTTTTCAAATATCTACCAGAATAGAAAAGGAAAATAAGAGCATTAAATACCTGCAGCTCTGAAAAGCAGACCATCTCACTTAATAGATAGGAAAGAATGAATCCCACATGGGAAGAAAGTTTCTCTCTTTTAATGGAAGCAGATGGTGTTCAAATCTGCCCTTGCAAAAGAACATAGTGATGAAAATATGCACTTGTTTCAGGTCATAATAACTAACACCTAAAATAACAAAGCACAGAAGCACAAATAGAATCATGAACATATTGATAAAACGGATTGGCCTTTGGTTTCTTCTGTGTCTCAAAGACCATATCACTTATTCAATAGTCCAGCCTCCAGGCAGAATCCCAAGTAAGTAAATGAAGACCGTACCCCAGGCTCCAGGGTCACCACCCTCTCACTTGTCTTGCTCAGCAGAGGGCACAGTGTCCCATTGCTCTGAGAAGGATGTGAGCATCCAGGGTAGCTGGTGCTGTTTGGCCATGCACCACACACATGCAGTTCTGAAATAAGTGCTTAAGCCTATCTGTATAAGCTAGTTGATAAGTTGATCAGCAAGAGTACATTTAGGTGGTTCTTTTCATCATAAGACTATTATTTTAAATAATTATGCTTTCTTTCCAGGTTGGCTTAATTTGTGTACTTTGCTAAAAGATCAGTATGTAATCAGTATCTTTAAGGAATGGTTCTAATTTAATGTATTCTGGATTTCATTTAAAGAAATCTGGAAGGACTTTCGGAGCAATGTGACTTCTTCAGAGCAGATGAAAAGTGTATCTTAAATGGTATTTGGCAGCTGACATCCCCCTAACAACACCATCACTAACTTGTTTGTAAACTACGATACCGATTAACTGGACAGAAGTGCCCAGTTTTCTCTCAAGAAGGTCCTGGCTTAATCTCAGTGAAGCACTTGCTAGGGCAGAAGTCCGGTAGTGAAGCGAGGCCCACAGGATAAGCATTTAAGCAAAGGACTCAAGGGAGACACAGAGGGCACAGATCAAACCTAATTACGTATATGTTTTCAACATAACAGTGTAAATCGGGGCTCCTGGATATTGTTATGAGACATTACTGTTGGTAGAGCTATTACTATTGGCCAATAGTAGAGTCCTAGTCAGAAGATATAAATCTCTCCTTTGAGCATCCCTAACTGTCAGAATTTTGTTAGGCCCTTTCGTGCATTATTAAATGATGAAGAAACTAATGCTCAGATGAATCAAGTGTACTTAAAAATAAATAGCTACTAAGTAACAGAGCTCTGATTCAAAATTTTGGGTTCTGTTTATAACTGTATTACATGGTCTTTAAGCATTGTACATAACCTGAATTATCTTCTGCCCTACTGGTTAAAGATTCTTGATTTAAGTAATTTGATTATTATATTTTTAAATCATGAAAATTTACACCTTAGAATAAAGTCATAAATACTTGTTTTTCAAGAGCAAATAGCTTGTTCTGTTTCTAATCTTTGTACATTCTTTATAGATAAGATTTTAGTAAAAAATATTACAACTTATCCTGAATACTGGCAAGAATTTATTTTTATAAAATAACAATATATATAGCTAATTAAAAGTGAAACTTCTGTACTTAAAAACTAAGCAGTAGGGTTTTATAAACCAAAGACTATTACTCACTGAAAGTGCTATGTATAAAGAAAAGCACACTAAAAAGTTGGTAATTAACCCAAATAAAAATCAATGTGACATTCATTTGCAGTTATTCATATTGCTTTTCTAAACTTCAAAGCAGCAGCTTCTAAATGTTTGTCTGAAGTTCCCAATTTTAGTTTTAAGTGTGGTTATTTAGCTTGTAAAGCACAATGCTGGCCCAATTTTCAAGTTCTAGACCTTATTAGTGAACAAATTTCTATATTTAGAACCTCATATTAGTACTTGATTCCTCACATACCTATTTTTTTTAGTGCTAAGCCCCTTATTTAGGTTCTTAAATGCATATTTCAAGCAGCCAACTATTTCTTGTTGTAATTGGATTAGGTTGTCAATGGTAGATCATAAATTAGACAAGATATGCCAAAAATTTTATATAAAAGTTTCAGACCGTACGTTAGCAGAATCTCTTTTAACTTACTACCTTAATCCTACAAAAAACCCTGAAGTCATCATTAGTAATTGGTTAGGTTTATAAATGAGGTTACTAAATTAGCAGATCAAAAATGATGCCAATGATTGCTTCTCTCCAATTAAGAAACCTTGTATTTATAATAATCTTACTAGATTTGCAGCATAAAAATTTGGCAACCACCCAGGTTATCTGATCTCTAGATACTTTACTTACATAACGGCAGAACAGAAGGTCAGCTTAAGAAACAGCAAGCTCATCCTATCGTTTTATACATGAGGTCAAGTGACTTGCTCAGGATCGCACAGAGAACCCAGGATTCCTGGTTTTCTGGTCTCATAGGCTTGCTGCTACCTTTGCTGTATTAAATTTAAAGGTAGATACAAGTGTTGTTTGTGCCAGACTTCTCCAATAGAACTATGTTTAAGAATCATTTATCTGTTTATATTCAAACTCAACTCTTTTCACATCTGGATGTAAATCCCTTTGAGGAACAAATAACTTCTATATGTGTGTACAGATTTAGAGTTTACTGCCAGGGCCAGTGGCTTTGAGGGTGGATATGAGCAGCAGTCTTGTGAACCAAATGAAGCTTGTGCCCACCACCCCATCTCACACTTTGTGTTAGTTATCTAGTTTACCTGACAGAAACAGGGCATTGGAAGTAGTTTAATGCTCATATTAAAATCACGTTAGTAACAGGGAGGCACTCTTTGGTGGCCAATTAGATCACTGAAGGGTTTTCCTGACTAGGAGAAGATGCAGTGAGAACTTGGGAAGAGATGCAATGGGTGCATCTGATTCGAGACAGCAGCTGAAACCAAGAGGACTGAAGTCTCTAAGATAAACCAAAGTCAAATCAGAAGACCTTCCTTTAGCGCTCTCCTTCCACCCTGCAGCTCCCACAAATAAATAGAAATGTAATTCTTCCCTGCTTAGAGTTATTCTGCCTTTGTTGGGTGTTGGCTTCAGTCCATATCCGGAAACAGCTTGCTCCTCGCTTTCTCCCTGCTCTTCCTTTCTCATACTCTGAAAAGGACAGAAAAGAACTATCTAGATATGTGTCACTCAAAAGTCACCTGAATTCTTAAATAAAACAAATAGGAGCAGGGATGGGGATCTCCTTCACCTAGAGCACACTCATTCTCCAACATCAGGGGATTCACGGCAAAACAAACGGAAAGACTTCTGTGGGAATTTATCCCCAGCACCTCATCAGAGAGAAAACTGATAACGTCTGTAGTAAATGCACCAACTTCTTCATTAGAGTTATTTTTGCTCTAAGCATGAGACATCGAAAGTTCTTGAATGTTACGGAATACCTTCTGTGTGAAGCCGTCTCTAGTTTCCCTAAGGACACTGGTTCTCCCACCTCTTGCCTTCTGAAATATACAATGTCCTCATCTATCAAGCATTGACTAGATTTTCTTGTAATTGGTTACTTACAAGCCTGCCCCCAACAGCCCATTCAACTAACAGCACCTTGAGGGCAGGCCATGTTTTTGTCTTTCCCCGTGGTTACAGACTGTCTATCTGGAATTCTCATCCTCTCTGGGTCTGACCCCCATAGGAGATGCACATCCTTGATTCTTCTCTGTCATGTGTGTGTTCTTTTGTCCCCCAGTTCACTCGCTCCAAGTAGGACTGACTACATTCCAACATGCTTAGTGTGATATTCCAGCACTTTCATAAACTTTTTAATGCAGAGCCTGGAACACACTAGACAGCATTATAATATAGAATTAAGAATACAATATCCCGAAATAGTTACTAGATTTTTTTTTTAACTCCTGACTTAATTATCGTGGAATATCTCGTATGGAATGTAATGGGTATTTAATAAAACAGAACAAAATACAAATCAAGTTGGGTACTTCCTTTTATAAATGCTTTTATTCTCCCAAGAACTCAGGATAAAAATGAACATGCTGAATTCCAGAGAAAGTAAAAAGGAAAATATATGAAAAATATTTTAAAAAATAGAAATCCTGCTCTTACCTATTACTTTTTATCATTGTTCTTTACTAAAATGTTTTTTAAAATGTTAAAGATTTATCACTTGTTAGAGGCTCGTTGCTGTTACAATAGCCCATTTTCAGAATGTGAAAAATAGTATTTAAAAAACTGATACTCTCTGACCAGTCACTTTAATGAAAATGTTTAGGATTAATTTGAAAGAGTAGCAATTTTCTTATCACTTGGTTTGCAAATAAGATCCAAATGATTTAGGCCACCCTATTTTCAAAGAATATATATTCTGTAGCATTGCCTAAAATATGTTTATTTAATAAACATTTGCACTGTGCTTAATATATGCCAGGAATCATTCTGAGCATTTTATCAATCTGCTCCAGCTGAGGAAACTGGTGCTTAACTGGGAAGTTACAGAGATGCATGTCCTAGTAAAGAAAATTCTGAGTTTAAAACTTTGACTGAGGAAATAATTAAGATGCATTCTTCATGGCAAATAATTTTTTGAGGAGTGGTGATCCAGAGCAGCAATTTGCTTTCCCATAAAATACTGCCTTTGTGTATAGTTAGAAGTAGTTCAAAATCTGCTGGGCACCTCCACTTAGCAAAACCACAGGTTATTTTGTCATAGTGTCCAACCAAATCTCATCAGTGTGCCTCTGTCCTTCCCTGACTGAGGGACCACCACTGCCCAGGCACTCAGGCATAGAATTCAGAAACCTGACTTTTCTTCTCACATCCCCTTCTTCCCTGGACCAGGTGCACCGGTCACCCAACCCTGTGTACTAGGTGGCCTGACCATCCTTCAACTCCATTCTCTTCTCCAGCGCCATTGATGCGACCTTATTCCAGCTCCCAGGTCCACTCCTGGGCAACTCTCAGGGTCTCCCCATGGGCTACAGACTTCTGGGCTTTCCTTACCCATGCCCATGCAGCTGTAGCAGTAGATGAACTTTCTAGAAAGCAAATTTAATCATTCCTTTTTTCTGCTGCCTACATTGCCTGCCTACCTGCCTAGGATAAGGTATAAATTCCCTAGGCTGGAATAAAAGGCTGTAAAAGACTGTCTAGCCGTGTATAGTCAAATATGGTGGTCATTAGCCACATGGACGTGTAAGCCCTGGAAATACGGTTAGTCCAAATTGAAATGTGCTCTAAGTGTAAAGCATAAGTCAAATTTCAAAGACTAGTGTGAAAAAAAAATAATGCAAAATGTCTTTTTAATATTTTTATATTGATTATCTGTTGAAATTTTAACATTTTGAACATATTGGCTTAAATAAAATAAAAATAATTTCACTTCTTTCCTTTTACTTTTTAAAAATATGGGTATTAAAAAATTTCAAATTATATATGTGACTTGCATCAACATTTCTATCAGACTGTTGAATTCTAGAAATTGAAGGATACATATACATGTACACAGATAACTATAAAACCTGACAGAATGGGATAAACTGCATGGGAAATGAACATACAAAATGCTGTAGTCTTCTTGTGGAAAACAGATGAGGGTCGATCAAAGAAATTTTAATAGAGAAGTTGGCAGCTGGAACTGGACCTTGAAACCAGGAAGGCAGGCTAGTATTGACTGGAAGAGTTTCTTCTATAGCCCTATTTGGTTACACCCTATATGTGTGTTTTTTAAAGTATGTTTTTTATATTTAAGTATTATCTAAACAAGCATAAAATAGGTCTATTTGTCCATTGTAAAATTCAGAGTGCATTTCACAAGTTTCTGAGTACCAATTACTTGAGCAAACGCTAGTTGAGGTGTTATTAGGTGCTTAGCGACTTGGGAAATTCCAGTATAAACAAAACAGTTTAAACCCTTAAGAACTGTACCACCTAATGAGGCACTAGTAGTAGTAACAGCTAAATGCATCGAGCAGTTACTATATGACAGGCATTGATCAAAGCTTGTTTTTAAACATGAATTCATATATGCCCTCAAAACAATCAGTATTATTCCCAGTTTGCAGGTGAGAAAACTGAGGCACAAGCAGAAAATTACATGAATATCTTTAATACAAACAGAAAATGATTAGCATTACACTAGAGTTTGGTACTTATAGCAAGGGGGGTCTAATTTAAATATGAGGACTGTAACTTAAACCAACCGTGTTGATTGATTGGTTTCTTTGTTCTGCTTAGGTAGCCATGGCCACTAAATTATTAAGAAGCAAATATATCCTCCTTCTTGTCCAACACTAACATCTTCATATGATGAACCAGTCACATTTTATGTAAAAGTTTCCATTTTGTCAAAAGTATCAAATCTATCTTTTAAAATGACATTTAGGGCAATAGATTTCTGCATTGATAAAATTTTAAATACTATTCAAAATTTCCTGAAGTTATTTAAATACTACCTTTATTTAATATACTTGTAAAGTCCTTTTCAGGTATGCTTTTTGGAGAGTCTAAAATAATTATTTGATTCATGCCAGTAGTTCAGACATTCACTGGTAAATAAAATCAAATGCAATTATGTACATGGGCATAATTTTATTGACAGAAAGGTTTAGGCTCAGCCAGAGAGCTGAGGACAGCATTTTAGCTCTGGAGTTGGTCAGATGCTCTTTTTATGATATTCTGCAGGCTTTGGAGGAGACTGGTAGAAAGACTGTAAGATAGGAATTTAACCCCTGTATTCAAACCCATCAAAAAAACCAGCAGAGAGATAAAGCATCTAATAAGGGTAGAAACAATAGGGGGAAAATGCAACTTAATGTCTGCAGGGTGCTCTCTAGGCGATGATAAAGAAAATTGTGGAAGTTTAGGGATTGTGGATCTAAAGTTGATTTATTAAACAGTCAGAAGATTTTTTTGCACGATATACTAGCTGTAAATGCATAAAAAACCTGCAGGACTTCTCTGGAAATGTTTCTGTATTGATTTCATCGTTGCTTGAGTCAGATATGGATGTTTTCCTTTTATGCAAAATGCTGATGTGTACCAATTTGTGACTGGGTTCCTGCCTTCAGGAATTCTCTGTAGGGCATGAAAGTAACCATATTGTAACAGTTTGAAATTGGAAGAACCTCATTTTCCATTTATTTTCACTTACTCAGCAACAAACACTAAAGACCAATGACAACCCTCTCCTCCCTTATCTCATCCCCAAAGACAGAAAACACTTGCAATTCTTTGACACATTGTATCCATTTTCTGGACCCTTTCTTCTTATCATCATTGCATTAATTCTTCTCACTTCTGAATTCTTTCTAAAAATAACTACTTTCTAGAGCCCATTGTTTATTTACCATGAAACATTATCTTCCGGGGAAGACAATCACCAAGTGATGCTTCTAACACTTTTCCAGTGATGTTGGTTTGAAATATGCAGTGCTCAGCAGAGGGTTAAATAAAGCAGCAAATTAAAATGTACCTTCAGATGCAATTTATAATGCATGTGCAGATTGTCTTTCTTTTGAGGAAAGGCATTTTTCACTTATTTGTATGTGTTTATTTCCAGATTCTGTGTGGTCAACGTTTGGTACATCTTTATCAAGATGTGTTTGCAGCACCTGTGAACAAATTTTAGCAGGTAAGGCAGTGCTGTTCCAATCATATCTCCAAATCTGTGAAGCACCGTGGACCTTGTCCTAGACTTTGAAAGTCAATAGGTCAAGCTTTTGAGAAAGGGGATTTTGACAGTGGGTTGGTGCCCAGGTGCTGTCTGTGACCGTTCAGTTTGCCCGCCGTACAGGAGAATCTGCCTGAGCTCCTCTCTATTGGACACTCGTCAGTGAGCTGAGTTTACCTGGGCGCAAGGGCATTTTGTGTAGTCAACATCTCTGAGACAATGGAGGACAGAAATAAGAAGAAACGAGAAGGAAAAAATGCAATGAGTGAACTACCTATAGGTTTCTAAGTAATAAATATATACATATGTGTATATATATATATGTTACTATTGGTTCAACATTGCAAGAGACTAACTTCACCTACTATCACAGCAAAAGAGAACAAGATGGCAAAAAAAAGTGTAGCTGCAGAACGTTAACTGTGACCTGAGTGTCACTGATCTCTTCAGGTTTGCTTCTTTCAACTACCAGTATCATGCTGGACTCAAGGGGCACCTTCATTACCTCCAAAAAGATCTGAATCCCGGTGAGGCAAAATTGTTCAGAGTACGAACTGTCCTAGGTTCACATCCCAGTCCTGGTTACTAAGACTCCTTATAAAGACGTAGTGTAAAATAGGCAACAATCATAATAACTCCCTCAGAGAGTTCTGGTGAAGAGAGAGTTAGATAATCCATGCAAAGTGCTCAGAGCCCAGAGTCTGGTACGTTAGGTAAAAGCCCGGTGAATACTGGGTAACTTACATTAGGCAAACTAATATTTGTTTCTACTTGTCGTACTTTATTGATGAGATTTTCACAAAAATGTTTTTATTAAACACTAGGGCTTATTTTTTTGAGGCCAATGTAATTTAGAAAATATTCGCATTCACTTACGTAAGATGCACACCTGCACGAACACACACACACATCAAGAAGAGGACTGTCAGCTGTGTGTGACTCTTCAGCGCTCTAAAAACGTTTAATTGAAAGTGAAAGAGTGAATCTATGAAGACTTGATAAAATACAGGACATAAGGAGAAAATAAATATATCAAAATGAGAACCTCAAAACTATAGGAGTTATGGGAAGTGATGGTGAACATTAAATCCATTTAACTTTATGGCTTATGATGTTTTAGATGTTTATTTGGTAAGCAACTTACAGATAAAATAGTTAAAAGAAATTTTTTTACTCTGATTTTGAGTTTCTGTCATTTAAAAGGTGAACATAATCTATTTATAACTTACTGTAAAAACCGAGAAATTGGATTTCTTCCTCATTTTATTTTACTATGCTGTTATTCAATTAAAAAATCTTTCTATCCATATTTCCATTAAACATATGGAACATGTTTTATTCCTTTGTTCTCTTCCTTCTCCCCAGCTTTAAAGCCTTTCTTTTATTTGCATTATTTTTATGGTTTCCCCTTATGTAACATGCATCCACAAAAACTTGAGAGTTAATATCACCACCCTCCTTACCAACAATAGAGAAAACAAACAAAAAAAGAGGACTGAAAAAAATATAAAGCAGAAAGAAGAAATAGAATGTAGATTTGAAGACTATGAAGTCTGAATCAGGTGGTGTTCAGTCAAAAAGCAGAAACCATACCAGTTGCTTAAACAGAGAATTTAATGTGAAGAATTGATAGCTGTGTATAAAGCCGTCCATGAGGTAACTAAACGGACAAAAGACGAAGGTATCACAGAGGTGTGGTTTCTGGAAGCAGTTACCGGGGCTACCCCCAGGGCTGAGGGGAAAAGGGAAGAAGTTGGAATTATTAAAACTTGAGGGCCTGTGGGGAGAGAGCGGCTCTGCAGGTGCTGGTGAAACTGCACACCGGACTCAGCGGCTCCCAGGGCAGGCGCGCCGGTGCTGGGAGCGAGAGCGTGGCCGGGGGAGCCACGGGGAGCCACCGAGAAGAACTGGTCCCTCCTTCCTCTTCCCGCCTTGCCGTTCCCCTTGAACACCCCCCCCCCCATTACAGAGTCCAAGAAGAAACCTGCAGGAAAAGCAGAAATGAGGTGCAGAGTCCCACCCCCACCCCACAAACAGCGTATAAAAGAGTGGGTTTGGAGCTGAGAGGAGATAACAGTAACTGAGGCAAAGTTCAGTATGATTTCTGGATCTGAGTTGCAAATTTGAATCTGAGCCTTCCTGTCTTAAAAAAAAAAAAGGACATAGAAATAAGTGCAATAGTTGTTTTTAAAAAGCTGTTTCCATAATATGTCCTCATCCTTCGTGAGAAGCTGAAGTTGGGACATCAGAATAAAAGTAAGAAAATTCTCATGGCTCCAGGACAATATGATTAAGTCAAAGGGAGAAAAGTAAACACAAAAGATTATGAGAAACATAAAACCAAGCTGGGTTACAAAATACAAGTCGTTAAATCCGTCTCAACCGAGAAAAGCAAGCTGTGGTGCATCCCAGAAAATACACATGTACGGGTGCACGTAATCGGTTAATCCCCCCAAAGTGGTAGAACAGCATGGTCGCCAGGCTCCTACTCTCTCGTTCGTTCTCAAACTGCTTCCAAAACAATAATTCCCACTCACGAGCTTGGGTGCTCAAGGTACTGTATTCCTTGTAGCCAAGCTCAGTAGTGCCTTCTCCAGAAGACATTAGGCACAGTTTTAGTTGTCCAGTTATTTGTGAAAATTCAGTTATATGTCCTCCTGAGTGACAGAAATTGCCTCCAACTGGAAGTGTTGAAAATTCCAGTTGCGTATTTTTTTCTCGTGACTGAAGCATGCTCGTTGTGGATGTCATGTCTGGGGTCCCAGTG
This sequence comes from Camelus dromedarius, assembly GCF_036321535.1. Lineage (NCBI taxonomy): Eukaryota > Metazoa > Chordata > Mammalia > Artiodactyla > Camelidae > Camelus > Camelus dromedarius. The sequence continues at coordinate 5,612,947 of NC_087454.1, read as the reverse complement.
GGAAGGGTTGCAGTATCTAGTGCTCTGAGCTGCTGGCCGTGGGACTCTCGTGGGACGATTTCTGTTATCTAATTGGTGCACTCTTCTTCTGAGCGAGACTGGCTTCTCCCTGTCTTCTTGGTCAGCCGACTGCTCAAGCAAAAGGCATTTGTCCCCCCTCTCTCCCAGTCCCTCCCATTTTGCACAGCCATCGTGTCTAGGTGAGCCACAAGGTGAGGTCACAGTGAACATTCTGAGGACAGTGGTTCAGTTATCTGAGTTAACCAACTTCTGATGCCCCCACCTGACCAGGTGAAGATGGGTGTGACCCCGTCCTCGGAAGTCTGCTGCTTCCAGCAGCTCACTGGGGTTTTTCCCTCCAGCCAGTCACCTACAGGAGTCCTGCTTTCTTCAAAGCTTTTTATTCTCCTCTTATTAACTCTCAGAATGACCCAGGGAGCCCACCTCCATCTGCCTCCTAGTGGTCCACTGTTCCATGGCAACAGGACCTCTGCCCCGAGGAGATAAGGTCGCCCTGGTAGAAGCCACTACTGTACACACAAAAGCAATATTATGTCAATTTATACTTTTTTACTTATTTAGAATCTCTAAAACAACACCTAGATGTTGCCAAAACTCAATTTTTTATCCCCAACACATGACTTCTCTCATTAGCTCCAGACCCATTTAGATGAAAGCCTCAAGGTCAGAAACAGAACTTACCATCTTTTCTTCCAGTCCCGATCCTCTTCTTCTGTCCTCTGCACAGAAAATCCGGCTATCATCTACCCTGGTGATTGCTTTAGACAGAAACCTGGGAGTCCTGTGTAACCCCTTCCCCTCCCTCTTCTCTCACGCTCAATTAATTACTAAAAGATACTAATTCTAACCTTTAAATAATTCTAGAATCTGTCCACTTGTAATTCTCTCCATCATCTCTCTCATGGCTTAGCCCAACATCAGTATTTTCTTTCTAGTACAATGGTTCCCCCACACGCTCGCTTGCTCTCCTCGATCTGTAATTTACCCTACGGCAATAGTTGTTTTTGTAAACACACACTGTATGGAAATAGATTTCTGTTGTCCCCAACAAATCCTCACTAGAACCTACGAGGCTCTTGATCTAGCCCCTGAACGCTTTTTCATCTCGTAAGCGATTCTCCTCTTCTGTTCGTATAATCCAGTCACATGAGATCTTTGGCCTCAGGGTCTTTGCACTGTATCTCTCCTTATTTTCCTCTCATTTTGTTTCTAATTTAAAGTCTATTCTTATTTTAGTTCTAAGTTTATGTGTCACTTCTTCTAAGAACTCTACATGGATACTTACCCTCAGCCTAGGTCACCTTGCTTTCTTTTAAACTTCAGTCACACGTATTATGTCCTCAGTATCTGTCATCTCCACTTGACTATAGATTTAAGGAGAATGAGGTCCTTACTCCGTGTTAGTTTTTCAGCAGAACCTACAATAGTGCCGACATTGCAACAGTACAGTCGCATTGCAGACACTCAATAAATATGTGTCAATTAAATCACTGATGGGGATGCTTTGTTCTGATGGGGCTGCATTGGTACCTTATATCAAGCCATCTCCAGTGTGCCCAGCTACTTGTAAGCCTGAGTCTTGTCCAGTTATGAAAGAATATGGAGAACAGAGAAATAACGTACCATTCTTCTTTGTCCTGACATGCCCTGGACCATGCCTTTTTCACAAGCTGTTGAGCCTTAGTCGTTTTGTGTAAGGAACAGAGTAGTTATTCTTACAACCCCAAGGAGATTTTGCTTTCTCTGTATTCCAGAGAATAGACATAAGTGTGTGTAATTGCTGGCTCTGGTCCTAGTTAGAAGCTTGATGAACCAAAAACCCGTGACATATTTCTTGTCTTCTGTCTGAGAATTTTCACATTGACATCAATCAGTGGTCAGCCGACAAACTGCAGACTGTGTGGAGTGGCGCTGGGAATGGAAGACGGAATGTTCATGCTTCATCCAAAACAAATTTCTCAATTGTTTGACAGTTGTTAAGCAATAACGAAAGATGCAGTCAATTTGGATTTTATTTTTTCACATATGATCCAAAGTCTTTTAGCAATACACCACGCTAGTCAAAAATGGTAGAATAAACATTGTCATAGTTTCTTTAAGGGCTTTGGGTCTGAAAAGCACACATGAAAGACACAAAGGTAAAGTAAGACAAGACATGTTAATATTTAGGTAGATCTCTACTTACATACTTCTATAAACAAAACAAAGTTCCAGAAGACTGAGGTTAGACATTTAACACAATACAAAATACTGATCTGTAGTTTTAATTTTTTCTGAATTTCTTATTTCTGTATTTTCCCAACTGTGGCCTCAAACACGATGGCATTTTGAAGATACAGTTCACACCCAGAGAAGGTCAAGATCATCTGGGTTCCGCCATAGGCTTGTTCGGTCAGATTGTTTACACAACCGTCTTCTGAGAGGCAGAAACTGGAGAAACTCCTGGGGAGTAACCCTGTAAATCGTTTTCCCTAGGGGAAAGAAATGTGTATATAAACAAATTAAGGGGAGAAGGCTGAGGAGAACGGTGATGTCTCAGAGATTTTTTGCACCTGATGAGTTAGCCTGAGATGGTCTCATGGGTGCTGGCACAAGACACAAGACTCCTGGGTCAGAAACAGAGGGCCTTATGACTCATGGCACTGCAGCCAGCTTGAGTACTATGTTTGTGCCGAATTCCCTTGCCTCCTAAATCCTCCAGGGGTAACACTGAAGGGCCCTGGGGACCTTGCACACTTCATGGGTTTGTGTCACAGCTGAAGAACCCCAAACTCAGGGTATTTAAATGCTTTGTAACGGGCTGCGATCATATCCACCCTGTCTGCCAGAGGGGGGCGCTCTATCTCATTTCCAAGGCTGGAAAACATAGCCCCTACTCTCACAGGGCATACAGAAAACTGGGAGAGCCACGGATAATTGTCAGATAAATTAAGTGAGAAGACTTAAAGTGGATTTTTTCCGCTTTAACATCTGTCTTGTCTTAGACGTCGAAAGTGGAGAGAACACATCAAATAAAACCAGATGCTTCTGTTACTACAATTAACATAAATGATTAGGCATTTGGTTATGTATTTTGTTTTTCTGGTCTTCCTCCATCATGGCCCAGAGTCATATTTGCTTAGCATACGTAAAGATTCACAACTGCTTATTATCTGTATGCATGCTCAGGGAGTTGTCAGCTAAGCATTGCTATGTCTCATCTCCAGAGAAGCAGCAGCAACTGTACAGATGAAAAAGTCACCAGCCACTCGCTCCTCCCTACTCTGACTCCAGCCACACGTCTTCAACCCTGAATACCATCCAGCTATAGTTCAGAGATGTCACCCACTATAAGAAATTAGTGTTATTTTGTATCTGTGTTACACTGATGAAATTAAACAGTACTATGCAGAACCACTTTATTGATGTGAAGAGGGAAATGCTATCCTATCAGAAATGTTCGTGTTTGTTGTGTGTGAGGATGAAAGCTGGGAAAAACACTTCTTTTGCATGCGGGAATGTGTTATCTCATAAACACGTGGCCTTCTCCTGCAGAGCGTAAAGACTGGTAAATAAAGAACTCTCTGATAGAAAAAGCGCTCGTGCCTGTGAGGGCAATGAGTCTTTCGAAGGCACCATGGTTCTATTAGGTGCCCTGAAAGAGTTCATTAACCCCACACAAGTAGACCATTTACTCCCACCTAGAGGATCACGCTAATTAAATTGCTCTGTTTACCCACCTATGTCCCAATGTTCTATGAATACATGAATGTCTTGAGTCTCATTCCCCGTGTTTTTGCTGAAGGCGGAGACGGTTACAGAGTAACACTCTCTAACTTGTACTTCTGCTGTAGATCTCAGGATCCTGGACTTTTTTCAAAACCAGTTTTTTTAAACTTTGTCGCAACAGTGTTATACTCACTATTAAGAGCAGTCTCAGGTGGAGGAATTTTAATGTGTTGTATGTTTATAAATACCTACAATAGTCATCTATGGACAAGTTCTATTATTCTTGTATTTCCTTCTTGCTAAAATTCAGAAAGATCATTCCTCCTACCTGAGGCGAATTTCTAAATCTGTGCTGTTGATTTCGTCCCCTGGAACCTTGTTATGAGCAGGACATCTCCCTCTTCTGTGTTCAAACTCTCCATTCCCTTTCTCACTCTCGCTCTCAACTGGAACTTTCCCATTGGCTTTTAAATGTGCCCATGACTCCTTCATAAAATTTCAACAACAATAAATAATCTCTAGGCATCTCATCTCCTTCCAATAACTTTCCTCCCTATTTTCTCGACTTCATAGCGAAACCTCTCAAAAGAATTTTCTTTATCATTGTCTCCACTTCCTCACTTTATTTCAACACGGATTTGTCTACTTTATGAACCACTGAAATACGTTTCATCGAAGTTAACACTGATACCCTGTTCACAGAACGTACGCACAGTCATTTTGGTACAAATTCTCCCAGCTGCGTTCAAAGTTTTGACTAATTTTTTTTTTAATTTCTCTTCCCTCAGCATTTAGAACTTTCTGTTACCAAGTTTCACTTCCTACTTTTCTGCTTCTGATTTTTGCTGCCTTTTCAGGGTCAGGCAGCCTCGTCTCCCTTGGAGATAAAGTGCCAATTCTAGGGATTCTCTTTTTCTTACTGTATAATTTTCTTTTTTGTTTTTTTTATTGATTTCAAGTATGTCTGTGGTTTGAATTGCAACCTATTTTTAGACGACTTACAGATACACAGCTCCAGCCCAGATACCCTCTATTGTCTGGACGTGTATATACACAACTGACATTTTCTTTTGGAGACTCAAAGTCATTTAAATCTAAAATTATCCAATTATAGCTCTTTAATATCCCCTTGACCCCTCACTCTATGCTCCTTCAGAAAATGCCATCTATTTGATTATCCAAGCCTTACTTAGATCTTGAGTCATCTTTGATACTTTCCTTTTTAAAATTCATCGTTTTGTTTACTATTCTATACTCTACATAGTGCTTTAAGTGCAGTATATCAAGTTATTCTCACAGTCGCCCAATAAGTCAAGTAATACCACTGCGAATTTAGATTTGGAAACTGACGTGGAAATAGGCCAGCTGATCTGCCCAGCATCGCTGTCTGGGAGTGGACTCTGGAGCAAGAACATGAACAAACTTTTTACTCAAAATCCTAAATTTTCGGAGGCTAATTGGAGAGGATTGTGTTTATCAGACAAAAGGAAACGAGCATTCCTAAATGTTAAGAGGAAAAAAGCTAAATGGCTAGTTTAATGAGGAAAGAAATATATTAAGCATTCAATAAGATCTTATTAATAGCTATGTATTTTTGTAACAACTCTAGGATTAAAAAAAGCAAATAAAAATAAATTTTGGTTTCATCATAGTTATTAGCATTCTATTCTAATTTTCCTATTCTCAAGGCATTTTCTTAGAATTGCTAGTTAGTTTTAACAAGAAGCAGATATTAATGGTCTGAAAAGGACAAACACACAGACACACACACACACACACACACCATGTAAAACTTCCTAGCAGTATGTCTGTTGTTATTAAGAAACTGCTGTAAGTCTGATAGCTATGACGAGAACATAGAATTTCTAGAAAACACATAGTGTCTTAGTCAGGTTGAATAACTGAATGTTTCCACACTTATGGTAGGTTTGTGTTAGTTTGGAGAAACATCCGATTCCATAAATTTTGAAAATAATTTGGAAACCTCTGCTTCTCAGCTACTAACAGTATGCTTATTTTTATCCCTAGCCAGTGGAAACATTTTTAATGAATAGAACAAAATATGGCAGTAATGTCCCAACTCAGGAAATTATTGGGCACACTCAGTCAAGAAAAGAGAAAGGAGGAGAAGGATGAATACAGAGACACGCATTTTCAGAACCTCTACTTTGATAAAACTTATTTCATGACATAGACCAACGTTTCCTTTACTGGTGTTACCACAATGATCATATTTTAGAAATGATTTTTTAAAGTAGGTGGGATGAGACTAAAGGAGAAAGAAACACTAAAAATTAAATAGTGAGAAACGATGTGCTTTTTGCTCTTTAATGTATTATCATGACCTTATCATCTGCTTGAATGAATGTGCTTTATCCCATCCACGTTTCTCACAAGGTGCTATCATCTGTGAATTTCCCTGATGAAGGAAAATTTAATTCTCCTTGAATGAGGATATGCAAATCCATTAACTCAAGCTAGGGCATCTTTGAAAAGGCTGTCTGTTAGGTGATACAAGGAAAGGATCTCCTCCTCACCTGAGCATTCTCTTAAAGAAAGGTGAATCTCACATTTGCATGCGCGTGACACATCGCCCACCCTTTCTCCTCTCACTGCACATGGCTGAAGTTCTGCTGGAAAGAAGCCATTCTAGGAGGCAGGCCTACGTTGAAAAAGTGGCGCTAGTCGAAATGAAATTGAATGATCTGTATTAAAATGGCACTTTACAGAAGCAAAGAACAATCAGGAGACGGTGAAAATCAGGTAGGCATCCTGCTTTGTAGAGAATAGAAACTCACAAAGTCCCATCCTCTTCCTACGTCCTTTTTAAACTGTGGCTTCCTCGGCTGCAGACCGTCCTCTGTCTAGTCATTCATGGTCCTCTGCGGGATTCACTTCCCTTTGGAGTGCAGGATAACGCAGTGGCTGACAGCCCACACTTTACAGAGAGAACAGGACCAGTATTCTAACTTTCCCACCAGGCAGGTACCTTCAGGCAGTTGGCTTTAAACAAATGCCTTAGGCAGTTGGCTTAAACTCTCTGATCCCCAGAGGAGTATGCCTGTCTCATAGGATCATTAAGTGTATTAAGTGAGATAAAATATAGAAAACTCTGACGTTTTAGCTGCTAGCCCTACTGAGTTTTCAAAAATGATAGCTCTTGTTAATAATAACACAGCAGCAAGGAGAAGAAGAGGAGGAGGAGGAAAAAGAAGAACAAGAATGCAGCAGGCAAGCAAGGGAGTGTCACAGTGCAGCTCTGCCTTCCTGATTTATATTTTAGGCTCCATTCTTACAATCACAGAGTCCTGCTTTAGGCTTATAGCAAAGTGGGCTCTCGGTGAAACCACACATTCTCTTTGCTACTCTCCCTATCTGTCAGTGCACAGGTCTTCCTCATCCCTCATCGCTCCTTCCTTAACTGGACAACCTTGACCCTCCTGCAGTCTTCCTGGCTGTCCAGAGCCCATCACTGCCACTCCCATTCTAAGAGGCCAGCAGTTCTTAGGTGCTCTCTCATGTCTGCATGTCGTTCTTCTGAGAGCGCTGGACTCACAGCCTGTCCCTTAGGAAACAGTCCAACAAAATGGTGGTGTTTCAAAGTGTTAATGTCTAGTAGAAAACTTTAATACGTTACTTGCCCCAAAGTATCTGCTTTTTAAATGGCTGTGTCCATCAGGGTTCAACCAGAAAAAGAGAACCAGTAGAAGATTTATATTAAGAGATTTATTGTAAGACATTGATTTATATAACTGTGGGGGCTGGCAGAGCAAGTCTGGTATCTGTAGGGCAACCACGCTGGAAGGACAGGCTAGAACTCTTGGGCACAAGCAGAAGTTGCTGCCCACAGGCAAACTTTCTTCTTCTGGGAAGCCTCAGTGCTGCTCTGAAGGCCTTCCATCTCTGAATCAAGCCTCCTCGGGTCATCTGGAGTAATATCTCTTACTTGAAATCAGTTAGTTGTGAACTTAGGTGATGTCTGCATAGTACCTTCACAGCAACACCTAGGTTAGTGTTTGATTGAATAACTAGGGATATAGCCCAACCAACTTGGCATATAAAACTGACCATCACTGTCCACGACTCGTCAACTTGGCATTCGTACACATCTCCTCAAGTTACATTCAGTCTCCAAATAAGGGAATAGCAAAGTCATGCTTCGGTCTGACATGACTCAGCTAGCCTACGGAAGCCTGAAAACATGCTATCTCCTTCCTCAGGTGTGCAGGGAAATTCCTTAGGTGATGTTCACTCTTTCCTTTTGATTTCCTGTGTCTTAAACACTATGATACAAAGCTAGCTATTATTAATACAACTTATGTTAGATAATGAGGGAGAAGAATATGCAAATATTTTAATATATAGCAAACATTTTCATGATTTTAAAAAAGGAATTCCTCATTTTGAAACTTGGCATGTGGTCATAACCTTTATTATAACCACCTTCTCCTGCCACCCATTCCATATTCATTTTGTCTTCAGAAAGAAGCTCAGCTGGTCACAGTTCTTTACCTCACAGAGGGACCCAGATCTTCAGGCTGAATGACGTTGTTCATTCGTTACGTAAGTCCCAGGGCGTGGTAGTACCAAGAGAAGCCTGAAGGGATCACTTACGTTTTAGAAATACTCTTACTCACCATCGTACAGTAGCAACCCAGTTTTCTCTTGGTAATCAGGATTAATAACTCTAGCCAGGACTACAATTGTTCTGTTTTGTTTTGCTTTTTGCCTGTTGAATCAGGGGTAGAAGGATCCCAGAGAGAGTGGATGGCAGAATTAACTTTCAGTTCAGCGGATTTATTGTTGTGTCTTCTGATGGGAGCATTTCTTCCTTTGAAACTAAGACCAGCACTGCACAAGACTTTAGGGAAGGGAAACAAAAAGTGAGTGGTACTACTCTCATTTCCACCTTTTGATTCCTAGACCTGTGGATCCTGGCTCTGGGAGAAATGGTACAAATATTGAATATTGATTTAGACCATGTATACCCTCCTGGGGAATACTGTCCCAGTCCTACAAGGGATTGCCACCTAGCAGGTGCCATAAACATCTTAAGATCAGTGAGTCCCAGGGAAACATCATGAGATCAGTGAGTCTCAGGAGCCCGGGCCCACTGCCACACTTCTTCTACTGTCAAGTGAGTTCCTGAATCAGAAGCAATGCTGTGTGAAACACAGAAGTGTTGGCTAAGGCATCTTGTCAGTCCACCCATGGTGATTCCAGCAGAAGCATTGTATAATAGTCCATTGTTCATTCCAGTAAGAACAAAGTATTGCTCCCTCCATGACAGAAGTGGTTCAGTGGAACCAAGCTGCCATCAGTCGGCTGGCTGATCCCCCAAGTGAAGGTGCAAGATCGGAGACTCACCGTTGTTCTCTGATACTGGCAGCTGGGGCACTCAGCAGTGGCTACAGCCAGTTCAGCCTTTGTTAGGCTATTTGTCCTTTCAGGCAAATGGCCAGGAATACTGCCTAAATATCTGCCGCTGGGAGGATTTTCCTTAACCACTGTCCTTTAAGAGTGTCCCAGGAAGGGGCTTTAGTATCCTTCATGTTTGGACTTTGCTGGCACATCATGCCAGAACCATTAGTAACCAAGGTGGGTTTTCTCTTCCTCTGTCAGTTGGTTGTAAGGAACTCTGTGAGGCCATAAGTGCAGGCTGGGAGACAGAAGTTAGTGTAGGAGAAATGGGAGCCATGGACATATGGGACATTTCTTCATACAACTTACCTGTGCCTTCAGGCCAGTGGTTGAATATTAAAGAAGGACCCCTGAAATGTGAAAACTCTTAGAGGGTTCTACCAGCAATTGCTGGTGAAACAAGAATTGCTCGGTGGAAGCTCAACTTCAGATTATAATAAATGGCATAGGAGGACTGATTTTGAGTAAAAATGGCACTGCTTTTCATAGTTATCCATCTCACCTTCTTCCGGGATGTTCCTTTTCTTTGAGATCAAAGGCTGACCTTTGATCTCAAGGTCCACCCACAGTGTCGGCCAAGGCCATATACCAGTCGCATCTCCTGGGACAGACTGAGGATTTTTCTGCTAAATAGCACCGTGGGAGATGTTTTCAGTTTAGAGTTGAAAATATCTATTCAACTTCCAATTTTTCTGTCTTCTAAACATGTGCCAAACCACTGTTGTGGTTTAGAAATTGGTTCCATAGTTTATTAATATCAGACTGTGAAAAGGAAATGTGAATATAATTAGAAACTTTCTTTCAATTTTTGTTTCCAAAAAATGTGTGTCTTGAATAATTAGTAACTTTTTCTCCCCATTCATGCATTTAATGTTTAATCTTCCCAAATTAGCACAGAGATATTTGCATGTTCCATTCCGACAGAGCAGAGAAGCTGGAAGACACCATGAAATTAGAAGTCTGAGCTTGCCTAAAACCCTAGGTTTATGCTTTCCTCAAGATTATACATCTTAATTTTTATCTGAGGATTAAATAAACTATGTTTGCCTCGTCTTCTTTGTTATAGTATTGCATCTAAATTGAATTTTTACCTTAAAGTATATGATATGCTATTTCATGTAATACAAGAATGCTCATAACAGAATTTCAGCCTTTATAAACTTTTTTCTAAATATTAAATAATACATTTAATTTAATCTGAAATGATTGCAATTATGTTGTCTAAGACTCCCATGCAAATTTATATATAGCATGGAACTGAGGTCTCTAGCTCAATAAATATAAAAGCCACAACTAGAATACTCAACTACTTAGTTGAAGAATATATCTATATTCAAAGTATCTTAGATTGATTAAATTTTACTTTATTCAAGTTCATTTAAATTTCTAGTCAGGAAGATAAAGTTTAATAAATTATTTCATGCAAAAACAAATTTGTTTTTGTAAATAAATTTTAATTTAATTTGTGAAAAAGCTATAGATTTTATTTTTATATGAAAAACAGATTTATGTGTTTATTTAAGATCTTTTACAGCTATGTTATAAAATTAAACTATTATCTTAACTCATTTATTAAGGAGTATAGTACAGAATATCTAGTAAAATCTTTTAATTATGGAGATTTATATTATTCCCAGTAGATGTTTTGAAAATTTTATTAAAATATAGTTTCATACCATAAATTTACCAATTTTAAGCGTATAATCCAGTGTTTTTTAGTAAATTTTGTGCAACACATAATCCAGTTTTAAAGCATTTTTGTCATCTAAAAAGAAACTTAGTAACCGTTTTCAGTCAATCTCTGCTACCATCCCTGTCCTCAGACAACCCCCTATCAGATTTCTGTCTCTACAGGTTCACCTTCTCTGGACATTACATATACATGGAATTATGAAATATGCACTCCTCTGTATCAGCTTCTAGGATAAAGTTTTTTTTAATTCTTTTTTATTAAGCTTTAGGGGAGGACAGTACTTAAGTTATTTATTTATTTATGTATTCGTTTTTTCGTTTATTTATTCACTTATTTATTTAATTTTAATTTATTTTCTAATGGAGGTACTGGGGATTGAACCCAGGAACTCGAACATGCTGAACACACAGTCTGCCACTGAGCTATACCCTCTCCCACTAGGATAATGTTTTCGAGATTCAGCCATATGGTGAAATATATCGATAACCCATTCTTTTCTACTACTGAATAGTATTCCATCATGTAGATATAGCACATATTTGTTTATTCACTAGTTGAAATACATTTTGATTGTTTCAAATTTTTCACTGTTATGACTCTTGCTGCTTTAAGCATTTATTTGTATACGAGTCTTTTTGTGGTCATGTGTTTTAATTTAGGAAGCATAGATTGCTGGAAGTGGGATTTCTGGGTCATATGACAAGTTTATGTTTATCTTTTTAAAAACCACTGAAGAGGCAGCCCAGGAAAGCATGGGGATCTCACTTTCTCCTCATTCTCCCCATCGTTTGATGATGTCTGGCTTTGGGTGATAATGTCTGGTATTTCTAGCAGCGGTGGCATCTTATTGTAGTTTAACTTGTATTTGCCCTGTGACTAATGATATTTAGCATCTTTCATATGCTTGTTAGTAACTGTATATCATCTTTGGTAAAATGTCTATTTAAATATTCTGTGCCTTTTAAAATTGAGTTGTTTGTCATTCATTATTGAGTTGTAAACATTCTTTATATATTCTGAGTGCAGGTTCGTTTTCAATCTATGATCTGCAGTTATTTTCACCATATCTGTTGCCTTTCACTTGTTAAAGGGAGACTTCTGAGTGCAAAGGTTTGTATTTTCATTAAGTCCAATTTATCAGATTTTTCTTGTACTACTTGTACTATTAATGATATAGTTAAGATATCTTGGCCTGGCTTAACGTAACAAAGATTTATCTTTATGTATTCTTCTAAGGTTTTTATAGTTTTAGCTCTTACATCTAGGTCTGCAGTCCATTCTGAGATTGTTTGTGTGTATGGTTTTATATAGTGGCATACATTTTTTTTGGTAAGTAGATATCCAGTTACCCCACCCAGCACTATTTTTTAAAAAGACTGTCTTTTCCCCCATTGGATTGCTTTGGCACTTTTGTTGAAAATTAATTGACCATAAATGTAATGGTTTATTTATGAACTCAATTCTGCAATTCTGTTTATCTACATGTCTGTCCTAATGCCATTACCATGTTATTTTTAATAATTTATTGAGTTATATTTAACACATAAAAAGTTATATATATTTAACTATGTTATGTGTACAACTCAGTGTGTTTGAGGATAAGTATATACCCGTGAAACCATCACCACTGTCAAAGCCATCACCTTTCAAACTTTCCTCCTGCCCTCTTTATCATTTTTATTAGCATCGTTTGTGTGGTTAGAACATTTCAAATAACGTCCACCTTCTTAACAAATTTTAAGTGTGCAGTACACTGTTGTTAGCTGTAGGTACCATGCTGTGTAGCAGAACTCTACAACTTATCTTACATAATTGAGACTCTGTACCCTTTGACCGCTAATCCCCATTTTCCCCTCCCCTCAGTTCCTGGCAACCACTGTTCTCTGGTTCTCTGAGCTTGACTATTTTTGATTAGTATAGTCTGTACCATACGTTTTGTAACGGGAAAGTATACATCCTCCAACTTTTTTTTTTTCAAAATTGTTTCTGCTCTTCTGAGTCCTTTGCATTTCCATATCAATATTAGGATCAGTTTGTCAATTTCTAAAAAGGCCTATTGGGACGTTAAGGATTTCAGAGAACCTCTAGGTCAAGTTCAGGAGAATTACCATCTTAATATTAAGTCTTCATGAACATGAAATGTCTACCCTTTATTTAGATCTACTTTAATTTCTCTTATCAATGTTGTATAGTCTTGCACTTCTTTTGTTAAATTTATCCTTCAGTACTTGAATCTTTTTATTATTACTGTGAGATATTGTTTCCTTAATTTCATTTACATTTTGTTGATCACTAGTACATAGAAATACATATTTTTTCCTATATTGGTCTTGTGTACTGTGACCTTGCTGAACTCATTAATTAGTTCTGCTAGTTTTTTCTTTTTTGGGGCGGGTAGGAGGTGAGAGGAGGCAGTGGGGGAGGCTGTTGTTTGGGATTTTCTGTATGTAAAATCATGTCATCTACAAATAGACAGTCTGCATCTTTCTTCCTACATGGATTTTTAGTATATGTCTGCTTTTAAGGAGTAAAGCTTGAAGTAAACGATTCAATCCAAACAGGGTGCGCTGAGTCTTCACCTGCATTAGGCTCCATGCCGGGAATTGGGTGTCAGGACCAGGGAGCTCAAGAAACCTTAAAGAATGTCTAACTGAGTAATAGTAGAACATCAACTGTCACAAGTTCACAGTTTTATTTAAACTGCGCTGTTTCATGTTTAGAGTCAAACATACATTTAGTCTAAGTTTCATCTACATATAGCAGGAACACAAGATATTAAAAAATAAAGACAGAAAACCCATCAGAAAGTAGCTGCGTTGTTTTGCTATCTTATTTGATAAACAAAAGAATGAATGAACAGTCAAAGATCACTGGCACCCTTCTTCCCAATTACCATCACCAAAACGCGAGCAAATGAAAAGAATTCTTCTATATCGAAAAGAATCTAAACCCAGGGCTTTTCTGCTCCCAGTAGAAAGAAAGCACACCTCTCCATCTACTGTCTCCTTTTCTTCTTCTCTTGCTTCCTTTCTTCCTTTTTTCCTTTTTTTCTTCCCTCTTCCTCCTCCCTCTCCTGTTGTTTGTATCTTCCCCCCGCATCATCACTTCCTTCTCCGTCTCCCTCTGTTTCGGCTTCTTTTTCTTTTTCTTCCTTCTCTTTTTTTCCCCCCTCTGTCCTGATACCCCTTGCCTTCTTTATTTTGCCACGAAAATAGAATGCTAGTGTCTTGAAATGAAGTATCTCAGACTTTAAATAAAGATAGTGACCCCAAACTAGTATCTGAGTTAGAAGATTCAGAAGATATTCATAAATTTGGCATTGAATCTATCCCAAAACACAGGCTAGAAAATATCTTAGTTTTTAAGTTTAGAATTATAAATTATGGTTTCTATATGAAATAAAATTCAAAATAAGGTTTTTATGAAAATGAAGCAATTAAAGTAAAAAAGATACTTTAATGAATCTTAGATTTAAATATTAGATATAATATAAATATTACATTTAAATCTTTGTAATCTTTATTGTGTGATTAAAAGTTTCTAAGTTTCACTAAAGTGATCTATTTTTAAAAAACAAACCTTGACTTTATATATATGTTGTAGACTTGACAAAATACCATGTGTTGGGACAGACACAACATGTACAGGATTTATACTCTGCTGTATAAAAGCCGACAGTGATATGGTGAAATGTCACTGCGTGTGTCAAAACAAATCCTGGGCAACGGATGGTAGGAAGCAAATAAATATACAAAGTACTAATAAATCATAGATGGAAATTCTTCCATTTGAGATGGTTAAAAACATTTACAGCTTGAAAAAAAATTTACAGCTTAAATCAATGAAAGTAGTTTAATTTTATGTGCATTCCTTGTAAATGATGCTATTTTAAGTGATTTTACTGTCCCCTGCTGTAAGGTGGGGAAGGGAATGCTCATGCTTTAGCTTCTTGGTGTCTCTGATTCAATATGTAAAATTTAGTATAATTACTGTACATTTTCAAGCTTTCTAATTTTAGAATATGTTGAATATCTTAGATTATTAGTCAAACTTTGGTTTGATAGCCTCTCAAATATGGTTCTCTCAAACTTAATTTTCATTTAGTTTTGAAACCAGAGTGCAGTTTTAAGAAAATTTTAACCCATCTGTTTTGATTCATCAACTCTTGAATTGTTAAAGTACATTGTTGTTTTTAATGGATATTTTATGTTCTAAAGAAGTCTTTTGAGCTATTTCAATGACATTTTTATTTTCATTGTAAAACACAATGATTACTTTTTAGCCGGGGCATTACGAAACAGTCTGGAAGAAGAGAATCTTTTCAGATCTTGGCTCTTTGCACATCCTCTGTTTTGAGTGCATTGTCACTGCAGGCGTAATACCCTGGGTACAGCAGTATAAGGTAAGAAAGACAGAAAAGTTGGACACAAACCAGCAAAGGCATTTGTGCAATAGCTTCATTTTCCATCTATGAACAAAGAGCACATTCAAATTTATGACTAAATCAAGCAGGAGTGTACATAATCCAGGTTTCTTCTATATCCTCTCTATAGTGATTCAAGTGCAATTACTCAAGATGCATTTAGTGATGAAATCATGCCAAAATATAAGATATTTATAAAGAGAGAAAGAGCTCCATTTAGTAAACTTGTGAGCATAATTGAATGAGATGAGAATATTGATGGGTAACACTTTTGTCTTCTTAGTCAGAGGAAGCCAGCCCATATGTAGTCCAGGAGCATTACCAGTGCTTTCAGAATGAATCTAGGAACAAGCATCATGCATCTATCCATTCAATCACTGCTCAGCCCAAAGCAGCCACAGCTGTAGAAGAGTAATGAGAAAAAAGAACCAGAGGGACCGTGTTACATGCCTGTGAAGTAGGTAGTTGCTAGTGACATCAGAACATGGTTCATCCAAAGATCTTCACACAGCCTGTCACTGAAATCCAAAAAGCCATGATGAGGGATTTGTGTCATTGGCTAAAGAACTTGTTCTCTAAAACAATTCAAGTCATCCCATGAAGGAAAATACAATAATCCTTATCAACCATTAAACATTAGTGATCAAGTTTATCAGCTTCTTTTCAGAGATTATGAGTTTTGATGGGGGAAGATCAATGTTGCCTTTTTTCAGCATCTGGCGAGATTCGACATATTTGTAAGTGTCTTCAAGAATGCGCTCTATTATTTGTCCAAGACCTCACCTACCTCGGTTAACAGAGACATAATAGGAAGAAATTTTCTGCCATACTCATAGCCAATACCAAAGCAACCTGTCAAAGGAATTCTATAGTTGGTGGAGTTATTTATAATCTAATGAAAATCAAACTATATATTCTGGTATCGCTCTTTTGGTGTGAGTTTTCATGAATAAACTTCATGATTGTTTTTCCCTCTGTTGAAAGACAAAATAAACAGGTGGCAGTTGGAATTTGATGGAGCTCTACCAAGATAGGTCTATAGTATACAAAAAGGGACAAGTTTTCTACCAAAATTTTAGAGTTATCATCAGAATACTGGAGGTAGAGATCTAATGTATAGAATGTGCATGGCAGATCCCAAATCTGGCTCGCATTAGATGTCTTGTAGTGATAATGCCTGAATTCTTTTAATGATTTGAAATCTTTTTAAACATTGTACCTATATATTTTCTCATTTTATTATCATGTCTGCATAAAGGAAGACATTACTATCATCGGTTTTTTCAGATGTAATAACTGAGTCTTGGGCAACTATGTGAAAGTTAAATCTTTGAAGAAAGGGAACGTATCTGGTCCTAATCAATGATACTATTGTTCCTTCCTCAGTCAGGCACCTTTCTTTATCCCACAATGCGAGAACCATAGAGATCCTTCAAGGTTTCCTTTAAGAATATATTTCCATGCTTTTCATAATAAAGTATCTGAAGTCCATTCTATGGCCAGGTGAGAACTCAGACTCATCATGATATCTAACATCTGATTAACCTGCTGAGTTCCTTTTAGCCTTTCCTTCTTATTGCAATGGAACTGAACCAAAGTTGTAATTCTTGGAGAATTTCAGAATGGTAAATGCAGTTCAGTCCTGGGTGCTGGCTGCTCTCTGCATGTTAAAAGGTAATTGAACAGGAGCAAGTACAAGTGCAATTGGGTATGTAGGCTAGAGGCACTAAGTTGCAGCTTCAAAGAGGTCACACTGAAATGAATTTTTTAAAAGGACTATAAAATTGCATCTAAGATAGATGGAGAGCAAAAGCAATATTTAAATGAAATTGTTATGGATATAAGTCACTTTCCAGGCATTATAACTATTTCTAACATAAAATATGTTTTCACTTCATATATAAAACATTGTTATTATTCACATCTTATGACATGTTAACATATTAAAACTTAAATGTTTAATGCATATATTAAAATTTTGTGTCATCATTAACCCAGCTGATGAATTCTCTCTGAAAAAAATAATGGAAAAGATATATCAAGAGAGATAATTTTTACAATTAGAATAAAAATATGTAACTTAAAGTGTGGTGAGATAAAAATGTCTAACTCACAGTTCCAAACCCCACTTTTTTTTTTTTTTTTTTGCTCATGGGAATCCTACTGCCATTTGTTTTCCTATTAAATGACATTTCAAATACTTTATTATAAACATAAATCACATCTCCTTTCAAGAAGGCAAATGACAGACTAAATTTGAGATCTGGCTTGCATTTCTACACCATACCCCATACTAAATAGATGAACAGTTGCTTTACAGATTGTATCTGAAGGATAAACAAAGAGAGACAGTAGATTTCAGGGAACATGTCACTTGAAACTGACACTTGCCCTTTAATTCACGAACATCATCCTAAACCCTGTCACTTTGGCTGACATCTGTTCCACATTCTGATACACGAGGTTCTGGAAAAGTGCAATCTTATCTACAGTTGGTTAGGGAAAAAATGTATATATTTAAACATAAATAAATAAATATATATATATATATATAAACTGCTTTGGTATATCTATAAGTATGACTTCGTCTTTACAGTCTTTTAAAATGCCAAATCAACACTGTTGTTCACCAGTTGATCCACTTGGATTTAATAGTGGCTGGTGTTGGAGACACTGAAAGTCCCATGTACCCAAATTATGCATCCTTTCCAATATAGGAAATTTCCACCATTAATTTGACTTCTTTGAATTAAAGCATCTCAAGAAGACCCTTGTTAGATGTGTATGTATTACCTGAGATGACTAAAGCATGAATGTATTTATGCTCCTTATCATTGGTTATCACAATAATGAAATGTCCTTTGAAATGGAAAGTAGAAGTACAGCAATGAGACAATGAATGGAAGATGTCTACAGCTCAGATCTAGTCCTTTAATACCCAAAATGTGACCCACCGTCTGATGGTATCAGCAGCACCCGGTAGGTAGTTAGAAATGCAAATTGTCAGGTTCCACCCCCTGCATACTAAATCAGAACGCCTTGTGGGTGGGTCCCAGGAGTCTGAATTATAACAAACTCTTGCCGTGATCCTTGTATGTGCTAATATTTGTCAAGCACTGGTCAAAACTTGAGGATAGGGAGACCTTCTGACAGCATGAGAGAGAGGACAAGCAGAGCGGGAACAGGTGTTTCACATACCACTTATATATTTCTTTCACACATTTATTTACATTAATCCTGATCTCAGTTAAATTTACCTGAAAAAAATAATGATAAAAATTAGATGGTCAGGATGAGTTTGTACCTAAACACTCTTAAGCCGTTTGCATATACCGTGATGACATAAGTTAAAAATACTCTCCCTAGAACTCAAGAGTTAAATAGACTTTAAACAAATACATGATTTCTAAAGCTTCGGAGTATTCTTTAGGAAAATTAAAATTTTAAAGAATTATTAGTTATGTAGATATTTTTATATGTGACAGCACTGCTAAATCTTAAAGGGTGTGTTGTGCACAAAACAAAACAAAAACAAACAACAAAAGCTCTGCATGTGTAGCACTTATTTCGCAGAGCCGTGTAGAAACATGGCGTAAAAGGGTTGATAGGAACCTGTAACGTCATCAAGAATCCTTTCGTTTGTAGATTATGATTGTGCTCACTGAAGGCATAAAGCCTTTAAACGCGCTGTTGCTAAACACCTACTCCGTTAACCTGTCTTACTCAAACAGAGAACATTATGTGTGCCTGTGTTGATCCTCATCTTGTTTGATGCAGTTCACTGCTAAACCTTCTGAGAATTTGTCAGGGCCCAAGTTTATCATCAAATGAATTCACTGCTCTACCCTGTTTTGTGACATCTAGAAATTTTGTATAGCTGTCTCATTTATGTGCACAAGTTTTATAGGATATCATAGCAGCAAGATAACTTCAGAATTCATAATAATTTTTCAAAATTAAGAAAGAGAATATTGTGCATATCTGCTAGATAGGAGGTTCTGCTGTGATTTTATATGTGTGTTACTGAAAACCTTGTGTTCTACAATATGGTGCACCAAACAATAAAACTTACGGGAAGAATAGGTTTGTGGCAGAGGATCCAAATCCTGTGGAGCTTTATAATCAGAATAAAAACAAACAAAAAACCCCGCAAATAACCATTCT
Source organism: Camelus dromedarius (assembly GCF_036321535.1). Lineage (NCBI taxonomy): Eukaryota > Metazoa > Chordata > Mammalia > Artiodactyla > Camelidae > Camelus > Camelus dromedarius. Next base: position 5,593,517 of record NC_087454.1, on the reverse strand, counting down.
AATAAAAATGTGGCACAGCGAAACTCTACTGGCATTTGCACCTAGTACCCCAGCTAGTCAATCCTTTGCAACATGAAACTATGGAGTTCTTACTTTATCTCTGGTCATATAAGTTCTGGAGGGTGTTTAATTTTAAAAGCGACCATTTTCATTCAAAACAAACAAACAAAAAAGCAAAAAACAAAGCCCAGCTTTACCTTGTGGAGTCAATGCCCCAGGCGTCTGATCTTGGCTGACTTCCTCTCTATTAGCGCCCATTGTTCCTTTCAGAGAAACCACAGCACACCAGTAAGCTACATCGGTAAACTGTAGGAGATCATGATTTCCAATTCCCATGTTTGCACTTTCCTCTCATTGCTTTCTTTACCTAGAATTGCATTCCTTATTCCTCTCTGTATCCAATTTTTACTGTCAGTCAATTAGGTATTTCAAGTTTCATCTCTCCCTTTTGTGACAACCCCATTCTTAGCAACTTCTATACTGCTGCAAAACTAATTGCTACCTACCTATGACAGTCGTATCATACTCAGCGTACAAGGGCCTGTATTGCAAAATCATGTATATGTATGTATGTGTGTATATATATGTATATATATGTGTTACTGTTTCCAACTGTGTAACCTGTTCAGTTGCTATAGCAAAATACCAGAATCTGGGTAGCTTATAAACAGCAGGGATTTATTTCTTGAAGTTCTGGTGGGTGGGAGCCCAAGATCAGGACCAGCATGGTCAGGTGATGTCCCTGCTCCAGGTCATAGACTTCTTGTTGTATCTTCACAGGACGGAAGGAGTTAGGGTACTCTGTGGGATTTCTTTTTATAAGAATCACTGATCTCTTTCACTAGGGCTCCACCTTACCTGATTACCTCCCAAAGGCCCTGGCTTCTAACACCTTCACATTATGTGTTAGGATTTCAACATGACCATAGCAATGATTTATTTATTCATCAACTGTTGAAGGGTATTTAGGCTGTTTTCAGTTTCTGGCTGCTTTAAGAGTGCTGATAGAATGTCACTGCATGTGTTTTAAGAGGACATATGCATAATCTCTGCTGACTATATACGTAGGGGTAGAATTGCTAGATCATAGGGTACACATATGCTCAACTGTAGTAAATACTATCAACAAATGATCCAAAGTGATTGTAGAAATGTTGACTCCTATCAACAGTGTATTATCTGTCATTGTTATGTTAGTCATTCTGTGTAGTAGTGCCTTACTGTGTGTATGCGTGTCATATTCTGATGACTAATGGAGTTGATGATCACCCTTTTGGGCTTTCTCTATTGAACCTTCATTTAAAATCTCATTATTTTATTGTTTTACTTCTACTGTCTTTGGGTTTGGTATGTGTTCTTTTTCTATCCATTTGCTTGAGAAGGAAGTTTGGATCATTAATTTTTAAACTTCTTTTTCAAAATACGGATTTAAGGCTATACATTTCCTTCTAAACATTGCTGGTTGCATTCTCCAAGGTTTGATATTTTATATTTTCCTTGTTCTTTAGTAAAAATGTTTTCTAATTTCTATTCTTTTTTTTTAAGTCCATGCTTCACTTAAAACTGTGTTGTTTAATTTCCAAGCAGTTGGGGGTAATTTCTAGTTTTCTTGCTTTTATTGATTTCTAACTTAATTTTACTGTGGTCAGAGAATATACTTTGAATGTCTTAAAACCTTTGAAATTTGTTGAGGTTTGCTTTATGGTCCGTGTGGTCAATTTTGGTAAACATGACATGTGCATTCTGTTGTCATTCAGTGAAGCATTTTGATGTCAATTAGATCAGTCAGTTAATTGTCTTTGTGAAGGACATATTCTAACATGGCCTGCAATTATCCCTGCCTGTGGATAATCAAACCCTTATGTAATTCTTTCCCTGGTGATTGGTGGGCCCTATGACTTGCTTCTAACCAGTAGAATTTGGTGATTATGTTACATAAGATTTCACCATCAGTATTGCTAGGAGAATTTCCCTTGCTGTTTTTGATAAATAAGCAGCATGAGGAAGTCCCCTCTGTGATGAGAAACTGTGAGGGTAACAACCAGTTACAAAACAAGAATGATCTCTAGTCAATAGATGACAAGAAACTGGGGCCCTTAGTCCAACTGGCCACAAGAAACAAAAGAAATGTGTGGTCTTGGAAGCAGAACCTTCCCATTCAAGTCTTACGGAGAGACCGCAGCTGCAGGCAGCACCTTGATTGTAGCTTTCACAGAAGACTCTGGGACAGAGAGGACCCAGTAAAGCTGTGCCCTGACATTTGAGCCACAGAAACTTTAAAATAACAAGTTGTATAGTTGAATACTAAATCTGTGGCAAAGTGTTATGCAGCAACAGACAATACAGGATATTACAACTTCTATGTCTGTACCAAATTTTTATATCCTTATTGTATTAACTGTGAAGAAAGGTATGTAAAACTACCCTACTTTTTCTAGATTTCTCTATTTCTCCTCTTCTGTAACTTTCATTTTGCATTATAATTTAGATGTATAAATTTTGTTTTGCCTTATACATTTTGAAATTATGTTTTGGATAGCACACTAATTTAGAATTTTTATATCTTCCTGGTGAATTTACTCCTCTGTCATGATAAAATATTCTTCATTTCTAATAATACTTCTTGCTTCTAACAACTGTTAAAACGTCTTCTTTGTCTGGTTTTCACTAATCTTTCAGTGATAACCTAGTCGTGATTCTCTTTTTATTTGTCTACTTATGTTTCACAGAACATAATTGAATTTGTGGATTGATGTCTTTCATCGCTTTCGGGATATTCTTGGCTGTTATCTCTTCAAGTATTCCTTTTGCCCCATTTGCTTTTTTCCACTGAGTATGCCCTATTTACATGTATGATGTCTGTCATTTTTCACATGCTTCTAATTCTGTTTTATGAATTTTCATAATTTTTTTCTTCTGTTTCAGTTTGGATATTTTCTATCGACTTGTCTTCCAGTTCACTACTACTAGTGTCTTTCAATTTACAAAATGTTTTATTAAAACTCACATAATGAATTCTTAATTTTATCTATTCAAGATATATTTATTGAGTAGTCTGTGCCAGCACTATTCTATGCTCTAAAAATATATCAGGTAAAAACAAAACAAAACAAAACAAACAAAAATGTGAAAAATATCTCCACCTTCACGTAGTTTACATTTTAATATAGGAAGCAGAAAATTTTAAAATCCATCAGTCTATAAGTATACAGTATAATATATTAGAATGCAAATATGCTATAGAGAAAAATAATATAGAGGCTGATACAGTAAGGAGTTTTGCAGTTTTCATTAAGGTAGATAGTAAGAGGTTTACTGACAAAGTGTCATTTGACCCAAGACTTAAAAGATTTGAAAGACTTAGCCATATGAGTTTTTGGAGAAATGTTTTAGATAGCCCTGAGGCTTCAGTATTCTTGGGAAATTCAAGGAACAGCAAAGATGCCATATTTGTGGAGCAAAGTGACTGACAAGGAGAGTAATCTAAGCAATCAAAGAGGAAACTGGTGAGCAGTGCAGAGAAAGTAGTGGAATGTTAAGGATAAACTCTGCAGAACCTTTTAGGCCATTATAAAGATTTTCATTTTTATTTGAGTGAGTTGGAAAGCCGTTGAAGACTTGTAGGCAGATGTGTGATGTGATCTGACTTATAGCCTAATAGGATTATTCCAGCTTATGTTTTGAATAGTTCTAGTGTGGAGAAGGTAGAAGCAGGGACAGCAGTGAGAGGGTGTATTTTAATAATCCCCATGTGTGTTGTGGTGTTTTGGACAAAGGTGGTACAGAGGTTGTAGGTTATGGTGAGAACTTGTTGGATTTTGAATATACTTTGAAGGCAGAGCCAGTGGTTTTTAGTTTAATGCTGCCTTGTTTAATAATACGATCATTTACATCTGTAAATTTTCTACTGAGTCTGGCTTTGGCTGTATGACATTTGTTTTATATTAGAGAGAATATGCAATTTTATTTACTGTTTTATTATTAACTCAATTTAAGATTTTAAAATTCCTAAGGGACTGGGGTTATTTTTACATGGAAAATATATTTTATCTTGCCTATGTCTTGATTTTATTACATTATGGTGAACAAATTAATACTACCTTAACAGTCCTATGCTCTTAGAAATATTGAGATTGTTTTTGTGGTATTGTAAATATAGTGATTTTTTTGTAAAAATTAAAAGAATCCTTGAAAAGATAGTATTTTTACTATAGGCAGAAAAGTTCAATGAGTATACCTATTGAACCAAATTTTTAATTTTATTATTGACTTCCTCTTTGTGCATATTTATTCTTGACCTAATTAATCTTTTAAAAACTAATAATAGCATTATAAAAATCTGACTGTTAATAACATTTAAGTCAATGTATTTCTGAACTTATTTCATATTGTTAAATACACTGAAGTACACAGACCACCCAAACTTATTTTATATTTTTAATGTAAGGAAGGATATAGATCATCCTAGTAGCTGTATCTTAATCTTCAACTTATGCTTAAATAATTTTGACGCTATTTATTTTAGCTGATGATTTCTGCCTTAAATTTTACTGTCTTATACTTATTTCAGAGTTCATTTCACATTTTCACATTTGCTGTGAAACTTTTCCCTGTCATTGACATTCAAGTCAATCAGTTTGTCTTTTTGATACTTCCTTTGGGAACAAATGAACATAATGCAGATGGATTTTCTTTTAACATTACACTTTGAGAGTCTTTGTCTCTTAAGTGAGGGAGGCTAGTTCCTTTATATTCTTTGCCATTTCTGTTATATCTTCTTCCTGATTTTGTGCTTCCTTGCTTTTTTTCATTTGCATAGTTTTGCATTTATCAATAACGCTTTTTTCTATAGTCATCTTAAAGGTGTATATCTTATGTTTAATCCATATACCTAGTTGTCAATTTTAAATTTGAGGTTTTTTTCCTATGAGCCATTTATTATGTCATTATGAGGAATGAAGGAAAATGAAAGACATATCCCACTGCTCCCATTTTCTTTCTTTTTTGAAACTGAGTCCTTTTAGGAATTTAGGCATTGTTATCATTGCTAATATTATAATTGCACAATCCTGCATATCTATCATGTTATGCCTCATTTTTATTTCATTCCTCTGTATCTGGTGATTTTCACAGATTTGTTCTTCATATTCCTAATTTAATACACAACAGTATTACTTCTATAGTTTATACCTTCTTTTTTAGATTAATTCTTACATTTTGTATTTCCTTGAAGTCATTTATTACTTTGCTTTCTTCATTTTATGTCTCTAAAACTGACTCAGCCTACCATTTCTACCTGGCTCCCTCCTTTTGCATTTTTTTTAAAATACCAAGCAAATACATTATTATTCTTTTTCTCATTCTCATATTTTCTTCTGATTTTTGAAAATACACTATTTCTTTGATTCTTTAGGATCCATTTTTAATGCTCCAGCATTCCATTTTTTTTTACAGAACCCCAGCATTTTTACAGAACCCCATTCTGCCACCATTTTTTAAACCGATAGTCTTCAAGTGGCATAGTTAAGATATATAATTATATCGGACCTGATATTTGTCAGCAGAAAGAGCACATGGAGTATTGTTTGTCCTCACCCTTTCTAGTCTTGAATCTCTTCCTCTGGATCTACATTTGACTATCAGTTTGTTGTACATAATTCCTAAGACAACTGGTAATGTCTTGGTAGCAAAATTAATGGAACTTGTGTAGTTTCTTCTTGCTTTCATTGTTTTGATGAGAAACAGATACAGCCAGGTGCAGCCTCTGAATTTAAGCTTTATGTAAGACAGTGAGGATAACTTAGTGGCTTTTTCTGCCTACTTGGAGCAGTCTGTCCTAGGCTGATCCAATAGGTTTTTCCCAAGAATTCACTTCTCTATTACGTCCACTAATTATGGGAATAGTGGAAGGTCTGGCTGTGGCTGTGCCTAGACGTAAGATTTTCTGCTGTATTTTCTTCATTGAGTTATTGCTACTTTATGATTTTTGTATACCTCCAAAGATACTTTAATACATTATATTTTTATATTTTTAGTGGTAACTTAGGAAAAGACAGCTTTTAACTGCCATGATAAACTGAAACTTCTCTTGATTAACTCTTCCTGAAAGACTCTGAATGGGTAATATGCTTTTATTTGGAGGAGAAATTATTATTCTTCTGATTTTTTGCCGTAGCAATAAAAGGATTCTCCTATGTTATTTTATTTTTTCTCCTTCATAACAGAGTTATCCATTCAAGGAAGGTCTCCAAAGAACATATGTTTCAAAAAATATTCCTTCATTTAAAGCCATGTGCTAGTATTTAGTATCTCTGATTTTTGCTCATAACTTTACTCAAGTCTGTACATAGAATATTTAGCAGTCCTGGATTTCTTCTTTCTGATGACATCACCTATAGATACTTGATCAACAAATGTAATCTGAGGCATCACCTAAGCATCTCTCTCATCTCTTCCCATTTCTCTAATTTCTTTGCTATTCCTTTGGTTTGGGTATTGCTAGTTTTTTTTTGTGCATTAGTAGAGCACCCCATCCTTAACTTTCCCCCTTGAGTTAGTTTCTCTGTGATCTACCCCCATTCTAATGGGTGTCACATTCTTCACTGTAATCTGAATTGCTCAAAATTTTATGTTCCAGTTCCTTAACTTGATCTTGTGAGATTATCCTGTGTCTTTGTTTCTCTTCTTTATCCTCAGGAATGAACTGCTTAATTTTCTGAGACTCACGATGATGCTCTGTCATCTGCTCTTTCCGGCTAACACTGGCATAGTCATAGTCATCATTCAAAACGCAGATTAAATGATACTTTCTGTCACTACCCTCAGACAGTTGTAACCATTTTTTTTCCTTTGTGTTCCTACAGAATTTTGCAATTATATCAAATCTTAAAGGTCTTTTGTTTTGTTTTGTTTTTCTTTTAACATTTCTTTTTCTTCCTCTAGATTTTGACATTCTTGAGGGCAAGACCTTTGTCTTATTCTTTGTGCCAGCAGCAACTAATATACTACCTGAAACACTGTGGGCAAAATATAAAAATATAAATGATCTGATGCTTCTGGGTCAGTATAAATCCATCACCACTTCAGAAAAACTCCTAGGGTATATCCTTCAGATAGTGGGAAACAAATTTATTTTTCTATACAAAGGAAAAATAAAGCTTTGTGGAGAATATTAAATATCTTGTTCCACTGAGGTATTTATGAGGTTTTTGAATTGAATTGAAATTCTTCTCTCAGTATAAATCCTAGATACAAGTCAAATGTTCTTAGGGGATTGATACTAGAAAAAGAAACAAAGAGAAAACCAAACATTAGGTTTTAGTCTAAGAATTTGAGTGCTTTTTTAGACCCACCAAATATAATCAGATTTATATTTATTTTTACAGAAATGTTTGCTCAGCTAATGCATTTCTAATCAAATAATGGGTGTTCCATGATGGAAATTTCAAATAAAGTTCTTAAGGCTGTCAAAAAGTAAATAAGCGAACTAGAATTATATTTCTTTGTTTCCCAGTGGACTTCATAAATGGTTAGAGAGGGATATGGTGTGCTTAGAAACAGGCCAGATAGACACTCAAATACAAGCACAGGCAAAATTTTCTCCCCCATTCCTCACCCCCAACCAATAATTTCACACATATGATCTGATGAGATATGTCCATTTTTAAGTGACAAATATCTCCATGATCTATTATTATTTTTTAATTAATTTGGTTGATCTTTTACAAACTCCATGCCACTTTTTAAAAAATCTACCAAAAAAGCAGGATAAAATTTAAAAATCTACAATTTCACTAACTAATCTATTTTTGTATAAAAATATAGTGCATTTTATATTTTCTCATTAACTTTGTGTTTTTATGGCTATCAACATGAATTTTACCTGCATTAGTGCAACTAAAGATTTATGAATTTTTTTAACTTACATTGTAGAGTGCACAAGGATATAATGCATATTGTTAAAATGTAACTTCAGAGTATTTTGAAGCTGATTTTGAGTTCCTTTGTGGAACATTCCAAAAGGCTTTGATATGGTGCGTTCTGTCTATAGGGATTTCCCAACTGAACATAGGCTGTTCTATTTTAAGTCTTGTGACATAGGGATCATAGAAAGCTTACTAAAGCACTCCTCTTGAATACCCAATTTAGACACTGTAAATAACAGTCTATTACCAATGAAATAGTCATGGAAAAAAATGAATTTATTTTCAGTTTTGTGGTTTCTAAGACATAAGTAATTAAACCAAGTTTTATGAGACATTATTTGATTAAAATAGATTTGGAAGCACTGAAATAAAATGGCAAAAGTTCAGATTGTCTGTGTTTACTCCTGTCTGAAAGATCTCTCAGTGGGAAGCATGAGAGCAGTGGGCCATGAGTTCAGCTTCTGTAGGGATGAGAATCTACTTTATTGAAAAGAATTTGATTCACACTTTGCTGCCCTCTGAGCTCATGACACATTAGGACAATTGGCCATAGAAGAAAATGGTCAATACAGCGTGTCTCTCATTAGAATGCTTGAATGCTAAAGATGGCGCTTGGCGTTGTTTTTCTATTTTCTTCTTTCTTTCATGCTATCCAAGACAGAGAAGCCCACAAGATTCTTAAGAAATCTCTGAGAGTTCTAAAAAGATTTTATACACACACACACACACACACACACAGATATATACACATGTGTACATATATAAAATAAATAGGAAAGAAAAAATTGAACACTGTCCATATACTTACACATCTTCATTTGCATTTACAAAAGCTCTGGAGAAAAACGTATTTGTTGGGAAAGTCACATTTGATAGTGATTGGATAATTTGCTAGAATGACTCACAGAACTCGCTGAACATGCTGTACTTAATGGTTACTGTTTCATTGTGAGGGATACAACCCAGGCATAGCCAAGTGGAGGAGACACACATAAGATAAGATCTGAAAAGGTCCCCAGCACAGGTCCTCATGGGGTCAGGGTGCAGCGCCTTCCAGGTACATTGATATGTTCACTAACCAGGAAGCTGTTCAGACTTCATTGTTTAAGAGTTTGCATCTGGAATTTCATTATATAGGCATCACTGGTCAATCTCTGACCAAGTGATCGAACTCAGTCTCTAGCTCCCTCCTCTCCAGGGAGGCCAGGGAATGAAGCTGAAAGTTCCAGTCCTTTAATCAATCACTTGGTCTTTTTGGTATGGCCAGATCCTCCCTTCAAAGTATCTGGAAACCCACCAGGAGTCATTTCATTAGCATTATCTCAGGTATGGTTGAAAGGGGCTTATTGTAAAAACAAAAACAAAAACAAGACTTTCCTATCAGTCAAGAAATCCCAGAAGTTTCCTGAAGCTCTATGTCAGGAACTGGGGACAAAGACCAGATGCGTTCCTGTTACAATACAGATACATTTTGTCATCAGCTGTAAGAACAGAGTCTATGTTTCAGGGAAGAATACGTAATGTTGAGGCAGCATGTGAAATGGGTACATATCAGTGTAGCAAAGGATGAATGCAAGTAGAAAAATTATATAAGAGTAATGATCAAAGAGGAAAAAGTATATTTTACATGTTTCTGATAGGTTCCTGCTCATAACAAAAAAATCCACGTGATTATTGTCCCAACACATTAACAGTATATTGGGTTGGTAGTAGAAATCTCTTTGGAATTATTCATCTTATCATGAATATTTAGTTTATACAGCCTTGAAGAAAAAGATTTAGTTTTAAGATGGAATGAGTTAAGGTTTCTCTGAATATTCTTCTGATAAGCACAGCTGTTCACATGTATTTGCCTGTTCCCCAAATTCCCTTTGCTAGTACCCCAGAGAAATCTTCCCAGTAAATTCGGTAAGAATTGTATTATTGAGAAACTCACCAAGTCTCATTTTATTATTTGTAAGTGACAGTTAACCAATGTCAATATGTTGCTATCTGTGACCATCCAGGTCTACCCTGCACATAAAGGATGCCATGGAATAATTAGAGGAAGATCCTGTGAGGAGCCAAGTGGTCAGAGTCGTGTTCCTGGACTTGACACTAATTCAATATATGATTATATGGCGACCACTTAGCCTGTATGAACTTGAATTTCCTCGTTTGTGGAATAAGTAGATATGCTAGATTCAAGATTTAATATTTTGTGATTCTATTCTTACTGACTTCAAACTGTAGAATAGTAATCTGACCTATATACACGTGTACATACACCAGTACATAAACTTATTTTACGCAAACTGGCAGTACTTCTGACTGTCATGAAGAGTTGAAAATGCATATCCTTGAAAGAATCTTTTAAAAGGTATTATTTTTTTCATTGATGAGCATAAATACCCTTTAATAAATGTACATGTAAATATAAAACATAACTTTGCTAATGGATCAGATATCACCTCTCATCATCTTGACTTACCCTTGACTCTAGCCACTACTGCAACAATTAGCATTTATCACCTGCCTCAGCGGTACTTCTTGCTTCCTACACCGAGGCTCCTCCGATGCGGCAGAGGAATCATGCAGAAACTCACTAAAATCATGCGTGCACACACTGGAGGTGATGGAGAGTCAACGGCCCATGGAGCAATCTTGAGCAATAGAAGAAGGATCAGGAAGATAACTGGCCTCCCTTCCATCCCTTAGGAACACAAGGCCAAAGAGCATTCTCTGCAGGTTTTCAGAGGGACCCACTGAGACTGAGTCTCAGTTGCCCTCGGGTTAAATGAGGTCCTAAGCTTGGGCCCTGATCTGATAGGATTAATGTCCTATAGACCCTGTGTCCATTCAGCAGATTCAGTCTCCATGACCATAGGCCGGCATGTTGCATTTCTAAAGAGAAATGATTTGTGAAAGTGTGGATGCTATGTTAATAAAAGAGCAGGACTGGCCTGAAAGATGGTTTAAGAGATTAAAGAGTTGTGCTTTTTTGTTTGTTTGTTTATTTTTTGGAATTCTTTTTAATGAATATAGGCAACTGGGTCCTCTCCTTGATTATTGGTAAAGTTAGATGTAAAAGACTGAATTGTGCTTCTCAAGGAAAAGAGGAGCTAAGTCACGTGTAGTTTTTATTCAAGAAGAGGCATGAAAGGCCATAATCGACAATGTAACCAAATAAACCAGGCATTCTCCCAGACGTTCCCCCCGAGTGCTCTGCCATCTGTTTGCATCAGGTCCCAAAGAAATTGCTCTGGTAGCTGAGCACTAGGGGCCTCTGTGGGCAGATGCGAATATCCCCCAATTCTTGATTCCCCTTCCTCAAGACCCAGTGTTGGAAGCCCCACTATGACGAAAGGAGCCGCGATCCCCATTTTATGTTACCTGAAGCTGAGGGCTGTGAAGCCCAGGGTGCCCTCCTCTCCCCGGAGCACAGCTCAGGCTCCGTCTTCCTGGTGCCCATCCTTCTAGGAGGACGTGTTCTGTCATGTTTTCATAGACAGACCTGGACCATGGGAAACAGTCGAAGATGGTCTTTAAGAAACCCAATACCCAGGCTTTATTTTTTCTAATTGTGAAAACGTTTGGCAATTAAATATAAAGAAATGTTCAATTACTTTGTTGGCTTAAACAAATTGCGGGTAGGGGAGAAAAAAAAAGATCTGTAGGGGATTAACTACCCTGTATTTCAAAATGGGGAATTCTCTGGCACGAGTCATAAATTTTCACTTTTCTGAGATTTCCCTGTGTACTTTCTTCAGGGTCTGAATTTGGAAATCCAAATACATGAGGGACTAAATTATTTAGAAATTACCCTGAATACCAGATTAGTGAGATTATCTAAAAATAACTGAGGTAATGTAATGCCGAAGGTAACTAATGACCTGTAAATGCAGGTTCCTCTATGACTCTCCCTTTAGGGAGTCCTTAATGTTTCTCAAATGGCTTCTATGGGAACTGGATGGTTCAGAGGAATTGGTAATAAGAGATGATACAGTGATTTTGCCATTATGTCCTGACTTGAGCAACATATAAACAAACTATCTTTCCAAACAAATATATTCATAAATGCTGAAGAAAAAATTCATCAAATGCCAAGAACAGCCCAGAAACCTGCACTTTTAATCAGACTTACCATGCTCACTCGTCAGAATTTATTTTGCAGAGCACACAGTGTTATTTCTTTGTTTTTCTACAGCAATAGGCGATGCTATCACTCTAGTGTAAAACTTCCATTGCAAACTAAAGTTAATCAGAAGTTCTCTCTTCATTTGTACCTATTTCAATTGGCCTTTATGTAGATAATCAAGTAATTTAGGGACTAGCACAGAGAATGGAAGACAAGAGAGTAAGGAAGCATTTACTATAAAGTGCAATGAGATATGCACAAGAGGGGGGAAAAATAGACCTGGAATGGAATTTAGAATTATTTACTGCCAAGTTCTTTATTTCATAGATGGGCAAAATGAGACAGAGTTGGGTTAAATTGACTCGCTCCAGGTGAAGGGCGTAAGAAACAGCAGAGGCTCAGGTCTCTCCCCCTCGACTGTTGAAGGCTCCCCTCAAAAGGCATTAGAAAACAGGCCATGCTGCGAGGTGGGATGCAGTAATACTGCAGACTGAATGATGCAGACAGCAACCAAAGTTGCTAAAAGTGGGTCAAGGTGGTCCATTGTTTGTACCCATTACTATATGACACTAATTAAGAGGTGGAAAATTGCAGGCAAGACAGTCACCTTCTCAATACTTTTTATTGTCGCCAAGACTATGCAGAAAAGAAAATGAGGAGAAAAGGAAAGGAGCAATTCTAGCTCATAATGTGATCATGCTTGCTAATCAGACTAGCAGCTCTGGCATTTTGTAATTGCAGAAGTTTTAAGAGACATATCTGACAAAGTATCACCGGGCAGGGAAACAGTACCTGTGGATGCAAACCAAAGGGCAACGTCAGGACGTGTGAATCGGAGAAAAGCTGTCACTGTTCCCAAGAAAAGGGCCCGGGATTACGCACAGTCCCATTCAGGGGGAAAGGATGCAGCCTTTGCAGTCAGATGGGCCTCGAGCCACTGCCAGCTGTGCGCCTCCACTCATTTGACTGTGGCAGTCCCAGGTACAACGGGGGCTCGTACTGAATACCAGCCCGTGCGCCGTCAGGATTAAATGGAATAATACACTTGAAGTTAGTGACATAAAAGAAGCACTCAGTAAAGGGCGATTATGATCATTTTCACATTTTATTAAGAAGGAAAATTCAAATCTGCATAAAGAATAGCATAATGTATGCCTATGGACCTGCTGCCCAGCTTCAGTGACTAAAAATGTACAGCCAGTCTTGCTTCATCCAAACCTGCATTCACTTCCATCCCTGTATTATTTGGAAGCAAACCTTCGACATTACTTTTCATCTTTAAATAGTTCAATATGTACCTCTAAAGGATAAGGATTCTTTTATAACCATAAATAGTAACAATTCTTATTATCAAAAATCTAGTCAGTGTTCAGATTTTTAAATTGTCTTATGCATATTATGAGGGTTTTTTTTTTCCTTTAGCTTATTTGAATCAGGATCCTAATAAATTTGGTTGATCACTGTGGTGGTCATGATAAAAGTTGCAGGCATCAAGTGGTGGAACTCTGGAATAGAAATAACTTTTATAAGTAATACTAGCCATTGCTAGAGAGTTTAAAGTTGTAAGAATATAACATATGACTCATGGACCAAGTCAAATCTCTTCTTTCTCTTTCATTCACTTCAAAGGAAGGATTAACTCAGTTGTCTTGGCAAAAGCCCCCTTCGTGATACCTGTGCCGGCCTCGTCCTGCCGTTTCTCTCGGTTTGCTCTGCGAACAGGCGCCGTAGGGTCAGGAGGGCCCTGGGAGGTCTGACTGAGGAAAGCTGCGTAGCTGCAGGTGAGGCGAGAGTCTTAGCGCTCGGCTGTGCTGGCGCCCTGAGCAAACCCAGTGTTTGTTTTGGTGCTGAGGTTTTGGGTGTCAAGCATCGTCTGCTCTCCGCCTGTAATCGTACCCAGCGACAACTGAGTTCCTGCTAACAGTGTTTTGCAAAGTCTAATTTCCTCTAGAGACACAGTTATTTATAAAGAGCAGCTAAACAAGGAAATGGCCCAGATCTTGGTCTTGGGCTTGGGGAGCAGAGTTCTGTCATGGACTAGCAGCTGGCAAGTAAGTCAGGGTGCGAGAACTGAAGAGATAACATGAGACTCATAGGCGTGCAGTCCATAAAGCTTGTAGAGATGACACTTATCTGTTTTGTTTTCCTCCCATCACTCTCCAGATAACGGTGACCTATTTACATATAATAATGCAATTTTATAATTAATATCAGTCCCCCTGTGTGCAGTATAATACATATGTATAATATAAGCTTTATATATATATATACCTGTCTATCGCTCTATCTATCTCTATATCCATGTATCCCCGTGTCTTCAACTGGAGATGAGTAAGGTGGCATACAGGTGACAAGGGATCGGACATGCCTCCAGCTCTGGCAGCTTCCTAAAGCCAACTGTGTCTGGAGTGATGTGGTTGAAAGGAATAAGAAAGTTGTTAAAAACTGAGTCAAAGAAACAGATGGAAAAAAACATGCCTTGTTACTACTATATTATTCCGTAAGTGATTAATCCTAACTTATCTACAGATAGGATTCTTAAATATTTGTAACATATCATGTATTAAAATTTCTGTCCCTGTTGAATAACAAGTAATAGATGTGCTTAAATAAATGAAACCACCATGCAGTTAAGTTCCAGTTTCACTAAGGTTGATCCAGACCCCGCTGAATTAAGCTGTACATAAGGCATTATTTACATCTGTCCACAGTTGTTCAAACAAAGCTGAAAAGGATAGTGGTTCTCTTACATTTTGTAGAATTGCAATAAATTATACATTTTCAAAAGGAAAGTAGATAAATCTGCTTTGGATACAAATTTATTATGTACAATGATTTAATAATGGTTTTAAGTGATATTTGGGGGGAAAATACGGGGAGAGGTAATCAAATCTGAGGAAAGTCCTATTAGAATGAGGATTTTGTCTCTTTTTCATCATACAGAGAAGTTTCTGGTATGTGGTGCTCAATGACCATTTTGTCATGACTGTATACATTTAATAAAGCCATGATCTTTCTTGATAAAGATAGATTTCCACCAAGTGACCAGTATTCTGCTGAATGGCACCAATAGCCCTCTGATTTTGCAAGAAAAAAAAAACAGTAAATCATCTGGAAAGACTTTCTCTCCCCAGCTCCATACCCAATTCATCACCAGGTTCTGTAGAATTTATATCCTGGATGTCACTCAACTCCACTGCTAGACATCTTGTCCAAGGTACCATAATCTCTTACCACAACTACCCTACTAGTTTAGTCACATAGATTCTGTACACAGCAGGAGAGTGATCTTTTAAAAATGCATCTCAAAATTTTTTCTCTCATCACCCACTCGCTCACTTACATCTCTTCCTTCCCCTTAAAACCTTGAAGCCCCTTAAGATAAAGACCTAAATACTCAAAATCACCCACAGGACCTTGCTATGTCTTCAGCCAATCCTTTGCCTTGTCTCCCTTTCCTTTTCCAGGGCAACACACTGATTTTCCCATCAGTCCTCCAACTGAACACAGTCTTTTCATCACAAGGCCTTTGAATATGGTGCTGCTTAAGCCTTGAACACTTTCCCTTCTGCTTTTTTTTTAAGTTAATATTTATTCAGTTCATGCTCCAGATCTCAGTTCAAACTTGACCTCTTCAGGGGTGCCTTCTTTAATCCTCCAGGACAGGTAAGTCCCCATTATTTATAGATACAGAGTGGCTCCATTACCCCAGAATACCAGCCCTGCCCCCCATCCTCAGTCATCCGTAGTCCTCCTCAAACCAACAGCCCATGTCTCCCTCTGATCTGTTTTTTCTCCCTTTAACTTTGTTTTCTCCAAAAGATCACATAAAACACAGTATGTAGTCTTTTACATCTGCCTCCTTCCACTTAAAAGGATTCATTTTAGGTTCATCTATCTTGTCGCGTGTATCAGTTGTTCGTTTTTATCGCTCAGTTTCATTCCATTGTATGAATGACGTACGGTTGAGTGACATGGTGACTATTTCCACTTTGTGGCAATTGTGAATAAAATCAGTCTAAAGATTCACTGACAAGCGTTTTGTGATCATCGGTTTTCATTTTACTTGGATAAATACCTAAAAGAGTGATTATAAGGTCTTTCTAGAACTTAAGTTTACTAGAAACTGAGACAGCATTTTCCAAAGTGGCTGCAGTGTTTTTTATTCTCACCAAAGATACTTAAGAGTTTCAGTTGCTCCACATCCTTAGTATTATTCGTCTTTTAATTTTAGCTAGAATTCTAGAGAGTTCATAGTGGTTTCCCATTGTGGCTTCAAATTGAATTTCTCCAATGACAAATGATGTTAAGCATCTTTTCATGTGCTTATTTACCATCCTTATGTCTCTGGTAAAAAGTCTAAGTCTTTTGTGCATTTTTATTGGATTCTTTGTTTTTTTATTGTTGAGTTGTTAGAGCTCTTTATATATTCTGGATGCATGTTCATTATCATATATGTGATGTGTAAATATTTTCTCTCACTATATACTTGTCTTCTCATTTTCTTTGCAGTGTTTTTGAAGAGCAGAAATTCTTAATTTTGATAAAACTAATTTATAAAATTTTTAATAGATCGTGCTTTTGATGTTATATCCAAGAAATCTTGGTATCATCTAGGGTCACAGAGATATTCTCTAATGGTTTTATCTGGAAGTTCTACAGTTTTACATTTTCCTATTAGGTCTTTAATCCAATCTTGAGTCAGTTTTGTGTAAGTTTTGACTTATGTGCTGTAATTGTTTTTTCTTTTGCATATGTATATCAAAAATTTCTAGCACCAACTGTTAAGAATATTCTTCCTTCTTTAAATGGTCTTTGAAATCTTCTTGAAAATTGATTGACCAGGTATGCTTGGGTCTGTTTCTGTGTTCTCTCTTCTGTCTCATGGATTTATTAGTCTATACTTTTTGCAATACCATTCTATCTTGATTACTGTGACTTTATAGTTAGTCTTAAGATTAGGTACTGTGAATCCTCTCACTTTATTCTTTTTTTTCTCAAAATCCAGTATTCTTTGCCTTTCCAGTTTGTCAATTTCTACAAAATATTCTGCTGGGATTTTTATTGATCGTGATATGATCTAAACCTAATTTCTTCCCAAAGACCCCACCCATTTCCAAATGCCATCACATTAGAGGTTAGAGCTTCAATATATGAAATTTGGAAGGACACAATTCAACCCATTTTCATATCATTCAGCTCTTCCAGGCCTGCATAACAAAGGAGGCTTTCTGGAGACTCTCACTCTGCCACCATTCTCATTCGTGAGCTTCCAGTGAGGTCTGTGGGTGTAAATCACCTGGGGTGAACTGCTCTCAGAGATGCTGGTTTCTTGCTCTAGTCTACACTTAGCCTTTATTAATTCATTAGAAAATTCAGCTAAATTCATCTGATGGTATAATGTTGTTTGGAATCTACCCTAGATAAGAAAATGTTTGTTCTCTCTCTCTCCTTGGAGATGCTTATCTTTCATTAGATTTTGAGTTAGTTTTTTGTTCTGTAATTCCAGCTCTCTGACTGATTAAAATAAATTGTGGTTTTTTTTAAGTTATCTCTATCTTCTTGTTGTAATTTTGGGAGCAAAGCTTTTCCAGCTTTCTACATCCTAAGCAGAAGGTAGAAAGTCCCCAGCATTTTAGCAGATACAAAAGATTTTTAAATCCATTTTTAGATGTTATTAAAAATATACAGCATAGAACCAAATCAAATGATATCAGAGAGTCTTATAAGCAAGTACAAGTGTAAATTAGTGATTATCAGTGAAATACAGATCCAAAAGTGAGAGATCAGGGAATGCATGGTAAGGGTTACTTTTTAAGAGGAAGGGCTACTCATTATTTAGGCAGTATCTGAAACTACAAAATTTAAATGTATGAACAATGTATGTTAATCTCCTCAAGAGCAGGCATATTTTGTTAAAAATAGAACACACAATAGTCTGCAGTTTAATTGTTAGTTTCAACATCTTTAACCATGTATGAGCAATAAAAGCCAGCAACATTTTGTTAAACTAGGCCACACATATTTTCCCTTTCTTGTCCTTTGCAATAAAAACAGTGATGAAAAAATGAATAGGAAGACAGTCTGAATAAGATGGAATAAAAAGACCATCATCCTCACAAATGTTGATTAATTAAGGATAAGGCAGACATCAAGCTGTACTGCTAAATGTAATTTTAGAGAGGGAGTCTCAGTAAGAGATGTCACTGTTGTTATTTGGTTACAGAAAATACACTGAAAATTTCTCAACATTCCAGTATGGAGTACAAGACAACAACGGTTGTTTTGGTAAGCAAACAGTTTAATCTTTGTTAAAGGGTTTCAAAGTCCTAAGTCAAGAATGAACTATAATTCATCATTCAGTTCGAACAACACAAAGTATTTGGAAGGGAGGGAGAGAGCAAATAAGCTATCTAGCTTTCTATTCCTATGAGTAAGAAACCAGTTATCAGAAATTCCATATTGGTAAAATCTTCATTTCACCATAGGTCAATACAGAAGAAAGAAAACATTTTTCTACAAAGGTCTATGTTGCTGTCAGATGGCAGCACATTAAATTGTTTGAAAAATCCACATCCTGGCGTGTGAGTATTTCTCAAAGCTAACTATTCATAAAATGTTGACGTATCATTACTGTAACTGTCAACAGACACAGATCCTGGTATGATCACATGAAATTCTATTCTCAAGGAGACCAGAAATCACAAGACTACACTGAGAATTTTCAGAATACTAGTGCTCAAAGCAAGGAAATGGTCAGATTTATCTAAATATATAAAAACATGATTAAAAGGAAGAGCTTCAAAATAAGAAATTCTGAAATAGTCTCTAAATCAAAGATTCACGTAGTATCACAAGTCACTAGAGGGTCCTATTGTATTTACCAAACTTAGTAAAGCATACAACTTTGCAGGGTATAATTCCTTTTTATATGTGGAAATTTCATATAAACTTTGACTGCCTTAATCATAGTTCGAAACAGTGATACACAAAGTTCTTTGATGGTCTTGGAATATGACGCTTTGCCCAATTTATTTATGCTATATTAAGGTGGGGATTTTAATATTTGTTGTTAGACACTTTCAGAGAAATGTAATTGGAGGAAAAGTATAGATTATAGAAATAGAATTCCTCTGGCTGTTCTCCAGAAAAGGGGTATATGCACAGAGATGCTCCACAGTATCTGCATGATGATTCACATAGCTGAGGGCTTGACTGAATGTACACAACACAAAATTTCAAAAGAGCTAGAAGAGATCATATGTAACAGGGCTGAGAATGGTACGAGATTATGCAAAGCTGAGAAAATTTGAAGTTCTAGCCCAGCCTGAAGAGATAGCTCAACAAACGTCATAATTAACTAGTGGAGACTCAAGAAGAAATGCCTAAGAAGTAAGAGCCTTAGCTTATAAGAAGAAACTTACACAACTAAGTTCAAAAGTAAATAAATCAACTCTAAGAAAATTAACATAAGCATGATGGGTCCAAAATGATTGTTCAATAACTTAATTGCCCACCAAAACAAAACTCAATACTTCTTCAAGGGAGATACCATATTCCACACTGCTTGCATTATTATAATTTCTAATATAAAATAAAATTTGGTAGATGTTAAAACTAGAAGACAAGAATGTTAAGGCAGATACTATAAATATTTTCAAGATCTTAAAGGAAAATATGGTCTTAATTAATAAACAGATGGGGGTCAGCAGACAAATAGAAACTATAGAAAACAATAAAGGTGAAAATTCTGCATTGGGAATTAAAATACCTGTAATGAAAATTGACTGGATTTTATTAACAGCTGATCAAACACAGCAAAAGAAAGGGTCACTGAAGATGAAGATGCATGAGTAAAGTAACCTAATATGAAAATACAGATTAAAAATATTAAAAAGATAAACAGACTTGTATGACAGTTAAGTGGAATTCCAAAAAGAGATGAGGGAGAGTTAAGGATACATATTGTAATATCAAGAGCAACAATTTAAAGAGTATGAAAATGAATATATGTATATTCATGTATGACTGAAGAATTGTACTATACACCAGAAATTGACACAACATTGTAAACTGACTATACCTCAATTAAAAAAAAATAAAAAAATAAATGCACAAAGTATAGCTAGAAATGCAATAGAGAATTAAAAATTGAATACTAAATTTTTCTTATTATCCTAAAATAAGAGAGAAAAATAGAAATAGAGAAACAACAGCAACTGAGATAGATGGGACAAACAGAAGATAAATAGCAAAATTACATAGATTTAAATCAATAATATCAATTATTATATTACATATAAATGGATTTCCAGGAATAAAGGTTGATTGTTGATTCATTCTTAGTAAATCCATTAATGTAATCAAGCATCTAAAAATATCAAAGGAGGAAAAAAATCATATGACTGTAAAAAACTGAAAATCCTTGACAAATTCCAAGATCTGCTTCTGATGAAATTTTTTTTAAATTGAAGGGCATTTTCTAAATATGTATATGTATATGTATATGTATGTATGTATATATATGTGTGTGTGTGTGTATATATATTCCAAAGGTTTTTCTCCAAGGTGAGCTTACCCTTGATTACCTGGAATACTTTTTTGGAGTTACTACTGGCTTACCATGTATGCTTACCCTATATGGGCAGTTTCCCCCCAGTTGAAGTCATCCATTAGAATAGATGGTTCAAGATTTGACCTTGACTTTAGAAGAAATGTTCAATGATACTATCACATCCTTGCAAGGCATGTAGGTCAGCGTCTACTCAAAGGTGAGAGTTGTTGTGGGTCATAGCACTGGCTCAGACTTCCTCCTAGTTTGTCAAGGTAGAGTCTATGCAGTTGCCAATACAACTTTCTCAGCCTGGTTTGATTCTTAATTGGGTCAAGTGGAAAAGTCAGTACAGAAATGTAAAGAGAAATCCACCTGGCTATCTAAGGGAGACTCTGATGGTTTATGGGATTTTTTTCAGTTAACTGGATCTGGAACCCTATAGGAAATTACTGAAGTCAATGCTGCAGGCTACCCTCAACCTGCTGTTTGGAGTTCTGTTGAGTGTAGTCTGGATTAACTATTGCAGGAGACAAATTGAATGGGTTTGTTCCTAGCCTCTGTTGATCAGATTAATCAGAGTGGCTGATGACGTGATGTACTCATGTGGAAATTTGCCAGAAAGCAAAACAGAGCAAAGTTCAGGTAGGTTTGCTAGTAGACCATCAGGCGAGAAAAAAGCAAAGAGAAAACTTCAAGTTCTTTAAGCTCAGGGTTCCTCACTTATGATGCAAACCCATATGCAGAATTCACTGGAGTCCCTCTGCATTGCTTGCATGAGGCTGGAGTACTAAGGGAACTAACTGAAATACGATACTCATGCTTCTTGCTGTGCTGTGAGTAATGAATGCCTTTTTAATGAACTGGGATTCTTGTCTTCTGCTAGCATCCATGAAACAATGGCAAGATAATTTACCACCTTGCAAATGGGGAAAAAATCCCAAATTCTTCACAGTTACTGATACAAGGATGCAGGGAAAAATCCTAAAATTGTATACCAACAGACACTAATGAACTGAACCATGTTTCAAATCAATAGTATCACCACAGTTAAGGAACTGGGGGATGAACTAGTCCAAGTAACTTTATAACACAATATTTGACTATGTCCTCAGGCTAAAGGCAAAAAACTTACTATTTTATTTTTCTTTTCACAGAAGCGTAGATTAGCATTGCTGAAACTACTTCCCGTGTATTTTAGGATTGAGCAAACAAATAAATATATTATGGATAATGAAAGCCAGATTTCTGACTGTCGAAATGGGGAGTTAAAAATTAAATAGGGAGTTACTGAAATTAATGCATCAGTGTGAACTCATGGGTTTTAATATACAGCTATTAGATTGATGGGTAGATAAATAGATGAAAATAGATATGAGTGCTTATGTACATGGGTATTTAGATGTTTATGCACATATATGTGTGTTGTATGCATATAGATGCGTCTTCTATTTCTCAGCTCCATCCACTGACAGGGCCTGAACCCAGTGGTATCCCATGAGCAATGAACACACCTAGCCCCCAGAACTTGGTCGCTAAATACCCTTCCCCAAATTAAGTCACAGGGATCCATGGTGTAATAACTAATGCCAAGTAATACATGTTGTCACAAATAGCAAAATTGTCTTCATCTCTGTGGCTGGCTGATCTCCCGTTGCGTGTGTGTGTGACCACTGATGCACACTTACGTTGTGTCTTGGCTATGGTAAATGATACTGCTATGAACATAGAGCTGCATGTATCTTTTCGAGTTAGGGTTTTCATTTACTTTGGTTAAATACCCAGAAGTGGAATTGCTGGATTAAATGGTAGTTCTCCTTTTAACTTTTTTGAGGAACCTCCAGACTATTTTTCCATGGTGGCTGTACCAATTTACATTCCCCACCAACAGTGCAGAAAGGTTCCCTTTCCTCCCAGTACTTACCCACGCTTATCTCTTGTCTTTTTGCTAATAGCCATTCTAACAGGTGTGAGGTGATATGTCGTTGTGGTTTTGATTTGCATTTCCTTCATGATTAGTGATGCTGTGCACCTTTCCACATACCTTTAATCTTGCACGCTGGTCTCCTCTTCCTTATCTCAGTGAGCCTGTCAGCTCAGTCTGCTGGTGTGTAATTCCCGCAGCCCTCCTTTGCTGCCCCCTCCCTACTGCATCAGTACTTAGGGATGTCTCTAGTGGTCTGTCCCCTAGGTAGTAAGCTGGTGAAACTGTGGAGATCATCCTCTCGTTTTCTTTCACTCAGGGATCACCATCCTGTACTGCCAGCTATCCATTGTTTAAAATTCCTTGTTTCACATATTTTGCCCAGTTCAGCCCATTGTTCAAAGTTAGAAGATGAATCCAGTCTCCGTTACTCCATATTGGTTAGAAGAGGAAGTATGGTGCAACCACTTTTGAAAAAATGTTCCCAGCTAAGCTAAATTTATTCAAACACTGTGACCTAGTAATTCTACTCCTAGGTATTTTCTCAAGATAAATGAAAACATATGCTCACAAAAAGACTTGTAGGAGAATTTTCATGGCAGCTTCACCCATAGTAACCAAAAACTGAAAACAACTCAAATTCCAAAGGACATGGAAATGTATAAACAGATTGTAGCCTATTCATGCAAGACATGTTCCTCAACAGTAAGAGGGAATGATTTACTGATGCACACAACAACATAGACAAATCTCAGAGATCCTGTGCTCTGTGAAGCAGGTCATAAAATACTACCTACACTGCGATGAATTCACATGAAGCTCAAAAGCAGACAAGACTAATTTATAGTAAAAAAAAAAAGAATCAGAAACTGATTGCCTGTGAACGTGGAAATTAATTGAAAAGGGAAACAGGGGAATGTTCTTGTGAGATCAAATAACCTGTCTTTATGGAGGTGTGGGTTATGAATTCCTGAATTTTGCAAAACTCATCAGATTTTTAATTTAAAATATGTGTATTTTATTTGATATAAACCTTCCCTTAAAAGGAACTTCCAACAGATTTTAAAATTTAGGCATTAGAATTGCTTTTCACAATGAGATGAGTTGGCAATTCTGAAATTAATGTCTTTAATTTCTGTATATTTCTATATATTGTAAGCTTGGGAAAATTGTTAAATATACTGAGGATAATTGGATCTAAGACTCTCATTGTTGGAGAAGAAAGTTGTAAATACGGAATGGAGGAAGGTTAAACTCTACCCTGTGGTATTAGATTATACCTGGAGGTATCAAAATAAATCCACTGTTTTTAATATAAATATAGAAAAGAGTAGATATATCTACATGTTCTCTGCTGAAGAAGCAGTGACAAGTCAATATTCCTGGCAAAGACCCAGCACCCATCTTGGTTTCCAAACATGATTTTTCACTAAAAGGAAACTTAGTTCCTTGAAATAAAAAATAATATCCGTGCTGGAGTATGAAAAGTATACAATGATTCTAGAACATTCTATTGAGCCAGAAACCCAGGAAGTGCTCAAAGAATGATGGAGATATGTCAAAAGGATATAGGATACAGTTTGATGAGGCTTCCACTGGTCAAATCAGACAATTTGTGAAGAGATGCTTAAAGTTCTCATGCGTGTGAACTGGCCACAGAACACCATTAATTATAGCCGTAGAATTAAGTAAGGCTACATGCATTTACACTTTTAGCAATACATGGATAATTAAATCATTTAATGGAGAAGGGAAAGCTCTTGCTTACAGTAAAAATTTAACTAATAAATGTAGAAAGATTGATGGAGTAGAAACCAATCAATGGATGCCAAACTGGTGAGGGAGGGTTTGATGAGGAGCTTGTAAATGTACACAATCTCAAAAAATCACTCTACAAATTATGTATGAATTACCAAAAGGAAAACAGTGAGTTCACAGTAGAAAGATCTGATGGGTATCACTTTAGCCAAGTAATCAGTGCTAAGATCTGTATCACTGGGGCAGACTGACACCATGTGCCTCTGGTTAGGATGCTTTAGGGAGGACCAGCATCACTTCTCTGTCATACCTTCTGTATCTATTTGAGATCTCCAGAGAAACAGAACCAATAGGATATAGGATATATTTACATAAAGAGGGTATATTTACATAAAGAGATGCATTTTAAGAAATTGGTTCATGCAGTTGTGGGAATGAGAAGTCCAAAATCTACAGGCTAGTCTGGCAGGTTGGAAACTCTGGCAGTATTTCTATATTACAGGTTTGAGACAGAATTCCTTCTTCCCCAGGAAACCAAAGTTTTGCTCCCAAGGACTTTAATTGGTGGGATGAGGCTCACTCACGTTATCTTGGCTAATAGGCTTTATTTAAAGTTGACTGACTGTAGATGTCAATCACATCTACAGAATACATTCATAGCCACGTCTAGATTAGTGTCTAACCAAACAACTGTGCACCATAGTCTTGCCAAGTGAACACATAAAATTTAACCATCACATCTGTCAAAACTTCATAATCTGAATCTAACTTTAAAAATTAGATAAATACAAATGGAGAGATATTTTATAAAATAACAGGACTATATAGCCTTCAAATATGTGGAGTAAAACACGGAAAGGAAGAAGAGCTAAGGAACTGATTTAGGTTATGTGGACCAAAGACACATGACAGTTAAATTTAAAGTGGGATCTTGATTTCATCTGGTATTGTATGATGAACATTGCTGGGACAATTTGTGAAATTAGATTACAGAGCGCGGCTTAGACAATTTTCTAATTCTGATAATTCTATTGTGGTTATATGAGAAAAAGTCCTCATTCTTAGGAAGTCCACACTGAAATACCTGAGGTAGGGTGCACACTGTTTCCATTTCATCCTATACGCTAGGCAGAATAATGGTCCCCCAGTGATGTCTGAATCCCAGCACCTGTGGACATGTTTCCTTACGTGATGAAAAGGGCCTTCGCAGATGTGGTTGAGTTAAGGATCTCAGGATAAGGAGATCGTCCCAGATTAGCTCAGTGAGCCCAATGTAGTCACAAGGGGCTTATAAGTGAAAGAAGCAGGAATCCGAATCTGAGAAAGAGAAGTAAGGGGAGAGGTGGGGCTCAGAGTAATGCAATTCCTAGCTTTGAAGGTGGAGAGACCCCCAGCCAAGGAATGCAGGCAGCCTCTAGAGGCTGGAGGAGTTATGGCACCTTTAGAAGCCAAAGAAGGCATGGGACAGATTCCCCCGAGACCTTCAAGAAGACTCTGCAGACATGCTGGTTTTAGCTCCAGAAGACCCATTCTGTACCTCGGAGCCCCTGAACTCTAAGATAATAAATCTGTGCTGTTTAAGCAACTGGCTTTATGGTAATGTGTTACAGCAGCAGCCAAAAACTAATACACCCTCAAATGAGTCAGGAAAAGTGTGCATTTATTTGAAACTATATACAGAAATAACATAAAATAAAGAAAGCAAACATAAAACATCGGCAAATTTTGATCAAGTCTCTTGGAGTTCTTTGTATTACTCTTGCAAATTTTCTTTAAGTTTGAAGTATTAAAATGAAAAGGGATATGGATGTCATTAGCTTTTAAAGATGGTGAAACATTTACAATTAAATGGGTCTATAGAATTCGCTTCAAATAAAACAGGGAGGAGGGAAGGGGGGGCTATGAATAGACCAGTGTTTACTGTGGGTTAATGCTTGTTAGGAGCAGGCCACATGGAAAGGAGTTTGAGTGTACCCTTTTGTCTGCTTTTGCATGTGTTTCAGATTATTCTTGAAAAATTAAAAAACAGGATGATTTTATCTAAAAATCTATGAAAGGGGAAGTGATGCAACGCAAACATTGCGTGTATCAGTCAGTCAGTCTGGGGAGTTCGCAGCCCCAACTGAAAAAAAGTGTTCTGAACTTAACACTAGTGTCATATCAGTTTAGTATATCTTATTTACTTGAACAGATAAAGCAGGAAACAAGAGATTTTCCTCTGAGTATGTCAGCCAGTAGGCACGAACCTTCCTCCACTGTCACTGCTACTCTCTGCAGCGTCTACAGTTCATTTTGCTTTTTCTTATCATAATTGTAGGCACTACTGGGAGTGTTTAGAACACTCTTGAAAATAGCAGTGCTTGAAGAAGCTGGATGCCACTTAAAATACGAACCTTGGATAAACATCACATGCCGCTGGCCTTCTTACAAAATGAGTTTGTTTCTTTTTGGCTGCCAGAGCCAGTTTTCTTTTCCTCGAGCCTTCTAGTTAGCAGGTAGTTTGAGGAGACCATTGGGAAGGGACAGATCGCATACATTTGGATTACCGTCTTCGTGTGCTTCACCTGTCCCCTCTTTTTTTGAATAAATATACTCAATAAATATATTGAATTTGAATAAGGATATATCTACATACAATTAAAAAAGAAAAGTAAAACAATTGAAATAGGTGGACCTAACTCTTTGCCCTTTCCCCAACGAGAGAAACAAGTGAGAACACGCATTTCTGGGCCAGATTCAAAGAATTTGAATTTTCCATTAGCATATAATAGGTTTAGAATATGAATCCCTTTGAGCGTGGGAATCAGTGAGGAAAAAAGCCACCACTCTGCAAGCTATTGCTCAAATAAGCTCAAACTGTTATTTTAGAATATATCGTGCCTGTAAAGAGGAAGATAATACGTTTTATGTGTGTCGATTTTCCTTTTTTTTCAATAGCAAGATTTTTTAAAAAGCCATTTCATCTCCGAGAGATTGAATGACCACGTTTGATGACGAGCCAGATGGCAGCCGCTCTCTAGCCCCAGTGCCAAGTAGCATGACAGGAGCTGCAATTTACCTTCCGCGGTGAGGCTGCGCCGGAGCACGCGGCAGCTGCGGGCGAGCAGGCGGCTGGCGGTAGGTGCAGGCACAGTTGGTTCCCTCCCAGTTTGGATGGAGCAGGTACGAGGCTGAATCAGTACCCAGCAATTATGGAACTGGCATGCACTGCATTGTTTACTCACAGTAATATTCCTACTGGACTTTATTAAAACACCATCTGTTGTCAGGGCAGACAAAGAATCCAAACGCAAATACAGAGCAAGACACAGGCAGGGAGTGAAGGTGAGAGCGTGCCTGTGCGGGTCGGAGTCCCGCTACAGGACGGGGGCCGTTTCTAGGAGGCCACGCTGGAACCTGAAGGTTATCTTTTAACACGACATCCCCCCCCCCCACCCCAGATTCCTGTGTATCAGTCTCCACTGTCAGCTAGGCCCAGACAGTCTGTGGTCCAGATGAAGCCGGCCGTGTGTGACTCAGGCTGGAATGGAAGGCAGCGAGTGTATGCATAGGGGCGGAACCCAACCACATCAGCATTGCTACAGATTAAAGCCAAAATGAGGGGAAGTAATGCTGTCCCAGTGAGTGATGCTCCGAGTGAACTTCTCAGATAGTGCTCGGAACATGGGCTGAGTAATAAAGGAGATCTGCCAATAATACTCCCTTCAGGGCACAAGGAAGAAGGGCTGTTTTTTTTTTTTTTTTTTACAATCAGCTGTTTTCTCTCACTCTTTTCAGTCCTGCAGATGGGGATCAGATATTTCTAATACACAGCTGGTCTCTACAAATGGCCAAGTGTAATTTTTCGTACACCCGCCTACAATTCCAGGTGAAATTAATTAGTCAGAATTCCTCGTCGGATAATACACTAATAAAATGTGATGCAAGTAATTAAATAAGCAAGTATGAGAAAGACAGCATTAAAACTCCGTTGTGTCACTTCAATTTTACAGAAAGACATCTGTCTATTTAGAAATTGAGTGCAAAAGAAGGCTTCACAAAACCTTAAAATGAAAGTGTAAACAAACGCCAATCCATGTGGCAAAATGAAAGATGCAGAAAACAATGGTTCTAAAATAAGCATTCAGTACCTTCTGGGTAAAAGAGTTGGCTCCTTGAAAATATATATTCAAATATTATAGATTAGATGAGTTTGGAGCATTTGGGGGAAGCCAAAAGGAAAGCCAATGCAGGGTATGATGTCATAGCCTGCTCTGCCTGACACTCAGACCCCTGAGATTCTTGCCAGGATAAAAGCGGTCATTTTAATTTACAGAAATGCTGTTTACCACTTTGCAAGCCGTACCAATATTTACAGAAAATTCAATGAATGAGTGAAAAGAAACAGCTGCGACTCCTTCCACCTCATTGCCCACTTCCTCTCTAACTCTCCTCCTCAGTACTGTCTTATTTATCGTCATTTGTTGAGCAGTGGATTGGATTGGCAGCATTCAGTACACCCGCACCTGTTTGCTAAATAGTTCACGATTCCTGTTACGAATTTTTCCTTTCCCAAGTGGACTTGGGAAAGTCCATCCACCATGATCGATGGACCATATTCTGGATTTATATTTTTAATAGGCTTCAAAAATGTGTGAATATGCCAGTTATGCATTATTTTCCTAAAACTACATTGAAGATGGTTTTAAGCCTGTCCCAAAGACCATGGTTTTATACCAATGATATTTTGTTGTTTGATGATATACGTATGCCACAGTATCAGTTACTATAGAGGATGTTTAAAAAGACACGATTCTTACTTTCTGAGAACTTAAAACTTAATTGGGAGATAAGATGTACACTGAAACAGTGGGAAACAATATTAAGTTACATATGATGAAGATGAAGCCAACTTGCAAAACTGCAGGAATTCAGAAGGAGAATCAACCAAAGAAGGAGTTATAGCATGTCTGGCTTACCTGTCTTTTGAAGGTTGAAAAGATTATGAACAGATAAAGAAGAAAGAAGAGCTGTGCGAAGTCTAGAGGAAAATGAGGCAGGCACCCTTTGCAGAAAAGAACTGGAAACGAAGGAGTTGGGTCATCAGGGAACACTAAACTGGGTTGTTGACCAAAGCAGCAAAGGCAATGACAGTTTAATGAGAAATACTTTTCAAGAAGCCCCGATGGTTTACCACACCTCACACAAGGAGACCTGCCTTCTAGGGAGCATGATGAAGGTTTTCATGATGAAGAAATGGAATATCTTTGAAAAAAAATTTTAGGCTCAATCAGCTTTTAATGTACAGTATTATCTGCAAAACAGGCTGTATAAATATTTGAAGACCAAAGTTTACCAGGAAAGAACGGATCAGTGAATTGATCGTAACAGCTGCAAAATATGAACATTAAGAAAATGGTGCAGAAGCCAAATGCCCGTGTTGTAAATTTGCTCCTGCTCTATGGAAAAAATTCTGTGCAGATTCTACGCCAGCAACTGTGTCAAACCAAATGAGGCGGCATATTTGATGGTCATCATGACCTGAGCTACAGCAGGTGAGCTCTTTACCAGGGCAGCAGAATGATAGATGTTGAGCTTGAGCCATGCTTGAAAGGTCAGTGTCTAAGGTCAAAGAAAAAATAACCACCTCTAGTGTAAGGTCTAAGGATGAAATCTCACCGCACACAGAATGAAGGTGTTGTGACGTCTGAAGGCAGGAAGAGCTGGAGCAGGTCAGGAGATGGGCGTGTGAGTGGACAGAGAGCAGAGGCCGTGACAACTACGTGGTCATCAGAGCCTTGACTTCACATAGCACTACATAGAGATCCAGGCCCAGGGTTTCCAGGAAGGGAGGGAAGAAAGGAGAGAAGTATGTTGCTGTTTTACCCTAGGGTATATATTTAATAAAGGTTTTTCTTTCATCCTGATAGAAGTTAATCCTACTTAAAAGCACAGGCTACCTGTCCTCACTGTCTTTGAATTATATCACTGTTTACTCCATTAGCATAAGAAGTTAACAGATAGATGGCCATCTACATGGAGTGATTAGAAAGATTAAAAGAGTTTTTTTTAAATAAAATATTACAAAAGATTTCTTTCCACAAGATAGTATTCAACCTCCCACTCCCATTTCCCCCTGTGCTCAATCTCTCTAATGCTTCTCCACTGGGAAATCCAATGGGAATATCTTCTGGTTTAGGGATCATGCTCGGAGAAGAGCAAGGAAGCTTCCCTAATCCTTTAGCCACCACAGTTCCTTCCATCTTCCATGCCAGATGTGGTTCTCCTTCATTAGAGTTGGTGTCTTCATACATCAACCATTGGCTTTTGACGTTAATTCATAACACGGGCTCATTCCTTTGCTTGCAAGAAAGATTTAGTTTGAAACCTTCAGAGTCTAAAGGGAACGCTGGAACAAAACATACTCATTAAAATGTCTGCTGGCTTATGGCAAACAGCTATGCAAACAATGTAGTGTTTTCTCTGGGGTAGTCTCTTCAATTTCAGTAATTCTTTCCTTACATACATGTGCCCATGAGCACACATGCGTGCACGCACACAAAGACATGCACACACACACTTGCTGCCCTGAGACTCGTAGCCTTTGGTCAGAAGCAAACCAGAAGCCATGAATGCAAGGGGGCTGTCACTGGTCCACAGCTGTGCTGTCGAGTAGCTCAAATAGTGTGGAGATGACAACCTTGGGCTGTTACCACCCGCAATCCCCTGTCACTGGCTGGCTCCCCTGGGTGAGTAGTTTTGGAAACAATGGACTAAAAATATTCCAAGGCTTATATTTATACCAGAGTAGAAAGTTGAGAAAGCCTCTAAAGCTGCTCTTCATGTCCCTTTGTATCTTGGACTGCTGGAAGAAATCTCCTCTCTCCATGATGCTGGGTGCTAGGAGGAATGGCAGGGCTTCGGTGTTAGACAATTATGCAAACTGTGACCGTCAGACTGCCACGGGCTCCTTCCCACAGCCGCTCCCTATTATACTGATGTGCCAAGAGCCTCTGGACACAAATACAGTCTTCTTTTCTTGTGCTCTTTTTTCAATGGTAGTGGTGAGTATTTAGAGCAAGGGGTTCCATGGTTCTCTTGATAGAAAGACACTGGATTGAAACATTACCAATGTGATGATCAGAAGTAAATTCTGACACGTCAGCACAGAAACCAAGACTGTCAGGGAGTAGTCCAACTGTCATGAAGGCAAAATTTCCAGAAACCTCCTTTTTGAATAATTGCTCAGAAGTGGGAGTCTCTGAAAGTAGTCTTCAAATAAAGTTATAAAGTATGAGAATATGTCTTTATATTTAGGAGACTTGAAGCTAAATCTCTGTTCCTGGCATTGCCAAGTTACTGCAGTAGGGAATACACTTTTGCTGTCTTCCTCATCTGCTGACTATATCATAAAAGCAAAGGAGTATTCTTGCTTCTGGGGCTGGAGTTGGGACATCAGTCTCCTTATATCTTGAAGTATTGGAGAGTAATGAGACCTCTTGGAGAGGACTGAGTGAGTAAACAGCACAAGACAGACTTAGAAAAAGGTACAGATTTTTCTAATGGGAAGAATGTAACACAGGAAGGATAAAAGAGGACTGGAAGGCACAACTTCACTTGGACCATGTAGCAGATCTGAGTATGTTTTGAAACAGTCCACTAATGTGTTCTCAGACATAAGCAACAACCTTAGAACATGATGTTACCTGGTGAGGACTTATTCATGGTGTTTGGAGACCCTCTGTTGGGAAGGACGAACTTGGGCTTATGTAGAATGACATGGCTAATGCAGCGATAAACCGAGTCACTGGGGCGGTCCTGACAGGGAGTCGTCTTCAACATAATAAAGCACTTCCTACATCGGATGAGTTATAAAGAAAACCTGGAATGTTATCTCTAGTCACTTTGAAGTCCTGGGTGGAAAACCCAAATATGTGAAAGCAACTTCAAATGGAATGTTGTGAATTGAGAAGGAAAAAGCAAAAGGATGTGGAAACGAACCACTGATTATGAAGATGTTATCAAAGAACAGGATTTGGTTTTTTGGATTATGCCAGAATGATTGATTCTTGGCAGGGCTAAAGAATAACTAGCAAAAACAAGGAAGAGAGTGACCAGATCAAAGGACTTTTAAATTGAAAATGTAAGCAAGTATAAGAAGAATATTCCTGAGAAAATTTTAAGGCCAAAAAGTGTAGAGCGGATGTGCAGAGTTATGCAGACGCCTCAGAAAGCTTCTACATGAGTAAATAGAGAATACATAATTAATTGGGCTTGAATTTCAGTGGAAAGAATTAAAGAAGACTCCAGAATTCAAAAGATAGGATAAGACCAAAGTTAAAATATCGCTGCCAATGGAAAAATACCTTATTTGAAAAATAAAATAAAGTAAATAGAGTTGGAAGTAGAACAAATCCCTTTATTAAGAAATATGCATAGATGAAAAATCCCTTAATGTAGAAAGCACACTGAAAAGCAATGTGGCAGAGATCAAAAGCAATAAAAAAGATGTTGGTACAGAAGTAGACTGCAGAATATCTTGTCTGATAAGATTACGGATAAAGTTTCTCAAATACAGATTAAAACCTGGTGCAAATGCAAAATATATTTAGAGTCAGAGAATTCAACTGCTGGGATATTTATTCAATCTTACTCTTCTAAGAGCAGAACCTATGAGAAATTCTCATCTTGCATACAGTTCCTTAAGTCAGTAATAAGGGAAACTTTTATTCCAAATTTAGTTCTAACCATCATTTAATAATTTGAAGTAATGGGGAACTTGGAGGAGAATGTCCATGTCATTTTCATCTTTAGTTATCAAGGAAATAAGTTAATGATGAAGATAGTCAAAGAAAATTCAGACATGATCAGGTTGGGATGAAACAACATGTCACAGATTCTAATGAAAGGTAGATTTGGTTTTAGACCTCCTGAGCTCAACTACTTTCTATCTAACTGACCTTGACCAAGTAAACACTTTTTATTCATTTCTAATGAGTAGTTCACATATATGCAGAATAGAGTTTTATTACTGTATGCTGCACTAGAACAGAAAATTTGACTTCAGGAATTCTGTATTTCTTATACCAAAAATGCCACTGAAATAGAAAATTACTGCAATAATTCAAAATGTGGCAATTAACTATGTCTGCATATGGGAAGAGGGAAAATGGTCATACTGGGCCAGTTACTAGGCAACCACATTGCAGCACCCTATCTCACCAGGCTGGGGAGAGAATAAAGAAATAATGCTTTCCTATGAGACCTTATTAACCCCTTTAAAGGGACACATCACCAATGCAAAGATGACAAGTCATTTCTTTAACAACTTGTTGGTAAATGGTGTTTTGCATTTCTGTGATTCTTCTTCCCATTTTCTGGCATTAAATTTTAACACTTCTTGAGACATAGACCACTTTGGAAATCGTGAAAGCTACAAAAAAAAAAAAAAATGAACAAATGAATGTATAAAAAGGCTACCAGGTAGCTGTGTATGTACTGTGCCATGGCAGCCCCCTTACGGATCACAGGATAAAACTAAACACAGAAGCGGATTACTGCTGATTTTTCAAGTGTCCACTCAAAGTCTAAATAAAAATATGTATCTATTAAAATACAAGGCATATATCAAAAGCCAGGGAAAATATGAATGTTTTCTAAAAAAAAAAGATACATAACATATTCCAAAAAACATTACTGGAAGGAATCTCGCAGTTGCCAAGACCTAGTGGGGATGTGGCGGTCATCCAGAGAAGCATGTTATTTTTGCCCAGTTCTGTTTGAAAAGTAAATTAGACCCACAATTTCATAAAGAATGATTACAATTCGTGAGGGTCAACATGTATTTTATAAGCCTAAAGAAAAAATAACCTCTGCTTTGGAAGATCTACAGCTGTTTTCTTAAATATTAATCCACAACCACCTCATCAGAATTACCCAGGGGGCTTTTGGAAATGCAGATTCGTGGACTTCCTGCCATAGTTACTGAATTGAACTCTCTGTGGTGATGCCCATGAATGCATACTTTTTAACAAGCAACCTAAGTGATTCTTAGGCAGACTAAAGTTTGAGAACCACTTTCCAGAATCTTAAAGGTCTTCATTAAGAATTTCCTGATATCTAAGCAAAGCTTCAATCCCATAATGATGTGAAATTTCACTTCGCTAAATGAAATACATGCCCAACCCAGATCGCCCTATTTTGGGGGTACAGATACTTTTTATAAACTTGACTGTATTGTCTATGGGAAGTTAAAAGAGCTACAACCCTAAGGGGTATAAAAACTACACCGACCTATGATTGTCATCTTGTCCGGTTAATAAGAAGTAGTAACAATCATATCATCTGGAGAACTGACATGAACTGTGGTGACCATATTCACCTTGACAGCTGAGCAGTAGGATCTCCAGAGATTATTCTCTGAGAAAAGCGTAATACTTCAAAATGAGTGGTATTCAAAGTTAAAAAAATTTTTTTCATAAGCATATGCACAGTGTAAGTCCAACAAAACTTGAAATGCAGCTTTCATTTGACTTTGATGATGGAATATAAATAATGGAATAGAGTGGGATATATTTTTTTCTCTTCCATATCACTTTAATTTTCCAGGTTTGTATTCTTTTCCTTTTTTTTTTTTTTTTTTTTCCCCAGGGATAGAATAACATGGGGAGGGGAGATTTGAGAAAAGAGAGCAAACACAATGAGGCTGCCAACTGTTCCAGAAAGGAATGTTTTTGTGGTACAGGAGTCCATTAGGGATTCAACAGAGGCACGTAAACTAATTACAAGAGGCTGAACAGCCCCCCTCCCCTGAGGACGGCATTCAGTATTGACCTGCTAAAAAGATACACCCGAAACACACGCATTATCACAGGCGTCAGCGCCTGCTCTGGACCAGAACACTCGGGAATCCACTGGCACTAGCCTTGTCCCGTGTGCTACCTAAACGGAAGCATCAGTGCATCCGAGGAGCAGTGCCCCATGCCATGCAATGCAAACATGCTGAAGCTGTGTAACATTTGTGCCAGAACTTTTGCATCATTATAAATCATCTCCCAGCTCTTGCTGGGGCAATGAAAAGAAATTGCTGGCATATAAATGTAAATCACTGCATGTCCTCTGGAATAGAATAATAATCAAGTTGATTTACCAGCAATACACCGTTCCCTGAGAAAGTCGAGAGGGAGGAGTGGTTTTAATGGGGTGGAGGGCTTAGCTTTTACTGAACCATGCACGTGTAATTAAAATCATAGGCCGTCAGCACTGTCTATCCCAACCTTCTGTGTAGAAATTGCATCAATCTCTGGAAATAGACCGGAGGGAGAGAGGGTAGAGAATGAATTCCACAGCCCGTATCCGTATGCTGTCTGATCTCCTGTCCTATTGCGGCCCAAATAAAAGTATTTGCTCTACGTCAGCAAAGCAGATAACTGCTCATTTCTACTGTTCCTATAAGTGTGTGTTAAGTACTTAGGATGGGAAAATCCCTCTGGACTTTAGACTCAGAGTCTTGAGAAGTGATGTTGCTTGGCTTAGATGGAAAGAAATATCTCTCTAAAAACAATAAACGTCTTCATAATTTTGGTGCCTGTGCAAATCTGAATGTTTCTCTTTCCTCCTTCTCTTCCTCCTTCCCTCTACCTGCTTCTTCCTTTTATTCTTCTTCTTCCTCTTCGTTGTTTTCTTCTTCTGTTTTTCTCCAGGACTGTGCTTTGTGTTCAGTCCTAATGAACAGGTAAATAATTCAAGAACATGGAACATTGCTTACTTTCAGTATTAGGATAGCTCTGTCCATAACACAGTGACAGATGCAGTCATTCTGGAAAGCCTGCTCTAGTCTGAACACTAATCACATCAACAAATTAACAGGGGAACTACAACGTTCTCAATATCCTAGAAATTATAAGTTTAGGATCTTCATTTGACAAGCCACATTGGAATGGATAGACTCATGAAGTTTACCCACAATTTCCCAGAAGATAGTAGAAGTTCTAAGTGATTCTCTTTCCACAAAAAGAAGGTCACCATGATTATAGACCAATGAACCAAACTATTTTATGGATAAAAAAGCAGTCTGATAGAATGTTTACACCTATGCTCAGGTATCCACATTTTCGACTCCCCCTCCTAAAAGATACATTTTTTTTTTCTGAAATTCAGCCATCAATTCAACGAGGAGGTAAACATAAGTCATAGGCCTTATAGATGTTTGAAGGACCTGTGACCAATTTGCCCCCAAATTCAATTATCTTACTTGGATATATCACCTTTAACAGGTTTAGTGAATTCACTTTTTAAAAATCCCTTTCTCCTCATTTTATATTCTCTGGCATTTTTAGTAACATTCGTGGGTTTTTATCTATCTACCTACTTATGCATCTGTATATGTACATGCACGTACATAAATGTACCTAAGTATATATGAACATTTATAGTAAGTTTTTATTACCTTTATTATTACTACTATTATTAAACATTCTTAAATACAATTCCATTATTATACTTGAGAATCATTTGTTAGAATAGCTGACACTTAACATTTCTGTTATTTCCTTGCACAGATACAAGCATACAGTAGCTTTGTCCATTAACATTTATTTCTGTGTAATTAGATCATGTGTAATTAGATGAAATGGCGTACTTCCTGAATGAGCAATTAATTAAACTTTTGGAGAGTATAATATTTATTATTTACTGATCATGGCTCTAAAAATATCTGCTGAGGTGGTTTTTATCAGCAAATAAGTCTTAAAGGATTTCTCTTAGGAGAACTTCTATGGTATGTGGTTATAGTAACCCTGCTTTCCACAATTTATTATGAGGAAAAATCCAAAAACATTGAAGCAGCCCATGGAAAAGACATTCACTGCAGTATTGTCTTCAGTAATGATAAGTATTCAGCTACTAAGGGAAATAATTGTGACTTATCATATTCAATAAATATACAACCTCTAAAAGAGTTTCACAGTACTAACTTTGAGAACTGGCTAGCAACTGTGAAAAGAAAGCAGGTGAGATAACTATGGAAAAATAAGAGCAACAGGTAAAAGTGTATATTTTTGCTATATTACACACGCCTGTAGTTAAAAACTGTGCAAGTGGCAGGAAAAGTAGTAGATTACTTACAACTGGTAGTTTTTACAGCTTTTATCTCCATAATTTTTAGTCTATTTTATATAGATATACATAAAACAAAAGTTATGTAACTATTACATATTATAATATATAATTCATATTATATATGATATAATTTGTATAACATAATAAAAATTTAATATATGGAATCTATATATATAACTATTTCAGAATATCAGGCATTCATTTTTGCAGCAGGTTAGGGCACCATCTGGGCATGTCTTTAGCAACTTCAGAGGCCAATTATCTTCTTGAGCTCATACAATTTTTTTCTTCAAATGCCGTTTTAATAGATGAAGTTGCACTTTCTTCTCTTTTTCTGCTCTGGCCTTTACGCTTAGCAGCAGATTCCTTGTGTTTGGGGAGTTTCGCGTCTTCATTTTCTCACCGCCACCACATCCAGAGTGATTTCAAAGTATCTGGGAAGAGAAAGGCAGCGTCCCTCAGCAAATGCTTAGTGCTGCGTTAGTGCTCTGCTGCCGCGTAATAGACAGCGTCACACCGAGTGACTGGGAACACACACATTTTGCACCTCGCAAGTTCCCAAGGGCCGGAGGTTGGGCCTGCGTTATGTGGTCTTCAGTCCAGAGTCTCTTCAGGTGGAGACAAGGTATCCAGTGGCGCCGCCATCCCCCTGAGTCCCGGGGTCCTCCTTTCAGCCCCACTCAGATTGCTCGAAGGTTTGCAGCTGTACGACCGAAGTCCACACTTTCCTGCCCCATGTCAGCCGCAGGTCGCCTTTGGCTCCTACCATTCCCTGCCCCGACCCTGACTTGGCTCCTTCAAGAACAGCAGCCGGAATGACCCCTCATCCTCTCTAACTGAGTCTTATATTGCATAACGTTGTCATGAGAGTGACTATCCCGCCGTCTCGCTCAGGTAAGGGCACCTAATCATCCTGTTTGCTGAAGGCAGGGGTGGTCCATGGGGCCTGCCAATAGCAGGTGGGAATCTTGCAAGCCATCTCAGACTTCTGCTGCCTCTGTTACTTCTGTGTTGACTACACAAAGAATAAAGACATCAAGAGCTTTCTTTTCTTTCTAAGAGAAATAAATTATTACATATGGTATAAACTTTAGAAATCAGAAAACTACAGTCTTTTTGATTTCTGTGGAGCAAAGAGGAACAGAAATGCAGAATATTCTTTAATGCAGAGGTGCAACATCTTTCCATGATTTTGGGGAGGCACCATGTTCCCATAGTGAAAAACTAAGTAATGACAGATTTCACTTTTATGAAGAATTTTTTTTATTAAAGGCATTAACTTGCTAAGAAGATGATGTCAAGTGAGTTGTTATTCTTTATCTTCAGTATTCTAGGCTTAATTCGCTTGCACTTCCTTACAGGCGAGTGTTCCTGATCAGGTGTATCTCCAGGGCAGCTTCTGCAAAATATGGCAGATGTTTCAGTAGTTAGGGGTGTGCTCAGACTAAGATGCATTCAAATCCCTTTCAGCTCTAGTCTAATACAGGATTTGTTAATACTTATATGACAGCCCATTTTACTCTTAAAGCATGCTAAGTCCATCAGCCCCCTGGGTGCACTTCTCAGACAGGTTTTTATCTGCTTTCCTCCACTGTGCAGATGAAGCCAGGAAAACTGATAGGTTAACTGCTTTTTCTGAAGCTTCATGACTCATCAGTGATGTAACTGGGATTCTGATTCAGCCTATAATCCTTTGCTTGTGTGTCCATAGCGACCATAAAGGAGAAGTTGAGCACTGTACTGTAAGTTTGACTTGTGAAAGGAATCTGAATAAAACTGAGACAATGATGTGAACTTCCCACTTAATCTCCCCAATAGTGTTTCTTTGAGGGAAAGCAGGTCATACTCTTAACTCTTGTCCTCGATGAATTTACTGAGTCTTCAGACACAAACACAGACATAGGGGGATGCTTAATGTTCCTGGCTATCAAATATATTGCTTTAATCTCCATTTAGGAACATGTTTTTGAAAACCCGTTCTAGAATCTACTAAACAGTTTTTCCAAGTTGACTTCTTCCAAAGACAGTAGACCAACATCTGTACCCTTTGAGCAGTGCAACATCATTTAGGATAATTGCTTACCTCTCGGTGGGTTCCTGACAAGCACCCTTCACGCTGAAACACCAAAAGTTTTGAAACCTTTTCAGCTCATCTCTCTGCTCGTGGAAATTTTAGCCTAACTCCCTGTAGGGACTGACTAACACCAAGTAAGCATGCCTGGGAGTTATCATTTACTCTATTTTTGCTACAGTGCACAGAGTTTTTCTAATTTGGCAGATATTTAAATTTTCCAAATCCAAATTAAAGCAGGGTTCCAGGATAAAGGGAAATAAGCATTTCCTCTCAGGAGCTAACCAGTGCTTTATCAAAATGTTTCTTTGGCAGTGTGGGTGGTGCTCATCTTTTTATTACCATTGTTCATTTTATGCTGTTGATTTTTTTGTGGGAGATAAGTGGGCTTTTATTTTTTACAATTCTTGCGTTTTCCCCTTCCAGCCAGTAAATCCTTTCAAATAATCTCTAAAGAAATGCCCAATGTCTTGGCACATAATGGTAGACCTTGGCGTGTGACTATTTTCAACCATGATTGCATGCCAACACCAAGTCAAATTGTAATATAAATTAAGGTTGTTATGAAATAATTCTGTTAAGGAAGTTTCTGGAAATGTAGATTAAAAATAAAATACTCAGCTCATCAGCACGTAATTAATTATAGCCTCATCAGGCATCAAAGAGATGAGCTGGGTTCTTCGTGCACATGTTTAACCATTTTCATCATCCTGAGAGTG
This sequence comes from Camelus dromedarius, assembly GCF_036321535.1. NCBI lineage: Eukaryota > Metazoa > Chordata > Mammalia > Artiodactyla > Camelidae > Camelus > Camelus dromedarius. The sequence goes on along the minus strand of NC_087454.1, from coordinate 5,553,354 downwards.
TGTCGTATTACATCTTTTCTCCATCTCTGGCCATCCTGAGATTTGGATTCAGTAGGTCTGAAAGTTTTCGTGATCCTTGTTAATCCTGCACACCACTGGTACGGTGAATTTTCCACAGTTTTCGTCTATGAAGACATCTTGGAAGATTTTTATTTCAAATGTTTTTCTTCCTGAGGTAAATATTTTATGGAAAATGGAGAAATTGGAAGAAATTCACCATTATTTGCTATAAATAAAAGACTATCTACAGTTTGTACACCCTAGTATTATCTGTTTAATTTCAGTGACATTCCTTGAGAGAAAATAGAAAATCTGCAAACTCTGACTACAAACAGCACTTATGCAAGTGTGTTTTTAACCAATCATCTCTCTCTCCATCTTCTGTGTATCTGTGTATCTGTGTATCTGTCTGTCCATCTCCCTGTCAGTCTCATCTGTTTGCTAAAGTTTGATTTGGGCTACCTTTCCAATAATGCTTCTTAAATAAATGCCATGTAAGCCCATTTTATGAGCATTTATACTTCTTTGACATATTGATATCCTAAAATCAGAAAAATACCATCAACAGTCCATCAGTGTTGATTTCTTACTCTCAACACTGTCTAACTTACAAGAGTCCCTTTTAATTGTAAGCAGTGCTTGAGTTTGGTGGCCTTACATAGACTAACTATTTTGTCCCAGAACATACAGTTCCAAAAAGACACACACGGTAGCAAAAATTCTCTTGGCCTCCTAAACAGACTAGTCTTAATATTGACATGATGCTTGTCTCTGTGGGTGGAAACAGCTTTTAAGATGACCCTTCCAAGAAATGAAAACAAGGAAATGGGTAAAAAGTACTTCAGAGGGTATCTTCTCTATCCTACCCTGATGCTTCCTGCCAAGAAGTATATGGAGTAATTATAACTTGGCTTCAGAGCTCCCTTAATTGGCATTACTCAGACACACATACTCAGACATACATAATTGACTGAAAGTCTGACCTTGTTTCCACTAGTGAACTTGTTCTCCGGAGAAGAAAACTGATAACAGGCTTCTTTGTCATCAAAGGGTGAAGAAATGTGACAATCTGGGAACTGGTTTTAGGGCCCCATCTGCTAAACCAGAGAGAAATCAAGATTTTACAGTTCTATAAATATTTTAGTGTATCCCATCATTTATGGACTGTGGCAGCTATCATAAAACGTCTCTGACTTTTGTTACAACTGCATATAAGGCCAGAAAATTGCATCTCGTGGTAAACCATAAAAACCTAAGTAAAAGCACCATTCCTTTCAGTATATTCTAAAAATATACAACCTCCCTGTCAGTACATGGCAGAGTAGTTACCATCCCAGGATGCCTGTTTCTTTCTCATTTTTTATCTGATCTTACCCTGGTCTTTTCAAGCCCTTTTGTATTTCAGTATCTTTTTATGTTTCGTAAATAATAGCCATTGCCATGGAACAGCTGAAATAGATTTTACTTTGTCACAATATACTGTAAGCAAGGGACGCTGGATGATGGTAATGCTGCCAGCCAATGAGCTTTCGTTCTTGATCCAGTGTCTAATTGCTCAAGATGTGATTCTGTTTTGTCTCTGCCAAGTTTCTTTAGCTCATGGTCAGAACAGCTGAATTAAGAAGTGGTCAGCTGATTTATAAGAGGCAGCTACTCCTTAGGAACGATGTAGAAAAAAATACAAATAAAACTAGGTTCCTAGTGAGATTAAAATAGCGATTCGTGGATTGCTTCATCTCCTTATGCCATACACTCTGTTCTCTGACTTTTGAAAGTCATATGATACTTGTCATATTTTAACTCTTAACTATGTTTTTTCTTCTGATGGGCTCTGTAACTTGTAACTGCTGTGAGGACCACGTAACATTTCAAGAAAGACAAACTATTCAAATTGGCATCATCTGATCAGAGGACAGAATGTTTCTTTACTACTAGATTATGATAGCCACACTAAAGTCACAAGGTAACAGATCCCAGGGTTTGCAGTCAATTGTAGGAATCTGAGAGCTCTCCTTGTATTCTGATATACCCGTGACTCTGCATGGATCATATCTGGGGGAATTAGGTAATAATGTTACCCTTTGCTCTTCATTTCTTACACACAAATGAACACAGGATTCTCACTGTCCAAATTCTGCTGGAGCATTTATCATACAAGTCAAATATTTCTCTGCTTATGTTTTAATGCTATTTCCAACCCCCTAAAATCCATCCATCTGCTCTTGTTTTCCTCCCTATAAATAAGCCATTTTCATTTGCAGTGAACAACGCCAGGCTAATACTTGGGTTGGGAATGTGAATTTGAGACCACGTGAAGGTGATTTATGGTCCATGAATACAGTTTGAGCACACCGGCATCCATGATGAACTGCGCTGTGTGCCTGTGTTCTCGGACGTAAGTGATGAAAATAAAGGCATATCCTGGACCTTTCCTGACATGCTACAGATCCCAGCTCTGACCTGGAAGGAAGCCGGTCAGGCACAGACAATCTGAGCAGAGGAAGAATAGACAGAACCCCAGGAACACTCTTGAGGTCCTTGCAGGACCTGTGCAGAAAGATGCAGGCCTTGCTGGTGTGGGGCTGAGACCACTGCCCAGTGCTGGGGCTCCTTTCCGGTACTATGGGCCTCTACCCGATAATAGCAGACATTAGAAGATGCCATATGGCTCACCTTTAATGACAAGGGGAGGCAATGAAAATTTGTGAACGAGAAACTGGTTGTTTGGAACATTTAACCCAGAGCTTTCTGGATACACTGACCTGTACACATGCTGTAAACATTTAATGGACCAGAGATGTATAGAAGTATCATATAGGAATATCTTTCCATTCATTAAAAACAATCCTGGATGGGGGCATTTCAGCTTATACTAAAATAGGAGTGAACTGGATGAGTATCTAATGATGCCAGATTTGATACTAGCACTGTCTAGCATTTACCTTGTACAATTCTCAGAGGTATGCTGTAGGTTAGTCATTTTTCCACTTTACTGATCAAGATAATAAATTTCAGAGAGGTAAATTAACTTACTTGTGGTTACATAATTGAAAGGCAAAGCCAGGACTTGAGCACAGGTTACCCGGCTCAGAACCGAAAGACAGACGGGGAAGACAACGGCAGCCTGAAGGGACGGAAGAGCTCCCGGCAGCAACCTGCCTGTCACAGCAGAAGAGCGACATTGCAACGCTGAGCAGTTAAAGTGATACCCGTCTTACTGTTTTTCCTGAAAACTCCTAAAATCTCTTAAAATGTTATTTGTGAATTCTATAGTAATAAGGTCCATAGTCTTCAAAAAATAAGTTCTATAGTCAGAGATCAGTAGCTGATGAATTCTGCATAATTTGTGCTCTTCTTCTGGACACCAGATCCTGGTGAGATAGGGCACATGGCTGTGGTGTCGCTGCAATGTCCCTGTGCCTTCTAAGGGAAGACCCCTCACCTGCTCCCACAGGAACGAGCAGCAGGAAAAGACAGGAACGTTCCACTAGTGCCTTCTTTAATTCATCGAAGAGGAACTGAACCTTATGCAAGACTTATTGTTCCTGTTGCTTCACTAGAATTAGGGCCAATGAATAGAAATCATTAAAAAGTAGATTTAAGCTCCATAAAATAAAGAACTTTCCAACCATTAGAGCCGTCTCTGAGTATCACCTCCTCAAGAAGAGATTTTAGCAATGGGCAGGAAGTTAAACACATGCCATCTAGGCTGCCTTTTGACTGGAAATTCTATGATTCTGTGCAAGAAAAACATCCCTAGAGCTGATGTTCTTTAATTAATAATCCATAATCGCACTTTTAAAAGAGAAAGTGAAGTCTTTTTAAAGAAAGTCTTTTAAAGTAAAGCAGAGAGGGCTGGTCACAGATCAATTAATTCAATCACGTGACCTGGGCTCATTGAGCGCTTCGTGTGGTTTGATCAAGGCAAATGTGGTTCCATCCTTGTGAACCACACAGAAACACTGGGATCTTGTTGTAGACAATGAGTCTGGTAGATTTGAACTATATGCATAAATAAGTATCTCAAGATTTGAAAGTTAAGACATTTCAAGGCTGCAAGGGAGGGGTGAAGTTTTAATCAAAGTAGACAGACGTATTCCTGAGGTCCCTTCATCAGCTGTGCGTTTCTTCATCCTCCTTGGTTGGCTGTGATTATCAAATCTGAGTGCTGACAACACCAGTCTTAAGAGAAAGAGCCCTGAGTTCCATGTCCAAGCTGCCCACGTGTGTCAGAAAGCACAAACCGTCCTTTCTCGTCAGTCAGGAGGTTATGGTGGCCCTGATGGAATGGCTGTGGACCGTGGGAATTCATTTCCGAAGCAGGAAGTGAGACCAGAAGGAAGCACAACAAAGCATGTCTGGGTTTAATCAAAGGGCACTGGTGAGTCATGACTGGGAGAGCAGGGCTCCTCTCGGCTATAATCAGCAGCAGAAGCGCACATCAAAATGCCGCACTTGACTTCCTGCTCTCCATTGTCCCACAGACATTCTTAGCCGGAGTGGAAGATGCCGCGGAGATGGTTGCGCTTTAAGCCCTTGTTTTCACATCCCACGGCTTTCATGGAAGTGCATGCCTCCAAGCCACAGAGACAGGACAGCACAGTAGAATTTACCCAAACAGCAACAACCTTGTTGGATTTGCACCCACGATACTGATGTTTGTCTGGAGCCTCCTGCTCCAGCAGCTCTGCGATTAGACCTACGGGAGATGCTATGTTTCCCTCTTGTCCACGTTGGCATCTTGCCTGGCTGACGGGGCATCCCTCCCTCGTGTGAGTTATCTCTCTCCCCAAGATCTCCAGGGGACTCCAAGGCAACTTTGCCTGCGGCTTTGCATTTTGAAAGTCTGCCCCTGGAAAACGTTATCTTTCCGTGGCACATGGGCCTCTGCGGGAAGTGTTCTTCGGAGGACAAGCAAATAATTCTTATTCATCACAGAATGCTGCCTGAAATACAAACTATGAAGTGTATGGCAGGGAAATTACTGTACATGGAGTTACAGAAGGGGAGTTAAAGCTGACATTCCAAAACTGCAAGCAGGAGACTACATCTAGTGTTATTGTTCTGAAAGAACACAAGTGGACAAGGGGTTAGAAAAACCACCATGTTCATTTACAAGCCATTTTTTTTCTATTCTCTGAACTAACTCTGTAATTATCATCCATTTATACTGCACAGGCTTGGGTATTTGGAATATTATTTTGCAAATAGCCCATTGGCATGTCCTTACTCAAAATGGAGTTTTGTACCACCTTTGTATTTGGCATGAATTTTAAATTATTTCTTTAATTGCTTTATTTGGGATTTGAAATTTTAATTATTAGAGCTTTAAAATCTATTTAAATGTAGATATACTCAGATACTTTCTTTATTTCTCCTTTTCATTTAATTCCTTGGTGGTGTCCTATAATCAGAAAAACAAAAAAGATTGGTTGCTTAGTTAAATTGATGATCTTATTTAGCATTTCCTAATAAAAATTAATACATAATACTAAATAAATGTTCAGATGAGAGAGCCTGTAATTCTGTACCCCCGATATGATAAACTGGGCTGAAGGAGGTGTTCCTTTTGTACATTCTTAGACAAAATGCACCCCCTCATCATATACAGAACAAGTTTATCCAACAAATCTAGAAGTCAATTCTTGATCAAAACCAAATCTGAGAAGAATTCACCCTTCAAATGGCTGGTGACGATTCACCCGGAAACTCCCAGCTCAGTGGACAGGTTTTGTTCACCACTTAAGGCAGCTGTTGTGCTGGGGGACATTCAGTTCTGGAAGAAGACTGCCAATGCAGGTCCTGAGTAGGAGATGTTACAGACATCTGTGAATTGCTTGTTCTTCTTTTACAACGAAAGGAATCTGTGGGTGGAGAAAGTTATTCTGAATGGGTGTCTCCTGGACATTTGAGAGAAGACAACTTTTCAGCTCAATGAACTTTTCGTAAGCCCTTCTACATACAGACGTCTGCAGAGCTATTTGTTCTTCCTGGTTACATCATTTCTTGTGTGGATCAACATGTTGACTTCTGGAAAGCAACTTGATCACATAATTGCATCCAGAACGAATACTCCTGTGACCCCCTAGGCTGGCATGAGTTTACAGCATCCTATTTACTCTATCTACAGGAGGACCACCTTACTTCAAAGTGAAACAGAGAATGTTTTTCTTTAGCTATATTTCTCAAAATCAGACTTGGTGTATCAACAGAAATTAGAGATAGAGAGGGAATATTAAAAAGTCCCCTTTGCCTGTTCCTTCCTGTTCTTTTAGTTCTTTTTTCCATTGCAGACTTAAACAACACAATGGGAAACGGCCCTGCTCTCCCATGAAACTATAAACACTTTGCAAACCCTAGAACAAAAAGGAAAGAAAAGGACATCAAAAAGGGTTTTAGGTTAAGGAATTGATTTTGCTGTGGTAGAAAAAAAAATAGTTTTGTGTTCACGAAACTTCTGTTCTTGTCCGTAATGCTGTCAGTGGCCCTTCCTGCTCTTCTTAATGTCCAAGTGAAGAATCACTTGGTGGCAGTGAGCACCATTAACCTAATGACTTGGAGTGCTTTGCCCTGGGCCACAATTTCCATTCTTACTTTCTCAGGACATAATTTGGTTTAGCCATGACTTAATTTCTTTAGAGGCTTAAGCCCAGGGGCCTCCAGTAATTTCCATGTCCAGGGCACCATGTTGTTGGCAAAAACATCCAGGGGTAACCAACAGACATGCTATACTTTATTAATAAAAGTTTAGACTCAGTACCGCTGAGAATTTTATTCCATAACTCCTCCTTCTAGTAGGTATTTCTATACTTAATAATCAGATCTGTCGTTGAAATAGGAAATAAATAAATAGCTAATAACAGCTTTACCATCTCATTTTTGTGTTGAGGGTACAGCCTAAGAACAAAACTTCACGGTTGTAAACGTTTGCATTTTGAGGTACCTCATGGAAGAGCTTGTTATGTGCCGCTCACATGCTGACAGTAACAATATGTGTGCTTTTCTTTTACGTTATACTGTTAAACTTAAACGTTTCTTTTTATCCGTGCTTTGGCCTGAGAGGAAGTGATTCCCAATCTGCATTCCCTTAGACGACGCACAGAACATTTGAGAACAGCTTTCACATTCTGACAACCTTGCAATTTTATTTAAACAAATTCTTCTCCCCCAGTTCCCTACAGAGCAGCTATTGTGCCCTTTTGTTGATCGTAGTGGACGCACTGCAGAGCTCCAGTTACCTCCCAGTGGACCACCCACCACAGCAAGGTTTTGTCTTGCCAGCACAGCAGCCCTGCCAGTCTCTGGCCTCCTGGAGACAGGAGAGAGGCCTTCGTCTCAGCCCCAGTCTCCACTGGCCCCACATCTGTGCTTTTCCTGACACACAACAACCTAATCAATTACCCCAAACCATTTAGGAGTAAATACATTGTCTAACACAATAATCATTAGGTGGTAAAAAGAAAACATCATAATGTTCTTTCGGATAGGAAGTTGACAGCTTCCAGACAAATGGAGAGCTTTGTCAGGATGTGAAATCGTAGTAATGGAGCAAGCGACTCGCCTTCGAAGAGAAGCAGCTAAGTATGGTGGGACAGATGACTCCAAGTGTTCTCATGAGTCTGAGTATTTACAGCCAGTACCTTACATTCAGCACTTCTTTTGTAATCTTCGAAACAGATACTTTGGTCAGTAAAGTCTCTCGTTAGTAATGCAGCATTTGAAAGCACTATTTGTATTATGTGCCTTGTGGACTGAAAATAAATACATCGTTTTGGGTAAACAATGTAGGTTCTTGACTCTGTGCTTTCAATTCTTCTCCCAGGTAAGTCTGGTTTACATGAGTGTGATTTCTGGAATGACGTCCCACCCTGTATTCCCGTTTCTTCCTGGTACTTGCAAAGGTGAGGATCGTTCCTTAGGTTTCAGTAAATCAAATGCTTTTTCGATTAACATGCAGAACTGCTTTGAAAACAGATCCCTATTGTTATAGCCGCCATTTGCCATAAATTTGTCACTCAGAGTTTTGAAAAATGAACAGCTTCTACAATTTTATGAGCTAATAGAATAAAAGAATAAAAAGTAAAAGAACCCAATTTAATTTCAATTTGTCAGTTTGTCTTCACTAACATAAGACTAAACTGTTCTGTGATTCACTGTTTTCATCGAAAGAATTATACATAACGCTGGGTTTATATTTCAACACAGAGATGTGGAAAGAATTTTGAGTTTATGTGTGAAAAATATTTTAGCTCTTTCAAATATGTATTATTTAGGATGCAACAAAAATATTAATAGCTTCTTTTAAAAATTAGTAAGAAAGAACCATAGTTAAACAAAATGTGTTAGCTGACTTGAGGCATTCCTACTTTTCATTATCACTCAAGAACCAGATTTATTCCTTAGTATTTGGATAGTTTTGAATTGTATACCCACAATTAGGGTGGGAAATATTAGATTTTAAATTCATGTTCTTTTTTTAAATTTATGGATCAGAATTAAGTATTACTATTATGCATAATAGAGGCTAACTGATACCCTAGTAGCCTTCCTCCTCCTCCCTTGATTCTACAATTTTGCTCACCCACAACACTGTGCACACATGTACACACACACACACACACACACACACACACACTCCAGGATCAGGATTGTACTTCATATTGACGAGTTTTTTTATCTTGCAGTGTTTGAAGACATTTACTGTGGGACAATAAAAAAGCTGGTGGTTTATAGTTTGGAAAAGAACTGATGGGAACAATAGTACACCTGCACCCACATACACACCCATCCAGTTCCACTGTTGGGTTCCCTGCTTCTGTCACCCCTTGGGGAACCATCAAAATAAATTCTTACCCATTCTTTACGTAAAACTGAAGTATAGCAGACATATGGAAACATACATGAATCATAACTGTACTGATGGATGAAATATCATAAAGCCAGCAGCCAGATAAAGACATGGAATAAACCCCAAAGTTCTCCTTATGCTCAATATTTTCCAAAACGTACCCATTATCTAGCACCATAAATTGCTTTTGCCTGTTTTCTGAACTTTATATAAATGGGAAAAAGTTTATATTGTGGACTTTTTGTCTGGCTCAGTATGTTGTTGCATAGAGCAATAGTCAGTTCTTTCTCAGTGCTCTGATAGTATTCCATTCCATGATAATATGACAACTTACCTGCCCTACCTTTGGGTGGTTTTCGTTTGGAGCTAACCGAAATAGTGCTGCCGTGAGATCTGACACGGATGTTGCTAGGTGAACACATACGGGGTAAATATGTAGGAGTGGAATTGCTGGATCAACAACATTTATAATCACTTTCAGGAGATGCTGCCAAGTGTTTTCCAAAACGGTCGTGCCAGTATGTACTTCCGTGTTCAGTTCACGAGCGTTCCAGTGGCCGCACATCCTCACCATCCCTGATGCTCTGATTTCTCATTTTAGCCATTGTGATGTATGTGCAGTAATATTGTACTGTGTTTTGAATTTTACTTCCTTCAAAGCTAATGAGCCGATGATTCAAAAAAAAACATTTTTGGCAATTTTTGTAATTATTTTTATTACAAAGTTCCCCTTCAAGTATTTTGCCATTGTCCTGCTGGGCTGTGGGGTCGCTTCCCTTTTGACATGTAGGAGTTCGTTCTAGAGTCAGACTGTGAGTCCTTCATTGGGCAGAAGCACTTTGAATATGTTCTCCCTCTCGATGGCTTGCATTTCCACTCTCTTAATAGTGGCTTCTGAGAAAAATGAATTCTTACCTTTAGAGTACTCCAGCATCTGATGTTTTTCCCTTCAGAATTAGGAGTTTCCATGTCTTGTTTGAGAAATCTTTGATAAATCACATCATGAAGACAGCCTTATCTTTTCTCCTAAAACTTGCATTGCTTTACCTGTCGCGTTAAGATCTAGAGTCTGTGTAAAAACTCTGTTTGTGCTACAGTTTGTGTTTGTGTGAGATGAGATATGGATTAAGATTTATCATTTTTCCTGATGATCTCTCATGACTCAGCATTATCAATTGAAAAGACTACTCCTCCTGCCATGCTGTAGTCTTGATGCCTTTATCGTAAATACTGGGTATGGGTGGGTCTGTTTCTGGACCTTCTATTCTGTCCCATTGTCTATTTGCCTGTCCTTCCACCAAGGCGATCCTTTTTATTACTGTAAAATGGATTCACGTAGGTCCAGGCAGTCCTCGGCTTTATCCTTCTTATTCAAGACTGTCTTAATTATTCTTGATCCCTTTTATTGCTTCATCAGTTTCAGAATGAACATTTTAACTTGTACCCACGCATGCAAACACCTAAAGCCCTGCGATGTTTTTTACCCTCCTCCATCAGGCAGGCCTTCTTTAATTTTCTCAAGAATATTTTGAAGTGTTCCATGTAAAGGTCATTTATTTATTATTTTAGCTTAGCTATTTGATGATTTTTCATGCCATTATAAATGACATTTTAAAATTATGATTTTTTGTTTATTACGCCAGTGTATAGAGATATTATTGACTTCTCTACATTCACCTTTTATCATCCGATCTTTTTCTAATCCGCTTATTGGTTTTACTACATTTGTAGATTATATGTGTACAATTACATCATCTTTATTTCTTCCTTTCGAATTGATTTCCTTTCAATTTTCTTTGCTTTGTTTCCTACATTAGGTAAGACCTCCATTCAAATATGAATGGAAGTAGTGATAATAGGTATCTTTGTCATGGTTCTGAACTTCAGGAAAATATTTCAATATGGCATTATTAAGCATTATTCTCCACACATTTTCATTGTTAATGCATTTGTCAGATTAGATAATCTTTTTCTATCCCTACTTTTCAAGATTGCTATTGTGAATGAGTGTGGAATTTAATCTTTTTTTGCACCTATTGCAATGACTGTGTACTTTTGCTTCTTTTCCCTATTAATGTGATAAATTTCCATGATTTTTCAAACGTTAAACCAAACTTGCCTTCCTAGAAAAAATAAAGAGGGCTGAGTCAGTCATGTATATTGTCATTTTTATGTATCTTTACATTTGATTTTTCTAACATTTGAAGGATTTTTTATTTGTGATAATGAGAGAGATTAGACTGTGATTTTCCTTTATTATAAGCTTTTCAGTTTTCACATCCAGGTTATGCTGACCTCATAAAATGCTTTGAGAAGTTGCACTTTTGAGTATTTGGGGAATTAACTGTTGAATTGATACAGGCTTAGGTTTTGTTTTGTGGGAAAGTCTTTAACTACAAATTCAGTTGCTATGATTGATGTAGAAGAATTCAGATTTTCCATTTTTTATTATTATGTTACTTTTGGAAACTTGCTTCTTATCTAGGAATTTTTCAATGTGTTCTATATTTATAAATATACAGACACTAAAATTGCTCACGTGGACCTCGGTGTAAAATATTTTCTTGTTTTGTGGTTGTTTATACTTTGACATGTAGGTTATTTCGAAGTATTTTGCTTCATTTCCAAACTGCTGGACATTTCCTAAAAATTGATTTATTATTGATTTCTAACTTACCTCCACTGTGGTCAAAAAATATACTCTTGAATGGCTTTGGTCATTAGAAAGGCAGTGAAGTGTACATTAGCACCCTGCGTGTGACCACTCCGGGTGAGATCTATGTGATCTTAAAACATAAACTTTGCTTTCTCTTGGGTGCAGTGTTCTAGATATGCTACCTAGATCAAGTTTATTAATCATGCATGATAGTCTATATTCTCACTAATACGTGTCTGCTTCTGCAATCAACCTTTCCCTTTGGCAGGAGACCTATCCTATTTAATTCTCAAATGATCCTGTGAGGTTGGTATTTAAAGATGACAAGTCTCACGTATGGAGTTTCATTAAATTGAACAGAAGTACTAAAGCCAGTGAGTGACAAAGCTGAGACTCAGACACAGGTTCCTTTGTCTGCAAAGTCTGACTTCTCTTTCCTCCGCACAACACTGCCTCCCTCCATTGCCAAGCAGACGTATTTTAGGGTGTCTGTCCAGGCCACGATACATTCTGTTTTTCTGAGAAATGTCTCTCTTCCATAGGGACTAACGTGCAGCTGCTCTCTGTGTTCTTAATGTACCCCTGAGCTATGGGTGATTGGAAAAGAAACGAGCAGCACTTGACCAATGTTGGGCCCCAAAATCTATCTCTTGGAATGTTTAATTTGAGATAAATTGAGACTAGTAGTTGGAAGCCATGTCAAATGAAGGACAGAATGATAGCACAAAGGTCAGTACATTTTTGCTACCCAGGTTTGCCCTGGTTTCCATGCTTCTTAATGTCAGGCTGCATTTTCATTAGCTAATTTTAATGATTTGTTTTACTGGCAGCTGGATGCTCTCATTTTTGCTACAACCCTGCCTTCCAGGCATTTGCCAAGTTTTACTTGTGTACTGTGTTCATATCCAGAATATATACATAACTTCTAGAAGTCAATAAGAAAAAGATACATCAGTGGAAATATGGGCAAAAGACTTGATCAGATGATGACAAGATGGTCATATTCAATGTGTAAAACTCTATCAAGCTGGATCCTGTGATTTGTGTACTTTTTTTCTGTTAGGCTTAAATACAAAAATATTCTTTAAAACTTAGTACTTTCTAATCGACTTAAAATGTACAGAATCATCTAAAATCATATAACGTAGCCCATTTAAAAACTTGCCATCAGAAACAGGAAGCATACCTCAGTGAAACTTGGAGCTTCATGTATTACCTGCTGGTAAAAACTAATTTGGCAGAGTTATAAGATTTGTACTCTGTTTTCTTCTAACTGAATGATTCAGATCTGTGGTAAATGGGCTCAACAGTGACCCTCATTGCCTGATAAATTTTTTTAGTAATTTCTTTCCTTTGAGTGAGGGCAGGACTTGTGACTCACTTCTACCAAGAGAATATGGAAAAAAAAAAAAAAAAAAAGGAATGCAACTTTTACGATTATGTTACATTTACTTAGACCCCATCTCGTTAGAAGACACGCTCTGAGATTTTCTCCCTTTCTGGCTTTGAAGAAGAAAGTGACCAGGTTGAGAGGCCCACATGTCAGGAAGCGGCAGGTGGCCTCCAGCCGAGAACTAGCAAAACTCTGGGCCCTCAGTCCTAAAATGCAAGGAAATGAATTCTGTCAACAGTGGACCGAGCTAGAAAGTGGACTCTCTCCCAGTCAAGCCTCCAGGTGAAAACCCAACCAACACCTTGATTAGAACCTTTAGAGAACCCAGTTAAGCTGTGCCTGGACTTGTAACCCACAAGAGATGCGGATAATAAACCTGTTTTGTTCTAACCTTCTGTATTTGTAATAATCTATCATGAAATAATGAGTGACTAGTGTAAGACCAAACTTCAATTTTGCGTTTATTGGTTCATTAGTTTTGAGAATGTCAGTGCTTTTTCTCCTCGACATCTCATAGATGAGTTTAAAAAGATGATATAATATAGAAAAATTCTTTGTTTTCTATTTAAAGTCTTATTTCCCCCAAAAGTTCACAATAATGATATCATAGTGACTGCTTATGCAATAAAATAGTTACTAATGAATTATATAATATATTTATCATAAACATAGAAACCAGTTAAAAATTTGAAACAGTACAACCCTTTGGTGATATGACAAAAAATTTTTCATATCCTCGATTGCCTAAGCACGAATTGTTCATTTTTCTCTGCCATGCCTAGGTTTGAGCAAAGAGCCATATCCTAGAGTTAGCAGTTTCAAATTGCTACATCATGGGTAAATATGAACTGTTGCAGTTAATGCCCTGTATCATGGAGGAAAATTAACTTATTAATAAATCATTTAAAAATTTTTACTTTTATTGCTATTGAAAATTGTTTAAAATTCTAAATAAAATTAATATATATGTTAGATACGAGCTCAGGTCTGAAATGGAACTCCTTTAAGGTTATGGAGACCTGAACTTAGTCCTAGCTCAGGTCTGGCCATCGAGAAACCAAAGCTTCTAAACAGCAGCTCTTGAAAATGGAATTTTTCTCCTCTTTAACCGTATTTACCTTTGTTGAAAGCAAGCCCTGAGGACATTAGGTAGTGTTCTGGAGGGAAGTATTGACTCATTCCACACTTAACTGTGGGCTTTTCTATTGGGTGATATGTAAGTGCCCTCGGGTGCACAGCTGAGTTAATTACACCCATCCGTTCCTGGCTGCCCATGGCCACTTGACCATGCGAAGCTCCTCTCTTGTTTGAGTCATTTCTCCTCTTAGTTTCCTTCTTCACTCCCATTCTGCTTTTCTTCCCACATGCACCCATTCCTTGTGTTTGATTAAATCACAGACTCAGTATGTTTCTTTTTACACTCAGCACCACCACAAACAGCAGTACTGTGGTGAGTTTGTATGCTTATGCCCTTTAGGAACTTGTTTGAGAATCTCACTGGCATGTGTCATCAGTTACACAAGAAATTAAATCTAAGTACAGTGTATTAGTGAATGCTTCAGTGACATGCCAAAAATGTGTTCCTCTCGTTGACTGCCTAAGCGTTGCATTGCTAGTGTGGGGGTGGTCTGATCCCCATTCTGCATAACATCCAGTAAGGGCTTCATTACCCGCACATCCCATCTAACACTGGACATTATCTTGCTTTCCAGTTGTTCTCATGCTAGTAGGTTTGAAGGGGTCTCACTGTTCTAATATTTGTCTATCCAATGGCAGATGAATTTTTGCATGTCTTCATATGCTTAGTTGCTTTTTTGGTTTCTTCTTTTGCCTGTTTGTATATATTGTGCCCATTTCCCCATTAAGCTTCTCTTTCTTTTTCCTGTTGTTTTACAAGAATCCCTTATATAATCTAAATATTTGTTCTTTGTTGATTTTAAATATTGCAAGTAACCTTTCTCAAATCTGTCATTTTTTTTCCTGTTGCCTTTGTACACAGCATGCTTTGTTCAGCTGACATCCTCACTTCAGAAAATCCATTAATTTGCAATAAGGACACAAAAATTATAAAATCTGTGCAAATAATATGTTACTAGAGAAGAAATTATGAAACATCACAGAGAAACCCACTTATAATAGCATGTTTAACACACTGCTTTCTGGTTTTGATTAATGAAATGCAAGGAAAACAAACAAGTAAGGATACAAACAACTTCGTGCGAACAATAAGGTACATCTTATGAGTATATCAAGCTTTACATCCCAGTAACTTATTTATTTTTATTGAAGTATAGTTGATGTACAATATTATATAAGTTACAGGTGTATAATACAGTGATTCACAATTTTTAAAGGTTTTGCTCTATTTATAGTTTTTATAACATGTTGGCTATATTCCCTGTGTTGCACAGTACACCCTTGTAGCTTATTTCATACATCCTAATAATGTATGCACATTGAACATTCACAATTGGCTACATACAATGTCACAAAGAAAAATCTCAACACATTTCATAGAGTATAAATAATTCAAACAAAGTTATCTGTCCAAAGGAACTCAATAAAAAATAATAAAACTAAGTTAAAAAATCTTTAACTTAGATTTAAAAAAAAAGGTCTCTATTAAGTAAATCTTGGGGAAAGGGGTTAATCAAAAACTGCAGAATTCATAACACTAACCATAATGAAAACTGTATGTCAGAAACTATGGGAAATAAAGTAGTGATCAAAGAAATATCTAAAGCTTCCAAAATTTACATAACTGAAAGTTCAATCATAGAAATAAATAAGTTAGACTTTTTAGTAACAAAGCTGTATAGAAAGGATCACAAAGCAAAACAGAAGCAAACAGAAGGAGAGAAATAATACAGACATAGGCAGATTAAATGAAATATAAAACAGAATAATGAGGAAATAAATGAATCAAAATGATCATTCTTGATTTTTCTTACATAACAAATTAGTAGCCAAACTAATCAACAACTAAAATGAGAAGCGCAGATACACAAAAGAAGAAATGATGAGGGGAAAATATACATTAAAGAAAAGAGAATTTTGAAAAAGTCATAACCGACTATTACAACTATTTAATTAATTTGAAAATCTAGATAAAACGGATGATTTCCTAGAAAAATTTAATATACCAAAAGTTGACCCTCATATAAATAGAATGCATAAATATCTCAGTTTCTTATACAAGGGAACAAAAAGCTTTATCAAAGAACCACCCCAAAAAGAGCAACTGGCCTTCAATACGCAAAGGCCAGGTAGTCCTAAAGCTTCTGTAGTATGCATGAAAAAAGAAAATCTTGATTTTAAATAGTGATTACAGATAAACCTGATACATATATCACAGAACAAAGAAAAGTATAGACCAACCGTACTTATGAATATTGGCACAAAAAAATCTTAATAAAAATAGCAAGAAATTCCAACAATACATTAAATGACATGATATAAGTAAGCGGGATATATTCCAAGAATGCAAAGAAAATTCGATGTTAGGAAACCCATTAATATAATTCACCATTTCAATTGATTTATGGGAAAAAAAAATCATACCATTTTCTCTAGTCATCTACAAAATCTCGTACCAATCCCTGATTAAAGCATTAAACAAAATAGGAATAGTGGAGACTTTTTTAACTTCAAAAAATATATGCACAACAATTCTAAAGCCAGCATATTATATATTGGGAAAAAGTAAAGGCATCCTTCTCAATATAAGGAATAAGCGAAATATCCACTGTATCTAATACACTTAACACTATTTTGGTGCATTCCGGTGCAATGAAAGAAAAGAAAATATGTAACATAAGAGTTGGAAAAGAAGAATTAGAAATATGTCTATTCACAAATTATAAAATCTCACACCTGAAAAATTTTAAAAATACCAAGTAGACATCAAGATGTGATAACTGATGTACAAAAGGTTTATTGGGGGAAACATCTTTGAAGGATGAAGGGGAAGAGAGAAAGACTAGTCATGAGAGACATTCAGACCCCAGTACAACTATGACAATGGGTAAAGGGGAAAGGGAAGGAAGGAATATGGATAGGAAGTCTCCGAATGCAGAGCAGCTCTGTTCAAGTCTGGCCAGGCTGAGTGAGGGAGAACCTCAAAGCCAAAGCTGCCTGTTGGTGGAATTTCACAACAGACTGGGATGCCATTACATATTTAATACATTTTGAACAGAAATTAACTTTTAAATAGAAATTTAAATAGTGAAGTATTTTACAGAGTGAAACAAACAAGCTTCGAGACATTAATCACTCAGAGGAATGAATATGAGGCTCACAAAGAAAATGCATATTTTTCTAGAACATTGACCACTAGCTAGAATTGAATTTCCAAGAACTCTGTTTTAAATCAATTGAATTTCCAAGAACTCTGTTTTAAATCAAGTGAATTTGACGGGTTCTTCTTCAACAGCAAGGTGTGAGAGGGTGAAAGAAAAAAAGGAGGGAAGGAAGGAAGGAAGGAAGAGGTCTCTGTGTGAAAATGCATCATGTTAATACAACCCCCTAGAACCTTAATAGAGAGCTTTATAACTACAGTGATAGCTGCTGGTAAAATATTTTAGCAGATTCGGAACATTTTCTTATACATCCACTTCTTCCCATACAAACCACCACAAAGTTCTCAATATATTAAAATTAATAATTCCTAAGGGACCCAAATAAAGAACACCTCAACTGTAAGTGCACATTAAACTATTTAATGCAAAAGTCCGTCTTCTAAAAGGATAGTATCCAAATGGTGGCCCCAAACCAAGGCACCTTCCTCAGTATCTTCCATAGTTCTTGCCATTCTGAATCTTGAGAGTTGCACTTTTTTTTTTTTTAATGTGAGAAAACTGTGACATAACTTGGGCTCTGCTCTCTTTCTCTGTTTATTCCTTCTCTTCCCATTCCAGTATATGATCCCATGCTAGCATTCGTATTTCACTGTTTCCCAACATTTTACAAATGGTTTTGGGAGGGAATTTGCTGAGATTATTTAAGATGATGAGAAGTGCTTCTAACTCATGGATTCAAGAATGAGCTTCTTTGAAAAGGTAGAGGGGAGAACTTTACTTTTTTATACAGCAAAGTGAAGGAAGCTTTTATACAACTACGTATAAACAGGATAAAGCTCTATGGATTTGTTAATTCAGTCAACACATATCTGTTACGCCTTTATTACGTACCCAGTGCTATTGCATAATAACACTCTTAATAAGCAATGAGTCTAGCCGTGAATACTCAGCTATGGATTTTTTTCAGGCTTTCGTAGCAAACATGAGCAAATTTCAGAGGCTCAGGGATAGGTCAAGAATTATCTTGTGAACAACCACGTCGTATTCTTACTTGCTACTTTTATGTACAATTGTGCTATTTTTTAAGCTGCTCCAGGAGGGTGTAGTAACCACAGCTAAAGTGTGTCACATGGCAGAGCTATGCCAGACACTAGGGTAGATAATTCCGTTTATAGTATTTCACTTACCCATACTCCACCCAGTGAAGCTGATAATATTGTCCCTGCTTATGGGCTGGTGTGATGGAATTTCAGGGAGTGACATTAGCTTGCTGAAGTTCACCTAGGTGATAAAGGATAAAGCTGAAATTCAAACCTGGACCTCTAGGTCCAAATCACTGGATGTACTGAATTCTGCCCTTTTGTTGTTGCTATAGCTAATGGGTCCCTTACTTTTCAGGCCTATTATTCAGACCAATTCCAGTTAATTAAAATAAATGAACAAATGAACCATGGAACAAAAATCCAAGGCATCACTGAAAGGGGCCAGCCAGTGCGAGGTGAGTGAGGCAAAGCTTTGCTGCTTCTCCAGCAGTTGGGATTACTTTACCCCTGGGTAAAAATCATCTCCGGAGGATGTGTCAGCAGAGCTTCACCGTGTTTCAATTTGCTCATTTGCTAAATGGAAATAAATTCCCAACTGCCCTTCTTTGTTTTTGTGACTTTATATCCACTCTTTGGGAACCAAGATTAATCAACAGGAAGCTTCCTGGAAAGAAGAGTTAGCTGGGAACCCCAAAATACTCCAGAACACCTTGAAGGAAGTGGCAGAGAAGATGACCATGTTCAACACTTTAAAGGAGGAAGATAAAAGGTAAATTATTTATGAAATTTTAAAAAGCACCAAAAAAAAAAAAAAGCCAAGGAATTTGACTAAGAGACAAAAACAATAGTGCTTAATAGAGAGCATGCTGCTAATATGACAAGGAAAGGTGCTGGGTTGGGAGGAAGAAATTTGGAGCTAGCGTAGTGATAATGAACACATCATTCAGCCTCTCTTTGCCTCATACTCTTTGTGGGAACAAAAAAGGTCGTGGGGAGCATATTTATTATTCTAAGTTGTTCTTACTGTATTAGTTAGTTGCTCATATCCTCCACAAGACTCTAGTAAACTGAAAAGTATATGATTGGAGGCCATGCTTTATCTTTCTTTTTCATCCCTCTGAAAGGTAGATTCCAACCCCAGTCATGTGTCGCTATGTATGTACTCTAAGGTTTGTTTTTTTTTTTTTTTTTTTCTGGTGTTCTTTTGGTTTTGGTTTTGGTGGGGTTTTTTTGTCTTTTTAAACCCTAAACAATTGGCTCGGGGCTCTTCAGTAAGATCTACTTACTATTAAAACGCCCCGGGTGGCAGACTGCTATAAATGCTTATATCTTACCTGTGAACTCTTTAATCATATCTCTGTCTCTTCAGATCTCTCTTCCAGTCTTTCTGGTGCTCTCCGGAGTTCCTTTAGACAGTCGTCGGGCCTGACCTTTTCATGAACTTCGAAACAGTTTTCTTTTCTATCAAGAAGCAGAACTGTTCCCTCGTCTTCCAATGTGAGTGAACATACAGCCATTTAAAGCAGTTCTTGCTTTATGCATAATTGCCTTTCCCTTTCTAAAAGGAGTTTTACATGATTGCGCCATTTGTTCTCACCTTTCTGTTTTGGCCACTTGCACACTCTTTTGTTCGTTTGTTTCAGCATCCAGTGTGTTTTACGTGGAACATCCGCGTAACGTGGCTTTCAGTAACAACTTTGAGTTCTCCAAATTATAGCTTAACACACTGTAGGCTTGGTTTGCTTATATGAGCAACTAACTAATACACTAACAACAACTTAGAATAATAAATACTCTTAAAATACTAGGGAGCCTCCGATGAAGCGTTGTTAGGTGACGTGCAGAAGAGCCTGGGAGTTATTTTTAAGGCAAAGTCTCCCTTGTGTCATCTTTGTGTCCATAGTGTCTATAACCGGGAATAAAGAAGACCTATGACAATTTGTAGATTTTAGATATATATTTTTTGTATCTTTGGAACAAATTAATATTGAATTAAATTTAATAACTAGATGTGCAGCAGATAGTAGAAAATACATGTGCCTTTGGGCCAGATTGACCTAGGCTCAAATTCTAACCAGCTGTTTACCAGCTGTATGACCTCGTGCGAGGAACAATCTCTTGGAGCCACACTACCGTTTCTTCTGCAGAATGGCAGAGATCGGTGTTACTTGTACCTGAGGAAGCTTTGATGAAAATAGTGATCATCTTTACCAATAAAATAAGAAGAAAAAATGTTAGTCTTGCACCAGGGGGCCTACAAAATCTCTGGTCATTTTCTAAGTTAGTAGTTCTTTTGTCAATAATTTATTGGAAACATTTTTTTTTTTTTTAACTTTTACTAACCCTATACTTTTCCAGACAAAGCAAAACCAACCCTGAGATACAGTTTACTTTTTTGGGGGGAAAAAAAAAGTTGTACGAAATGTATGTACTGTTATATGTGGCGTATTTTATAGTTCTCATAACTCCTTAATTACCTTTTAGCTAGAGAATCACAGTGGAAAAAAGCGGAATTGAAATTGGACATTCATGACCCGTTTTATAATTTGAATAATAATGGCCTGTAACTGGAGCAACACAGTACTATTCATTGGCTATTGGTAATAGCAAAACTTCTTAAGTATGTCTCTGGTTTCAGTGCTTGGAATTGTCAGACCGTTTTATGTGTATCCATTTTATAAACAAAACAAGATATCTTTCCTCTGTATTTAAAGTCGGTTTTTTCCCGGTGTGTGTGATTCCGCTGGTAGAACGAGCTCAGTGGTGATACTGAATGAGTTGGGTCTCCTTCAGTATGTGATGGCAACACTTCAGCACAGAGACTTACGATAAGGACACAAACAAGGGTGTTGTGTTACAGAAACGCTTTGTAGGTTTCTGCACCACGGGTCCCTGATGAGACGGAAGAAACAGTGGAAAAGCAGTGGGGTGGCCGGGCATGCAGCCTCGCTTCAGCCCCTCCTGGACGTGACACCCAACGTTAGTCACTTAGCCACTTCTGGCATTAGCCTCTTCTTTCTTGATGAGGTCGTGTGGACTGTGTGACCTCAGAGGGTTTCATCAGGCCTCATACAATCTATGATTCTTACTAGGACCTGGCTGTTCTGGAGAGTTACTTCTTCTTTTTAAACCCTGCCTCTAATATGTCAATCACAAAGTCAGCTCCTTAACCAGCATAGTGGTTACATGGATGTTTGTTCTGTAATTATTCACTAAAACCTACATTTATGTTTCATATGCTTTCTGCATAAATATGTTATAAGTCCATTTTTCCATGTTTAAAAGGACTAAACAAGTACAGGAATGTGAAAGTTAAAGTATATATATTTTTCCCCCGTAGGATGGTGCCAAATGCAAACGTTATTTACATTGTTTACTATTTAATCTCGTGTCCCCTTGACAGTCTTGTGGTGTTCTTTGTTTTCCTAAACTGTCCTCCCCAAAGCTAAAAACAACTGCATCACTGGTTTACTATAAACTAATCAGACACAGAGATTTGGAAAGAAATTCCATCTTCTTGAAAATCATTTTTATCACCAGTCTATGTTGTCTAAAGGTCAGAATCTTCCAGCTTTTCAAGCTCTTCTGCTCATTAACGTTTGTTCCGATTGAAATGTGTTTATTTCTGTGCCTCTCACTGTGCTTAGACATTTCTCTTTGTGTTGGAATAAGATGACCAAAAAGCCTTTTGCAATTTCCCTTAACATAGGAGTGGTTTAGATTATGTTCTGGGTGTCTTCTTTTTGGTTGTTCATTTGTTCCATTTGGCTATGGT
Source organism: Camelus dromedarius (assembly GCF_036321535.1). NCBI lineage: Eukaryota > Metazoa > Chordata > Mammalia > Artiodactyla > Camelidae > Camelus > Camelus dromedarius. Next base: position 5,531,341 of record NC_087454.1, on the reverse strand, counting down.
CACAATAAATCTATCTGGGTGCATATAACATTGAACCAAATCCTCCAGACACTCCAAAATCACCTGCAGGCTTATGAACTTCGACCACCTTTGTCTTCACCACGTGGCTCCCCAGCCAACATAGACTTAGCCTCAGTTATAGGGCCTTTCTTCCTACTTAATGAGAAGACTAGAGGCCTTGGGGAAGAGTAGGGTCTAAGAAATGTTACGATTTGTGGAAAACCAACAGAACCAGAAGGGATTATTTGCGATATCAAATAATATGATATTTGAGTTACTTTTACCCTTTGCTAGAAAAAGCATATGCCTCCGACTTAGAAGGGGCGGGTTTCCCTATTCTTTCTACAATTTCCCTTTCCCCTTCCACCTCCAAGCTCCTTTCCTTATAACTTTCTTTCTTTTTTTTTTTTTTTTTTTTTTTTTTTGCACTAAACATTAAGCTCATTGATGGCCAGGATGGCACACAGTGACCTAATGAGGGGTCAGTCTTAATGAGAAAAGCGGCTGCCTGTGATGTGGCCGGGCTTGGCCACCCCCAACTGTGTCCCGGCATGTCAGACTCAGTCCCCTTTAAGAGAGGAGAGCATGGAAAATCAACAGAGACCCGCCCGGTGCCTCCGCACAGAATGGACATGTGCATGGCTATTTAGCCTGTAAAAGAGGGAGCATTTGCACAAATGGGAGTGAACATAAGGAGTCCTTCAGAAAAGAAAGGGACCTTGGCAAATTTATAGACTCCCCTGAAAGAAAGTGATTACAGATCATTATCCAATTGAGGCAGATTGATGGGCTGGGGTCAAAGTAATATTGCAGATCTCACCAAGGGGACAATGGCTGCTTGTCACAGTGAAAGAAAAGAAAGAGAGGGAAGAGCCACACAGAGAGGCTAGGCTTAAGCTTTACCAACTGCTCTGAAAGGGCCTGCGTGTATATGGCGTTCCTTTTCTTGAGCACCATGTTTTATTTTATGTTACAAAGGACGTGCCATTGAGATCAAATTGGGCATTCAAACATACCCCAATGACAAACATCCAAATGGCCTTAAATATGGACCACGGCGTTCACTTTTTTTCCTTCCAAAAGGCAATCAAGCAGCATAGATGGGAAGAGGATGGGCCACATAAAAATGCTTAGCTCCTTCTCTGCCTCTCTCATGGAACTGTCTCATAAGATATGAATATGCAAAAACAAATAATAGTAGACAGAAAGTCTTAATGCTTATGAGGGCAACACCCTTTAGCTGACAGCCAGGAGATGAACAGATCTGACTTTGAAACTCTGCAACATCTGGTCAAGCGAAACTCGGCAGCCCTGAAATGGCGTAAAACAGGACTAAATGTGTTCCCACTGCTTCCTTTGTATTGACTCCTGAGTGTTTAAAAGTGCTTTGCAGTCATGCGTTTTACAAACTGCATTACAAAAGGCCGAAGAATAGTCAGCACACCCGTGTGCATTGGCTTTTCATTTCGCAATAGGTTTTTGAGTTTCTAAAGATTTAGAAGTATCAGGCAAACATTTATTCGGGGGAGATCCGATTTTTGTCTACTTTGTCAGGGTCCCGCGGGTATCAGCAAGGAAAAAAGAACAAATTTATATTCTGAATATGTTTTACCAAGAAGAAGCATAGTCAATTTTTTTTCCACGTATAGGCTGTTCTTAAACAATAAAATTATTTGATTTCTCTAAGAGAAAGCCAGCTAGAATTGAAGGATAGACAGATGATCGACAGATGATAGATAGAAAGATAAAATTTGGGGAAATGAAAAGAAAAACTCAGTTTGGGAATGTGGAATTTCTTTAGCTTTTTCCCTCCTGATAAAATTAGAGTTATGAATTCTATCACCTTTATCATCTTTTCTTATTAAAGCAAATAGGCTAAGATGTAACAAACGGTAATATTATTTTCCTTTTGTGTTTTGTAAGTATGTATATATGTGTAGCTTACTTGCCTCCACCATTAGATAGCATAGATGTATCTCAAGTTCTTTTGAAATATTGAGGACATTCACAAATGAAGACTTCCTTCTCAGCACTGCTGTTTTTTTTTTTTTTCTTGCCTCTTTCCCCTGATCACAGGGTCTTTGCTGTTTCCTAATGAGCTCTTAATGAGCTGTCAATTGCTTATGCAAATAGAGAAGGAAACAGACACTGAGGGGTTGCTAGATATTCAGTTAAAATATGACACTGCCTAACCTCTCAAAGTTATTAAAAATGTAAATTGCTCCAACTGAATAACTGGCCTTGACTGTCCTTTGCTTTCACATCTCTTCTCTCTTTAGGTATGTGATTTGAAAGACTCAGAGATAGCCTCTAGATGACCAGTTTTCTGTTTGAAAATAGTGGGTGCCTAGTTAAGGTGTCGTGTTGAACATTCTGTGCAGATCTTAGGTTGAAAGAAGAAACAGGGAAAATGGTCTGATCTTTCTTGTGATACGTATGCTAACAGACTGGACGGATATATGCCAGACTGACACAGCAGTTACCTCTGGGGAAGAGAACTAGACACAGAAGCTGTTAGCAGGACCTTTTTTTTTTTTTTTTTTTTCCGAATAGGTACATATTGCTTGGATAAATTAAAAAGAAATTAAAGATAAAATCGAAAACAGTTCCTTCTCCCTGAAAATGATTTTCTGAAAATGTCTGGGCTTCATGAACATTTACAAAGAAATTGAATTTTTAAGTTTATTTTCATTGTATATGTTACTCAAATTTTATTTTGAAGCCACTAATGTATAAATCTATGTTACCTTTTTTCCTAAATGTGCTGTGTTCACGGACATGTTGAGACTCGAAGGGATTGTAAGTAACTCCTTAGGAACTAGAGTCCTCAGCCAAGGTTAGACAGGGCCGTGCAATGCTGGTATTTCATTGTCCTCCAGAGAGGGCACCTCACTGATGTTTGGAGATCTTCACATCTAATGCAGAACAGGCCAATGAGGCCAGTGACGGGCTGAGCGCCCCGGGTCAGGAGGGGACTGGGGGCTGTGGGATGACCACTGCACTAACTTTACGCCTAGAGAAGGATTGGGCTGACTTCACAGGCCTCCCAAATTCCTTTCCCCAATGCTGGCTCTGAGGCTTGAATTTACTGGCAGTTGGAAATTACAAACCCAGAATGTGAATGTGGCATCCTTTCTAGGATGTCCAGACAATTGGACTTGTCAGGGGTACTGAATTCATTAAGTATCTAAGGGGGAAAATGTTCTGAGGGAATGAAGAAGAGCCAGGAGAGATGGCATTAAGTGAGAGGTCCCCATGTAAGTGGAACTCCTTTTCCATTTATTTGGGGTGGATCCTGCCTTGGAGCCAGGGACACGCAAGATACTTGATGCCCCTTTAGGAACAAAAATCTACCTGACAATACACTGCTGTCAAGCAGGTTTACTGTGATGGTAACTCACATGTGCCTGATGGCTCTTTTCCCTATTCTGTGAAATTGTAACTTAGAAAGTAACCGCGGTGGTGTTGGTGCAGCCTGAAACCTGTCAGGGCTCTGCACTGAATCCAGTAGGAGGTGAGCTCGCCTCAGGTATCTTGGCACAAAAGGATTGGCACGTTTCTTTATAGCCTTGTATCATCTTGGCAAGATTCCCTTCTTTCTATAGGGGGCCCTTTAGACACTGTGAGGTTCCATAGTGAATCCAGAAATTATGAGACTTTCTGTGAAAGATTGGCTAAATTCAGACACAAGGTTTTCCCCCATCTCCCTTTCCCATTGATGTCCTTTCCTTGGTGCACTGCGTCTATGCATCAAAATTAGGACAGAAAACATCAATCCACAATCAGACAACAAACAGACAGGCATATGCCTAGTGCTTTGAATTTTCCAAAATGTGTGTTGGTAAAGATTTTTCTTTAATCCCCCAAATGCAATGCAAACATAGTGAGGATGATTTTAAAAAGCTGTCCTTCAAAACTCAACATTATGAAAACAAACAACCCAATTGAAAAATGGGCCAGTGACCTGAACAGATGCCATATGCTTATGTGAAAAGATGTTCCACATCATATGTCATCAAGGAAACACTAATTAAAACAACAATTAGGTAACAGTACACACCTATCAGTGTGGCCAAAATCCAGGACACTTATAATATCAAATCCTGGTGAGGACATGGAGCAGCAGGAACTGTCATTCTTGGCTGGAGGGAATGTAGAATGGTACAGCCACTTCAGAAGACAGTTTGGTGGTTTCTTACAAAACTAAACGTACTTTTACCGTACAATCCAGCAATCACACTCCTTGGTATTTACTCAGAGGAGCTGGAAATACATCCATACAAAATCTGCATGCAATCTTAATAGCAGCTTTATTCATGATGGACAAAACTTGGAAGCAGCCGTAAGTCCTTCAATAGGTGATTGAATAAATAAACTGTGGTACAAACTAACAATAGAATATTATCAGCAGTAAAAAGAAATGAGCTATCAAGCCATGAAAAGATATGGAGGAAACTTAAATGCATTTTACTAAGTGAAATAAGCCACTCTGAAAAGGCTATATGTATACTGTATGATTCCAACTACATGACATTCTGGAAAACACAAAAAACCGTGGAGAGAGTAAAAAGCTCAGTAGCAAATACTGCTTCTGAGGCAGGAGGAGGGAAGAATCGTTAGGGCAGTGAAAATACTCTGCATGTTACTAGAATAATGGATACATGTCATTATACACATTTGTCCAAACTCATAGAACTTACAACTTCAAGAGTGAACCCTAAGGTTAGCTACAGACTCTGGGTAATAATGACCATTCAGTGTAGGTTCGTCAGTTGTAACGAATGTACTGCTCTCGTGGGGGATGTTGACAGTAGGGGAGGCCGAGCGTGTGCGCAGGCGCGGGGTATATGCGAAATCTCTGGCCCCTTTCTTTGTTCTGTGAACCTAAAACTACTCTAAAAAAATAACGTCCTTCAAACAAAGCAGTCATCAAGGTGGGATGGAATTGAACATCTTGACCTTCTGGTCAACCGAGGTTCCTGCCCCATAGGAGAGGTATAAAAACAAAAGTAATCAAAATGTAGACAAAATTTCCAACTTGAATATCATTTTACTTCGCTTTTCTCTTATAAAAGATACCTATTTAAAATAGATTGCTTTATTCACATGTACACTACGAAAGAGGAAATTACAGCTTGTACAATGTTCTCTAGAAGTAGGCTATGTGTGAGTAACAAAATACTTTAAGAGGATTGCTGCTCAATTCTGAGAGGCCAATTTACCTACCATGTGTGTACTCCATTCAGTTAACGTAAGTAAGGCTTATACTGTTTTGGCAGAAAGAGTAACTGTTTCAATAAACTGTATCTGTGTATATAGATATTCTGTAAGGAAAGCAGAAAAACTTTTGGGAGGCTGTGATTGCTTTTGACAAAGTGGAGAAAAGGTTACAATTTTTATCAATCTGTTTTATTTCTGTAGCTAATCTGGGTCATGCCAGTCTGTAAAGGAAACTTGGGGTCTGGTTGATTTAGTTCCGATTTCTACAATTACCCATGATTGCCCAAAATACTACCTAGAATGCCATAAAGAATTTTGGGAAAATAAAAAAAGATGACAAAATCCTAATACTTAAGAGTTATTAATCTGAATTAAATTGCAATAAGTACACATTATTGTCATTTTGTAGTATTTGTTTTTATCATATTTTTTATCAAACTAGATTAAGAATACATTGTCTCTCATATTCCAAGTATTTTAGGAAAGTTCCAGCCAGTTAAAGTTAAATATCTCTCTAAACTTTCCTCATAGTTCCCACAACTTAGGTTGACATTTATAAATTTAGGGGAGTACTATAGCATTGTTGTTCATTCTTACAAGTGTTCCAAAATTTTTATAATCATAACAGCTAGATTTTCAATATTATTTAGACACATTTCATTTAATCCTTATAGAACATTATAGATGACTTTGAGGCTAAGAAGAGTTAAGCAATTTTTCAAGGAAATACAGATGCTAAAGGGAAAATGACCTAATGCCACACCACGTTACTCACAGCCTCGCTGAGTCGTCTGGATAACAAAAGGCCACACTCTTGAATAGAACTGGACACATTCGTTCTTGGGATGGCTTCTAGATTTCTAAGTTTAAAGATGTTTGTAGCACCTCACGGTTGCCCACGACAGTCCTGTCATGTTGTAGCCATTAGACATCTCAGAGGTCTGTAAGGTAAAAACAGTGAAGGACCCCAGTTCCACCTCTGGGCTCTTGTTCGCCGACTATTAAGTGAATCAACATAGAGAAGCAGAACCCAGTCCACATTTTTGGACTCAGAGCTGAGCCCCTTCCTATAAGTGCAAGGTGTTCAGGCCAAATTTGACCTTGTCGAAGCCAATGGCATGCCATTACGTGCACCTTCGTTAGTCTAGTAAAGCACTTCCTGAATATTAATTGTGTATAGAGCACTGGTAAGACAATTTTAAGGAAACTTAACAACTTCACACACTAGTTGGACTAGAAGAATTCATGTAGCTTCCAAGAGGTGAATAATTTGTTCCACGGAGGTAGCGTGGCTCATAAAATGTGGCTCACTAGTTAGTGGCAGAACAGAGTAGCATTTCTCTGCCTTATTCTCCACATAATATGGGGAAATTTTAACAATGTCTAATCCTGCCCCAATTCTCCTCATCTAGAAATACCGGTATCTTCTCACGGCTGTGACGTATTATTTTTTGTATCTTCACCAGTGGACATGTCTTTTCATAAAATTGACCCAAACATTTCTTTTTCTTCCCCCAAAAATAAGTCTTCACAATAGAACATCAGTTTTACTCATACAGAAAATTGTATTTTTCAGCCATGAAAACTGTTTCACTTCTTTCTAAAGTCTTACATTAAACTTCAAAGTTTAACCGCAAGATCTTTCACAATTTTGCAACACTACCAAACTTAGATTTTTTCCCCCCAGTTTTGCCAGAAAATAAAATTTGTTTTGTACCAGAATTGTTTTCTCAAAGAACTGTCTCCCCAGAGATTAAAGAAAAACAAAAACAAAAAAACCCCAAAACCAATTGTTGTAGTGTATAAAAGACAGCATAACACAAGAAACATGTGTCAGAGACATGTATCAATTTATTGTGAAAAACTGATTATGCCAGATGCCTACACGAGGTAACAGATTGTTGCATCAAAAAGAACAAATTGACTCCACTTGGACCAGAGTAAGTGCATTAACCATCCTTTGCCAGAAAGACTTTGCTGAGTCCACCCTTAGGAGGCTATTCCCTTGAGTTACTTCCCCTCACTGATGGTAGGTTTGACCAAATCTAAACAGGTTTGTCTGGGTCCACCCATAATTCCAACAATAGTTTCAAAAAGATATTATGAGTACAGTCTTGCAAAGGTAACATGGTGTAAAAACTACTGTATTTCTCTTTTTAGTGATCTAACTGCATAAAGATAGGATGAATAAAATACTCTTGGGAACAAATTTTTTCCTAGTTAATAAGTATCCATTTCAGCATAATTTTATCATCATTATGAATATTCATTTATATCACGATACAGTGCCTTTCATTTACACAGTGGGTTATAACTTTCAAAGTAATTTTGTGTAAATTCTCCCATTTGATGTTCACACTGCTGTTCAATAAACTAAGATTTTAAATGATTCATTCCAGGTGACATGGCAGTTAATGGAAGATCCAATCCTAGAGTGTGGGTCTTCTGAGTCCTCTAAAGACATCAGCTGATTCTGTTGTGGTATGTGGATATTTTAAAGATGTTTACCTAGATTTCAGTTGCCTGATAATGCCTAATAATGACTATTTCATCAGAAAAAGCCCTCGCTTGTGTCTGTTAAAAACAGGACTTTATTGCTTGTGTTATTAGAATTACACAGAAAAAGATCTGCCCAAATTGAGCTGGAAACACCAATTTGAATGCTTTGTGTATTCTATGACTTTTGCTCATGACGGACAGGACCAGTATTTTAAATTCATTATTGAGATCGCTTTAGTCTTCGAATAGCAATGAATGCATGAATTAAATGGCTCTTGCTAAAGAATGACAGCTGGGAAAGATATTGGACAAAATGGCAGAGCTTTCAAAATAAAATTAAATTAACTCATAACATCTCATAGTCATCGCTGTCAATAATGTAAGATAAGAAGCAAGTGTTTCAATAAATAACATCAATAAAAGTGATTGCATCATTCAATAAAGGTTTTTGGCAAGTGTCATACGACCATCAGTCTGTTTCAGGGATGTGCCTGGTGACCTAACAGTGATATCTGTCCAGGGCTCTGTTCATCTGGCAGAAGAGGTGTACCCTGCTTTGACTGCTAGTGTAATAAACCTCCCTAATCCACTCTTCTCCATTGACCTCTGCAGAATAGATGTGAAACTGAAAGAAACGATGATTTGTTATGATTCGCAACCTTATGATAATGTAAGAAAAGAACTGTAGAAATTCAGAGCACAAAGGGACATTAGACGTCATTTGGCCCGAACTCTATCTTGCACGTGAGGAGACGACCTTAGATACGACCTGGCTAAAGTCACAGAGCTGGTTGGCAGCAGAGCCATTCTAGGACCTGTCTCTTGAACAGAGTACTAGGCTCTTAAAATTTCATTGTGCTTGTTACCGAGTCCAAACTTGTTCTGCTCACCGCCTGACAGCCCAGTAAATGATGAGATGCTGGGCCAAGGAACAATGACTTTATTTGGAAAGACCGAGAAGATGGCAGGCTAATGTCCTGGAGAACCATCTTCCCCAAGTCAGAAGTCAGGCTCCTTTTATACTAAAAACAGAAGGGGGTGTGGTAGGTTGTTGCAAACTTTTGGTGTCAGAATCCTTCGTGCTTGCAGCTGTCCATGTAGGTCAGGTCGCGGTGTCCCTGTAAATCACAACCAGGACAAATGTTATTTTCTGTTCTGCAACTTCTTATCTCTACGTGAATGTGAAAGTGTTACGCCCTTGAAGGTCAGAGCCTTGAGAGTGGGCTGCCCTGTACATTTCAGGCTCTAGGCAACATTTTTTTTTACAAAAGCTTTAGAACCAGCACGACTAAGCCCAGGAAACAGCGCAGGGTTAGGGCGGAAGGAACAGATCTCATATGGAGTCAGGTCTGTTCTTTCCTATTACATGTTTACCTAAGAAGTCCTACTGACCTTCAGACTGAGAGGGGGAGAGAGAGAGAGAGAGAGACAGAGTGCGTGTGGGGAAGATCTGTAGCATGCAGGGCAGGGCTGAAAGAAATTAGTCATTTATTCATTTCTGTTTTCGTCTGAGCTCTCTCCAGATTAGTAGCTTTTGTATGGTTTATTGGGCTTACTATTTACACGTTTCTCTCAAAACTGGTAGGTGATAAAAACGCTCGACTAGTACTTAGCAAATAATACTCTGCAGGTATATAGGCAACGTTGTCATTGAATATCTCCCTCTAAGAAATTCTCTCCCCCGAACTTAGCAATTACACTAGGTTGCTGACGCGTCAGTGTTTCGGGAGGCCTGGCTGCTCACCTGCTTGCCTGAGGATGCGAGCCTGAAGCCCTCAGAGAGGAGAGGGCCGCGGCCTGCGCTGCTCCCGGCCTCCAGGTAGCCGTGCGCGCTTTGACCCTGCCTCACGGGGCTGCATTTTCTGTGACGCCCAGCCCTCTCTGCCCGTTAGCACATCTTCGAGTTGTCCTAGCTTGGTTAATAATTGCATCACATTGTCTTTCAAATATATTTCCCTGAGACAGGAAAGATGACTGGACTCTTCATCTGACATTTGGGCACATCATTCACAGGGAGGTTTGCCGAGTCACCTCTTAGGAGGGCCTAGGAGGTGGAAATGACACCACACTATAAGGTACAGTGTTACGGATCTGATGAGAATGGTCTAGAAATCCACCTAGAGATCTTGTTTGATTAGCAACTGGAAAACAAACAGCAAAGCAAGAAAAGTTATTTAGCTCTTTTGCATGAAGACGATTTCTACGTCACGGACAGTTGGTGCGTCATGACTTCCCTGTCGACGTGGGACGCGTCATTCTTTAAGCTCCCAGTTAATTTTCCTTGCAAGTGACTTCTGCTTTCTAACGCACGTCCTATAAGTATTTTCAAGTAGACAAATGGCAGCTGATAACTGCACTGGCACCACGAGAAACAGAGAAAAACATTTGCTAATAATTATACTTGTTCACCAGAAAAATAAAGCTGATTTTTTTCTTTTAAAATTGTGACATCAAGAATTATTTTTAAAAAAATATAATAATGCTATCCAGACTTGAGATGCTTTTTTTTTTTCCTTGAGCTTTGTGAGGGGGAAAAAGGCTCGGACGGCAAAGATGTATCTTTAATACCCTAGAGGAAGTGTAGGCTCAGTCATGCACCCAAATTATATTGACCATAAAGACTTCACTGGGCCATTTCATTAGTTTATTAGGTAAAATTAAATAAAAGGGACCTTAAATGAATTATAACCAGCTTGTGGAATAACAAATATATTGTGTATGAGAAAATTAGCTCCATGTGACATGCACAGCCACCATATGTAAAACGCCTATTATTTGTCCTGTCTCTTTGAAAATCATTTTATTGGAATGTATCAGCTAAACTGAAACACATGACCATCCTTCTTGGGACATGAAAGGAACCACTGAAGAGAAGTTTCTGCCCAGCCCCCACCCCCAGCATGTGAGCGCTCTGGGAAAGCAGCCTGAAGGACTTTTTTTTTTTTTTTATCAGTGTCTATGCAACAGCAAGTGCATCACATGCACCCTAAGCCATTAGCTGCCTCTGTCTAAAAGAATTTGGTCAACATTTAGGAATTCACTTAATGAAAGGCTAGCCTATTAAAAGCTCTGTTGGCCAGAAGAGCAGACTGTGTCTTTCTTTCCCGCTTCCTGGATCATTCCGAGTGATGCTCGGCAGTTCCTTCATGTGATACAGCCCAGGCCCTGGACAACAAGACAGCATTGTGACGTCAGAACCCGCACGTCTCTCCCGTGGATCCCAGGCCTGGTTTCTGAGACGCCTTTTATTTTGCATCCTGTGACATTAGGTTGCACATTTTATTTAATGCACAATGTGGAGTTGCTTCCGGAAAGCGCTCTCGGGTGGTCTCCAGTGAGAGGAGTGCATCTTTGTGATACCGCAAAGCGTCAGGTCACCCAGATTTCGCATCAGAGACAACGTACCACAGACCTTTGTTAAAGACGACCCCCTGCAGGCTGACGCTAGAGGACTGTCACCCAATCCTGTTTCTGAAGATTGGTTGAATGGAAATATGAATCTGGCATAAAAGAAGCCCCTTGACCAGAGAAGCTACATCACATCATACGAATGAGTGTTTCTACAGGATCGCATGTGCCGTGAGGGACTTTCCCAAGTGTTCATTCTGACTTGTAGTCCCTATTTCATCAGAAAGCACTTTTATTTTTACACCATCTGAATTATTTATAGAAAGTGATACATGTAAGAATAATATTTTTATTAATGAATCAAATAGTTAAATCATAACAACAAACCTGAGCGTATGCTGCTCACAATTTGGCTACTTTTAACCAGTACTCTAAGAATCTTATGCATATAATTTCATTTAATGTTTTCAATATGCCAAGGGGATAAATACTATCGTTATCACATTTTGTGGCTCAGAAAAATGAGGCATCAGCACCTTTGCTCACAGTCACAGAGAACAGTCTACTTCTGAACCCCTTCCTCCTATTCACTACACCCCCTCCCCGTGTGACCTTCAAAGAGATCTTTTATCTGAATGACAGGACTCAGTAAAAGAGCACAGATTATTCTGACAAATATGACAGTAATGCCTTTGAAATAAATATAATTTTATCCCAGCTTCCAAAGAATCCAAGGCACACGTTTCTTTCATGATAATTCAATGTGTCTGAGGTAAACAACATCTCATTAAATGCCACCACCAATCACTGCTGACTAGGATCATAGGGAAGGACCTGGAGGGAGGGGAAGCCACTGGTGTTGGTGTTAGGTGACTCCTGTGGCTTCAGTCCTCGCTTAGATAGGGAGCGGTGTTTCCCAGAACTTACATAGATGTATGTTTAAGACGGAAAATGCTAGCATTGATGATCGTTAAGTCAGGACCCAAAACACACAAATATGAAAACTCATAGACTTCTTTATGGCCATGAAAGAACAGTTATAGAGCTGGGAGAAATGTTTGCCATGGAAATTTGAGGCCTTAAAAAGATGATCTAAAAGTCTCCTCATTTTTTAGATGAAAATCAATGATTCAAAGGAAGTGATGTTATATATCCAATCACACAGATTTTTAGTGACAAAGACCACTTAGAACCTAAATCTTTTTTGATTAAATGAAAATAAAAGAGTATTTGTTAAAAAAAAAAAAAAGAAAGAAAGAAAACTCTTGCTCAGTGTTGACTGCATGGAATTATGCTCAATAAATATTGTCCTCTCTGGCCTTCTCAGTGACAATCCAGTGCCCACTATATCTGCCTGTGATTGACATGAATAAGCAATGAGTCAGCAATTATCTACTGAATGTATTTTCTGTGTAAAATGTGATAATATCAAATTCTTTTGAAGTGGAACTGTTCCAAAGTCCAAGAATATAAGGGCTAACAGGGTTAACAGGGTATTCTCAGCTCTGCCAGACATCTTAAGTCAAAGAAGAAAAATCTATCTACATGGAACATTCTGGAGAAACAAGACAATTATTTGACAACTGAGATTTTAAAATGGCCTAGTGATCAAAGCAAGAGTTCATACTTTTGGAGGAAAATTTCTTGGTTTAAATGCTTGGTTTAAATTTTCCAAAAATGTGTATTCTTGTTTGCAGCTTTATTTTATGCTTGTAATTATAGCTTATCTGGGAATCATCAAAGCTTTCCAGATACTATTTTTGCACATTACTAGACTAACAACTTCTAAATCTACCGTTGTTTCTAGATTCAGACCCAGTCTTCATGGGTTACAGTGACACAAACAGTTCTTACACTTCTGCTTTGGAAAGAGTTTTGATCACACGTGTTTGGTACCGCAGAGCTCGCAAGGCAGCTGAAGACTAGTTCACAAAATTAAATCTTTTGGGAAATAACATTGCCCAAATTAAAAACTTCATAAACTGTCACTGTGAAAGGCTGTTTTGTTTCATTCAGTGATTCTCCACAGCAATTCAGTTTTTAAATAATTAATCCAATTGCCTTTAACCTGTTGCCATAGGTTGAATTCATGTTTAAAAAATCTAGCCATTTGGTGAAGCCCTTGTCATGATTTCTTCTTTATATTAGAAAACTCAAAATACTTCGTCTCCAGGGATTAAAAAAAATTAGTTCCTGTCCCTGATAGTTCGGAACATCTTCCATCTGAACTTCACAAATTTCATTATAAATACCAAAAGAATAAAACTTATTATAATCCTGTGTTGAAGAGAAGTTGAGTTCACTTTATTTCATAATAGATGAATAGAAATAAAGGAAACTATGATTTCTTAATGGTCTTATGTCAACTCACAGCAGAACTGAAGTTAAATTTGATTCTCATGTCTTTTTTTTTCATGATTACAGCTATAGAGATAATTAGCTTTATTTTTACATAATTTCAGAAGGATAAAGAAAAGTGGGAAGAAAAACCTCCCTCTCAGCTCATCTCTCTTACTGTTCAATCAAAGTAAGTGTAAATGGAGAAGCAAAGTACTGGATCTCTTAGGGGCAGAAATTATCTTTTTTTAGTTAAAATAGGGTACATGTGGGGCTCATCCGTGTCTCCTTCTAGCCCCCCCCCATGCAAAATCACAGACAGATACCCACAAACTTACACATTAGAAAGTATGGGTAGCCTCTTGCCTTACTGGAAATCATGAGAGGAGAATGGAAAACAGGAGAAACAGGTTTTAAACTCTAAAATAAAGCTATTCCACATCTATGATAAATGGGCAAAAAAATACCCCACCTGTCTGTGTCAGTTAATGGAAGGCATTCAGATGATTAAAGCCTGCATAAATAAATATAAGCAATGAATGCTAATGCTTTTATACAAATTTGCAAATGTACAGAGCCCATCTTTGTGCTGAATTGAATCGCTCTTTCTAGAACAGGAAAATTCTAAATTACAACTTCCCCATGAACTAATACACAATATAAATACTAAACAATTATTTGTAGCAACAACAATAATAAGATCTTTATTAACAGGAGTCTGTTTATCCTTCCACAATCTGTAGATTACCTAAATACTAACTAGTAATTAACACGTCTCGCTAAAGTCTGCCATGTATTTCAGCAAAATCTTGATATTTTTCTTTTGCTACACGTAGCTGTCAAATCTGTTTTCAGGTTTTAGTAGTTTAATTTCTTTTAATGTTTCCATAGAAATAGCATTAACAAGATGATAGATTAGAGACAATAACGTGATTTCCCTGACATGCGGTCGAATTTATCTTCATCACATGTCTGATAATGCCCTCTGATTGTGTAATGAACCCTGCTATTTGTATCTATCATACTTTTACTCATTCATCTTCTGAGCTCCTAAAGATAGAATTCTCATCCAGAGTCTCTGTTATAGATGCAAATTTCATACTCCTCTCTGTGTCCTTCGTTATTTGTGGTCATCTAATAAATTGGCTCTTTATATACCAGTTGGAGTGGCATCGGTTGGAATGCATATGATAATACAGGAACATTTTATGTATCAGTAACCCAGCTGCAGGAGAAATTATTGTAATTAATCTTTTTGGCATGTCTGCAAAATATCGAGAAGGGCAAACACCTTTCCACTAAAAACATGAGCCAGGTAGAAGCCCAAGAGGAGAGTGGGATGGCACGACAGCTCTGCTGCCTGCTTTGGTACGCAGAAGGCTTCTGCGAGAGGGCTCCACATCACAAGCTCTGCTTTCCCCTTTCCCTTCCCTTTGGTCTTTAATCATTCACTGTATTTATTCTCGCCTTGCTCTTGGCTGGCATAAATGGAGAAGAAAGCAGCAAGCAGATGTGCTTGCTTTCTGGGATTTAAGAGATACGAGTTATAATTCTAACTCTGTCCGTAGCTAACATAGGTTTATTGTCTATGTCCTTTACTCTCAGTGATGACGTTGTTTCTCCATCTTTCTCTGAAAGACTAGAACTTGAGTCAGACATCCGTGAAGGTCTAACTGTGCTGCGGGAGATGTGCAAGTCCCTTGGTCTGTAATCATAAAAATACTTGACTCCTACTCTTCATAGACCTACATTCTGGACGGAGAACCAGACAAAGAAATAATTTTTACTCATCATTATAAGTTAAGTCAAATTAATTCTACACTGTTCAACAAAAAGAACGACTGTTGACCTATCACGTGCCATCAAAGAGCTCACAATATACCAAGGATAAGTTAGAGTTAAGAAAATGATAGCGTTAAAATGTATTAAGCACTCAGGGCATTAGAACAGCCTTCCGCTCTGATAAAGGAATGACTAATAAAGGAGTAGCTAATTTTGCTGGTGTGGTGGCGGATCACCAAGAGCTTCCCAGAGGAGATATCTCAGTGTGAATCTGTGTTTACTGGCAAAGAGTGAGGGGAAGGGAAAGGGAAAGGTGTGTACAAAGAGTGAGGGAGGTTAGAAAAGCTCTCAGAATAGGCGTAGGTAGGGGTGCAGTGAGACAAAGGACAGAAAGAAGACTGGACTAGCTTTCTTAAGAAAATGGCCAAAATGAGTCCTCTACTTCAGTATCCTAAGAATGGATATGATTTCTATAGCTTATGTAGGGAGCAAATTGGTGATGGGATTCCTCATAACATACTGCAGAAAGAACCAGGTTTAAGAAAGAAGATGATGACATGTCAAGGTTAAAAAAAAATATTGTAAGAAATCCAGGTATCGAGTAGGAATGTAATGGTGGCTCGAGTCTAGATCTTCCTTTTTTTTCCCCCCTAGAAATCATATAAAGCAAAATAGAGAAAAAGAACAATAATAGCAAGTCACTCACTCGAAACAAATTCACAGTGAAGTAGAAGAAAACAAATCTGCAAACTCTAAATTGTCTGCAAATGTAGCTCAGAGTTCCTGAGATCAGCAAGACTGGCACACACACAAATGAGACAAGGGGCTGGGACAGAGAGAGGAGGATGGATGCGGGGGCGGGGGGAGAGAAATGCAGCAGAACGAACACTGATGGGAAATGGGTCGGGGGACAGAGCTGCCCAAGGGTGGCAAAACCTTGGAAACAAAGGCTGTTTCACACAACTTCATGGAAATTAAATTGGAGCCATAGATGAAATGAATATTTTTTGAGGAAAATACAATTTACCAAAGTGACTTCAGAAGACATGGTACCTAGAATGTGCTTACACAGAAAGACTCAATATCATGAAGGTTTTCATTCTCTTTAGACTGACTTAGAAATGTAATGTGTTCCCAAGAAAGACCGAAAGGAAAGTAAATCGGCAAGACTAGCAGGAAAAATCCTGAAAATGAAGAGCTTTGAGGATGGAGCAGCCTTACCAGGTGCTCCAGCGAGAATCCTCCACAGCCTAGCAGCGTGCTGGAGACACCGGGGTGGCGGAGAGACCAGCGGAACTAAACAGAAACTCCAGAAGCAGACCCCTGCGCACACAAAGTGAGACAACATACAATAAAAGAGTGGCCTCCAGCTACTGGGGTGCGGGTGGAAATTTAAATAACTGGTGTTGGAAAAAGTAGGTAATCATTTGGGGAAAGCAAGATAAAATTAGAATCTTATCTCTCTCTGTGAATAGGATAAACTTCAAATGGATCAAAATTTAAAATGTAAAAAATGAGGCCATATAGTTACTAGAAGATAGAAGTGAATTCCTTCATTACCTGAAGGTAAGATCCAACTGCATTTTTAAAAGGTTCAGCATAGTAAAAGAAGAGAGGGAGATATGCCATAAATTACTTCAAAATTAAATGTAAGATGTGAAAATATTTGCAAAAATATTGATAGAGTGCTAATCTTTCTAGTAAATAAAGAAAATTCTTGAAAATCTAGAGCAAAAAAAAAAGCACCAAACAAATAAACAAAAAAACCAACTCAGTAGAAAAGGACCTGAAAAGAGAATTCATGAAAACAACAAATATTAAATAGCCCTTACACATGTGAAAAGATGGCCAAATTTACTCAAAAAGAGACAAATACAAATTTTAAAATTATCACTAAGATAATTCTTTCTCACCCATCAAATTTACCAGTCCAGAAATTTATCAAACTTTTTTAGCAGGGGTGTGGAAACACAGGCAGTACTCCGCACTGCTAGTGGGCGAATAAAGAGTAAACTGTATAATCACCAGGAAGGGAAAGAGGGACTTATGAATCATGTCACCACATTGTCCATTAAAAATAAAATTTTAAATTAAAAAAGTAAATAAACTCAAAAGTTATCTCCTTCCTCCATTAGCTGTGTGATTTAAATAGATTGCTTAACGTCTGAGCTGCAGTCTCCTGCTACATAAAGTAAGTATAGTAGAAATACCGACCATCCGGAATTGTCGTGAAATTTAAATTTAGCAACCATAATTGTGAAAATGTAACTCTCTGGTCAAAGGTCATTGTTATTTTAAGTGCCTTATTTTGAGGTCACAGAACTTGTTTTAGACTTAGGGCCAGAGTCTGCATTCCTGCTCCAAGGACAGTGCATGCTTCCTTTGTACAGTGTGGCCGCCTTCTCTCCGGCCTGCAGTGATGCACAGTGGTTCCACCCTGACCTTCACTGATACGTCTTTAGGAATGTCCTTGGGTTAGACAGAAAGAATGGGGAAGAAATGAGTCTCCAAAAACATACCACTCCAATCATGGCTTCTGTTTCATTTGTTTACATTTCCATATGATTAAAAACAAATGTCAGCTTTTACCCAAGAACAGAGTTTTTCAAAGTCTATTCCCTGGACCACATGTAGCAGAATCAGCTGGGGCTGTGTATTAAAAATATGCAGATTCTCAAGCTCAACTGGAGACTTAAAATCAGTCTCTGGTGACAGGGTACAGGGTTAGCACATTAAAAAAAGGCAAGTTCAGAAAGGAAGCAGAGCCTTCTTACTCACGAGGAAAAATACAGCAAAAAAAAATGTTGCCACAGAATATATGAAAATCATAACTCATTAGCTTCATGTGAATTTTGAGAAATTGCTGGGGAAAAAATGCTGATATAAAATATAATCACACAGCAG
Organism: Camelus dromedarius; assembly: GCF_036321535.1. Taxonomy (NCBI): domain Eukaryota; kingdom Metazoa; phylum Chordata; class Mammalia; order Artiodactyla; family Camelidae; genus Camelus; species Camelus dromedarius. The sequence goes on along the minus strand of NC_087454.1, from coordinate 5,513,251 downwards.
AAATGTGAGATTTAGAATGTGGGTGGCCAGACAATAGAAGGACATAGTCAAACAATGAGGAGAAGTGAAGTGGGAGCTGGGAGAACTTGGGAAAGAAAAAGAAGAAAATGCAAGATGTTTTCCAAAAAATTAAGCTACAAGGTACACAAAGATGAAACAAATCATTGAAAATACATCAAGGGATATAAGAAAAATAAAGAGAATGGAAGTGAAGTGATAAACTATAAAGACGGAGATGAAAGGATAAATAGGGAAGAAAGCAGAGAGAGATATGGTGGATGTATAATGGAGTCACTGAAGAAAGCAGTAAAATAATGGACTAAAATATTTCTTAAATGAAGAAGAAAAACTATTTTGAAATAAAAGAACTCTTATATTTGCATCGAAAAAGAGTATCCCAAATTCTTGTGAAAAGGGACCCTAAAGACTCAAACTTAAGAAACATCCTAGTTAACGTATCTTTAAAAGATAATAAAGCAGTACTTCAGGTCGACAAAGAAAAGAATGCATACCTCACCTTGTAAAGAAAAGAAATTGCATCAGATTCCTCGGAAGCAAGACTCTTCAGAAGAGATTGAATCAAAACCTGCAGAATACTATACAGATGCTAAGAATTTCATATCCAGGTAAGATCTTCAAATACATGGTCCATACACTAAAGTTTTGAACACAGAAAAACTAGGGCAAGGTGTTTCACATCAGTGCAACTTGATGAAACCGTTGGAAAATAAAGCCCAACCCAGCAAGACATTAAAACGTGAACTTAGGGCTTACAGGAGAAACTTGCCATGAAATATATTTTCTTGTACATCTGAGGCAAAAACAAGTTTGAGGATAAGAGTGACCAAATGGAATCTAAGCACTATGTGCTATGAAAATGTAAAGATAATAAAATGAGCAAAAACAGCAGAAGAAAAGGTGACAGAAGATAAAAAATAAAATAACCTTGCTGATTGCCTAGTGTTTAAGGGCACATTAAGAAACAAGGGAGTGAAAGAGGATTTTTCTTAAGTTCCGTGAAGGCCAGAGCTTGTAATTTCTAAGTGTCATGTGGTATCACAAGGCTTAACAGAAATTCTGGAAAAGCAGAGGCCCTCATTCAATGTTAGATGAATAAACAATTAAATTCACAACAACAACATGAAAATCTGTGCTGCAAACTGCAGAGTTAGCCAAGAGTAAAATTTTAACCACTGTTCTCAAGTTTTAGTGTAATTAGCCTGTTTCTCAAGGCCAAGGGCCAAGGAGTGTTTCGAATGACGAAACGAAGAACTTGAAACGCAGTAATTTGCACCGCGACCCTAACGGGTTGGCAAAATGTGCACATAGATGTGTATTCAAGTGCACAGGCGCAGCTCTAGTGCAAAGCCATAGCTGCAAATTTTGCTGTCTGCTGGGTTCACAGTGAAGGCTGTTCACGAAAGCACTTTTGAGCCCTGAATTTTTAGTTTCGGATAGTTGTGGCATAGTTCAAGTTGAACATATTTTGGTAACTGGAAAACATACAAGTTTAGCCCTTTTTTCTTGTTAAAAAAATATATGTCTATCTATGTAACATTTTCATAAGAACAATCTTACTGGCTTTGTTATGATAAGTTATATGTATGTATGTCAAGAAGGCATAGCATACTAGCTGTACAGAGGCTTCAAAATGCATGAAGTAGTCCTTCCACTTCTGGGAAGATGAAATAGATGTACTTTTCCTCATTATTCTTGCTGAGTACAGCTAAAACCCTGTTTACTACATATAAGACAAACAGAAGAAGACACTGCAAGTTGGAGAAAAGAAAACAGACTAATTAGGGACTTGAGGACATAAGGAATAACATGGTAGTTTCAACAGGAAATCACTCATCATACAAAGAGACAGGAAAGTCTCAAACTGAGTGAAAAAAGACAGTGAACAAACGCCAACTTCAGGAAGACGCAGATGTTAGAATTATCTGTCAAGTATTTTAAAGCTGCTGTCATAAAATTGTTTCAATGAGCAATTATGAACATGCTTAAACAAGTTAAAAAAAAACAACAAGTCAGCAAAGCAATAGAAAACCTTTGCCCAGTTTTTAAATTGAATTATTTGGTATTTTTGCTCTTGATTTACACAAGTTGCTTATATATTTTGGACATTAATCCCTTATCAGATATGTGGTTTGCAAATCTTTTCTTTCATTCTGGAGGTTGCCTTTTGTATACCATACAGCTACTATAGAAAGTAGGTATTTTCATTAAAAGAAAATTATATGTTTATCATACTAACTAGTAATTATACCACTGGACTTTAGTCCCAGATAAATTAAAATTTATTTTCACATAAAAACCTGTACACAAATGTTTATAGCAGCTTTATTAGTAATAGCTAAAACCTGAAAATGACAAAATGCCCCCAACAGTTGAATGAACAAACTGTGATACACACATACCGTGGAATACTACTCAGCCATCAAAAGGAGCAGACTGTTGGTACATGCAACTTGGTTGACTCTCAAGGACATTACACTAATTGTAAAAAAGGTCAACCTTAAAAGGTCACATTGTCTATGATTTCTTTTATATAACATTCTTGAAATAACAAAATTATAGAGATGGAAAACAGATTTGTGTTGCTAAGGTTTAGGGAAGTTTGAAAATGAGGATTGTGACTAAAAATGGATAGCACAAGGGAGATCTTTGTGGTAATGGAATAATCAGTATCTTCATTGTGGTGGTAATTAAACAAACCTACACATGTTAAAAAATGTCATAGAGCTATGCACACATATGTTACCAGTGTCAACTTCCTTGTTTTAATATTGTATTTATGTGACAAATTATGTAAGATATAACATTGGGTTATATTAAGATGATAATTCTCCCTAAATTGAGCTATAGATTCAATGTAATCCTGATCGAAATCACAACTGGCTTTTTTGTAGAAATCAACAACTGACCCTAAAATTCATGTGGAAATTCAAGGGACCCAGGAAAGCCAAAAAAATTTGAAATTGAAAAAGAAAGTTGTAAAACTCATAGTTTCTCAGTTCCAAAACTCCCTACAAAGTTACACTAAGCAAGGCAGTGTAATTCTACCTTAAGGCTAGACAGATAGATGGATGGAATAGAATTGAGAGTCCACAAATAAACATTCACATTTATAATCAATTGATTTTCAATGGGGTGCCAATGCAGTTCCATGGGGGAAAGAATATTTTTTTCAACAAATCACTTAATCTCCATGACATTCGATCATGATTTCTTAAATATGATACCAAATACACAAGTAACAAAAGAAAAAATGGATAAATGGCACATCATCCAAATTAAAAACTTTTGTGCTTCAAATGGCACTACTCCAAAAAAGAAAAGACAACCCACACGATAAGAAAATGTAGTCTGTAAATCATATATCAGACAGAGAATTTCATCAAGAATATATAAAAAAAACTCTTACAGTTCAGTAAGAGTAAGATAATTAGCCCAAGAAATGGGCAAATGACTTGAATAGATTTCTCTCAAAAGATAATAGAAATGCCCCCAAAGCACATAAAAAATGCTCAGTGTCAGTAATCATCAGGGAAATGCAAATCAAAACCACAATGAGATACTACTTGGTTGTAATAAAAACCTAGAAAATTATGTATTTGGAAGAAGATGTTGAGAAATTGGAACCCTCATACATTGCTACTGGGAGCCTAAAATAGTTCAGCCACTTTGAAAATCAGTTTGGCAGGTCTTCAAAATTATAAATATAGAGTTACCATGTGAACCAGAAATTCTGCTCTTGGTGTATACCTAAACAAAATGAAAACATTTCCACACAAATACTTGTACAAAAATGTTCATAGCAGCATTATTCTTATTAGCCAAAAAGTAGACTCAACCTAAACATCAATCTATTGATGAATGGATGAACAAAAATGGTATATCCATACAGTGGAATAGTACTCAGCAATAAAAAAGGGAGGAATAATGATACATGCTACAACATGGATAAATCTTGAAAACATTATGCTAAGTGAACAGAAGACCACATATTATGTTTCCATGTATATGAAATATCCAAAACAGGCAAATTTATAGGCACAGAAATTAAATTGGTGGTTGCCTGGGGTTAAGGGTAAGAGGAGGTGGGAATGGGGAATGAATACGAATAAATACCGAATTTCTTTTTGGGATGATCAAAATGTTCTAAAATCAGTTTTATTGATGGTTGCACAATTCTTTGAATATACTAAAAATCAGTAGGCTATATACACTAAATAGGTAGATTCTTATATTATGAGAATTATATCTTAATGTAGCTATTAAAAAAAAGAAAGAAAAAGTATTCTCACTTGTAGGATATAAAACACTACTTATAATGACTTATCTGTTTGAACATGTTTAGTCTAGAATTCATGCAATTCAATATTTATATTTAGAATTAAAATGTTTCTGAAGAATAATGTCTGTAACTAACCTTTGCATAATGAACATTGTCTTCTGGCTCAGTAATCATCTAATAAATTGATATTAAGGGATAATTTTCAGGCTTGAAAAAAATGTAACCATTGGGGGAAACTGAGAGAAGGGTACATGACCACTCTGTACTATCTTAGCAACTTCCAGTGAATTTATATTTATTTTAAAATAAAAAGTTTGAAATGCACATGTAAAGTAAAAATTGATAAAAAAATAGAATAAATGGACAAATGCACCATCATGGTTGGTGTTTATAACACCACAACACATTAATTAATAGAATAACTATAAATAAGTTAGACCGATTGTTGGTGTCACGGTATCATGTACACATACACACCGTATGCGGAGAGAGCTGATGACTACTCTAAAGCTTTATTAAGTTATGTAGTCTTATGTAGCAGAGAAGAATGATAAGGGAAATGGTTAACAGGCAGTGTCTGGCTCAAGGTCAGAAGACTCTTTATGTTTTGGTAAATCATGTTCGTGTTGGCACCAGTGAGCCTTACAGCCTATCAGGGCGGAAAGTGTGAGAAACAGCTGCTTAACAATATTCTTCTTGGACTCAGGCGGCTGTGCCTGTCTTAGGTTCCCCCCCTCTGGGGATCTTACCCGCCATTGACTAACCAGCCTTCTCACCTCTGAGTCTGCAGCTTTTTATAACTTGTATACCATTCCAGCCCAAGGCTCGTTCCTTTGTTCCCACAGTCGGGGGGCTACACCAATAGAGAAGATTTGAACAAAACTTGAACCACCTTGATTTAATTGACGTTTACAGAACGCTATACCCAAGGACTGCAGAATACACAATTTCAATTGTACATTGAACATTCACCAAGACAGACCATATGCTGGTTCGTAAATTATGTGTCAGTAAATTTCAAAATATTGAAAACTTACAGAATATTTTTGCAGAGCAATGATTTACTACCATTTTAAAATATTTTTTCTATATGTACACCTAAGAAAGTTTTAATCGAAATTAATTGGAAAAAGATGATCTATAGATAGATTCTTATACCTTCATGCATACATATCTGCATAAAAATCACTCAGTTTTACTTTTGAAGAGTAAACTAGCTCTCAGGTGAGGCATGATCACAGTAGGAAGTTTTGCTTTCATTTTCATCATGATAATTCATTGCCAAACAGAATTTTCTATACACTACAACATGTATTGATTTAACACTTTCTCTCTGGTTGCTGTGTACATGAAACTTGTTTGCAAGGTTTTCTGGGCTTGCAACCAGATCGTTAAGTATCCTTCATCAGCTCATTAGTGGAAATCACTCCCGCCCTGGTTTCCAGGTCCTTCTGGTTCCATACTGCAGCTAATCGACTGTTTTCCTGACGCTTATTAATTATTCTGAAATTTTTCTTTAGCAAGAGCAGCTAACCCAACTGAACTGTGTAATGCTGAATTTCTCAACGTATGTTATAAAAGATATTAACATATATAGCATAGAAAAGAGGTTTTGTTCAAACAAATAAATGGCTCTTTCTTGGATACTGCCTTCTCCTTATATGAGATTCTTCAAGCCTGATGAGAAAGCCCCTATCCTGTGTTCATACTGACAGTAAAAAGATTAGAAGAAGCTTGTGGTTGGAGATCACTGAGAAATGTTGCTACTAAAATACCTCTTAAACAGTGTACAAGTGATTTGTCAACACACATAAAGTGACTGGAAGAACTAAAGTCATCATCCAAACAATGAAAGCTCTATAAAGTTTACCATTGAGGAAAAGATGTATTTTAGGATTTTACTATTCACAGTTTTGGTATACAGTCTTTAAGTTGTCTACATACTAGATCAGCTCTTTACTATACTATCTTGCTAAAAGAAACTGCTCTTCTGTTTCTTCTGAAATTATAGAGGTATCTTGAATTTCAAGTCAAGTAAATCAAGATTTTTTGCAGAAATCTATTTTCTAAGCAGACCACCTCCAATTGGATCACAAGGTCTAGGAATTGTAAAAGCACTTTTTTTATATATAAATTAGAAATAGTCAGTTGATAAGATTTAAAAAAAAAAATAAAGAAACAACACCGTTGTTCATGTTTGACTGTTTTCTTGTATACACACCAAATCAGGGGTTGAAGAATTTACTGATTTTGGAATTGAAACAGATTTAAAAATGGAATCACCTCAGTTTTTTCCCCTCAAACATCAGCTTACAAGGAGCCACACCAGAGTTATGTTTTGTGTTGTGTCACCATCTAACCATCTCTGGAGAAATTAATGGCCCCCCTGCACTGTGACTACCCCAGACAATTTACCAAGGAAATCCCCGCTGCAGCCAGCGTTCTGAGAGCCATTTCCAGAACTCACGTATGAGAAGTGTCTCCACTGAAGCACAGAAGACACCCCCTGGAAGGTCTTCACGTTAGTCTGGGCATACAGCCTTTCTCAATACAGAAAAAAAGGGCAGACCAGATAGTGAATTATAAACATTCATAATTTATTGAGGGAGAAGCTATAGCTAAAGGATGCATTTTTTTTTTTTTAAAGTAAAGCCTAAAGAAATCCAACATCAATGGCATGGAACCAGTTTTTGAATTGAGCCCTGAGAACTCATTGTGATTTGCATTCATGTAAACACCTACATTTTTTCGTTAACTGAACTGATTTAACTGCTAATTAAAACCAGTCAGTAAGCACAATGCAAAATTAATTAAACCATTTAGGAGAGAGATGCAGATTAGGCAAAGCGAGGTATTGGACACTATCAAAGTAAGTGCAGCTGCTACTTGTCATCAGGCAAAACAGTTCTTAGGGTAAGTGCCTTCCTTAGGGAGCAACGTGGAGGAGTAAAGACCGTCCTGTTGATTGTATGCTCTTCTATTAGGCAAATGTGCTAGACGTCAGCTTATCTTTCAAATGGAAAAACTAAGGTTTCATAGTTGTTTAATAATCACTAAGAACATTTGCGAAATTTACAGTAAAACGTGTCATTTTTATGAAGGCAAAATTTTAAGCTACATGATGCAGGAATGTTGCTTATCTCACGCAACGAAAGAAGTCAGTCAGACTTTTCAATCCTTAGTATTTCAGTTCCAGACAGTCCTTTATCTAATACCAGTATTATAAGAGGTGACCACTTTCTTTGTGAATAAATACATCGTTTTGGCACTCTGGGCATTCTTAATTTTCTTAATTTTTTGTTTGTTTGTTTTTTTGACTTTGGATTATTTTCTTTGAGTAACGTCCCTCAAGGTATATTAGCTGTCAGTCAAGAGGAAAATGAAGGCTTTGCCCTGAGTGCTCAAAAATATGAAGAGGAAGAACTTTCTTTTATCTTTCTTTTTCTTTCTTAATATTGGTGACAGTATCCATCAGACATTCTCTGCCTGTCCCCTTCTGTCACCTCATATGCTTAGGGTAATTGTAAGTTAGTGGTTTGGGAAGCGATCTACTGATGTGGGAACCATTTGTGTTCACAACTGACATAATAATAGACTAGTTGAACCGCTGAACTGACATACATTACGTTACCCTACATTCTCCGAAGATGAAGTACACACACACACACGCGCGCTGTGGCACTCTGTTTTGAGTACCATCACTAACATATTTCATATGCTTCAAAACATTTTCTGACTCTTTCAAAACTAATACTGAATAGGGCTTACCATGACCAAAACAAAATGACCTTTTTTTAGATAAGTTAATCTGGATTTAGGTTCAACAGTTTATGTTTCGTACACTTTTGATAGGATCTCTTGGATCAGTCAAAGAAGCGTATAAATACATGTCCGTAAACCTGGAGTTAGAATGGGCAGATCATAAGGGAACCATGGAAAAAAGAACCAGATTCACTGTAATCAACATAATAAATGCTGAAAGACGGGATTTTGAATCTATAACTAAAATAAGCTTATCAAAATCCAACTCATTTCATGAAAATGAAAGCTTGTATGTGGTTTCCCTTAGCCGGAGAAGAAAATACTCTTTGATAAGTCACAACCAAACCATTGGCAGACTTCCTCACTGTGGGAAACACTGGCCACGGGATTTTGCCCTCTGCATGTGGCTTCCTTCCAGACCATGAGATGAATGTTAAGCCTTTCAACTATCCAAAATAAACCTGGGCCCTGACTTTATCTCTCATCTTCTGCCATATAGTCAGGTACTTTGGCTTCTGCCATACGTGATTTATACCAGGAGAATAAGCCCAGAAGTGTGGATTTATAGTAAGCTATAGGAACCTTTGGTGACTTTCCTTCCACACATACAATACCTCCTAATCTGGAATGTTAGTTGGATTTGGGTGTGAGGAAGGTGGGGTCCATATATCAGATTTGAATCTCAGCTATCTAGACAGGTGTTTCTATTATGTCCCTCCAAATGTATATATAACACATCCCTGAGGGCACAAGGGCCAAAGGCTGTCATCTCCTTAAATATGCTTTAAATGTGTAACGTATATTGGAGAAATAAGCCTGATCTCTTTTCTAGTCTAAGAAAGTATCGTGTTGATTGAAGTCGAGTGTTTCTACAATAACCCTAGTGAAAACAGACCTAAAATAGTAATCCTCAAAAAAGTAGACAATTGATAAGTTGTAAGTTCTCGAATCATATATTTAAAGAAGCACTCCGGTGTCCGCGTAGGCAGTCATCCGGTGGCTCCGTCCTGGCATACTGTTCTCAGTAAGTTATCACCCTCCCTTGCCCTGTAGAACTATGTATCCACGTTCAAGGACTGGGACTCAGCATTGAAAGAAGTTGACTACTTCCATGAGGCATGTACCCGACTTTACAAAATGTGGTTTGAAATTGACTTTCTTTATCTAGAGCAGAATTTTTCTCAGTGGAGTGATAGTCCTTTTTCTTTTGCAAGTGGCAGAAAACTAACTCAAACTCTACCTTAAGGAGAAAAAAAAAAAAAAAGCATTGATTTACTAACTAAAAACTACAGAAGCTTCCCTGCCGGATCCAGGGTCAAATAGCATAGTGAGATGTTTATTTCCTTCTTTTCTCCTTCTCCTCCTCCTCCTCCTTCTTCCTTTTGCTCTTTGTCTCAAGCAACATGGAGTAAACTTATAAAGTCAATATTGACTACAGAAAACTGGTTTCTCGTTAGTGATGCGTCGTGGGTGTATTTGTACCTAGCTGGTGAAATTCCATCTACACTAACTGGTAGGAGTCATCCAAAGAAGCGGATGGGTCTGCACAAATTCTTTGGACGAATGCAAAGCAAGTATGGCAAAACATACAAGTTCATACTCTTAAAACCTTCCCTCATAGTGGTCTAGGGGACGAAAACAAAAGCAGTCTTTCAACTCGAGACACAGTTTCCTTTTCCCTTCTCTTTCTTTTTCCCTGTCTGTTGTCCTTGGCTCTTTTTGCATGTGAAAGGTCAGATCATTTCGCAGTTGCATCCAAAGTATTCTTTTTTTTAGAGAGAAATGAACAATGGATCTATTTTACGATTCTCTGCCTCCTTCAAAGAGAATTAGCTCTTCCTACTCTTTAATTTCAGAGAAATGTCTTTCCAGAACAAATTCACCACGAGGATACTGAAAAATTAACGTAGCACTACTCCAGTTTCAGTCTACAGCCAACAGAGAGAAGGCGGTGCAATGTGGAATTGGAATATAAATGTTTCTTTTCTGGACGGTGACTGTGTTGGCAATAAATTACTTTCCACACCCATGGCATTTTTTATATAGGTGAGGAAACCAACTTGAAAGACTTCAGATGCCTTGTTAAAGTTCTTGTAATTAAAAGCATTCCAAAAGAAGAAAAAGAAGAGAGAGAGAGATAACATTTGGAGAAGCTCTAAGTTCTAACAAGTCAGAAAAAAATTGTGAAATAGATCAGCAGCGCTAACCACACATACAGATACATAGACACAGAAACGGCTTGGTAAACACTAGCCATACTTCATTCTGAACCAAAAAGAGAGGGCTAACGGAATTATTTTCAAAGGGTAGATTTTTAAAGATTATATTTTAAAATAATTATACAATCGTGTTTAAATAGGTGTGTTTCCATCAGAAGAGTTTGAATCATGTGTGAAATAAGATATACGATGCTGAGATACAGGCTAAAGGTGAGCACTGATCATGCAGACTGTTAATTTTGAACTGGTAAGTTACTGTTTAAATGGGTGAAATGTAGGATTTTAGGCTGCTCCAGACTGCAGGATACCAACAAACGATAGTTCAAAAATCCAACTAAAAACTGTATTTACATTTTAAATATTCAAAACAGAATTTTCATTTGGCTTGTTTGGTTTACTTTGGTCTGGTTAAATTTTGTTAGCAAAATTGACTGGTAAGTGGTCCTAGTTTTACATAAACAGACTGCTCAGTCCTACTCACTAACTCTGGGGCTTCCGCCATCAGGAACCGTGATCCAAACATCTGGGTCCTTGTTACTCTGAAGAAGAGTGGCGCCTTCTCAGCCCCGCGTGTTTCTGTGGCTCCTTAGGCAACCGTGGCTGTTATGGTGCGGGGAGCGGGGAGTCAGCTCTACACTGGACAAAGCTTTCAGGGATGAGCCACGTTATGCCCTCCCCTGCCACGCACACAAAGTAAGAACCTACCCGATGTACAACTTAAGGGATTTCCAGAGTCCTTATACTGAAAAATCCCCTCCCACGTTGACTGAAACCCACAGCTTCCCCCACCTTCTGAAGTCTCTCATAAATTGGTTACCAAACGTGCAAGTGGAAATGATGCAAGGATACAGGCTGAGAGCCCCAGATCCTGGTATTGGGAAAGGAAAAGTCTAGTGGACTAAGCTTAACCTCTGCGCTTCAGGACAAATGGAAAACTGAATGATCTAACCAAATTTCTAGGTTTGTAGGGAAGAAAAAGTAATTTCCCCTTTACCCTTCTGAGTTCTTCACTGAGACCCCTGTAATAAAAGACAGATTAACAAGAGAAAAACAAAGAGGTGTTTATTAACATATACATCTCATATTTACGTGGAAAATACCCTGGGGAAAATTAGTAACTCCCCGAGGTGGCTTAAAATTCAGGCTTAAATACCATCTTAATAGGGGATGCAGGCTTCGTAGCGGAGAGTGAATGATTTTTAGGAGAGATGAATGGGCCCTCAGAGGAACAGATGGAAGGTGTGACCGTTTGTGACAGTGTGTCTGGGTGTGATGTGGACGTCTGGTCTCCTCTCCTGTGACAAAAATCAATCTTCCATGGTTGATGAAACTCCTGGGGAGGTTTACTGTGATGACTGAATTTTTTTGGAGGACTTTTTTCAAGGCAGGTGAGAATTCAAAGAAAGCTTCTCTCTGCATTTGCTGTTTTTTCCAAGTGCCTTCAGCCAAAATACCCGTAGTAGCACATTTTGGGGTGGCATGTTCTGTTGCCCATGAAGACCTGCAAGTTCCTTTTTATAGATATATTCATTTATTTTATTTTTTTAAATTTTGATTAGTCTTCTGGTCAGTTGGAGTATGCTTTCAGATAATCCTTTCGGATGAAAGGCTACCTTATATGTGTACGGTGCTAGTGATTTATGAACAGTGTTTACAGTGACTCCATATAAATAGATTTAACAGTTATTATACACGTCCCTCTGTGGCAGATCTGAAATTTTAAAGCCCCCAAATCTCTGGAAATCTAGAGTACCTCTCTCTTATTATTCATTTGGTGGTAAAACTTGACCTAAACTGACATGAGACCATTTATGTTCCTTTTTCACCCCCACTGAATAAGACCATTCATACATTTCACTGTAGAAATAGTAATGTCATATGTGTGTGTTTCAAAGGCATTTATACTGTTGGTTTAGCATTTAACGCAGACATAACAGCTATTTCTGTATGTAAATACACATGCATATTAAGAAGTTTCATGTACTCAACAAAGAAGTCATCCTTTCCATGATCCCATCTTAGTGTGTTTTATTATAGGATATGACCCCAGACGCTGATGTTTAGTAAAATATCCAGGGTTATCCTGTTATTATTGAATTGTTTAATTATTTTATTTTGGTGGGGGGGTAGGGGAGGTAATTAAGTTTATTTATTTTTAGAGGAGGTCCTGGGGATTGAACCCAGGGCCCCGTGCATGCTAAGCACGTACTCTGCCACTTGCGCTATACCCTCCCCCTTCAGGGTTATCCTGCTAAATGTTTTCGGGGTCATCCACATCTGGACTATACGAGCAATAGCTTCCTGGTAGGTCTTCCTGTTTCTATTCCTGTCTCCCAAGCACAAGTCTATTTTCCAACCAACCACCATATTAATTCTTTTAAAACCAAGTAAGTCTCCTCGCTTTCCTCCTCTCAACTCTACACTAACAGTGAATCTACTCGTCTTGTCCATGGACTACGGGGCTCTTCCTGAGCTGCCTTGGCCTCTTCTCCTCTCTTCCCTCTCATCGCAGCTCATCATGAACCAGCTCCATGGTTCATGGTGCACTCGCCTCACTGCCCTTCTTGCTGCCCCTCACACAGGCCCCTCCTCTTCCCAGGGCATCTTCACTTGCTGGGGCCTCTGCATGGGAAGTTCTTCCCCTAGATATTAAGGTGGCTTTTTTACTCCCTTCACTGAGTCACCACTAAAATTCATCTCCTTAGGTAGCCTTCCCTAAGCCACCTGCCCGCCTCCATCCCCTGCACACTACTTTGTCCCTTGTCACTTCCTGCTACCATATATATATATGTGTGTGTGTGTATGTGTATATATATATATATATATATATATATATATATATATATATATATATGGTATATACACCAGGTTTTTTAGTGCTTCACTTCTTTAAGTAGGATGTTAACTTCATGAGGGCAGGAAATATATCTTTTGTTCAACTCTGTATCCTCAGAGTCTTTAATAGCGCCTAGAAAATAGTAGGTAATAAATGAATGAATGAATCTAATTTGTAATAATATTTTTACTTTTTATGTTTATTTCTATGTGTTTAATATTTATTATTTTACTTACCAACACTAGCTACTGATTTATTTGTACAGTAGAGTACAGAGTTTTTCCTAAGTCAAATTAAATCCCTCCTCAAACTCTGTTCAACTCTGTCACGTTGCCAAAACTGTCACAAAATCTAGGGAAATCAAAATTAAACAATACTACAGAGTATTATTTTAATTCAAAGGTATAATGTTTTAGAAAGGTTCTGAAGAGCCAAAGCAAGAGCAAACGCTTTGCTCAAAGCTATTTTGTTTTGCAAGGAGGGTTACCAGGATTAGCTTTATTCTTTGAGATTATTTTGTTAAGTTTTGTACTAATACTCCTAAAAATCTAACATTATGCAATCACTGTCTCAAACATTTTGGGCAAGCTCTCTTTTAGTGTAAATCTACAAATCTATAATAAATCGTTATCTCCCTTCTTTATGGCCTTTACCAATAGCTGTCAGCTGACCTTAATTCTGAGGCACACAGCAATGTACAGTCTCAAACTTAGATGCATGCTACCTCACAGAATTCTCTGTCTTACACCCTCTGATAAAATTCCAGACAACATAAACAATAGCAAAGCAATAGCAGGTGCTGTGCCTAAGAAAAGGATCAACACTTTTAACAGATAAAACGTCTAGCTAAGCCATTTAAAACATGTCTTTTCCATTACAGAATAAGCCAGATGGGGAGAAGGCTGGAGAAATAAATAACTTACATGTGACAATCGCAGACACAGGTGACTCACCTTTTTCACAAATGAGTATGAACGCATTGTAAGTCAAGGTTTCACATGTGCGTGCATGTCAATAAAAACATCAAGTATAGTTTCTTTGCTCCTTTGTTCTGAGACGCTCAGAGCTCTTTGCCAAGAAGAAGGTGGGGAGTTTTTCATCATTCCCTTAAAAATACATAAAACTGGAAGTAAAACACAGATGACATGACTTGGCTGGGAGTCTACACAGATGAGAGAAGAGATACAATTAAACTGCTACTTGGCTAGTGAAGTTAGTCACTGCCGAAAGTCTACAAGGATAGTTCAAAAATATTATTCTTTGCCTTAGTTCTCCACTGAATTTCCTGGCATGGGTAAAAACTTTTGTCAGTCCTCATCCTGATTTCCAAGTTGGGTCCTAAAGCAATTGCATGTTGAAGTATAAAGGAAGGCATTTAACTATGGAGAAAGCCCTAAGGCTTAAGCCTTGAGGCTGTAAGACAAAACAAAATAAAGCAAAGCAAACAGACAAATAAACCATAGGGATTCCCTGAATAGTTCAAATGCAGGAATCACTTCTTTGCTTCAGTGATATAACCAGTGTATGGAGCTTGTTGTGAATGTTAGAATTAGATCTAATAAGATTAAAGGGAGTGTATGAAAGGAAGAAAGATGAATCTGGGGAAAAGCTTAAAGGGATTTACCAAAGGGTCATTCACATGCGTTAAGAGCTTTACAGATACCTCTCTTGTTCTAGCAGCTACATCTGGGATATTTTATCTTCATTTAGTTCACAGTGGACCAGAAAGGAGGTTATCAAAGACAAGGATGTCATAAAAGTCCATCAGGATTTCCTCTGTGTCTCAGAGAGCATGTTAGTATATAGTATATAAAAAAATCAAAAGAAAGCACGGCCTACAGTTTTTGGGGGAGAAAGCCAAAAGGCATTATTTTTGCCCTTGTGTAAGTTCTGAAACTCTCAGCAAAATATTATCTTCATAGTTGAACCAAGTTTTAACCCAGTAATAGCTAGAAACAAGTAATAAAAATACAATTAAAATACAATATAGCAAAGTAGGGTTATGTTCAACAATCTGTACTGTTGACCAGTCAAGAAACTGATTAGTTTGTCACTCTGTTCAACACAGTATGGAATGAAAAGGAAACTTTCCAGGTGTCATCTAGACCTGGCCATTAAACAGCTCAGTCTCAGTTGGAAATGTAAGATTTACTTTTATCCATAAAACAACTAGGAAATAATTCACTTTGGTTTACATAAGTAATGTTGACTTGTATTTTTAAGGAGAGATTTTAGAAATAAAGAATAAAAAGATCACTGCTACTGCTTTCCCATGGTTTCAACTATTTTTCAAAAATCTAGACTGCTCTCTATTTTCCAAATATATCCTCTTATTTCATTGTCCTATATATTTGGCCTTTGTGTTCCATGAACTTGGAATATGTTCCTTCGTTGTTCATGCCTTTTATTGAAATGTTATCCCTCCATCTTTAAGGTCTATTTCAATAAGAACACTTTCCTTAAAGTCTGCCCAATTTTCCCAAGTTATGTGACCGTGTTACCCCTTTGTACTCTCTGTAGCCATTTGAATGTGTGAAACTCATTTTTCTGGCTCTATTTTGTGTCATCCCTTATATAATAAAAGAGGCAAACTTGAGAGCAACTTAAGTAGCACATCCCATCTCAGGGCATGTATTGGAGTAAGTGACTAGTAACAATTTAAGTCAATGCAAAGATCCTTAAATGGTGACTAGCTTTTATGTTTCTTTAAAAGTTTCTCTGAATTAAAGCATTTTAAAAGGGTATTGCCCTGGTACAGGTTATAGGCTATAATGCAGGAAGGGGAGAATGAACTGGAGGCCAGGAATCTTGCCCAGTTCAGGAGAGACAGATCAGAATTTGGGGAGGCCAAGGTAGCTGAGCTCTGTATGACAAAATACTGAAGAAGAAGAAGAAGATGCTGCAGACAGAGTTTTGAAGATCTCTCTCATAGGGATTCTCTCAGGTCTTTAACTGAGTACTAAACAGAACATGTTTGAAAAAAAACTACCCAAAGATGGGTAAAAAGAACCATCAGAAATCACTAGGATGGAAAATTTCTGGAACTGATAGAAGAATGGGAACACTTGATGTTCCTACAAGGCAGAATGGACAGATAATTAAGTACAAGGAACATCAGGCAGTGTTCTCCACATGTCTTCACCTTAATATTGGAACTGAATCAGTCCTAGACTTAAGGCTGTCCTGGACCACACTGAAAATCCAGCTGACTCCAAGTAATTCACTAAATGCAAGAACAAACTTCAACACTATTTAAAGGAATGCAACAAAGTCAAGCATGAAACAATGTAATATTCATAATGTCTGGCATCCAATCAAGAACTCACCAGCATTCAAAGAAGCAGGGAAGTACGATTCCATAGCAGGAGAAAAATTAATTAATAGAAACACGCTTAGAAATGGTAGATGTTGGAACGGGAAGACAAAGACAATCACACAACAAAATGCACCAAAGCGCCAAGAAGGTCTGGAAAGACATGATTATATGAGGACATACATAGAAGGTATTTTTAAAAGCCCACATGAAAATTCTGGAGATTGAAAGATACTATCTGAAATGAAAAACGCACTATATGGGACTAACAGCAGATTGATTATACATTGCAGAAAAGATCAAGGCAGTTAAAGACACTGTAATATAAAGTATCCAAAATGAAGAACAGGGGCAAAAAAGTCTTAAAAAAATAAACAGAACACCAGTCACTGGTGGGACAATGACCTAAAATCACGTCATTGGAGCTCCATTAGGAAGGAATGGAGCAGGGAGGGAACAAAAAATATTGAAGAAATAAAATTCTCTAAATTATATAAAAACTTTAAACCAATATATTAAAGAAGTTAAAGGAGCTCCAAAAAGAAGACTCTAAGAAAAACCCCATGGAGAGATATTATAATCAGACTCTGAAAACCAATGATAAGGAGAAAAAGAGACATCATATAGAGGAACAAAGATTAGAATGAAGTCAGGCTTCTCATCAGATACTATGCAAATATAAAGCAATAGAATGACAACTTCTAAGTGCCAATAGTGGAAAAATAACAAATCTATAACCAAAAATACTTGTTTTACTGTGAAGTCTGTACCCAGAGAAAATAACATTCAAAAATAAAGATGAGATAAAGAATTATTGACACACACACACAAAAACTAAGAAAACTAATCAACAATGTACCTATGCTTCGATAAACATTGAAGAAACTTCTTCCAGGAGAAAGAAAATAGTCGGGTGGACATTTGGATCTAAAAATATAAAGAAAGCAGAAAGTAGTAAATATTTGAAGAAATATAAATTGTATACTACTCGATTATTCTCTTTAAAAGATAATTGACTACTTAAAGAATGATTAAAGTTTATAGTGAGCAGATTTAAATTTCCTGGCAATAACTGCACAAAGAACAAAAGGCAGGAGGAGCAGAAGTATGTTGTGTGTTTTTGCACCATATGTGAAGTGGCATAAGGTTAGCTGAAGATAGATTGTGATAATTTAGAAGATGTATGTTGAAATATCAGAGCAAGCACATGGACATAAGCAGTAGTGGTATTTATTCAATAACAGAGATAAAATGAATCATAAAATAGTGCTCAATTATTTGAAAATAAGGCAGTAAAAAGCTAAATGAGGAAAAAAGGACAAATAGGACACCTACAAAAAAATAGCAATTGTCAGATTGAAACCCAATCATGCTGATTATTGAATTAAATATAAATGGCCTAAACATCCCTTTTAAAAGGCAAAGATTATCAGAATGGTTAGAAGTGTACTCCAAGAAAGCTGCATAATTAAAAGCAACACCCTTTAAATATAAAGACACAGATGAGTTTAACATGAAAAGTATTGGGAAAAAATATGCATATACTGTGCAAACACCAGCTAAAAGAAACTGCAGTGGCTATATTAAGATCCAACAAAGTATTTTTACTCCAATTAAAAAGTAACTGAGGAAAACATTTTAGAATGAAACCTTTAATCAGACAGAAAATATTTTCTCATGCTTTTTAAGGGAATTTGCCAGAACATTTCCCTCTCTTAGTGGAAAACTTCCAGTGAGATTCCACACATTTGGATTTATTCTCTCCACGGTCTGCATCACTCCTTCGCTGTAATTTAGGCACGCAGACTCTGATGAGCGTTCTGTTCACTCAGCACATTAGGGCACCACTGTTGGTTGGTTGCCCTAAATTAGTGGCCTGAAGTTGAGACTCTCACTACCAGGAAGTGGTAAAGTCACTTGAGGGGAACCTTGTCTTGGTTTCTATCAACATAACATTTGGTCACAGAAATACACGTATGTACACACATTAATATTTATATAGCAGAAGAATGTCATTTCAAGGTCATTATCTAAGATAATCACGTGGAGACATAAGTAATTTTTAAAAATTATGTTTAAAAGATTATAATGTTGTTCAAACAAAGCCCTCTGGAAAAAAAGGCAAGATTTAAAGCCTTCTTTTAACTTAAAAAAAAACACGAAACGAAATGAAAAGGAAAAAGGGAATTAAAAACCCCATCCTGCAGAGAGACAGATGCAGAAATGAGGTTATTATCTCAAGTACTGGGTGGTTTTTAGCCAACAACAGAAGCATTAGTATGGGATCTTACAGAACAGGCACACATGTCATCACCGTTAAGTAAAGTAATTACAGATTTGGCACCAGCAAAGGCTTTTTATTTGCCAAAAAGTGGTGGTTTAAGTAGCAAATGATTACCACCACTTTGAGCAGGTCTGATCATCCATCAGTTATTAATTCCCTTGGCACACCATTGCATAACATGGCTGTTTCTGGGCAAATGAGCCAGCGTGTCTCCAGTTAAATGAAACTCACTTCTGCAGTCTGATCATTCCTCAAAATTGCAATTTGACTGTGAGATACAATGACTTAGATGGTCGTTTTTAGTGACTGTCATACTCGAATATGTTTCTGGGGAGAATGTTTCTGACTGTCCTTGGTAATTGAAAGGGTTGGAATTATTTTCAGAAGTCATGTTATAGATATAAAGAAAACAGTTACCCATGGCATTGTAATTTCCTCTTTCTTGGTGTCTGCCCTGTGTTGACTTTAATGCTCATATTCACAGAATTTCATACGTTATTCAAAACTTTCACGTTGAATGTATCATGTTAAATTCTTAAAATACATAATCGCTAAGATTTTTGTCTTAGATGATGTTCTTTTGGCACTTCTTTGACTAAAATCAAACTGCTGCAACATTTATCATTGCCTAAGTTATATTTTATACAAATCTGACTATTTGCCTGTTTTTTTGTTTGCTTCTTTATTTCTTTGTCTCGCCCTTCGAGCATAATCTCCATGAGAATAGGGGCTTTGTCTGTTCATCAGTGATTACCATCTCTGAGAATAGTGTCTGGATTATAGTAACTCTCAGTAAATATTTACCTAAATAAAGATTTCCAGATGCTTCCAGGAAACGTGAAATAGTTGATGATTTTATTATTTTCTTTTCTGAAGATAAAGAAAAGCAGCTACATAGCTATCCCTGACTATAGAAAGTGACCTTTCCTCTTTTATGATGATGCGTAACATACCAACACAAAGTATATTGTTTATTCTTTAAATTTGCTTTTGCTGACTCCATGGCAGGTTCTATGAGGTCTACTGTGGTTGAAAATCTCAAGATCATAGATAAATTACAAATTCTCTACATTACAGAAATCTGTATCGCTGAATGGTTTCCAAGAGTAAAACACATTTTTGCATATTTATTTAATGATACGTATTCTATGAAGATATCCCATATTATTACTATGGTACTAAATTAGAAGCCACCAATTACCTTTTTAAGGCTATGGTTATATACAGTCCAAATGCTGCTTAATGAAATTTCTCCACATCAAAGAGAATGATGAATCAAAAAGAAGTCCTTGTTTCCTTGTGTAGAAATACCAAAGCATTTAAGAAAAACACATAATTCTCAGTAAGTTGTAGAAATGAACAGAAACAGTGACCCTCTATTATTTTAGAGTAAATGACTCAGGTTGACATTGTAGTCTGGGTATGTTTGGTGCCATTATACACAATTCTCTACACATGCTTAATCTTAGCTCCCAAACGGGAGCATTATAGCAAACAGGTGCATGCACACTCGTCCAGCACAAGCTTGTCAGTCCGGATGCAAATAATTTAAGGTACAAAAATCTACTCTGTTAATAGGCTGCTTATCTGTCCGACATAGTCAGTTTTCCAACTAGCCTAAACCAATGAATTTCCACCCAAGGGTTTCCCCGAAGATTTCAGTTAAAGTCCATAAAGACTTAGGATTTGGGGGGAAGAAAACAGAAGGGAATATGATTTCTTGCTCGTTTTTGTAAAGGATGAGTTCAGGGGCCCTGTTTGGCGTGGGCGCCAAATGCTGTACTGCTTCCTTCTCACTCTCTTTTTCCTCTTTTTTAAATCCACTCCCTGCCCTTCTCATTTCTTCCTACTCTCATAAAGCCTCAGCCTAGAGAAGTTCATGTCAAGGCTGAACCATGTGAAGAGGGAAAGGAGAAGAAGGACCAATTCATCCCACTTCACCCATGAGAAAGCCACAATCATTACCCATCAGAAAACAGTCTAGACACACAGAATGTTCTCTATAAAAAGTAGAGTGTGTTAGAATATTTATGGTTCAAAAGACCATAAAGGACTAGTAAAAATGTTAATTTTCCATATTTCTAGCACTTATTATACTTCAGTGTTTTCAAAGCATTATAACAGCCAACAATATTTCCAATTTTAGTTAAGAGTTATGTAAAATAGAACAGCATAATTATATATATTTTAAATAATTTAAATTTTGTCTAATGGCTGTTATAAAGATTAAACACATGTTGAAAATTCTAGCCTAACACTAATTTCATGCACAGCTGAATGAATGCATTAATATTAATATCAATATTAATATTTTATTAAATAAATATACGTAAGTGG
This sequence comes from Camelus dromedarius, assembly GCF_036321535.1. Classification (NCBI taxonomy): domain Eukaryota; kingdom Metazoa; phylum Chordata; class Mammalia; order Artiodactyla; family Camelidae; genus Camelus; species Camelus dromedarius. Next base: position 5,492,200 of record NC_087454.1, on the reverse strand, counting down.
CTGTATCTTGGTTTCTACTTTTAATATCAACAGCTAATGATTCAGACTGGAGCCACACATCCTAGGAAAGGTGAGGTTGCATTCTAAGGTCAAGGTAACTTTACTCTTTGGAGTGAATGATCCTACTTTTTTTTCAATTCTGTATGTTTATAGATGAGCAAATTTTGAACCCAGTTCAAATGGAGATGTCCACTATGATAAAATTTTCCCTCGTAGCCCTCATACTGGATGGTAAGGAGCATGTTCAAATTGCTGCTTCCTTTGGTTATTCCAAGGGGGAGAGAGAGGGAGGAAATGGACAAAGGAAGGAGGAAAAGAGGGAGGAGAGAGGAAGGGATGGAAGAGTGATGATATGGTGGCCGTGGAGACGTGCCGTCTGAGTCCTGTTAAGGGAGATTCGTTGCCCCAGCTGTCTGGTCTTTCAGGATTTGCCTCCACTACAGAGAGAAAACTTACCCAAGGTCGCACACTTCCTAGGACAGCCCGTGTTCAATCACGGACCCAGGGAGAATTATAAAGGCCCAGACCCTCACGTCCAATACGGATCAAACCAGAGCTGCCGCGTACATATTCCAGAGACCTCCAAGGGGCTGGCTTCGGCTTTCTCCCCCACCTTTTCCCAGTCCTTCTTCCCACCCCCGCTTCCTTTTACAGGCGATGCTCTCTAACAAAGACACAAGCATTCCGAACATCTACTCAGCATCTGCCTCCAGAAAACCCAACCTAAGACGTTCAGGGAGAGAAAAGGAGAGAACAAAGGAATAAAAGAAGGAGAAATAGAAAAGAATAAACTCACATTTGCTGACTACTAAATAAATTAGTGGCCAGTCATTGAGCTAATAATCATCTTACAGAAATGCGTAATTTAAACACTTAACCTTCGTGGGAGCATTTAGTGAGGGCACTGTACTTATACTCATTTAATATATAAAGAAACTGAGACTCAAAGGGATTTAGCAAGTGTTCCGAAGTTACGTAGGCAGTAAATTGGACAGTTAGGATTCAAATGCATGGGGTTTCAAATCCTTTCCACTACACCCTCACTTTATTTGAGTATTTGCTTTTTGTAAGACTGCTAATTTCCTTGAAATACATTATCTCAATTAAATCTCTACACGATACGCATTTTTAATTCGTGAGGCTAGTGTTACCTGGATAACAAGTCCTGGCAAAAACATAACAAGGAAAAAACCATCCTAAGCCAATCTTACTGATGCACATTGTTTTACGGTCAATAATCCTTTAGATTTGTCAGCTATTTGTTCTCTGCTGCATTTTATTCCTTCCACCATTTGCCTGTGTCAATCTGCGATCATTCTCCCTCCATCTGTAGAACTCCCTTTATTTTTTCTTTAAGTGTGGGTTTTCTGGTGACTAACACCACAGTTCTTATTTCTTTAAACATTTATTTTTCATTTTTGAAGAATATTTTCAATATGCTAGAACTCTATGCTGGTACACTTTCCCCCGTTATTTTAAAGATGTTAATTTCCTTGTATTCTAACTTCCATTTTGTTGGTTGAAAATCAGTTTTCAGCCTTAATTTTTGCTCCTTTGAAATCGCCAGGTAATGGCATTATGTAGGAGAAAATTGAGACCCTCCAAATAATGTTTACCTTCTTCATATGGAGTGAACTTTCCTTGTAGAGAACAGTTAAGGGTGGGAGCAGGTCATCGTGATCCAGCAAGGGACTGAGATGAGCTGACACACGCTTTAGGTATTTTTGAGGGCTGGGCTCTTTAAGGTTTGCTTTTACTCTCTAAGTGTAGCCCTTCAAGATTCCCAGCTGAAAATGTACGCTGGTGACCAAGGTTTTCCTTGGTAAACCCTGAACTGAATTTCTTAGCCTCTCAGTGGCTGGTTTATTCATGGAATTTGAGATGCTCAGAATTAGGAGTCAGCAAACGCCTTGAGGAGAACACTTGGCAGAGAATTGGGGGCTCACTTAATCACATTCTCCTTCCTTCTAAGTGCTGACCTCTCAAGCCTTGTCTGCCATCTTTGTTTTCTGTTGCCTGAAGATACTTAGCTTTTAGAGCTGTTTTCTGTGGGTTGTTTGGTCTGATACAAGCTACTCCATTGTAGCCAATATCTTGCCTCTCTTTGTTTTCTCATTAGATCTTGTTGGAACAACTTTTGGTTATTTCGATGCCACTTTTTATTATATACAACCATTTTGTATAGCGAGATCGTATTTTATGCCACTCTTTGCCAATATCTTCTTCTTAACTTACCCTGCTTTTGAAGTGCTCCTTATTAGAGCATATTGCCCTGATCTGGGCTTGATGACTACCTGTGAATATTTTCCCCCACGTGCTCCTCTATGGTTTTCTGTAAAACACAATGTTCTCTTATTTTCTCTCTTTTTTTTTTTTTTAAACTCCCTCTCTATTCTTTCAAGGAACCTGTCTTTATTCCTAAAAAGTTTTATTCGAGAAAAATTATGGCAAGGGTAGTATGAGGCAGAATAAAAGGAGGGCAAAGGTTATTGGATTTTTTATTATGTACAGGTATAAATGTTTTAGACATAAATGGAAGTGTACTGTGAGTAAAAAGGACCAGTAACCACTTATATGGGGGCCAAGCTTTTTCTCTCAAGCAAACTTACCTGAGCTATACCTGGGTGTATTGTAAATCATAATTAGAAGATTCAGTCCATAATTTTGATCATGAAGAAACTATATTGTTGTAGAAAGTGTATTAAAACAAACTGGTCACACACACGAGACACAGTAATGGCATACCTTTTCTTTATAGGTGAGACCAGCCCTTGTGTAATTCCAGTTTACATGCAAGCATTTCCTTTCAGATGTTTACATGTTGAAAGTCCTACATCCTGAGTTTCTTCTCCTTAGAAAGTTTTTTCTTACTCCCACATCACTGAAAGTAACATAAATCACAAACTTGTTTGAATAATAAACAAATAAAATGGTGTATAATTTTTCATTCCCTTCCTGGAAACTTGAATCTTATTACTCTGAATTCAGAGATATAATCTAATATTATCAATGCATAGTGAGCAACCTCGGCTTTTTCAATCTGTTTGCATTTGTAATGTAATATTTCTTCAGAATTATGCTTTTAAACAGTCAAACTTATCTGTATCTCCATACGGTGATGTGTAGCTCTATTTTTTAAAGATAATGAAATGTTGGATGAGTCTCTGCTAACATTCCTGAGCTCAGTAATGCATTTATTTTCTCTACCTCTTTATAAGAGACCATGGCATGTAACAAAGTAGTTTCTGTATTATTATATTTCTATAAGCGATAGAAATTAAATAAAGATTAACATTTGAAAAATAGCAGATGGCCACCCATCATAAACATTTTAAAGCAACCCTTTCCTACAAAACAAGACCGAAAAGGGAATTCACAGTTAACATAAATAAGATGATGCAATGTATTCCTAGTCTGAATATAGCAATAAGAGAATCACAGTCCGCTATTTCCACTTCCGTCATTTTACTTAGCGGTATTATGACTGCCATTTGAATAAGACCTCAGGATCATTAAATGCAAATGTTCAGAATTTCCCTGTGAGAAAACACTGAGTCAAGGCGGTTAGATGACATTAGACGAGTAAGCATGTTGGAACAATACACTCCAAAGAAAAGTGGTGTGCCTGGCTACTGAAAGATGGAAAACCTAGGGCAAAAGAGAGCTCAGTTGGGTCTGAAAGACTCTGTCTAGCCCCTACCCTTTTAGAGGTCTCAGTGGTTGCATGGCAGGGCTCACTGGGTTTCCTTGGGGAGTACCCACCCCTTACCCTTTCTCGAAATGACCATTAGCCCTAGAAGACAGGTCGCTTGTTTCCAGTTTGCAGTAGTCTCCGTGAGAGGCATGTAATTATTTAGTTATTGGTTGGCAATGTTTTAAAGGTGTACGATGTGATGAGGTAATATATGTATGTGTACGTTGTAAATAATTACCACAGTCTGGCTCATTAACACATCTGTCACCTCAGACAGTTATTATCTGGGGGGAGGGGGCAGGCAACCCTTCAGATCTACTCTCTTAGTGACTTCAAGAATACATTTCAGTATTAGCTATGGTCACCACAGTGTACATTAGAACGCCAGAATTTATTCATCGTATAACTGAAAGTTTGTACCCTTGGACCAAAATCTCCCCATGTTCCTCACCTGCTAGTTCCTGGAAACCAACATTTTACTCTGTGAGTTCAACTTTATTAGATTCCATCTGTAAGTGAGATCGTACAATATTTGTTTTTTGTGTCTGGTTTTTTATTCACTTAGCATAATTTACATCCATGTTTCATCCATGCTGTCACAAATGGTAGGATTTCTTTCTTTTTTTTTATGGTTGGGCAACATTTTATACACATATCACATTTTCTTCATTTATTCATTCCTCAGTGTACACTTAGGTCGTTTTCATACCGTGGCCATTGTAAGTAATGTTTCAACCAATGCGGGTGCAGATATCTCTTTGAAATACTGATTTCATTTCCTTTGGGTGTATATCCAGCAGCTAGCTTGCTGGATCATGTGGCATTTTTAATTATTTGAGGAATCTCTATACTGGTTTCTGTAGTGGTTGTACCAATTTACATCCCCACGGACAGTATACAAGGGCTCCCTTTTCTTAAAGTAGGTAATGCAAAAATGAAGCAAAACAAAAAGTAGATGATAAAGTCTCCCTTCCAGCTCAAAGCTCCTGTTATTGGTGACGCGTTCACATCACCTTCTTCAGTGAATAAGAAACATGTTGGGTGTCTTCTTATGAGCAAGAAAATATCTGATGTCAAAGAAGTATTACACATGGCCCCTGCCGTTTGGAGATTCACAAACAATTATAGAAAACAAAAGAGGTCATAAGCAAACCTGTATCTCTTAATATCAGTATGTGTTTTTTAACTTTGGTAAAAAAAAAAAAAATCTCTGGCTCGAGATAATGAAATATAAATGGCCAGTCACTTTGCAGGAGAGAACATCTGACAACTTTTGGTTACCTCGAAACTGCACATCAATTGCAACTGGAAAGTGTGGGGTCTTTCAAGCCTTCTTCCTTTTCCTATTGGTGCGTTCTAAAGTAATAAGATGACTGGGTCTCAGAATGCGGGTTTGCTGCAGGCAGCATCATGCATCAGACGTTTTATGGTCCACCTATTTCCTGATCAAAGGAGAAGTTCCAAACCCATTTTCATCAACATTTGCAGATGCTCCCCCACTCCAAATGTCTTTTTAAGTATCCAGACACAGCAGTCTGGCTCTTCCTCTGATAGTGATCGCCTCTCCTGGCTACACGAATAGTGACGCTCTCCAATAGACGAGATCTTCCAAAAACCTTATATTTTGAAATAAAGAAAACCATTATTTTATATTTGGATACACATGGCCTGCACACGGCAGCTAAGATGACTGTTAATGAGAGGTGCGACAAAGCCCTCGTTTTTGTTTTCAAAGACCGAGGATGGAGAGGAGGGAGGCTTGGATGAGGTTTCTGGGACAGTTTCAGGAGAGGAGTGCCATTGACAACTGGAGGAAATATCTTTGTCTCAGTCATTATGCCGCCAGGAGTACTTGAAACTCAGCTGCACACAGTGGGAGCTGGGAGCTCTCTGAAGAGGCAGATGGAGCAGCACGAGGCAGCTCGGAAGCAGAAGCTTCAACTTTACTTGGAACCATCCTCTTCCCTCCTCTGTCACACAGCCCATGAGATTCTGAGTTTGCTTGTTCTTTCCTGCGATTGAAAGCGTAGAGTAATTGCCAAGAGAGGCGCCCCGAGCCTTCCCCTAGTTACGCCTCCAACCTTGGCTCTCAGGCTCCATGAGAGCAGAATCAGAGAGAGAAGAGTCAGTGTGGTTTTCGAAGTCAGTGTCAGGCCAGTTAGCTGAAGGAGCTTCAACTTTGTAAAAGAAAAAAAAAATCTGTCTTCTTCCTTCTCCTGTGTGTTTTCTGCTGGTTAAGAAGAACACACACACACACACTGTTGCCAAGAATAAGAGAGAATTATATTTCCCACCATTTCTAATCTTCTTGAGTGGAACCAATTTATTTTGTGTTGAATAGGGGTGCTCATAAGCCAAAAGGTAGCCCTGGGACTGGATTGAGATATGAAGGGAAATGGAAGCACAATAAAGCCGCATGCATGATGGTTTGCACCAGATCCAGAATCACCACAGAAGATATTCTTATGTAGACAGGTGCAGGTAATTAAGCAACACATTGACAATTTCTCAGTCCCTTAGCCATTTCCAAGGGAGCTGGGATAAAGCCACACTCAACAGACAAACCCTTCTAGAAATGGGACCAGGAGCGAACGTCCACTCCCCTATCCAGTCTCACGAGAAACTATTAAAATTTAATTTTGTTCTTTTAACTGAGAGTAAAATTAATCTATTGTATCTGATTGGACTGGTTACCTTCTGAATTATTATTCCCTGTAATACATATTTAGTGTATTAAAATTAAATTCACAGTTATATAAATTAAGTATGTAAATTTTAAAACTTTCGGGGGACATGAAATTTGCTAATAAAAGTGGGATGCACTAATAAATTGACAAAATGAGATGTGAAAATGATGCTTAAAATATAATAATACCCGTATATTATGTACTTTATTTTCATTTAAGCCACATAGCCATTCTCGGGGTAGGTACTTTCTCTGTTTTCTAGGTGAGGAAGCTCAGAGAGATTTAGAACTTCCCTAAGGCGCCGAAGCTAGGAGGGGTGCTGTTTGGGTCGAGGAACATCGCAGTACCAGTTCTGGTTCTCACGGAGAGCCGAACTGCACAGTGGGGGAGCTTGAACCTTTAGGAAACACAGGAAGTCACAGCAAATCAGTCATTGGATCTCAATCTACAATGGAACTTTTCTGGTTTTTCATGAACAGTATTAGCCTGAGACTGAAGTTATGATAATGATACTGTTACAAGCATATTGATTAATTAAGGCCCTAATAATATTTCTTACGTAAAAAATTCAAATATGTTATCTGAGAACTTTGGTTCCTTCCGCAGACTTCTTGTGGGGATTGTGTGAAGGGTTCTTGTTGTGGACCGAGTTACGTCCCCCAGAATCGTTCTGCTGAGGTCTCAGCCCGCAGCACGTCAGGGAGCGACTGCATTTGGAGACAGGGCCTTTAAAGAGGGTATTAACTTAAAATAAGCTCATGAAGGTGGATCCCAATCTAATCTGCCCGGTGTACTTCTGAGAAGAGGAGACTGGGTCACACACAGAGAGAAGACAGTCTGATGACAGCCACCTGCAAACCACAGAGGGAGGCCTCGGACTAAAGCAGTCTCGTCAACACCGTGTCTGCCCACTCGGGGGCGCTTTGTGAGGGCGGCCTTTTCAAACTAATTCAGTGTTTTATGCCCATATTTATGAAATTCAAAAGCATCAACTCTTACTGACAAACTGGCAAGGATATAATATAATTTAGAGATGATAAATAAAGCAGGATTCTTTTTAAAAGATTTTAAATATTAAAAAAAAAACCTAATTAATACATCTTCAAGTATTTACTTCCCACTTATAAACATGAAAGTAAGTTCAGCTTTTGCCAATTCCGGTATCGATGGACTAACCAAGGACAGTGGATAATTGTTTTGGACACATGTGGTGAAGAGAACTTGGTTCATTATTGTGTCTTGTTTGGGTCTCTGATGCCGTGTAGTATAAAATAATAGAGCACAAAACAGGAAATTAATTGGAAAACCAAGCCTACGTCTTGCCTCTGCCAGTAACTTTTTATGTGTCGTTTGAGAAATTCAGTTAGACGCTTTGGATCTCAGTTTCTTTACCTCCGAAGTGAGGGGGGTGGAACCAGATGAGTCCTGGGGTCCCTTCTCACATGGCTGTTTATATCCACGACTGAACAAAGCAGCCACTGTGAAAATAGAATTTCTGAAGAAAAAAAATGAATATTTTCCTGGAAAACACTAACATCTTATACCTACCCTAGACTCATTCTAAAGAAAGTAAGTAAAATTGCTATGATGAGGGTCCTGACCAATTATTCTCTCCTTTCATGAAAATGAAGAGTGAAAATGGGTTTCAGGGAGGAAAAAAAAAAATCATTTGGAAGGAAAAAAAGAGACTTAATTTTGAAGGTGTTTAAATAATGAAATAGACTACAAAGCCCTCTAAATGACTTTCTTCCTTAGGTATTTTTTAAAGTAAAAAAATCACTTATTCACCTGTTCTTTTAATAAACACATCCAGTGCTTACTGTCTGCCAGGCAGTATGTTAGCCACTAGGTATATTCATGAGCAAAATTAGAAGCAGACCCCTGCCAGGATTGTCATATGGAAGAGAAAATAGTAATCAAATTAACACAAACATAAAAGAAAACTTACTTGAAGAAAACGTATCTGGGGCTAAGAGAACCTGGGCTAGGAAGTCTGGGAAGGCTTCCCAGAGGCAGTGGCCTTTGAGCTATTTGAGTTGATACCATGCCACCACTAGACTTGTGTACCACATTTAAGCTCCACTTTGTTCTTACCAACAGGTCCTGATTTTCTTTTTTTCTTTTTGCTGGCCATCCATGTGCTCAGCCGAATAGCTAACTTTTAGCCTCTGTTGCAACTAGGAGTACCTATGTGACACATTCTTGTCCATGAGAAATAATCAGAACACTGCTAGTGATTTCTCTGAAAACTTCATTTTTCTCAGATAAGTTTTAACTTTGTCACTTACTTTTTCTTACTACCTGGAAGAGAGATGCAATGTTTGGAGGTACAACAGCCATCTTGTGACCATGAAGAGCAAAGCCACAGACAAGTTATGGTAGATCAGCAGCAAAGTATTTCTGGACTTATCTTCTATTTAAATAATTTATCTGAGCAGCAAGATCACATGGAATTAGCACTTGAAATCTTCTTTCCAACTAATAGATTAAATCTATAGAAGCTCTTAATAAGCTCCCACTGGCTGATTCATTGAAACGATCCATACCTTCTGCAATACACAGAGCTGAGTATTTCCAGTTGGACCACTCTATAGAGTAGATGTACTTTGCTCCCTCAGGTGTGGTCATTCACTTATTAAGTATCAGTTTTGTTTCCCGTTAAGCCAGTTGTCAGATGTACTTGGTGTTGAAGTTACCGAATTACATGCTACTTAAACAATAAAACTTGAATGTCAAAAGAGGTTTTAGTTTTAGTTTTATAAAAAGTAAATTAAATGTTTTAAAAACGTGTCATTGAAAGTTGCTAAAAATGTGTCACAATGGGTTTGGGCAAAGCATTATTAAAAAATTAGGAAAGACGTCATATAATAGCCAAGAAACATTTTGCATTCAAGTTGCTATTCAAATGCTATACAAGTGTCTTCATGCTCTCCATTGCTCCGATTAAAACAAAAACTGGGAATTATGAAGGGCACAGCATGAGTGTGGTTTTTTGGTCAAAAGGCCATAGGAAAATCTGAAAAATTTCAATTAATTGACTGATACTCAGAGAAAGATCATTTTGAAAGATTAGTGAAAGCACAGTGTGTATTTATATGTTTTAGATTTAACTGTGAGGGTTAATAGATGTACGTTTTCATTGTCCATGATTTCCTGTCTCATCACTTTTTTGAGTAACTAATCAGATTCTGATCATATGGTGGCATAAGATGTCCATTGAGTTTCTATCAGACTATTACTGTAAGCAGCATTTACCCCATTTGAAATTGAAAATTTTGACACTGACACTGACTAAATCTAATCAGGTCCCTCGGTTCAATATGCTAGTTATTTATGTATGCAAAATATGATTTAAGGATCATATGTGGGTCTGGTTTCATCTCTGTTGTTCAATTCCCTAACCATCATTTTGTCTAAGAAAACAGTAATACATCAATCATGAACTGAATTTGCTGTGAACATTAACCCACATGGGCCTATATTCTTTCATTATGTAAGATATCCCCTGAATATAAGCTAGGCACAGGAGGAAATGCATTAATTCTTCTTTGCAAAGGGTAGGATTTAGCATCCTAAACAAAATAACTTATACAGCCACATAAGCACCAAGTTGCTCCCATTCACCAAATGACACCCTAAAGGCCTGGAAGGGTTAGTCAGCTTCCAGAATGCCAAACTGGCAAAACTAGTTTCCTTGTTTGATGCACACTTTCTACAGGAAAACAGAATGGCAACTTGCTAAACAAACAAACAAACAAACAAACAACCCCCCCCCCAAATCTGCCTACTCATACAGGTCAGTAATAGCTGAGTTCTGGCAATTTGTTGCACGGGCTGTTGCCTCACAGCTGCAGAGCAGTGACGTAATCTCTGAATTCAACATCAGCTGCCAAGTGGCTGCCCCTCACCACGCCCGTGCAGAAATCCTCCCTGCCGTGGTTTATGGGGCTAATGTGGGGTCCAGCAGCCATCAGATCACTGAGTTGCCTACAGTTGCCCTAGAATTCCGCACCACTCCAGATATGCTTGCATAATCAGGTGGCGTATCCCTGGCCAAGGCAGAGTCTGCCATGTTAAGCTTGCAAAATCCTGGTAGAACATGTCCATCATCTGAGTGATTCTGTAGAAGACGTGGACAATGATGTGTGTGGGCTTTTTCATCCAGATGTGACTATGTTCCCCTCAGCAGCCTCTGTCTTCCAATAGCAGTCGCCAGATCTACTCCTAAAGAGTAAATAGACACCATCAAGTTCTAACGAGGAATACAGACCTGAGGTCCTGCTGCACATAACGCTGAACAGTTAGCGTGGGCACACGTGCGTGTGTGTTGGAAAGAATCTTCCACATTTTTGTCCCTTTTTCTAAACATGTGGCCATCCTCTGTGTATTGCCATGCTACTACGTGGACTGATAATAATAAGAGTCTTTAAAAGGAGGATACAAAAAAACTCTATATATTTAAAATCAAAATTAATAGTTTCAGGTGGTATAAATACAAATTTTAGTTCTAACTATGAGCTATTGTATTTAGCTTTCACATGAAACTTCATAGAAAAGCCACATTAAATTATGTGGAAAAAAAATCATGTGGAAAATTTTTAGTCAGTCTCCTTCCTGGCATTTATATGCCAAGAAATTTCATTCTCTCTTGATGCTCACGTAGAACGTGGTCTAAACAGAAGTATTTTAAAACCTTTGAGGTTCAAGAATATGAATTAGTAAGATCTGTTTCTTGCAGAAATAACTTTTTTAATGTAATTGTGGACTTATACACATCATAATTAATGTTCAGTCATGAGCATTTTATTTTTTTAATTTTTGACTGTAATACTTGTTTTTATTTTTATAGTTTTATTGAAGTATAGTTGGTTTACAATCATGGCACTAAAATTTTAGACCCATAAATTGAACCAGGATCCCTGTACAGTATTTTTATAGACATCTTAGAAATATAGATAAATAGATATAAATATAATAGTCCATTTACCTGAGTAGTCCAAGTTTTTATTGTGTCCAAAAGAATATAGACATTATCAAACAATGATCATGTCAGTGGAATTTGGTACAATATTTTTTTGAAGGAAATCTGCATTAAAACCAATATGAATGTACAAGTATAGTTTTCTCACACCCAAGAACCACATATGAAAGAAGACAACATAAAAACCTTCTGTGGATACAAACTACTGTATACGAAACAGGTGAACAACGAGGTCCTACTGTACAGCACAGGGAGCTATATTCAATAGCTTGTAATAACCTATAATGGAAAAGAATCAAGACTTCGGGACCTTCTCAGCTGCACAGTAAAGAAATTATTTAGAGGAGGCAGAAAATGCTTATGTATTTTCTACTGTCTATGAAATAAGAAACAGAATAGAGAAGCACAAGGCAGATTATATTCAAACAGACAACAGCAGAACAGGAGGAATCAGTCTTCCTCCTTAATAAGATGGCAGAGTCTAGACATAGAAGCTCCCATCCTCTCTGACTCTCAATCCACAGTTACCTTTTACAAGAACTTCTTAAACACAATGTGTTTTGTTCAGAAGCAATTCTTAAGGAGAAATGCTTGGCTAGGAAGCCCTGGTCTTGGGGTGAAGCCATGGGATGGTCCCCACCGTGAGTGCTTTACAGGTTGTAGTGATAGACACGCACACTGGACTTTATATTCTTTCCACCACCACAGAAATCATGTCCACACAGAATTACGAGATTTGCTCTGAAAAAAGAAAGAACTCATACTCTTTCAATCACGTTAATACTGGTCTTTATTCACGCTGGACTACGCCTCCCAGGAAAAGCTTTTGTATCTGTCAGATTTTAAATGGTCGCCAGATGATGAGAGAGAATTGAGGGTCAGAATCAGTGGATCTCCTTCTATCAAGAATATCAGTGAGTATTCAAAGCAAATGACTTCAAATGAGGCAGAAGGACTAATTCCAAGTGTTCATGTTCATCAAAGTCCCAAGGAAATATTTCCTGTCAAATTTTGGGAAGAATGTTTTCTCAGACCATTTATGACTCTGGGTTTATACTTATGATCACAACTGTGTTTTCTTTTAATTGTGCTCTTGTTCAAAAAAAGCATAAGCTTGGGGGAAAAAAATCATCACATGTCTTCAAAGTTACTTTGACTTAAGAGCAGACTCTTGTGGGAAATTTTAATTCTTACCAAAATTAGTTTTCTTCCTACTAATGATATGGCTGTCTCTGCAGAATTTTGAAAGACTGGAATTGTTGTGTGGTCCATTAGAGGAATGTGTTGATATGTAAAAAGCTTTTGGGGGGACGGGGTTATAAATGGAAGAGGCTATATTCATATGGAAATTATTTCCTGGATTAAAATTTTTAAAAGCTGGAAGATTGGCAGTTCAAAATTTTATGTCTTGGTTTCCTAGAAAAGCTCCTTTATTTTCAGATCCACAAGCCAACACAAGTAGAATAAAGTTATGTATTGCCTGGATGGCATAACCAAAATAACAATGAGTTCTTTCTTGCCAATGGCAAGTGGGAAAACAATTGATATTGTTTAAAATATTAGAACACTGAAGAGAAGCTTTAAATAGAGAAAACATGTGTTAGAATTCAGAAAGGACCAACCCCTAAAACGAGACTGACATGGAGTATGGGAATTTTATCATCAAGATGTATTGAATCCGTAATAGGCTCTTCTTCAAATCTTTTGACTTCTTGCATGCCAGTGTCTTCAAATGTGTAATGTTAACTCTGTTAACCTAAAGCCATAATAATGGCATTAATTTTTAATTGCATTAGGTACAAACACAGTAACCCATTCGTGCTTCTCAAGTGTCCTTTGATGTACACAGATCATTAGTAAAAATTTGAAAGTAAGGAAACTGAGAAGCAGAAATGAAAAGGAATTTCCCAATGAAGCAGATAGAAAGGGGCAGAGCTAGGAGGGAACCAAGATGTCCTGACTTCAAGTCCAGTGTCCTTCTCATGAAACCGTATTGCAAACTATCAACATCTAATATCGCTTACTGAGTATCCTAAATAAAGTACTGTCTCCCACTGTAAGCCTGCTCCCAGCTGTGAGCTGTTATTTTTACCAGCTGTTACAGTAAGTTATCAGTCATCCACTTTAGTTAACAGTTGTTATCAGTTACCCACTGTCATAAGAAAACATGAGAATATAATCATTGAAAAAATGCATAGGTAAGTGTAAAAATACCAGTAATTTTTAGTTGTTGCAATATTTTCCATCAAATTAGAAGGTTAATTCAAAAAAGTCTTCCCAAGGCAGTGAACTAACAACTATTTGGAAAGTAAAAGCAATGTTAAGTTTAACTTTTATTCTTCATCTCCAATTATTCTCGGATAAAGTAAAATACAACTCAGTGACCAAAAGAGATGAGGAATAGCAGACACACACGTGCCAAAGTTCAGAACTGTACATGGATTTAATAATAAAACTCGAATAATGAAGATCCAAAAATGCCTAAGAATGTCCATGCGTTGTAAGCTGCCATTCAATGAATGCCTTCAAGAAATAATTCTCATTAACACAGTAACTTTATTTGCAATTTGAAGTAACTTGGTAGAACTGCGTGTATGGAAGGAAGAAGAAACACGGATAATTAGGAGTCGGTCTAGAAGAGGCCATATAAAAAGTGGTGAGATCCAAGCTGTCAAAACCAAGAAAGAATCCAGCACTTCCCACCATTGTTTTGGGTCTAGCATCATGCCAAGTTTTTGCATCACATTTAATGTTCCCATAGAAACTCAGTACGTTGAAGAATAGGGGAACTTGGAGCAGGATGATAGACGTGATTATAAAACTCTCACAATGGCCAGAATAAAGTCGTATCTTGATGTCTTACAAGTCCAGACTCAACATTATGTATCAGCATGATTTGGCATTTTTTTTTAACTAATTAGTTTAGTTAGTTTATTGGCCATTTTGAGGAGAATTGTTCATTTCTATTTTCTTCATATACCATGTCATCTTCTCCTAAAACAGAGAATTTTCAGCATTCCAAAACTGGCAATAAGTTGAAAACTTTTTATTTTGTTTTTGCTTATGACATTTCCACTCCGACTTCATAGACAGAGAGACACACCTACATGTCATTCTCATTTGAAGTGTCACTTGGCAAAAGCCATCAATCTCTTGATGAGAGGCAGGAAATCTTCTCTTATGCAAGGTCGTCTGATACAATAATGCAAGAGGGAAAGCTGAGAAAGCATCATTCTTGAGGTTCCAGAATAAAAGCATGCCTCCAACTTAGGCTCGTTTAGGAAAGCTGAGAACCACCCCTGCCCAACCTTGAAGCTTTTAGTAAGTAACAAATAACAATTTACCACTTGTGCGGAGACAAGGGAGCCCTCTCAGGTCCTTAGGGAATTTACACACAAGGATGTGTAGGGCCTACAGAAAGCTAAAAGTGGGGCAGGAAGTTTTGGAAAAACTGGTTGGCACTCCAGCCCTTACGGCAAGCACAAGGCAATGGCAGAACTCCAAGGGAGCATCTGAGCCCGTGGTGTGCGGAAAGTTACAAGAACAACAACAGAGCCCCGACTGAGCCCAGCAGCTGACCCTTTTCACGCAATCCTACACAACAATGGCCTCATGGAGAAAAAGCCATGCCAGTTTCCAGGAGTAAACAGTCTTCGGTCTCTGCTCTGCTCTTCTACCAAACTGCCTGGCATTCAATCAAAAATTATGAGGCACTGAAAAAAGTGAGGCTAAAAGAAAGACCCATTGACAAAAGATGAAAACCATCAACCAAACTAGATTCAGAGGTGGGAGCTATCATAATAAGGATTTTTAAATAACTCTGTTAATATGTGGAAGCATCCTGCAGAAAAGGGAAATAGCATTGTGTTACTAAGGGGTCTCTGGAGAAATGGAAACAATAGGAGATCTATCTCTACACATATATATAAATGTATAGCTATAAATATAGATGTCTACATCTCTACGTGTGTGTGTGTATCAGGGGGAGGGGACTGAGAGAAGGAGAGAGAGAGAGATTCACTTTAAGCGACTGACTCACATCGTTGTATGAGCCCGCAGGGCAGGCTGGCAGGCTGGCAGGCTGACATTCTGATAGGAGTGACTGTTGCACTCTTGAGTCCAAAGGCAGTCTGGAGGCAGCATCTTTGCCTCTTCAGGGAATCTCAGTCTTGACTCTTAAGGCCTTCAACTGATTGGATAAGACTCAGCCTCACTATGGAGGGTCACCTACTTTACTAGAAGTCTACTGATTTAAATGTTAGTCACATCTAAAAAGTTATATTCACAGTAACACTTGCACTAGTGTTTGACCAAACAACTGGGTACCCAGACAAGTTGACACATAAGATTAACCATCACAACCGGCTGACTTGCTCATTCGCTGCAGGATGAGAATGGACTAGCGTGAGAATGAGAAGCTCCTGGGGCTGTCGTCACAGGGGGTCTCCATCCTTTCTCGGGCTCTCACTTCAGGAACTCCACCAATTTCTCACTCCGGGATTCTAAGGAAGACCCTGCCGTGGTCCTGGCGAGGGGAGATAGAAGGGAGTCCTTGCCAAACCCTCCCAGCACCTCCCACATGATAAGAGCCTCGTCTCCTTGGAAAACGACTCATTAGAGGGCAATACTGAAATCTAGTCCCACCTGCTCCAGCCCACCCCGCCTTCCTGTCTCAGCTGACGGGGGAAGGTTTTTAAATAATTAAAACAAATCAAGGTAACAGACAACTGAACTTCAAGGAAGTGGATCGGGGCTGTTGTAGCCAAGGAGGGGAGTTGGGGACAGAGGCGGGGGGGGCATATTCCTAGACGAGGGACAGAAGCACGTGTGAAAGCCACACCTCTGAGACACGGTTCCATGGAAAGACCAACACTGAGTCGGAAGATTACGGAGCCTTCTCCTTCCCCACACTCTGCCCCGACACCAGGACCGCCAGGTAATGACAGGAGTGGGTTACAGCTGACAGGGCTGCAGGACGCAGACTCTCTGTAAGGAGCAGTTTAACAAGAAGCCCCAAAGCCAAGAAGGGAGGAGAAAACACAACACTAGAGGAGTTTGAAGCCACAGGTAACTTACGGCACAAACATTAAACACAGTCCAGTTCCTATCTAGATTAACGTAAGCACACTGAAGGCCTGTTTACTTCAGCACCTATGCTCATACAATCAGTATAAGTGACTTCTACCAAAATACTCCAAGGCATACAGAGGCCAAAAAAAAGTGCCGTTGGACGAGGCAGAGCAGCCCTTAGAACTACACTCAAATATGACACAGATGTTGGAATTATCAGGCAAAGAATTTAAAATAACTATTATCAACATATTAAGGGGTCTAATGGAACAAGTAGACCACATGAAAGGCCAAACAAGTAATATTAGCAGCAAGATGGACATTATTTAAAAAAAAAATCTGAAAGTAACACTAGAAATAAAAAGCATAGTAACAGAAATGAAGAAGGGTTTGGCTGGCCCATCGGGGGATTTGACACAGCTGGGGGAGGAAATCAGGGAAATTGAAAATGAGTCAATAAAACTTCCCAAATGTAAATGCAAAGAAAACAAAAGAATTAAAAAAAAAAAAAAAGAACAGAACATCCCAGAACTGTGGAACAATATCAAACAGTGTAAAATACACACAATTAGAATAGCAGAAGGAGAAGGAAGACAATGGGAGAGAAGAAATATTTGAAGTAGTAATGGCTGAGAAATATCCCACATGAAGACACCAACCCACAGATCCTGGAAGCTCAGACACCACCAAGGTATATCAGATTCAAATGGAAGAAAACTAAAAACAAAGAGAAAACCTTGAAGAAAACCAGAGGGGCAAAAAGCCAACTTTACCTATAGAGAAACAAGAATAAGACTGTAGCTGATTTCTCAGCAGAAACCGTGTAAGCAGGAAGAGAGATGGTGAAACCTTTAAATTATTCAGGAAAATAATTCCCAATCTAGAATCACACAGCCAATGAAATGAACCTTCAGACATTAAAAAGAAATAAAGACTTTCTCAGACAAACCAAAATTGAAGAAATTCATTTCCAGCAGACGTGCCTTATAAGAAATGCTAAGAAAAGCTCTTCAAACTTAGGAGTTTGGGATTAACAGACACACAGTACTATGCATACAATAGCTAAACAACAAGGACCTACTGTAGACCACAGGGAACGATATTCAATTTCTTGTAATAACGTATAATGGGAAAGAATCTGAAAAGAAAAAAAATATTTGTATGTATATGTATAAGTGAATTGCTTTGCTATACACCTGAAACTAACATTGTAAATCAACTGCACATCAATAATAAATAAAATTTAAAAAAGAAAGAAAAGCTCTTCAGTGGTAGGAAAAATGAGGTAGGTCATAAACTTGGATTTATACAAAAAGAAGAATGTCAGAGGAAGACTAAATGAAAGTTAAATATAACTTTGTGTTTTTCCTATTCTTAATTGATACAAAATAACCATTTAAAGGAATAACAGTAACGTTGTATTGGTTGATAATATCACACATAAAAATGGAATGAATCATAGCACTATCACAAGAGTGAGAACCAGGATCTGGGAACACTGCTGTAAGGTTCCTGCACTGCACCTGAAACAGCCTAGTGGTATCTGAATGTCGACTCAGAGTATTTTTAAGTGTATACTGTAAACTTATGGGCAACAACCAAAATTATTTTAAAGATTTAACCAAATGCAATGAAAAAGAATGCATTACAGAACCAAGAAGTTAGGGAAACACAGGAATGATGAACACACAGAAAAACTCAGGTAGATACACCTATTAGGCAAACTGCTGACAACTCAAGATAAAATCTTGAAGTCAGCTGGAGAGAAAGATCTATTATATAAAGTCAGCCAGGAAGAAAGATGCAAATGTGCAAGTTGAAAGACCATGAAGCAACATCTTCAAAGTACTCAAAGAAAATTATCACCTAGATTTCTATACCCTTTGAAAATATCTTGCAAAAATAAAGTCTAAGCTTTTTTGGACAAATCAAAGCTGAAAGAATTTATTATGAGCAGTCCTGTGATACAGAAGGGTTAAAATATGTTATTTGGATAGAAGGAAAATGGTAACAGATAAAAAGCTGGATCTGCAGAAGGGAATGAAGAGATCTAGAAACTGAAATTATGGGTAAATAAAAAAAGGCATTTTTGGTTATTTTACTCCTTTTAAAATATTATTATCTAAAAAAATGTAGTAGCAAGAAAAATAGTAGCCATGGACTGTGAGGATTAAAACACATCAGAAGTAAAATACAATGATAGCAAAATGATAATCAAGGGGAAATAGAAGGACACTGTTGTGAGATTCTTAGACTGTAACAGTGTGCTATTGTTTACTGGTAGCCTCTAAGTTAAAACATATTTTAAACTCTAGGGCAATCATGGAAAAATAAAATAAAATGAACAACTACAGCAAGTAAACCACAGGAGAGATAAAAATAGAACCATAAAGACATCCTAATATTCCAAAAGAAGAAACAAAAAATTAAGTAGTAAGATGGTCAAGTTAAACCAGGCATATCAATAGTTATGTTAATGTAGATGATCTAGGCATTCCAATTACAGGCAAAAAATATCAGATTGTGTAAAGGCAAGAGCCAACCATGAGCTGTTATTTGAAACATATTTTAAATTCATAGACATGATGAAACAGCATTTACTAAGAATTAGCATAGATCTTCTCATTCATCTACTGGCAAAATTAAAATAAGATGTTTCTATTATTAATGTTTTTCAATCAGTAATCTGGGATGCTTTTGAAATGATTAAATACGTGAATAAGATTTAACACTTAATCAAGTTTAAAAATCAAGTAAGACGTTAAGGGTCCTTTACTTATCAATGGAAAAGTGATCTCTCTTCAGACTTTTCAGAGAACCCAAACAAGGTTAATTTGGTTCCTTCCCGTTCATAAATTAAAAGATAAGTCCTTGAATTCCTGAAGACTTTGGAATATAAAAAGGTGACCTGCACCCTAAGATAGGATGCACGTGAGCACAAAAGGTTTCATACTGTAAGAAGCTATCATTTCCCTAATGTAGAGAAAAATAGTGACCACAGCCACCAAGACCACCTTATCTCTATCCGTATCTGATGGTGTTATCCTCTTATGTCGTGTCTTTCATTAGGGATCTTTAATTTGCAGTTAATTACGCTATGCATTTAAGCTTCACGTAGGAGGTCCTTGGGTGTATCCTTGGCAAGAATCTCTGGGGTGTAAGCCTGGCCATGACCGGGAACAGTTGCTGAGTTAGTGCCACAATAGTTAAAAACTGCTAAGAAGAGTCATGTATAAACAAAGTACAACTTCCAGCCATTATTACCAATAATTATAATCATCATCCTATCTGTCTCAGGTATCTCAAAGGCCTGTCAAACTCGGTGTGAGCAAAACTTAACTCACCTTTCCCAGAACCCCGTCCTCTTCTTCTGTGTTAGTGGCGGCACTCTTTGTCCTGTTACCCGCACCAGCAAACTTCTCGATTCCTTTTCCTTCATGTCTCTCATCCACTCTACCGTCCAGTTCTGTAGACCTGATGCTGTGTCTGTGATCCTGGTGTCATCCTCTCCACCACTACGACTGTTCACCCCCGGATTTGTCACCAAAGTTATCGCAGCATTTTTCTAACTGGTTCTTTTTGTTGCTGTTGTGAAGTCTGCTGTCTCCACAGCTGCCTGAATAAGTGGTATTCTAGCACTCTTTTTGCTTAAAATCTTTCGAAGTTTCCCCAAGATCTACAAGAGAAACACTAGTCAGTTCCCTTGGTCTATGAGATCCTGCGTGATAATCTAGTTCCTGTCTTTCTCTCCAGCCTCACCTCCAGCCACTCCCTGACTCAAATGTATGTCTCAGAAACACTCACTGCTTGTGCCCCCACACACACAACATACACACACACGTGTGCGCGTGTACGCACACATTCACTTTACTCTTTCTGGTCTTTGTGGCTTTGCATTCTGGCACCACTCCCTGGAATAAATAATCAATCATCACTCATTGTTTAGAACTCAACTCCAGGTCACGTCTTCCAGAATGCACGAGCCGTCTTCTCTCCCTGTCCCCCTCTGTGCCATCAGAATGCATGCACTTGTCATGCAGTGTAATTATCGGTTTGTGTCTTTCTTTCTTATTAGAAAGCAAGCACTTTCAAGGCTGAAACTATGTATATTCTTTGTTACCCGTGGCACTTATCTCAGTGCCTGGCACATAATAAACACTCAATAACTGTTTGTTAAATATTTGAGTTTATAGGAAATAAGATTACTTAGGCAAGTGCGTGTGATAACCGCCATATTGTTTTCATTATGTCAGTTTAAAAATCTATCTGCAAAGACTTTGAAATTCCTTACAGAGAAATGAGGTCTCTGTCTCCTCTTCCTGAAACTGGGCTGGATTTTGTAACTGTTTCAACCAACAGGGTGGAGCAGAAGTGATGCTGCGTGACCTGCAGTGCCAAGGAACCAAGACACAGCTTCCGCCCTGCTTCCCGGCATAGTTGCTCTTAAAGTCTTTATGGGCCAAGTAAGCAGTTTGACAGCCCTGAGGCTACCATGCTATTGGGAAGCCAAATATAGCCCATGTGGAGGCCATATGAATGGGTTCTGAGGCTACATAAAGAAAAAGACGCTCACGTAGTCCCCAGACATCCCAACACTACCCCCAGCACCTCTGTTCCAGTTACAGCTACTCTGTCTCCGACTGAATGAGAGACCCAGAGCCATAGCTGCCGGGCTAGTCCTCACTAAAATTCCTTCTGAAATTTCTGACCTATAGAGATCATGAGAGAGAAAAATGATTGCAGCTGTTTTAGGCCACTACGTTTTTAGATGACTAGCTATACAGCAATAGAAAACTGGAACGTTCATTGTCAAGACTAATTAAAAATAATGGATTATAGAACTTAGAATTCATTCAATACTCTTTTAGATGAAATAATATTTAATAATTAAATTAAAATACAGGCACACCTAGGAGATATTGCCTGTTTGGTTCCAAACCACTGCAATAGAAGCGAATATCACAAGAAAGTGAGTCACATGAATTTTTTGGTTTCCCAGTGCATATAGAAGTTATATTTTCTGAAGTCTATTAAGAGTACAATACCATTTTGTCTAAAAAAATATACTACCTTAATCAAGAAATACTTTATTGCTAAAAAATGCTAACCATCTTCTGAGCCTTCAGAGAGTCATAGTTGTAACACCTAAGATCACTGATCACAGATGCCATAGCAAATGTAATAATAACGAAAAAGTTCAAGATATTAGACAAATTACCAAAATGTGAAACAGAGACACAAAGTGAGCAAATGCTGTTGGAAAACTGATGCCGACAGACTTGCTCAATGCAGGGCGGCCACAAACCTTCAGTTTGTAATAAACACAGTATCTGCCAAGCTCAGTAAAGCAAAGAGCAATGAAACAAGCTATGCCTGTAATTCTACAGACCTTAGAAAGAGGATCAGAAGAACTACATGGAAAGAATATTGAAACCAACAAAGATTAGACATTGAAAGAGTTCACCCAACTAGTTTTTAACTATGCACACACACACACCCATATATTAGCATTTACAAACAACATCTGGGGAAGCTAGCATTTAATTTAAAGAAAGATTATTAACAAGACAATGGCATTTATCAATGTTGGTTTTAAAGGAATAAAGAAACCTTATTTTTATCCATGTTTTTCTCATTATAAGTTACTGGAAGAGTCTGCTTCTTAAGGAATTGACTTCATTATTCCATCAAGTAGAGTTCTGTGATTCTTGGAAGCATTGTAGAACTCACTCGAGGTTTTAAAATTTGTAAAAGAAATTCATTAAGAACTGAGGATGCAGTGAAGTTCCTTTTGTAGTTCATTTTCTATATGATAAAGCCACTAGAAAAGCTATACAATTAAATTAATTTTTACATCTGTGTGGTCCTCTGTGTTGCACAAAGTCCTTTCACATATATTCACTTTGTGTTTCTCACATAGCCTTGCAGAAGCGGAAGCTGTTTCTATATTGCAAATGAGATAACTAAAGCTAAATGAATAATTACCCCATGCCTCTTCCCCCTACTTCTAGGGGAATTTAATGTTCCATAAATCAGCAAATATTGTCATTTATCACATATGAAACAGCAGGCTCGGTACTGCAGTATATGTAAAGATGAATAAAACCCATTTTCTGGTTTCATGGAGTTTGCACTCTAAAAGGGGAGGCAGGGTGAAATAAATTGACAAAAAAATGTATTAATGCAAACTCTCAGAGTTTGGGAGTTGAGCAAAGTCTCATGCATTTGAAAGACTCATAAAAAGATGTATTTAAATTGGCCTTTAAAATAGGTTGTTTTGTTTCCCTTAATAATAATAAAAAGGAAAAGTACATAGGGTAATAATGCCCATATGTCTAAGTATAAAATTTTGTCTCATGAGGAGACTCAAGGAAGTGGATGAGTGTATTAGTAATTTTTAGGTCAGAGACAAACTGGCTGCACACCAGGCCTCAAGTCTGACTCTTGGTTTGTGCTCCAAGCAGCAGCAAGAGGCCCGAGTCAGGCATGCGGAGACCCAGGAGGGCATCGCACTGCAGCTGGGAGTCTTGGGTCCAGTCCGCCATCTTGCCCTTACCTTTCCCGGTTCGGTCAACTTTGCTTATACCTTGAAAACTCACATAGATACTCCAGATTCTAGCCCTTCGATTCCAAATCTAGCTCCAGCGACAAATGAACACGTCTCTGATAACATTCACGTGTACTTGGACTTTTACCGGCAATGTGACTTTCTTTCTTTTGCATTACGTATATCCCTAAATAAAATATATCTCACACACTGAGATGGAGAATCCTGAAGTTTACACTGACAGCCTTTCTTCTGGTTGGAGATGACAGAAGTTGCTTTAGTCATCTTTTAACTATTCTGTGTTTTTCAGCTTCAGAAGACAAAGAAACTCTAGGGAGTGGCCTGCCTGCTGTGTCTTCTCTTGAAATTCGATCGAAATGCGAAATCCAGGTGAGCTCCTTTCTTCGAATAACTCGCCTCCTTTCCAATATATTGTGACACACCTGTCAGTGGTCTCCAAGTCCAGCTAGTTAGAAACGAGGCTTTTGAAGCCAAAGTCATAGGTTCACTTCTGTCAAGGGCCAGTTAGCCCCACTCCATGCCATCTCTGACATCTGAACCTAAATGTGTCCAGTCATTCCCCAAATCTCAGAGGAGAACTTGACCTAACAGTGTGAACGTGGACATTCATCACCCCTGTAGACACATGCCACTGAGCCAGAAGCTCTGCCAAATGACTCAGTATCAATGCACCAATCACAAATTTAGGGGTAACACAGAGCAGGGGCCGAGCCCCACAATTAATTGATTATGTAACCTTGGATGAATTTGTTAAATTCTCTGAATCTTCAGAAGTAATAAAAATCAGCTGGTTTCTGGTCCTCTGCGGAGACACCTCAAACTCAACATTTGCATAAACCGCAGTCATTCCCTTCCCAGCACCTCTGATCTGATGCCGCGCTCACATTTCCTAAACTGGTGTCCAGGACCCCCTCAATCCTCTTACCCAAGTCAGGGATCTAAGTGTTTTCCTAGTTTCTTCCTGTTGCCTTTTTGTTTAATAACCAGAAAAAAAAGTCTAAAAATATTTCATATATCCCCCTTCTCCTCCTGATTCCCATTTCCTGAGTTCGACCCTTTCTACTTCTGGCTTGAATCACTTGAATAAACACCTCATTATGCCCCTTCCTCTCGCCTCGTCCCCCTCTCCACTCCTGCCCACAACCGCCCCTCACGTGACCAGCAGGGGTGCCTCTCTGGTCACGCAAACTGTAGGCTCAACATTGTCCGTGATTCCCCAGGAAGCCTCGTGTTCCACATTAACCTCTGCCCTTAACTTAAAAAGCTGATCTTCCCTCTCCAGACTTTCCACTTGTTGTGGTTTTTTTTTTTTTTTTTTTTTTTTTTGTCATTGTCCCTGCTTGTCCCTCTACGTGGAAAGCCCGCCTCCCACCAGGCCACCCCACGTCTCAGCCTACACGTGTCCTCGTGTGCGAGGCTTTCTCCTGCTCACTGGCTGAACTAAGGGTTTTGGTTTTTGTTCGTTTGTTTTTCCGCAACAGCTCCGCACACCTTGTAAAAATCATCTATTGTTCTGTAATTGTTTCTTCTATTTCTCCCCAGCGCATTCTAAAATCACGACAGAAGGGGACTGCTGCTGATGACTGTATTTCCCCCATATTCGGACCGCGGAGAGCGGCCACCAGCGGGGTAGGCGTAACCAACACGTGGAGGTGGGAAGCCAGCGGCAAAGGCCTTCGGTCTAGTGAGCACCTGGTGGTGTGGCTGTACCTTGGGGTTTCAAGAGCCACAGAAGGTCAGCCTTCAGCAAGGACAGACCGGAGCTATAGAGAAGGAAGGGTGCAGATGAGCTGGAAAGTTCTGGGGGACGGGTTCTGAGCGGGAGAAGGGCCCAAGTAGGAGCCCTCAGAATCGATGGGGGGAGGCTCAGACGAATCACTTCTGTTTGTGTGGAGTCTGGCTCTGTGTGATCACTTGCTAACATTCCCCAGCTCTTCAGCCATGATGACTATCAATCAGGAGTGTGTGGGCACTCGGACGTGTGTGTGTGTGTGTGTGTGTGTGTGTGGTTGTCTGTATGTGTCAGAGAGAGGAGACAGAGATAGAGAAATAGAGCAATGAGAGAGAGAAAGGGAGAGAGACTCTCTGCTGTACCTTTGAGTGTAAGTGGAGCTCTGTGTCATGCTGGTGGCTGTGCGACAGCACCTGGACCATAATTCTCACTCAGGTGTCCAAGCAGCAGAGGAAACCTGGGACACAGACTTTGGAATTGAGTGTTTGAATCAGGCTTACCTTGGCATTGAAGAGTAGGGAAGCTTCTCGTTTAGTCCCTGAGTGACAGTAGGAATGGAAACTTCAGTCTTTTCTTTGTAATAATAAAAATATTTTAATGTCATCATCTATTATTAATAGTTATAATGATGTTTATCATCTCCTAAAGGAAAATCTGGATACACAGAGTATTTCTTCAGTTCTTTTAAAATATTTTTCTTTTCCTTTTTTTTTAACTGAAGTGTAGTCAGTTGACAATGTTGTGTCAGTTTCTGGTGTACAGCATAACATTTCAGTCATACATGTACATGCATATATTCCTTTTCATTCTCTTAAATGAAGCTTCACTCTTAATGTCATTTTTGTGTCCTAATAAATGCAACTTCCAACCTCACTCTAACTTTTAATCTCCAAAGTCTGAACCACTCCCTAGCTATAAATTAGGCGGGTTCATTCACCCTCTCAGTTTCTGGGGGGGCTGAGCAATATTCTGTGGGTCTGAATATCTGCATATTTCTACCTGGACCAATGAGCACACCCGTTGATGGATTAAGCCACCTCCTGGTACATTCACGCAGTGCAAGTAACTCCACAGTCTTCCTCTCATTGAAAGTCAGTCCTTGGGAACCACTGCCTTGGAGAAGATGCATCACTGAGCATAACTCCCCATTCCTTCAGAGCCTGGCTTTTGAGGGTTGGTTTTCATGAAGCCGCCCAGGTTTTCCTTAGCTCACATGACTTGCTGCACTGTACTTGCATCAGAGCTCTTGGGGAGCTTTATTACCCATTGTATGACTTCACCGCATGGGCCAGGTACCACCATCATTAGGCTGAAAGAAGCAATAAGCAGTGCGCTCCTGGGCACAGCTTGCGCAGGGCCAGCAGGTCAGGAGGGTGGTGTGAGCCGGGAGACAAGGTACAGGGGCTCTGCCAGCTCTAACCGCTTCTCAGCCCTCCTTCCCGCTCAGAGTCCAAGGGGAGAAATAAAATGTAACCCTGCATCATTTAGATGTTCATTTCAGAGGGGGTTACTGTAATTATCTACCCCCAGACTTCTGTGTTCATTCATACTTCCCCTTCTGGGAAAGGAACATGGTGTTTTAGCTATTTTAATATTTTAAAAGAAATTTTGTAAACATTATTGCAAAATCATTTTATTCTGTTCCCATTTAACTTTCAAAAAATTTTCTAATCCAATGTGTACTATTTTCTAGCAACATTACCTCTTGATTCTGTCCTGTCTTCCTCTCTCCCCTCAAAAGCAGAAAGAAGCAGACCACCAGGGGTACCATGTAGTCAGTTCATGATTAGAAACAGGGTTTTCTTTCACTAATAAGCACTAAACCTTCTTTAATCTAGCATCTGAAAACTAAAAATAAGTCATCCTTTTTGCAATTCTCCCAAATCCAATTATGTGTCCAAAACTTTGAAGTGAGAGGCCATTCAGCCATTCCTTTTTTTTTCATTATTTACCTGAACTAGATATATTTTTATTCACTTATTTACTTACCTTGGTAAATGTACATAATGTTGCTGAGAGATGTTCCTAATATTAATAACCACAAGTCTCTGGAGAATCAGGTATTTCCTTACACAATTCAGTGTTTTGTTTATTTGTTTCCCTTGCAGGTGTATTTTATTTTATTTTAAATTTTTAAATATAATTTTTAAAGATTACCTTCCATTTAGCATTATTAGACATGTTGATTGTCTTCCTTAAGCCTGTCTTACACCCAGTTGTTTGTACCTGCCCCCAACCCCTTCTTTGCCCCTCCCCCTTCTTTGCCCCTCCTCTCCCCCTTCTTTACCCCCCTTCTTAACCCCTCCCCTCCCCTTCTTTGCCCCCTCCTCCCCCTCCTTTGCCCCTCCCCCTTCTTTGCCCCTCCCCTCCCCCTTCTTTGCCCCTCCTCTCCCCCTTCTTTGCCCCTCCCCTCCCCTTCTTTGCCCCTCCTCTCCCCCTTCTTTACCCCCCTTCTTAACCCCTCCCCTCCCCTTCTTTGCCCCCTCCTCCCCCTCCTTTGCCCCTCCCCCTTCTTTGCCCCTCCCCACACCCCCCACTGGTAACCACCAGTTTGTTCCCTGTATCTGTGAGTTTGCTCCTTTTTTTGTTGTATTCACTAGTTTGTTGTATTTTTTCACATTCCACATATAAGTGACATCATACAGTGTTGCTCTTTCTCTGACTTACATCACTTAGCACAATGCCCTCCAGTGTCAATTCAATTCTGAGGCTTGGTCAGCATTTCATGCTTACTTATTCAGGGACATTATCTTCAGCCAGTTTTTCTCGTCTCCCCGAGCTTTGGCTGTCTATCCCAACCAGAAAGCCTCAAGTCTGCTTATTTTAATGGCATCTTCATTTTCTGGCTTTCTCTGGGCTTAGTGCTTCTGCATAGCCGTATTATAAATAAATGCAGAGGAAAACTGGAGGACGTTGAGAGAAACATCCTGCTCCTGAATAGAGAGGCTAAATACGAAGATATTAGTTTCTCATAAATTTATTGATGTTTGATATCACACATATAAACTTTCAAAAAATATACATATTTTTGAGAACTTGAGAATGTAAATTGATCTGCAAATATAAGATTAGGTCTAAGCAGGTAGACCTGAGACCTTTGGAGAAAGAAGAATAATAAGGGGAGGCTTGTTTTTGTGCACAGAAATATATGTGTAATAGAAGAAAATTACTGATCAAACCTGGTAGACATAAAATAGTATTTGATAAAAAGATGATTGAAAGAATAAAAAGAAGAGTTAAGTGGTGCTGGGACAATTGGTAATTTATTTGGAAAAATAAAATAAAATCAGATCCTCAATTCCTGTCTTAAATGAGCATAAAGTATAAATGGAGTAAAAAGATTCCTGTAAAAATGGAAAACGTTAAAAAAAAAAAAGAGAAGAAAATTAGAGGGGAATATAAGCAAATGATGAGGCCATTCTTTCTAAGCAAAAAAGAAGTGGAAAACTTCACAGTGAAGGAGAGATGAGACCACAAAATAATTTAGTTAAAACTGACATATGGCTAAAAATTTGATAAAAATAAAATTAAATTTCAAATTGGGGAATTTACTAGAGACAAACTTGATAAAGTACTCGTGGTCTCATCATACTATAATTTAAAATAAATGAGATACTAGTAACTTGAAGAGAAAATTAGTAATAAAAAGTACAATAAAATTCTATTTTCCTTGCAATCTAGCAAACAAATAAATGTAAAATAATTCAGATATGTTTGCCTTCGAGATGTGAAAATGTTTACAGTATATAGATTGGCTGTGGTGACAAGAATTCTGTGTTAGTCTCCCAGTCTCTCTGGAGCAAATTACCACAAACTTAGTGTCTTTAAACAGAAATCTATTCTATCATAGTTCCGGAGAAAGGCAGTCCAAACGAGTTTCACTGGGCTAAAATCCTGCTGTCAGCCGGGCCACACTGGAAGAACCCTTCCTTGCCTCCTCCAATTGGCTGCCATAGTCCTTGGTTCGTGGCTGCATCCTCTGCCTCCTGGGTCACAGGGCTAGGGCCGAGAAGTCAAATATCCCACCCCTCCTTCTTAGAAGAATGCATGTAATTACTTTCAGGTCCTACATGGATACTGCAGAATAATCTTCCCATCTCAGTATCATTAACTTAAGGACACCTGTAAAGAGCATTTTTTAATGTAAGGTACCCTCGACAGGCTCTCGGGATGAGAATGGGGGTATCTTTGAAGGAGGGCATCCTTCATCCTTAGGAACACAGGCTCACTCACATTCTGCCCGTGGAATCACACACCGGGAGGAACTCAGGAAAACAAGGTAGTAATTAGTACTCATCACAAATCAGAAATGACCAGACCCTATACAGTTCTACCACTAAGGTAATAAAAGTCACTGATGGAAAATTATATTTATTACAAATTTATTAAAATTATGTTTAAATGGACAATCTGACAGTGGATCAAAGTATCTATAGATAAATGTCAATGTTTAAAACTATGTTGTGAAAAATATATAATCATGTACAATATTAAGAAAAATAATTGAATAGATATTTCATCTCAATAAATATATTTATACACTTATAATAGCTATATTTATTTTTATATTATTAATATGTCTATGCATGAAAATACAGATTTCCCCAAAAGTCTTCATACAGTTCTAAGCTTTAATAACTTCAGAAGTAGAAGTGTTGCAATTTTTTAAAAAATTTGAATATTAAAATTATCAGTTTTTTTTAATATTTTTCCAAAAATTTATCCATTTCCTCAGAGTTATAATTTTCATAAAATGTGTCATAGTATCCTATTTTTTTAAACAAATGTTTAATTTTAGAATAGTTTCAGATTCACAGAAAAGTTACAAAGATAGTACAGAGAATTCCCGTATATTCTGCTCTCAGATACAATGAAAATTCATTGTTCCCTCTGAGGGAAGTGGTTATAGCAGAACCTATGGTAAAGATGATGACTTCTTGACTTCTAAGTTTTAAAAATAACTACCCACGTGTGCGATGGAAAGTATTTTAAAAGAGAACTTGAACAGGTTGAACCAATATTTCTTCTTATTTTCCCCAGATTAGGAAAATGGCCCTTATGGAGGGGTGAGGGGAGTCAAACCTTTTTGCAGAGGAAACAGGCGAAATCCGAAGTCAATATGGGGTCTTCAAACATTGTATCTCGCAGACCGAGTCCTAGAAAACACCCAGTGACTAGTAAACAGCTATTTGCTGAAGCCCTGCTCTGTGCTAGACTCAGGAGATACCAGCCAGGTATGAGCAAAAGTAAACCCACCCTTTATGCATAGTCAGAAAGTTTCCATTAGAACAGGAAGCACTGAGCATGTATATGCAAAAGGAGGAAGCAAGTTCTTCCAAAAACAAGAGGGGTGAGAGTGAGACCGGGGACCCGTAGGAACCTTTCTTCTTCAGAGACAGAGAGGGATTGGAAAAGCTATTCAGTATTTTATTGAGAAGGAATGTAATAGTGGTCTCCGTCTTGAGGCTTTTATCTTCTTATTGAAGTAGGAGACAATGGTGTCTGGAAAGAATAAAGTGGGAGCTTTAGTGAACTGGAATTTGTTTTGAAGAGCTCCAGTCGGAAATATTCAGGAGGGGTAAATAAATGTGTGTGACAGGATGGCAAGAACAAGCCTGGTGGTGTGCCTGAATTCCAGGAGCTTGAAACAGTGGGGAAACCAACGTGCTGAGTCATGGGTTTTCTTCCTCATCGGATGTTGGACTGAGCCTAATACTTTTAATCACCCAGCTTCCATCACTCCGAAGAAGTAAGGTTCTGGCACTTTCTGTGCAGCCCCCGCCTCACTCTTGAACCCATTCATCTGGTCCTTCTTTACACCCAGCTTCCACATCTGTTCTGAATATTCTAATCTCCTTCCAAAATCCTCTGCTGCTGACTGACAATTTACATCTTCCTTCTCCAGGCAAATTTAAAAGCAGTAAGGAGATAGGGTGGACATGGAGATAATTAATAGGGAGTATCAGTTATCCAGATTAAGTAGAGAAAAAAATAAGAGTTATTTTGAAAGAGGACCTACAAATGGTGGTAACGGAGTAATACGGAGAGTGGGAAGGAATGACAGAGAAAGCTTCAGTGAACACAAGAAAGTGGAAAAATAAATGTGGTAAGACTTTATGGTCAGAGATGAGAGTTTCAGACTTT
This sequence comes from Camelus dromedarius, assembly GCF_036321535.1. NCBI lineage: Eukaryota > Metazoa > Chordata > Mammalia > Artiodactyla > Camelidae > Camelus > Camelus dromedarius. The sequence goes on along the minus strand of NC_087454.1, from coordinate 5,461,324 downwards.
GCCATAACAGAGGGGAAATGCATTTGCACTGTGACAAAATCCAAAGTGCTGTCATTAGTGTGGGTTGTTGGAGTCAAGTAAAGGTTAGGATTGTTAGAATTGTATTTTCGAAGGACTTTAAAAGTGCATTGGATAATCAACAACAATTCATATAATTTTATTAGTCTTCCAGCGCCACCAAAGAATTTTCACAGAAACTTTGTAATAACTTTTACAAACCACAACAGTTCCCCATGTATACTGTGGACAGGAGAGTGGGGAGGTTGGAGGGACAAGGAGGGAGAGAGAGAGAATGAGAATGAATTAATATAGTATTAATATAGTGCTAAGAGCAATCAGCATTGTATTTTTGGTAAATTGAATAAACACTCCCTCTTCTGTCTATTGTCATAGTATTTGCCATTTGCCATATGTGTAAAAAATTCCCAGCAGCCTTTGGGAAGCTGATAATTTTTGTGATCCATTGATCTAGTGACGATGGTAACTGAAAGAATAAGAAATTGGCAAAAGCAAGAGAAGACCAAAGAAAGGGTTTGCTTGTTTGTTCAAAACAGATGAAACGTTTATATATATAATAGATTTTTAGAGGCAGTCCTGGACAGTTGATTGATGACAAATTTTGTATTTCCTCTTCTCAGCACAGAGAAGTAAATGGCTTTTCTCAAGGAAGAATGAGAACCCAAGAATCTCTCTCATCTGTAACCAGGGGAATAGAAATCCATCCTGTGAATTCTGGAGCTGGTCTTTGTTACAGTTTTATAGTGAAAACCTCTCCCTCTGTCTCCTCACGCCTTCCTGATTCCTATGATCACCTAGACTGAGGCCAAATGCCAACATCTGTTGTGTGGTAGGAAGGTGGAAATGCAGGAGGTGGTGTTTCTCTTCCCATCCTTTCTTCCTTTTTCTTTTCTTTTAAATGACTTTTTCCTTAGTGTTTAGCATCCCTAAACTTTGCTTATGAAAATTAGATTCTGGTATCCAGGCAGCATAAACACGTGGCTGTGTTTAAGGGGCGATCGTTAGCCGGGTTTTGCCATCTGTACGACCGGAGGAAGGACTCCAGAAAACCTCGTGGGTGTGCATAGAAACTCACTTCTTTCGTTTGTGGATGCCTGAAACATGCCCAAACGAGCTAGAGCGTGGAGCTGGAACCGCTAAGGATCTCCCAGGTACCACAGCAACAAATCACAACGGTTTCTGTACAATGTATCATGTCAGTGAGGATATGACTGCGGGGCTCTCCTTTTGTGTGGATGGTTGATAAGATCAACTCCAGCTATTCTGACCATTACGGTATTAAGTCTCATGTCAACACAGCTGCCTTATCAGCTTTTGTGCTTTTATGACTCTGTTGTGGTAAATATGCAGTTACTTTGATAGTTACGATTTGCAGTGGTAGAAACATGTGAATTAAGCAAGCCTGAAATTACACATGAATCCAGCCTTGAAAACCTCTGTTGCAACACCTTCTTCCTTCTTTCTCTCTCTTAAAATAACATTGATTATTAATAGCTGATTATTAAACTGTTTAAAATTTGTTTAGAGAAGTGGAAAAATATCAAATAGCAAAAAAGAAAATTAAAACTCACCCTTCGTTGTACCATGAAAATAGAATCATAGCATATAACCAATGTTAAGCAGTTTATCTATTTAAAAAAGATTTTTTTTTATTTAACATTTGATCCTGAGCATTTTCCTATTGTCTCATTTAACAGATAATATTTCATTTAAATATGTTTTATTGTTGGGCATTTAGGCTGTTTCTAATTCCTGCATATTACAAATAAGTTTATACTAGAATGTTTTTCTGTGTTTTAACGTATGACATATAGTCTTTAGTTGAAATTACTGAATCAAATGCAGTACGTTCTTTTAAACTCCCAATATAAATTTCTTCCAGGAAGGTAAGCATAAAGTAATCTACATTTATTTTCAATTTCACAACACTGGGTGCTACTACACTTCACAGGCCTCTATGGTTATCCTAATTACTTAATTTAAAAAATATTTTATTACTAGTGTTGACTTTTTCAGGTTTATTGTCAATTGGCTTATTTTGTTTCATGAATTGTTTGCGTTCTTTGCCCATTGTGATTATTACTATTTTTTAAGCATTTTTTATTTTTTGGATGGGGGGAGGTAATTAGGTTTATCTATTTATTTATTTTTAGAGGAGGCACTGGGGAGTGAACCCAGGACCTCGTGCATGCTGAGCATACACTCTACTGCTTGCGCTATACCTTTCCCCCCTGCCCACTGTGATTGGATTTAGCCTATTCCTTATTATTTTGTACAAATGCTTTGATTTTTATGACTTGAAAATACTTTCTCCACTTTTTGGCTTTCTTCATAATTTTATTTAAGTATTTATTGCATTTGGAAGTCTGTTATTTACATATACCCAAATACACTGAAAATTTTATTTGGACTTCTCTGCTTACTTTTATGATCTCTACGCAAGATCAGATAAATATTTCCAAAATTTTCTTCTAGCTGTTTTATTATTTAGAATTTCTTATTTAATTTTATTATCTATCTGGAAAGTTCCCTGATGCTGTCTGTTTTATATATTACTCACATGGTGTCAGAGGAAATGGATTCATACCTTGTATAATGAAACAAAACTAAGCATAATTCACTTTCTTAACTGTAAAAAATTAATTATTTATGATTGTAACTCTAATATTGACAAAAATATACTTCAAAAGTACTACAGATGTACTTGGAGAAATGCAGTATATGAGTTAATTCAAAGTGGCTACAAGGGAATAAGAGATAATGCTGTTAATTGACAACATTTACGTTGGAGTAATATCTACAGCTTCTTTCCTTTAATAATAATAACGGTATCTAGGCATCGTCTGTTACCATGTCAGTCTCTCGTTGTCTACACGTTTATTGCTACTTCAGGGTACAAGTCCATTCACATGGAGAATCTGTGCTGCCCACGTAGGAAAAGGTGGGGCAACTGCCTTTCATCTGTTTCCCAGTTTCCTGAGAGAAAGTCACCTTTTCTGGGCTGACTGACTGAAATGCCTTCAAAAGGAGCAGTGAGTGTGCTCCCAGGTTTGTTTTACATGCTTTCTCCAACTTCCTGTAATGAAAAGCTGGAAGCAATTACAAAATATTGTTCACATCAAGGAAAATAGAGAGAAGGGCTGAGTCTTATCTGGCTGTGCTTTACAATGAATGATTCGGTGAACCAGCTTCTATAATTTTCAAGCCATTCCTGCACCAGCCTTAGCAGTGAAGGGTGCACACTCCGTGGAGATGGTCACTTTCTGTTCCATAGCCGGGAACACTCTTAAAAAAGTTCCACTCAGTACAACCTCCATGAAATACACATACCACCACTGCAAAAACAAGAGACAAATGGCTAAAATACTCATGTATATACTCCTGACAGAGCTAGAAAATTTTATATATGATTTTGGTAGGATAAAGAAAGAATCACTGAATTGTGACTAAATTACTATGTTGTGCTGTGACAATGCAATCAACAGTTTTTAAACATTTTGTTTTAGCTATACAAGACAGACTTTGCATATTGTTTTCTTGCTTAACATTTTATTATGTGTATTTTCCCTACTATTCCATTTAATAAATGACACTGTATTTAATCATATTCTATTCTTGGGCATTTATGTTGTTTCTAAATTCTCTATATTATGAATAGGGTTATATTTATTTTTTCCTTATCCAGAAATGAATTATAAACTTGGCAGAATAAAAAACTAGAAATACCGAATTCTTGCTTGCCATTTTTAATATCTCTGACATCTACAAAGAAGTGTTTCTCAAATGTAATATATGATCATTTAAATTTACTGTGGAGGGGACAAGGTAGATGTCTCTTTCTTTACATTTCCTTGACTAATTCAGATATTCACATACTAGATTTGCACAAGTCATAGTACCTTTTCCTTTCCTGTCATTATTTACTGTATTACTTATGTCAAATTGATGTACCATTTTCAAATCAGTTTTGAAGAATGTGTCATATTTAATGATTTTCCCCATTATGCCAATTCTTTCAACGTTATTTTTAGAAGTTTCAATTGCTTTTAAACCTACCCACCCACATCAATATTTTGGCTTTGTTTAATTTGAATTTGCAAATGGATTTTACCCAAGGTCAACTGTCATCTAGACATAGAAACAAAAGAAAAAGGCAATTGCTATTTGAAAATTTTAAGTGCCACAATTGACTTGCTTCTGTTGTGAATTGGGTTCAATTATTATCAAGCTAAGTGCCTCAGATTAATCAATATTAATTATTTCTTCAAGAGAGGATATAAATCAATATTAGGAATTTGCAAGATATTTCACATATCTTAATCAGGAACCTGTGTGCTTCTGTGTGCACTGTAGCAAGGACAAGATGGGAAATAATGCACCATTTGCTTGAAAAGGTGGGAAAATAATGTCCTTTCCAAAATCTCTATATTATATCGTTTTTGCAGATGAAGAAAGCAAAGTGCTAAGAAATCACTTGTCAAAATATTAGAAAATGTTAGAAAAGAGCAATAAAAACATGTATAACCAATTTTCCATGCAGAAACAAATTCCTGGCTTTGCAGAATAATCTAGAAATATCTTAATTCCTACTTGACATTTATGTCTACTGTTAAATTATTTTTTTGCAATTTAATCGATTGTATTTCATCCACAGTACTGTGGAAGCAAGAAAGGTTCCATTTTCCATAGAGCTTACATGAGCTTATCAGTTATAGAGTAAGGTCTGTGTTAGTTATTAACACTCATGACCAACAACTTTAAATGGATATTCAAATTGCAACTTGGAAATAAGATTGTAAAATGCTTAGGGAATGACTTTATGCTGATAAGGCATTTGATTATTTTATTTTATTTTTTGAGGAGGGGAGGTAATTAGCTTTTATTTATTTATTTGTGTTTTTTAAAACTTTATTTATTCCTTTTTTTTTGGTAATATAGTCAGTTTACGATGTTGTGTCGATTTCTGGTGCACAGCGTAGTGTACTGGCTTGAGCCCAGGACGGCATGCTGGCTAGGTGCACGCTCTACCTCTGAGATACACCCTCGCCCCGTCCCCATGAGGCATTTGCTATCTGTTAGTGAGGTCATCTGCAAACCGGGAAGCTTTCGCCACGTCTGAGAAATCTGACCTGGAGAAACGTGGGCCAGCAAACATCCTAGACAGGGACAGGCCGGAAACACACTTGACCTCAGAAAGGGCAGCAAATACCCGCGTGGCAATAAGAAGCCCACATTTTAAAGGAAACAGCTCTGAGCTCTTTCTCCTTTTCCCCTCCTCTTCCTTTCAACAACGTCTCTTCAGAAAAAGATAAACTTCAGGGCCATGTCCAATTAGGTAAGAATTTTTAAAAGAAGTAAAATCCTGGTGTGTTCTGGGACGGTACTTGAAAGCACATTTCCAGAGAGATTAAGAGATTACAGTTCAAACTGACCAACTCTTTCTTACACCAGAAGTCTGAAGCGTCCAATGGAAATGCGTTAATTTTAACATGAGAACTTTAGCTGGCTCGCCCCATGACAGTTTTTATTTTAAAGCTGCCGTTTGAATCTCCGATTAAAGCTGTTGGTCGTGTGTGTTAACTAATATAGAATCTATTCTATAATTGATGGGCCAGTGTAAGCTAAATTGTAAAAGGACCATCTTCCAAATAAGATTAGGAAAAAGGAAATGGAAAATGAGTTATTTTCCTAATGCAAATGGTGCTCCTCCCCTCACTTGTCATTTGGATATAGGTCATTCCCAAGGAAAATATTTTGGTAATTATGCTCCATTTTCTCTAATCTTACAGGAAACACCGGTCAGGTAGCCTCCAGAAGAATCTCATTCCATCATCTTGTACCATTTCGCAAGCATCAAGTAAGTAGTCTATGCAGAAACTTATTAGCAGATGAAAAAAGTTTGTTTTAAAGCCATAATTAAAATTAAACATGTCACATATTTTCCCTCCTTGCTGTAATAATACCACTTAAACCCATTACACGATGACAATGTTATATTTTTGCATCACTCAGTTTTCCTTCTTAAGTCTCTTTTCATGGGCTGTAATGAGGTGAATTATGAACTCCGAGTTGTCAGCACTTTTTTCTTCTTGTGAGTTTGCTCAAAATATTTGACCTGGGTAGGGGGGTGCAGGTGAGAGTAATGAATAAAAAGAGAAGTTAAGTTCTATTGTAAGTCAAGAAGATATAGTATTTAGAAGTACTGGTATTACACATAGCCATCATGAATTTGCAATATTAAAAATAAATTCATAAAACAGATAAAATAGGATGATTGTTTCTACTGCCAAAGAAAGCAGTGGGGATTTTTTACTTTATGAAATAGTTTTCCATACTGTTCTTTCCCCTGTCTGATTCCCCTAATGTATACAAAGCGTGATTTGATTTGTAAAACTCCCAGGTACCCACAAGATCGTACTGGCCCACAGATGGCCCCTAGGCATCGCCCACCTGAAGTTTGGTGCAGCTCCTTGACGGGAAAACGATCACAAAACTCCTTAAGGCAACTTTAAAATGTTTTCTTTATATTCTATATTGTCAATATATTTTAATCAACAGCAATCAAGTCATGTTCATAGCGCCTTTGCAGGGACCGGGCATCTCAGCCTCCAGTCGACCCCACCTCATCGTACCACAGCCCTCTGTGGAGTTCTTCTGATTTTCTGGATGAGAATCTTGGGACCTCCCGCACTCAGCGATCATCTCCAAGGACAGAGACTTGGACCTAATTGCCCAACACTTAGCCCCATGCACTTTTCTTTCTGTTACAGCTGCATTATGTCATTAAGCACCTGGGACTTTAATGAACATCCCAGAAATTACATCAGAGGTAGGTCAAGAAACGGCTCTAACCGTCTCTTCAAAATTGTTAAATTGGGTTACTTGTCATCACCCTTGTTCTTAGGACAAGTTTATTCCACTTCTGAATTCAAGCCAGTAACTGTTGACCTCTCTGAACTCACCTGAGCTCAGAAGTGAAGCATTTGCACTCAGTGTTCTTTGCGATTTTCTCCTCAACCCAACTGCTGACTCCTCCTGGTCTTGCGTTCATGTGCGGAAGGGAACCAGGACGTTGACATGGGTCCCTGTGATCTCGCTGTAAGAAACTTGCTTTTCTGCCTCGTCTCAGTCATCATCTATATCCTGTTACTCACAGATGGTTCCCTGAGCGCACTTTTCCCTTCTGAGGATTCTGGCTTAGCTTGATGTAGTCACTTCACCCCGTAGGACAAGCACCCTGGTTTGGCCCTGTTTCCTTTGACCTGGATGCCTTGACCCAGTAGACACTTGCCAAGCTCTGTTTTAACAGCCTCCAAAGCCATAAGATGGGCTCTGAAGATCCACAGCTTGTCTAGAACAGCTCCAGTGTGTAATCCTTCAGGAAACGTACAATTTCTTTGGTTTCACGTTTAGAAAAACAGTGATTTGTCATGTTTCCTATTTCTAAATCAATAGGCCTGACTCATGTGGTTTGCATCTGAGCTACCCTGTAAAAAGGAAGTAAGATGTCAAGTTGTTTATTTCTGCATGATTTTCTTATCTCATAATAACACCGAGTCTGCTTAACCAGATCTGTGTTCAATAACGCCAGTCGAATTCTGTGGCCTTCTCCTTCCACAAATGACAAGTCCTGGGAAAGGAAGAGTTAAACGTTTTGACAACGGTGTCAAAACAAAATAAAAGGCAAAAGTGACCCGGAACAGCAGCTCTGTCTCCATGTGAAATAAAGACTCCGTTCTAAACTCAGCTCACATGCCAGCTTCTTTTAAATGCTGTTTCATTATAGATGAAAGGTGAGATAGGAAATGCTGCAAAAGACACCCAGAAAAAAAATCCTCCTTCCTGATCATAAGCTTTCACTTAGCGACAAGAAGGAACCCTGTCTGCTGACGTCAGCAGGGCGAAGTTGGCCTCTGCGCGGGCTCTGCTCTGAGACGGCAGATCCGAGGCCTCCGTGGAAAAGTGAGTGGAGCAGCCAAAGGATCGTGTTTGACCTCACAGACCTTCACCTTGACCTCGGAGTCGGGAAGTCGTGCTTTCTAGAGTTTGGGAAATGGTGGCGTGCGTTTTTAAGGCTTCTCTATCAGAATAAAATTGTGCAAATCATTGACGTTTATTAAGTGTGCAAAAAAAGACTGGTTGCGACATGACTCCAGGCCACCCCACCTTTTTTGTGCACAGAAGGCATAAATCAGTCCATGAATTGAATTCAGAGTGAAGTTAGTTTGGGGGAAAACTTCTCATAAACATATTTATTGTTTATAACTCATATAAAGTGATTGCCCTGCCTTAAAACGTCTTGGACGCGTGTCTATAACATACACTTGGCAACTCATTATCACTCCCTTAGGACATCTTTGTAGTTGATTACCTTAGACCTTTATTTAAATTTGCTATTCTTGGCCATTTTATTTTAAGGTTCAAGTTTTGATAGTTTGATTCGAAGTAAATTGTAATATCATTTATACATTTTGTATACATTTTTGCCACCAACAGGCTATAAGCTTTTTGAGGGAGGAAGTTGTGTTTTGTTGACCCTACCAGCATGACTAGAAAAAGGCTGGTGGGTAGTAGACACGTAACATTCAATATGTGTTTGTTGAATGACTTTCAAATCCTCTCACTGTGCCTAAATCTGAGCATAGTCCAGGATGGCAAAGTCCATGTGATCAGTAAGTCGTCGTTGTCTCCACATGGTGACTTGTCTTCAAAACACAGTTTTTTTTTTTTAATTTATTATAAGAATATTTATTTATCATTTACACAAGTATATTTATTATATAATATTTTGTTACAACAAAATTCAGCATTGTTATGTACTGAGTGTGCTCTAAAACAAACGTACAGAAGAAAGTTTATTCCCCAATTTTACAGGTGAGGAAACTGATACAGAACATAGCAGGTAAGCTGCCCCACTGTAGGTGCAGAGCCCGGATTCAAACACAAGTCAGTCTCATCCCAGAGCTTGGGACGGACGACGTCAGTTAGGAGACCATAGGACACAGGTTTTAAATAATGCTACTTTGATGAGGACTGCCATGTCTTTATATGAGGTAAGCTTTTGTTAAAACATTTCATGCTGAGCTATAGCACTTTGGGCTGTCAAAATGGTTTAAAATTCAAAACTAACCACCTTCCTGCATTATAGCTATGATGCGGGTGTTCCAATTGTCATTTGTTGGAGAATGAAACTGAAACAAAAACAGAGCAAATACTTTCTTCAGGGACAACAGAGCTAAGTAATTTTCAAATTACCCTTACCCTATTCTCACAATAGCCGCGCCCTTTCTCAAAATACATTAAAATTGTTAAAACCCAACATGGTCATTCGTTTGCAGTAAAACCGGGGATCGCAGATGGAGCTCCAACAATAACAAAAACACCAAACGACAGAAATAGCAGTAACTGCCGTGTGCGGATGCTTGCAAGGAATAGTCTACCTCCTGCACACTTGGTTTTATTTAATCTTTGTGCTATGTGAGACAGACTTTTTAAATATCTTAAATGAAGATATGAGTTAGAAAAGTTAAGGTCACAGAACTAGTTTTCAAGAGAGACAGGATTCAAGCACGCATCGGTCTGCATTGAATACGGGCGCGCTGACCCTCCGCGCCGGGGACCTCACTCTGCGGCGCAGACCTGACGCCGCTCAAGTGTAGACGGGGAGCAGCACGAACCGACAGGCTGCCGCGCGTCCTCGTGTTTCCGAAGCAGTGCGAGCGCCTACAGTCCGGTGAGAAAGAATAGCGGTTGATCGGTCTACCGATGAGTATAAAGGAAGCAAGAGAAGTGTGGCCCCAGGCCCCGGGCAGGGACAGACCCCAGGGAGAGGGCGGGCCCCTGAGCGCTGGAATAATCAGAGACAGCATCCCGGGCAGAGGGGCCGTTGGATTCACTCAGGCTCCTAAGTTACTGAGCCCTTTCTACAACCCGGCTGTGTTCCAACCGGGAAGACCACAGGCAGCAGGTCGGAGTGGCACTCGAAGGCAGGGGGGGTTTGCCTACAGCCCCCGGAGGGGGAAGAGAACGCCACCCCGGACGTGGCGCAGAGGAGCGCGCGTCTTGCGCTCAGGCCGCGAGGAGCCGGGCTGAGCCGCTGCGCTCAGGCTGGGACGCAGTGGGAAATCAGACTGGGGAAATAAGACACGGTTGGATCACCGTCCTGAAAATCAGGCAGAGGGGTTTGAGAGGATTGGCAGCTGACGGCTCTTAAGACGAGATTTTTAGGAAGAGTTTCCTGGTGACATTAAAAGGCAGCGACACCAGAAACAGAGCCCAGTTAGTTCTGAAGTGCAACCTAATGTGAGGTGATGGGCTGGGGACGGTGGGAACTGAAAGGAAGGGAGAGATGCCGGAGATGTTAGATAGGAAAACATAAGATGTCAGGTTGTGTTTACTATCAAAGGCAAAACCTACCCAGGTACCTGAAATAATGAAGCCGCCCGAATGTCTAATGTATGCTAGAAATGAGGGCAGCATCAGCAGTATTTCTAAGCCAAGAGGCTGACCTGGAAGCAGGCACAATAACAAGCCCATGTCGCGGGGAGGGCTGGCCTTGGCCCCGCAGTAAGGCTCTAACCAGCTGAGGCAGGGTAACAGAAGTACAGACAATTGTTTATGGTGACCTCATTTTTCAGGCTGAAAAAAAAAGGATTTTGTCTTCTGATTTTTAATACATTGACGCAAAGACCTAGAAAAAGGTGAAAAACGAAAGCATATTCAATTCAATGTTTGTTAATGGTCCTTACAATTACATTTTAATTTGGTTTGCTGTAAAAATTACATGCCTTAAAAGTGTATCTTTGGTGTCTTCATAAAACTTTATTGGCTTCCTACTCTTGGCAAAATATACTACTTCTTCGAAGATATTGGTCCATATCACATATTTATATGGAATCATATGATTTCAAAGAGGCAATTCAAACTACTGATGACTGCTTTAACAACAGCCACAATTATTTACAGCTATTGAAACAAATTTTTAATTACATATATTTCAGAAGTCAAGAGAGATAATTTAAAAAGGAGGGTGTGTATTGATTTCTTGCACATGTAAGATTGATTGCTATATAGAATTTAAAACAAAATGTTGACTTTAAAAAATGCACTGTATGCACAAAAATCAACAAAAAAATGGATTAACGTCTTAAACATAGACCTGAAACCGTAAAAACTCTCGGAAGACAACATAAGGGAAAAGCTTTCTGACATTGGTCTTGGCAATGATTTCTTAAATATAACATCAAAAGCACAGGCCACAAAAGCAAATATAGACAAGTGGGATCATATCAAACCAAAACGCTTCTGCATAGCAAACAATCCACAGAGTGACTAGGAGAAAATATTTGCAAATAATATCTCTGAAAAGAGGCTAATACCAAAATATATAAGGAACTCCTAAAACTCATTAGCAAAAAAACAAAACAAATGCATAATTTAAAATGATCAGAGGACTTGAATAGATATTTCTCCAAAGAAGACGTGCAAATGGCCAACAGATAAATAAAAAGATATATGAAAAGATGCTCACAATCATTAATCATCAGAAAAAAGCAATCATGACCACAATGAGATATCATTTCACACCTGTTAGGATGGTCATTCTAAAAAGAACAAAATACAACAAAAAGCAAACAAACAAGCCAAAAGCAAGTGTTGGTGAGGTTGTATAAAAATTGGAACCCTTGAATGCTGTTGGTGGGAGTGTAAAATGGTGTAGCCAGTATGGAAAACAGTATGGAGGTTCCTCAAAAAATTTTAAAAAATAGAGCTACTATGTGATCCAGCAATTCCACTTTAGGGTTGTTATCCAAAAGAATTGAAATCAGGATCTCAGACACATATTTGCATACTTACATGTTCATTGCAGCATTATTCACAATAGCCAAGACATGGGAAAAAACTAAATTCCATCAACAGCTGAATGGACAAAAGAAAATGTGGTGGACATGTACAACAGAGTATCAGCCTTATAAACGAAGGAAATCCTGCAACATGTGACAACGCGGATGAAACTTGAGGGCATTATGCTAAGTGAAATAAGCCAATCACCGAAAAACAAATAATGCATGGTTCCACTTATTTGGGTTATCTAAAATAGTCAAACTCACAGAAGCAGAAAGTGGAATGATGGTTGCCAGAGCCTGGGGGCGAGGGAAATAAGGAGTTGGTGTTCAGGGGGTATAAAGTTTCATTTCAGCAAGACAAAGAAGTTCTAGAGATTTGCTGTCCAACATTGTCCCTAGAGTTAACAGAACTATCGTACACTTCAGTATTGTAGGAGGGTAGACCTCATGTTATGTGTTCTTAGCACAATAACAACAATAACAAGAAGGCACTGCAGAGTGTCTTATTTTAGATTGGCATTTGATTCTCTTCTATAATTTCAAGCATCAAAATTTCAAGCATCAAAAGGATTTATCAGAAACCAAAAAAAAAAAACAAAAAAAACAAAAAAGCAATTACTGGCCAGGTTTTCATCATTTCATCACCTTCTTACCACTGCTATCGCATATTATTGAATTATGTTATAATGCTATGTTATAATGCTACAGCGGGCAACGCTCTCACTGCACTTAGCTGCTAAATGAATCCTGTCAAGCTTAATACACTTGATGGGCGACATCCGGGCTGGACCATACGCATTGACCAGGTATCGACAGCTTCAGTCGCGCAGTACAGCTACACAGTCACGTGACATGAAGCGTGGGGGGTGATAAGCAAGAGGAATCTGCCCTTTGTATCCAGTTGCTGACGCCCCTCCTGGATCGTTACTCATGCAAATGTTCAGTATTAGATTTATACAAACGATAGTTACCACCACTTACTACCACTTATGTAAAACGCTCTGTTTCACCTACAATAATTATTTTCACATTTTACCCAGGTGGCAACTGAAGACCAGAACGATGGAGAAGTCCAACTGAGGTAGAATAAGTATTATAGCTATCACTTGATCCTAAGTTTCGTTTATTATGAAGATCGATTTATCCAATTACTCCTCATAAAAACAAGAGTGGCAATGACAGTCAGCATTTCAATCAAAACACTTGAATTTAAAAGAAAAATTGTATCTAGGGCCTGGTGAAGTCTTTCCAGACTAGTTGCACTGCTGAAGACCAGACATTTTATTAGAGACTATCACTTACAAGACCATTTTTATTTTCTTTTTGGAAATCTTGTCTTAAATATATGAAAATGTTTGTGTTGTAGCTCCAAATGGGGAAAATGTATTTAGTTAGTAATGCATTATGACCACAAATCAAATGTGCTTTTAAAAAATGTCAGCCTCTTGAAACATATTGAGTAAAGGAAGTTGCAGGAAAAATTACGAGGGAAAAAAAAATAGTGCACCCTAGGGCAGTGGAAATCCTGAATAGAATCATTGAATCAATCTCTGGGTGTATCTCACTGATGGATTTAGATGACTGCTCTGTGTCATTGTCATTTTTTAATTATTTAAGAGACATATTTAAGAATACTAAGAGCATTTAATACAGCATCAATATTCCAGATTTATAGTGAATACTTTATCTAAAATTGAGAATGTCAGTGGATTCTAAAGTCAAAGATTTCCTTTTGCTTAAACATACCCACTCGGATACTATTTACCTTCTATTTTTGTACCTTTATTTCACCCATTGCGTTCCTTTTGTTTATAGTATCCTGTGGTGTAGCTTTTGCAGAATGATTTGCATACACAGTAGATAATAATTTCTAAACACTTCATCTGAAGTTAGAAAGAAAATGTCACCGTCTGCCAGCTTTGAGGTCCCTGTCAGCTCATGCTGGCAAAAAAGTCTGTGCTCAGGGCGTAAACCTCCTGTGCAAGAGTTTTAACAAATATTCCAAACTAGATAATGCAGACAGGCTGGGTTTTTAACACTAGTCCACATCAATCTGAGGCGATGGTTTTAAATGCTGTACGTATTCATTCGATACCTTTATCCTAGAATAAACAGTTTCTTACTACTCTCATATACTTCTGAGATTTCCAGAATACCATAAGGATTTATTTACTTCCTGTAAAACAACAGGGGTCCTTAATCCTGTCAACAGATTAGGGAGCTGTGCTGTCTTTGCAAGGGAGGAGTGGGGCGGGCCCCTGGTCCCCGCGCCGGCGTTGTTTGTGAGATGCTGCCATCTATGGGCGAGCGGCGGGCATGACGTCCGGGGCCCGGGGCCGCGGCCACCGCAGGGCCCGCCGGCCGCCCGGCCGGCCGCGCTCCCCAGCGCGGTTGGTTCCGTAAATGAAGCAGCTCTTGGTCAATAAACAGGAATAAAAATTATAGCACTGGCTAGAAAATAAACTTTAGAAACTCAGGCTGGCAGTGCTCGCTACCACAGCTAATCCTTGGAGAAAAAATACGAGTTCTACTCCAGTTTCTGGGCTTGTAGCTCGGATCCAGATCTGTTTCTGTTTTTTTTTTTTTTTTCCCCAAACACGTGCACGTCTGTGCTTTTATCTAAGGTACTGCAGCATCGTTAGAGCAGTACCGCCTCCCGCACGCTTGCAGACAGGCGTGGTAATTAGTTAGACATTTTAAAAAAAAACCGCTCATTCTGAATAGTAACATAAACCAAATTTGCAACTCACTCCTGACCATCCTGGATGTAACTGAGGCCTAGGAAACAATGCAACGTATTTCTGTTCAAAACGTTTCCAAGAAATACTGATTTGACACTTTCTCTCCCTGCTCGTTCATTGAAAGCGCATACAATGACACCTTAAAGACCATTTTACTGTTTGAAAGCCCCTTGTGTGTTCGCTGAAAACACTTGGCCAAGGACTCTCAACACTAAGGTCACTTCATGCCCACTTCAGCCCTGGGAAAGAGAGTCTCACCATCGCCTCTGTTTCCCAGAAGGATAAATAGAAAGTTAGACGGGTTGAGTCGCTTGGCTTAGGTTTTAGAGGTAAGTAGACAACAGACCCAAGATGTGACAGTCTCTTTGGTCTGTACAGACAGCCACGCTCCTGTGCCTGCCCGTGGTCAAGGAGGAGTGACTTAAATCTTGTTCTCCTTTGATTTTTTGTTTTCATTTTGTATCAGTGTGGCCTTGGGCAAATCATTTAACTTTCTTTTGTCTCGGTTTTCTCATTTTTACAGCAGTAAGTTTCGAGTACGTACTGCTATGCTCCTTTCCAAGTCTAAATCATAATTCATCTTCCTTACTGAAGACAGCAAAATTAAAGAGTCCCAGATTGTCATTTGGATAGAACTCTGAAAGTTCTTTAGTTCAGCTCTCTCATTTCAAACGTGAAGTTGCTAAGCTTGTGGGGGAAAAAAAATCAAATAGCCGAGAGGCACTGTGCTTGGAAGAATTACGTCCTCTGTATCAGCACCTTTAAGGGGCTCTATTTCAGTTTGCCCCAGGCCCTCTGGCTCTTACCTGGCCAGCTGAGCAAAGACATAAAGAACAAAGAGGAAGCCCTGAGTGCCTTTAATAGGCAAAATAGTGGTATGATGAGGTTACTCATCCGACAGAGATGAGGAAGGAACCAGGAATCTCTAGACTTTCAAGGCATTCTTAGGAATAAGGCTTGAAGTCCAGACGCTGGACCTCAGATAGAATCACAGGTTTGCCAGTGGCATAAACAAGCAGGCATGCCTCCGACCTATTGCAGCGATGGTGAGAATATTACTTTGTGACCACGATTTATACATCTTTGGGTGCCCACAGCATGGCTTAGTATAATGGCTTTGTTGTTAGTAGAACCTGGAAAAGATTTGTCAGAGGAATGATTTAGAGTCTATTCCATGTCTGTCTAGGAGTGGAAATCTGCAAAGAACATTGCTCCAAACCTAATAAGGAGAAAAACCTAGATTGTGTACAATATCATAACTTTTCTTGAATTTGTTAAAGAGCTGATTCCTCAAGGCAGCCAAGTAAACCAAACTCAAAGATGCGTAAACACATCCAAGGAGAAACAGGACACACACACCGTCTCACCTCAGTTGGAACAGGAGAGAGAGAGGTGACCACTGTAGAAGTGAGCACAGAAGAAATAAGCAAAGCATTTAATGACTCCTTAAAGGCCAAGTGTGGGCCAAGGGCCCTTATAATAGCGAAGGGCCCTAGGCACAAGGCGAGTGTCACTTACTGGCAAGATTTTTTTCCCAAGGGCCTCTACCAGATGCTCAGGAGAATGATGGGCACTGGGCAAGGGGGCGGGGGCACAAGTGAAGCAAGTGACTGACTTGCTGGTGGGGATACAGGCGTAAGCGCTGCCCACTGCTCTCCTACGAAGCTCATGCCTCAAGCCACTGAGGGAGGAAGAGCGGAAAATGCAATGAGACGCCGAGGGAGCGAGAGGGAACTCAGACACAGGCAAGATCCCATTGCTTTTAGGAAAGCTTGGACCCTATACCCCCAGGGAGGAGAGACACAGAACAGTCTTAGACCCAGAGACCTCCCCTAATGGCACGCTGAGGCCTGATACCACTAGAAAAAGGGACAGGAATCTCCACCCAGGGTTTTCAGAAACTGTGAAGGGTCTGAGATTTTACTCTACTTACAAGCTAACAAGTTAGCTTGATGCGGTTTTGGAAATGCTGGCAGAGTGACACGAGGCTACGAGGCCATAGACAAAGGACAGTTTAATGCGGCAACAGTGGTGGTCAGACTATCCTCATTTTCATTCAGCAGGTCTTGGAGCCCCGGTTCTCGTAGGGTGACAAGATGAAGATTAGGTGTTGCCTGTACACGAGGTGGGCTGCCCTATGGAAAAGGAACTCCAATTTAGGAAGCTTCGTACTTTTGTAATGGACTGCAAGCAAACCTATCTGACTTTTGCTCCAGACGGAGAATTCATTATAACGGACAGCAAACAAATCTGCCCTCTGCTCCAGAGAAAGACATTCTCTCTTTCTTAGAGAGTTGTTTGCTATATATAAAATTGTTCAAAAGATGGTCCATTAAAAAAAAAAAAGGCCATCAGCATCTCTGCTGGGAAAATGTTTAGAAGCACAAGAGTCTTACAGAGAATTGTCTCTCAAAAAACACCAGCCACAGATACAAGACAGACTTTGCTGTCATAGGGAGAAGAGACAGCAACACTAAAAAATGTCCCACCTGGACGCCCAGACACTCAGGTCCTGCCTAAGGTTGAGGCTGGCCCAGGACAACAAAGGACCCCTTCAATTCCACCACGAGCCAAGCACTGAGTAGCCAGCTCAGCACTCCACCTGGGAGAGTGGCAAGGACATGAAGCGAGACTTCTCTCCATGGTGTGTAGGGATAGCTGAAAGCTAACAGGGGAAAACAGACCCTGAGAAACATCTTGGTGACCACAGCCCTCTTCTGAGTAGCTGGAGGAATCTGAAGCCCACAGTGCACTGAATGTAACCATAGCAACGAAAAGCTTAACCCAGACAGGCTCAACCCAACACTAACTGCCTGACAAAAGAAGAGGTGGAAGCGTTCCTAGGTTTAAATACTATTTTCCTCTGTATGTACTGATCTATATGTGATATTTGACATTCAATAAAAAATTACAAGGCATACACAAAAATGTCCGGAAAAAATCAACCTATTTTCAAGAGATAAAGCAATTTATGTAACAAGAAGCAGAGATGACTCATATGTTGGAACTAACTAAAAGAGGCTTTAAAGTAATTATCACTAAAGGATCCAGTGGAAAAGGTGGACAATACTAATGAACAAATGGGAAATTTCAGCAGCCAGAAATGGTGACATTGAAATGCTATACATTTTTAAAAAGCCCCATCAGAGGTACAACAGAAAATCCTCAGCAGGTTTAGGAGCAGAATGGACACAGATGAGGAAAGACTCAGTGAGTTTGAAGTTAGGTCAACAGAAATTCTTCAAATTGAAACGAATTGTTTTTAAAGTGTAAAAAAAAAAAAAAGCAGCCAAGATCTGCATCACCGTATCAAATGACATATACTTGAAACTGAAGTCTCACAAGGAGAAGAGAGATAATGGGCAGAAAAAATATTTGAAGAAATAAATAGTTGAGCATTTTATAAAAATAATAATGAAAACCATTAAATCACACGCCAGAGAAACTCAGAAAACTTCAAACAAAATGAAAACAAAACAAGCATACAGTTTAGTTTGACTACAGAGTAGACACGTCATAGTCAGACTGAAATACAAAGATGCAGGAAAAAAATCCTGAAGGCAGGAATAGAAAAACAAAATATTACATAGAAAAGAATAGAGATAAAAATTACAGCAGACATTCTTTGGAAACAATATAAGCCAGGAAGATAATGGAATAATAACTTTTAAAGACTAAAAGAGAAAAGAAAAACCTGTTAATGGAATTCTATACCCAGTGAACATATCTTTCAAAAACATAGCTGAATAAAGACTTTTGCAAACAAACGGTAGCTGAGAGAATTCATTGTTAGCAGACCTACATGTCAAATAATAAAGAAAATTTCTTTAGACAGAAGGCGTATGACATCAAATGGAAACTTGAACGTCACAAAGAAAATAAGACCGCTGAAAATGTTAAAAAAATAACGTTTCAGCAAGCACGTTAAAAGCTGTATTGTAGATAACAGGAAATGGAAAATGGTGATTTTTCTTTAAAAATTTGTATTAGTTGCAAATTTATATTGAAATGTCTCTGTATGGGAGATGACGGCAATAATGATATTATTACCTCACAGGTAATAATGATAATAATAATAATAATAATGAAAGTAGTAACAACAATTTGAAGTGGAATCTCAGGACAATATTTAGAATGGAAATTAAAAAAGGAAGAAACACACACCCACGATCAAAACCACGTATATGCACTCCGGGCTTACCAGCTCTTTGGGGAAAACTTTTCCAAATAATCAAGTTTTGTTCCAAATTCATGTTCTTCTCCCCAGTTACTCCACTTCTGAGAAATGTTCTAAGCGAGGACAACATGCTTCTGTCAGCCCTGGCTCACAGCTGACGTCTGTCACCACAGTCTCCTCCTTTGTGCGTGGCGAGGTTCGAGGTTCTTGTCTTGTCATTAATCTCTTCATGCCACTCCCACTTCCAAAGGCTTTCGACAGCTCCCACGAGGCCCAGATCTCGTTCAGACGCACGCGGGCACGTTATGGAAGGGTCCCCGCCTTCTCTCCTGGCCAACCCTGCTGCCCCTCACGGAAAGCTCCTGCCACTAACCAGCTTGCCATAAGCTCCCCCCGTCATGTTTACACAAATTTTAGCTGAAGATTTTTTAACAGCCCCAAGCTTTTCCACTCCTGTGCACGTTCTCGTTCTTCATAATAGCATCTATCTTGTAAGTCTGGGTAAAGAATAAACATATTTAGAACAGTAACTGCTATGTAATAAATACCAATTTCTAAATTTTCTATAATTTTCTAATTATTTACTGACATGTATTTTCCTCTAGAACACTGTTCGCTGTACTGTACCTGGCACACGTGTGCTGTCAAAAGAGCTAAAGTGCTAAACTTTTCTTAGAAACAATGGTCAGTACACATATATAAACTGAAAAAAAAAGCCGCAGGACACTGTACATACGTGTTTACATGCAGTATGATGTGTGTGTGCAGTCAAGCTGTAATAATTCCACCTAATAAAACTGAAAAAATATTTTTTGGTTGAAAGATAAAATCTGGACATCCACCCACCACCAAGAGATTTAAGAAATATAGTTTAACACCTGATGGATGATTATATTTTTATTTAAAAAATAGTCTAGACCTGAAACTAATGTAATGTTATATACTAATTATACCTAATAAAAAAGTTAAAAAAAAACAGTAGTCAGTAAGCAGTAATATTTTAAGTGCTTATGATCTAATGTAAAATGAATACGTTTGATTAAAAAATCTCTATGTTATTAGTTCAGTTTTTAAGAATATGCATAAAAAGAAAAAAAACTGAAAAGAATTAAACTTAACTAATAACAGCTTTTAAGTTTTCCAACAAATCTCTACTTATGTTCTACTGAACTTGAATATGAATTTTCTCGTTTCTTTTCTAATAGTCCTGTCACGTGCCAGTTAGTTTACAATTTAAAAAAGCACTAAAAATAATTTCAAAAATCATGAAAAGCAATATATTTTGATTCCTGCATTTTAACCCCAGCATTTCAGATATTTTTTTCTTTATTTGAGGACTAGGAGACCACAGCTGACTGTTTGTTTCTTCATCTACCTCTGATCACTCCTTCTCATATTTTTCACTTGGTAAATCTCATCATCACAACTGCTTGGTGTTGGAGAGTCTCAGAGACCAATCTTCAGACCTTGTCTTAATATCTGCATTCACCTCCCTCCTTATGGCTTTAGATATTTATATGATCATAACTACAAAATTTATATATTCAACTGAGACCTCTCTTCTCACTCCAGGCTTTTATATTCAACTGTATACTCTTCATATGCACTTGAACCCCTAAAAGACACCTTGAACTTAACACGTCTAAAATTGAAATGTTGATCTTTTCCTTTTCCACCGTCAAAGGTCTGCATCTTTTGCAGTCGTCCCCATTCTTCCATTTTCTCAATCAACCTAGGTATAACGCATTTTGGGTTTTCATATTAACAAAACCTAGTGTTCCAAAAACAAAGAAACTGAAAAGTCAGGTCATTTCTAAGAACTAAGCATGTAGTTACGGAGGTGCTGTGTTCTCCAATGTGACTTGTAACAAATGTAACAGAATTCTGACTCCCACTGTAGAGATGTTTCTATGAAAGATAAACATGCTTTTCAGCAAAAGGCATTTATTATTTTAAATGCTCAGTATTGAGGCTTTTAACAGCCTTCCTTGGAGTTGGGCTGGAGGGTGAGAAGGGGCAATGGAGGGAGCCAAGTGCCCCTGAGAGGGATCAGCCTTTCCTTGAACAACTTACCTTCATTCATTCATTGATCTAACAACTATTACCTGAGCACCTGCACTTCATAAGGCAGATTTCCCGTAAGACTGGGGAGTCGGGAGGAACAGAACATACAGAGTTCTTGCCTCCATAGAGCTGATATTCTAGTGAGGAAGACAGGCAATAATCAAATAAGCGAAATAAATATGAATAATAACAGGCAGGAAAGATGGTATGAAGAGGGTGCTATTTAGATCTCACCAAGGAAGGACACTCTGAGCAGAGAACTGGATATTTGAATTGAAATTTAAAATAATTTTCCCACAAGCTGTCAGATTCACTGGCAGGGCTTGACAGCCAGCGACAGCCCACCTGGCTTGTCACGGGCGACGGGCACGGTCAGGGATGAGCCTCCTAGGCCTTCAGGCGGCCAGCCCCCCACATGGCTGTGCGGGGCAATTTCCTGCTTTGCTGTGGGGCGGTGACGGTTGCGCTTTGGCTCCGATGACGCTGCGGGGCTCAGGCGACGTCTCGCTGGAAGCTTTGGACGGAACATTTATTGTTTCGTTTCGCTTAGGAGCGGTTTTTCGTTTCGTGTGATTCGGAAGAAATGTTAGTCAACCAAGTTCAGAGCACTATGATGACAGTAATTTATAAGCTTAGAACACGAAAAAGACCTTTTTTTTCCAAGTATGGCTGGTAAAATATGTATCTTGGAGCTCTAAGCTCAGAATATTAGGCCCCTAAGCTCGACCTTTTGAATTAAACATGTAAATATTATGGATCCCATAGTCGATTTAAATGACAGAGAAGAGAAAGCTGGCTTACACACCAAATGAAGAAAAATGAGAGAAAAGGTGTGAAAAGTATGATTAAAAGTCTAAAAAACCCCCACATATCTATCTTTCTATCATCTATCCAATCTATCTATCCGCACATATGCCAGCACACATACATATGTATGCACATGACATTTATAACATGTTCATTCATTCATTTATTAAGCATTTACTCTATTCACGCTACACTGTGAGAGACAACTGAGAGGTATCAATGAATAAAACCAACCTGGCTCTCATGAGGCTTAACGTTCGAGCAGGAAGAACTAGTAATCAACCAGTGTAACAAACAGATACATTGTGTAGCATATTAGGTGAGAACTGTGATGGGAAAAGAAAAAGCTGAACAGGAAAGGAAAATCAGGAGTGCCGATATAAATGAGGGGGTACATGTTCAAAAAGATGGAAAGGGTTGTGAAGGATGTCTGATGGGAGTTACGCAGCTAAAGTACTGAACGTGCTGCGATTTGATGTTACATGAATATGCATTTATATATAAAGTAGATTTATATTCTAGGCTGACATATGCGTAACACATGTATTCACCAACATTTCTATTGAAATGTTTTCTTTAATCTCTTACATTTTAGTAAATGAAATATTCCTGACAGTCACTTGAAAACATCCAATATCAACTTCTCATAGATAAATGGAATAAAATATACATAAATAAATATAGGTGCAAATTCTCCCCCAAATATGGTTTTTGTTGCTTAGTTTTAAAGGATAAGTTCATTTTTCTACACACAAATGGGAATGGCCTGGTAATGGTTGATGTGCATCTGCCTTTGGAATTGAGATGTAACAAACCTGCCTTTAGAGACAATAGTCAACCTGGCTGCCTGCCAAGCAGAAGAGATGTCTAACCATTTTCAAAGCCATTTTGTTGGACTCCAGTTTCCTTCATGGCCTTGGTCAATAAGATGAATCTAAAGGATAGAAATGGAGAAACACAGCATCATTGTGTCTATAACATACATGACTGAAAAATGTTTATGTGAAGACTGATTCAAATAAATTAATATTTTGTCTTTGGTTTGACGTCTTTAATCTTGGAGTTTCCTTCTCTTCAGACTCCTTTGTGTTGCGTGACTCTTGTTTGTGTTGATGACGCAACATCACATGCTGACACCAAATACCAATTCTAGGTAAATTCAATTAAGCCCAGAAGCAAAACAGTTGGATTAGTAGTCCTTGCTTAAATGATTTGTCTTCCATTTACTTTGTTTGCTGCAAATGAGCCCTTTACTATAAAAAATTTGAGCTATCAGCGTCTCCATTCCTTATTAATATCAGAAGCCAAAAATGAATTCCTTAAAAGTAAGGGCTGAAGATTCCCTTTTATGTTGCTAATATGAATATTATAATGAAAGCTGTAAATGAATATGCCTGTGTCACGTATGGACTCCTTGTCTGTGAAAGAGAGTTATCAGAAACATATTTAAAGCAGTACCCTGATAAAGAATTTCCCCCTAACGGCCAAGAAGCTACGTTACTTTTGTCAGTTTAGGGTTCTTTGCTCTCTCTCTCCATCCAGAAAAATAAAGCCAGTAAATAAAATACTAAAAATGTAACTCGTTAGTTATTCAAGGCAATGGATTTATTGCTATTAAATCAAAGTCCAAGGTGGAGTCCTCCACGGACCGAGAGGTATTTTGTCTCTTTCATTAACAGCCATGAAGTTATCTCATTACTTTTGTAAACATTTTGATGGAGATTTTTATTATTGTGATGTCCTTTACAGCATGGAGAAGATACATGTGTGGTATGTAAAAAGAAAGTATAATGTAAATTATAGTTTTTAGCTCACTGATTTTTTTTTAATTTCCATAGATTCCATTTGTTTAAAATGTGATTGATGAAAGATCTTAATTTAATTTATAACTCAGATCTTTATTTGCATCTTCTCTCTGGCATGGATAAGAGATAATATTCTTAAAGGAAAAATAAAAGACACTTTTTACTCTCCAAGACTAGCTTTACCCTCTCCCCTCAGTATCCTCACATCTCTGTGTCCACCACTTTAAATTATTATGTCATCAACCTCACCCAGTCATAATCAGGCCAACACACTGAAAAACTCACTTTCTACCAGACCCCAAAATCCATGGAATTTTTGCCCTGCTTCCGTAGAGACACTATTAACACTCTGGCAGTGCAGTGATTTGCCTTGTTGAAGTCAGAATTTTTTTTTTTAACATTGGAATTCTTTCTCTGCTGAATGGAAATGACCACCTTCAAATACACTGGACACGGAATCTTTTTTCTTAAGTGTTAATTTTTTTACAGCAGTTTTAGGTTCACAGCAATATTGAGCGGAAGTTACAGAGATTTCCCAACTTTGCTCTGCCCCCATGCCCCCACACATGCACAGTCTCCCACCTACATCCCCCACCGAGTGGTGCATGAGTTACAGTTGATGGACCTACACTGACACGCCCTCATCACTCAAAGTCCATAGATCACTTTATGTTACAAATTTGCTGTTGTGCATGCTATGGGCTTGGACAAATGCATAATCACGTCTGTCCATCATTATGGTTTCACACAGGAGTGTTTTCACTGGCCTAAAAATCCTCTATGTTCCACTTACTCATTCCTTCTCCCACCTCCAACCCCTGGTGATCATTGATCCTTTTCCTGTCTCCATAGTTTTGCCTTTTACTGAATGTCATGTAGTTGGAATCATACACTATGTACCTCTTCAGATTGGTTTCTTTATGTTAGCAGTACACATTTAAACCTCCTCCATGTCTTTTCATCACTTGACAGCTCATTTCTTTCTAGCACTGAATAATATTCCGTCGTTTGGGTATACCGCAGTTTATGTATCCATTCTCCTACTGAAGGATATCTTGGTTGCTTCCAAGTTTTAGCAATTACAAGTAAAGCTGCTATAAACATCTGTGTGTAGCTTTTTGTGTGGTCGTTTTCAGCTCCTCTGAGCAAATACCAAGGAGCATGGTTGCTGGATTGTGTGCTAAGGGTATGTTGAGTTTTGTAATGAAGCATCAAACTGTCTGCCAAAGTGGCTGTACCAACTTGCATTCCCACCAGCAATGAGTGAGAGTTCCTGATGCTCCACATCCTTGCCAGCATTTGGTGGTGTCAGTGTTCTGGATTTTGACCATTCCTACAGATGTGTAGTAGTCAGGGTACAATCTTTAAAAGCTGTTTAGGTATCTATTATTAGATTATAATAGTACCAGAAAAAATAACCATAAGTTTCATAATTAACCTTAAAATATTAGATTATTAATTTTAGAATAAATCAGAAAAGCATCTGGAAAAGAATGCAACCACATATAGATCCATTTGACAGTAGTGAGTTTGCTGTTGTTTGGTTAAATAGAAAATAAATCTAGTTAAGTTGAATCTTCAGCAAGTAGTATTTTAGAATTAAAAAAAAAATTTTTTTTCACCAAAGGAAGAGGGGAAATTACACTTGCTTTAACATTTTTCAGGAATGAGGCAAAATCAGTCAACCATTCCCTACTACAAGTTAAAGTATATTACCTTCATAGGTCCCTTCCACAACCTATAGTGCGTACTTTTTTGTTGTTGTTGTTGCTTTTCTTCATTTATAGGAATTCTTACATCAGTAGCTAAGGCAGAGGTTTAAATATCAGCATTTCCATGCCAAACAGTAAAGTTTTTAAAATGCTTTGCATAGTTTTCAAATATAGTCTATTCTCAAACCCCTTCCAAGATAAAAGACAATTTTGCAGGGAGAAAGTGATTATTTAATTTGGCAAAGCATAGAAATTTCCAGCTGAGGCACATTAAAACATTTTTACAATTGCCTCAAAGGCAGAAAATCTTCACCATTCCTTTGGCTATAAAAATCTGTCTCTGCTGAACAGAAATGACCAGTTTTTCCTGAAAAAAAAAGTTACAGCAAATACATACATAGTTTTTGTCCACCCAAAGGCTTTATGAAATATCTTGTACACAATTCTACAAGTTGCCCAACGTTGATTTTCTTTGTAATTATTATTTAGCTTTGTTTTAAGTTTTATTAGGAAATTAATAGTTAAAACACTAAATCCTGAATTATACTATTTTAAAAAAGATAAGTTACAAATAGTATGCACCCTTAATATATTTAACTTCCCTTTTTGACAAGGCACTTAGTTTCAGATAACTTTCACATGAAACCAAATATATGAGAATGCTTATGACAAGATAGGAAATTTCACACGGAGCTGAAGCTTATGTAACTAGTGTGCCAAATGGAAATGCAAGAAATAAAAATAAAATATAAAAAACGAAGAATCTCTCTTACAGGTTGCCCATAGGCTGGACAGAGCAAAGGAAAGACTTAGTGAGTGTACAAACAGGTCAGTAGAAAATATCCAAATTGATGTACAAAAAGGGGAAAAAAAAGTGAAATAAAATATAAAGATGAACGTGAAATAAAAACAACCATAAAAGTGAAATGAAAATACAGTTTCCTCAACATGCTGCCAGACAATAGCAAACAGTCTAAGATGCAAATTCTTCAAACGGTTGGCGTTTCAGAACTGGAGGAGGGAAAACGCATGACCGGTGTTTCCGGCTTCAGTTCTAAAGGAGAGAAACTTGTAAGTCATAGTATTCTTGTCCTCACAACAAGAAAAAGCTGTAATCACTGAAAATCGCCAACTTTTCTTAGATCCATCAGAGAACTAAGGGCACAGGGAAAGCGTCCACCGCAAAACCAGGGAAGTGAGGGAGGCAGGAGCGTCGCAGGCAAGGGCAGCTCACCCGGAGGCGCACCGCTGGAGCGGCCACCAGCTGGACACTGTCACAGGGTCAGTTTTACAAATTGTTGGGGATTGGTTCACTTGCGAGTGAGAAATTCCTAGGGGCTTCAGTTTTAGGGGGGGGATCCTAAACTCTTTTGTGGTTATGACCTCTAGGAACCCCACCAAATTCTCAGATTAAAAAGCCAAGAAAAACATTCTCATGGCTTTGGCCAGAGGAGGAAAAGCAAACTGTGAAATACGCCCAGAGTGTGCTGCGTAACAAGGGTCTGCTTGCCAGGGAAACATCCTTCCGTGAGCTGCACTCCACATGGAGGAAAGGCACTTCCATGACTGAGGTGTCCTCCCTCCTTCCTGTCTCACCTAAGGGAAGAGCAGCGTCACACCACGCCAGGGACACGGTCACGCCTGGGACACAGACCCACTGAAAGGCTGAGACTGAGCCGTCAGGTTACAGAATGCCTGAGGCACTTCTACCGAGATCTCTTTATTGGGGGGAGGAAGGGAGCCCCTTGCGGACACGTTCCCCCACTCTGACCCAGTACTGTTCTGCTTCTATCACTTGCCCCAACCCCAGGATCCATAAAACTGCCAGACTTTTGTTCAAGGTTCCCTGTTTTGTGGGGGCAGGTGCATAGCTCATGTGTTAAGTTAAGAATATGCAGGTGATGCCTGTAGGCTAAGGAGACACGCGCCCCGCGCGATGGGTAGGGAGGTGGCTCCCTCAGGACCGGGACTTCCTCTCTGGGGAAGGGTGAACCTCAGGGCAGTTTTGCGTGGTGGTGCAGTTTAAATACACTCACCCAGAGGAAGCAGAGTCACAAGGCTTATTACTTAGCGATCCCAGAGGCGGATGGGTGCGCAACGAGGCAGGGGAAGGGCAGTCCTCCGTGCCAGGTCATGGGCACGCAGGGGACAGAGCAGGGTGGCAAGCCAGGGTGGCAACAAAGAAAAAGAGAAAAAAAGACCCAAATTACCAATATGAGAAATGAAATAAAGGCCAACGCTATTGATCCCAGAGACACAAAGAATAACGAAGGAATAATATGAATAACTGATCTCAATATTTGATAACTTAGATGAAAAGGACCAATACCTTGAAAGACAAAACTATCAAGTCACAAACAACATAAAATAAATTATCTGAATAGGAGTACACTCATTAAAGAAACTGAATCAATAATTAGTAACTCTCCAAAAAAACCACCAGGCCCTGATGGTTTCAATGGAAAATTCTACCAAACATTTATGGAAGAAATGACATAAATTCTCTACAATCTCTTTGAGAAAATACAAGCAGAGGGAACACTTCCTAACTCAATCTATGAGGCCAATAATATCTTAACAGCAAAACAACAACAACAACAACAACAACAGATAAAGACATCACAAGAAGGAAAACTACAAATCAGTTTTCCCCATGAACATAGATGCAAAAAAACTCAACCAAATATTAGCAGATGAAGTCTAGCAACATATAAAAATGCTAGTACACCTTGACCAAGTAGAGTTTATCCCAGGAGTGCAGAGTTGGATTAACACCAATATTAATGTAATACACCATAGCAACAGAGTAAAACATAAATCCACATGGTGACCAAAACCGATTCAGAAAGATAATTTGACAGAATCCAAAAGGTTTCATGATAAAAACATTCAATAAAGTAGAAGTAGACAGAACCATCTTTAACCAGATAAAGGACGTCTATACAGACTCACAGCTGACACCATACTGAATAGTGAAGGACTGACGGCTTTCCGCTTACGATCAGGAACAGCAATAAATGTGCTACATCACATTCATAGGATGAAAGATAAAAAAGTCACATGACCATCTCCACAGATGCAGAAAAAGCATCTGACAAAATTCAACATCCATTCATGATAAAAACGCAACAAACTAGGTAGAGAGAGAACATATTTCAACATAATAAAGTCCACATATGACAAACCACAGCTAACATCAAACTCAATGATGACAGTTTCAAAGTTTTTCCTCTAAGATCAGACACAAGAAAAGAGTGCCTACTTTCATCACTTATTCAACATAGCACTGGAAGCCTTAAATGGATCAATCAGGTAAGTTAAGTATGAATTTTCCATATGACTCAGAAATTCTTCTGGATATTTATCCAAGAGGAAAGAAAGCACGTATCTACACAAAAACATGTATGTGAATAGTCAAAGCATCAGTATTCATAACAGCTTGAATTTGTAAGCAACCCAAATGATTATCAACTGGTAAATAAATCAGCAGACTGGGGTATATCCATAACATGGAATACTACTCAGAAATAAAAAGTAGTACTATATTAGCATCTATATTAACATATAGTAGTACTATGTTAAAAAATAGCTGAATTTCAAACATGATGCTAAGTGAAAGGAGTTAAACAAGAAAGACTATGTACTATATAATTACATTGATATGAAATTCTAGAAACTATATAGTGAGACAGAAGAGAAGTCCTCACTTGGGATTGAGAGTGGGCAAAGTGTATCCAGGGCAAAGGCGCAGAGGGAAACTTTGCAGGGTGAGGGATCTATTCTATTCCTGACCGTGGAGGTATTCAAACCATTATACAAATTACCAAAATTCATCAAAACGTACACTTCATATTGTTGAATTTTAATATATGTAAATAACACAATAATAAGCCAAAAAATAAATAAATGAAATATAAAACATAGAAACTTTCACATAAATATTAATTGCATTTGCCTTCTATGCGATGCAGTAGCAGATGGCCTGATTGCTGAGAGACATCCCTCTGTCACCGTGTTGTAATGCTCAGAGCACCACATATTCTCTTAATGTTTAGAGCTAATGTCAAAAAAGAAAGCAAACTCTATCAATTCTTTCTACTTCTCATACTTATTTAACTCAGAGTCTTGAATTAAGAAGTCCAAGGTCAAGACGTTCAGTTTTAAATAGCAGTAGCCAATATAATTGATGCATTAGCAAGAGAATGTGGCAGTCCTTGTAAGGAATACAAATGTTAAACAATGGACCTGTTATCCAAATGCTCTAACAATCTACTACTGGCAAACAGATGTGTGTGCAGCTTCCTATAATCGTAGTATATAATGTATGTGCTAAGACAATCAAGACATGAGCTAGTTTACAGCTGCAGGGAAGACTGATGAAGTTTGGATTTTAACTGGGGCTGGAAGCGTTGATGGGATTTACCCTAGACAAGGAAGATCGTTCCAGATCGAGGAAACATTGGGAGAAAATCGCAAGTGTTGAGTTAGCATTATTTGCATGATGTCTGTGATGTGATGGTGTTTTGCTTGGTGTAGGTGAAGCAGAGAAGGAGAAAATGAGTACACGTAAGATAGCTTAAAGCCTGAAAATAAGCAGAATTGATCATTATGGTGAGAACTTTAGAACCTTGGACGCAGGCAATGAAACCATGAAGTTTGGGAGGAGTGTCGGCATGCTCAACATGATCAAATCCACATCCTCAGAAAAGAAGGATGAATTGCAGCAAAAAAAAAAAAAAACCCCAAAACAAAACAAAAAAGAATTTGGAGCGGGGAGGGTGTAGCTCAGTGGTAGAGCACGTGCTTAGCATGCAAAAGGTCCTGGGTTCAATTCCCAGTACCTCCATTAAGAATACATAAATAAATCTAATTACACCCCCCCCCGACACACAAAAAGTGCAAAAATTTTTTAAGAAAAGAAAAATAAATTAAAAAATAATAATTTAAAAATTACAAAAAAGAAGTTAGAGAAAAGAGCTAGAAGACTTGAACAAGAAGAGTTACCACGGAAATAGGCAGCGAGGCAACGAAAGAAACATTTCAGACGTAAAACTAACAGGTCTTGAATGTTGATTAAATGTAAGGGTGCCAGCTAGGAGGAAGTTAATGGATAACACAATTAGTCCTGCTCTAGGTAGGAATGAATGGTAATACAATCGTCCAAAATAGCAGACAAAAAGAGAAGAATTAGCACTGAGTTCAGTTAGAGCTATGCTGAATTTGACGTGTGTTTGGAAGCACAGTAAGATTTTAAAATACTCTCCTCAAAGTAGAGCCAGGCTGGAAATACGTATTCACAAACCATGTACGTACCAGTGGCAACTGAATCTGTCAGTGGATCACATGAATGTCATTTGACAAATGAGGAGGGAAAAAGACAAATGATGGATTGTGGGGAGAGATCTGGTCAAAGCAAGAATCAAAGAGAGAGCCTTAGGAGGTCAGAGCTAAGGGGGGTCCCCACTGTAAATAATGCGATGGAAGCAAGAGAAATGTTTCATGAAAGAAGTCCTGGTTGATAGTCTGCACGCTACAGAAAGTAGAAAATGTCTGGAAAAAGACGATTAATTTATCAATTAGGACATCGTTGGTCTGATTAAAGAGATAAAGTATACACATACGAAAAATTAAATAGCAAGGTAAGAAATGAATTTTTTAATTACATCTCATATGATCCTATAGAGTTGCAGCTCCTAGCTTTAGACCCAGCTCTGACCTCAGCAAGTTCCTATTAAAATAGCAGTGTAGTGTCTACTTTACAGAGTGATCATTTTAGTCATTATCTTATTCTAGTAACAACACTGAGATTAATAATATCATGAACTTAACAAAATTGAGATGCAGTACTTTTCGTTACTTTGCCAATTGATTAGACATTCACTGTGATTAAAGATCTGTGATTAAAGGTTTTCCTTCAGCAAAAAATTACAGACATTTGTAATAACTTCCAAATCCAAAAGTTTTCTCTGTGTATGGACACTTTCAAAGTTAGAGTTTTCCCAATAGGAGATGAATATTAACGACGTTCTCAAATTTTCTTAAAGGCTTGAGTCTGATCTGTTTACAAGGACGTACACATTATGTGCTTGTAAAAAAGAAAGGAAAAAGGATGAAGAAAACACTCCATAGAGATAATTTATAGAGAAACAATCTTATTTTGTTCTCTGATACACCTCTTTGCAGGGTGATGATATTTATTCTGCTGAATCTGTAGATAAACCCATCATGCTACATCCGCCTTTCTCCCTGTAATTATATTGGACATTGATCAGATTTACAAAGTCTTGTGTATTTATTGCTGTGTTAAAGTTTCAAAAACACCAGTGCACGCTATGCCACTTTATTTATGTGCACACGACTAGTCTTTAAAGATAAGATGTTTTTAGTGATTATACTGTCATTTTTTCATATTCTCTGAAATAATCATAAACTACCTTTATACATAAATATAATAAATACTATTAAAATTGAATAGTTAAATATTTATAATAAACATGTAAGTTTTTAATTAAAACAGATTTATAATGAATATATGTATGTTCATGTATAACTGAAAAATTACGCTCTACACTGGAATTTAACACAACACTGTAAAATGACTATAACTCAATAAAAAAGTTTAAAAAATAAAAAAATAAAAAACAGATTTAAAACCTTTTTAATGAGAATTATTATATTTAATTGATGCTCTATTCAGCAGTTCATTGATAGAAGAAACTATTGAAGGAATAAATATATTACTTAACATCCCAAATAGTAAGGTTCAAAATGGCCAGTTGAGAATGAGACTTGCCTCCTCTTGATGTCACAAAGAAGGGAGGAAGGAAGAAGGGAGGAAGGAAGGAAGGAGAGAGAGAGAGGAGGGAGGAAGAGACAGAGGGAGGAAAAGGAAAGGCAGTGGGAAGGAAGAAAAAAGGCTTTGAAAATAATAGTTTAGGGAATAAAAACTGTATAAAAAAATAATAGAAAAAAATCAATCAGAATAGTGGCCGTGAACACAAGAGAAATTGCAGCAAATTTCTAGGTGATGAAGACAGTATGAGTGAAACAGAATGGCAACATAGAAAGGGCTGTGTCAAAAGCTGAGCTAACGTGCCAAGAATCCTGGGACTCTCCAGTCCTGAAACCAATAGAAATAACAAATGAACAAGCATGAGAAATAAGGATGGAAATAAGGATGGAAACAGAAGGTAATTAAAGGTCTACTTAAGGAAAACAGACCCTCCCTGTCCTACTAGAACTCCCACCTGCTCACCTGCCTGGTGTACAGATTGCAAGAAGGACATTTACTCCCAGAACAAAAATTAGAAGATTCTTCCCTGGAGCTGTTGAACAAACGAAACAGAACTGTAGCAGCTGATGTGGGTGGCGGACACGTTCACCCCGACTCCCCATCTACACACTGAATAAAAGCCAGCCACCGGCCACATGCTGCCCTTGTTCCCAGAGATCCAAGCCAGCTCTTTCTCTGCCTCAGTGTAAAACATGAATGGAAAGTCTAGGAAGTTGTCCTGTAGCAAGAAATCGAGCGACCAAAATAAATAGAAAAACTAACCCAAAATTAGACAAGATAGTTTAGAACAATAAAGAAAAGTTTTAAATGCCCTAATTGGTATGATCAGGGAGAGTCCAGAAGACATTTCATTCATAAAGACAGGATGCTATAAAGGAAGAAACACTCAAAGGACAAGAATTCTTTTTGAAAATAAAATCATAAGGACCAAAATTAAAAAAAAAAAACTGAATTAAAGGATTGCAAAATAAAATTGTGAAAATCCTCATAATGTAGTGCAAAAGACTAAGAAAAGACCTTGTGAGAGACAAGCAGAGCTATGGGAAAGGCCAGGATCAAAATAATAAGACTAGAAATAAAGAGTGACAAAACAGAGAACCTAATAATCAGAGAAATGATAGTAAAAAGAAAAAAAATAAAGAATTCAGACTGAATAGTAAGCAGAATCCATTCAAATCCACTGGAATTTGTTCACATCTGCACGTGCTGGACTTAGATACTGCTGGGTGAACCCTGCCCGCCGAACCCCCTCGCAGACAATAACTATAAAACCTGAACAAAAGGAAGCTACTTCAAGGTAACAGAGAGTGAAGAAAGCAGGTATATTCCAGCAGAAAATCCATGCTTTCTAGGAGGAGCAAGGCAGAAAGTTGCACAAATAATTACCGTCTTTGAGGATCTAGGTTTAGTCCTTTAGGCAAACAGCGGTGGCAGGAAATGTGCATGAGAAAATGAGAAATCCCCAGATCTTTCTGGCTGGGGAACCAAACCATGACACCTGGACACTGTGCACACTGAAGAGTGTGGGAGAAACACCAGCATCCCCAAACTCTGACTCCCGTCACTGACTCATATCTGAACTATGTGTGGGACAGAATCACAGCAGCTTAAACAAAGAAAAAAAAAATCAAACTGTGATCATTGTTGCTATTCTGAAGGTTTCTCTCCGGAATGCTTAACGTAAGCAGGCAGATTTTGGTGGAGTGGAAACTCGCTTGGAAATGGGCTGATGAAGAACCTAGTTTCTCTATTTGCCCTTTTTCCCTGAGGCTAAGAACACAGAACACACAGGAGCGGCAGGAACACACGTATCTATTCTTGCTCGTCTGGTGAACAAGAAAAGAGAAGCCTGGAAACGTGAATGCTGAAAAGCATGAGGAATCCTGACAGGGAAAGAGTCAGAGGAAGGGTCCCTAAAGCAGTTTAATCTCGGACGTAAAAACTCCTTGCTAAGACAGAAAGAAAAAAAAAAGCTTATCACAGGAAAATAACAGAATCTAGTATTCTCTTTACTTAGTATTAATGTGTATGATGCAAGCCACAGTTACCCAACACGTGAAGAACGAAGAAAACAGAACATATTCCAAAGAGATAAGAAAATCATTTGAGGCCAACCCAACATAAACCAGATGTTGTAACAAAAACTTAAGAGCAGCTACTAAAAATCAGTATGTAGGTTTCCCCCCAAATTAAAAACAGAACTACCAGACGACCCAGCAAGTCCACCCCTGGGTATACATCGGAAAGAAACAAAGACACTAATTGAAAAGCTACGTGCACCCCAATGTTCTTAGCATTATTTACAACCGCCAAGTTACGGAAGCAACCTGTGTCCACCAACAAATGAATGGATAAAGAAGACCAGTAGTACCTTGATATATTGGGTCAATTTCTCTAAAAAGAATGAGTGCACCATTACCAGAAAAAGGATAAATGATGTCAGGAAGACAATAGTAGAGACTTTTTATTCTAGCTGCACAGCAAAACAGATTCGTTATAACTGGAGGTGGGATTTGGGTTCATTCTTCTCTGTTTAAAAGAATTATGCAGCAATTGTGTATTTCATTGGTAGTCATACAACAAAGATAAGTATGTATTTTTTTAAACAGTCAGTATGTCAATTGAGGAATCACCCAGGACTGGAGAACATATGTTTATAAGAGGATTAAACTAAACCCATAGAGAGAGAGCCCCTCTTGTTCCTTCAACCCACACAGACACACCTTTTTTTTGTTTTGTTTTTTCTTCCTAAGCCAGTTAGGAATATAGCACAGGAAGGCAAGGAGTCTGAGGAATAGCCCATTGATATTCTAAATGGTAAGTCTTGGAAGTCACCTAGTGTCATCCTTCTCATTGGCTCTCAAAGCCAAAACTTGTTAAATATGTTCTCTCTTGCAGAGAATGTAGAAACCTATTTGACCTGAAATCCTACAGCCAGTAACAATTCTAAAAATTGTTCGATGTTAAGAGGAAATTAAAGGGTGATTTTTGAAAGCTGCATTCTAAGCAGTTTTGGAATTAATAGAGGACTAGGCTGAGACTATTTGTTTGTGAATATATTCATTAAAAAGTTTGTCTCATCTTTAATATAAAGCCTAACTGTATTATTAATCTATTTTACATTTGAATTTCTTTTAAAATAATTAATATTATTGCTACTTTTAAAGTAAAAAAATAGTTTTATCTTAGGTTACTTCTTCAAAAGTGGACACTACATTATTTTAGTCCTATGGACTAAATCTCACCAGTAAGACTCTATGTCTGCATTCACTGAACGGCTGCAAACAGGTTACCAAGGAAGAAAGGGTCTTTGTGTATCAAGGAAGTAGTTGAAAGCATGCATGTGAAACAGGAAACTCGATGTATTGTTGTAGATAGTAGTCATTCCACAGTCTGGAAAATTCTCTCATATAGATAGTTCATTTTATACAAGATTGATAACATAGTAAGTAAGTCATTCATAGGTATGTGTCATTTTGAAATATCCTAAGATGTTGTAGTTAAATAAAGTTCAGAACGAGTATAAATGTAGTACTTTCAGGATTATATACTTGTGTGTCAAGAAATGTGGGTGAACGAATGAAATGTTAAGAAGGATATCCTTCTTAAGAATTATTATCCAGCAACTCCACTTCTGGGTATATATTCAAAGGAAATGAAAGCAGGAGAGTGAAGAGATAAAAGCAGCCCCATGTTTATAGCAGCATTATTCACAACAGCCAAGGTATGAATACAACCTAAGTGTCCAGCAACAGCTGAATGGATAAAGAAGACACGGTGTACATATACAACAGAACATTACACAGCTGTGAAAAAGAAGGAAATCCTGCCATTTTTGACAACATGAGTGGACCTTGATGTCATTATGCTTAGTGAGATAAAGTCAGAGAGAGAAAGACAAATACTGTATGGTTTCATTTATATGTGGAATCTAAAAGAGCCTAACTTGGAAAAACAGAGTAGAATGGTACCTACAAGAGACTGGGAGGTGGGGAAACTGGGGAGTTGCTGATAAAGGGTACAAACTTGCAACCATGAGATAAGTAAGCCCTGGAGAGCTAATGCACAGCCTAGTAATTACAGACAACAGTGCTGTGTTATAAACTTCAGAGTTGCTAAGACACTAGATCTTAACTGTTCCCACCACAAAAAAAAAAAACAGATAATTGCATGACATAATAGAGATTACCAATGCAGTGGTAATCATTGCAGTATATAAGTATATCAGATCAACACTTTCTACACATTAAAATAGTTTATAATTATAATTTTTAAATTATAAATGGTGTGCCAGTAAATTTCATTTAGAGGTTTTGCCTAATATGTATCAAATCTATATTGTACAACTTGAGGTGGTCATGAAGATTTTATAAAGACCATGTACTTACAAGTGAAAGCTACTAACACTGACCTTAAATTTTATCTTATAAATGAATACAGCCTTGAAAATAGAGCAACATCTGCTTGTTTGGACAGCATGTGATCATCTTGGTATTTTCAGTGTTTAGTCCTTGTTTACTGATAACAAAAGTTATACATCAGGAAAGTATCTTTGAAAGTCATTACTAGGGCATTTTAAGAACACGCCACATTAAATGCACTTGGTTTTTCCAAGAGTTGATATTTCTACACTTTCAAATACTGCAGACAACAGTCTTTGATGATTTTAATCACAGAAAATCAGAGATATTTGAAGGACCATTGCTAAATGAGAAAGGCGAGATCCGAATGAGTCATTAGTTCAGGCTCTAAAATAGATCAAAGAGGCATCCAAAAACGAACTGCTGTTTACTGCTCTGAAGGCAGTCATGGTGCTCAGCTGACCACAGTGTAAACTTTTCTCCAGCTGTGTGAAGTGAGCGTTACAGTTACAAACAGTTACTGAGTTCTAGAAAGGAAGGGAATATGGAGTGAAATTTTAGTGCCACTTTCCAAAAATAATTCTTAAGAATGAAGTAGAATTTTATAAACCAATCATTTTAAAAAATAAATTTATTTAAATTTTCTTAGCTGTATCTGTTAAGAGTAAATTTTTGACCCTTTTCCAAATCCCCCCAAATAACAACAAATCAAGGAAGGTTCTATGTTGGCGCTGTTCAGTCTAGTTCCATTAGTGGCCCCAAACCAGTGACACACTAAAAGCACATCCATTCGTTGCCCTTTCTTAATGCTATTCCTTTTGTAGGTTGAGCTTTTGTCTAGCCATCTTGATGAACTCATTCTGACTCTCTACTTACTGATTTTTTTTTGGATTCCCTTTGTAGAAATATCTGTCAAAAATAATAATTTTTCATTTTACTTTCCAGTCATTGTATTTTTATTTCTTTTATTCTTTTTTTGTTTCACTGACTAGGATCTCCAGGGGAATGACATATGATAGGAGGGGTTCATATTCTGCTTGTCATTAACATAGATATAGAATATTAATATAGACGTTTCTACATTCCTATTAATGGGAAATACTTTTATTTTGCCTTTAATATGATAGTTGTATTGAATAAAAATTTTACACCTTGTCCTCAGTTCACTGTGGTTTCTGAGTACAGTATAACTTATTTGGTAGTATTTTATTAGGACATTTACTTCGGCAATCTTTCTGGAACACTGGCTTTTTTTTTTTTTTTACAATAAGTTTCAGGTTTACATAACTATGAACTCTGAATTAGGCAGCATTCAGTTTTGTATAATTCTCTAAAATATTTAATAAAGCATAGTTTATTGTTTTGAAGAAATTATGGATAAAATTATTTGTGATAATTTATTCATTGTTTTATCTGTTAAGATACTGAACTTTTAATGTCAATTTTACTGTCATATTTTCTGAAGTATCTATGCCACTAAGATTTCAAATTTACTAACATAATAATGGATATAATATTCTTTAGAAAAATTTTCTATATTCTCTGTCTGGTATACTTTCTTTCCTTTTACTTATAATTTTGAATTGAAGCATAATGTACATATGAACAAAAGCATACATATTAAATAAATAGACCAATGAGCTATCTAAGCTGTACCTAAGCATGAAGTCACCATCAGGTCACAGAATCGAATACTGTCTGCACTTCATCAGGTCCCTTCGTGCCCATGGTGGTCATTACTCTCCCTCCTTGCCACTGATGGTCACTAGATTGACTTCAATCATTTTAGGTTAGTTTGTCTGTTTTAGTTCATACCCTGTGACCCAGAAATTCCATTTATAATTATACACCAATAGAGAGATTCATCCATATAAAAAAAAGATGTAAAGCAATATGGGCTATTTTTTAACGTTTAACTTTTTTTTTTAATTGAGTAATAGTCAGTTTACAATGTTGCATCAATTTCTGGTGTACAGCACAATTTTTCAGTCATACATGAATATACAAATATTCATTTTCATATTCTTTTTCACCATGAGCTACTATAAGATCTTGAATATATTTCCCTGTGCTATACAGTATAAACTTGTTTATCTATTCTATATATATTTTTGTTACTTCTTTTGAACTTGTTTATTCCCTTCTTTTTAATGGCATTTATAAGATAGTCCATTACTACAATTTCTTTCAAAGTATTTTCTCTTACATGTATTACTTCTACATATGTATGTTTTCTATCTCATCAATCAGTATTTTTTTATTATTATAGCTCATAGCTGGTTTTGTGATTCTTTTTCTAATTTTCTCATTACACTACATTTCATTACACAAAATAAAGCTCTAAATTTTCCTCTAAATGTACCTTTGCTCTTATTAACATTCATAGATAGCATTTTTAAATTTAGTTGCAAATAATGATTATAATTTTGATGAATTTCTGTCAGACACTATAGCTCATACATTTTCTTCTTTTATAACTTAGAGATTTTATTTCTCTTTTAGTATAGTATTGTCTTTAAAAATGGTTATTTCCTAGTAGATAAAATATTTATTTATTTATCAAATACTTTCTACAGGATATGACACTAATTATTAAATAAGAGTTATAGCTAAAATTAGATAGAAGATAGATGCAGATAGGTAGATCCATAGATGGATAGATAGATTTAAATATAGATATATATATATAAAATGATATTCCAAAATACTTTATTTCTTGTCTACTTAATTTCTTCAAGCCTCAAGTAGATATGTGATTGTCTTAACTTCTTATGTTTTCAAATATTCTTGGCTTTACATTGTTTAAATTTATGATTTTCCCTTAATGTTATTAAAGAAATTAAATTTAGTATATTTCACTTCAATATTATACTATCCTCTACCTTATCTTTGTTAACAGAATATGAATTACTATTAATAACTTATTTAATATCATGTATATCTCCTTGAAATTCATTTTAGACATTTCTACTTGTGATGATTAGGGTTACATTTTAATTACACTAGTGCTTTCCACTGGTCCTTTAGAGGAATCCCTAGAATTTTGGAGAATCTAAATTATATTTATCTCTTGATTAGCTGATATCTTTGTTCAAATTACATTTTTTATTTTCAAAATAATATGTGTGTGGCATATTTTCTGGCTCCATATGTGCTAAAGTATTTCTTTATAGCATTTTTTAAAAACATGAAATAAATCATTTCTGGGCTTAAAACTGTTAGAGCATTGTCTCTTTTCCTCAAAATTCTGAAATAATTCTTTTTTATTTTTTAGCATTCAAAGTTGTACAAAAGAATTATAATTCCCAAATCTTTGTTGTTTTTATATAGAGGAAGCTTTTTTGTTTGTTTTCTTTTTCCTAAATTAAAAACTTCAGAATTTGCTTTTTAATCTCATGATTCAGCATTTGTTTAACACATTATCTGCCCCATTTATGTAAATAAACATTGTGAATCTTTCCATTTTTATCTGCAGTTATTATTTTTAGCCCTGTTAATCTTTTTTATTCCCTATTTCTTAGGTGGGTGTGTGTCTTGCAAAACTGATAAACTTTATCTCATCGTTACTAAGTCCAAACTCATTCTGATTGCCACATGACAGGCCAGTAAACTGGGAGATGAGGTGTTGAGGCAAGGAATGATGACTTTATTTGGAAATCCAGCAGACTGAGAAAATGGAGGACTAATGTCCTAGAGAACCATCTTACCCAAGTCAGAATTAAAGCTTCTTTTGTACTAAAAGGGGAGGGGGCATGGGTGATTGCTGCTAACTTCTTGGTCTCGGAATCCTTTGTTCTTGCTGCTGTCCATGTAAGTCAGGTTATGATGTCCTGGCAAATCTCCAACAAGACAAATGTTATTCTCTATTCTGCAACTTTTTATCTGTTTGAATGGAAACGTGTTATCCCCTTAAAGGTCAGAACCTTGAGAATGGGCTCTCCTGTATATTTCAGGCTATGAGCCACATTCTTAACTCAAAATAGGAAGCTTAAGAGTAAAAGAAACAGATCTGTTATGGAGTCAGATTTGTTCTTCCCTATTACATCATCACTTTAATATTTGCCTTTTTTTTTCATTAAGGAGATTTTCTTAGATTTGCATTCTAATAACATCTGCTTCTCCCCAGTCATTTCTTTTCCTTGCTACCCCTGGTGCGTGTTTTCGTTCTATTGCAATTTTGATTCCCTTTCAGTGCGTCCATGTAGAGCTCTTCCCGTGTGAGCCCATTGTCCACTCCTTTGTGTATCTTACTCTCTTCTTTCTTTATCTCTTTAGTGAGTTTTTTCTAGGACATTGTGGTATCTGTTGAAAATAACTTCACAAGTTTTATCAGGTTGCTACAGTGAATCCTTTTCATATTTGCTGGCTCTTTGAGACTTTAAAATACTGATCCTTTTTCTGAATTTTCATTACTCTAAATTATTTTTCTTTATTGAGGGGAAAAAATCTATCTAAACCTATTATTCACCACACACTCCACATGTATTTTTTTCCTTGGTTTTGTTGAAGATGCATGGTGGTTGATTCAATGTTTCACAGATCTTCTACTGGAGATGTGATTAATGCAGATAATTCCTAGCAAAAGTATCAGGTCTTAGTTCAACATTGTGGATCAGCCCAAGACCTTTTGAAACCACTGTCCATGTCCCTGGGACACTGGATCAGTGGATGAAGAAACAAACAACAAATAACCTGTAATCACCTTCACATACTGAGACCAAAACATCTGTTATCTTGAAATTCTCACTTGGTCAATATTTTAAGTAGAAGGACTAAAACTCCTGGGAGATAATGTTGCCTCATTAAGAACTCCTTTTAAAACTTTCTAACAGTATTTCTCTTTGACTATAAAGCAAAAATGGAGTGGGATGGCTAATAATTTTGTATACATCTCAAGAAAGTGTACTCACATCCCAGAATGAAAGCTTTTCTGTCTTTACAATGATTTTTATGTAAAAATGGGAGGGGGTCTAACATCACTGAGTACTTAGAGTCATAATTTCTCTAAGGCAAGTTTCTGCATATACTGGAAAAATCCCTTGCACCATTACATTTACCCAAATAACTCTTAAATGTCTTTTAAGTATTTGCCTAGATCTTACCATAACCTCCTCCAGGTAATATTTTTGAATTTGCCTGTATCAAATTAAGAGGTCCTTATTTGTTACCATGGTAACCTGTCATTATTCCTGTTGCAGTCTTTAGCAGACTTCATTAAACATTCCTCAGTAGCTGTCAGTCTTGAGTTCAGTAAAAAAGCTTAAATAACACTGTACGACTAACAGCAATAATCTAGGTTCAATAAATAGGAATGAATTGAATGGATGACAGAGCTGCTAGCTAGATGCCAGGTTCCACTCTAAATCCCAGTTTCAACAACTAATTCTCAATCCCCAGGAACGTGGGATATGATAACCAGTAGGGGCTCAGAAATCTCCCAAGTCAGTGAGGAGTATGGGGGTAGGGAGCTGGAGGAGACGGTTGGGGCTGGGTGGGTGGGAGGGCCAGCTGCTTCCACCAGCATTTCGTC
The DNA here is from genome assembly GCF_036321535.1 of Camelus dromedarius. Taxonomy (NCBI): domain Eukaryota; kingdom Metazoa; phylum Chordata; class Mammalia; order Artiodactyla; family Camelidae; genus Camelus; species Camelus dromedarius. The sequence continues at coordinate 5,419,470 of NC_087454.1, read as the reverse complement.
TGTATTGAGAATCTTCTTTTGTCGAGGCCCCTAGACTCCACCCTTACCATATATACAATGATAGCAAATCAGGGGAAAAGTCTGAAACTGAGAACAAAGACACCATGAAACAGAGATAAAGTGCTTTGGGTTCTAAAAGCCTGGAAGATACATTTTCCTGGACCAGTTTGCTACTTAAAGAAATGAGTTTGTGGCTCCGAGCTACAGGTAAACAGCTAGGCTCCATGAATTACAGGTGTACGTACTGTTCCTTAGGGCCCAGAATTTAAATTCATACCACTGAACAGTTTTTAAAGGCTTTAACACATTATTTTGTTTGTATGCAAATGAGGGCTGCTAATTTCAAATGAGTCTTAACTATTTATTTAAGTAGTCCCAGAGGAGCTCTACTTGAAAACAATTTGCTAGCAGTTATTTCGAGTACTAGACGCACTCAGAAATAATAAACTGTTTTAAATTAATTTAGTAACTTGGGTTACTAGTTCCAACAAATCTCTATTATTCTGAATCGGATGGTCTACTGCCATTGCAGACAATTTTTTAACCTGAATTTAAGATTTTGAAGAGAAAATGAAAATGTCTTGGACACCAACATGTAAATAAGATATTATCATTCATTAACAGCTTTTACGTACGCTATCCCATTTAAACCTGACAACAAGTATATGACAATATACTCAACAAGTCAGGTAGGTGTTATTAACATGCTTATTTAGAAGATGTTTAAGCAATTTGCCTCGTTTGGGAGAACTGCAGCCTGAGCCTGTGACTTAAGGTTTTACCCTGATGGCTCTACATGGTCTTGTTTGCAGGACTGCCACATTGCCTGATTCCAAGTGGTCATCATTCACATCATGAAGCCATCCAGTGATCTTGATCGACCATGTTTAAAACAATTGGAATATTTACCATCTCAATATAATGCAATTTGTAACAACAAAGATCTCAGGATTACTCTTCTGGACTTGACCAAGGCCTTTTAAATTTTTCTCAGCATCTCAAGGTAATAGAATAGTTTTGTTTTATTTTCCAAAGAGAGGAGGAAACACTGAACCACTGAACACGATCTCACTGATACTACCTGGATTCTCAGGTTAGGATTTTTTGCATTAGAATTATAGGTCTAGGTGGAAGAGATTTTAGAGTTCAATTAGCACAATCCCAAATTTTGCATTTAAAGATGCCGAGAGCTAGGTTCTCAAATGACTTGTTAAAGCTTGCACCGTTAGCTGGTGGCAGAACCAGAACACGCACACACACTTAAATTGGTCTGTTGACTTATTCTAGGTTTTTTCCATGATAGCCTACTTTAAATACTATTTACAAAATCATGTAAGCATTTGTGAAATATTGTTTCAAGTTATTACTGGGATAAAGCATTCTTTGGGGCCTTCTGAGCCTACTTAATTTCCGTAAAATGAATGTCATTTATATCTAGAGGCAAGGAAAGAGTTATTTTTGGGATAGTGCCTAGCAAACAGCAAGTGCTCAATAAATCTTTACTGACGACATGAAAGAGTAGAACTAATGAATGGTGTAGAAGTATCCAACACTATATATAAATGGCTTCTTATTACTGAATCTTTAATGATATTTATAAAGAAAAATATCTAAAGTATTGTGCTGAAAATTCAATGATAAAATCTTCTATGAGGACATAGATTCTTTATTATATAATATTTGTGGGCTTATAATCTGATCAAGAACAAAGCAGTTAAAGTAATTTCAGCTAAATTGCTTGACTTGGATGGTCTTCTACATCCATCCAATGAGCAACAGTGAAAATAAAGACCACATAGAAGATCTCAGTGGTGTCTTATGGACCAGACCTAGAAGAGGTGTAGTCACTTCCTCCCATGTTCCACTAGTCAGGAGTCACCACATGACCCCCTGCCTAGATTCAAAGGAGGCCGAAACTAAGAGGGTGCGCATTTTACGTGAATGATTCCTTTACTTGTATATTAGTGAGGGCATCTCATGCTAACTTCTATAATAACCAACCCAAAACTTTTAGCATTTTAGCGTAATTGAGATATCTCTTGCTTGTGTCACTACTCAGGGCAGGGAAGGATTGTTTTCTCACATGTACATTCACTCAGGGTCCTCAGTCCTTCCAACTAGTAGCCATCTTCAAGAGCCATGCTGCTTAAATTTTAAAGTGCATCCGAATCACCTGGAGGGCTGGCTAAAGCAGATTGTTGGGTCCATTCCCTGGGTGTCTGATTCAGCAGGTTTGGGTTGAGGCCCAGGGACTTTCATTTTTGACAGATTCCCAGATAATGCCAGTGCTGTGATATTATAAGTTTGGGGATCACAATCTGAGATCCTCTGAGTTTAGCCTTTTCAATCACTCACTGCACCTCTATCCACCAAGTGGCAGTGAAAGACCTAGACCACGTGGAGGTCTCGGGGATGCTTATGAGACAGGTCTGGAAGGACATACATCACTTCCTCTTACATCCCATGGCTCAGAAATCATCGTATGACCCCTACAAACTTGGATGCAAAGGGGGCTAAAACTAGCAGGATGCCAAGGAGAGTGGGAGTCACACAAATCTTAGCGAGTATTAGGGCTCCTTGTCAGCCCCTGTGGCTACACCTCCTTAAATTGCTTATAATAATAACAATTTATTAAGGTTCCCTTTAATATTCATATAACCAGAAAAGAAATCTAAATTGTAGCGCTATTTCACTGTCGTTAGAATTCATGCATCATCTATTAGGCAAGGGAAACACAAATGAGAAATGTCCCTGACCCCTGAGGAAGCACGCTGACAGCACTGTAAGCTGTGATTTTTATGTTTGTCAGTTTCAAAATAGTCCCTGATCTGAAAAAAATTTTTAAAAGAAAGGTAAAGAAAAGAAATTGTACTTTTCATAAGTGTCGATAAGAAAACAGTTCAATTCAAATCCAGTAGCTCCCTCAAGTGCCTCCCGTGACAGAGAGCTCATGTGTGAAATTAAACAGCGTGTGTCTGTTCTGCTGAGGTTTTCTTCTAGGGGTTGTGTTTTCCTAAGTGTAATCTGAGCGGTTTCAAGTAAGTTTTCGCTGCTCCATTTACAACTTTTCCTATATTTATTTACTCAGAAATATATTATTCTTCATGTCATAGTGCCAAGAAATCTGGTTAGTAAAAATGCCAGATTCTTTTATTTGATTTTATTTGATTTCATTAGGGACCATCAGCCTAGCTGCTTAAGTGCCTGACTACCGTTTGCAGTTAAACATTCATTAAGGAATCCCCAGTGGGTTCATTTGTTTCACTGAGGTCCAATTACAGTGCCACAAAAGCGGTTTTTGTAGCAATTAGCTGATTTTTCCTGTTTATGTTCTGTCTCTTTAGGAAGAGGACTAGCTGGTAGAGGTCAGATTTTTAATTAGGCACGATTTAGGGCCAATAGGAAAACTGATCATTTACTAAATGGCTGTGGTGGACTTAACAGCTCAAAGCAGAGGTAAATAACACAACAGGGACCCCACGACTCGACTGTTTTCCTGGTGTGCACTGCTTAGCGCCCTGCAGTGTGAGGACAGATGATGTGTTAAGTGGGTGTCATTGACGCTAATGTGCCGTGCGGGGCACCAGTGTCTTAACCTCAGGTGCCTCGGGGTTAGGCGTCCACAGCGCTGGGGTTACTGGTAGCGTGCCACAAAGGAGAGGAATCTGCGGGTATTTTACTTCCCCAAAGTTGCTCTGAGAAAGAAGGATTTGGTAAAATGGTGCAAGGATAGATAATTATCAAAAGGCTAGTGCATAGTCTACCAGATAACCCTGAGTTGACACTCACCGTAAGATCAACATGCAAAGTGTTCCAAGTGCACTCTTACGGGCTGAATCACATCCTCCCAAATTCAGAAGCTGTAGTCCTGCCAGTAGCGCAGAACGTGACTGTATCTGGAGATAGGAGCTTTAACGAAGTAATTAATGCTGAATGAGGCAATTAGCGGTGGGCCCTAATCCAGTGTGACTAGTGTCCTTGTAAAAAAGATCCGTACAGAGGAAAGGCCACGTGGGGACATGGTGAAAAGACAGTGATCTGCAAGCCATGGAGAGAGGTCTCAAGAAACCAGCCCTTCCCACACCTTGATCTTGACCATCTAGTCTCCAGGCTTGTGAGGAAATACATCTTTGTTATGTTGTCCACCAGGTCTGTGGTATGATTACAGCAGCGCCAGCAAAGTAACACAGGGGCCCACAGATAAGTATGAGTAACCGTATTTAGACAATAGACATGTGTGATTCCGTATGTTCGCATTAATATCCTCAGCCTGTGACATCACAGGACGGCTTCCATCCAGTTTTTGCTACCCAGTCATCTAAGCACGAGCAAGAGCGTGCTCTCCCAACTGGCGAGTCAGCTTAACAACAATGATCTCTGGTCTTAAGCAAACCAACAACGCGGCCCCGCAGAGTCAAAGAAGTTTGGCAAACTCTGGTTGCTTCTGCTCCAAACTATGTAAAAGAAACACATTTTTGGAAACTTAAGGAGGAAAAAGGGAATTAAAAAAGAGAGAGACAGTTGGAAGATTTAGACAGACATGAACCTGTGAGATGCCATAGAAATGATTAAATATATAAATTTATTCAAATGAATGAATAAAAGCAGCAAATGCTACTGGTGAGCTATTAAATTAGTGTTGATACACTGGTGTCCAGTGAGACACATTTTTATTCCCCAAAACTTTTCCTTCCTCATAATTTCAGAAAAATGGTTGCAAATTTGCTTTGCTTTATTGAGATAATATGCCTTCTCAGGGACTCTTGCTTAGTGTCTGGGTATTTATCAAAATGCCTGTTGGATTTCTTAATCTGGAATGTTTGATTCCCACATGCTGGCTTCATGATCCTGAAACCAAGACTGACTTTAATCTTTGAGATGTTTCAGGGATCTTTTGTTTAATTAACTGGTCATAGATGAGTATGTATTTCTCAAATCTCTTATTAGGCCCATGATAACCTCATGCTGGACCTCAGCCTCACAGCCCTCAGCCTCTAACACAACCCCCTTCCCACCCTGTCCGCAGAGGGACTGGCTGTCCCGCCTCTGAGCCCTCTCCCCAGACTCTATCAGAGACACCAAGCTCTCTCGTCACCTCCCTTTATATTGACCAATATCTAGCTCTTTTTTTCTCCTGTGACCAGAAGGTGTGACATAATTCCTGAATACCAGCATTAAAATCCCCAAACAGGACAAGTTGGTCCATACCGTTACTTCTCGTATGCTGGAATCCTACCAAGATTACCCGGCTATGTTTTAGTAAGAATGCGTATTTGTGCGTATAACTATCTCCCTTTCTCTCCATTCCTAACAGACAAAAATGTCTCACATTACCTGATTACTCCTTCCTCTTCTGTACAGAATCTATTTCTGCCAAGTAGTCTCTAATAAGAGTTTTGTCCTGTGACCTCAGGACGAAGTTACAGCGTGGGCTTCCCCCTTGACATGGTGCAACCACTCTGCAAACTGAAGCTTAACCGTTTCTCCTAACGAGAGTTAGAGAACTGGTCATTCTCCAGCTGATTCTGAAGAATCTAGAATTCATTGACCTATTTACTCATTTATTTTACTTACGAATTTTAACAAACGTTTAGGTGACCAATTATATCTTGTAAAATACATGTGGAAAATATAGAAAAGTCTTGGGAAGAAGTGGGTATTTGACACTTTTTTTTTTTTTAAGTTTCCAAGTATAGCAAATCACAGATTTAAACTGGATCTAACTCTTTTACCAAGGGACTACTGAAACTAAGGGAACAATGACGAGGAGACTTGGAAAATCGCATTACTTAAAGCAATGGTAGAAACTCAACAAATTCATGAACTTATTTAAATTATCCTCCAGATCAGAATATCTTGATATAAAGCTAGGTGATGCAGTGACTGCTTTGGGGTAGCAGAACCCAAATGGGCATTCTATACAAACTTTTTCAGGCTTCCTAAATTTTCACTTATGAAATAACCCACAGCTACTAAATTTTTATTTTCTTTAAATATTTACTGTGCCATTTTTGGGGGTGGTTTTCCATTTGTTCCCTTAGTGGGTTGTCAGCGGCTACTTCTCGTTAAGGAACCCGCTCCATTCTACAGATTTGCAACTCCCAGTCCCCGGGCCCTGGGATCAGCTAAAGCAACAGGAGAGTTTAGTCAAATCGTATCTAAAATAAGAGAAACCGTATTCTGAATTCAAAATAGCTTCTCATAATGCCCTATTTAAACCTTAATATTTCACCTTTTCTGTCTACCATGTTGGGGTGTTCAGAAGACTTTTTCAGTGTCTCTTGGTTCTCAATTGTTTCCTAGTGGCCCCAGGACAAGTCGAGTTTATATCCATTGACTGGCCATTATTCTGAACAGCACCACCTTTCATTTGCAAACGTGTAGCTGTTTGTACAGTAAATCGTAAGTCAGCGTATTTACAGCCAAGTTTCTAGGTAAATGTCCGTCAGGTCAGTAAGACGTGTCCACCAAACTAGGGTTCCATGGGAAGGCCCAGTGAGGTGTGTAGGTCTTGCCTGGCACAAACAAGGTCACCGTCAGGATCCTTGGACCCAAGTGCAAAGGGCTGGGACGTACGTTAACTTTGAAACGCGAGTTCTGTCTGACTTGAAATTCTTTCAGGAGGGTAATTAATAATAATCAGTCACTTCAGTAACTTAGTACAAACAGTGAGTGGCACTAAATTCCCTACAGGCCAAGAGTAAACATACGACTTTCAGAGAACTCAGCTGACCAAGGAAAGGAGGGTGGTTCTTCCAAAGCTGTGGGTAGCGTTTGAGACCTTAATCCCCTCTGCTTCTGTTTCTTTGGTTGGGGGCTTTGACTCGAATCACCTCTATTATGACAAATACAGTCATTTTCATTAGTTGGTCTTTGGGGCACAATTTTTTATAACTTTTATAAACAAAAGATGCCTCACATAATAGCGGTTTTCACAATCCTGGGCTTAAAGAGCGTACCCTTCAGCTTTCCAGCGATCCTTATTGGAAGTGTAAATATAAACACATTTAGAAAGATTTTTGCTGGTTTATCTAGGGTACAAACAATGCTCTTTTGAATCCTGGGTCAATTTGGCTTGCTTTTTGCCTCTAAGAGCCAGTCTAATAAATTATATTTCCCAGTAGCAGTCATTCCTAATGGAAATCCTAATAAACTTTCTTTCAACAAGTGTTTAAGTCTACCTGAAGTGAAATCTGGCAGGCTAGCAGGTCAGAACACAGGCTGAGGCTGTTTAATACGAAGTAGTAAGTGAGACCCACACTTAAGTTTCTTCTAATTTATAATCAAGCTGCACAGTTTGAATACATAAAGTTTTGGCAAGCTAGCATTTTTGCTATTAAGAAAAATTGGACATATAATTAGGGCTCTTTGTGCAGATGCTATTAAACGTGCAAATGACATACTCACAGGAAACTTATCAAGTCAAAATTATTTCATGTTATACTAGGATTTTTCAACTACCTGAAATCTAATGGTGCTGTAGGCATTTACACAGAAACTGATCTAATCCTTGTGAAAATATTGACATCATATATCAGGTTGAACTCCAGAAAAGCAAACCGCCTAATGATTTTGTGTTGGTCTAACTTTCTCATCGTTATTTCAGGCCAGATTTTCTTTTCCTTTTTTTATTACAGGAGTAATGTGTTATCCACGACAACACATTACTAATTCTGTTATTTGCGTTATACACCATGCCAAATGTGGCACGTGATTGTTTTTCCTGTTTTTCCTTTCCTCTAAATTTCAGCTGGCCTAAATCATGTTCAAGAATGATAGCCATGAATTTTATTTTAAACAAATAAAATCTTGCATCAAAAAATTGGAGAAGAAAAATATCACCCATTAGCCCAGGTATCATGTTCAGAGCATCGACACCCCCCACCCATCCTAACTGGCTTCTGAATTTGGGCCAGAGGGAGAGCTGGGGCTGCCTGGGCTTCAGGGCACAATCTTGCATCACCAGCCTCCTGATCTAAGACCTCTCGTCTCTCCCTGGGCTACTGAATCTGCCTCCAGGTTCTGCTGGCATCTTCTCAGCCTCCTCTACTTCAGAGAAGTTTTCTAATTGCTTCCAGAGTGAACTTTCAAAAATGCTGATTGGCTCCGTGCTTTATTGGGTTGCCATGGTCCAGGGACAAAGACCGAAACTTGGACCTGGCTTGTACGGCTCCGACTGGTTGGCCTCATTCTCTTGTGACCTTGGCCTCATCTCTGGTTTTCACCTGCACCTACCAGCTTCCAGTTCCTCCACTTAATCAGATGTCCTTCTTTTTCGAGACCATGGCTCTTCCCTCTGACTGGGTGTTTGAGTAGCGGGCCACAGTTTGAGCAAACTCTGGGGCTCCCTACTGCAGAAAACTTGAAGGGCCTTCCCCAGATGCTGTGTTACCGAACGCATGTGTGAATGGAAATGCAGGGAGGAACATTCCTCTCACGTTCCCTGGGTCAGAAGCCCGGCTCTGCCGCCCTCTGTGTATCTGATGTTGGGACAGTTACCTTGCCTGTCTATACCCGGCTCCAACATATGTAAATGGTGATAATTTATGTACTGAATCCAAAGGTTGGTGTAAGAATCAGGAGAGTCAATGGATGTAAAGCATTCGATGCATGTTCTTGTTGTTACTATCATTATTATTACCCAAGTTCCAACCAAAACACACATTCCTAAAAGGCTCAGAGGCCACAAGGACTGTGCCTACAGGGTCTCATGGAAGAAACCAGTTCTGATCCTAATATACATGTTGACATAGGAAAGGAACAAATTGGAACACATAAAAGAGGATGAGCAAAATTTAGTTCAAGAAATGAAATTAGTACTGGACGAGAAACTGTAAATATTCTCTTCGCCACACCTAGCTCTGGGTTTCTGATTTCATTAGTGAGGCGGAATTCATACCAGGCCCCATTCTGATATCATCGTAAAGACCCCACCGCTCCTCCTAACTGTCCACACCGAGGCGGCACCGCCCCTGCTGCGGCGCAGCCTGGGCAACCTTTTATTTCTGTCTGGGTGTCTTACACTAATGCTCCTGTATTCTGAGTTTCTTCAAATAAATACAAGAACTGTTTCCAAATGCTCCCTGCTGTTTGGGATTGTATTCCAGGAAAATGATTGCAATCATTAAAACGGATTTTTCTCCCAAGAACCCAGATTCTTCTCTGGGCTGAAGATCTAGCCTACATTTTTATCAGTGCCAATAGTCTGAACACACCGGACTGCGTGCCAACCCCACCTTCTTCCACGACAGAGCAAGCCATTTGGCTCGTCCATGCTGATTTCGAGTTGGAACTTTGTTTCCAGCCTTGTGAATCTAAGAAGATAGCTTTTAGCCACATCTTTTATTTCATTTATTTTTTTTAAATGCCCTCCAAAGCCCTCTTCTCTTCCAGGTACCTTCTTATGGAGTATGGCTTGAGTTGTCAGGCTTGGTGGCACGACTGCCGAAATGACTGAAAGCACACCAGGAGTGGGAGATGAGCTAGTTGCCACCCTGACGAGGCTGCAGACCAGAGCGGCTCCAGTGGACTGCCTCTTCGCTTCAACGCTTACGGGCTGGACATTTTAATAATGTTTTGCTCAGGCATGTAATTGTTAGTCTTCTGAACACATCGTGCATTTTAAGTGTATGCAAGACAATCAAAAAAATATATATATATAGGCTATAAATGCAATATATACAAGTTAGGCATAAAGTAGCATGAATACTTTTTAACAAATTTATTAATACTCACACTTAACACGAAGAAGCAGCGTCCCTAACAGTGGCTGTGCAGAGGCGACGCCTTTTCTAATTGTCTTGCAGTTCCTCAAATTCTATTGAAATTCCTTTCAGAACTCACCATGCAATGTGAGGGTAATTCTTTGAAATTAAATAGAACTTTTGAAAACACACATATAGGAGGCAAATCCAGTAACTTGTTGTTGGTAGTGAAGTTATTTATGTACCCAAATTATATGCATAAATACAATTTTTATACATATAATGTAAAAGATATGACTGATGAAATAACAGTTGACTTACTCCTGACTCAAATACCAAGTGAAGAGAAGGCCAAACGTGGAATAGCTAAAAATGGTAGGAACAGCGGCAAAATAGACTCTTCAAGGGGACTGTTTAGGGCAATTTGACAAATAAGCTCACTTCTGGGTTATGCATGTGTATATGAAGACAGCTGGCAGACGTGCAAGGGAGCGGGCTGGACATCACTCGTTTGAATGTATGGATTCCACTATATTTGTCATTTTATTTTATTTTATTTTATTTTATTGAGGTATATAGTCAGTTTACAATGTTGTGTCCATTTCCAGTGTAGAGCACAATTTTTCAGTTATACATGAACATACATATATTCATCGTCGCATTCTTTTTCACCGTGAGCTACTACAAGATCTTGATAACATTTCCACTGTATTGTTTTTGATCAGTATTGTGCATACCTGGGACTATGGAAAACAGAGGCAGCAGAGGGTCAGAGTGGAGAACACGGACTCCACACTCAGGCAGGCGTGGAGCTGCGTCCACGGTCACCGGCAGCTGGCCCTTTGCCCCTGGGGAATTCGTTAACCTCTTTGCACCTCACTTTCTTCGCATGTCAAATCTGAATACGAGCTGCATAGATTAAGTGAGCTAATGTAAAAAAATAGCTTAATAAGGTGCGTGGCACAATAATACATTTCCATTAAATGTGTTATTAGCAGCTGTAAAAAATGCTTATTTCACTTGGTATTTATTTCCCAACATCAGCAAGGACATCATCTCAACGCACCTAAAAGAGTGGCACAAACATGTCAGTATAGAAAAATCTAACTTGACATCTAAAAACCTATTTAAATTGCTGCAGACAGGGTTGGGATGGTGACCAGCTCGTCTCCAGTTCCTGGTGTGTTCTCAGCCATCCTGGCAGCCGCACCGCCAAGTAGCCTGCATGTGCCAGATAAAAAGTCTCTGTCATACTTTTAGTCTTTGATATTTTTTATTTGCTTCTTTATTTGGTTGAATGTTGATTACTATGGGTTTGATTGGGAGAGGGGAGACGTGATCAGGGTTTTTGGCTGGGGAAAGAGTAGGTTAATAAAAAGCCTTTACAGGTTTGCAGCACAGCGATTCACAACGTTTAAAGGCTATACTCCATTTATAGTGTGATATCACTTATACGTGGAATCTAAAAAATAAAACAAACTGGTGGGGGAAAAAAAAAAGAAGCCTTTGAAGAGATTCCAAAATAGCCACCAAGGGAAGGGCTGCGGGTCCTATAGTCCAGAATGTTTATTTTTCTTTCTCACAGGTTTCAAATGGGTCAACATTATCAGTAGAACAAGAAGTAAACGAAGACCTGTCTCGGGTTACATCAGCTCCTGGGGCCCTCCGCAAAGTAAGCATCAGTCAGCCCGTGAAAAATACAACGATTACTTGTTATTGGACACTAGCAGCCTGGCCTTCCCACCAAGTGGCACAGTTAATGGATCCACTTCTTCTAATACAAATAAACCAGAGAGAGGAAGTGGTCAGACAAAGCTGAATCTGAAGGCAAGCTTGGAAGATGGTTAATAAAAACGCTCAAGGCTGACATTTCCTTTTTATTTGAAACATGCTTTTCTTGAGAATGATATGATCCTATTGATACGGCTTAGTAAGCCTCAGCTGACATCAGGTTTTAAGGTCCTTTGAGATGTGTGTTCTTTTTTCTAAGTAGAAAGAAAAAAAAAAAATTCCAAAGAAAAAATTTTGAAGTCTATCATGGTTCCAGAGTACAAGGACTAAATATGAAAGAACACAGCTACTTTCTCTTTTAGTCGCTAGTTAAAAATGGTGACATCACACACACACAAAATTTAGGGTGTGGGGTCATAGCTCAGGGGTAAGAGCGCATGCTTAGCAGGCACAAAGTTCTGGGTTCAATCCCCAGTACCTCCGTTAACAACAACAAAAGGTGACATTAATAAGACATATCATTGTAAAATGACTATAACTCAATAAAAAATGTTTTAAAAAAATAAGACATATCTTTTCTGCAGAACGATTTGTCAAGATTTGTGAGAAGCCTTAAAATTGCTCATACCCTCTGCTCGAGTAATTCTACTTGTAGAAGTATAGGTTAAGGAAATAATCAGAAATGTGTTCAAAATATGTGAAAATGACACCAGGAACACTTAATTTAATGATTACAAAATGGAATAATCTAAAGGTTTGAGGCTGAATTGATTAAATAAGTCCTGGCACGTTTATATAATGGAATGTACAATAGTGTCAAAAGCATAAGCTGATGACAGAAAATTCTCACAACATAATGTTACATGAAAAAGGTTACATATGCTGCAATGGGAATGATTTATATTCTTCTTTATTTTGTTTTTTCATTTCTTTTTAAAAAGTTTTACTGACTAGCGTTTTTCTTAGAACACACAGATGTATAAAGCTGACAAAATATTTGAGGAAATAATACATATATGACGTTACCATGAATTCTCTCAGAGGGATGATATTAAAGGTGATGTTTTGATTTAGGTTTTTTTCTGTGCTTTCCAGTCTCATGTGATGAACATATGTTTTATAAAGTTTCATAGGAAAATATTGTGTATGCAATGAACATACATCTTGGCCAGGTAATTACTCAAATAAGAACATAATTTTCCAATCCCTAAATAAATAGTATTCCTTAGTTTTTCATTTTTATAGTCAGATATTTTCTTGGTGTCTAATCTAAACTGTTCATAATACAGCTTTACATGTTTTCTCTCCTTCTCTGCAGACGAATTAATAGCAATTAATCACCATCCAAGATGCAAAACTCCATGTATTTGAAGCCTTTTAGCCTTCTCCCTCTTCCTTAGGCAGCAAAATGACAGTCCCTTTAATCTTTTGCTATTGATTCTCTTTTCTACTCTTTTAATCATTTCTGTATGATTACCCAAAACAATTCTGTAACTGTAAAGCTTGAAAAAATTGTGGATAAAGGATTTGCAATATTATAATGCTTAGCTAAGCCATAAAAGGTCCACATTTCCCCTGCATTCTTTTCCTTCTCTCCTTGAAATAATTAAAAAGGAATCAAAGCATTTATAATTTCATGCTTCTCTTTTAAATAAATAACATCTCAATTAATTTTCATAAACAGCCAATAGGAAATTGCTTTTGGTTAAATTAGGAATGTATACATTCTATAAGCCAATTCACAAATGTTTCAATAGAATGAATTTTAACACATAGAGTGATTTTCAAAATAGATGAACACTTACGCTATATTAAATGCAAATTTTAAAATTAATTTACCAGATATGTTGAATTCATTAATTCAAATATTAATTAAGAGCATCCTTACTGGGCACTTTTATTGTGTTAAATAATTATGACTCATAAATATTAATGACAGATATAGTCCTTCTTGTCATCTGCTTTTTTCCTACTTACTTGCTTTTTAATATTTTACCATTAACTATATCCTGTTTACCATATTCCAGGATCTCTTTATGCCTCTTATGTAACCTACTGTTTATACCAAAATTGAGTATTAGCCAGTGGCACAAGATATAAAACATGATTGTGACTGAATTTATATTTAAATACGTATAATGTATATATACACACAATATATTATACATAATAACATGTATACATATAATATATATCATAGTTCACAACATATGATATACATGCATATATATGATACATGTATGTGATATATACTATATATAATTACATATTATAATATTGTGTATATATGTCATAGTGCTTGTTTGGAAACACATATACATTCTTGTCCATCACTTTAGAAAGATATGAAGAAAATTCTAAGCTTTAAAATAAATAAAATAATGAGAATGAATATGTTCTTTGTCACTGCCACCAGTATGCACCCATGATTTACAAACATAATTTTCTAGTACGATATGGTCTAATCTACCGAGTAGATTACATCTTAAATGTCTATAGGAAAGTTCTGGAATTAGCAGAATTTTTTAGTTTTCTATGATTTTTTTTTCCTTTTCCAGAGAGTAATGAGCATCTCTCAATAACTTCTGCAAGTCTAGTTCTTCTGCAACGATCAGTCTGGACACTGAGCATATTACTAATGACTGCTTTTGCTACAGATGATTAAACCATATGCTCTCATGACAGTTCATGTGCGTCTTACAGGCCCCTCTTACGTCTCTTCACCATCACACAGACTAGCTTAAACACGTTAGGTTCAGCGAAAAGTGATTTCCTATCCACGTGCTGACATGTTTCTCTCTGGCTGTCGTTCTACTGGGGTGTAACTTCCTAACACAACCTGTTGAAGGAAAGTCCTTGTGCCTCAGATCCCACTTCATCTTCGGGGCAGTTTGGGGCTTAACTTGAGCTGCCAAAGGTGCAAAGGTTAATCTAATTTAGGGAAATGGTTCTTTGCTTCTGCCTAACTAAAATTCCAGTCATGCCGTGTAATAAAAGGAGTCACGGCAGCAAGAAGTGGCCATGCCATGCATACAGTAGCAGTGTCCAAACAGACAGGTCCCAGCTAGTCATCAGTTCACCCAGAGAATAAAAAAAAGGAAAAGTCTATTCAGAAATGTTTTCCTCATTCGAACGTGCCAAAGATGCAATTGTCAGTCGCACTGAAAAATCCAGAACTACACTATAACCCAGGGTAACGTTTTGAATTTTATATTTCCTCATACTAAGGGTTACAGAACTATTACGTTAAAGTGAAAATGAAAGCTAACACCTTCCCTGTGATGTGACATTCAGCATCATTTTATCCTTGCTCTCCAACAGCTGACGGCATGGAGATCTCAGGCTTTGAAGTCGGATCTTGTTCTCAGTCCAGCCTCATGAACATTGAGCAAGGTATTTAATCTCTCTGACTCAGTTTTCTCATCAAGAAAATTGGTGTGTGTGTGTGTGTGTGTGTGGTAGTAACATGTAACTCACAGGGCTGAATGTGAGTTATATCAAAGAGTATGTAAACAGTGCCTAGTAAGATCGTGGCTTTACAGTAAATCTTAGTCCTTTTTTCCTCCCTTCTTTTGCCTTAATGATCTTGGAGCATTTGTTTTCCTCTTTACCTAGTGTCAATTACTACTTATGAAAAAAGGACATTTTCCTCAATTAATAATCAATGCATTGACTTTCAAAACAAGCTCCTTTGAACTCCTTTAAACATGAGAATGGAAAACACATGGGAAATAGTCCTCATTCTCACTCAAGATATTAATTCTCAGAATAATTGGAAAAGAGGCGCATTAACTTTTGCATTTTGTGATGTGATTATTGGCCACAGCATTTTTGTTTCCTCTTTAAATACAGAATTCGGTGACATAAACATTTTTAAAAATCAAATTTCTCAAATGTAGTACTTTTTTTGTGGGAAAGACCACAAAAATAAATGCCTACTGTATTAGACACTGTATGTATATTATATAAAAATACACGGTGGAAAAGTTAAGAAAAGTTGTCGGCTGGGGCAGGAGTCAGGGAGATTAAAAGACTATTATTTTACTAAATTTGTCCCATATTTTTAACGTTTTCACAAATGATTTCTGTTTGTCATCTCAGTACCTGCTTTCTCTGACTATTGCACGATCAGCTCTCTGTAAAACTGACCTCTTAGCAAACACTGAAGTTGAATAAACTATAGGGGGCACTATTTTATGTCAGTCTTCCGTGAAATTTGATTCTGAGAGTACGTTGTTTCAAGTTTTAGTCCAAATTCTATATGTAACCTTGAAAAAGCTTAGTCACATTGCACAGGTGAGAATGATTCCTTCGATTCAGGAACCATCCGTTGCTACATAAATCACAACAACAAAAGCTTCGCTCCCTGTAAGTAGGGAGATAAAGTAGACAAATGAGGAGTATGTGTTCTCCAGTATCTGAAAGAGTGGCAGTTGTAGTGGCCTGAAATGAATCGTTCCCTACTCTCAAAGTGGGGCTAATCACAGTCCTGGTAGGGGCGCTGTGAGACAAAAGCACGATTATCTCCTGGGGACCACGCATTCTTCTGAATCTCAGGAAGGGAACGGGAAAAAAATTACATTGTCGACAGTTTTTATTTAATTCTTGGCCCATTTCACTTTCTTTAACCACATTGCCTAAGTGCCAACGACCCCAATTCTTTCTGAAATCTTATTATCTTCTGGGCAAGGTATTTATTTTTTCTGTTATTTTGCCTCCTTGATTTCTTGGTTCTTTCCTTGAAATCTGATGATTGCCAGTGTGAGTATCAAAACAAGGAAACTGGCTACATTCAGTTCCAGAGACTGACCAGGGTCCCCCTTTTTCCTTCAGAACTTCAATCCGTTTGGCAAGTTATTTCATTGGTTCTTCGAATACCCTTTCAGGACAAGAATTCCTCTTTTCTAGACACAATTAAGAGGGCAGAAGTAGAATCATATTTGTTCAGTTGAACAGTAAAACAAAGATACTCCTGTCTCCGGAAATTTTAAATCAATTTCTTTACTAGTCTAGCAGTTTAGTTTTTTTTTTTCCCATTTCTTAGTAAATGTTACTTTCTCTTTACAAAAGTAGCATAAAACATGCATAAGATAATACAGTGTCATAGGTCAATTAGTTGTGCCATTTTACAAGAACTAAATCATTAGATTACAGGAAGGAAAAGCATTCTTAACTTTTGCCCGAAATTGTTAAACAGCGTGCATTTGAAATCTTTGGCCTGTAACTGAATATATAGTTTTAATTTGCATTTAAATAAAGCAAATCTCCCATTGCAAAGAATTTTCTTTTATTAGTTCTCATAAACAAGATGGCATTAAAGTGCATAGCCTGCTTAAGTGGGACGGGAGGATAAATCAGAGAGATAAACAAGGCAATATTATGAAGAAAAGGAGAGCCACTCGGGGTACACTTCAATAGTTAACATTCTGAATTCCTGCTATCAATTAAGGAGATGTTAAGCCCTGAGAGATTTTTATATACCCAAACCATACTTTTAGAAGAGATGCAATATTGTCTTAATTAATACTTCATTTATTAGCAGTTAATAAGTACCCAGTTGCCGATGCTATTATTATCTTATTTACATCCTCATTAAGTACAAACACTCTGGTCCATAACTATTCTCATAAATTTTATTCATGTATATTAGTCTATGTGACCCTAAAAAAACCAGTGGGATAAGCATGGCAGATGTTATTGGCATAGTTTTACCCTTGAGGGTGTCAGTGTTTTGTCCAAGTTCATGGAATGAACTCATGATGCAAGGACGTCGCGTCTGTGTGTAGAGGTATTCCCAGTACGAGGCCGACCCCGCACAACCGGAGTCCGCTTTAATTCATTTATTTATACTTTCATTGAACACGTATTTCTGTGTCTGTTATTTTTAGGGCTGTTTCTCTCCCACGTCGGCTACAGAAGCAGAAGGGATTATTCTCCTTCCCATTCGGACTTTCTTTTCTGAGAGGAAAGTCATGAGACTATTTTTGCTCTGCAGGTAATCGTAGAGGCGAGCTTGCCCCAGGTGCCAACAGGAAGGCCACTGACCTGCTCAGTGATAGTTACTCATTTTAAAGAAAACATTTCCACTACTTTTACCCTTGGATTTTCTAAATATTCACAGTGACAAAAGTTTTAAGACAGGGTCCCATGACCAAAGATTTCCAAAAGAAAAAAAAAAATCATTAAAGAATATTCAGGACCTATTTTTATATCAAATAAACATCTGGAAAAACAAAGATGCCAAATTATCCAGTTTGCCTTAAAATAATTAATAATAAAGTACTAAACCCAAGTGGAAGTCTTTTCAATTCAATGCAACATACATCTCTTGAGACCTTACTAGGAGACAAGCATTGAGATAAATACTTAAGATTCACACAGGAGTTCACAATTTGTAGATACTGACAGACATATATAGAATAGATAAACAAGATTATACTGTATAGCACAGGGAAATATATATAAGATCTCGTGGTAGCTTACAGCAAAAAAACATGTGACAATGAATAAATGTATGTTCACGCATAACTGAAAAATTGTGCTCTACACTGAAATTTGACCCAACATTGTAAAATGACTATAACTCAATAAAAAATGTTTAAAAAAAAAAGCCATGAATGAGCTTCGGTCTTTTCCTTTGGGGTGTTTACAGTCAAGTAGGAGACATATGTATGAACAGACAGCCACAGACAGTCTGTGGTAAACAGTATGATGATGTCCCACACAACAGGCTGTGTATGTCTGAAACCTGTAGAAAGGGGGCAAACAAGTCAGCCAGGAGCGTGTGCTAGAGAGATGCGTGTGGGTGGAGGTGGCTGGTGGGTGTCCGGGAAGACTTCCAGAGAACACAAAACTATATGGAATGTCCTACTCTTCTTTGCATAGAAAATGAGATGACAGTGTTCATATACTAATAAGGGTCAAACATTTGTTTTCTTCCAGCAATATTTGAATTTTCCATATGGAATGCTTATAAATTTACAGAATTTCATGGTTTCCACAAGGGGCACCACCAAAAATCAGGAGAAACTCCATATTCTAACTTGATAGTTGCACATATACATAATAATATGATACTCTGTGTATCTGGTGGGATGTCTGCTGGGTAAGACCACACATGGGCAAATATATTTGATTTCCCTGAGCAGAGAACCCATCGACATGGGAACACTAATGTACTTGAACAAACATGGGTTAATGTGTACCTAGACCAGAAAATAAAACCAAAAGACTCCATCATAATATACTAATGCCTATCCTTACAGAAAAGAGACTTCATTGTAAATAATTATGTTGTATGTGTTATAATTAACTCATTTTATCATCTTAGTTTGACAAGCATTTTTATCCCAGGTCCTGGATGTACTGCATTAAAAGACGAATCCATTGTGTCCTCTTCTCTGAAGGAGGTCACAGTTGGTCAGGTTTAGCACTGAGTCAGCACAGGCACACAAAAAAGCACAAAGGCTATGGATTGAGAGGAATCCAGGAACCACCCTTCATCTCTTCAGGAGGGAACTAAGGAGTTACTGTTTACAGAACCCACGTGACCCTCTTCGCTTCAGCTTGCTGGCCTCTGATACTAGCCTGCAGTTTGACAGTGCTCGATTATGGCTGGCTTGCATGCTCTACACAACCAGGAAAAGACAAATCTGCATATGGAGATATCAGGTAATTATGGTATTACCGTATTACATGGACGAGTACTACGTGTTGCCTGATTTCCATCTTTCTTTGTTACTGTTGTTGTTGTTATTTTTTATTTTTTTAAAACATTTTTTATTGAATTATAGTCATTTTACAGTGTTGTGTCAAATTCCGGTGTAGAGCGCCATCATTCAAAAGTCCACAAGTGACAAATGCTGGAGAGGCTGTGGAGAAAAGGGAACCCTCCTACACTGCTGGTGGGAATGAAGTTTGGTGCAGCCACTGTGGAAAACAGTATGGAGATTCCTCAAAAGACTAGGAATAGACTTACACATGACCCAGGAATCCCACTCCTGGGCATATATCCAGAAGGAACCCTACTTCAAAATGACACCTGCACCCCAATGTTCATAGCATGTTCATAGCATGTTCATAACAGCGCTATTTACAATAGCCAAGACACGGAAACAGACTAAATGTCCATCAACAGATGACTGGATAAAGAAGATGTGGTATATTTATACCATGGAATACCATTCAGCCATAAAAACGACAACGTAACACCATTTGCAGCAACATGGATGTCCCTGGAGAATGTCATTCTAAGTGAAGTAAGCCAGAAAGAGAAAGAAAAATACCATATGAGATTGCTCATGTGTGGAATCTAAAAAAAAAAAAAAAATGAACATAATTACAAAACAAAAACAGACTCATAGACATAGAATACAAACTTGTGGTTGGCAAGGGGGAGGGGGTGGGAAGGGACAGACTGGGATTTCAAAATTTGTAGATACTAACAGGTATATATAGAATAGATAAACAAGATTATACTGTAGAGCACGGAGAAATATATACAAGATCTTGTGGTAGCTCACAGCGATTTCTGTGTTTCAACATTGCTTGTTGACAGCAGACAATTACCACAAGGTGTATTCAAAATATAGACTGTATGCAGTTGGAAGTATTGCTTGTACCTCTGTGTCTAAACACTAAGTTGCTCGTTAAAAAATTCTATTTACTTTATATTAATAGCTCCTGCAAGTTCCAAAAGCAGATTTTGCCTTTTAAATACACAGGTGTCTGTATATTGTTTTTTTTTAAATAGTGTGTCAATCTTTTAGTATAAGTTGATTTTTATTGAGTTACAGTCAGTTTACAATGTTGTGCCAATCTCTGGTGTACAGCACAGTGCTTCAGTCATACATGAATATACATATACTCATTTTCATATTCTTTTTCACTGTGAGCTGCTACAAGATCTTGACTCTGCTCCCCTGTGCTGTACGGTATAATCTTGTTTATCTATTCTATAAATACCTGTCAGTATCTACAAATCTCAAACTCCCAGTTTGTCCCTTCCCACCCCCTCCCCCCGGCAACCACAAGTTTGTATTCCACGTCTGTGAGTACATATAGTGTTCAAATCACTTGCAGAGACTTAAAGAAGCAGAGAGGAAATTCTGGCTGAACTAGAGGAACACATAGTCTTTAAATGCTCCTCAAGCCTCACTGAGATGACAAGCAAATACATGACACCAGTCCACTGATTACCAGATCCGGTCAGAGCAATTTCCTTCTACGAATTGGTTTGGCACTTATTTATGTGACCCACTTTTTGTGTTTTAACTGACCAAAGCATCCCCTAGAAGTCTACGGGATCAGAAAACCCAGCGCTTGGAATCCAAGGGTTTCCAAGTGTTGACTATTTCCATCACCTCTGCTTCTCTCTCTGTAGATTTGTCAAAAATAATTAACTTCTCTGGAGTCACAAGGGACCAGAGTGCCCTCAGAAAAAGAGAACAAAGGGGGATGGTAACGATCTGGGTGACCCGAGGGGTGCACGTGATGAAACGGTGAGGAGAGCAGGCAGGGCACGAGAGGGAGGTGTTTGACTCCTGACCTGGGCGGCCCCGACGTCGGGGAACCATCCAAGGGGCTTCTTCCTCCAGAGTTTGTTTCATACCAATTATCCCCACATTTGTGACTTTTTAAAAAAATTTCTTTCCTTTTGATGCTCAGGGTTAAGTGAGTTTTCTATAAAAATACAAAGGATGAATGACCTTCACATGTTAACAATCTTTAAAAACATATTTTTATGACTCCTCTCTATACTTGGGTGCAATAAAGTTTTGGTTGAAAAATGAAGGCTTTTTTTTTCTTTGGCAGGATTAATTTAGCCCAATAGTTTTCTTCTTTATTGACTTATGGATCACTCTTTTCCTCACTAAAATGACAGCTCAGGGAGAAGAGAAACCCTGTCTTTTTCCCTGATAAAATTCCGGATGGAATAGAACCTTGCTCCTAGGAAGACTCTCAATATTTGTTTTTTTTTACTTTAAGTTTTTAATTTATTTAAACTTTTATTTATTTATTTTTTGTTTTGTTTTTGTTTGCGGGGAGAGGTAATTAGGTTTATTTATTTACTTATTTACTTTGATGGAGGTAAGGGAGATTGAACCCAGGACCTCGTGCATGCTAAGCACGTGCTCTACCACTGAGCTACACCCTCCCCGCCACCAGTGTTTGTTGACTGGGTGTAAATGAAGAAATGAGGGAGCAAATTAATTCCTCCTTAACTCTGAAGCATGTCTCTACTGTTCTTAGTAATTTTTTCTGCATTTCTCCCCACAGAATATAGAGACACTATGGTACTAATACGAGACTTCCTTGCCAATGTATATTGTAGACATTCTGTGTGACAGTCTTAGTGGAGTATTACAGTTAAAAAGATATCACACAAAGTTATGACCATAAACAAGCCTCTGGTGGTCAGAGATGTGTTTTGCATTTTCTTATGCATCTCAGATGCAAATGATCTTACATGTCTTAGGCATCAAGAGAAATTAAGGCAAAATCATTTGAGAGCTTGATTAATTTTTAAAAAAGATTATCCAGGTAATTGAAGTATTAAACTCATTGTGCAAATAAGGGTGGGAAGGGACAGACTGGGAGTTCGAAATTTGTAGATACTGACAGGTATACATAGAATAGATAAACAAGATTATACTGCATAGCACAGGGAAATATATACAAGATCTCGTGGTAGCTCACGGCAAAAAAACATGTGACAATGAATAAATGTATGCTCACGTATAACTGACAAATTGTGCTCTACACTGAAATTTGACACAACATTGTAAAATGACTATAACTCAATAAAATAAAATTAAAAAGATCATTAAAAATGGCAGATTTTGCTATTTATCCTGTAGGTAAGCAGAAGCTGCTTGTTAGGTTAATCTCCTCTATCCTCTGAGCTCACCTGTTACCCTTCTTTGATTTAAACTGATCGTTGTTCCTAGGGCACAACGTCTGTCTTTTCTTGAATATGACTTGAGGTTTCAGGTCCAAGAATCATTCAGAATATCAGTTTGGATGGCGGAAAACAAAACCAGGCGAAGTCGAAAGCGCACTTTATAGAGGAGGGTGGAAAATACTGCGGGCCAAATACCCGGAGGCCGCGATTCTATTCCTGGTTCTAAAGCTAAAATACAAATCAGTTGTGAATGAAACCCCAACAGCACAACCACCCTTACAGGAGCCTTCTTCCGGTCTCCCTATCTGGGGTCCAGGGGACAGGAAAGTTTCACCAATCATTCACTATGACCTTGACACAAACTCATCTTCAAGGCAGTGAGGGCTAAGATAAGATGGGAGTTCTCCCAAAGGATGGCTCAGAGAGAGAGAGGGGGCAGGACCCAAGACAGACAGCCAGCACTGGGGGGCTGAGTTCTGAGACTGCCGGTCAAGGAAAAATTCCCGCTTCCGCCACCGTGAGGGAACTCACTTAGGAGGTACTTTTTTTTTTTTTTTTTTTTTTTTGCAGGGTGGGGAGGTGATTGGGTTTATTTATTTATTTAATTTTTTAATTTAATGTTTTATTGAAGTATAGTTATTTATTTATTTAATGGAGGTACCAGGGCTTGAACCCAGGACCTCCCTCATGCATGCTAAGCACACACTCTACCACTGGGCTCTCCCCTCCCCCCAGGAGGTGCTTTGGCTGCTCACTGTTCTTAGATGTCACTTGCATAAAACTGACATGCCTGGAGGGCCCAGAGTCGGGGTCATATCCTCTCCTCTTTATTCTCCGCTGCTTGGAAACGGTCTTACCTGGGACCTGGGTATGCAGTTTTCCAATAACCGACACTACAAATTTCCTTAAAGATCCTCTTCAATTACCATAAAGGAGAGCAAATTTGTTTTAGACATAAGATTTCCAAACCCCATGCAGTTGTTTGGCTTGGTAGCTGTTAACCAGACTTCAATTCAGAATTCCCGTGGAGGGTTTACAAACACAGCCCCTCAGTGAATTTGAGGAAGGAACTGACGGAGGGTCATACACGGTTGAGAAATACCATTTTAAGGTCCCATAAATACCACGAAACAGATTCAGCTCACAGAATTGAGGACCAGTATTTCAAGATGAGACCTGGTGAGAGAAGCAGTGTGATGGCGAACAGGAATAGTTTCATTTACACAGTGAATTTAGAACAATTATGGTTGTTCATAGAAATTCTTACCCGCATACTGAGCACCCACTGTCCAGACCCAAGGCTGGTCATGAACATGTAAACCTTCTTTAAACACTCTTTTTGGTGAGAGGAAGGCGTGTTACCTCTATTTCAGAAAAGAAGAGGCTAAATGACGTGGCTGGGAGTAAAAATACAGTCAGGGCTGAAAATAAACTGAAGGGCAAGTTTGCCTGTGCCTAAAACACACTCTTTTCCCACTGTATATGCGACCTCCCTGTGTCTTTCCCCAAGAAGAACAAAGCCAGCGTCAAACAGGCTCATCCCAGGGACATAACCAAGCCTCCAGCTGAGAGATGAGTGACACATTAACTAGGAGGTATGTGCACAGTGCCTATGTTTTCTCTACCAAAAAATCTGGCCACTTTTACTGAAAATGGGAGAGAATATTTTAAATCAGACGACTGTAAACATTATAAGCATGTATAATTCCGTGATAAAGAGTGAGTTTGAGAAAGAGACCACGGAGAGACGAGAAGTCAGTAGAAAAAGAGAACATTCTAAGCTGAGGGTTAATCATGATTGTAGAATAAATGGGACTTGAAATATCTTAACGTCTTAGAGTTTCCCAGCATTCTGTAGTAGGCTTAAAAACATAGGCCAGAATGCATTTTTTTCCCCTTAGAAATCATTGAAAATGTTTAATGTATAAAATTTTCTGAGAACATTTAAAGAGGCAAGATATGATTCAGATATCCTGAGTTTCCATGATGTGAAAATTGAAATAAAGCCAGGAAGGCGATGCTGAAAGAATATTGCCTTAAAACAATGAAAGGCATTTTATACAAAACAAAGTGTTATTTGAAAACAACCTAAGAATGCAATTTTCTGCTAAGTTGTCTGAGGTATGAAGTGATAGGGAAATATATAACCTTATTCTGTTTATCAATATATAATTATGAAGTAATTTACAATAATGCAGTTATTGATTTAACTTCACCCGGGTGCCTTCAAAGGATATTTATACTTTAGGAATGAAATTTAACTAAATTATTGGATGAAAATTGCCACTAAGCAATCCTAATTAGAAAACAGATGCTGACGCGAAGATCATGTTTTATCCTGGGACGCCTCTGATCCCCATCCAGTCGCCTTTTTAACAGATTGATGTTATTGTAGTGGAACAGTTGGGAAAAGCTCATATCAATTGTACTGAGGTGAGCCTCATGCTTCAGCCCATGGCAAATAGAAAAACATTCCATATTTCCCCTGAAATATTCCGATATCTCACAAGACCCAAGAGTTAGCAGAGCTAACAGCTGGACTGCTAGGTTCAGAGTCATAGAGATAGATGGGTGGGCTTGCCTCTGCAGTGGATTCACTCAAAACTCTATCTTTGGGAAAGAAAAAAATAAAAAGAAGTGAGGAAGAATGGATTAGAGGAAAGGAAGTGAGATGGAAAGAAACAAAGAACAGATAACCCATTGGAAAACACAGGGTCTGACAAACGCAATCATGTCTCACGCTGAATAATAATAATAAAATAAAGATTATAGTGTAGTGTTTACTGGGTTTTTCCCACGTGCAAGGGCCTTCCTGCTCCGTGCTAATTTATTTACTCTTTGGGGGAAGTATTATTTCCCCTTTTTTGCAGAAGAAATAACCAAGACTTGGGGGGATTAAAAATGTAAAACCTGGACTTGAACCCAGGCAGTCTGGCTACAGGTTCCGGGTTCTTAATCAGTAAGCACTGGTACCTCAGTTTACTTTCAAGTTTAGTTAATGCTGAAAACAGAAATATGAAGAAAAATAAAACTGGAGGACATGTTAGAAGTGTGGGTGGATATTAGTCCTACGTTTTGCGTAGGACAGTTGGCAGACAGATCCTGAGATTTCAGCCCAGCTGTTCCCTGCCCCTCAAGTCTTCAATCTGCAGTTACGTCACCAGTCCCCAGAGCAAAGCAGGCATGACTGTCCTGCGGTACAGAGAATGCACCCACTGTGAAACAGCCAAAATGGCTTCTCTTTCCACATTGGGAACAATCAAAATGAGGGGTTTAACTCTCCAGTCCATGTAACAGATCCCAACAGGCAAAGGTAAAATTTAGGCTAATAAGTATAAAATCTTAAAACAGTAACAATAACTGACTCCCTAGATGTGCCAAACCAGACTTCACCTCTAGCAGCAGCAATACCGAAATCAAAGAGTCCAGCCAAGCATCCTTCTGAATTTAATTTTGTTACTTCCCTAAAATGTCTCATATTTTTGCTGTATCTGTGAAAAGTCAGCCTCATAGTTATATCAGAACTGGAGGAGACAAGCGTTTTCTTATGCTCTTAATCATTTAAAATACAACCAGAAGAGAAATAACAGTTATTATGATTCATAAATGCACAGGCTTTGAAATCAGATGACTCAGCACTTCCACTTGCCAAACACAAGACTTTGGACCAGTAACGCAGCCTCGTTAAGCTTCAGTTTTATTTAGATGTAAAATGAGGGACCGTAATAACATTGTAGAAGGTTATGTGAGAAACAAATAAGATCTCACCTTGGGAAGCAAGTTTTCAGGGGGCTTGCCACCTAAGTATTGAATATATATTGTACTTCTTTGGTTTTCCCTCGAAGCTCAAGGTCAAAGAGTTGCAGCTCCTCCTTAAACAACCCTTGCTGGCAAATACCTGTCAAGACTTCCATCTTGTTGCATCAATAAAACTGCAGAGCCTTAGGTGGTAACAAAAAGTTAGACTCTATCTAGTATAAATGTACAGCCTTTGTGAAATCCACCTCTGTTCTCCTCTTGAAAACCATCAAGGGTAGGAGTTCAGTTCCTGTGTGACAATCATTCCAGTCCAGATTGTCCTGAATTCTTCCATACGATTTCCATAGGTTTTTCCAAGCTGTGCCTTCTGGCCAAAGGTAATAGGCATATTTATCTTCCACGTGAGAGTCTTTCAAAGGGTGTGAAGATTGTTGCCACCATTCCTCAAAATATTTCTTTTCTCCACTTTAAAGAATATTTTTGTTTGTGTTTTTGTTCATCGAGTAATATGGTTTTCAGACATAGCAGCATGTTCTGCACAGTCCTCTGGGGGCAGCCTCCTTTAGCAATATTATGTATAAAACTGAATCACTTTGCTGTACACCAGAAACTAACACAACATTTTAATTCAGCTATACTTCAATAAAAAAGGTATCAGTTCTTCCCAAATTGACCCACAGATTCAGTGCAATCCCAGCCAAAATCCCAGCAAGTTATTTCGTGCATATGAACTAACTGATTCTAAAGTTTATATAGAAGGACAAAACACCGAGAAGAGACAACACAATTCTGGAGAAGAAATCAGAGAACTGACATTACCTGTTTTCAAAACTCACTGTAAAGTTGCAGTAATCAAGACAATGTGATATTGGTAACAAACTGGACAGATAAATGAAAAGGAGTAGAAAGCCCAGAAATAAACCCGCATAAAGCACGGTCAGCTGTTCTTTGACAAAGAAGTAAAGGCAACTCAATGGAGAGAGAACAGTCTTTTCAATAAACGGTGCTGGAACAATTAAATACCCACCTGCAAAATTATTATTATTATGGACAAAGACCTTATATCCTCCACAAAAATTGGCTCAAAATGGATCGTAGACCTAAATGTAAAATGCAATACTAAAATTTCTAGAAGACAGTATAGTACAAAATCTAGGTGACTTTGGAACTGTTGGTGAATTAAATGCAATACCAAAACCATAATCTGTGAAAGAAAAGTTGGTAAGTTGGACTTTATTAAAATGAAAACCTTCTGGTCCATGAATATCACCATAAAGAGAATGAAAACACAAGCCACAGAGTAAGAGATTTGCAAAACACGTATTTGACAAAGGACTTGTGTCTAAAATATGTAAAGAATTCTTAAAATGCAGTAATAAGAACACAGACAGGCCAATTAAAATATGAGCAAAAGATCTGAACAAACATATCACCAAAGAAGATATACAGGTGGCAAATAAGCACATAAAAAGATGCTAAACATAATATGTCATTCAGAATTTGCAAATTAAAACAACAATGACATGCCATTATATACGTGTTAGAATGGCTAAAATCTCAAACACTGACAAAAAAAAAATGGCAGCAAAGATGTGGAGTAACTAACAGGAATTCTCATTCATTGCTAACAGGGATGCAAAATGGTACAGCCACTTTGAGGACAGCTTTCCTGTTTTTTAAATTCTAAATACTGTCTTAACATACAATTCAGCAATCATGCTACTTGGTATTTACCCTAATGAGTTGAAAACAGGCCTGCACCAAAACTTGGACGTGAATGTTGATTCTAAATTGCCCAAAATTGGAAGACACCAAGATGGCTTTCAATAGGGCAGAGGATAAACAAACTGTGATATATTCATGCACTGTAATACTATTCTGTGATGAAGCGAAATGAGCTATCAAGCCACAGAAAGACACAGCGGAGCCTGCAGTGCCCATTGCTAAGTGAAAGAAAGCTAGCCTGGAAAAGGCTGTATGGCGTATGATTCCGACGACATGACCTTCTGAAAAAAGGGGAACAAGAGACAGTAAGATCAGTGTCCGTCAGGGGCTCATGGATGCGGAATAAGGACAGAATAAACAGGTGGAGCACAGAATGTTTAGAGCCGTAAAACCATTCTGTACGACACTGTACTGGCGGACACGCTGGTGGCGTTAAGCACTAGTGAAAACTATAAAACTGTACGCATAAAGAACAAACTCTGGTGTAACCTATAAACCATCGTTAATAATAACATGTCAACATTGGTTCACCGGCTGTAACAGACATGCTGCATGAACGTAAGATACTAGTAACGGGAAATGGGGCAGGGGAGAGGAGGTCTGCGGTGCTCTGTGCCCTCTGCTCAGGAGGTTTGGAAATCAAACACTGTTCTAAAAAAATAAAATCAATTTTCCCAGCCATGATGTAGATGCAGCCCATAGAACTTAAAAATCACCTGCAGGGTGGTCGAGAAAACAGTCTTGGATTTGGACTCAGTTTTGCTCCTTACTAGCTGTGTGGCTTTCGGTTAAGTTGCTTAATATTTCTGAGGCTGTTTCCTCATTGGTGGAATGAGAATGATACTATCTTTAGTATAGAGTTATTGTTATTATTCAGTGAAACAACATGTGTGTATCAGCAACTTGCATGTAATGAGTATACAATAAACAGTAACTCCTATTTGGAACCTAAAGGACTTTAGAGATTTTAAAGGTAGGAAAGCCAAGCTCAGAGGTTTGACGTTACTGATGAAGATCATAAAAGAATGTTATTTGCAGAGCGCTTGTGTTATGGAGCAAGGTATTAGGCATTTGTAGTGATAAAGGACAAAGAAAAAAAGTCATGTTTTCTTCATCGAATTAAGACTGACATTAGAGGTTTGTGATTTTAAAATTAACAGACAGACAGGAGAAATTTTCTCTGTATTGTTCCCAGTTTTCTCCATGATTTCTCTCATCTTTCCCACTACTCAACAGTTAGGAGGGAAAGATGGGGAGAAGTGACTAAGCAAAGATGCCCTTTAAAATACTCTTATGGGATGGTTTAAGCACTTTCCCGGCTAAGGGGGAAGACCTCAAGTTGCTTCTTTTTCAGTTTTACTCAGATTAAAATTGCCGCAGGCTGCTTTCATTCCTAAACCTACCAAGTGGTCTAGGACTCCGTCCTGCATTGTGTGCAATTATGTGTTTCTTGAGACATAGGAAAGAGGATCGTTTTATGGGATAATTTAAGATAATAGGTTTCAAATCTGTTTTATGCAATACATGTTGACCACTAACTCATTCAGCAAACTACGATCAGCCTGAGTAGAGCTGGGTCTTGGGAAACAGGGATTCTCTTACCATCTTTACCACCACCCCACAGTGTGGATAAATAATGGAGATTATTTTACATAGAAACCCATCTGGACAGGAAACAACAAGCATTGGTGAGGATGCACAGAAAAAGGAACACTCACGCTCTGCTGGGGAGAATATAAACTGTGCAACCACTCTGGAAGACAGTATGGAGGTTCCTCAGAAAACTAAAAACAGAGTTACCATAAGATCCAGCAATCCCACTTCTCGGTATTTATCTAAAAAAATATGAAAACACTAATTCAAAACATATGTGTATCGCTATGTTCATTGCAGCACTGTTTATAATAGCCAAGACATGGAAGCAACCTCAATGTCCACTAACAGATGAATGAATAAAGATGTGGTATATGTGTACACACACACACACACACACACACACACACACACACACACACACACACACAGTGGAATATTACTTAGCCATAAAAAAGAATGAGATCTTGCCCTTGGTGATGACATGGATAGACCTATTATGCTAAGTGAGATAAGTGAGACAGAGAAATAAAAATAACATTTGATTTTACTTATATTTCACTTACATGTGGAATCTTCAAAACATACAAAACAAAACAGAAACAGATTCATAGATACAGAGAACAAACTGGTGGGCGTCAGAGGGGAGGAGAGTGGGGGGACTGGTGAAATAGGGGAAGGAGGTTGAGAGGTACAGACTCCCATCTAGAAAATAAATGGGAAAAAACTCATCCAAGTTCATGGGCAAAAACATCCCTAGATCCTCGTCTCTAGGACTGTAGCTGTCGGTAAGCTGGGGGGACTCCGTGGCAGCAAAGATGGCTTTCGGCCGGAGCACCGAGCTTGTTCCCAACCTTCAGATCCCTGTTGACAGCGGTGTCCTAGAGTGTCCCCACTGAAATTCACCCCCCCTTTCTCCACTCCTCAGTACCAGTCAGGTATTTTCTAATGCACCACCCCACCCTTGGCTGGTTTTCATCATTTCTGCTTACTAAAATTTCCAGTTATCCATTTATTTGTTCTTTGTTATGGCTTGCTTGCATTACAGTTCAGACTCCCTGAGAGTAAGGAACATGTTTGTGTTATTCACCAAAACATTTGCCGTTCTTCACGTTACCGGCCGCAGAGTGACTCTCAGAAACACCTGCTCGCTGATTAACTCACAGAATCGAATGAACTTGCAATGATGTTTTGTCCAGTGTTCTTCACATTAGAGAACACATAGGTCTCTTACCTTTAGGTTCAAACAACTTAAATTCTGTCTCTCACCTTAGGGCTCAAAGAACTTAAATTATAAATGCTCCACTTATCCTAAGAAGCTGTTATCATCCTTTCTTATGCCTTCACTTTGTCTAAGCAATTTTTTTTTCCAATTCACAAGTTACTGTTGGCTAGAAAACACTGAAGATCAAAATAAAGTAGTCTTCTCACACATACTGAGGACAACAAAACTTGGATGTAAATAAAAACTCAAAGAAATACTGATCTTTCAGGGTAGTCTTTTCCTTGAATATTTCAAGAATCAAATCTATAATAAAATGAAGCTCAGATGACTTGCTGATTAAGATCTATCCATTTAGCCAATAGATGTTGTGGCACAGATAAGTTCATATAATGAAATATAATACAGCTTGATGTAAAGGTGAGAGTGGTTGATATATGAATGTGACAAGACACCATTATTGGAAATTGAGTTTCTTAAAATTAAAACGAAAAGGTTTGGGATATTAGTAATATTTGTAGTCAATAGTAAGCAGATAAAAGTTTCATGATGACCCATGCATCATGTAGTGGAAAAAGCATTTTTTTATGATTAACTGTTGCAGAAACATTTTATCTGAAATCATTTGCTATTATTTAATATAGAAGCCCCTCTGATACTATAAGGGAAAGCTGACAATGGCGGATAGTTTTGAAAGATTATTTTTAATATTTGGCATAATAGTCTGTAATGGTTCCTATGGCTCTGATCACTCAAACATTGAATAAAGAAAGCAAAGGTAAAGTCGAATCGTCTCATCTTGCCTCGGTAACAAATAACATTTATGTGGTGCTTTTTATCTGTGACTTCATTTGACCCTTGGATTATCTTTTGAAATGTTCCCAGTTGTTCTTCAGGCCACTGAAATACCACAGTTATTGTTTTGGATGAACGTGTCGTAACCTGTGTTAAAATAAAAACTCCTGAGATAATGAAAACATTTTTCGCCGTAGCACTCAACCAGGAAATGAATCTGTGGGAAGGAAGGGCGTGTGAGAGGAGGCTGTGATTGGTATGAAACTGGGGGCAGAGCTCAAAGGCAGAGTTTTGTGTCCTCTGGGTGGGCACTAAGGAAGTAGCAGTGAACGGGGGTAGCAGTATGAGTGAATGAATCAGGAGAGGACTTACAAAGATCACTAACGAGTGTATTCCAGCATCAAACATCTCTACGTAGCACGTTAACTGTATACATTTACTACGTAGAGATCCAATTTCAGTTCAAAGGTAGCGTAGGTGTTCTGTCCAGTCCTCTTGAGAAAATATAGATAAAATATTTTGAAAATGTATGATGAGACAGGATATTCTAGGCTCATTTCCCCCAGGGCCTTTGCTGTAAACACATTTTTATACCCTGGAAGTAATACAGCAGATGACCACGGAAGGACTCTAAAAGACGGACGGAAGAAGCTGGACGGGCTAGGAATCTCAGGACTTGAGAAAAGACACCAAATTGAGTTCCTGGATTTTCTTTTTGTCTCTCATATATGCAAGACTGGATTGAGGCGAGACCTGCAACCTGAAACTGCCAAGAGGCATAAAAAACAAACAAGGAAAACCTGCTACTTCTGACCAAAAAGCTCAAACAGGGCAGCTCAGCAGAGACCTAACAGGGAAATCCACCCCTGCCCAGCGCCACCGTCAGCACGGCCTGCCCGGGAACCCATCCTCACTCTTCCCAGTGGACTCTCAGCAGAAGCAGCGGAGAGGTCAGCCCCCCACCCCGAGCAGTAGCAGGCCTGAGCTGCCACCGTGAGCGTCCGCAGAGCCCCCACCCCGCACCCAGGGCAGGGGTGGCACAGTCCACCCCAGCAGCAGTGACTAAGGCCCAGTGTTTCCTGAACCCCCCACCCCGTGGCACTCGGAAGAGTGAGTGTCACGTACAAGAATCGATCAGGAACCCCAGCAAAGCCATGAGAATAAAACCAACCAGAACGGCATCGCGAAGTCTCTAAAAATTAAATTGTCATCAGAACTACAGCCCATAAAATAACCCTGGACTTACGTGCTAAACCACCTCAGAGTCACTGACGGCTGAAAAAGAAGATGTAGATAGAATGAAGAATCTCCCAACACTATATCCCAAACAGCTAGGACATATGCAGGAAAGTCACGCATCGTACCAGGAATCATTCAGACAAAACAAAACAAACAAATCACACTTCAGTGAGAAAAGACAAGGCCACCAGCCAACACCGAGACGGACTGGGTGTTGGGATCCCCTGGGAACATTTTAAGGCAGCTATCATGCAGACACTTCAACAATTACCAATTCTCTGGAAAAAGTGGGGGGAAAAAAAAGAAAATTTTAGCAGAGTCATCGAAGTTATAAAAATGAACTAAATAGGAATAACTGGAAAACAGAATAATTGCAATAAAAACGTTTTGGGTGGGCTCGATAGTAGAGTAGAAATGTTACAAGGTAGAATCAGTGAAGGTGAGAACAGGTCAACAGTTTGTTCAACCTACACAACAGAAACAGACGAAGGCAGAAAACAGACGAAGACGTGAATAACTCTAACCATAAGAGGAGTCATGGGACAACAGAAAAGAACTAATTTGTACCATCAGAGTCCTAGATTCAGAGTAGAAAGATTGTGAGGCTGAATTTGTATTTAAAGAGACAGTGGCTTAACTTCCCAAATTTAGTGAAAAACATATTATAGACTCAAGAAGCTGAATGCCCCCAAATAAGATAAATTTAAAAAAAAAATCCATATCAAGACTCAACATAATTAAACTTTAACAACTAAACTGAAAACTGAAAACAAAGAAAAAAATTTAAAACGACCAGAAAGAAATGGTACATTTCCTATAGGGCAACGTTAGTTCAAATAACAGTGCATTTCTCATCTGAAACTACAGAAGCCAGAAAGAAGGGTCAAAGCACCTTTCAAGTGCTGAAAGAAAAGAATTGTCCACCCAGAACTCAATATCCTGCGAGACTATCCTTCAGAAAGGCAGGGGAACTGGAGACATTCTCAGAAGAAAGAAACGTAATGGAATTTGTCACCAGCGGATCAGCCCTTAAAGAAGAGATGAAGGGAGCACCGTCCATGAAAGGAAAAACTGAGAAATCAGACTTTGTCAGGTTTGCAGACGTTTGCTCTGCAAAACACCCTGCTAAGAGGGAAAAAAAGACGAATTGTAATGTAATTATCGGTATACACCTATTGGACTGTTTCAGATTTTAAAATTGTGATAACATCAAATGCTGGTGAGTATGCAGAGAAACCAGATTTCTATGTGTGAGTGTACCTAAGGATCCACAATGGGTATGCATGACTGAGTGTGCATGACTCGCTCTGAGTGTAAGTACACGTCGTGAGTACTTATGAGCACTGTAAGGATGCAGTATGAGTATTGTAAGCACACATTAGGAGTGCATACAACTGGTGGAGTGGTGTGATACTCTCACTGGTAGACTGGTACACTCTGAAAAACAGTTTGCAGTTTTTTAAAGGTCTTAGCGTACAACTCACCATTGCACTCCTAGGCATTTAACCCAGAGAAATAAAAAACTTATTTTCCTACAGAAATTTGTACATGGATGTTTACAGCAGCTTTATTTGACACAGCCCCAAACTGGAAACTACCCAGATACTCTTTAATGAGTGCATGGTTGGACAAACTGTGATGTATCTGTACCATGGAATAATGCTTAGTTTACCTGATTTAGATTTCATAGTGATATTTTAGGTGACTTACTTGAAACTTTTACCAATTTTTAAAATTCAACTTGAAACCAATTGTGCCAGTCTCCCCTCCTTCCTGTCCCACAGGTCTTCTTAAATATTACAATTTCAGTAAAACTGTGTTCCCTTGTCAGCTAATTCAACATCTGACTGACAATGTTTTTCCAAGATTGCTCTGAGACGAGTTATAAAGCATGGGTGAATACTGCCACGTGCCTGGAAAACTCAGGCATCAGGATCCAATGTGATGAATTAATTTAGAAATCGTGGCTTTCTATTAAAACACATACACATTTAAGTATTGATTTAAAATCACTGTGCCTGTATCTGAATTATTTAACCCAATCAAATACAAAAGTTGGCGAAATGAGTTTACAGATAAGTATCAAGACTGCACTAGTTTGTATTTCAATATCCACCCCTGTCTTCATTCTTTTACAAGTAGAGAGAGAAAAATCAGCATTCTTATTACCATCTTGACATGAGCAAAGCAGAACTATTCATAAATAATGAGTATGATTTAAGAGACCTCACGAGTCTCAAAATCTTTCTCTCATCAAAACGTGAGAGTCTGCCTGAAATTCTCAATGTGATTTTTTTTCTTCCCTTGGGTTAAATCACAGTGGTGCTAAGTTAAAGTGTATATATATTATTTAGAAGGGTCCAAATGGTTGAGTAAAAATATTACTCAACTAGATAGGTCTAGCCTAACTTCTGCCCCAAGTGAGTTATATGAGCTTGGAAAAAATGCCAAGAAAATTCATTAAATTCCCTTTGTGACAATGATATGAACTAAGTTAGTGCTTTGCAAGCTGTTTTGTTTCCAGGTAACATTTTGTTCTACTGAAACCTTATGAAAGAGGCCAGAATGTGAGAGTTGGAAACATGCTCTACGGACGAAGTGGAGTCAGAGACCAGGAGCTCAGCCTTTCCCGCTCCATCTGCTGCCCCTGCGACAACTCTGACAGATCCTCAGAGCCCAGCGGGAAAGCCGCTGGATCAGGGGATCTTTAAGAATCCCTAACAGTTTCCGATTAGATAGGTGTGTCTTTGGAAAACAGAGTGATTCTGGAGGCATTCTGAGGGGGCCTCGCTGCTAGAGGAGATGAGGAGAAGGAAATGACGGGGAGGGGCCACCCGGCCGGCTCTGCTGCGGTCTGGCCCTGCCCTGTGCTGTCCTGCGGTTACCTGGCATCACCCACGGGGAGGGACTCACATCTAGCACAGCCCAGCAGAGCACCTGAGGAGCACCAGCAGGTCCGGCAGCAGGAAGGCTGCAAACGGAGACCGGGATGCCTTCCTCCAGGTCGACACTTGCCACTGTGGGAAATCCCCCAAGAGGGAGGTCCGAGGGCCAACAGGAAAGGCACTCCACAGTGAAGCGCCAAAAAAAGTGTTGCTGCAGCCATTACTTAAATATTGCCAGATGTGCTGGGAGATACAGAGAGAGAAGAAGGCAAGCTTGTTCTTCTTTTTTTATTTGAAGTATAGTTGATTTACAATGTTGTGTTATCTTCTGGTGTCTAGCAAAGTAATTCCATTATATATATATGTATATTTTTTTTTCTTTTGCAGATTCTTTTTCATTATAGGTTATTGCAAGATATTGAATGTAGTTCCCTGTGCCATACAGTAGAGCCTTGTTGTTTATTTATTTTAACATAGTAGTTTACATCGGCTAATCCCAAACTCCTAATTTATCCCTCTCCCTTCCCCCTCTGGTAACTACAAGTTTGTTTTCTATGTCTGTGAGTCTCTTTCTGTTTTGTAAAGAAGTTCATTTGTACCATTTTTGTTTAGATTCCACATGTAAGTGATTTCTTGTGATACCTGCCTTTCTCTGTCTGACTTACTTCACTTAGTATGATCATCTCTAGGTCCATCCACGTTGCTGCAAATGACATTATTTCATTCTTTCTATGGCTGAGCAGTAGTCCATTACATACATAGCACATCTTCTTTATCCATCCATCCGTCGACGGACATTGAGGCTGCGTCCATATATTGACTACTGTAAATAGTGCTGCTGTGAACATTGGGGTGCATGTATCTTTCCAAGTGAGAGTTTTCTCCAGACTGAAGGGCAAGCTTGTTCTTGATCCGCTCTCCCACTGGAGTGGTGCTGGCCATAAGAAGGCTCTGCTGCATCTTTTCAAACTAGGAGGTTCTGAGCCCTGCCTACAGAGGACATGCTGATGAGTAACAACCAGCTGCTGTTTAAAGCTGAAGGTGATCTTGGCAATTTCATTTAATTCTGCCTCAAAATGATGTAAGATTTACTATCTAGCAGGTGTAACTTTGGGGTCAGAAATGTGCTAGCTTTTTACTTAGACAATAAAACAGTAGAGGACAGCAGTGACTCTTAGATTTTCAAGTCTTCTGAGAGAATATTTCCATTGGACAAAGAGCTCCTTATCAAGAAAGATGAAACACAGGATTCGTGGGCAAATTCTTATCATTTAGGAGAGGAAGGAGTAAAGCTCAATGAGGACAACATACTTCATGACAAAGACAGTCATGCTTTTAAATCTGATTGGCAAGAAAAAACACACATTTGACTGTATAGTTATTCCATATTCAAAAATAGCCTTCATATAATGGATTTTAAAGAATGAAGGTTTTCAAAATGTATTTGAAGAAATGCTTGAGTCCAAATACTTCTGATGATGGTTATCAAATTGTGGAAAAGTTTTGTTTTCACCATTATGTGTTATGTGACCAAGAAATGTTGCAAAAAACAAACAAACAAACAAAGAAAAAACACCCTAGTATAATCTGTAGATTGAAAATTAAAGCAAAGAGCGTAAGACGGGTGATGAATCATGGAAACAATCTCTGACCAGGGACCTTTTTAAAGAAGAATGCTGTTCCCACGTCATAAAAGTACAATCTAGTCGTGAAAGATGCTTTTTGTAACGTCTCCAAATCGTAACTTTGTGAAACGTTCTGCTGCGTTTGCTCTTCTGTCAAAGTAGATTTTCTTTAAAATCTCTGTCAAGAAGTCACAGAGCAGTGGTGGAACTGTGGGTCACTTGGGGTTCGGTTCGGTTGCATCAGACAAAAATCAAATAAACAGAACCAGTATCTTGAACAAGAAAGAAGCGTGTTTCTCGCTCATGGAAAGAAGTCTGCTGGCGGACAGCATCGGACCAATAACGGTGGCAGTGAGACCTGTAGGAAGGCGAGCCGTTTGTCTCGTACCCCTGCCACCCTGAGCATCAAGCTCCCGCTTTATGGCTCCAGATGTTTACCTGGGCTCCGGGTAACATCTCTTTTTAACCAAGCCCTAAGGAAGAATGAGGAGCGTTCGAAGGATGTAGCTTCCTACTTTTCAAGACATTTTCTAAAGACACACATGGTATACCCTCCTACATGTCACTGGCTAACATGTGATGACATGAGCGCACCTGGCTGCAAGACAGGCTGGGTAATGTCATCCTCTACTGGGTGACTGCTCGGGGGAAAACTGAGGGTCCTCTGACTGGGGAAAATCGGAGAACAGATACCAGCACAGCAACTAGTGGTCTTAGTCAACAGGTAATCGAAACGAAGGCTTCATTTGAAAATTTATTTCAGAAGTACTAGTAATTGTATTTTGCATCGCCTCTCTCTATGTGTATGTGTATAGAATCTGTTTTTCAGGTCTTCCTCAATTCTGGATTTTATCCTTTAAAATAAAATGTAAATCAATACTTTTAAATATGATTTAATTTTATACTTCACATTATCAAAGTCAGCTCCCTGAGGATAGTTGGCTTGTTCAACTGTCATCTTCTGATCGTGGACAACAGAATCTCAAAAAATATATCAAAAATTTATAGGAATATGAACTAATATGTAAGACTTTAATCAGTAATTTTTAAATAGATGCTAACTGCGCATCACTTTGTTTAAAACATTTTGAAGGAGCCAGTATAATTATTAAACTCTTTATTTTATGCTATTAATAACCAGGATCCTATTAGTATGATTTTTATTTCTTTCCAAATTATTGACAGAAAGCCTTAGTATTCTCAGAAAAAAAATGCATTCAGTATAATTTGATGTGAAAAACAATAGGTAATCTTAGTTCTTTCTGTTATGTTTTCAATAATTATATTTTTTCTGCTCACATTTCTTAGCAGCTTGGAAGGTATAATTACATTTATTTCTGTTAGTGATGATCTTTTTATTATTAAAAGCATTTTGAAATATTTATCAAGGTCAAGGAGGTAACTATCTATTATTATCTGTGTAAAATGAGAAATCAAACAAATTTTTACTGTCCTTACTATCTCTTCCCACATCACAATTTTGATTCATGCAATCTGAGATTTGGTTCTAAATTACTATTATTTCATATTATTAATTTTTCTCAGAGTCTTATTTTATAATTATTTTTGTTTTGTAACCATATTAGTGGCAACTCTCAAGACTTTATTCTAGACTTAACACATTTCTATTGCTTCCTATCTTTTTCTTTTTTTTTTAACACTGACACCCTTATTCTTGAGTTCTTTATCCTAATCCATCCCTAGATTGGCTGGACTATATCCCTAAATATTGCGTGCAAAACTTTCTGAGCACCGGCCTATAGGAGAATACTGGTCTTTCCTACAAATGACCTCTTGACTAAGTACATCATTCTTCCCTCTCCCCCACCCCCATCCCTTGGTAGCCAGTCTTCATCTGCTGTTGCTGTTCAGTTCTCTGGAGGAGAAGCCTATGGAAGTTTAGGGGTTTTCTTCCTTTGAATAGTAGTTCTCACATTCAGTATCTGCACATTCAAATTACTGGGAAAGATTTTTTTTTTTTAATGGAATGCCCAGTCTTCATCCTAGAATAATTAAAACAGAATCTCTAAGGATGGAGCCTAAACCCTAATAGTTTTTAAAGGCTCACCAATGATTTTAATGCATAACCAGGGGCAGGAACCGCTGCTTAAGATATAAGCTCTTTTTTCTTGCCTGGATGTTTTTCAAAAGTTTTGGTTCTCTTTAAATCTCTCCTTTTTTGTTGAGGTATAAATGGCATAACATGATATTAGTTTCACATGTGCGACATAATGACTTGATATTCATGTATATTGCATAACATCCTCAGTCACTACAATGAGTCCAGTGAACATCCATCACCATGTAGTTACAAAAGTTTTTTCTTGTGCTGAGAACATTTAAGATCTACTCCCTTAGCAGCTTTCAAATTTGCAATTCAGTATTATGAACTATAGCCACCATGCAGTACATAAAACTGAACTGTCCGTTCAGAACTGTGACTTATTTATTTTCTAACTAGAAGCTTGTATTTTTTGACCCTCTTCACCCAGTTTGCCCACCCCCTGCCTCTAGCAACCATCAATCTGTTCTCTGTATCTGTGAGCTCATTTCCTCCCCCTCACCCAGATTCCTCATATCTGTGAGATCATATGGTGTTTGTCTTTCTCTGTCTGACTTACATCATTTAGCACAATGCCCCCAAGTGCCATCCATGTTGTTGCAAATGGCAAGATTTCTTTCTTTTTATGGCTGATTAATGTTACTATATATATATACACAAACACACATCTCTGGAGATATAAAATGAGGTCT
Organism: Camelus dromedarius; assembly: GCF_036321535.1. Classification (NCBI taxonomy): domain Eukaryota; kingdom Metazoa; phylum Chordata; class Mammalia; order Artiodactyla; family Camelidae; genus Camelus; species Camelus dromedarius. The sequence continues at coordinate 5,379,535 of NC_087454.1, read as the reverse complement.
GTATCACACAGTTTCTCTATCCATTCATCCATCATTGGACACTTAGCTTGTCTTCATATTTCCGTATCTTGGCTATTCTAAATAATGCTTCAGTACACAGGGGTGTATATAACTTTTCAGGTTAGTGTTTTTGCCTTCTTCAGATAAATATGCAGAAGTGGGATTACTGGATCATATGCTAGTTCTAGTTTTAAATTTTTGAGGAACCTCCATGCTGTTTTCCATAATGGAAGCTGCAGTGATTTACATTCCCACCAACAGTGAACCAGTGCTCCCTCTTCCCCACATCCTCGCCAACACCTGTGATTTCTTGTTTTTTTATAATAGTCATTCTGACAGGTGTGAGACGATATCTCATTTTGGATTTGATTTGCATTTTCCTGATGGTAAGTGATATTGAGCACCTTTTTATGTACCTGTTGGATATTTGTATGTCTTTTTTTGGAAAACTGTCTGTTCAGACCCTCTGCCCATTTTTCAATCAGATTTTTTTTTTTTGCTATTATTGCATTGAGTTCTTTATATATTTTAGGTATTAACCCTTTCTCAGATATATGATCTGCGACTGTTTTCTCACATGCAGTAGGCTGACTTTCAGTTGTTGATGGGTTCCTTTCTTTGCAGACTCTTTTTAATTTGATGTAGTCCCACTTGTTTTTATTTGCTATTGCTTTTGGTGTCAGATCCAAAAAATCACCACCAAGACTGAAGTCAAGGAGCCCATGCCTATACCTGTGTTTTCCATTATGCCGACACATTCATCACTGTCACCGATGAGTCTGCTTTTAGATTAGTGTCAATTTTCTGTACATTACTCACTTACTTGGATTTTGCCATAGATGTTATGAAAAACTTAATGTTAGTTTGATAATTTCTAGATAATCTTGTGTTAATCACCACTTCATCACTGAAGGTGTCCAGGTACCTCTCTGCCCAAGTGCAGCAGGCTGGCCGTGCAGGAGTCAGCACCCTTTGACTCAGTCTCAACCAACATGTGTGTTACACTGATCTCCAGAGTTTCCTCGCCAAATAACCTCCAGTCTCCTACCACATCCTTCATTCAGGCATCCTCTTTCCTACATCACTCTGCATCGCCCCCCACTGGGATTTTCCGTAGCTCTCGAGTCAACTATTTGCGCTGGAAGCCTTGAGTCAGAGTCTACGTCACTGGGAATCCTAAGACAAAATTTCTGAAACCAAAATATAATGCATATTGTTTCACAATCCAAACAAGCTTTAGATTTGATCGTCTTACATGAATGTATCTGTGAAAATTACAAACTTAGGACTATTTTATAATATTCCGTTACGTGGGGTTTCAATCAAATATTTACGTGGAACAAAGCCATGTCACAAATTACGCGGTAAAATGCCAACCTAAAGCAGCCCCCGCCAGGTCTGGGGGCGGCATCGCAGCCACCAATAGCAGAGGGCAAACGACAGCTCTGATGGTACTGTCTCCTCTCGAAGCTCGTGTGGAAGAGCAAGCATGCTTATCGTGTTCTATAACCTCCCAGAACAACGCAGAATTACAGCCTATGCAAGGCAGTTGCTACAGAAGGAATGTACAGTTTTGTGTACTTTTATGACTGCTTTCCCCAAAATACATTCCCAAAGGTTATGAAAAAGGCCGCGACAGATGGTTCAGAAGATTATTCACTTCTGAGATGCCTGTTCTCTTAGCATTTGTCACTAAGCATTATTTTATCTTGTTATTAAGTCTGGCTGGATTTCTCTCTGAGATTAATTTGCTTCTTCCTTTTAAAAACTCTTCCCTCCCCATCCCAAATGGCCCAGTAAACCATCATTTCCTAAGGCACACAGGAGCCTTTTTCTAAAACTCTGAAGATTTGCTCCTAGCTTAATTTTATCAAGTTGAGACAACAGTTATTTTAATAAGACATAATAAAAAGACAGAATTTTAGGTGATTTTTCCCATAGGAACAAAGCAGTTTTTAGATGTTACTTGTTTCTAACTTTTTCTAGAATTTTAGATCAAGCAGCTCAACATCATAAATAACTAGTTTCATACTTGAGATTCACTGATCAGAAAATACAGTTTAAATAAATTCTGTAAAACAATCTTGGAACTTGAAAACTAAGGTCTTGTTTTTGATTTGACCGTGGAGTCGGGACCTCAGGGAGAATGAAGAGGATCCAGATTGCTGCTTGTATTTCACAGAAGCCACGCCTCGAATGCTAACATCTGGATTAGATGCTGCATTTTCTGGGTTCCTTTCCCCTGCCTCCTTCCCCCGGTCAGTTCTGTATTAGACCTTTATGTTTTCATTATAACCTGGCAGCATGAGCTCCCTTAAATAGAAAGAGTGAATGAAGGCAATTTTTTCCATTAACAATATATTTCCCTTTGGAGTCTCTGCCGCATTATTGGTCTTCTTTTTCAGTAGGAGCGAAAACCCCAAGAAAACTGTCTTCGGTCGTGAAGCATTATTATGGATCCTATGTGAAAGCCTTGGGTTTTGTTTCCCTCTTATGAAAACATCCTAAAATATTTCCGTAAATGAATACAATTCGGAGCAAACATCTTGACATAAAGGAGCAAGGCTTGTGCTAAAAAAAACACACTTTTTATTTTTTTGAAGAGCATATTTCCCTAAGTAGTCAATATGGAAAATCTGGAAGAACTGAAGTTTCAACATGAGGTAAAATATTACTTAAACACATTTTTGGAAAAATTGCATTCTTTCTTAGAAACCACACTATACAATATATGACAGCCCAGGTGTATCTATTTTATTGGGTTTGTTTGATTATGCTCCATAATGCTTTAAGACATACATACCACTCCACACATTTATATAATATACATACGCATATATAAAATAGGTTAATGTCCTGCGATATATTATGACGTATACATCGTAATACATAGTGTACTGCTATTAGCATATATTGGTATAACATTACATGGCATGTAACATAATATAAATAATAGTCTTAAAACATTAATCTATTTTACAAGTCAGGAACTTATATTTTAATACTCTTATTTATATAAAAGTGAAGCTTAGCCTGTCATTCAATTTATTTCCTTAAAGATCTCAACTTCTTGATCCCAATGCCCAATGGGAAGAAATGGTGAAGCTCTAAGTGAAAGACGGAAACCATTTTTAACGGTTCACTTTAAATCCACAAGGTTATTCTGCATGAGTGTCACCGAATGCAGTTTCACGTGCCTGACGCGCCGTGAGGCCAAACAAACCAGAATGTCAGAGTTTGGAGCACGGCAAGGCTTGTTGCAGGACCGAGCAAGGAGGATGGGGTGCCTCATGCCCAAGAAAACCCAGGTTTCAGCAAAGCATATTTAGAGGCCAGGTGAGGAAGTGGGGTTGCGGGGTCTGTGATCGGCTTGGGCACAGTTCTCTGTTTGGCTGATGTTGAAGTAACTGGGCAGTCAACGCTGTCAACCCCTAGGCCCAGAAGGTCTGGGGGCTGTGTGCTCTCGATCATCAGGTAGTTAATTGCTTCCCTTTGGTGGTGGTTTTTAGCATCTGAAAAACTCAGGAAATACACAGGAGGTACTATTAACTGGGCACTGCAGAGGGGAGCTACAGGAGAGGATACAGGGAGGGCTCTGTCCCAGGGAGGCCCCACAGGGTCCGGTTTGGTTACATGAGCTCTTCATTTAGCCCTCAGAATAATCCTGATGAGTGAATGACATTGTTCCTGCATCAGTTGTGATGGCTTTGGCTACAAGTAATATAATCTCACCTAAAACTGTCATGTAAATAACGCATGATTTTATTGGCTCACATGACTGCAAGTCCAGAGATTAAGTGTAGGATTCAGGAAAGAGCTGATCAAGGCTCCAGTGTCTTTTCTCTATGAGCCACTCAGGTCTGATCTTTATTAATCTCAGCTTTGTCTTCTGGTTGTGTTCCTTCAAAGGTCACAAGATGGCTAAGTTTAGCACCTGGAGCAGCAACATGCTTCCAGACTGATAATACAGATGAAAAGAGAGCCTGGCTCTGGTAACTTTCTCTTAAGAACTGGAACTCTCTTAGAAGCTTGCAGAAAATGTTTTATTGCATCTCACTGACAAGAGTTAGGTCACAAACCCATTACAGAGAAATCACCAGCCTAAAGAGACAGGCTAACTCTTTCGGCAATCAGATTCTCCCAGTGTTAGAGCAGGCAGATAGCTAGATATGAATAGAGAAAGGGGGACACAGACCAAATGGCAGGAATTGGGCAGAAAGGAGGGGTGCAGGCCAAATGCAGGAAACCACACATCGTGTAAGCACCAGGGGCCCCTGGGCAGAGAATGAAAAGCAGGAACCTTTGGGCTGATAAGTGGTCACACTTTTGGGGGTAATGAGTGGCCTGGAGACTGACAAAGAAGGGTAAGAAAAGGCAGAAATTTCCAGTGTCCTAATGGAACCTTTTGCTCATTATGCCCTCATTTCAATAAAAATTAGCCTTGCAGATCAGAAGTACCCATCATGCACTGACACCATGACACTTCTGATCCAGACTAAATAAGGACAGAAATCCTTCCTGCGTTTGGGAAGGTGGAGTTGCAATGATAATCAGGGAATATGACCCCAAACCCTTCCTTCCCCAGTGAATATTCTGCATGTTCATTTTTACAGCCTATGTAACTAAGTTGTCAAAGAAACTCAGGGCAGCCGCTCACCTGAGCCTGCCCGTTCTCCCCTTGAGAGTGTCCTATCCATCTTTTAATAAATTCTTACTTTACTTTCTTAACCACTACATCTTGCCTCTGAATTCTTTCTGGGATGGGACAAGAACCTGGAACACCGGCTGTATCTGCCGGCAGCACCTTCCCCTTACATCAAGTCCCCAGACTGCATTCCTATTAATCAGCAGTCAAGGATGCAAGGATTCTGGGCTGTCATCTACAATGTCCATTGCAAATCCTCCTCTACAGAAGAAAAGCTGTAATTCTGGATTTTGACAGAATTTGCCCACAGTCACAGAGTCAGAAATCACTGGAGACTAAGTTTGTACTAACAGTTCTCGTCTCAAATCCATTGTTTTTTCCAGTATATCATGTGAAAATATGCTACCATATTTTGGGTTGGGTTGGGTTTTTTTAAATCCATTAGAGCCACTCCTAAGTATCCAATTGAAATGTGATACATGAACAACAGCGGTATTTTAAGCCATTATTACATACCAGGACAATTTCTCTTAGAAAGTAAAATGTGGATAGAAAAATAATCTCTCAAAACACTTTGAGCTCAAAAGGTCCTCTTCACAACATGGGAACACTACTGTGAACTTTTTATGGAAAATAGCACTTAAAAAAATCAACAGTGGCAAAAGGTTTAAGAAATGCTTATTTGCATGTAGCAGACCTGGTGAGTAACAGCAACACAGAGGGGTCATGTTGTGTGGATAGCCTGTTGCTGTCAAGAAAAAGCCGATTCCCTTCCCTCTATTTTATTTTACTTTTTAAATTCTCTTGACAGGTCAGAAACTTATTTACTGTGATGACAGAATAAAGAAAAGGGAACGAAAGGGGGATAAAGCAGCATCTCTCAATAATATCACACTCAGTTTAAAATAAAATCCATTGATGAGTTGGTCCATTGGGTCTGTACTTAGCTTAGTGGTAATTCTGAGCAAGAAAAACACAGAACAAAAACTATAAATACATACATTCAAAGCACTCTGTGTCTTACTAGCGATCTCAAGAGAAGGCTGTCCTGGCTTAGCTTTTCCTGACCCTGACACTTCCTGCTCAGCCGGGGTCTGTCAGCTCATGTAGGGACAGCCTGCAGACACAGAGGTAAATGTTCAGAAATAAACACATTCCAGGAAAGGTTATATAATGGCTTTCCATAGATTTCAAAATCACTTTCCAACAACGTCGGGGCGAAAAAAAAAAAAAAAAACTCTGATAATTTATGTTACCCAGATGTTAAGAAATCCAACAGCTTTCACTACTCATAAATTTAACAGCATTAAGCACCTGCTGGCTCCAAGTAACAACTCCTGCCAAGAAGGAAGGAAGGAGCTTTGCCGTACACTAATAGGCTCCTTCCCTTGCCATCCAAGCTGAGTTCAAGTCTCAATCCTGTAGCTTCGCACCCTCCCCAGCCTCCCACGGAGACATCCTCGGGGTCTGCACACCCAGAGCAGCAGCGGCCCTCTCTGCCAATTCAACCGTGGATGCAGGGAGTGGGAAGCCGAGCTGAGACAGCGCTGTTTCTAAATCTCCAGCCACTCTAGCTGTTAGCAAAATTAGCAAACAAGAGAGACATCAGAGTGAGTTTAGAATAACAAAGACTAAACCCTTGAAAGGAGAATCGCATAGTAATGGTGAATTTTGATCTTCTCTCATCGTGACAGCCTTTAAACTCGTGCAAAAGTTTTAAAACTGTTTAGTCCAGAGTTTCATCTCTTTCCTCTGCCAAACCCATTAAGATACGGTAAAATTGTGGTCTGTGGGCTGGCACTTCTTCTGATTTTCCGTCTGCTTTCTTTGATGAAGAGGATCAGAGTGGCAGTAACATGGGCACTCGAAACGGATTGGATCTGAAACATATTAAAGACCAGACGTAACGCTAGCTGATTCTCATGAATCTAGAAACGGACCAAACCCACAGCAAGGAAGTTGCAGATCGATGATAGTTCAGAGTTGTCTGGATTCCTTTCGTTTATGTAACTGCTGTCCCTAAGGCTTCCTTTCTGTTACTCCAGCAAGTCTAACCCGAGACGCCACTGGGTTTACTTTATGAATTTGCACTGCTTGCTCTGGCAGCTCGGAATCTTAGCCAGAGTGTTGGAAGGAAACTATTAGTGGCCACCAGGTACCTGCTCCATTTCAGAAAGTACCAGTTGGAGGGATCCACTTCCCAATGAAGACGGACTTCTTTCATGAAGGAGACTCGCCATCTGATGCGGCAGTTTCCAGGAGTAATTACTGTGAAGGGCAAAAATCCTCCACTTCTGACTCAAAGCTCTTCACCGAGCATTCCATTCCCCGCCCTCTCTCCCCTCACTCTGCTTATTACTCCCTTTCTTTTGTTCAGAGAAGTTAATACCTTAGAGCACATACCATATACCAGTTACCAGGGTTCACACCCTCGACGTGCTTAACCTCGAGTCCTCAGTCTACATGGAGCACCTTTTCTTTTGATTTTGTTACTCATGATTAGAGCCTACTTATTCTTTGTTTATTTTTTACATTTTTTTAAATGGAAGTATACTCAGTTTACAATATTGTATTAATTTCTGGTGCACAGCATAATGTTTCAGTCACACATATACATATATATTCCTTTTCAAGTTCTTTTCCATTATAGGTCACTGTAAGATATTGAATACAGTTCCCTGTGCCAGACACTAGAAACTTGTTGTTTATCTATTTTGTATATAGCAGCCACTATCTGTAAATCTCAAACTCCCATTTTACCCCTTCTCATCCCTTTTCCCTCCTGGTAACCAGGAATTTGTTTTCTGTGTCTGTGAGTCTGTTTCTGTCTTGTAAATAAATTCATTTGTGTCTGGTTTTTTTTTTTTTTTTTTTTGATTCCACATGTAAGTGATATCATGTCGTACTTTTATTTCTCTTTCTGGCTTACTTCACTTAGAATGATGATCTCCAGTTCCCTCCATGTTGCTGCAAATGGCATTATTTTATTATTTTTTATGGCTGAGTAGTATTCCATTGCATAAATATATCACAACTTCTTTATCCAGACTTCTGTTGATGGACGTGTAGATTGTTTCCATGTTTTGGCTATTGTAAATAGTTAGAGCTTACTTATTCTTGAAGTGCTTCTTTTTTACTTATGAGCACCCTTCTTTGTCTCATTGAAGTTTAGGACAAATTCTACCTCTTAAATGTTTACATGACTTTGTAATTTGAAAACATATTCTTCTTAAAGACTCTAGGGACCAAACATTATCCCCTCCTACTGTGCCACCATCATGCGTTCACTGGTGGGTACAGTATGCAGTGTCCCTTCTAGTCGTGCTGGGGGATAAAGGTGTCACTCTCTGCTGCCTGATTCTAAAACTATACTTGGGGAAACAGAAAAAAGAACTCTTTATACACACAGTCTCAGTGTAGTAAGAGCTATTCTAGAGGTAGAAACAACACGCAGTGAGGTAACAAGAAATAAAAGGATGCAATCACTTTGGGGAGAAAATAGATAGCAATAACTTTCCTCTGAAACACTGCTAGTTTATCCACTGATCATAAACACTAATATTTTTGAATGCGTACAGTGTGCTGAGCACTATGCTAAATAATTCATAGGCATTATAGTTTTTAATCCTTGTGCTAATGCTATGAGAAAACAGGGTTTGAAAAGTTAGTTTGCCCAAGAGCATATAGTTGAATTGGGATCTGAACCCAGTCTGCTGGCTCTAGAATAAGAACTTACTATTAATGACTCCTTGACACCGCCGCTGTGAATAGGGATAATGTGTCAGTCAGCACCCTTATCTGTGAAAATACTTTCTTTTAACTACTCTATTTCTTCAGAGATGTAACTTTGTAGATTTGCAAGTGATTCAAGTAACAGCATTTATTCTAAGTATTGCCCTCCACTGTAATCAGATATGGGGTTGTACTGGCAATGTCATTATTTAACGTGATTTTCAGAAGATTCTATATAAATTGTCATCATTAATCATTCATGGAAAAATAAGCACTGAGTGGGTGAAATGTTTTGAGGAAACCTTATCTTAGGTTATTAAAATGTAAGTAGATTTGCATGCACAGGAGTCACTGGTGTGGGGGAGGGAAGTATAAACTTAAGCAGCAAATGAAGTCCAAGTTAAATGAGTACTTTTAGTAAACCCTGGAAAAGAGTTGGCTATTTAATTTTAAATAGATTCTGTCAGGCTATGAATTTTAAAGATTAACTAAGAAAGAAGTTTAACAAAAGCAATAGGAACACACAAGCCCAATTAATAATAATAAAAACGATTTTAGTCCAGGCACATTCACTACCTCATCTAACTTGCTATCACCCATGGAGACAGACCATTACATCTATGAAACCTCAAAAGCTTACAGTAAAAGGAAATAATCAAAAGGAAAATAAGGCAGAATTCTTATAGATTAGAAATACATGAGCAAAAAAGTCAACAGGAGAAGTTGAAGATGTATGAAGGACAGGACATAATTAAACAATGATTTTGCAAAAATGTGAGAGAAATACACATAAATTATGAATCAAAAAGTTCAATACTCTTTTTAAAGAGTTATCAGAGAGAGAGTAGATAGGCACTGAAGTGATAGAAATAATCAAAGAAATAATAGAAGAAAATATCCCAGAACAGAAGACAGCTATGAATCAGTCTTAAAAGTAAGCAAGTTCTGAGTGCCCAGCAGGATAAACCAAAACAAGCCTGTGCCTTAAAACATTCCAGTGAAATTTTCAAATACTAAAAGTATATACAAAATTCTTAAAACTCCTGAAAAGTAAATATAGTTTACTTACAGAGACTAAGTTTCACAGCTTTGTTAGATTTTTCAACAGTGACTGATGACAAGTGACACTAGTCACTAGAAAGTAATGCCTTCAAATTTTTAGGAAAATAAAAGGAATTTGTACTCATAATTCTGTAACCAGGAGAACTAACAATCAAATGCAATATTAAAATAAAGATTTTTTTCCAAAACGTATGAACTTGGAATTTTATCTCCTATTATTCTTTTTTAGAGAAAATAATTGAGGAGGTTCTCCAGCAAAATGGGCAAGAATTTTGGATTGATTGTTTGACTTTTTTTGTATGTATTACTTCTATAATAATTAAAAGTGAGTAGTGAAGAAAGAGAAAATTAGGAAAATCATGGTCACAAAACTAACACATGGAAGAGCCAGACGTAAACCATGTGTGCCAGTCTGGGTCCTACAGGAAACAGAATTCAGTGTAAAGCAAAAGTGCTAGAGGTTCATTGGGGGTGGTGCTTACAAAAGGTAAAGAGAGAGGAAGCAGGAATAGGCTGGTAGAGTGTTCAGAAAGCGGTACCTTTCTGATACCTGTGGAAGGAAAGCAGGTGGGAGAAAGGATTAGGAAGGAAGGATTGCAGGCTATGATATAATCAATAGAAGGTCTCAGCCACACATAAAAAGTTTCCTAGCAATATAATATTCATCTAAGGAGAAGGAAACTGTGTGGCTGGGACACAGAGGTGAAAGAGATTTTTTCAATATATGCTAGATGAATTCCAGGTCAGTGAAGATGCCACTATGTTACATATTTTGACAACTTTGTGATAAAGGATGGTACAAAATCTCTGTCTGTTAGTAGTGGCATGTTCAGAATTACTATCAAAGCAGTTAAGAAAGAGACTTCACATCTCACCACTCGTCTTTCAGGTCCAAACTGTCAAACTTCAAAACACAACTCACCACTTTTGCCAAACAAGCCTTTTCTACCTGGAATAGCAGTATTCTTCCCTGCTCCAAGGCTGGGATGTCTAAACACTTTTTTTCTCCTTCAACTTGTTGCTAAATCCTGCGCTTCCTCCCTTGTCATCCCCATGGCTACCTGGACACCCTTTTCTAACGTTGACCCTAAGACCTCTCTCTCTCGCTGTCTCATTCTTACTATGAGAACATGTGCCATAATTTCCTTATTTGACATGCTTCCTGTCTCTACAGCAGGTATGTCCAAGTGATGGCAGTCTAGAAGGAATTAGCCTCTGCACGAATCCCGTTGTGCATTCATTACTCTGCGTTTCTCTGTTTGCAAGCTGCAACACTTTAGTCTTTCACATATACCTCGTCCACACAATTATGTGTAAATTCTATTTCTGATGCAACTTTGTAAGCCTGGTATGGGAAAGCATGGATTGCCTTGGTTTTACGATGTGGACCACCAGGGTTCCAAAATTAAGCTGGCACCAAAGAAAGCTTGTTCAAACTGAAAAACTACACCCCGACATCCTGGGGTTTAAGACATCATGGTTAGGTCAGTAAAGAAGTTGACCCAAAGTGCATAGGGGACTGAACTTGGACAAAGGAAAAAAAAAAATGCTGCAACTAACTCTTGATGCTGAATGCCTGAACTGAATCAAGGGGCAAAAAAGACTATGGCTGGAATCTCAGGTACTAGAGCTGCGAAGCAAGCCCAATGATCAGGGCTATCTGAAGGAACTCTTAATTCCCTGATAATCATCCAGATTTTGATTTCCATACCGAAAGCTTTTCCATGCACTTGTAGACTTAAATAATAATCCTTGGGAAAGCTGTGCTTTCTCTTATATGAAAAGAAAGGAACCTGGAGAATCATCAGGAGAATATTCAGCCCTGATCATCTGACCTATCTCATTTAATTGCTCTTTGGTAAGACTTTTTTTCTACCTTCACTCACCCGTTTTGTTCCCCCAACAATTAATTTGTTCTCCCAAACCATCGATATGAGTATCATAAAATAGAATTTGTAAGAGTTCATCCTCATGTGGGGAAATAGATAAAGTATTCCTTTAAAGACCCGGAGATTTCCCTTGCTGAATTTTTAATTAATAACAAATCTACAGCAGGAGCTGCAGGGCCTTCGTGTCACCGCTCTGCTCTAGTTTGCCTTCAGATCCGAGCAGAGACATCTGGCGAATGCCTGGCTGCAATGGTGTTTTGCTTTCCCTTTTCAAGTATGGCGAGAAGTTTAAAACGATTTTCTCTCCCTCTGATCTGAACTCCTTTGTCAGTGCACACATCCAGCTGTGCCTAGACGGCTCCCAAATATTCCTGTCAAAGCAGAAGCAATCAGACACGCGGGACGATCTGATGAACAGGTGACGGGCGCTCTTGGAGCTTGTCCAGCTGAATGCCGGCGTGGGAAGCACGTCAGGGTCAGCTCTGGGGGAGGAACCCCTGCTCTAGCAGGAGCGCCCTGCCTGTTGGAGCAATGAAACTGCAATTGCGGAAACAGCCATTCCTCGTCCTCTTCCCTCTGCAATCCAGCTCACAGCGCCAGGGATCTCAGCGGCTATAGGATGTTGCAAGAATCTTCCAAAGCACTGGAGGCAGCAGAAAAGCCGGTTGCTAAGAATGACAGCCCTTAAGAGCTAGACCAGCCACTCCACGGGTCCCTTTAACTGGGGGCTTCTGGAAACCACTGTGCTTTTTGGATATGAGGGGGGAATGCGGTCAACAAAGGTAACACAACCATTATGGGAATTTCCACTGTGAAGCTGGACTTTTCAGGTTTGATCAGGCACTAAAGATGCTATACCCAAGCCGGGTCCCACTAGCAGAACACACTTGGTTTCCGATTAGGAAAAAACCCACAGGTGCACGTAGGTACATACACATTCACGTACACACATGGAGTTGTGTTTTTTTTTTTTTTTCATACAATCCTCCAGAAAGGAAAGAATAAAATATCTGGGGAAATTTTTTGAGAGAAAAAGCTCTACAGAAGAAGAAGCTCTACATTTTAATTTCAAAATGTAACAATAGTTCTGTGTTTTCCAGCGTCACCCAAACAGCTAATGCACTTACGGACAACAACAGGTGAAACTGGCATTTCTCTAATGCTTTTGTCCTATTTTTCTTTTTTAGAAAATACTATCAGTTTGCTCCCCGTATCACATAGGGTTTATGGAAAACACAAAACAAGTTCGTATTCATACTGGAGTGTGTGTTTCTGAACCACTTTGTGTTCAGAATTTATTTCTCCAGTGGGGCTTCCTACACATTTCTGCAGATACTTCTTTTTCAAGACCGAATACTCATCTTCATATGTTTTCACCCTGAAAAGCCAACAAAATGCAAGCAATAAAGCCAATTTGAAGCCAATTAGTAAGTCAATAGAAGGGGAAAAAGACCTAATAGTATAAACTCTGGCTGTTCAAACTGATAGCGAAGTCAGTTACTCTGTTTACAACACGAGCCAGAGGCTTCCTGACTTTTTTTTACCAGAATTAGGAGTGTGTGTGTGTATGTGTGTGTGTAGAGAAAAGAAAGAAAAAAGGAGGCAGAGGAGGGAGGAGAGGGAGAAATTACATTGTTTCATTTAGTGTTCTGTCCGCTTTTGGTTTCTTAGAAGATATTCCTTTGTACACAATTGATGCCGAGTTCTTTAAGCCAAACTCAGCTGAAAGTTCAGACGTGCATTTATCATAACACTCGAAATCCAATCTTCGCTCCTTTTCCTTTTTCTTTGTAAAAAGTCATTACCAAACATATTGACTTTGAACCCTTGGGACCGAGAACCAGCCAAATTTGGAACAAGGATAATAGATAACAGCTTTTTGTGAGTTTGCCTCCCTCTTAGTAATAAAGAAAATGAAGAGAATGAGATTAAAGGAGAGAAATAAAAAGTGAGCTAAAGCCCCAGACCAATGACCTCGTCATTCCACAAATTAGTCCAGCAAACCCTCTTACATGGAAACTGTCTTAGCCTTTCCGGAGAAAACTGTATCTTCTTTTATGAAGGAACCATTCATCCTTTGTGACAAAGGGCACTTTTTGTGTGTGTGATGCTTTGTGCTAGACAGACGACAACCCAATTCACAATGGGAGTTGTCGAATGGTAGGTGAGGATTTTTTTTTCTTTCTCTCTCTTTTTTTTTTAAATTGTGAAGTCTAACTGATTTACAATGTGTTAGTTTCAGGTGTATAGCAAAGTGATTCAGTTAAGCATATACACACATATACTTTTTCAGGTTCTTTTTCATTATAGGTCATTACAAGATACTGACTATAGTTCCAAATGCTATACAGTAGGTCCTTGCTGTTTTTATCTGAGAAATGGGGACTAATGCCACTTAACTGATCGCTAAAGGGAACGCCCTGTTTGGCTGTATGCCTCGTTCCGACTGTGGCTGTGAGATTGTATTAGTGTTGGCATTGCCAGGCGCTTCAACCCAGAATTTTTCATGCCCCATTGATTATTTCTGGCTTATTAAGAGATAGAATTCATCACTCATTCCCAAGAAGTTTTGGCTTTCCTGAGACACCTAGAGTAGTAGGGTACAAAGGTAGCAAATATTCCAGAAACAAAAACTGAATAGGGGACTTCAGAGGCAGGCATCAGAAACTAACCCGGCCTAGGCAATAATGGGTCCGTGATCCTCCCCCACCCACCTCCCGCTCACTGGCAGCATCGCCGGGTTTTTGCATCATGGATGCTTTGGCTTCTAGCAATAAATACCGTCTTCAAGGTCACCACGCACTTTTTTTTTTTTTTTTTTTTGGCAATCTAGCTATTCAGATAGGCTGGGAGAAATGTTTATGCAGTGGCATTTGAAGCACAATCCAAAAGTTTCATAATCAAATATTTCACTCCTGGGAGCTACTCAAATTCAATCACTCAGAGATAAATGCTGAGAAAGCCATGTTTAAACATCATTCTTAGCTTGCCGGTGGAATATAATCCTTTTTAAAGGCTCATTGGCGCACTGGGAAAAAATTCCCCATCCCCCAGAGACACAGTAGCCGCATATAAATCAGGTAAACCGGTCTGTCTAAATGAATTGTGTGGCATGACGTCGGAAGAGAAAGAAATAAGATTTAAAAGAAAGAAAAATAGTTTCTTTGTTTTGATTTAAGCATTGTTAGCCTCTATTGCTTTTATCCCACATCTTCAAGTTCTCAAGCCTTAAGTGTGTTTTATCATTTTAGACCAAGTATAACATATACACGCAATGCTGACAGATACGGCGTTCATTAGGGGAAAACTCACGTATCTAAAATATTTTTTTCTAATTTTGTGTTTTTTTGTTAAAATGACAGACTTTCCATGACAATGCCTGAGGGTTTTTCCATCACTTGTCATTTGTTTTGTGCTGGAAAGTAAGACACCGAAGGATGTGTGATAGGCCCAATGAACAAGCCACGGTTGGTTTTCAAGATGTGCTTCCGAATCATCCAACTTCTTGTATTGTATTTGGGAATCACCCTTAATAGAATAGCCAATTCTATTTTATCTAGCTACTTGCAGTAAAAAAGTAAAGTCAAATTTCCTAAAGCCAAAGCAATAGAAATGATATCGATATCATTTACCGAACTGTTTCTAAAATTAATGATTCTCTAGGTAGAGAGAAAGGAAAGAAGGAAGGAAGGAAGGAGTGAAATGCACACTCATTAAGTGTGTTTGAGGTGAAGAAGTCTTATTTTAGCCAATGGGAAGCAAACTTCCTGCATCTAAAAAAATTATATATGAAGTTTTTTTCTCCCTTAACTTCTCAAAATTAGCATGCTAATAGAAAGCTAACTTTACAGAAAATACAGAATTTAGTACATGTCTTCCTATGATAGAGACTTCTATTATCCATATTTCTGGCTGGAGGTTAGATTTTTTCTTTCTCAGAGAAAATATGATTGAAAATTTTTTTTTTACTGGAGTCTTAAGCTTACTTTAACCTCAATTAAGCTAAGTCATTATTAATTATCCCAGAATCTCAAATCATAATGCAGACTCTCTTCCTGTTCTGTTTGTTTATGAATGCTTAGCTCGAGTGCCTCAAACCTTAAAAAAAAATAAAAGTTCTAACGACCCACCTATGATAAACAGTTTACCCTCGAAAATAAATAGAGGCTGTTTGCATGTGAGGTGTAGGTTTATAATAGAAATTTTGTTCTCCATGAAGGAGCATAAGGGGCTACCTGCACCGTTTACCGCCTGAAGTGAAGAAATAAGGTGAGCTTGTACTCAGTGTGGATTAAGATGTCTTGAGAGGCTGGTGCTTTAGGTGAGACATTAAATTAAGGTTCTCAGATGTGCGTTTAATTAAGATATTTAATTTGAACTGTCTGTGCTCTTTTTAAATTCCAATTGATTATTAAGAATAGATTTCTTTAGGATGTGAAAAGGATGAGTCAAGGAGAATATGGAGTCGGTGACCTCAAAAACGTGTTCAACACAACGCGACTGTCAAACCCATGCGGTGTCTGTCTCCGCCCCGCCCGGAATGCTCTTCCTGGGATCTGACGCTACTTCTACTTACCTCTGATACGCGCATTTGTAATATTGCTGGGACCATCTATCAGGACACTTTTTAATGTCCCCAACGGTAAATACTCATTGACAGCCTACGATCTGGAAAGGATTCTATATACTTAGTATGTATATACACTAAGCATTGAAGAAAATTATTTGAAAACATCCCACCCTCAAGTAGTTTACAATCTAATTAAGAAAACAGACACACAGACACACAGACACTGCCTTCACTGGAAGACAACCAAAGACATGGTGCAAAAGCCAAATCGCTTCTGTGAAAATCTGAGGTCTTTGGAGGTGCAGGTAATTCAGTGGGCTGTGCCACCCCACGATGGCCCCTCAGATGAAGGGATCTTTGTCCTAGACTTTGAAAGATGACCAAAGGTAATAATGGCAGCAGACATTTATTGACTTTCTGCCCTGGGATGCTGCTAAGTGCCATCTACGAATTGTGTCTTTTAATCCTCAAAACGACACTCTGCAGCCAGGTGAGAACCTCAGAAGCCAGGTTCCAGACGCCTCCCCTTAGCCGGCTCACCGGGCTTCTGCGTACTCAGAGAAGCATCAAGATGCATTTTAGGGAGACTTCAGTGGTGGGATGAATGGTCCAGTACAAATCATGTTCCAAGGAATTGATTAGAAGATGCAGTTATAAATGTACACCAGGGCGAAGGTGAAGACGTGAAAAGGCACATCAAGGTGATTAGGCTTTTGTCCTAAGGCAGCAAGGAGTCCAGGAAGATTCTCCAGTTCAGCCCGACAGGATGAACGCAGTCAGTTCCAAGGCTTGTTCTGGCAGGAAGCGCAGGACCATCGGACCCCAGACGCGATGCTGACCCCGTGAATTATTTACTCCTGGGGCTCGCTTTGCCTTGAGAGTCTTCTCTACTCTCTGTGAAACCAGGATTTTACTCGGTCTTTTCCCTGATTCATTATTTTTCTCTTTATCTTTTGAATGATAGATAGCCTTAAACCATATTTTGGCTGTTTTTTTTCTCTGAAACAGAGAAGTAGTCTTGGGTCTTGGAAAATTGTGAAACCCTAGGTTTAAATCTGGATATCGGTACTAACTAAGTATAGGAATTTGGGTAAATTAGTTAACGCTGCTTCTTTTTTTATTGCAGTGCAGTTGATTTACAGTGCCGCGTTAGTTTCTCGTGTGCAGCACAGTGATTCAGTTATACATATATATGCTGTTTTTCATTATAGGTTCTTATAAGCTATTGAGTATAGTTCCCAGTGCTATACAGCAGGACCTGGCTGTGTATCTGTTTTATAGAGAGTAGTTTGTATCTGCTAATCCCAAACTCCTAAATTAACCCTTCTTTGATTCAGCTTCCTTTTCCAAAAAGTCATGAAAAATATAAAAGGATAGTCCTAATGTTGAAACGAAAAGATGCAAGTGAAGGTTTGATCAAGGTGGAGACCTGTAAAATAGGAACCGCCAGCGCTGCTTTGCTGTTTCATGGATGGTGGGCGCTGCGCTGAGTGCCAGACACAACTAAGAGTGTTCAGCTGTCACTTCCCTAAGGACTCACAGGTACGGATGCGTGAAGCCGGGGAAGGGGTTGAAATCTCTGGAGACTAAGGTATGAAGCGATGATTCTTCCTCTTTCTCTTCTCGATGACAAACTGAAGACTCAGAGCCTGCTAGGAACACAAGGGCCCGTTAGGGACCCTTAGATGGAGAGGAAGCATCGTGTTAGCCCTGACGCTGACCTCAGGCTGCAGGGCTGCGGTTTGGGAATACAGGCTGGCATTGCTCTAATAAAGAAAAAAAACCCTTGAAATTATGGAGACCATACAAAATGGTGCAAGAAACAGGTCAAACAAGTAGATTCAACACAGAAAGTCTGAACACAGCAAACCTCAGAGAGCGTAACAAGGCAGCAGGTGGGCAGCTCAGATATAAACAGCTGACTGTCCAACAGGTGGAGGCCATGGAGTGGCAAAAGATGCTGATTTTTTTGTTGTTGTTTGTACGACAAAAATCCACTAAGGACACTGGGAAAGAGAAAGAGAAAAAAAGGGCGGACAGCTCATTGGCAGGCACAAACATAATTACAGCTATTACTTTTTTTTCCTAAAGTAGTTATTCGTGGAGCTTCCAAACTCGAATGTGTTTTTATGTTGTGGCCCGTTGTGATCGGGGCAGGCTGCTTGACATTCGCAAGATTCCCTTGCTATTAAAAAGAATGATGCTACCAAGAGGAAAGCGAGGCAACAAAGCAAAATTAATTAACGCCACCATCTAACGAAGCAAAATAAGTTAAATGATGGTTGACTTGCATTCTGTACCTCTAAACTGTTCCAGTGGGGGTGGGGGACCGAAGCTTCTAACCCCCTCTGCTCTGAGCGCAGCACCGGGCAGAGCGGCCTCCAGGGCAGTGAAGTTACTGCTAGATGCTCCGAGCTTGTTCACAGGCAAGCAAACCGGCAAGTCACTCGTATCCTTCGATAATAAAACTGCTGCCTTTGCCTTGTACATGGAGGGAAGCAGATGGCACACGGCGGGGAATGTTTTCCCTAAATCTGTATTGCCTCCAAGCACACTTACAAGATATAGTATTAGTTTTGCCACACGTTGAACACAAATGAGGACAAAGCAGCTGATACACTTTAAACCAATTGGAGTCCATACTACCCTCAGACTCCTTGGGTTCTGTGACCGTGATGCTCTGTCACTTTGCACACACCAGGGTACCAGCAACAGAACAAGTTGCATGAAGCTACTACCCACCCTCCCCAAAAAAGGTGGCTTTCCAGAAAGAACCCTGATGGCATGGAAATGAATGCTGTCATGAGTCAGTCATTGAATGGGGCTATCCTGAGTGTGTGCTCAGAGCTGGGCTACGTGTGTTGAGGGACATAAGAGAAATACAAGCCACAGCCAAGGTGAACTTTCTAATCTGGGTGCAATGGTGAGATAGGGGCGGGTCAACAGACCAAGACAGTCATGTGTATAAGTACACACGCATAGGCAGATATTTAGATAGACAGACAGCACTGTATTGATGCACGTATAGAAAGATATAAACAGCCGTACTGCTAGATCTAATAAAAGGTTCACATTGCTATCATATTTTGCAGGTTTTTTTCAAAGCACTTACAGTATTTGATCATCACAACATGGCTGAATAAGTGAATGAAATAATTAAGAGACAGGACAACTATTCTTATCTCCATATTATGGGGGATTAGTCATAGGCATGGTGAGGTTAGGCTACCTATGAGATCAAAAGACTAGTAAATGGTTATAATGGCACTATGTTGCTGATTTTTCATAAAATTTAAATATCAGTGAGATGAAGGAGATCGCTTTGGGCTGAGAAGGTCAGGATACTTTGCAGAGAGAGATGCTTGGAGGAGAGGCCCGGTACCGCAGGCAGAGGACATGGGCGACGGCACCATCTTTCCTCGCTTTGAGTTCTGTTCTTGGGGCCCACCCTTAAAGAAACCATTCTGATCAGATCTGCTCCTTACTGTGGACGATGTTTTAAAACATTCCAAGGAGTGTAACAGGAGCTTGGTTTCTTATTAGTAATGAAATAGCAGTGATTGCTTATGTCTATATAAAATTCACAGTTTCCAAGCAAAAATATACCTGTATCTGCACATGGATAAGAATGAGCTCTTCTTAAAGCCCATAAACCAACGTCAAACTGAAGACTGGTGATGTTTCCACTCAGGAAATTTCAGTGCCAGCAGCTCAGGGATCCCTTGTCCCTACTGCCAAAGTCACACTACCTTCTAGGGGAACTTTTTTTTTTTTCCATTTTGTTTTGTTTTTGGCACTCAAGTGGACAAAATCTGTTTGTTCACCCACAAATGACAATCTTCACAGAAGAAGCTGCTGATTTATTTTGGTACATATCAACAGCTGGGGTTTCATTTTCCACCTCATCATATATTTATTTATTTTTCCCCACTGCTGACATACTTGAGTTTTATTTTATTTTATTCTTTCCCAGTACCTTGTGTAGTACCTGAGTATAACACTTACACAAAGATGCTTGGCGAGTTAATAAATGGGATTATCCAGAGAAAATCTTTTATTTTTTATTCATTAAAATAGAATTGTGAATGAATATGAAAGGTGTAAAATAGTGTAAATATTTTGATACCTGTGGGGAACTTGGGGTCTCAAACAGAATAAAGTAGGTTTCTAATATGAGCTTCCATATAGCTTTTTTTTTCCTGGAAAAAACTAAAGGTTTATAGTACTAAAATGTTTTTTATTTTCTGATTTTACAAGTGATGTTAATAATAATTTTTGAGAACCTGAAGGATATAGAAAAGGATGCAGAAAGAAAAGGATACATTACACTTAATGTCATCATCTTGAGAAAATTATTGTATTTCAAATTGTGTAAACTAATCTTTTCACTTAACATTGGATCACAAGTGTCCCTCATGTCACACTACTACTTTTAAAAATGTAATTTCAAACTTATTTTCAAAGGTTATCACTCAAGGAAACAAGATATAGAGCTTCTATTGTCCTAGTGGGAAATTTCTAGAGTTTATTTGTAAGAAACAGACTTATGTTTATCACAACAATGGAAAAATATAAACACACAATACATCCAAGTGTCTAGGTTTTTACCTGTCGCCTATATGTGTGTATATATATATATATATGGTTCTTGTATCTTTGCATCCTCATCTTCATGCATGCATGTGTACATAAAATACAAACTGCCTATATGTCTTTATTTGTTCAACTACATTTTTATCTTTATATCTTATTTTCTCTACTTCCAGCAGAAATGATTTGTGATAAATGTACTAAGCTTATCCAGTAATTAAAATTGTGGTTTACGGAAATACAGTGATTCGGAAGCATCCTTCTTTGTCAAGTAAGTCTCTTTCTGTGGTACCAGGGTTAAAGTCAGAAAATAAATGTGGCATATTTTCAACAATTTGAGTGCCTGATTTAGAAATTAAAGTGTCTTAGCTGCACTACCTATAAGATGGAAATAAATATTCTAAATAATCCCATAATGGTTTATAAGATGAAATATTGGTAAATTTTCACAGACAAATGTAAAATTATAATCATAACAAAGCATTTGCCACTCTGATGCTAGTTATTCCTCTGATTTTTTTCATATTCTCAAACGGGAAATAGTCCCAATGTGTCTGTTTATTTTATATTTGTTTCTGTTTTTGTTAGATTGAGAATATTATGTGCTATTCCAAAGATTATTTAATCTTGTAATTACATTTTGCTTAGCCAAAGGTTAAAAATCCACTTGTTTTATTTGAATGTAGAGAAACTACCTTAAAAACTGTTGTTCATTGTCAGGGGAGATTGCCCTGGAATTTAAGATACACTGACTTTAACCCACCCACCAAACGGAGAGCTGGCTTGTGATCAGCCTTGCTTTATTCTTATTCTTATATAAGTAGCTCAGCATCACCCCACAATGAACGCATGCAGGTAAACATGAACTTACAGACTCCATGGGGTCATTGTCTGACTATACTCATCCATTCATTCACTCAGGCATTCAGTTAACAAGTATTAACTGAGCACCTATTATGAACTGAGACTCGCATGGTGTACTAGTTTACCAGGGCTGCTGCAACAAACCCGGTGGCTTAAAACAATAGAAATTTACAACGTCGCTGTTCTGGAGGTTATAAATCCAAAATCAAGATGTTTTCAGCAGGGCCACACTCCCTCCGAGACTCTGGGTAGAATCCTTCCATGCCTTTCCTAGCTCCTGGTAGTGGTCATCAATCTTGGGTGTTTTTTGGTTTCCAGATGCACCAATCCCCCGTATCTGCCTCTGTTGTTACGTGGTATTGTTGTGTGTCTCTGTCTTTGTATGGCATTTTCCTCTTCTTGTAGAGAGACCAATCATATTCGATCAGGGCCCATCTCAGTCAAGGATAACTCCATCTTAAATTGATTACATCTACACAAACCAAATCCTATTTCTAGATAAAGTCACATGCATAGATCCAGGGTTAGGACTTCAGCATGTCTTTTGGGGGGACATAAGTCAACCCACAGAATGTGGGTACAAGATTAAATTATAAATAAGACCGGACTGTTTCCTTAGTTAATGAAATATATAAAATACAGACACACTAACATACAATAAGACATTTAAAAATATTATATATGAGAAATTAATGTCATATTTGTAAGAAATGCAATAAAAGAAAAGCTCATGTGAAATGATGATAAAAATGACGAAGAGCGAGGCTGCATACTATTTGTCCAATATATAGTATTCATACCAGGAAAGTCATCTATCATCGTAGAATTGTCTAAGTCTGAGGTCCCAGCAAGCAAGAGCAACCCATCATTTTAGGATGGTCTGAAGTCTCGGATGTCTGGGTACAGAAAGGTGACCTAGGTGATGCTTCCAGGTTCTTTTTAGCTCAAGTATTCACTGATTTTTAAAGTAAAACAGAACCAGGAATTTTATGGTCACAAAGAAATGATTAACCACAACAAGTAAAAATGCACAGTGCAGTAGAGTTGGAGAGAGTGGAGACTGTGTGGAATTTATTTTAATGAAGAAACACAGATTTTAAAAATTTCTTCTGTATAGCACAAGGAACTGTGCTCAATATCTTGTAATAACCTTTAATAAAAAGGAATATGAAAACGAATCTATCTATGTATATGCATGACTGGGACATTGTGCTGTGCACCAGAAATTGACACATTGTAACTGACTATACTTCAATTAAAAAAAAAATATGAGCATTAAAAATATTGAGTTTAAAATATTCTGGGTCACCTGTTTTGTGTATTTGGAGGGAAAAGAACAGGCATAACGTAGATGAAGGAATTACGATTTCTGATCGGTTAGGGTGAGGAAGTTTAACTTACAAAGGAAGATGGTGCTGGGAGTCACGTCATGTTTGAATGAGAACCCACTCTCCAAGTGAGGTCTGCAATGGAAGAGAGGTACGGAATCCGCTATGGCTGATTTGTACAGCAACAGAAGCCACTAAAAATGTTAGGAATCATACACGTTGAGATGATTTATCCCAAGTTTGGGACCAGTAGCCGAGCAAACTCTTGCTCGTAAAGAAATTCATGCCATCTTTGTCCTACTTTTGAAAGTAAATATCGACGCCCGGTTCTCAGAGCCTGGATTGCTCCTAAGCACGATCACAGTACTGAAACCCTTCAATGATCCCTGCTCATTCGTCAGGTTTTTTTTTTTTTTTTTCCCTGTGAGTTACAGGTAGGATAGCTGACTCTAAATTAATATATTTCTAAGTGTAGCCTGTTGACTGGTTGAAAGCTTAATTATGCCCATTCCAGGTTTCCTGCCTCTTCCTGCCTGGATAAATGCAAATTTGGTTTGCTGTAATAGTGGGAGGTGCAAACTCTTGAGTGTAAGACAGGTTCGAGGATGCATTGCACAAAACCGGGAATATAGCCGATATTTTGAAATAACTGTAAATGAAAAGTAACCTGTAGAAATTATATAAGGATAAAAAAATATTTTTAATCCTCAAAAGAACTTATTGTATAACTTGTGGAAGATGTAGAAAAGTATAAAAAAAGACAATAAAAATCACTAGTAATTCCAAAATAAAAAAAAAATTGTCACTGTTTCCAAGAACTATCACTGAATATAGAACATGATCATGTATATTTGAAAACTACAGCACATTATACATATTTCTGTTAGTGTTATCTTGGCCCCTTGCTTTCACGTTTGTGTAGCTTTCCATCTTAAATAAAAATCAGATTATACCATTATTACCATGCCTTTAAAATTCTACAGTAAAATAATTTATTTATTGATGTTCATGAATGCTTCTACTGAGCTCTTTCTTTTTAGTTGCACCCAAGGATTTGTTTTAAAATTCTCCTGAAAATGCAGATAACAGATATGTTATGTTAATGGTTGCCTCTCTTCATTCAGCTACGTCTCATACTCCAATTTCTAGTCTGCTTTTTTAAAATTTTTACCTTTTTTTGGGTGGGGGGAGCTCATTATTGGCTTTTCACATCTAAGCTATTTTCTAATCAGAGCTTCGTTTAGACATGAAGAATGCTCATCTTCCATGAAAACACATCTGTTCCTGGGACTTACTTAACAGGAAAGTAAGGTTTCAAGCTTGGCCGAGACATGTTTTGGACGGCTCCTTGTGTTAGTGGATTGATTGTGGGAAGTCTGTTTGATCGATGGTTTAGTCCAACGTATTTTGGAAGAGGACGCCTCCTCTCTTCCAAGCGCATGTGCCCAGCTACCCTGTAGTGAGTTAGTGAAAGGTGTCCACTTATACACAGCAGAAAAGGGACGTAATGAATCAGAAAGGGATGTGTTTTATGCAGTAAGCACTTTCCACACTCTTTCCTGCACTGCTACATTTATGCTGAAATGGTCCATTTATTTTAATCCTAAATAGGGTCCCTAGACAAGAGCCGAGAATGGAAGGGAAGGAAAAGGAAAAAGAAAAGGATTTCTATTTCAGAACAAACTTAATTCAGAATAAGAAAAAAAAAAAACCAAAACACAACACTCATTTAGCCCTTGGTAAAATTGAATTTTTATAGCATCTAGACTTTCCCACTATAGGAATTTGCTTTCAGAGCTTCCCCCTTGCCCTCCAATCTCAATGGGCTTGTAACTGAATAAATCATCCCCACTCTCTCGCCACCTGCAGGTCTCTCCTGCACTCCTGCCTCTTGGAAGAATGACAGAAGGTCAAGCTGAAACCGTATGTTTGCGGTACAGACTTTCAATTTAGGGTGCTAAAACGTGGGGCTCAGCAGCCCGTACAAAAGGATCCTATACTCACTCTGCTGGGGACTGGGTACCGAGCTGAGAAGACAGCCTTTCACACACCAGCCTACATCACAGTCAGAAGAGGAGGATTAATCAAGGTGGAAATTCAGAATGTTAACACTGGAAGGTACCAGCCATCTCTATGTCCAAGAAGGTTAAAAAAAGTCACCCAATTAATACAGTGGCAGAACACAGAGTAGATTCAGGACCTGGTAGGACCAAATGCAATTATTAGGTAGACAAACTAGCAGCAAAGTTATAACTAATTAGCTCCAGTGACTCAGTGGTAACTACTCAGATGCTACACCTGTTGCATTTAGTTTGGAAGGGATGGGACTCACCTCCCTTACCTTTAAAACAGCCTTTGTGCATGTGGTGGACACTTGTCATTTGGGGCTTCCCAGCATATACATTCCTTCCAGTGTTGGAGGAATCTCCATTCGCAGAGTGTTTGTGGAAGGAAGTCACACCTTCCCATATAAATGAAAAAGGAGACCAGAGGCTTCCTTTCCTCACTCCTGAGAGTTAAGCTGTAAGCATGTGACCTAGAAGAGAATAAATGGATGCTTCCACCAAACACTCTGGAACTTGCACATGAGATACTAAGATGAAGTGCAGGTTAGAATCCATCACTAGCATCAGCATGTGGCGGGGACAGTGGTGGTCCAGTTCTGCGTGGTGGTAGCTGGGACCTCTAGACGTAGTGGTGGGACAAGTACCAACAGCAGCCAGCCCCTAACAAGGTGGTTTCTTTAGTAGAACAGTTTTGTTTCTACCACTAAGCCTTCCTTGGCTTCTGCTCATTTTAATATGAGCTATGAAATAAATGTTCCAGTAAGTTCGTTCTCAGATGAACTTAGTGTAGTCATTTCTGTTGCTTACACTCACGTACCCAGGACACGGGTTGTAGAAAACAGAACCTCAGACACACATGAAGGGTCAGATGCTGGCAAAAGGCAATCAAAGTCTTATCAATATTCCCATGACACTAAAGCCCATGACACAGTGTTAAAAAAATTCCCTGTAGACAAATCCTTGAGAAACCACCTAATGGTGGCAAAAGAACAGCAAGAAGAATCTAAGACTTGATCATAGGATGCATACAACAGAAGTAGATGGGTGGGCACTAAGGACTCTAGAATTTTAGAGTAAATCCATGTTTGTTGATGCAAATAACTCTTCTTTTTAAAATCAATAGCTTAGCTATAGCTACCTGGGTCCTACTGGAGACTGAACAACTGATCGGTTGGGATGCCAAGTGACCAGGCAATCTAAGTTGACTAGTAAGACCTGGATGCTACAGGTTTCAGCACTTCACAAATTCTCCTCTTCCCAGAAGTGGTCCATCATTAAATCAAGGTGATGGATGTGGTCCTGGAAGGGAGCAGGTCAGGAAGACACAAGGAAATGCGTGTCATTTACACTCGCAGCAAATCTACTCTTATCAGAACTCTGCCCTCTCTTCACAACCTATGGTCTCTGGGAGAATTTCTTAGGGGAATCAAAATATTTTTAGTTCAACAGATAGACAATGGTGTTGACACTAGACAAAATGTCTTCTACACCATTTTGGCCGCATTCAGAAGTGGCCTGAGGCAGAGCAGAGGAAAGCGCAGGAGAATGGGTTAGAGAACATAATGAAGGACTGAATCAGAAGGAAGAGATTCACAACTGGCTGGAATCCAAGTCTACATAACAAGGTGAAATTCAGTAGATGTAAATACGAAGTCTGGTATGAGCAAAAAGCAGCTACACAGGTAGAAAACGTGGGGAGGAGGACAGGAGAGGTGGTTTTGACTAATCACAGTGTTTTCTAAAGAAATATCTAGGCATTGAAGTTGTACGATGACCCCTGAAGTGAGCCAACGCTGGACACCTCCCTTCCTCGGTCGCCTGCTACCTGAGTCTCTGTTTTCTTAACAAGCTCCTCCAGCAACTTCCCCGTGAAGGGAGAAAGGAAATGTGTAACTGCGTCTCCTGAGACTTGCCCTAAGAAACACTTCAGTCCCACTATTCTCAGAAGAACTAGTCTCTGCCCACCTCTCTCTTCCTCTCTCTTCCTCTCTCTCCCTCCCTCCCTCTCCCCCCCCCCCCCCCCCCTTGGCAGATCTCTGTGAGAACTCCCGAGTTTCTCACCTAGAATCCTGAATATCCTCTTGGCAGGAGGGGACGCTTGTTGTTGGGATTATGTAATGCTCTTTCTTCCACCCCTGGTGGTTTCTCAAAAATACCATGTGCCTCCCGTGGACTCCCAGCTACAGAAGGACCCCTGGGCTCCTCTACTGGCTCCGAGATCTCATCGTCCATGAAAAACAACATGGCAAACACTGTTGTCTCATGCTCCCTCTACTGAAATATGTACTAACTTCTAAAAGAGACCTTCTAACATAGACCCCGAAACTGCCCAAGTGGGTTATTTCTATCTTAGACAGAAGAGGCGCCTTATTCCATTATATTGTCTGCACTAACTCAGTTCTCGTAGGATCCAGTCATTTGCTGGTTTTCCTTTGCCCTGTCTTTCCCTGCTTATCACCCTGCTGTCTCCTACCTCAACCCCTTTCTCAATGAGTCTTTAAGACTAAAGCTTTTATTTCCCACCTTTGGATATCTTCGGTGGATCACCCAGAAACAGATTCTGAGAGAATGCTGGTGTAGGAGACTTACTGAGGGGCACATTCATGTACACCATCCAAAAGGAAATGAGGGGGGCAAAATCTGGCAGAGAGAGGAAGTGAGTTGTGATGCATTTGCAACAGAGACCCCAGAGGATCCTGCAATCACACTCTGCTCTCTGAGCTGGGCTGATCCTTCAGAGCTGTCTCAAGTCCAGGCAAGAGAGTCGAGCCTTCGTACCCTCTCTACACTGAACAGTCATTAGAAGCAGACGATCACCGGGGAGAAAGGATAACCTTGATTAAAGCGACTCCCTTCAGCTAAACATCATTCCAAGAGAGGGATTTGGCTGTGAGACATCAGGAGGCAATTCTCCCAGTTTCCTGATGAATGAATGTCCTGGTACCACAGCGGGCGTCTGGGGAAGCCCAGCACAACATGGACTATGCTGGTTCTACAGCCATCTAGTCGGAAAAGTAAGCCAAACCCCTTCCCCGTCCAGGACAGCGTGTCATCCGACTTTCCCTAAGCACTCCTCTTGTTCGAATGATTCCACGCCACTGAAACTGTTTACTTCTCATAATGTCTGATGCTCTAGTCAGCTTTCTTCAAGTAGCTCTTCATTCCTTTCCTCAAGCTTCTGAAAACACACAGCCAAGATGTGTTCCAGCAGTGGGACCTTAAATCACCTTGCCCCGTCCCTTCATTTGTAGATGCTCAAAGCGATGAAACGTCTTACCCAAGATCACACATCCGCTAAGCCCTGCCGTCAGAATCATAACCCCAGCTGCGTGTTCCTTGCTCTCTCCGCCAATGACGCCATGCCGATACCTGACACATAATTCATGAAGCTCAGCGGTCGATGTCCTGTCTCCTCAAGGAAGCTGCAGACAGAGACATTTCTTAAACTTGTTCCAAAAAAAGCATGCAAGAAATGTGAGAAATAGTGAAAGCTCCTCTCTGTTAAGACTTTCATTCAACCACATTATAGAGTTAAACATTAATACATTTTCTGGTACTTGCACACTGCACACTGGTGATTTTCTGGCTGTAAGTTATAACAAAGTTTATCATTCAAATGTCCCCCTAAAGTGCAAGTTGTCTTAGAGGAACAGTATCTAATATGTCTGTCTTTTCGAGAAAAGGAGAGAAAAAAGAAAACTGAATAATATGAAAAAGAAACAGGAGGAAAAATTAAAAACACAAGTAGCAATGGTTTTAGCCCCAGTGGAGAACATACATTTATTGGGAAGAATTCTCAGCAGGAGCAGTGGAAATCTTACATTTTCTAGTTCAATTACAACATCAGGGTCTTAGATATTGGTAAGAGGCTTGTTTCCAGGAACTCTGATACTGAATCAATACGGTCCTAAGTGATGCATTAAGACTAGGGCAGAAAATGTCCTACCATTATTAATAAATTGTTCCATGGCCTTTGATATATATTTTTTTACACATTTAGTCATTGTTTAAAATACTGTTTTACTGAAATGAAATCATGGATGTTGGGGGTTTAGGAAAAATAATGTTGTAATTTGTAAGCCAGCCACACTGGTTGTTCAGTCTACAGATTTCCATAGAGGCATTAGTTGAACCATCACCTTATGGTACACAATGGGTTCTCTGAGAAAATTCTCAGATCAGCAATTTGTTATTAAAATGCCCTATGTTGTCCTTTGAATTCAAATTTGAAAACACTGTCCAGATCTTTGCACAGATAATAGAATGGGTTTATGAATGGCATTTAATGGAATCGCCCTGTGCCAGGCAACACTCCTGTGTTGAATGCTGTTTGGCAAAGGAGTGAATCTATTCTGCTTAACACCCAGCACATTAGGAAGTATCCTTTAGCCCTTTCCAAACTCCCAGATTCTCCAGCATCTCATTATTATGAAACAAGGCTTCTCACTCCATAATCACAAATAAGGCTTAGGCTCAAACACTTTTGAGAGAAAAACCTATTGGCTTGAATCTTTCATGACTCCTTTGACGTAACATGGAGACATGATCCAAACCACTCTGGGCTTTGAGCAGAGACAACATACGTGCAATGCTTTGACGCAATATCTCATGTATACAGAAGTAGGTAGCAAATACATTTTCCTAAATCAATTAAAAGGTAGACTACAGCTCTGGGTATTGATGTTGGTTGAAGACCTGTACCTGAGTACTACTGTTCAACGGAAAACTGTCGCTGAGTAGGAACTCCAGGGGCACGTCATAGGACGTCTACACATATTCGGGCATCCCTGTTGTGACTTCTGGTAGGATATGTTTGGAAAGAATCCAAGATGGACCATTTAGCCACGATTCTTTCTTCTCTCAGCCTTTCACAGCCAGATGCTAGAAATTTTACACTGTCTCATAGGTTTGACCTTAAC
This sequence comes from Camelus dromedarius, assembly GCF_036321535.1. Classification (NCBI taxonomy): domain Eukaryota; kingdom Metazoa; phylum Chordata; class Mammalia; order Artiodactyla; family Camelidae; genus Camelus; species Camelus dromedarius. Next base: position 5,349,870 of record NC_087454.1, on the reverse strand, counting down.
AAGAAATGCTGACAGGCTGCAGACAGAGACAGAGAGCCTGGGAGAGTTCCTCCAATGGCTAGTTGGGTTTGGGGGACGTGAGGAATAGTAAAGTGTTTTGCATGGAATCCACACAAAGAACAAAATGGCAAAATGGCTTTTAATCTCTTTAGGAAAGTTTGATCAGAGCTCATCTTGATCTCAGAGAAATGCCCAAACCCAACTGAATTCCCTTTCTGTTAACACAGGTAGTTCTATTTAACTTACAGATTCACAGAAGCAGCAGTCTTCAGAGGTCACCTGTCCCAACCCAACCATTTCATGGATGAATAAACTGAGGTTCAGACGGAACAGAGGTCACACATCAGACTGAGTGGCCAAAAATACATTTATAATCTCACCCATGTTGCCCTCTTAAAAGGAAGGCCTATTACTACTGAGGGCTGGCAATTAACTAAGGGTAATTAAGTTAATTCTGAATTTACATTTGAGGGCCTACAACTTAATCTTATATCTTGCATTTTATCTAAACAGTACCACTATTGGGGAAATCACACAAGAATTTTACACTCGTGTTGTATATGCAAAGAACCAATGTTCTGAAGCAAGAGACCACGGCAAGAGTCTGGGGGTCAATCTTTTGGAAAAATAAGTGAGGCTACTTAATGACATCCACCATGAACGAGAAGCAAAAGAGAATGGGTCGTCGAGGATCTGGAAGAAAAAGAACAATGACATCTTGCTTGATTCTGCCCCATTCAAACCTTCAGTTCCCTGCCAGGGTCTTCTGCCAACTTACTTATGTGTCAGTAAATGAGAAGACATTATTATCTCCATTTATAGAGAGTAAACTGAGGCACGGAAGAGCAGCAGCATTTGCCTCTGGGGAGACATTACTCAGGCAGGGTCAGCGGAATGCACGACTCTGAAATAGGAGGACCTATAAATGCTTGCTGGTCTGGGATGAGCCTACACAAAAAGGTTTCCTGGCAAGAGTTATGTGAGCTTACAAAGGACTTTCTGCCTGAAGTCCAAGGAGGAGAGTCTTCTGGTTTCACAAAGAGAGTAATCAAATAGAAATGTTTGCGGGTAAGATCCTTTGGAGAAAATTTTACGACTGAAAGAGATGCTTGCCTTTGGGTTGCTAGCGATTTAAGATGATGAGATCCCAGAACCGCAACTTTTAATCACGCTTGTGAATGTCCGTGTGGTCATTTCCTTTTGACCTTATTTAGAGTAAATGATTTCCTATCCTGATTCAATTCATCCAACATCTTTTGGGACCATCCAGGTTCCATGGATGCTGGAGATTCGAACATGCAAAGATCTCAGGACACCTCTGTCTTTGACAAGCACACAAACTAGGCCCTCAAAATAGGCTATGAGAGTCCCATGAACCATTCATGTTTAAATTTCTGAAACTGGGAAAGGTCTTTGTGAGCGTTAGAAAGATAAGAAGGACCCCAAATAGGAATGCAAAATCATGCGTCTCAAAATCAGCCAGGTGAACCGGCCAGGGTGAGTGAAATCTTTCATAAGAGAAGAAGTTACAGCAGAAGAAGGCGTCCGGTTGATGGTGAAGGACGGTGGGTCCTTTCGCTCACCAGAGGGTTTTAGAAATAGACCCCCGTGGCTTTCAGGGAGGCCACTGGCTCCCTGTGGCCCCTGCAACTTCGGATTGACGGGCTCCCCTCTTCTGAGCCAGAAGCTTCTTGTGCATTTACAAATGACTTTGCACCACGAGGTAAATGTCCCCTTTCAGGATGACAGGCAGAGCTGGCAAATCTCTTTTCCTTCTTGCTTAATCCCTGGATTTTACCTACACTCGGAATGCAAGCGATGCACATTAGTCAATTAATAGGCTGTTAAATGACAACAGTTCCGGGCAATTTAATTACTGTTGGTAAAATAAGAAATGAATGATTGCATGTCAGGAACCAATTCCAGTTCCTTTCCTTGGAAGAGATTAACTTTGAATCATGGTAGTTTCTCTGGGAAAAAAAAAAAAAACGGATTGTTTCTGTGAACATGTTAGCTGCTGTTTCGGGGATTACAGACATACGTTTTGTATGATGTTTCTCACCTACATGGGATATGGGAAAGTTCAACAACAGTATTTGCTTCCAAAGAAAATAACAACAGTTATTTCTAAAGAAATTAGAATTGTTGGTGGAAAAGCTAAGTCAGAGATGAGAGGTTTTTTTTTTTTACGTTCTGTTCATTGTCTGTGACCCCCAAGCACCTGTCATCAGTTCCAGACCATTCAGTTTTTTTTTTTTTAATTGAGTGAAATCAAGAGAAATATCAAGGTATAGTCAATATCTTGTAGTAACTCCTGGTGAAAAAGAACATGAAGACAAATATATGTATGTTCATGTATGACTGAAACATTATGCTGCACAACAGAAACTGACAACATTGTAAACTGACATATATATATATATATATATATATATATATATATATATATATATATACAAAAAATTAAAACAGAGACATATTAAGGAGCACTAATCTTTGTTTTAGGAATTATTTCATCCATTGTGAGTCCATTCGACTTAGAACAAAATCCAAAGCCTTTAACATGGTCTGTCCGTGTGTTCATGCTCCAATACTTTCCATGCTTGGCTTCTTTCGTGTCTGTCTTCTCCAGCCTAGTCCAAGTCTGACGACAGGGAGGGCTCATCTGTTCAGCTCACCGTTTACCTGGGGACTATAATAGTTTCTAGCCCCCAAAAGTGCTCAGCAAAGATGTGTTTGTTAAATAAGTTACTTGAGTCAAAGAAAAGATAGCTAAGGATGAGGCATCAGCGGTGACGTATGACTCCAAAAGTGAGTTCTGAATGTACGTGCTGCACGGGAGAGTGACCGCCTCAAAACAAAGCACAGGAAAAAATGGAGAATTACACACTCTATTAATGGAGTGGAGGACTGAACTGCAGCACACAGCTTATCGATAAAAGAGGAATTGGAGAGGAAAGAATATGAGACATGAAAACGCTGCGTGAGAGGCAGTAAACCTGTCAGTCTTCTGTCCCTGCCCAACCAGGGAGGAGAGAAGCCACTGCTGCTGTTTCATTTGATCATCTCGGTTGATAAATGCATTTCAGCAGCAATTAGCTGTGTTAATACCTGTGTCTGCGGATGCTTGGCATTGCACAATTAAGATGTTTGAAATACAACCTTCTTCTTCAACCCCCTATTATTAAATATTTATTGAAGAGCAAAGAAGATTTGCAGGTACATTTAGCAAGGATTATCTGGTTTATAGTTGGCCAGGACAAAACCCAGTAACATCCGCTTTCAATGATTGGATCATCTTGCCTTACAATTAATTGCTTTATGGCACCTGGAGGTAGAGTTCTTGGATAATGTGCCAACAAACACACACCCATTTCCCATCCATGTTAATATCTCTTCCAAATAAAACCCATTCCCTGGAAGACCCCGGCACGCTAGCCACACTGCAGGACGACTCCAAGGGCAGCCGCGAGTCCCTCCCTGCCGGCTGGGCTGGCCTGCCGCACGGATCTCCTGACTGGTCTCTGCCGCCAACACCACCCTCCCCCAGGGCGTCCCCCCATTTCTGTCTAAATGGAGATCCCAGTCTTTCCAGCATTGCCTGAGACCTTTCTGGGATTTCTCACCGTTTACAATTAAAATCCAAACAACCATCATAGCCGGGAGGTCTCACACAGCACACCTCTCCGACCCCCCAGCGCTCCCCCCACACGCTGGCCGGGGCCCTGGGCCGCGTTTCTAACCAGCAAGCCCTGCACTCGACTAGAACAGCACGGGGAGGAAAGGCACAGACTGAAGCCGGACGCCTGGGGTGAAGCCCTAGCTGGGCGGTGGAGTTTGGGGCAAGTTACTTGAACTTGGCTCTGTTTTTCCTCATCTGTAAAATGAGGATAATAGTCATGTCTTTCTTACTTTATTTTTTATTTTTTATTTATTTTTGCTGGGGAGGTAATTAGGTCTATTTATTTATTTTTAACACCTTTATTATAGTATGTTTCCTGTAGAGTAAACTACACATATTTCAGATGTGCACTTTAACAAATTTTGATAAATGTATTTTTTTTTTTAATGGAGGGACTGGGGATTGAACCCAGGACCTCGTGCATGCTGAGCATGTGCTCTACCACTGAGCTGTACCCTCCGCCCTGTAGTGTCTTTCTTATTAACTGACTTAACAGTGGTAAAACTCTCACAGCGGCCCCTGGCACGTGGTCGGAATGCACCAGCTCCCTGCGTCCCCTTCAAGGCCCGCCTCCGCCATCATCACTGCCTCTATGGAGTCTCCTCGGCTCTCGTCACCTCCCCTCTCTTCCCTCTCCTCCACCTGTCGTGGGCTTGACCACTCTGAACTCAGCCACCTCTGCCGCTGTGGCAGCGTCTCCTTGCACTGAAATTCTGTCCCTGTAGAGCTGTCTCCCCACAAACTGTGATGGTGCTCAGAGCTCTGCTGCGTTTCCATCGGCATCCTGAGACACTCAGCCAACACTCATCGCGTGTAACATAGACGAAGCTCAACTGAACAGACAACAACAATGTAAACTGAACCCACTGAAGCCCTGCTGATGGCACACGTCCTTTAGCTTCACGGTCGTGGAAGGGATCGCAGCTAAAACCAACCACGATCACCCAGGGTCTTCCCAGGTCAGGAGTCCAGCAAGACCACCACCGTTTTGGCTTTACTCTGTCCTAGCAGATGAGGGATGTTGGGGTGGTGGGGGCGGGTATAGTCACAGGGTCCCCTTTTGGATTTTGGTCACTTGCTCCTGCTGGGAGAGATCTCTGATCTTCCTTTTGGGTTATCGTCTCATGTTTTCTAGCTTGCCTTTCCCCAGGGTCGGGCAGAGGTGCTGTTCTGCAAAGGTTGGTAACATCATGGATGAAGCTTCAACTGGGCGCTGGTCACTGGGCTTGGCACCATACACACCTGATTTCTTGAAACTCTAGAGTTCATCTTTCTTCCTGAATTGGAATCCATCCCAGCTCCACTACTAAGTAGTTCTGCTCTTGGGCGAGCTACCTGGCCCCTCAGTGCCCTAGATCCTCAGGCATTAGATGAGGACAATACTAATAATTATAGCCACCCCGCAGCACAGGTCTAAGGATAAAATAAGTCAACACAGTCTCTAGGACAATGGCTACAACTTAGTAAGTGCTCAGAAAACGTTAGCTGCTGTTTCTATAATAGTCCCCGTCTTACAGATGAGAGAGTGCTCCTGCAGTCACCTCATTGCTGGCACTCTGGGGGCCCAACTTCAATCACAGGGAAGAGCCCAAAGGCAGTTAGCCTGTGTCTCCCTTCTGTGAGGTGCTCAGAGGTAGCACTGAGTATCTCTGATGCTAAAAGAGAACATACATCAGAAGACACCGAAGCAGGCTTGCTGAGATGGTTCATAAGACCCATTACAAGAGAGAAGAGGGATCTGATTTCTTGAGAGGGAGGGGCTCATGACTCACCTCAGCTCAACATGTGCCGTGTGGCTTCATGAGGTCTCCTCTTGCTGAATATGTTAATAAAGTTCACTTTCCCCCTTGACTTTAGAGATTCAACGTTCTTGCTTGCAAGTTGAGAAGAATGTGGTGACATCTTAAAGCTCCCCATTAAAACAATGCTTCCTGATGTCTGGGTCAGGGCTTGGTCAAGTAAAAGGCGATGCACCCCTAACGCTATCTACAGCCTGCACATCCTCAACATTCTAGTGAACCCAGAATTTTCCCAGACATCGTATGAAGCATCCACACTGCTCTCCCTGCAGAAGCCTCATCCAGAGCTTTGTCAGTACTGAGTGGACATCCGGATACCCCATTGCTGGATTCCAGAAACCCAGACTCAGGTAGATATTGGAAGGTGATAGTACATGTCTTATGCAGGTCAAAGTGTAACATGCTCTTAAGACTTTGAACTTGTAAGCTGTTAAACACGATGGTTGCTTCAGAGTCCTCCCTAACCTCCCACACTTTGTTCTTCATCGGCTCAAGGAGTGTGGTTCTACTCTGAGCCTTGCTAGGAAGCACCTCCAGACATCGGCACTTTTATCTCCTCACTCTCTCTCTGTTCACCCCTACCTGTGATGTTCTTAGGATTCCCATATCCTACATTCGAGCCCCTAAAATTTACTCTATTCAGGTAGAATTCTGGAAGACCAGGTCCCTTTGGCTCTCTAGTCACCCGACCTGCCTTTTCAGGGCAGGGACTCTGCTCTTACCAGGAGCAGGAGGGAGAACTCACACAGAGGAGGGGATGGCCATCAGAACCAGTCTACTCGGGGCTGCATGACCCTTAGAGGAGAGGGGCTGGCCACCTGGGCTTCCCCATTCTCCTGTTCATGTTGGGTTTTTGAAGATCCCACTGGAAGCAGTGTCTGTTACTTACAAATGTTCTGAGGTAAACTGAGGCCAAATTATCGTGAATGTTTGTATTCCACTATCTCTTGGGTATCTAGTTAAGTATTCCGAACGATTGTGTGGTTTAGTTTGAATTGTTTCGATACTTTAAAATCTTGTTTTGAAAGAAGTCAGACTCATAATCTGAAGCAGATGGGCAAAGATGCCATCAACTAATGAATAAAGTTCAGAAAGATGCTTCTCTTATCCTGTCATCTCTTACACTCCCTGTCCTCTGACTTAGCTTCCTTTTTCTTTGCAAATTGGGTCTTTATATTAAAGCCTTTAAGAACTGATTTCCTGAGATTCTTTTCTTATGCAGTTTCTTGGAATAGAGACTTAGCCACTTAGCTATCTTTTGTAAAGAATGAGTTTCCGAGATCTTTGTTGGGGAACATTGAAATCATCTCAGGCCTCCTGAATTTCTCCGCCTTCCACTCTGTGAGCCAGATCTTGAAAGTGTCTCAGACAGTATCAGGCAACACGGAACAGATGGAGGTGTTTGTTCCACCTGACAGCTGCTGACCCAATCACGGGCCATAATTCAGGCTGAAAAGCACTGGACTCCATGGCAGGGACTAGATAAAATTACCTTTCTGCGGCTAAAGGATGCCTTTGCCTCTGTTGTGGTATTCAGTCTGCTGCTTCATGAATGGAGTTTTTTTTTTTTAAAAAGGCTGGTGTTAAGCAAAGAAAAGTAGACAAATTCGACTTGAAAAACTGGGGAAAAATTGCCTGAGACATACTTTTTTAAATGCCTGAATACAGAGCTGCTCAAGTCTTTCTATAAAGCAGATCTAATTATTTCACTCTCTTGCTCTAAGATCTCGTTCAGGTCTCTGTTTTTTTGTAGAAGAGAGTCCAAAGGCTTCTGCATGGCTTCCAAGGTAGAAACTTGCTTACACTGTTTGCTCTATTTTTATAAAAATAGCTCCAAATTAAGCTTGTTTACTTGACACATTTCATCATGCCTTTTTAATTAATTTAATGTTTAATTTACTTTCTCTTTGAGTTTGCTACAGGTTGGGGCATGAAATGAGACTGTCAGAAGTTCGTAATCTGGGGCCTGTGAACTTGCATCAAAAAAGAGTACATTTTTATTTTCACTATTCTTTAAACGAAAGTTAGGACCCCCATCAATTATAAAGGCAGGCAGTGAATCACAATGGTGTCAGCAATCTCTGTCCCTTAGAGACAGTCTTACTGACTACATAATGGAGAAGCATACACATAACTATGCAATAATTTGCAAATGTTTTTAACTATTTCAATATAATTGACTTCCTTGGTGCTCCTATGGATTATATTTTATACATTTAGCATATGGTTCTGAGAAGGGCTCTAAGAGCCTCGTCAGACTGCGCAAGGGGGTCATGCATCAGCCGGATTGAAGGTCCCCGACTTAGAGTCTGTTATATGGGGAAACAGGAGCACCTACCTCATAGAAGGATTGTGGGGTTAGTAAGTTAACACATACCAAGTACTCTGAGTATTTGCCTGAGACCCAGCGCCTTACAACTATTCCTTATTATCATTATGATCTCAAGGGAAAATAAATACCCTAAGATGCCCAAAGTTGTTCTTTGAAAGACATGCATGTGGATAAAAATTATCCCTCTTCCTTAGAAATAAAACTTAAAAGGGGGCTTGGATACGATCCCAGTCAGTGGCTATGTGGAAACACCGAAATGATAACCAGGGGAGAGTTTTCCATGCATCTTTTAAAAAGAAATCAGTTTCTTAATCAATTTGCTCAGAACAAACCCTTTTTATTCCACCTACTAGTGACAAAGCCTGTCAGACAAAGCAGAGCCATAAAAAAAAATGTATATGCAATCACGAAAAGTGAGCATGCAATTTCTTTTATTTACCTTATTGTTTTCATAAAATCAAGTTAAGCTCTGTTTTTTTTTTCCCACTCATCTTTGTTGTCATAGTTGAGAGATTTAGCACTTAGCCTAAAATGTTTCGCATGATGAATTATTAAAAATCCTTAACTGTCGGACAACCTTCATGTGGAAGAAGGGTGTTTTGTTTTGTTTTGTTTTGCTCCTCAAAAAAAATTACCCTGTATTTTGCTGTGAGGGGCGACAGCTAATGAAAAATGGCCCAGAATTATTGTGAAACAATTGTCTGTAGTGTAATCAAGTCTGTTTCTGCCCTCCAACTACTCCAGGATATAATGATACATGTATCATTAAGCAGCTGCTACGGATGCCTGAGGAAACTGGTAGAAATTTGTACCCATTGTCTTCCTTTCTCCAGCCTCTTTTCCTTAGCATTACCCACATTCTCTCATCTCCCTCGTGCTTTTTGGAATATGACTGCAAAAATTTTGTGAAATACAATCATGCATCTCCACACATCTAGATCTAGATATATATGCCCACAGACATATATCCACATCTTTCCCTTTTCAAAAAGCAGCAATACAATAAAACATTGCATTCTTCTGGGGACTTTTGGTAATTATGGAATACATCAAGTAAGCTTTTTAGGAGGGTGATGTTTAAACCCAGGAAGCAGAGGTCAAGGGAGAGGGTGTGACTAATATTTAATTCGAACAAGCTTCTGAAATAAAGCAATTAATTGTTTAGTGGCTGCTGAATTTTATGTAGCAGAAGGGCTCGAGTCTGGTCTCTCTATTTCCACTGACTTCTCTTCCTCTGTGTGTGTGTGTGTGTGTGTGTGTGCATGCACGCACATGCTCAGGCAATTCTAAGTGGGGTTCGAACGGGCATTCTTAGCACCACAGTCCTCCAACCCCTAGTCACACAGAGTAAGACAGATTTGCTCAACACCCATCCTCATGATAATCAGAAGGGAAGGTCAGCGGGTTTACAACTGTTCACATTTATTTTTCATTGTCTGTGATGGTGCCCTAATACCAAACACAGCAGAAAGAAGCAACAAGGGAGGGAGAGGAACAGAAAGCAATTCCATTCATAATAGATTCCCTTTCATAGGATATAGCACGGAATTGATATATCACAAGATTTTCCACTGAATGTTTTATGTTGCCTATATTTTCAATGTCATGATAGGTCCTGGATTAATCAGGTATATTTCATATGACTAACATACTGTCTAAAATGTTTTATCCATTGGGCCATAACCTTAATATAAGTGTATAAATATATAAGCAACTAAAAGCAGTAATTTTAGTTTAGTGGATTAACAATGTGATATGTTTTCAACGACAACATTAATATAATACTGCCAGTGGCAGCATTCAGTGTGATATTTGTGCATAAAGGCATTTGGGGAAAGTTAGGATTCTCCTCGGGGAAGATTTACCTTGTGCATTTTATATCTGTGTTTTGGATCTGCAGCAAGAGCACACCTATGATGTGTATACAAGTGCCTTTTTGTTTCTAGAAATGTCTGTCTAAACCAACATGATTTGTCTTTCAACCATTTAAACGGTAGTCATTTAAACAAGTCATTTAGAAATCTACAGTAGTACATGCTGGAGACAGCATGGGAAACAAGCAACTTTTAAGCGATTTTCAAATCTCTCCGTGGACACATGGAAATCTCCCAACGTGCTGCTGAATGCGAATGCAGAATTCATTGGAGGGGGTGACGAGGTAGCGGTGTTTTCAGTAACATCCAGCTGAACCACAACTGCATCCTCACGTAAGGTCCCATTTGAGGGAGGGTATCAGAAGACGTTCACACATTCAGTATCAAAAATTATCACACGGAATTCTATTTCATTATTGTTACTTTTAAAAATAATGGTATTAGGTAATAAGAAATGACGGGACCAGTGACCCAACCAAATCAAGTAAATATTCAGGCTTTTAAGACCCGTAAGTGTGAACACCAGCTTTAGTGCTTTTGGAACTCAGAGTGCTAAAGCGTAAGGGACATTCTTTGAATTGTAAAATGAAGACCAGAAAAGTAGAGGAGAGAGGTTGGAATGGAAGCTGCTACAGAAAAAGTCTCTATTCCAAAGGCATCCTGCTTGTGGCCTGAGGAAGGCATCTGCCTTTGGAGAAGATTCGGCGTACCATTCCATCGCCCTCCGTGGACTCACGGAAGCCCCCAGCACGGGTCAGCCTCACTGGGAACTTGACCTTCAGGGTGCCAGGTGGCTCTGAGGAGCTAACCCTTTTAGTCGCCATTTCTCTTGTGGGGTGATACTGGTTTCTCATAACGTTACTTCTCTGACTCACATCCGGGGAAGCACTAACCAACACCCCCCCCCAAAAAAAAAGCAGGAAGAAAAGAGTTGCTAAAGTACTGCCCACTGATTAAAATAAATCCCTTTTCCTCTTATTTCAAAATGTTCTATCTCATTATCACCTGTTTTGAAATTTGCATTGGTGTCTAGGTCTCTGAGAAAACATAAATGTGCTATATAATTAGAGGGCTTAAAAATACTATCATCTAAAAAAGTCAGACACAAGTGAACCTGGAGCTGTAGTCACCACGTGTCAACATCTTTTGGAAGTCGGGTCTTACAATAAAACTGTTACATGGTCCAAGTTGAAACTTTGGGAAAAGTACATTCCTTAGCTGAACTCTGAGCTGAAGGGATGGGCTGAGCCTCAAGGTTCATACTGACTAGACATGTTGGAGAATCCAACCCCAAATTTGTTGTATAACTTGATTCACCTGAAGAATCGAGGGGCTCAACATATCTTAATAGACTTGAGCCTTTACTGATGCAGTGAAGTTTTGGTAAAAGTGAACCAAATAGCTTCATTATTTTCTAAAAAGGTGAGATGAGAACAATCAATGCCCCAACGTCCTCACTGATTAAGTTTAGCCATCGTGTCCAATTCATAGAAAAGAACACAGGGTCTAGAATGGAACCGAACCATGAACTCCACCAAATCAATATTCCAGAATTATAACTGAATTCAAGAATTTACTGCAGCAATAAATTTCAACAAGAAGAAAAATGGCAAAGTGTACCAGTTGAAACCAATCTATACAATTTCTAAAATTACCGAACAGCAGCAGAACTGGAGCATGTGCCCTGAACCAACACTGACCCAATCCTACCTCTCACCCACCCCAAATCTAGATCCAAACAATAAAAGGGGAATAATTAAGGGCAGGCTTTAATGGCCTCTTTTTCCCTTCCAGCCTACTGAAAGAGGATAAGACGCTGTGCCAAATTAGCTGGAATGCCATTCAGATGTTAGTAGAAAGATCTTAATGCTAAGATCCATGAACATTCAATCTTCTGTGGTTTGTGGGAATGGAAAAACAAGCACCAAATAAGTCCTGGTATTTGGACCACAGCAGTGGGGGACTTTAGGAAATTCTCCCAAGAAGGCAATTTGGCAGAGAGCGGAGAGCACAAAGAGGTTAGCCTGAGAGCCTGGTATACTTGGGGCAAAAAGTGCCATCAGAAAGACTTGGCTCTTACTGTAGAATTCATTGCACGTGGCCCCGAACGGAAAGCTCTTTTTGTGCACAAATGGTACATTTCAGAGAAATTACACCTACTAGAGCTATGCAAGAGTTTCAATCTCACTCACCTAAGAAATTATGAAGTTTAGTACGTTTTCACACAATCAATAAAAATTGTGGGAAGTGGAACTTGGGACTGCATATTAATCTTGCATCCAGCTCTTGCTAGCTCCCAACAGCGACTATTCATCTTGTTGAGCTTACAGAGGTGATTTGTTTCTTCCGAACACTCCACGCGCAGCTAAATAAAAAATCAACTTCTATTGAACAAAGTGGACTCACAGCACGCGGTCCGCCAGGCTGGCCTGCGACCTTGATGGGACATCGTGAACGCCTGCAACGTGTCAGCATGGCAGCCAAACCATTAGAAGGTTGCTTAATAGTGAAGCTTTATTGATAGGTTGACTAATAGGAATTTTCCATCTTAAGTTGCTGACAGATGTGGCTCTGGTTTGTTTCCCAAATGCTAGAACACATATTTTGCCTTGTGTTGAAGTTCTCCAATTACTTAATCCACTTATTGGAAACCAAGTTAAAATTATCCATTAAGCAAATGACGCATTCTCATTTAGCTTAAACGAGAAGTGTAAACGGACTTCACCTTTTACAGCGAGCATGGGCTTCCACGGGACGGTTTCTAAGTCTTCATCCGTCCTGCCGTTACTGCCTTTGGTAATGGAGCTCAGAGCCTTGGCACGAATGAAAATAGACTGAAATGTTGGATGTCTCCCTCAAAGAGTCTGTTTAACTCAATAGGGATTTTATTTGCTACTTTCAACCCTGGAGCCACCAGGGCGAGGAAGAGTGGCTCACGATCATTGTCACCTCTCAAAAAGCCATCTGCACTTTTTAGCCCCAGCACGTCTCTCGTACCGTCTGATTTACGGCACAATCACCCATTTTCATGTGCAGACTCCTGCACAAGTAGTTAAAAACCTCAAAGTCAGTTTTTGACCCTCACACTCACACATCAAAAATCTGTGGAGTTCATGTGGGTGTTTAGATTTAATACGCTATTTAAAAGAGAGAGAGAGAGAGAGAGTTTAGGAGGCTCTTTATACAGAAAATAATACAATAAAAGCCGGACTTTAAAAAATGGCCAATCTGATCCTATTGAGCTGGTTTTCCTAAAGAAGAGAAACTACCAGCAGCAAGAAGGCTCCCTGAATGGCTATCCAGACGTCACTCCTGGAAAGGAAAGCGTATCATCTCATCCCTTCCACACGTGTTCTCTCGCCATCGGCAGAGTGAGCCTCACGGGCAGTGAAAGGACTCGCCGTGGGTAGCTGCTGTCCTGGATGCTTAGAGTCAAGCAGAGGAACTAGAAAGCAAGTGGGCTTACAGAGAAAACAAAGGAGAACAGATTCTATGAGGCTACCAAGGAAACAAACAGGATGGGATGAGAGAGGAAGCACCTGAGGAGGTGCCAGTGACCTGAGACCCAACGGGAGAGAATGAATCCACTACGGCAAAAAGGTGGAAAAACAGCCTTCCAAGCAGGAGGAGGAGCTGAGTCAGGAAGAGGACAGTCTCGCTCCGCCCGCAGTAGGGAAGTTCATGTGGATGGCAGCGCGAGGAGAAGGGTGGTAGAGAAAGGAGTTTGGAGAAATAAGGCAAGACTCAGATTATGCAAGATCCTGTAGACCTAACACAGTAGGGAAGAGCAAACCTGATCTGTTCCTTCGGCGCTAACCCTCTGCTCTGTTTCCCAGGGCTTAGCCGTGCTGGTTCTGCACCTTTTGTAAAAGAATGTTGCCTAGAGCCTGAAATACACAGGAGAGCCCATTCTCCAGGCTCGGACCTTTAAGGTTATTAACACTTTCCCATTCATACAAAGATAAAAAGTTGCAGAATAGAAAATAACACTTGTCTTGTTGGAGGTTTACAGGGACACCATGACCTTACCCACGTGGACAGCTGCAAGAACAAAGGATTTTGAGACCAAGAGGTTTGCAACAACCAACCACTCCCCCACCCCCCTTTTAGTATAAAGGGAGCCTGAATTCTGACTTGGGGTAATGTTCTCCAGGACATTTGTCCCTCATCTTCTCGGTCTGCTGGCTTTCCCAATAAAGTCATTATCCCTTGCCCCAACACCTCATCACCCAATTTACTGGCGTGTCCTGCAGTGAGCAGTACAAGTCTGGACTCGATAACACTAACAGCAATGGAAGGCTATTGAATGGGTTTGAGCAGAGGAGCGATACGACCTCACTTGCATCAGAAAAGGATGTGTCTGGTTGCTGTGTAGAGAAGGCTCAGAGAAGAAAGCAGAGCAGTTGTCCGGACAAGATACGAAATAAGCTTATGGCAGAAACATTTGGCAACTCAAGGCAGACCAAGGTTTCAGAGGACTAGAGAAGTGGGTAGAGGAGTAAATATAGTAAGAGTTCAGTGCTGCAGTCACTCTGGAAAATGTGAATGGATGGTCAGAAACTCCCTAAGGTTGAGCAGCTGGGGAGGCAAGAAGATGAACCAAGAGCTGTCCCCAAGGGAGAAGATTCACGGGGCCCACACACTGAGAAACAGACGCTCCAAGCGCATTAAAAACCAGCCACCATTGCTAATATTTTGCAGCGCTTTTAAATTTACATATGCATCGCCTACTTGAATCCTCACAACAGCTCTGCAAAGTAGATGTGATGGTTATCGTGCTTGCTTACAGATGGAAAAAAAGGACTGATTTAATAAAGCACGATGCCTGAGACAAGGAAAGGAACAGCCCAACTATCATCAAAAGCGAGCTGTGCCCTACTTCTCTAGTTGGATCGCTGAGGACTGGAAACGTGCCTCATTCCTGCTGATAGAGTTGCTGACTTTAAAACTTTATCACCCAGCAGTTGTTGTTGATGGTGGACCTGAGAAAGGGGGCTGAAATGAGGAGGACAGTCCTTGACGGTTTCAAGAAGACCCCTTTCTACTCTCTAGTCCAACAGTTCGCAAAGTGTGGTCCCCAGACCATCAGCGTAAGCATCGCCTGGGAGCTCGTCAGACATGCAAGTTCTCCGCTCCTACCCCAAACCTACTGAATCAAGAACGCTGGGGATGGGACCCAGCAGTAGGAGTTTTAACCAGCCCTTCAGGTGATTTGGATGCTGGCTCCAACTTGAGAACCACTGCTCCAGTCCAATACGGTTTCTCTTGACAAAGGGAAGGAAGAAACAAGAGAGCTGGGAATTGAGAAAAGAATTGCAAAGAACAGGCTGGAAATGCAGAGAGGTCAGCACGCAGGAACACTAGAATACATAGTGAAGAAGAGAAAAGAAAGGCCCTGCGGGAGGATAGAAGAGCTCCTTGTTAGCCCCTCGGTGGACCTCGGAGGTCTTCGGTTCATGTCTGCGCATTTCTGATTAGGCAAAGTGCAGATTTCTTGATGGCACTGGTGGATTCGTGGAAGAGGCAGCTGCAGCCTTTGGAAGAAAACAGAGAGGAAGCAAGACAACAGTTCCTGCAGCCGTATCTGTGCCACCTGGTCCTACCCCTCCCGCCCCTGACAAGGGTTTCATGTCTGGCTTGAACCTTGCACTAGACTCATCAAGTTCTGCCTCCCGGAGCATGAGGTTGGGTTGGAGACAAACAGCAGGTGCTCTTTCTGGTCCCTTGAAGTAAGAGACCTCGTAAACTTGGCACCGCAGCAGCTCCACAAATGTGTGTGCAGATATATTCAAGAAAACACCCCCCTAGGAGAGGGAGAGAAGGAAGCCCAGCGCACACTTAGAATCAGAGATGTCAGCAGTTGTGCGGTTCCGCGACTTCCCCGCTTCCGGTCCCACCTCCCGCCCTTGGATTCTGCGAGCTAGTCCTGTAGGTTTCCCACAAATTCTCCACTTTCCCTTGTTAGAACAGTTGTCTACTCCTGACTGCCAAAGGATTCCTGTTACCTGGGAGCCAAGAACCTGACGTTTTACACCTACATCAACATTTACTTAAAAAGTCATAGTGAAGCCTGTGTTGATAAAAATAAAAGAGGGAGACCCACGCCGTCTGGCCCCCCCAAAGAGACAGTCCCAAGCTCTTTGTCTCAGCGCCCACATTTATGCCCAGTTTTACAACGCTGCTAAAAGCAGGAGTTGTTAAAAAAAAAAAAAAAGAAGAAGCAAAAACAAATTCTAATAACTTTTCTCCATCTCTTATTCACGTGAGTTGAACACGGCCTAAGCTAATAATAAAGCTTCCAAATTTCCATTTCTTCAGCACAACACGAATGCACCTGGAACTCTCCTTCAAGTTAATATAAGCCCTAAATGTAAGCTGGCTACGCCGAGCGGCACAGAAAGTTGGCATTCCATCACAAGTGTTCTCGCCTGTGAACCCGTGGAAGGTGGGGTGGAGCTGGGTGTTAATGCTTAATGTTCAGTTTCCTTCTTTAGTGGATTCAGACTGCACCCACATGGTCTCGTAAAAGGCTTAATTCAAATTTCTCTGAAACTGCAGAGGCAGGATCCTTAATTATCGTACATATGGAAAAATCTGTAGAAAAGCAAAGCGAATTGTATTTTAGAAGTGAGGGTAATGGATTAGGAAGGTTAAGATTAGCATTTTTTAAAAAATATTTTTAAATTAACTTTTACTTTTTTCTTTTGGGGGGAGTTATTTATTTATTCATTCGTTCATTCATTCACTTTTAGAGGAGGAACTGGGGACTGAAGCCAGGACCTCATGCATGCTAAGCATGCAGTCTACCACTGAGCTCTACCCTCCCCTCAAGATTAGCATTTTTTAACTGGATGTACATCTAGGAAGATGTATTCTGATGGTTATTTTTTTTTAAGTCTAACAAGAGCCCTTGGATGCTTTTCTGCTTTTAGAAGCCTGACACGTTTGTCATGCGCACAGCTTGCTGCTAACGTATCTGGGGTCCATCAGCAATAGCCTTCCTTTTCATTGAACCGTAAAGTTCCCTTGTGGATAGAACATCTAATTTCACAACTCCAAAAAAGGCAAGTGGATCTTGGGCTCACTCAAATTTTGAAAACATTCTGTAACCTTTAAAATGCATGTGAAATTTGCGGTACACTGTGTATATGTATTTACATGCAGTATGATGTGTATGTGCAGTCGAACTGTAATAATTCTACCTAATAAAACTGAAAAGGAAAATAAAATGAAATAAAATACATGCGTGCAACTATCACAATAGTTATCCTTTATTCATTGGTATGCCATGATGCCTTTATTAGGCACCCGTCATATGCCAAGTGTAGAGCTCTGTCACTTTATATCCAGCGAAGGGACGAAGAAAAAGGAAAGAGAGCTAGGAGTCAGGAAATGAGCCGCGGGAGCACAGAGGGCGGAACAGGACAAGTGCTCATGGGTCGGAAGTGAGGAATAGTGTGTATTTTCATTATCAAATCCCTGTCACTCTTTGAGAATCTGGGCGCATTCAGGTGGCTGAGGACCCGTGGACACCTCAGGGATGAGCGTACTCAAACCCTTTAGGTTTGGTCAATGTTCTTGAGAAAACAAATTTCGAAGGACAGAAAATATCCTATTTGGGAATTAGGATAGTATTTATGTTTGAATGGAGGGTAGCAGTAAATCTTTTAAGCCTGAGAAATGAAAGGCATCGTTAGGAGGAAAGACTGGTCGGGGGGCCGTGATGGCAACCCCGGGGTGGCCCGGAGCTCCCCGGGGCCCGTGTGTGTTGTCGTGGCAGTCAAGGGACAGGGCTCTGCTTTCGGGTCGAAGTCTGTGCGTTCTGTGCATGGAGGCTGCGGGGAGCAGCTACGGGATAAGGAAGGCACTATTTCTGGGGGCACTGGTGTGACCCAGAGATTTGCGGATTTATATTGTAACCTACTTACCATGAGTCAGATGAAAGATGAGAGTTTTTAGACATTTAACACTTGACACAGGCTCTGTGGGATGATTTGTTTAAACTGCCATCTCTTTCTCTCTCACACACACACACACACACACACAGTATACTAGTCTAATTTCTGTGGCCACTAATACAAAAGTTAGAGGTTTGTTTTCACTTTTTTTTTTTTTTTGGCAGAATAGTGGCATAATCAAGGGGACAGCTAGAGAACATTAACCTGACCCCTCACCCCTAAGATTCACTAAAGATGAACAAGACCAGGAACAGAGAGCATGTAGGAAGGCTTCCAGTGGTCTGTCTATGCGATGAAACACACATCTCTGTGAGAGGTGGCAGTGACTGGAGCAGAGGAAGAACCCGCAGGACTTGGATTTAGATCCTGGGGAAAGAGGTAAAGGAACATTAAGAGTCGTTCCCGGGATTCTGCACTTTGTTGCTTCAACCTTGCTCAGCTCTTGGCAGTCGGCCAGCTTTCCAAATTTGCTTGCAAAACTGTATTCAATTTATGTTCCACTTCTCTGAGCTGTTTTGATTTCTGCTCAGGGATCTGCCTAGGAAAGTTGCCTACACTTTGTTCCTTGAGATAAATTTTGAAAGGTTGTTGTGAAAGATCAGAACTCTGTTCAGAAGTCTGATGAACAGATCCTCCTGAATCTCCTCAGATTTCCTGCCTTCTTCTTTCAGCATCTTTGGTTCAAGGAACAAGAACTGAGTGATTTCATTTTGTTTCTCACTATGACACAAGAAGCTATTGGAGCCCTAGAAGGGGACGTCATTAAAGCCCTTTGTGACCGAGGTTATGAGTTTGGGGATCACTCAGATGCCCCGAGACTCTGAGGCAAAGCCTCCACTCTGGACTCTTGGAGACTTTTCTGGCTCTGCACATCTTCTATAAAGCTTTCAAAGGTGAAACTTACAAGGTGCCATTCAGGTTGTCTTCAAGGTAAAAGTTCAAAATGCAGTTCACAAAAATGAATAAGGTACTGTGGTTGAAAGAGAGAAGAGCGTGGGAGGATAAGGGGATAACTGGGGAGAAGATGAACTTAAATTCTCACACGCTAATGTCTTAGGAAAATTTCTCTGTAGTTAGAGGTCACTAAGCCCGCCATAGCTGCAACATTTTCTTCCTACCAACAAATCTAGCGTTGGTTTCTTGAAGTGTTTTCCATACATAGAGCGGCATAAAGCCTCGTAAACCAATACCATGGTGAGCTATTCCAACATCAGACAGCTCTTGGGCTTTTTGGTGAAGAATGGTTGATATTAATTAGAACCCATTTCTAGTTATTGGCATACCAGGCCAGGGGCAGAGGGCACTTTTCCGAGTGGGGAGAGGAAAAGCCACAGGCAACTATTAGAAGAGACTATTATACAATTCTGAGCTAACATATGGAATCAATAGCCCACATGAGCAGCTGTGCTCGGCTGTGGAAAAGCCTGAAATAGTGTAGTCACACTGTAACCAATAAAACGAATTATGGACTAAAAGAGAAAGCGTGTGTGTGGAGAGAGGGGGGCTCCAAGGACGGATTAAGAGATGCATTTAGTCTCAAGGAATAGAGAACCAGGAAAGAGTGGGTCATGGTTTTCTTCTTGATTGACAGTAGGAGCGTGGAAGAGCCAGCCTTGGAGAAAAGGCCTGGAACCAGGGTTGTGTGGTTACTTTCTGACTCCAGGCTCACGAGCTGTGCAGAACACCCGCTCCCGCCCGAAGTCAGAACTCAGCATAACAAGGTTTTGCTAACACGCTCTGTGGTCTGGACGCGTGCTACTCTCAGTGGAACTGCTAAGACACGGCAGAATATCCTCAAATTATGCATGATGGGGAAAGAGGATCCACAGTAGAAGAAAGGACCTACATTATCTAAAAACAGAGTGTATCTGTTTCTTATGAACTCAGATTTGACCACTGACACATTTCACTACTGACAGAGAGAAAAATACTCCGATCAATGCTGCCACAATAAAACATTAGCTTTGCATGTTTTATTTCTTCACAAAAACATTCATTTGGGAATCAAGTAGCCTGGATTACATTTCCTACGTGTGCCATGACTTCTGATGCATAGGCTAATACCGAAAAGCTTACCCAGTCCCACCACGTTGCCATCTGTAAAGCAGAAATAAAATCCTTCTAAATAACTGGGCGAATTTACTAGGGCAGCAAACACAAACATATGAAGCTTTGTAAAGTATTGTGAATTTTGGAGAAGGGAAGGAAATACGTTTCAAATATCATATATACTATTTCTAGGAATAATAATGTAGGTATACACCAGTCTTCTAGGTTAAATAACTGCTATTCTTTTTTTTTAAAAAATAGTGCTTTTTTCCTTTATTTGAGCTTTCAAAATAATTTGCATTCTTTAATGGTAAAATCCACTCCTGTCTCAGCTGATTGACAGAGCATTTGCATGACGACTGACCACCTCAGCGGGCTCTTCTGTGACTTACTAGATATTATCGATGCCTTCTGAGCGAGACTCATGGCCATGCCCAGCCAAGAACTCTCCCTCAAATGGGAACAGCAGTTTTTACCAAATGGGGTACTTTTCTCGCTCAAACAAGCAGAAAGCTCTGCACCTGTGTTTAAAAACTCTGTAAAACTCGGAGGTTGTAATCACACTCCGGAGTGAGAGAATATTGCCCGTGTACCAGGGCATCCTTAATCCTCTCCATCAATTTTTCTGTTGGTTTCTTGCCTGAAGCCATCAGCGAGGAACCTCATAAGCCCGAAAAATACTAAACACCAGAGAATCGGTAAACAGGTTGTTAAAAAATAATTGAAACTCCCATTTCTGCTGCCCATTCAGCAACTTTGTTTGCACATAATTACTCCTCACCGTGCACCTCTGAGGCATGGACAGCACACCAAGAAGCCACACAGTTTTATGGGAAATTAAAATGCAGCCATCAAACAGACATTACTTAAAGGCTTGCGTGGGCCAGGTCACAGACGGATTCTAATCGACAGCTTCAGATTGTCATCCTCGTCCTGGACACACACTGTGACTGGCTCGTCAGGGCCCTTGTGGGAAGGTCAACGCTTTTTTTTTTTAAGGTATAGTTTGTTTTTTTAAATTGAAGTATAGTCAGTTACAATGGGTCAATTTCTGGTATACAGCACAATGTCCCAGTCATGTGTGTGTATATATATCTATATATACAAATATATTTGTCGATACTTTTCACCTTTGCTGTTAGAGCTACGGAGGCATTTGCTAGTTTGAACAGTATTTGATCCCTTATGGCAAAAGGTCTGCCTGCCCTGCTGCCCATTAAGGAGGCTACCCTGAAGGATCAGGCCCAGCTGAGGGGTTCTGGCCTGGGAATTTGGAACCAAACAGCCCAAGGGTAGGATAATAACCATCCACAAAAAGACCAGGCCATGTGACTTATCTGTCTTCGCTCTGAACATAGCTTATTATTACTCGAGAAGCAGAGGAGGGTTAAGTTTTAGTAACTACTTACTCAGTGGGACCTTTTGCATTGAGTTCATAAGACCCCTAAATGCTGCCTATTTCCCTGTCCAACTCCACACCTTTTCTGTGGGTCCTTGGTCCACGTTGGACTCTTAGAGAAGACCAATTAATTTTAAAAGATGTTTAACAGTAAGGGGGTTATAGCTCAGTGGTAAAGCACGTGCTTAGCATTCACGAGGTCCGGGGTTCAACCTCCATTTAAAAATAATAATAATAAAATAAATAAACCTAATTACCTCCCCCTCCAAAAATAATTTTAAAATGTTTTACAGCTGCAGAAGCACCTAGTTCTAGAGACAATATTTTTGTATGCCCTCAAATTCATAGTTGGAAACCTAACCTCTGATGTAATAGTGTTAGGAGGGAGGGCCTTCGGGATGTGCTTAGGTCATGAGGGTGGAGCCTTCATGAATGGGATTAATGCCCTTATAAAAGCGACTCCAGAGAGCTCCCGGGCCCCTTCTGCCATAGGAGGACACAAGACAAAGCCGGCAGTCTACGCACCAGAAACGGGGTGGTGGGGGGAGGGGAGCCTCACCAGACACAAACGGCCAACGCCTAGATCTTGGACTTTCCAGCCTCCAGAATTACGAGAAATAAATTTCTTTCATTTAGAAACCACCTGATTTATGGTATTCTGTGAGAACAGCCTGAATGGACTGGGGCGTCTGGTGTACCAGTATGCGTACAACAAGATTTCATTCATTCATAAACGTTCAGGCCATTGAGGGGTCACCAGGTGACTGTGCTGGGACAAAAAACGAAATGTGTAGACGCCATCTCTGCCTTCAGAGAGTTTATGGTCCAGTTGGACTTGATCGGTGTCTGAAATGCTGCTGACTAAATCATATTTGATGAATTTGTTTTGTGTTGTGTTTGTCATCACACAGGTAGAGCAGCTTCTGAGTGAGATGCCTTTAAATATATCCTTTAAGCATACTAGGTTTGGGGGATTTTGTTTGTTTGTTTTGAAGAGTAGATGTTGGACACTTGATAAATATCTCGTCTAATATGTTTCCTTTAAGTGCCTTTGATGTCCAAAGGAACTGGGGGTTGCTCAGTTAAGTGACTGCCACGACCCTGTGTCTCCTGCAGAGCCTTCTCAGCACATTGCCTGCTTCCTGACACTCTCCTCACTTTCTAGAGGATTTCTTGCTGGTCGTCCTACTGAGATTACAAATCTCCTGAAGTCAGAAACTCATTCGCTGATTCAACAAATATTCACGTGAGTACGTACTCGGTGCCACGTGTGATGCTGTGTCCTGAGGAAACAGAAATGGACAAGAGGGAAATCGATGAGAAGAAGCCCCTGGTTTATACTTTTCTGCAGTTTTTGTAGCATTAGCACCAAGATGAGAGTTTAATAACCCTCAATAAACTGAGCTGCAGTTCAAGAAAAAAAACCTTTGTAGTTCCACAATCGTGGTGTAAGACAAGGAGGGAAGAGAGTGAGTCTCTTGACGGGAATAAATGGTCTAAAGTTACTCCAGCACTGAACTTGGAAGAAAATCTTCAGCAACGGATCAACAAAAAGAGAAAAGAGAATTTTGTTTCTAACTCTTGCCAGCCTCTGGGCTCTAAGATCAAAGAGCTATCCTGTTTGAAGTCTGTATGTTGTACTTTCTTAACACTGTTAACATAAGAGGGAAAGCCTTACATTTTAAGAATAAGTATGTTTTTAAAGATTTTAACTGTTCTCAGTGAAGACTGGGTCCTTCCTACTGATAAAGCGGCATAAAGCATCTTGTGAACACATATGAAAGTAGATGAGTTCCATCTTCAAACTTTACCTAAAAAATGTGAAAGAGAAACTATGTTGAGTCTCCTTTTTAAGGGTACATCATATGTTTTTACCTATCTTTTCTCACTTACAGATTTAGGAATGAAAGCGTCTCTAGGGAGATTAAAAAAATACTTATTTCAAAGTACAGTTTTGAATATTTTAAACGTTTACACATACAGTACAACTGTTTTTTTATATAGATGAGAAAAATGTTCTAAAAATACAAGGACGTTGAAAATTGACAACATCGATCATTTCTTCGCGCTTTGTCCTACTTCTGTTTCGAAGACAACAAGGGAGTAAATGAAGATATCTGATCACTGGGGTCCTTCCTAATCTCAGGAAACTGGGAAAGTCTTATTATAGAAAGATTATCATAACTTGCTCAACAGTATTCTTGAACTGGGGCTTTTCATAGGTATTCAGTCCTTTTAAATGTGCTGCTTTGGGGTCCTTCTCTGTGTGGTTTCTATAACAGAACTAAGTATATCTTAAGCTCTTTGTGGAAGTCACCCAGTTACTACGGAAAAGCACTGCACTAGTGATCATAAGACTAATTGCATATATGCACCAACTCGTTCAATCAGCAAAAGGGTGCATACAAAGCGATAGGAATAAGATATGAGTAAGAGGTGATTACTTATCTAAAAAGCTCAAAGATTAATGAGCAATTGGTGTGTAAATCGATAATTACTATGCAAGATGTTAATCCACAAAGGAGCTCCATAAATAAATAGTCTCAAAGTATAACAGTGAATGTTAAAGGTTATTCTCTTTTTTACTTAAATTGTTACAAAAACCTGAGAATTACTAATTTAACAAAAAAAATAGTTGATTATTTTGAAAAAGGCCATTTATTTGAAAGAAAATTTTCAATGATCTATTCTCTTAATCAGATTTTCCTCTTGTAGTAGTTTAGGTGCTCGTTGATACAAAACAGTATGTATCAAAGAGATACATGTAGTATCTTGAGGAATTTTATTTTACTTCATTCAGTTCATTACTTTTATTTTCTCATTGGCCAAACGTATTTAAACTATTCTAGACTGAGGCTCTGAATATTTATAGAATTTAACTCAACACATTCAGCATTTATTGATGTACTTACAATGTACACATCCCTATTTTTAAAGCTGTGACAGATACATTAATACAAAAAGGGGGCATCCTCACTGTCTTCAAGAATTATTTAACTGTAAGAAGAAATAAACACCTTCACAGGCTTATAGTTAAAGGTGAGTGACTGAACATACACATTTAATTCTGTTCTCCCATGAAACCCCACTACAATTATAGTAAAGGTATTATTTTTTGAAAGGACAGAAAGAATCAGAGAGACCCAAGAGAGGGGGAAAAAAAGGAAGCCGGAAAGCAGGTGATGAGATGATATGATGGGTAATTTGACGGAGCTGAATCCTGAGCCGGCAAAGAGGAAAGCCAAGCACTAACAACATTTCCAATTTAGGACATCCAAATGTTTCAGGGGTTTTGGGTGCCAAGTACCTCTGAAAATGAGGCTAGAGATGGTTCTAAAATAAGAAGAAAAGACTCAACATTACTGATGGAGCAGTCCCAGCCCCAAATACTACTCTTCTGACAGAATTTTTTTAGACTTCTCTATGTTCCCTCAGTCCAGTAGAACACTGGAGATCTATTCTTTGGAGAGAATGAAGTAGTTTCCCTGTTTGGATGACTAAGACACAGTTGGTTGCAGAGTTGACAGTTGACAGCAGAAAACTTAGAGTGAAATAAGAGCGTGTGCACTCTGGGGTTGCAGACTCCAGCCTGACAGATGAGTAGCCAGGCCTTTCTCATCCAGGCTGGAGGCTTCACTAGGGAATCTGAGACCCCAGGAGAGTGGGTCTCATAGGTGACAAGTTCTACCCATGTGATCATAGTTTTCAAATTAATCCTCATTTTAAATACAATAAAATAATAAATTTTTAACAGATTTTAGAGGAAAGCTACTGACATAAAAGTTGGAGACATGCAAAAAGGGAAACTAAAACTTGGAGGAAACTGAGATTTTGCAAGCAAAAGAAAGTCCTCCTCTTGAAAGCTAGTGTTAATACCTTCAGAAGGCTTCAAAAAATATATGGCAACTAGGAAAGAAGAACAGAACACTATTAAAAAGGGACAATGAGGAAACAAGCAAACAAACAAACAAACAAAAAAAGCTTTCACAAACTTTGCATGTCTATATGAAAAGTAGTCAAAAGAAAGAATTCAATAAAAGAGTCAAGATAGTTAAAGAATTTCTACCACATAGAAAAAACAGATGAAGTGATGGAAAATAGGAGAATAAAAGATAAGAATATTAGAGAACCAGCTGAGAAAATCCAATTCCTCAAAAAATAAAGCTTCTGAATATATAGAACAGAAAAAACATGGGAGGAAAAAGTTACCAACAAAATAAATAATATTTTCCAGAAGTGAATGGCACAGATTTTCCAGTTCAAAAGTCCACAAAGGCCCCAGGATAAAAAATATAAAAGAATAAATGATTTGATGTATTACCATGACATTGTGGTAACAATGGGGTAAAACAAAATACCAAAAACTTCCAGAGAGGAAAGAATAAAATCACCCAAAGAGGATCAGAAATCAGAATAGCCTTGGACTCCTCATGATGGCAAAATAGAAACTAGGAAACAATCAAACGCAGCACTTCAAAAATTCTGAAGCAGAAGTTTCCATTTTAGAATTCTATACCCAGGACAACTATCCACCAGGTGTGGGGCAAAGAAAAGTTATTTTCATGCACGGAAGGCTCAGTAACAGACCTTCCACACCGTCTTCCTGAAGAAGCTACCACAGCTTGCTCTCTGCCCAGAGTGACTAAATCAAGAAAGAGGGGCAGTGTGGTGGGTGGGTCAGAGCACAAGATGGGAATTAGACAGTCTGCTCCCTGCCAAATTCTAA
Source organism: Camelus dromedarius (assembly GCF_036321535.1). NCBI lineage: Eukaryota > Metazoa > Chordata > Mammalia > Artiodactyla > Camelidae > Camelus > Camelus dromedarius. Next base: position 5,324,051 of record NC_087454.1, on the reverse strand, counting down.
CGTGGGCAAACTGCTTTACCTCTCTAGCCCTAAGTTTCCACTTCTGTGAAACAGAGATAATAGTGAATAACATGATGTGATCATTGTGAGGATGAAACAAGAGAGTGCACAGTGCTCCTTAATGGAGTTGGTATTTGTTAATATTGACGATGCTGGCACATCTCTATTTCTTTTCATGAGCCTCTCTTTTGAATGTCTTTTGATGACTATTAATTTATCAGGAAAATTCCTCTGGTAAGCCTCATATCCATTTTATACCTCAAAACCTGGTTTCATATTGAATTACATCTGAACCTATCATGCAGATAGGATTAAAAAATGCCACTACATGGGGGAATGTCTTGAAAGTATGTTTGTTTAATGAGGAAGGTCATTTGTGAAATTTGATATTTTAATCAGTGTTTTTGCTGGGTTTTTTTTTTTTTGCTGCTACATTTCAGACTCTTCTTGTTTCCCAGGACAAAGGCTCCAGTACATGTTGCGCAACAAGCCTTCATACCAGCTTAATTTTTTTCAATGTCTCTTATTTACTGAAAATATTATGACACAACTTCAAGCTCAGAGCTGAATACATGTTTCTGTTACCCTCCCTTCCTTTTCAATTTTTTTTTCTGGAGCCTACTTTGATATTGGAAATAAAAATTTAATAAAAAATATACAAAAGCCAATGTGTTTTGCAAGGAAATTTAATCTATATGTTCTGATTCATTTCCATTTAAATCATCAAAATGTTACTTTATGGGAACCATTTGAAATCGAAGTAGACGCCTGTGCCATTTAAGCTTTATTTTATTTTTATTAGAAAGTGCACTCTCTGTTGCCTAATATAAATTTGCCCTGAAGTTTGGGACAAGCCTCATTCCACTGCCCAAGTGGGTTCTAAACTGCCAGCAGTGTGAGGGCATCTTCCTCAGTGAGGCTCAGCCCCGGTTTGCATGGTTTGCATTTCATGCTGGTGCAAATTTCCTTCGGTGAGCAGTTTCCTCTCACTCGATGAATGAACGCTTCTTCCAAACACAGGGACTCAGAGCTCACGGTGAATGCCTTCTTTTGCCTTTGTCTTGCCAGGCACTTGAACACAGACTCATCTTTCATTCTTTCATAAACACTCGGTGTCAGGCACTCCCTCTTGGGAGGGAGGGCAGTGCACAGTCGCTGGTCCGGTGAGTGACTCGAGTTCCTCAAGACACCAGCAGGGATGCCTGGCCATGGCGAACACTGAAGAATCCCTCATCTCTAACCAGACGCCCCGTCCCCCAGTCTTCAGGGTCCTGGTTTTAGAACGTCCATCTCCTCTGCCTCTTTCTCCTCCACCATCCCAGGGCCTCAGGAAGAGGGGCTGGTTTCTCCCAGAGAATTTGTAAATCAAGCAAAAGCTGGAATCACGCGTGCTCCCATGGACTAACAGATTTTACCTCTGGAGGTGGGGACGTTCAAAGCACTGACCCACAGAGATTATCGCACAGAACTGCAAAGGGTTCCTTGGCTTCAACTCAAACTGGAACCATTTATCCTAACTGCTTGTTCTCCTCCAAGAAAAAGCCCTCCACGGACTTCGTATTATTTTTTTGTCTCACTTTCAACAGCTTTATTCTCTTTAAAATCACAGTCACTATTTTTATGCTGCTTAATGGTTTCTTTAAAAAAAATCTCCTCTATTTATTATTACCCTATTCTTTAAGAGAATATGAAACCCTGTCTGTTTCCAATATAAGCTGGCTGAGGTCAGCATTTTACCTATTGAATATCTCCAAGTTATACTTTTGAATATGTGACATACAATGATCATTGAGGAATTTAAGACACCTTCTGCATCATCAGATTATCCTAATATATTCAGTTCAGTTTTATCACAGAAGGTATTTTATTACAGGCTAATTCTCTGAAAATTGGAAACCACAGAGGTTCCATGGGGTCATTCTCTTATTAAATAGAATTTGGGATTAGCTAGATTTTCTTATTTTCCTATTACTATTATTCTGGGCTGCCTTCATAACAGCAATAATCCTGGTGATGGCTAACATTTGTGGTGCACTTTACATGGCCAAGGCCCTGAGCTGAGGGGTTTACAGGTTCCCATATCCGTCACAACATGCTGTGATGGTTACTATTTTTAAATTTTTCTTTCATAGAAGACAAAAGCGAGTCCTATAACAGCTAAGCAAATGGATAGTTTAAATTATTATTCAGCAAATAGTCTCAACGTCCTGCCTGTAAATGGACAGAATGTATTTCCTCTGCACACTGAAGTTGAACTTGGTCTCAGAACTCGCTTTGCAACAGGGAGAGCTAGGCTTGGAATGTGCTGTCGCAGGGGACCTCGTCCTCTAGGGTATCTGCCATTGCCACCAAGCAGAACTCAAACCCAGTGCATCGTGCATGCTCACTGGGCTCCATGGAGACAGTGCCTTCACAGCACTTCACATCTCTTAATTTATTCAAGCCTCACAACAACCCCATTGTACAGATAAGGAAATGGAGGCATAGTAGGTTAAATAACTCACCAGTTTACATAGCTATTAAGTGGTGGAGCTGGCCTTTGTCCCAGAGAATCTGGCTCCAAAGTACACACATTAACCACTCTGTGGCTGCCCTTAGATTGTTTTCTCTGTAGACAAAAAGGCCTTGCAAGAAAGCTAAGAGTCACTTTAAAAACAGGATCAGGGTATAATGAGTTCAAGGCTGAATCGGATCCTTTTTAGATGGAAGTCACTCTGAACCTCAACATTCTCATTGGCAAAAGGGTGGTATGAACAGTACACAGCATTGGGGGCTGGTTAGAAAAACAATTGAGATTATGCAAAAAAAAAAAAAAGCTGCCCGGGATATACAAAATATCTTAACTGTTATGATCACATCAGTGTCACTTACTAGAGTAAAGTCATAGTGAGAAGTGTTCTGCAAAGCCAGGGCAATCCTCCTCCCTCCAGAATGAATGAGGGAGGTATCGCTTTGTACTCCAGGCTTAGGTCCCCAAAAGGGCTTACCTCGGTTAGGAACCATTGAGAAATCTTACCGTGAATTTCCATTCCTTCTTTGACTCAGTTGGCTCCCTTGGCCGGGTTATCTGTGCTTTCAGCAGCCCCTTAAAGACCAGCTCTTGCATCTGAAAGTTCTTTGACTCAATCAATGAGCTTGTTGCCATGGCAGGCTAACGCGAGGCGCCATTGACGATGACTTGATTTCCTCTCGCATCTGAAGTGGAAAGGGAGAAGACAGACTAAATGAAATCCCATCCATCTTAATGAAATACAATTATATTCTCCTTATTAATCATTTAAGAATCAATATGTCTCTTCTTGGTGAACCTCACCAGAATTTGTCATTCCGTGCCGGGCCTCAATACATCTTGTCTTGTAGTGATTTTTATAAGTTCAGTCACCTGTGTCCCGGGGTAAATAACCATGTTTTCTTGTACTGCAGAGAGAGGGCAGGGGTGGTGGGGAAGGGGCGGGTCACGGAAATCCCCTCTGAATGTTAAACACCCAGCTGAATATTGCCTTTGCTTGCATAATGTAAAAATGTACCTCGTTTTATTTTTAAACAGCGTGAAGGGAAATAGATTACCTTAGACATGGGCTTATTCTGGCTCCATTAAGTGGGAAAAACTCTAGAGTATTCTTATCTATTGAATGCTATAATCTCACATACTATGTGTATATATGTATATGTGGATACAGACAGAGAGATAAATAACTAGCTAGCTAGATGGGTATAGATATACATATACAGATACAGAGAGAGAGACAGAAATGAGAAAGAATTCCTAGAATATAATTTAGGAATTACATTCTGTCTCACTCAACGTACAACGCATCAGTCTAGCACTTTACTCTGTAACAGTCACCTATACAAACTGGTGCTGTTTATATCTCCCTAGTATGAATTGTGAAGCTAGACTTGCTACGCTCTGTAGCTACCCAACAGCTATTGCTTAATTAATGAGAACAAAGAAAAAGGGGAAAAAATAAATAGAAAGAAGCACAGATGGGAATTCAGGCAGGCAGGAGAGAGAAACAAGAGAAGAGAAAGACTCTTTTAAAGATTAAATTGGTTTTATGAGTGAGAAATCAGTGGTTCTGTTTCACCAGGGGATTTTTGTTATTCATGCTTATTTCAAGTAGTCCTGAAACGTTACTAACGAGGAGCTGCATAATCTGAATAACTTTCAGAATAGCTGGGGAGTATCTAGGTTTTATAAGGACGTGAAAAGGTTAAGACAGCTTGGCCAGCTTTCACCGTTAGGTCCTCCTATCTACAGATTTAGTTTTACCTACAACTTTATCTTCAGAGCTATAGAGTACTCTTAACAGGTCTACATTCTTCTTTTATGATGGTAAAAAATACTGCAGTAAAATAATCTCTTCTGGTTTCAAACTTGGAGCTTTACATGAAAAAGAAAGATCTTAAAAAGAAGCATCCTTCCGGGTGGGTGGGTGGTCCTCAGAGCTGGCCTCCTCGGACAACGTCAGTGCAGACACAAGCCCGACGCCCGTGCACACCAAGTCAGTAAGCTTAGAGGTCAGAGATTTTTAAAAAGTAGCTGAAAAACCCAAAAGGCCTGGTGCGGTTAGTTCAGTTGCAGCTCCTGCTCTGAGTCGGTGCCTTTTGTAGGTCCCGCACCAGGGACGGCTCAGTCTGGGAGATGCTCGGCCCGCCTTCTCCTCCTCCGGTAGTCCCTGTTCCAAGAGCATCAAATCTCGCCTCACATCGGCCCTAAGCTGGACACCCTGAACCAATCAGGGAGAATTGGTTATATTATGTGATTGGTCCATTCGTGACCCAGCTCAAGGGTGAAATCCAAGAAGTGCGTGGATAAAGGAACCCAACGCCTTCCCTTCCGCTCGCGCGCTGCGCCGCACCTTCCTGTTTCCTACGACCCACGGAGCGTTTCCATCCTTCTCTGCTTTTCCATCCTTCTCTGCTTTTCCATCGTTTTCTGCTTTTCCATCCTTCTCTGCTTTTCCTGACCACAGCGCCAAGCCTCGAAAATTCTCCTCTTCCACGGCTCTGTCTCAAATCCCCGCTTACAATAGGAAATCCTGAATCATGTCACTGTGTTCATCTCATTTCAGCTCAAGAAAGGAAATGAAGGAAAGGAGAAAAGGGCCTGGGAGGGGCGTCTAAAACCTCTGCTCCTGCCCATATTTTTAATGGACCACCCCCTCCAGCCCTCCTCCAGGAAGCTTTCTTGGATTTCTCTGAACAGAAAAGATACCAGAAACCCGAGTTCACCACAGCCTTCCTGCGGCCATCTGGAGAAGTCTTTACAAAAGAGACTTCGATGAAGTTAAGAAGGGAGACCAAATTGTCTTAGGATTTCATGATTCGATCTTCCACCGGAGGTTATAGTGAACGCTGGCAAATACAGACAGTTGAATAAAATCCTATCAGTGGATAGTAAAATGCAAACTTGTCAATAAATAAAATAATTTTTTAAAACAAAATGTTTGTTTTTATTTTTTACTGAAGTATAGTTGAGGTTCAGTATTATATGTTAACAGGTGTACAGTGTGTTTATTCCCAATTTTTAAAGGTTGTATTCCATTTGAAGTTATCATAAAATATTGGCTTTATTCCCTGGGTTGTACAGTGTATCCTTGTAGCTTATTTTATACCTAATTGTTTATACCTCTTTTCCCCCTCCCCACTTCCCTCTCGCCACTGGGAACCACTAGGAACCACTAGCTTGTTCTCTATATCAGCCAGTCTACTTCTTTTTTATTACAGTCACTAGTTTGTTGTATTTTTTTAGGTTCCACATGTAAGTAATATCATACAGTGCTTGTCTTTCCCTGTCTGACTTTATTTCACTTTGCTAAGTGAAACAAAATATTTATTTTTAATGAAAAAAAATTGTATGTGTTATTCTCTTTAGTGGCTAATTTACCCTGCCATGTATCCTAGAAGAATCCCTCAGTCATATGACGAGAGCAGAATGTACCACCGTCTGTAAAATATCACCCTTCGGAGGAAGGATCTTCCAAACACCTCACGGCCGGTAGGGACATCCTGCAGGGAAGTTCACTGCTCTTGTCTTTGTGATGGTGATGGGTTTGTTTTCTTCCCCCCAGTTTTAGGAGGTCAGAGACTGTGACTGGTTTATCTCTGTACCTCACCCTTCCCAGCACGGAACATGTCATCTGGCTAATAAGAGATGCTGTTAAGTTGATAAGCAAATATACAGCAAACTACTCCATGTAAGGCATTAACCAGTATATTTATTTTTCGTCATTGGCAGAATCCCTGCAGAGTGGATGTATTCATAATCAGCAACGCTCTCAAGTAATTTTATTTTAAGTACATTTTTGTTTAATTAAGTATTAAGTATTTTATTAAGTATTTAATTTTGCTTTAAGTGTACATTTAAGTATAGACAAAGAGCTAGTCATGAAGACAAATACAGATCACATTCTCAATTTAAAAAAGAAAGTAATGATGCTTCTAAACTAACTCCAGTATCCACAGAAAATCCAAGCGATCTCTCCTTCATTCTCCACACTCGCAAACCTATGAACTACTTTATTTTCAGGGCTATAAGGAAGCAATTCGCCTCCTATAGGGCACCTGTCATTACAGCTAAAGAGCCCGAGTTTATTTATATTTATTTATTTTTTTAACATTTTTTTATTGAGTTATAGTCATTTTACAATGTTGTGTCAAATTCCAATGTAGAGCACAATTTTTCAGTTATACATGAACATACATATATTCATTGTCACTTTTTTTTTCTCTGTGAACTACCACAAGATCTTGTATATATTTCCGTGTGCTATACAATGTAATCTTGTTTATCTATTCTGCATATGCCTGTCAGTATCTACAAATTTTGAAATCCCAGTCTGTCCCTTCCCACCCCCCGCCCCCTTGGCAACCACAAGTTTGTCTTCTATGTCTATGAGTCTGTTTCTGTTTTGTATTTACGTTCTTTTTTTTTTTTTTAGATTCTGCATATGAGCGATCTCATATGGTATTTTTCTTTCTTGCTGCTAATGGCGTTATGTTGTTGGTTTTTATGGCTGAATGGTATTCCGTTGTATAAATATACCACATCTCCTTTATCCAGTCATCTGTTGATGGACATTTAGGCTGTTTCCATGTCTTGGCTATTGTAAATAGTGCTGCTATGAACATTGGGGTGCAGGTGTCATTTTGAAGTAGGGTTCCTTCTGGATATATGGCCAGGAGCAGGATTTCTGGGTCATATGGTAAGTCTATTTCTAGTTAAAGAGCCCGAGTTTAATCTACAAACAAATACGGTGCTGTTTTCTGATGGTCCCACACAATAAAGGAGGTTTCACAATTGAAATGGTTTAATGTGTTCCTTGTTCATCCTCCATTCCCTACACTCTCGTGTTTCAGTTCACATGGAAGTCGTCTTAATCCAGAGCGCCAAAATCAAGATTGGTGGGGAGAAAATCCAATTGTTTAGGGTCAAAATAAAGACGTTTTTTAAATGCCAAAGAAAGAGAGCAGGGTTATCCTACTTTGATGTTAATTCCATGCCTTTTGTAGTTTTCCTGTTTGTTTGTTTTCATCTTCTACTGTCAACAGGGCACCAGATTTTATAGGCGGTTTAACAGAGAGCAGATGTTGATTAAAAGAGATGTGGTTTTGACTGTGACATTAAAAAAATATCATTCTCTCGTGTCTAAATGCCATAGTTCTAATGGGCTTAATTTTTTATTAACTGATATATAAAAGAACAATAAGCGTACATTTTGTCTTAACTGAACCATACACAGCTCAAGAGCTGGGCCATGAATAAGACAAGATAAGTTTGCATTGTAATATTTAAAAAAAAGAAGGAACATTTTCTACTTTGTACCAATCGCATGTGTTTCCTGGCCAAGGCTCCTGGCCTTTTCATCTTCCTTATAACTATCACTGCTTTAGTCACAGTAAAAATAATCCTGAATGCATTTTTTCGATTCATCTCTAAAGATATTCTTAATCGAGACATTTCTTCTATTTTAATCAAGGATAGCATACGAAGAGCCACATTTGGAAGCAATAAATCTGGAATAAATGCAACCGAGTTGAAAGTACAGTTGCAAACTGGAAAGAAGGGAAAAAAACAAAAATTCTCCAATGACTTTACAGCCACCTTCATGCAGGAATTAAACCAAGGCCACATTCGGCACAGCCGGCCACTCAGGTGCGAGAGGCGTTCCCAACCGACTGAGCCAAGGAAATAGTGTGTTCCTGCTTTTGCTGACACAGGCTGGAAAGCTCTGATGAGTAGATGAGGCGAGCTGCCTGACCTCAGTGGTCCATGACACCAAAATAAATGGATGCAGAAGGAAAATCCTCACACTTGGAACCAGAAACCCCGTCAGAGCCACAGCACAGTGCCTGTGTGATCCGTATACTCGTAATGCCTGAAACTAAACCAGGTGCCACATACCTGGAAGGGTTCTCCTGAGCTCAGATCAGAAAAGAGCATCTCTATTATGGTTTGTTACTGGTGGTGGCTGTGTTTGAAGCTCTAAGGATGGCCTACCTACAAGCTTAGGGTTCTCCTAAGTTGGCTTTGCCCGGGTCTCTCGATGGTCATGAATCAGCCTTCTAAAGGCCTCCAAGTGCTGGTCACCAGTATTGATAACACGGACCTCATCCTTTCTGTGTGTCCCCAGACCACACCTGGGGGTTTCGGGAGATTTGTTGGATAGAAGATAACTTACCTATTTGGAAAAATGAAAAAAAAATTGCAATCCACAAGATTCTACTGTAATTCCTTTCATCTTCCTCATCTGTACTGCAGTTACTTTATTTAAAAATGAAAGAGAAGGAAAGACGATCTCTAATATTAGTCTAACAGCAATAAACCCTGGTAACCGGTGCACTTGGGAACATGATCTCACATTTCAAGGCAGGCTCCAAAAGTTCTAGCTCCATCAAAAGGAGTTGATGGTACTATGCAGAGACAACTCAAAATGCAGACAGCCCCAGGGAGGGTGTAGCTCAGTGGTAGAGTGTGTGCTTAGCATGCACGAGGTCCTGGGTTCAACCCCCAGTACCTCCATTAAATCAATCAATCAATCAATCTTATTACCTCCCCCCACCAACAAACAAACAAACAAAGCTAGCTTGACAAAGGATCCTGCAGACTACCTAAATGTGTTTACACACACATACAAAACACACAAACACATACACAAAAATGCATAAAACACACACACACACACACACACATACACACACAAACACATTTTTTACTCAGGAGAAAAATACACCCTCTTTAAATTATTTTGGACATATTCTTCAAATTATTTAATTTCTTAGTTTTTTAACACTTTGGAGATAATTATAATCACTTTATTTTTGGTTTTCATTTATTAAAAATATAAATTTTTCCTTTCAACATAATATTGAAGTAACAAAAATCAAACATGATGTTTTCTGTGCCTCCAATTCTGTGAAGAAATGGAAAACCACCACTACAAATATCCTGTTGCCATTCATGTGGCAGGATTAAAATGTCAAGGGATAAAATAAATGAGACTAGCCGCGGACTGGGAGAAAATACTTGCAGAAGATGTAGCTGATAAAAGACTGTTGTCCAAAATATGCAAAGACATTTTAAAACTCAACAATAAAAAAGAAAAACACTGATCAAAAAATGGGCAAGAGAACTGAACAGACACTTCATCAGGAAAGCTACACGGATGCCACGTAAGCCTGGGAGAGGATGCTCAGCACGGTATGTCAGCAGGGAAGTGCAAGTGAAAACTGTGACATAGCACGACAGACCTATTAAAAAGCCCAAATCCCAAACACCGACCACACCCAATGCTGGAGAGGATGAGGAGCCACGGGAACTCTCATTCGCGGCTGGTGGGAAAGCAAAATGGCACAGCCACTTTAGAAGACAGTTTGATAGTTTCTTACAAACTAAACAGAGTCTTACTATACAATCCAGCAATCGTGCTCCTTGGCATTTACCCAAAGAAGTTGAAAACTTTTATGACCACACAAAAACCTGCATATGGATGTTTATAGCAGCTTTATTCATAATTGCCCAAACTTGGAAGCAACCAAGATGTCCTTCCATGGGTGAATGGATAAATAAACTGTGATCTACGCAGATAATGGAATATTAGTCAACACTGAAAAGAAATGAGCTATCACGCCGTGAAAAGACATGGAGGAAACTTAAATGTCTATGACTAAGTGAAAGGAGCTGATCTGAAAAGGCTCCATATTGTATGAGTTCAACTATATGACACTTGGGAAAAGGCAACACGAGGGAGACGGTAAACAGATAAGTGGCTTCTAGGGGCTGGGGGGAAGGAGGAATGGCTAGGCAGAGCACAGAGGGTTCTTAGGGCAGCTAAACTTTTCCCTGTGACACTGTAATGATACTATAATGGTGGACATATGTCACTACACATTATTCAAAATTCATAGAATGTATGACCCCAAGCATGAACCCCAATGTAAACTACGGACTTTGGGTAATAATGTTATGTGTCAGTGTAGGTTCACTGGTAACAATTAAGGTAGCCTCCTTGGTGTGGGATTGTGATAGTGGAGGAGGCTGTGTGTGTGCTGGAGGGGGAGCGTAGAGGGTATATAGGAACTCCATGTACTTTCTGCTCAATTTTTCTGGGAATCTAAAATTGCTCCAAAATATCAAGTGTATTAAAAAAATTATTAAGAGAAATGATACACAGATGATTGTATGTGGTTACGGCAGCTTGTCATTTCCGTTTTGATAAAATATTTACAGTTTTATTTTGTTGCATCCCCCAGTAGAACTATGACTTACATTTTCTAATGTGCAATAGCTGATTTCACGCACATTTGAAAGTTTAGGAAAACAGTTTCTGTCTACCAGCTGTTGTAAAATATTTTCTTTCTTTATGATCACTATGAGTCAAGTCTAATTATGAACATTTAACTACCCAGAAGAAATGGTGAATAACAACTTCAGATAAGTGGGGAAATAGTGCTGTATTCTCTAATATACAGGACGAATGGAGTCTCCAAGAACCAATCACTGTAACGGAAACTTTCAGGTATAAATTCAGGTCTACTGTTGCCAGCAATTACACAAAAGGCAGGGAAAGGAAGATATCTGAATAGGAAGCACATGGACATTGGCAAATTATAGGAGACTCTATCTTCAAATCACAGAATATTGGGGCATAAAGGATCCTGAGAGATGCTTGCCCAACCATCCTTTGTGAAGATGCCTTTACCGCGTCTGGGGTAGATTTCAGGTGATTCATGGAGCAGGAGTTTCTCCTTGGAAGCTACAGGGAGAAATTGGTTTACATTTGAATTTGTAGTGTTTAGGGATAAATCTCACTGCTATCATCAGAAATCTCCAAAGAGTACAGGATGACCCCTGAAGGTTATCTGCAGAAGCACCCCAGAGACAGGAGAAACACTCCAAGTCACCTCGTGCTTATCTTGATGTTTCAAAAGTTTGTTGGCTTTTTCATAATCCAATTAACTGATGAAAAGTTTAAAGAATAAAAGGAAAATCACAGTGTTTTCTATGTTATAGCTCTATAGTGAGATAAATGGTACCAAACTATTTTTTTTTTAACGAATACAACATTGCCTAGGAAATGTTTTCTATTAGTATGAATCCATTTGGTGTAAATATTAATTGAATATTTGCATTCCCCACCAAGTCATAGATTGAAACCTAAGCGCCAAGTGATGATGTTAGGAGGTGAGGCTTTGGGGAGATGATTAGGTCACAAGAATGGAGCCCTCGTGAATGAGATTAGTGCCTTTATCAAAGAAACTCTGGAGATAACCCCTTCCCTTTCTCCAAGGTGAAGACACAGGAAGAAGAGGGCCATCTGTGAACCAGAAAGCGGGTTCTTCCCGGACACCAAATCTGCCAGTGCTTAGTCCTGGACCTCCCGGTCTCCAGAACTGTGAGAAATAAATTTCTGCTGTTTACAAGCTACCCAGTCTATAATATTTTTGTGAAAGCACTCTGAATGGACTAAGAAACAAGTATTCTTCATTTTTCAGTACCAGACAATTTCTTCTCCATAAATACAGGGCTTTACAGGAGCAATTAAGCAGTCGTATATGTGGCAATGTTTAAGAGGCATCAAATACCTCTCCTGCCATACCCTACCTACCACAGTGCCTCTAGGATGTCCACTGATCTTTCAGTATGCCTTCTGAGTTAGGCAGTATTTTCCAAAATTATTTGACACACAAATCTCATGAAGTATTTCAGCACAAAGAAGTTTCCTATCAAGTGTGTTTAAGGAACTCCTATTTGGAGATTCCCAGTATCAATGGCTATATTAAAGGCACTGACAAGTCCTGTAGTCAAGATATTTCACTAGACTAAGTTTAACCCATCATTTCTTAAACCTATTTGAATATTTTACTTTATTTTTTTTAAAGAAATACCTAATACCATTTGGGAAATGATGAGTTAAGAAACAAAATAATAAAACCCAAATGTGTTTGGAAGGGTGACACTGTAAGTGATCATAGCTCTGAACACTTAACAAGTCACACAGTAAGAAGGAAAGGGACCCTCTGAGGGAAGAAGTCAGAAAAAGAAGTTCAGTCCTTTGTGGATGTTAATCATGTTAATCCTCCCAGCAGCCCAAGCTGAGACACATGGGCAATGGTCTCCAGACTTAGGAGGGCAGAGAAGTCATCTTGTGGATGTAAGATCCAACCAGATCCCCAAACCCCAACTCTGCACAGTCTGATTCAGGAGCATGGTGGTGATACTGGGAATCTTACATCTTTAGGAAGCACCCCAGTTACTTGGAAACAGGGGGTGGTATGGGGGGCAAACTTTGAGAAACAATGCATTTGAGGATAAAGTAGAGAGGGGAAAAAAAAAAAAAAGCAAGGATAGAGAAGGAATACACAGCATGAACTGAAAGCAACTGCCTTATTTCTTCTACCACTCAGAAAGTTCATACATACAACTCTTCCAGGGCCCAGAGGAGCTGATTCTGGGTTCCTGGCCTTCATCTGTCCAGTTTCTACTAGGCTGCATCAAACTCTGTTAATTCCAGTCCCAGTCAGGGCTGATCATGTCCAAGATGGTACAAAAGCTCTTACACAAACTGGCTCGTTGTTACCAATCTTTTCCTCTAAGCCCTTTGATCAGTACCCACTCGACAAGGCAATGTAAAGCATACAAGGGCTTTCCCTGGGAGACCCATGAAAGTCCTCCCTTCCAGCTCGTCTTTCAAAGCTTATTTTATTTATTTATTTATTCAGAAAAACAGCAACATTCCAAAATGTGTGCATCCTTCTGATTCTGGCTTTAGAAAGGAAATGAAATTTGTCACGCTGCCATACATCATTTCCCTCGCCCCACCACGTCCCATCTGTGTGTCAAGTACAAAAGAAAAGCATTTGGTGAAAAATTGCTAAAGAAGTAATGATTTTTGTCCTCAACTCTTTGTTTTGCCTTTCAATAAAGAAGGCGACATGTGCCACAAATGATGTATTGTTGTTTAGGTACAACCCCAGTAACACAGTGCATAAGCAAAACCATGTTTCACAGCAGAGAAACTAGAGTTTACTGCCCCTATGGCTCTGATGAGAATATAATGTTCTATGGGTTATAAATGCTTTGAGGTCAATACATGATTTGCTCCAGCTTGTTCATCCAATGAGCAGGGGATCCCAAAATATATCAAGCTCTGAGACAGCCCCCTGGAAGCTGGGCTGAGGCAGCCGTGATGGAAAGGTTCCATGGAAACCCCTCTGTCAGCTGGAGATGAGATAATTAGATCCAGGTAATACATTGGAGCCCCATCAGGGAGCCGCCAAGCAAACATGTCATCTTTATGGGCCTTTCTTGTCCTACACAGCAACTGTGGCCTAAGACAGTACAGCACCAGGGGTTTCATCAATGCCCTTTGGTGTCCCGTTGTCACTCAGCCACCCTTGTTACCCAGACGTCCTTCCTCCAAAAGAAGCAAACCGAAAAGAGGAATCAATCAGGAGAGGCTCTTTTTAATAACCTTTCTTCATTCCTCCATCATTTTTCCCTTTTTAAATTTTTTTTTACAATGTATCTTTAGTGATGCACTTGGATTCATCTTAGACTCTATTTTACATAGCTTTTGAAAAAATTCTGATCTCTTATTTCACATGGCTCTCATGTTGGGGAGGCTCTTAAACTGCGGACACAATAGTCACCTGTTTCAACTCTTTGGATTAAGTACAACAGACTATGTTTTCCTTTCACCATGATTGCAGTTGGATGGCCATTGTCATTCTTGTTCTCATTTCAGTCATTCAACAAATATTTATGGAGGGGTTGGCATTATGTCAGGCACCATGCTACACTGTGGGGCTTCAGAAATAAGGATGAGCACACAAGTTGAAGGGGGTTTTATATTAATATTTAACAAATAATAAATTGATTCCATGTGTGGAAAGCACTATGAAAGAGGAGTACATGGTGCTCACCAGCGGAGATTACAATAGGAATACTTCATTTGGTTTGAGAGATCTAGGGCTGCTTCCCTGAGGACATCATTTCAAATTGAAACCTAAAGCTAAAGAGTAGGACCTACCTAGGTGAAGGAAGATGGACTCATAGCTTTTGGAAAGGGGAGATTTGCTTACAGAGGTAAATCCACGTGCAAAGGCACAGAAGTAGGAAAGGCTATCACCATCATGTCCATCATCACCACCATCACTACAATCATCATCATCACTATCACCATCATCACCATCACCACCACTACCATCACTTCCTTCATCACCCCCATCATCACCCCCATCACCACCACCATCACTACCACCATCATCACCAACATAACCACAAACACAACCACCACCATCATCACTGCCATCACCACCACCACCATCACCACCACTACCATCACTTCCACCATCACCACCATCACTACTACCATCATCACCACCATCACCACCATCACTACTACCATCATCACCACCACCATCACTTCCATCATCACCACCATCACTACTACCATCATCACCACCACCACCACAACCACCACCACCACCACCATCACCAGCATCATTATCACTATTACAGTAGAGCTACCAGGGGTTATGCTATATACTTTACAGACGTCATCTCTACTGCTAGAATAACCTTGAAAGAGAGGTATTACTATTCCCAACTCAAAAATTAGGATAATTTATACCTTTCTATGTTTTTAACTTGCATAGGTCAACTTGATGATGACTGGCAGATTCCATATTTTAACCAAATCAGTCTGATTCCAATATCTATGAGCTTGTGACAGTAATAGACATTCCA
Organism: Camelus dromedarius; assembly: GCF_036321535.1. Classification (NCBI taxonomy): domain Eukaryota; kingdom Metazoa; phylum Chordata; class Mammalia; order Artiodactyla; family Camelidae; genus Camelus; species Camelus dromedarius. The sequence continues at coordinate 5,308,798 of NC_087454.1, read as the reverse complement.
CATGCAACACGTTTGTAATACTGCTTTCAAATGGAAATTATTGCACTTTTAAAACCTCAAATGCCAACCAGTATTGCATATTCAAAGACAATTATTTAACCCCTTCATTAGTATCATTTGATTTGAAAGTTTCTATAAACTTTTTCAAAAATCAAATATAAAGAGAAGTTTGACAACACTAAATTAGTGTGAAAACATATGAATTAGAGATTGTGATATATAAATTTTTTTAAAATTATAAACAAAGTTGGGTAAAAGTACCAACTATGTCTTATTAATAGAACATTCAAATACATCCCCTTATCCAAGAAGGATTCTGAAAATGGCACATTATTCATGAGTCAAGTAGAATATTATCTGCCACACATAATGGCATCATTCAATTTTTTTAAGTTGAATTAGACCTGAGAAAGGAAACGACTCATTTGTGATCATTTCAGTTTAATAATCTGTGACAATTTCTTAAGCACTTACCATATCCTAAACCCTGAGTTCTACAGCGGGGCCAAAAGGGTGACTAGGATAAGGTCCCTACCCTTGTAATGTTCATCATCTCTCATGGGGACAGGATGAATTCAGATAACTTTAAGATGTGGTATTAGGGTAATATTTTCAGTGTGCCATAGAAACAGAAAGAAGGGGCACTTGAGAATTTAAGCAGGAGAAGAGAAGGAAGATCACACCGAAGCAAAGAGACTAACTTGGGCAGGGATGTAAGGAAATGCATTGAGCTTGAAGGATGGAAGCGATTGGATGTATTAGAACCTGAAATGGAAAGAGGACCATGGCTGCAGCGGCTGTAGGGCCTGGATATGGAAGGTTTTAGTTACCGTGACAAGTTGCTTACACTCAACGTTGGCAGCCACTGGATGGTTTTCAGCATGGAAGCAGACAGACCATATCTGTTCCTTTGATAAACAGAGGAGAGTGCCCTCTGGAGCAGAGATCAGGTGAGAAGAGGAGATGTGATGCCCAATGAAGAGGCTGGCGCTGTCGTCCAGGCATAGAACAAGAGCAGAGAGAGGAGAAATAAAGATGAGATGACATGCTGAGTATACAGTGAATGCCAGCAGGACTCAAGATATCTCACTTGGGTGGTCAGATACCTTCAGCTGAATCCTCACAGAGGAAAAGAGGCCTATCAAAGAGCAAGGGCATACAAAGCTGGTGGAAGCACATGTTTTATGAATTCTGGATGCCTATAGGACTTCCAAAAGCTACATGGAGCAGGCAGTTGGCTATATAAATATTAATCATAGACCAGCGGGAGAGCCAAGTTACACACCGAGCCCTTGAGTCTCAGTCTCTTACTCAGTCTAATATAATTGGCTTTCTTCTCGAGGCCCTGAAGGTTCCCCTTAAACTACTTTCTCAGAGTTGGAATGAGAGCCTCACCTAGTAAGACACCAGAAATCATATAATAAAATCTTTTCTCACCTCTTGTGCATATTAAAGACTGAATAACAAATAACTAAATGTCCCCACATTTGGCTTGCAATGATGCATTTTAGAACTGGGGCAGAGTTTATAGAATAATCTAAGGTCCAGGTTAATTAATAGTCAAAAATAAATAAATAAAGCTGCATATAATCCAGTTACATACTCGTTGGATGGCCCCAAGCCCTCCTGACATTAGAAGTTACACTTTCCTTTAAAAATAAAATAAAAATGCAGACAGGGGCTAGCTTAAGTGATAAGACTGTGTACTTAGCATGCAAGAGGTCCTGGGTTCAATCCCCAGCACCTCCTCCAAGAATAGATAAATAAACCTAATTACCCGCCGCCAAAAGAATTTTTTTTAATTAAAATTAAAACAAATTAACTGGAGCCACCATCCCACGCACGATGGGAGAATTCGTGTATTTCCAGAGATTATTGTCCATGGCTCAGAGAAATAGACATAGTGGATTAAACACAAGTTTTCAGAGTCAGATTGTGTTTGAGTCCATAATATTCCATTTAGAGCCGTGTAATCTTGAATGAGTTACTTCAGCTCTGTGTGCCTCAATTTTAGCTGTAAGATGGAAATAATAATACGTAGCAAACAGGATTATTCAAGGGTTAAATTATCAATGCATTCAGTGTTCAGAAAATGTCTGGACCATAGTAACTGCTCAGTGAATTTTAAGTAAGTTTTTTGTTTTTTGTGTTTTTGAACTATAGCTGATTTACAATATTGTGTTAGTTTCTGGTGTGCAGCAAAGTGATTCAGTTTTACACACATATATATATATATATATTGTTTTTCATATTCTTTTTCGTTATACGTTATTACGAGCTATTGAGTATGGTTCCCTGGGCCATACAGTAGGACCTTGTTGTTAATCTGTTTTACATTTAGTAGTGTATATCTGCTAATCCCAAGCTCCTAATGTACCCCCTCTTCCCCTCTGGTAACCATTTATGTCACCTCTGTTTCCCGTTTCCTCTGAGCATTAGGTCTTAGGCCTCCGTAGAGTTCTCTTCTATTTCACTAGTCCTTTAAAACAATTTCCTTAAAGGAAATTAAGGCCACCCATTCCCAGTCTACAGCTCCTTTCACTTTATGACCCGGAACAATTCAGCTCATTTTAACCAGAATGTGCTTGGATGGAGGACGGAGGCCTCCTCTTCCATAACCACCCGTCCCAACTGGTGTTTCCCTTGATAAAGAAGAAGTTCTCTTCCCAAGAAGGGTTCTGAACTGTTTGATTCTAAGGCCAGGGCTTTGCGTCTTCCCTTGGTATCAGCTTTGATGACCCCAGTCCAAAGTTGTTTCCACGAGACCTGGTGCTGCATTTTCCACGCACTTAACGACAGCTGCCCTGCCTGTAGCTGTTGATATAATCTGTACATAAACTATAGTGTTATAAAGAAATCAGCTGATTGAGATGGAAATCTCTAAAGTTTGTAAAACTGTGTATTTTTGACAAAAGCTCTATTATAAAAAGGACAAGGGAAAGATATGGAATAATTTACGAGGATGAGCCCGTGGGACAGTAAATATATTACAGAGTAAAGCCTGAGCCAAACTATCATCTTCTGTTAAAGTCTCTACATTGTTATTCAAGTGAATTTCCTCCCTCTCCCAAGTGGAAACTATTTGCACAAAACAAAAATATTAGAAATGGAATCCTAGGAATTTGGGCAGTGAAAGAAAATCTTGTTAAAACTCGAGCTTTGAGTTGGCTTTAGGCAAAATTGTCAAGATTCTCTTTGCCATTTCTCTGCATCTCTCTTCAGTCCCTCTTTCTTTTCAAACTTTCCTCTCATCCAGAGGTCTTGCTTCCTAATTCCGAGGTCAATGTGCCTTTTATTAATTCATTAATTCAATCAGCGTTGAGTGCTTCAGATGTGCTAAGCACTAGGCCCTGGGAACACACACATAATAGGTAAGGGTGGATTCTGGCCTTCCTAGAGTTTACACTTCTTTCTATAGGCTACTTACCAGTTTGTAAATACCAAACTACCGATATGTAAAAACAAGCTAGGCTGAAAAATCCAGGGGAAAAACAAACAAACAAAAAAGCTCAAAACACACAAGCACATATGTACAGGCCAGGAAAAGCTCAGAGAGACCTAAAGTGGTCAGTTGTGGTGGTGGGTTTATTGTTGCTACTGTGTGCTTGCTTGCTTGCTTGGTTTTTATTTCTTCTTTCTTTTTCTTCTGCTGGCCTGGGAAATGAGCCTTTAAGAGGAAAAGAAACAATTTCATATATTGGCTTTCAGGTAACCAAAGAAAGATCAATGGCTTATAATCAGTGGATTCACCTCTCCCAAAGTAAAGCATTACTATTTGTATAATTATATATATATTCAGCATCAAATGCAGGTAAAAGAACTTGTGATTCTTCATGTAGCAAATTCAATGATGTGGCTAGTCACACCCAACGGAAGAACCAAAAGCAGGTAGAGTTTCACAAAAATACAAGTTTTTGTTTGAAACAAATTTGATTGACACCTTTATCTAAAAATAATTTTTAAAAATTAATAAGAAAAGCATTAACATCTCCAAAGAAAAATAAGCAAGATACCAAAAAAAGGCAATTCACACACAAAAAAATACAAACAACTAATAAACAGCTTATTATTCACATTAAATACATTACATTAAATTAAAAAGATGCACTCTTCACCTATGAAACTAGAACAAAGTTCTAGTTGATGGACGAGTATTGTACATTTCACTAAAACAAGTTAAAGCAAGAGAAGCAAAAGGACAGAAGATGACTGTGATACGGCGTCCTTCTCAGTGCATTGTATTGAGTCACATGATGTCAAGTCGTCCCCTTCCTGGAGACGTCAACTGTAATTATTTGGTTAAGGAGATGTCTGGCAATTTTCTCCATTCTAAAGTTGCTATTCTCTTCTTTCATAATTAACAAACATCTTGCAAAGCAACATTTATAATTTTGAAATATTTTCCATATCAATATCATGTTTCTCATCAGAATTACTCACTAGTTTTAGCATCCATGGACATTTCCTGGTCTGAATCAAGTATTTCTATAATGGTTGCCACATGTTGATTTTCTAATTTTATTATTTCTTCTACATTTTTCAGTTGGCATTCATATTTCCAGTATATTTATATGTACATGTATGAAATATATAATCATTAAAATAACATGCTGTTAAAATCGTAAATCAATGCATCTTATCTCTTCTCTGTCACTTCAAAGAGTTTAGAAGTCTTCATCATTTTATAAATTTAATAAGTTCCTGTTGATCTTTCTTTCCGGATATCAGGCTACTTTCTTTAATTAGCAAATCTATTGACTGAAAAAGCAATAAAATTCAATCATTCAGCTTCCATTACATCAAGTCACCCATTTGAATCCAACCAAATAGGTACAAATATGGAGTCAACTGTAGAAACAAGTGGTATCATGTGTCAAGGGAAGGGGATAACTTTAACAAGGAATTCCTGATCTGCCAAGTGATAAATCTGGGATGATAACACCCATGATAAAATTTAAATTTCCTATGTTTCTAAAGCAAAGAGTATTCATTGACCATACAATAAGCTTAATTGTACTCCTGTATAGATTCATTGTCAATATTCATTGAGATTTTACATGTAATACAATTAAACAACACGTGAAAAGTAGTAAGCATGAAATACATATATAAACATTATTAAACTTCATTTTATTGCCTTTGATAATCCTCAGAGGTAAACATAAGTACTCCTATTTTATAAATGATGAAACTAAAGCTCAGAGAGATTAAGACTGAGTAGGTTTCTCATAACATCATCTGTTTTGGGTGGTTTTTCTTCTTTGGTGGAACTGATATTCAGCACAAGTCTACATGTCTAAAAGCCAAAATCTTAATCATTATACTCTAAACATCATTCCTATATTTGTATAAATTTATACTAAGAAATAAATCAGGTAAATACACAAGATTTATTTACTAGAATAGTCACCATAGAGTTATTATAAAAGAATTAAAAATTTTAAGTGGTTACCAATAATAAATCAGCTCAAGATTTGTATGAAGATCATACATTGATAAAATACTGTATTATTAAAAGTGACATATAGAAAGATGAAATTCAACTAACTCAAGGATTATTTCTATGGTAATATAAAAGTTTATCGTTATTTATCTGCAAGTATATCAATAAAGATGTTATTTCCCCCAAATGGAATTATCAGTTATTTTTAATATGTTCTTCACCCTTTTTAAATTTTCTGTAATATATTTTTCTAATCAGACAAAAATCATAAACATTTGTTTTATGAACTTGGTGAAAGAAGGAAATACACTCAACAATATGATCATGTTTCTTCGCTCTTTATTGGGAAAGAAACAGGAAGTGACTTTAATTGTGGAAGAGAAAGGAACATTTGGAACAGGGTCAAATCGGAAATGTAAAGCCTTAAACAGACAGTGGGTTGAAAAATACTCTTTATTTTTAATAGTACGTTCAAATAGCTTTAATAGACTTTTTTTTTTACAGTGTTTATTACAGTAACGGTAATCCTGGATGTCTGGTACAACAGAGGAAGGTTAGTCAAAGTCACAGCTGATGTCAAAGAAAACAACTGGAAAAGAAACTGGGTGTCCCAGTGCCCAGACATCACCTGCGAACATGGGAAGATTTTCTCTTCTACAGGAGAGATCAAATTGTGGCAACTTTAGACTGTCACGTAACCACACAATTACAGTGTCTCAGTTCTGTTCTAATACGTGTGAAAATCTGAGGCTGAGGCCCCTTTTGCTCTAAACCTACTTACCCATGACGGCCTATTATTTCAGTTTTTCTATAGAATAGATTCTGGTCCTCGTCTTCCAGCTCCTTTGGAATTTAGGTATAGGTGATAGGAATTTGACTCTGGGGACTTTTAACTTCTCTTTGCATACTTCTCAGCAATAAAATGATCAAGGTTAAAGATAAGTAGTATTTCAATGTTATAATTTCAATACTCATTAATTTAGCCGACTCCTCCTGCATACCTAGTGGATAGGAAGGTCAGAATTTAAATAATACTGTCCTGGACATTGGGGCATGTGTGCTGGTTAGAAGCATTGCCTGAGTGTGGGAGGGAGAGTCTTCTCGACCAAACGCCATTCTAGCACTCTGAGCAACACACATCCAAACTGGTCAGAGAGCAGAGGTGATAATCAAAGAAGTCAAAATAAAGGCAACTTCTCTGTCCAAGCAAGTTAAACATATTTAGCTTTAGAAATAGGAGGATACAAGAATATGAAAAGGAATATATGTATATGTATATGTATATGTATATGTATATGTGTATATATATAAAAAACTGAATCACTATGCTGTACACCAGAAATTAACACAACATTGTAAACTGATTATACTTCAATACAAAAAAAAAAGCATCACAAAAAAAGAAGTAAGAAAATATAAATGAATGGGGAAAAGATCAGCTAATCATTTGCATCACTCTCTGTGGAGAAGTAGCCAAGTCCTATTCAAACTGTAGAAGCTTCAAATTGCAGAAATTTCCATTAAGATTTTTCCCATGAAACTGGCTGATATAAGTATCTACAAATGTACATTAAAGTGATATATGTCCCGGCTCCCGGGGGTTTAGAAGACCTAACTCCTGATTCGGTTTCTGACCTTAATCAGTTGTAAATGAAAACCACACCGACTGTACCACGCAGAAAGAGGCTCACGGCCGGTCTGATCAGGCTCTAGCCATGTGACAGGTCTGGATTTAGACACTGCAGGCCTGAATCCAAGGTTATTACATAAGACAAACAAGAGATAAAATCCAGAAGGTCAGCCAGGAAAAGACTGTGGAGGAAGCCAAGGTCCAATGAGGGGAGGGAACATTCAGATACCAAACCTAGAATCAGAGGTAGAAAGTAAGGTCTCAGAGTGAAGTCAGAGCCAACAGATGATGGACTCAAATGGCAGGTGGGGGAACGGAAGTGGATGGGCTTTGTGTGCAGCTACGGGGCTGGCAGGGACCTTCCTCAGCTGGGAGAAGCCACATTCTTTCTGGGTTACTGTTTCTTTACTAATAAAGTGGTACAATATCAACCGCTGCCTCCAAGTTATTTGGAAAATCAAGTGTGTGATCAAGTCTCTTGAAAAGAGTGAGGAATTCCCTTTATAAAGTAATAAAAATAATCTAAATTTGGAACACTGATAAGACACTTTAATTACTTCCAATTATTGAAGACATGGTAAGCTAAAAAGCCCTTGCCTCCCATTGCCCACCCCCTCTTTGACCCTCCATCACCAAAGGGTGATACCTCTCCCCCTAGACACAGCCCATCCCTCTAGGTTTACTTGGGACCTTGGCCCCTCATTCACTCACCCCTTCATTCCATAGACCCTGCTCCCTCAACTCCTTTATCTCTTCAACTTTTCCTCTTTTCAGGCTCCTTCTCCTCAGCATAGAAGAATGCTCATTACTCTCATCTTAGAAAAAGTTTTTCTTTGCTTGCATCGACTATAATCATATCTCTCTAATTCTCAGGTTTTTCGAACTAGTCAACCATCTTAGTTGCTTCAACTACTGTATAATGGCTTCTGCCCTCACCTGACTGAGTCAGATCTCACTAGAATAAAAACTAATAACAAAAATAACTACAATGTTAAAAAAAAAACAAACCAGCATTAAATGATACTTAACTAGGTAGAAGGCACTATGAGAATATCTTCATAGGAACTCTAAAACGTGGGCAAAATTATTCATTTCCTTTCTTACAAATCAGACTTGAGAACTAAAGTAGTGAAATGACTTGCCTAAGGGCACAGAGCTAGTGAGTGTTGATGCCAAGACTGAACCTCAGGTTGGCCAAATTGTAGCTTTCCAAGCTGGAGTTCCCTCCCAGACTCTAGACCCATTACCCACGTGTCTAATGTCCACCTTTCCCAGACACGGCAATCTCAGCTAGCCCAAAATCAAACCCATGATCTTCTCCTCTCTATATCTGCACCCCATGCCCAGATACCTCCCACTGCCTGCCCCTTAGAAAGATACCACCTTCCATTTGTTCCTTCTGATGGTCAAGCTCTTCCCAGTCCCACAACAAGTGAACCATGTACTATTCCTGAACTTGCCTCATCTCTGCAGAGCGTCCTATCATTTCACTCCACAGATATTTCTTGAGCAATTGCTCTGTAGGGCAAAATTGAGAGACTAGTGGTACCATGAGATATAAAACATGATCCCTGTACTCTCTCTATATATAATATAGTCTATTGAGTTAGAAAAGATAAAACAGTTGGAGGAAACTGGACAAGCCCCTTAGTTTAACCTGAAGCATAGTGTAAGGATCCAACTTCCCCAGTGAAATGGGTAGCTGAACTTTGCTTGGGCACACCCAATGCACGGTAACTTGGAAAGTCTGCATATTAGAAAACTCATGTGCAGTGGGCTGAAATCGATCTCTTTTTGTTCTACTCTCTGAAACAATCAATAATAAATTTAATCAGTTTATCCTCTTTTCCTTTAAATATTCAAAGCGTAAGACTACTAGCCTCTGCAATTATGTGTTGACATTTCCTTGTAATTCATATTGGCCCAATGTGATAATAATACAGCCCATTAACACAATTATCATGCATTATCAAAGGAACCGCTTTAAGCTAAGAACTGTGCAAGAGATGTAAAGATACAGATGAATAAGACATAGCTCCTATACTCAAAGATGTATAATGAATTTGGACTGATAGTACACGTTTACAAAACTGGACCTTATCATGGTGAAAACGACATTAAATACCTTGTAAGTATCCTAATCCACTCCAGGAAGAGTCTTCTGTCAGCTGTGAGGACCCTCGAAATACGTACAAGGTCTGGAATGATTACAGCCCAAGAGAATGTGACAGGCACTTTTACTTTGCAAACTCTATATGTTTATTTATACTATATATGCATACACATAACTTAATATATATGTGTTTATTTTTTCTATCTCTGTCAATATTGACAGCTTATGTGTAGAATGCTTGAAAACTAGATCCAGCTTTGAAATACACACTCTCTAGGTCTCAGAAAATCCTCAATCACCCGTGTCCATCAGTGCCAGGTAGCGGTCCTTCCTCAACCGTTCTAAGACAAAAGGTTTGTGAGTGTGACACTCTGCACATGCATAGCAACATGCATGCAGAGTGAAATGGACCCTCACTAATTAAACAGCCCTTGACAAGCAAGATGTAAAGAATTTTTTAAAGAGAAATAAAAGGAAAGACTTTCTGCTGGCATTACTTTTCAAACCTACCTATCACGAAAATCCATGTATAAGAGGTTTGGAACTGTAGTGAAATTTCTCTAAAGATACCCATCTTTTGGACTAAAGTGTCAGGCCAATTTGAAATTCTTAAATGATGATTTGCCAAAACAAAACAATAACAAAGCAAGCAAAGTCACTTCCTTCGTGGTGGAATGGAAATTTGTTTTAGTTTATAGGAAATAAAGCAAAAAGAAAATCAGAATAATAAGTCTCAACTTCTTTGTAGAGAAACATGCTTCCCTAACATAGATCTTCTAAGCATTGGCAGTGTACTCAGCTCTGAAAAGTAAATAATTGATTTTATTTACTCTTTCAAAAAACCGGCTTTTGGTTTGATCGATTTTTTTCTTTTTTTTTTTTAAATCTCTGTTTTATTTATTTCCTCCTTGATCTTTATTATTTCCTTCCTTCTGCTGACTTTTGGGGGTTTTTGCTCTTCTTTTTCTAATTCTTTTAGCTGATGGGTTAGATTGTTTATTTGAGATTGTTCTTCTTTTGAAAAGTAAATAATCAATATAATAAAATACCTATTTGGCATCATTTATCTCTTTCAAATATTAACTACATGCAGGAATTTCAGGTAAACAATACATAAAAACACGAGGGCAAATTATTTAATGATATATAACTATCATATAATATAGCTAAAGAAATATAATAAAAGGTACAGATTATCCTATAAGAAATAAACTATAAATTGGAAATAGGTTCTTTTTCTGTTCAGCTTGATGTTTCTAAACTGTAGATACATATTAACAAAGGTCATCTAAATTGGGGGATAATGACTTTTTGTTTATTTTTCTTCTTTGTATCCCCATGTTTTGAAAATCGAATTATCCATTCTAAAAATATATACTAACAAGGCTACTAGTCATCTCTGCTACAAGATAAATTACCCCCAAATTTGAGTGGCTGCTTACTTCTCAGTCATGCCAGATTCTGGAAGCTGAGGTTTCTGTGGTCCTTCTCCGTACAATTTAAAATTCTGGACTGAAGGAACACTTCCTATTCGGGACATGCTGTTCTCAGGGCAGGGAAAAAAAAATAAGAGAACTGGCAAAAACACACAATGGGCATCAAGTTTCTACCACACATGTCTCAGGACCACCTGCTCATTTGTCGTTGGCAAAGCAAGTCACAAGACCAAGACCGGCATCTGGAGCTCACAGGACACTCAGACAGTCACATGGCAGTGACTGAGTACAGAGCTTTCTACTGCAAGAAGTGATGATCGTTGAGTACAATAATACCGTCTACCGGAAGTCCCATTCTAGGGGAATTTCCAGACTGAGGGAACTGCCTTGACCAGAATGGGAAATTTAAATAAAACATGTGTGTATATTTTATACGTATATAATGTAAAATGTATCTAGCCAGAATAAGAACCTAAAAGCCTGCTGAGCATTTTAAAAATATTTAAGGTTTATTGACATCTTTCGGGTCTTATGCGGGGACAGTCTTGTTCAACCTCAAATGTGTGGTCCATCAACAAATTTATGAAGTTAAATACTGAAGTAGAAAAAGTTTGTAAGTTGTTCAAAATAGCATCCCTGTGTGCTATCAGTCTGAATAGTCTATTTTTGCATATCAAGATGTCAGACTTGACTTAATCTAAAAAGCATTTATTGAACACCATTCTCTCAAACAGTGCGCACTCTCAAAAGGGAATTATGGCTTGTGATGGTGAGGCAGAGTTGGGTGCCAAGGTCACACTGAAGATACCCTCACATCCACACACGGCAGAGAAAGCCAGTCCCTCCCCACCACGGAAGGTTGCCATGCTGTTTTCAGCACCACCTACCACAACTATGCTCTTCAATCTAGACAGAGATGCTCAAATGCCACCAACCAATCTGACACGCTGAGGTAGGTCTTTGCCCACTTTGTCACGAAACACGACCACATGTGAGTAAACGCGAAACCACACGAGGCCAAGCGGGCCATCATTTGATTTGAAGGAGAAATACGCACTTGGACGATGTAAAGCGAGAGGCCCCTAAACAAAACTCATGCTTAGAATTTTGCTCTTTACTGGTTTTATGGAAAAGCCGCGGCCCCAGGTCTGTGTCCCTAGATGTGGACTTAGAATCTAATGATAAAGGAGGAATAATTATACGTTTGGAAAATGATTCCAATAATTTTTAAACTGCTTAGATCATGAAGCCTCTTGTAGTTTGCAAGTTAGAGCTGGCAGGCTCAAGCCAGAATGTTTTTTCCTTTTTTAATAGCATCAAAGAACAGAAAAGGAGAAAAGAAAAAGAAAAAAAAAAAAGATGAGAGGAACGAAAATACATACAAATACATATTCTTTTCTTTTCTTTTTCTCAATCCTGCACTCTTTAAAGGTAAGAGCAATTTAAATGCCATGCTCTGGATGGAAAAGCAGCCAGATCTGCTGCAGTTCTCTTTATGTGCTTCAAGCTGCAGCCAGATGCTGCTAAGCCTTCCAGTTGCGTTCTTATCGCAAACTAGCTCATGTTTAAGTGGTGTATAACCTGTCGTAAGATTGTACTCCGAGACGAGAAGATTGGGTTTCAGTCTGAAGCAATCTTTTTTGTAAACGTTTCAACGTTCAAGAACATTCCAGGCCATTTTGGATACAAATAAACTAATAACTACATGCGGCTGATCTGCTCTGGGCACTTAGTTCTACGGTCTGATGAGAAGGGGCAGAATGTGCTTGACTTCGTGTTGATTTCCATCAAAAATGGAAGTTCTGCTCTGCGTGCTCATGGATTTCATGGAACATGGTCGCTTCTCCCCCAAGACATTTCTATAGCCTCGAAGATTAGCAGGGGCCAGTTCAAAACTCCATTCTTCGGGGAGTGGGTCTTCTGCTTTGCAGATTAGAATTCTACATGATTGTTCTATCCTGGAGATTATGTTCAAGAGCAGATCACAAGCCAGTCACACAAGGCTGGAAGGCCAGAATTAGAGCGAACACTTTTCATCTCTGTCCGTGTTATGTCAGGGATAAGTAGGCATCAGTGTATTTCAGGGCCTGCATAATAGCAAAGCAAATGAAAGAAAATATATATATACACACACGTACCAAATATAAATATATTCTGCAGCTGAATTGACCTCCCCAGTTGAGCCAGCCTAGACTTATGTACATTCGTGTTCATCCTTAAGAACACAGATGAACAAATGATGACAGCAAGCCAAGTCTTTGCTACCACTCACACCACTTCCCCCTCTGTCTTCTCGTCACCACCAAGCAAACCTTGGATGCTTCTTCAGTAAACGCTGTACAAAAAGGATAAGAATGAAGATATCACCAAGGAAAGGAGCTGGAGGTATGGACAGGAATCCGAGTTGCAGTCCCTAGGCTAAAACGGCTAGTTGAATGTTCATAACATTTTTGGTTTTTGTTTGTTGTCTCTCTTTGGAAGCCTTAATTTCTTCCTCTATGAGAGTATCGAACAAAATTCTCTCAAAAGGATTTTCAGCTCTAAAAATATTGGTTTCCATGCTTCTAAGTGTTATTTCCTCCAGGAATTTTATATACAAAGGAAATACCAAGATTTGAGCAGCAGAAGTAGTGAGAGGTTATTTCTTTATTTGTAAACTGACCTCTTACAAATGAACTGGTTGAACATGGGTGTCGATAATTGCGGTCATTAAAAGTTTTTCCTGGCCTCATCTTATCATGCTGGATAATCCCTTACTTGTTCACAGCTGTATTCCCATCGCCAGCAAAACACCTGGTACATAGGATAAGCTCACAATACGTGTGGCGTAAGTAAGACACTGAAGGCGTGTGGTGTCTTTATCCAGCCAATGTAAAAATCCGGAGACAGCACACCCACAGCAATTTAAGGAAGAGGAGATGTAAGACCACCAAATTGTACTTTTTGGTAAAATGAGATGCTTCAGATCGTACCCAGGATAGTTGGCTTTACCTAAACTACCCCACAGCTGGCACTTTTACCCTGACATTCCTACCGACCTTTCGTGCCCCTGGCACCTCATGCCACACGGCCAGCACTGGCGTGCTGCAGGAGGTGAGGGAGTCCCGGAGGCAACACCTGTCTGCAGGTGCAAAGGCGTGGACCCCTCTTCCCTGTCCATGGCAGAAACTCTGCCTCTGCGTCTCTGCACAGATAAAAATAACCCTGACAGTGAATGCATAACTAAATACGTGACTTCCTTGAGTTTTCCCTCGATTCCGAAGACACCTATTACTGACATCCAATCACAAACAGCACTCTTCTTTTTTTCACTACCATCTTAAAGTTCAAGGGGGTGAAACCCACTGTTCTTTTCTGTTTAAATGACAATCCACTTTTTATTCCTTGATCAAAAACTACATTAAGCTCTGGTTGCCTTGCCTCCCGTCCGATGTCTTATGAGTTATCTCTCTATCTGTATTTATTATATGTCTCAATATATAAGAAGAAGAAAGAGAAAAAGAAAGAAAAACTAAAAGAGGGGGGGAAAAATCTGTGTTTCAAATAATGAGCATGTGCACCTTTTCGCCTCAGGCCTTCATACACAATTTAGCCAGGAAGCCAGGGTAGATCATGATTTAGCTTTTGACGTCTCCTGCCTTCAGGCCAGGCGCGACTAATACCGATTTCTGACTCTGAGCACGCCACAGGAAAAACAGTGAGAGGCAGAGACGCCTTTTATTGACTAAATGATAAAGAGGTTTGTAATGATAAATAACAGTCATTTTATTGTGGAATTCCCCAGAAAAGATGCATTCTGCAGTGTCTGAAGGAGCCTAAAAGCTAAGGTTGGCTCCCTATGGAGCCGAACCTGTTAAACTCCAATTTTTACAGCCAGGGATGGGGGTCACAATTGCATGGACCTCTCGCTATTAAAACCGTACGCGCGCACTACCTACGGACCCCCGGTTGCAGCCTGTTTCTTGGCTCAAGGAAAAGACCCCAGGGCGATTGGTGGCGGGTGCGTCTGTCCGTGCATCTGCTGTCTGTCTGCTGCCATCCCCCTCTTCTGGCCTGACACACTCGGGTTCTGATGCAATTCGGCGGTCTCTGTGCTCGGGCTGCTGGAGGAATCACTGTCAGTTTTGATCGATAGTTTAATTGTAAACTTTGGGAACAATAATGGATAATTTGGCTTGAACTGTCCATTATGAGCAATGCTGTCTCGGAGAAAACCTTCGAAATTAAACAAGAGTTGGGCCGCATTATTGCATTTGTACAACTCACCCAGAGTTAAATAAATCCCCCTTTACAAATGCTGCCTTGGCATCTATGAAGTTCAATAAACATGGGCCCAGGCAGAGAGGGAGGAAAGAAAATAGAAAAGCGACCGAAATTAAAACGATTTCCTTACTCATTCCTTCTGAAACATTGCCATTATACCAGCATCGTCACCATCGTTTCTACTACCACAGTAATTCTTTCAAGCACTCTTTCAATAATGAAAAGTCCAAATAAGTGAAAAAGTTACTTTTCTGGGGAAGAGCCTTAATGAAAGTTTGAGTCAATGAGACTAAGAGAGGCGGATGGAAGTTAGTCATAGGAACAAAATAACCCCTAAAATAGCCATCGCATCGCTGACTGCCGTAGAACAGACCTTCGAGAGATACGCATTTAGGCATCTGATATTTCTGATTGTGTAAGAATTTGTGTAAGGAAAAAGAGCCCAAATTAGCAAGGGAATCTCTTAGCTACATGCAGGGTTTAAAACTACCAGCCCCACACCAGGGTGTTCCCATGCCTGTGGGAATCGTTTGAACCTGCATCCACCCTTAAAGGGAATCTCTGCAGACAAACCCCCACCTTTATCCAAGAGACTCGAAGATCTGAGTGGAACCAGGGGACAAGGCGGGGCTCACCTCCAAATCGGTGGGGGCTTATTCTGGTGACCCGCAGGAGCATTTTCCCAAGGAAATATTCAAGAGATTGAAAAAATATCATGATGCAAAATAGAAAGACTCTGTAATGTAGGGATAAAAAACACGGGGGCTCTGGAGATACCTGGATCCAAGGCCCAGCTCTGTGACTTACTGCTTGGTTTTGACAAGCTGCTTAACCTACATGTGCCTCAGTTTACCCAAACTTTAAATGAGGACAACTGTAGCCCCCAGGACATGGAGTCATTATGAGCATTAAATACATTAATTCATGAAAAGCCGTGGAGGGCTCATAATAGCTGTTGGCTTAAATAATCATAATTCGAATTGTTATTCCTAAAAAGCAGTGAGTTGTCAGTTTTCAGTGGTTTATTTTTAGAAGTCTTTGAATTTCTCATTACGTTTGTTTAGCGTGGGTGGAGGAGAGAATTCCTTTGACGTAACTGTTTTTCAGCCCATATTTAATGCTAACCTTCTTAACTGAAACCAACATCCTAAGTTGTTCCGAGGTGGGACGCAAAGGATGGTTAACAGCGTGTCTTGTAAAAGGCATCGCGTGTCGCTTTCTCAATCCAGTAACGTCACCTTAACTGGCACAGTAGTGAATCACCTGGCAGGTCAGTAGTGGATTTCAGGCTCCACTGGTCCCAAGACCTCACAGCCTGTGCTTCTAACTACGTCTGGGCCACTGAGCTCTATGGGCCCACTCGGGGCTGCGCCTGGATCCCTGAATGAATCTCAAGGAGAGGAAGCCGTCCCTACAGGCTTGTTGTGAGCAACTGCTCCAGACTCAGATTGGCCGGCCTGGATTCCAGCTTCAGCACTGACGAGCTGGATGCCCGTGGCCATGAACTTGACTACTCTGAGCTCCGGTTTCGTCAACTGTGAAATAAAGATAAGGACACCTACCCCTCAGGATTGTGATAGGATTAAAAAACGTACCAAGAAGGTGAAACACAGAGTTAAAGAGCAGCCCTGGGTTATTGTTATGATTAAAATTATACCTTTAATCCATGAAGTTTTCTTCTAGCCAGATGCTCAGGCAGTGTTCCATGTCTTCTACTGCAGCTCTGCACTGCCCCTGGGTTCAAGTTTGCTCCATGTGCTCTTCTCTGAGCGGGACTTGTGCCTGTGTTCATGTCTGAGAGTTCCTATGCTGGTGACATGCCCGTTGTCCCCATCTTTGTTTTTTTTTAAAAAAAAAAGAGACCTGGCTCACTCTTTCTAGAGCTCATGTTACCAGCGCCCCATCAATCCCAGTCATGAATAACTAATAACAAGACAAACTGATGTTGTAATTACAGACAGTGCTGGGATAAACAAAGGTGAGGACCCTTACTTATCAATGGTCAAAATACATATGGAAGATAAGGCTTCAAATGAAAAGAGGTACCATGGAAAACTGAACTATGTTCAGAAGAGCATCACCAAGATTGGAAAGAGTCTGGAAACCACACTATATATGGAACCATTATAAAGAGAAATAGAAGGAAATTTGGGGGAGGGGGGTTTATAGCTCTCTTAAAGGATTATGATGGGGGAGAGTAGCCAGATGTGATTATGGTCAGAACCAGCACCAATAAAAGAAGGAAATCCTTCCACACTTAGCGTATTAGCATCCACGAGAATATCTGCCCGGGAAAGAAGAGACAGACCCATTCCTGGAGACCACTCTGGGCCAGCCCACAGGCTGGAGTGAGGAGTCTTATCTTAAGGAGAGGTGGGGGATTAGATGGCCCCAAATGCCCTTCTGACTCTCAGGCTTTATGATCTGATCACGTTTCAGGGAGTTAGTGCCTTAGAGTGCTTTGTGGAGTCTCAGAAGCTAAAAGTGTAAAATGCATTTGACGTCTAGGGGGCAAAGAGCATGCAAATATCCCATCCATTTCTCAGAGCCCCAGCGATGGCTCAGATATGGGACTTTTCTTCCTGAACCATCATAAGGTGAACAGGGCTGAGGAGCAGCAGTATGCGTGACTATCCAAATAAGAGCGTTTGACTCTAAAACGCTCCTCCATCCCTGGCAGCTCAGAAACATTATCATTTTCATCAAAATTTGCATCACAAAAAAACCTCATTATGAAAAGGCTGAATGTCGAATAAATATTAAATTATTCCTTAAAACATTTCAAATGCAGGCCCAACTTGAGAACTCAAAAAAATGTCCTTTGCTTTATTTGAGAAAATCTTCACTTATTTTCCTTCATTCTCCAAAGCTCTCTTTTTCTGTGATTTAGGAGCATGAATCTTCCCATTGACGGAGATCTCAAATGCCTTCCATAACCAGATTTAATCTTAGAATACCCTCTTCCTTCCTTCTCTTTGTAGACATTTGATTTAGCTTCACCCATACAGAGATTCAGGATGGATAAGTTATTCTTTGCATTGTTATTGACAAATACTTACTTGTTATTGCAATAGACTATGACAATAAGTTATGTGCTATTGACCAAATGTTGACAGTGCCATAAAATATTTTAATTTGAACTGACACAGGAGTAGATGATTATGCAGTCATCTCTCCTAAATAGTACCCGGGGGTGCCTGGATACTCTTTTTCCAGAATAAAGAACCCTCCAGGGATTGGAGATGAAGGACCATTACTAACAAGATGTAACTACTCTATAAGGTTTTTATGAAACACATTGTCTTAAAAATGCATGTAAAGTTGGAATGTGTGCAAACATGCCCTGCCATTCTCCATCCTTTAGAAGATGACAAATTAAGGTGCTCACACGAGGAGTGTTTGTTAAAAATCCTTCCATCTGAACTCCTTACTTGAGTGACTGACATATATGTGAATCTAGTAAATTAACTCCGGTGGTCAGAAGTCTTCAACCTGCTTTCAACCAGTGGGCTTAGGGAGCCTTCTCAAAGCAGCCAGCCAATGTAGCTTTGGGGTTGAATAAATGCCTTGCTTTTATTTGTAAATACTAGGCTTTTCCTTCTTAAAGTTGGAATTTTGGAAATACGTTAATTTTTTTCCGATGGTGAGCTGAAATTGCCAGTTCGTTTAGTTTTGATTTATTTTGTAATTAATGGGGTTGAATTGAGGTACATTGCAGAGACTTTTTTTTTTAATTGAAGTATAGTCAGTTATGATTTTTTAACTTCTCCCCTTTTCTCTGGAACTTTAAAGCCTGTGGCTGGTTACTCTCCAGCTATGGGAACCATCAGGTGTGCGGAGGTTTCCCAGGATAAGTGTCTGCAAAGGTCACACTTGGACGTGCTCAAAGATTCCCACTTCCCAGGTGCTGGGGAGCTGTGGGATTTTGTCCACATCCTGGTCACAGACACCTCACCTGAGAAGGGAAGCCAGGCTTGCATTATTTTAATGTCAGCCTCTTTTACACAAAATATCTTTCTGCTAGAGATAATTATGCCCAGGTACTAAATATTTTATATTCATTTTGATCAACAGCAAGCTTACTGTAAATAACATACGTCTCTCTCATCGTCGATAACCATTAATATTGGGACTTAGGAAAGTAAATATTTACCAACACACGAGCTTCTGAGTGTCACATTCCTTTAAGCCCTCAAATGGTCTTTCTTACTCTAGTGGGAAAAAGGGGAGTAAGTTTATACTCAGACATATGTATTCCCCAAGAGAGGGGCTGCTTCCGACTTCGGACAAAACTTGACAAAGCAAGACTTGTCCGTGGCCTCGTTCGGTTTCTTTTTATGTCTCATTTTATTCTTTTTGAGCATCTTCCTTTCTTTCCCTCCTGCATTTCCTAGACATTACCCTTCACTCTTATTTAGTCATTTTCCCCCTTCTCTTTTTTTTTTTTTTTCCTTCTTCCCAAACTATTTAGAATATCTTTTACAAAGCCATACGTTCTCTCCCCAGAAAATGTGCATGCCTACAAATCCTGCAGATGACTTTGGGATGTTTACAAATACCAGGGAAGCCTTGATGGCCTAAAATCTATATTCTCAACAGAGAGATTAAAAGTCCACCCCGACAACAGCTGTCATATAAGTCAGTTCTAACGTCCAATTAATTACTGCTTACAGGAGCAGCACAGAGACCACATGGGTAACATCCAAGAGTTTCGAGGGGAACTTTAAAACAAAAATATAAGACAAATTACTCAGTTCCGAAGATTTCCTGGGGTCTAACAAACTGATTTTTGAGCCCATAAAGCAAAAGAAAAGAGAGGTTCTATAACTGGAAAGATTTCATTTCATTGCTTGAGAGTTTACTGTGTGCTGAGCCTTGCGTTCTTGGGGGCCGTCAGTCTCGAGGGGTGATTAGTAAGAAATTCTCACTCCTGGTTGTACGGGGTTTGATAGACATGCTCTGGGAACCCTGGTGCATCACGGATGTTCATCAGACGTGAGGTACAGTAAAAGGCAGCCCGGTGCCATAGGCTGAATTTCCCCTGAAATTCATATGTTAAATTCTAAGATGCAATGCTACGGTGTTAGGAGGTGGGGCCTTTAGGGAATGATTAGGGTCATTAGGTCATGAGGGCGGAGCCCCCACGAATGGGATTAGCACCCTTCCCCCTTCTGCTTTGTCCAGAAGCAAGAAGCAGGCCATTCATGACCCAGGAAGATCTCACCAGACGCCAAATATACCAGGACCTTCGTCTTGAACTTCCCAGCCCTCAGAACTGTGAGAAATACATTTCTGTTGTTACAAGCCCCCCAGCCTCTGATATCCCATTACAGCAGCCTGAACAGACGAAGACACCGGCTTCAAAGGGAGTGGAGGAGCAGTGTATGGGTGTTGGGGGAGGAGTGGCACGTGGAGAGGGGACAGCGTGCCCAGCACCCATCAGGGTGAAACAGCACGGTACTTTAAAGAGTAACAAGCAAATCGGAATTACTGGAGCACCGAGTCTGAAGGAAGTAGAGGTGGGAAGTAAGAGGAGGTATTTCGACAGGGGTGTATGTTTTATATCAAGTGTCTTGAAAATTTTTAAAATACGTGACGTGGAGTCATTTGTGGGATTTTTAAGGAGGTAAATGGCAAAACCTAATTTGCCCTTGAATTTGCGCTCTCCTTGCCTGTCTCTGGCCACATGCAGACGGAGCCACCCTGGGAAGCAGGGAACCAATGCAGAGGCAGATGCAATACAGTTTCCTCCTTTGAAGAAACTCTCTTGCATCTTAACTCATCACAAAGGATGACATAAAATTTCCTTTGTGATGGAAAAGCATTGATTTGGAAATAAATTTTATTTTCTTTCTTTTCCTGCATAGAAAGGAAGTGGTTTTTTTTTTTTTTTCCTTCCTTCAGCTTCACCTGAAACCTCGGTCCCAAGTCTTGTCTTTTTTTTTTTTTTAATATATTTAAAGCAACTAAACATCCTTGACAGAAGCAGCTTTGATGTGTAATGTTCCATGATTTAAATAACGGCTTTCTCCCACATTCACACAGAACTTTTCTGAGAAGTGGCAATTACAGGATTATCCACTACTTCAAACATGAATTCTCTGAGCACCGCTCGGGCCTTTCCTTGTTTAGTTAATAATTATGTCTTTAAGGTGCCTTCACTTGTTTTCTCAATAATGGGTGCTGGAATTTAATGGAGTTTTTCTCCTTCAAAATTTTGATATAAATTTGGATTTGTGCCAATCTGAGAATCCTGACCAGAAAACAATTCACTTTCTGAAGTTCATCATACTGTCCAGCAGGATGACTTCCGAGATGACTGTCTCTGAAAATAAAAGAAAAACTTCACCTCTTAAAGAAGGAGAAAGAATGGACACAAAAATAGCAGCCCTTTACATTAATAAAAAACGCACAGTGGCAAGGAATCATGCCCAGTCGCCACTCCAGGTAACAGTCCCACAACACGCAGGGGCATTCCAAGGGCCTGAGCCCTCTGGGCACTGCTTCCATGTACCCCATGCTCCTCAGAAAAGACATGGTTGGCTTGAGGCCCACAGGCAGCTGCTGGAGTTTCCGGACACTCTGCTCTTGGGGGAGACAGTAGGATGCCGGCCGTTCCCCTAGGAACAACCCCACTGAATGCCCCTCAAGGCTCCTCCAACCTTTCCAAGTCACCTCCAGTCAAGACCTGAAGCATCCTTGTTTGCTTTCCTTTGTTTTGTTTGTTTAAACTTTTGATTTTGAATTGACTACAGAGTCAACAAAGTTGCAAAATAACACAGAGAGCTCCCATATGCCTTTTACTCAGTTTTTGCCAGTTGTGCAGTCCCACATAAGTACCGTCCGGTATGGAACCCAGGAAAGTGACGTTGGCACGGTGCGTGTGTGTTCTACGCCGTTCTCCCACACGTGCAGACCACCACAACCACCACGCAGCCAAGAGCCAGAACTCGTCCATCACCATCCCCTGCCCCAACTTTATAGCTACACCCAGTCCCCAGCCCCCGATACCCCTGACCCTTAACAACCACCATCTGCATCTCTATAATTTTGTCATTTCCACAATGCTGCCTAATGTTACACAAATAAATCCTACATTTATATAAACTTTGTGATCTTTTGAAATAGCCTTAAGTACCATGCCCTTAAGATCCGTCCATGTTGTTGAGTTATGAGTAGTTCATTCTCTCTCCCTCTTTTTCTTTTTAAATAGAACTTAATTTTTAGAGCTACTTTAGGTTCACAGCAAAATTGAGCAGAAAGCATGGAGAGTTCCCATATATCCCCTTCCCTCACATATGCAAAGCTTCCCCTACTATCAACATTCCAAACCAAAGTGGTACATGTGTTATAATCAATGGATCTACATTGATGTCATTATTGTCCAAAGTCCACAGTCTACATTAGGGTTCACTCTTGGTGTTGTACATTCTATGGGCTTTGGCAAATATGTAATGACATGAATCCACCATTATGGTATCATACTTAAAAGTTCTCACTGCCTAAAAATCCTTTGTATTTTGCCAATTCATCCTTATCTCCCCCCAACCCCTGGCAACCACTGATCTTTCTACAGTCTCCCTAGTGTTGCCTTCTCCAGAATGTCATGTAGTTGAAAACATACAGCAGGTAGCCTTTTCCGATTGGCTTCTTTCACTTAGCCATAGACATTTAAGTTTCCTCCATGTCTTTTCATGGCTTGATAGCTCATTCCTTTTTAGTGGTAAATAATATTCCATTGTCTGGATGTGCCACAGTTCACTTATCTATTCAACTACCGGAGGGCATCTTTGTTGCTCCTGAGTTTTGGCAGGTATGAATAAAGCTGCTGTAAACATCTGTGTGCAGGTTTCTGTGTGGCTGTAAGTTTTCACCTCTTTTGAGTAAATACCAAGGAGCACGATTGCTGGATTGTATGGGGAGAGTGAGTTTAGTTTTATAAGAAACCACCAACCTGTCTTCTAAAGTGTCTGTACCACTTTGCATTCCCACCAGCCAAGAATGACAGTTCCTGTGGGCGCACATGCTCACCAGCATCCTCACCAGCCTCAGTCTCATTTGATGTTGTCAACGTCCTGGGTTTTGGCCATGCTAATAGGCATGCGGTGGTATCACGTCGTTGTCTTCATCTGAATTTCCTTGATGACGTGTGATGTTGAGCACCTCTTCATATGCCTATTGCCATAAGTTTTCTTCAGTAAGGTGTCTGTTCAGGATTTTAGCCCATTTTTTAAAAAGGGTTGTTGGCTCTCTTATTGTTGACTTTTAAGAATTCTCTGTGTATTTCAGATAACAGTCCTTTCTCAGATATGCATTTTGCAAATTTTTTCTCCGAGTCTGTGGCTTGTCTTCTCATTCTATTGACAGTACTTTCACAAAGCAGAATTTGGTTTTTATTTTACTGAGGTCCGGCTTATCAATTATTTATTTTCTAGGTTATGCCTTTAGCGTTGTGTCTAAAAAGCCAGAACCGCGCCCAAGGCCACCGAGGTTTTCTCCTAGGTTATCGTCTGGCTATTTGATAGTTTTGCATTTTTAAATTTCAGTCTCCACTTCACTTTGAGTTAATTTTTGTGAAGGATGTAAGGCCCATATCTAAATTTGCATTTTTGCACATGGATATTTAGTTGTTTCTGCACCATTTACTCCCCCTTTGAACGTTGTTTTTGTAAACAAAACCTTCTCAGCCACATGATGTGGTGAGACTCCATCTCAGTTCATACAAAACGACACCTCCAGTCACCACGTGTCAGGCAGCCTCCCCGCGGCGACAGCACCAGCACAGAACGGCAGCCAGCAAAGCACGTGCCAGCCTCCTTCTGTAGGAAAAGCCCATCAGACTCGCTCACAGAAGTCTTTTCCCATATTTAACAATATTTCAGTGAAACCAATGAGCCTCAAGGAGAGGAATCATGCCACTGTGTTGTTTTAACAGCTCTGACTGTCATATGCCCACCGCCCCCTCCGCATGTCAGTTCAAGACCCAGGCCACACGACTGTTGACACTAACAGGGCACTGAAGGACACTACGTCTTAAAGATCCCAGCTAACTGTTTACACAGAATATAAACCGCTCTGAACTGGGTACTCTTGCTATTTAGAGGTCTAGTAACTGGCTCAGAGCTACATTAAAAATGCATAGGATTTTTAAAACTTTGCTTTTGTTTCAATAAGAGAGACAAAGGCCCTTTTCTCTCAAGTTAAAAGGGAAAAATACACATACACACACTCACATACCCACAGGTTTGCCTTAGTAGCACCCAAGAAAAATGATGGAAAACATTGAAAAATCGCCTTAATTGTTCAATTTACATTGAAATTGGATATAAGGAAAGAACAATATGTGAATAAATACATGTGTTGTAAGTAATAGCAGGAGAAGGCTTCTGTTAATAAATTATCTTCAGAAAATTCAAAGAAAGAGTCAATAGAATCAAAGGCACAATCAAAGATCGTCCTTTGATTACAGGCCATCAGAGGCCACTAATGAATGAAACTTATTTGTTTTTGATAAATGTTTGCGTATCACTAGTTTTAAATCTCATTTGGTAAGGCAAGGTCAATGAACGCTTTCATGGAAAAAATAAAAACAAAACCCAGGCTCTGAGTAGGTCAGAGGGTACAAAGCAGGTCTGAACTATTTTAAGTTGTTCTTTGTAATTAAAAAATGTCTAAAGTAATTAAATCATAAATCTGCCAACAGCCCTCCTCAGTCTGGAGTCAGAATAGTGTGGGAAAAACACCAACACAGAGGCGGCGTTCCTGAGCGCTGGTCTCAGCTCAGCCACAGATTTCCCTGCTTCTCTGTTTCCTCCTGCACAAAAAAGGGGATCAGACTGCATGATTGTCAGCCTCCTTTCCTGTCTAAGTTAGATTCTACACGTCATCATCATGTGAAATAAACATAAACCTCAGATAAGAGGAAGAAGAAATATGAGCATGCTTTTATAGAACACTTGGAAAAGTGGAAGGTTTTTTTTTTTTTAAATAAATGTAGACTTACAGAAAAGTAACAAAGGTAGCACAGAGAGCCCCCCTACACTCTTCATCGCGTTTTTCCTGATAGTAGCCCCCTGTGTAACCATAAGAAGGTTACAAAAACTGAGAAGCTGACATTGGCACAACACCAGTCACTGGACTGCAGTCTTTATCCAGATTTCGCCACTTTTCCCACTGCTGCCCTTTTTCAATCCCAGGATCTCATCACGGATTTAGTTGTCATGTCCCCTCAGTTTTCTCCAGCCTCTAGTAGTTTCTCGATCCTTCCTTGGACTATGTATTTTGAAAAGTACTGATCTGATATTTTGAAGAATGAGTGCTGGTCCCATGTCCCTCAGTTCGGATATATCTGATGTTTTCTTATGATCACATTAAGATTACACATTTTTGGCAAGAATGTCACAGAATCGATGTATCCTTCTCAGTGTCCCACACCAGGGGAATCAGATGTTGACATGTGACTCATATGTTTTCAATGTTTGGGGATATAAGTAGATACCTGTGACACTCTTCTAACAAGTTCTTAAGCTTATTAGCTGTAGATGAATTTAAGGTGCTTTTTGGTTTATCAGTAAAACGTATGACATTGCACCACCCCTGAGTGAGTGCAAAGACTGGATCAACCCTTTATTCCTTCTCTAAGAAGGATGCTTAAGCATGAAAAAGAGGGATTGGAAATTTAAAAGAGATGGGAGGGCTCTTTCAAAGTCACAAAACTAATGTGAAATTTCTTTGTACGGGGAGCAGTTTTATTTGGAGTTAATAGTCTCTCGAAAGCTTAGTGGAAATGCATAACAAAGGGCAAACTGGAAATATCTTTTTTACGTATATTTGTGAAAGGATACACTCACTGTTCATTTAAAAAATATTGTGGGTGTCATCTTCTGTTTATCTTTAATCAGTGGAGGTCTGTGCATAGTTGTTTTTCTACTCTGTGTACAAAGCCCCTAAAATGTGTAAGACGGTAGAAATCTGTCTTGACCAATGTCTTGACCAGCTTATCCAATGCATTTAAATTCTTTGCACACTTATTTTTCTACCTACCCTTAAGAGGTGTATTTATGATAGACATGCTCCGGGACACTTAATGCCTCTTCTTTCCCTTCTCCCATGAAGACGGACGGCAGGTATAAGCCAGGAGAGCGGGACTTTATGCTCCCAACAGTCAGATAAGATGAGAGTCTTCTTGCTCTGTTAAATTAGACTGTGCTGTGCTGCGTCTTACTAGAATGTAATTTGAAAGAAATTAAACAAGAGGTGGATAAATTCTGAAAGGGAAAGAATGCCCGGAAAGAAGATAAAGAAATGGAAAAGACAAATGAGGAAAAAAAAAAATATTCAGGTGAGCGCTTAAGAACAGCAATGAAATCGAGCACTGCACTTAAAGTTAGGAAGGCATGTCCGCTGACCTAGAAATACTACAATTCAGAGTTTTAAAAATATGCCTAGACTTTAGAAATGAATTAAATTGTGATCGGAAAAAAAAAAAAAAGAGAGAAAATGGGTGGGTGGAAATGCTGATTCCCCTACAAATTAAATTAAAATAATAATAAAAATATTCAGAAATAAAAAAGCAAACTTGTAGAGAAAAATAATTATGAAATTCTTATACCATGCCATACATTCTACATGTTCCTATTTTCTTTTTAATAACCTAAACAAGAAACCCTTATAAGAAGCTCTTTAATCTGAGCCATGATTTATATTTTTTTCCAAGATGAAAATCTGATGCTATTTTTGATTCCCCACTTCTTTGTAATTTTTTTGATCATACACATTTTCAATGCAAATCAAAAATCAAGGGAAAACACAAAACCTTAAGTGTAAGGACATGTGTTAATCCAATGGATACCTTCTTTTGCAAATTAGTGAGAGAAGATGACAAAAATTTCCTTTCTTTTTTTGTTGTTATTTCAAGAGCAAATAAGGTGAATCGTAACTCTATGCTGTCCTGGTCCAACTACCTTGAGGACATTTTGTTCAGGTCTGGAGGTCTGGATTCAACAAAATTCTGAGCAACAGTTTGTAATTTTGAGGATATTTAAGAGGACATGAAAAGAGTAGAAAGATGAGAGCTGTTGTCAAGTAGGGCAGAGATGAGATGCATTCATTGAGACCCTTGGAGGACGGAACAGAAATAAAGCAGGTGAAAAACTGCAGAAAGTAAGGTAACAGCTCATTGTAAGAAAGAACTGCCTACAAATGAGTTCCTATGAATATATGTCTGGCTTTCCGTGGAGATGGTACATTTGCCATCCCTAGAAATGCAGAGGAAAATGGAATGACCTCTCTGATTATGAACGCTGTAGAGAGGACTCAGTCATCTGCTACTAAACAACCTTGATGTTGACTCCGAAGTCTAGGACCCTTTATATGTAAAATGGTTATGCAAAGTGTGTTAAATATTTTAAATGCCTTAAGGTGCTTTTTTGTTTAAAAAGCCCTCGGTCCATTATTTTGTATATTGATGAATGAAGCCTTTTGCAGTACATGAACCTCTCTTAACTTTTCTGTTTTAAACCTAAGGATTTTATGTCATTTGTATATAATGGAATAGACAGATGATATAAATAAAAAGTGATTTGGTTGTATATTTACAAACATAGTTATTCAAGCTAATAAACCAAAGAAAGCAGCCCCCAAAAATCAAGATTATAATTTCCACTCACGTGGCTTTATTTTACAATTTTTGGGTTTTTTGTTTTTTTGTTTTTTGTCGTTGAAGTGCATACAAGTCCTAAAATAAATGAGCCTGTACCCATTTTCAAGTAAAATCTTAAAATACGTTTCCTAAATAAAGACTCTTATCATGGATAATCAAATTCATTGATGATGAGTTCTGGAGAAGTTCTAAGAAAGTTCATTTTTTGTGAGGACTCTGTCCCATTCCACTTAAATTTCTTTCTATTGTTTTCAGAGCAGCCACATACTGGTTCCATGCTTCTTCCACCTGCCGCTGGGAAGAGATGTCAGAGAACACAGAGAACTAGGGCCGACGTGAAAAATTACGAATTGGAGGGATGGAAAGGCCAGTTTCCTCAAGTCATTGCTTTAGCCTTTTAGTTTTTTGTCTCCTCATTTATTGAGGATGGTGGAGAACGAGACGCTGAACCACCCTACCAGGGACCAACATTGTCCAAACAATTGAAATCGTATGATGTGATTGGGGCCAGGACTCAAATTAAACCTCGCACTGATGGTGAGATAACCAGGAGGACATCCCCCTTTGTGCAGGACTTGGGGGCTTCTACAACTGCAATTCTCAGCCAGAGTCTTGGTCCAAGTATTTAAATGGCTGGGAGAGAAAAGGGAGAATCGATAACTGAATTGATGGGCATTACGTGTCATCAAAGCTTATCTCACCCGTATGTCCCATCTATGGGACAATCTATGCTGTACTGACCTTAACGATGGTGACGGTGACAAACAAATATAAGCCTAGATATGCCCGTGGAAGTGTGCTTCTCATTTGAGCATCTCTTCTTATGGGTGTCATAAAAAATAAAAATACTTTTATAATATACTCCTCTGAAAAAGAAGATAAAAAATACAGATTAAAAAAAGGAAAGAATCCATTTCTAATGACTCTGATGTGAGGATTAATAAGATTTTTATGTCTTCGTGCTTTGAAGGGCACCACGCACCAACCCTAACCCTAACCCTAGCCCTAACCCTAAGCACCCAAAGGCACCGCCCTCTCCAGACCATTCTCCACGTCGTGGCCGGGGTTCCAGTCTAAACCTTAGATCTGACTGAGCCCCTTCCCCCCTTCAGCCCTTCAAAGCCCTCTCCCTGTCCTGGCGACATCAGACTGTCCAGCCTCTGCTCTTTTCCCCTCTCTTTTACACTCTATTATTTATGCTTTGTGAAGGTCTTTTAAGTTGTGTCCCCTTGAACATGGTCTCTCATCTTGACACTTCTGCACGCCCTGTCCCCTCGGTATGAGAGTGTCCTCTGCTTTCTGTCTCTCTAACTCCCACTTAGCTTCCAGGTTTCCGTCTCAGCGTCCCTTTCCAGGACTTCTCAAGACTCTCTCAACTGGGTTGGAGAGGCCCACCATGTGCTCCGGAAATACCCTGTACTTTTCCTACAAAGGCACCAAACATCTTATTATTTGCTCCATTTATTTGTCTGTTTTCCTCGATAAGTGTAAATTTGGTAATAGACAAAACACCCTTCTCCAGTAGCTAGCACAAGGCTTGGTACACAATCAGAACAGAAAGAAAAAAAACATTTGTCAAAAGAATGAGTAACTGAGATAAGTAGAGAAACGGGGAATATAAGTGACCAGGGTGGGAACAGAGGTGATTTCACAGCTGAGGATATTTCCTTATCCACGTGGAAGGCATTACCCTCTTTCCTAAGAATTTAGCCACAAGAATGATCCCTCTTGCAAACAGAGAAATGGAGGCAGAACACTGGATGGCTCTTCTAAATCACACGATCAAATCCTGGCAGAGACCTGATGAGAATGCAAGTCTCCAGACACTTTCCGCCCCTCCCCGCAAACTGAGATGTATTTAAGTCATGCTGTCACAGGAGAAACATCACCCACTGCACTGGGTTCTCACCGCCCCCACCAAAAAAAGAGGGGGAGAGATATTAAATGGATCAATATAGAGGCAAGATATAAGTGTAGTTCCTCTGGAGGTTTTACTTTCATTAACTAACTTACCAAGGAAAAGTATTCCACAAATAATCCATGAGTATGAAATGCTCCTGGTGTTTGCAGGGAACTGAGAAAAGGGTTGAAACGGCCTGGAGGCATTTCCAGAGAAACCTATCTCTACCACGTTCCTCCAACGAAATGGGAAGCATCAGAGGAAACACACATGCCCAAGACCTGATTTTTCAATCTCTTGATAATTTATCAGATTGCTGGCCTCATCATGTTTTCGTAATTAAGCAGAATAGATTTGCTCACACGTAATAACTAAAAAAAGACAGCTTCTCTAGCGTTGGAACACTGTGTCCTCAATGTAACAGGACAAAAGCCAGGAGAGCGCTCTGGTTAGCACAAAGCGAACCGCACGCTGCCCTGCGGCCTTGCTTTGCAGAGGCTGAAAAGTTACATCAGCGCTTTTTGGATTATCTAGACTCCAGAGGACGCTGGGCACCCTCTCATTTCTGCAGCCGGTTACCTTTACAGTATAAACTGAGGTTAAATATAGGGGAAAGACGAAAAATAAATTACAAGAATTGTACTTAAAATATAATAGTCCCACTGGGAGACGTGCAAGACGTAAACCTTGCACACCAGTGGCCATGCAGAACACCACCACGGTCTGAACAATAAACCAAACGCACGTGGCCGTGACCACCACTGACGTACCTGAAGGGCTCCCTGGTGAAAGATAAGAATCCACCTTTTCATTTTCATAGAAACGCAATAAGAAAAGAGTAATCTTAAAGTTCTACTGGGGAAATTTTTTTTTTAAATGTGTTTGCAGAAACGTGTTACAAAGTCTTAATGCCATTCCAGATTTGTGCCCAGTATGTATGTGCAAACATGTAGGGCTTTTGTAGGCTTAAGTTTACTATGAAGACATTGGCATTGTCGCTTATCCTGAGAACATTACCCCATTACCACTCACAGCCTTTCGGAAATTCTTTGCATCAGACAGCGAACCCATTGCTCCCCCAGTACTTAATCCAGAGCCTTCTGGATGGCCAGACAGATGTTCCGTAAGTTTGTTTGTTGGTTTCTTTGAAGGCTGTCACAATGTGTTATAAGCACCGAGCTCAAGGTTTCTGGACGCCAAATGCCCTCCTCTGCCTGACGTCAATCGAGTTAACTAGATGCTCTGTCCCAGGTCATCACTCCCCTTTGGTATTTAGCAACAGATCTGTGAGAAATTTCACAGCCAAACAAACACTGGCTTTCAAATGTCTGCCAATCCTTAAAAGACCTCCATTCTTCAAAAATGCACTGACAGAGCCCACAGACTTAGGGCGTCCTCATGACCCTCACACGTCTGCACCCAAGCCTGCGTGGCTGCCAGTGCTGGTGACTCCCGCTCATTTTATGCCAGTTTACTTACCCAGGTTAACTGGCACATGAACTTTGTTGAAGACTTTGATATTTTTCACCAGTTTCACGGCGAAGGAAATTTCCTGTTTTCTTAACAGTTATTTGCGGTCTTTTGCTCTTGATTATTTGATTTGATTTGATTATTTCTAGGGCAATAATCAAAATGAAATTTTAGTCAAAAAAAAAAAAAAAAGAGGAGGATGGCGGGGAAACCATCCCTAGGTCGATGTTTTCTACATTATCTGTGGCAGTTTTGTACCAAAACGAATATGGTGTCCAAAAGAAACTGGATTGAAAAGCCAGTCTCTAGTGCTGGGTAGAAAGGGATGTCGAAAGGTTAAAGGAGGTCACAGACTAATGGGAAAAGTAGGCAAAAACATCACAATTGTTTTAAAGTGTGATGGGGTGCCCCAGACGCTGGGGAACCGTAAGGAAGACACCAGTTGGATCAGAAAGGGAGGGAGAACACTCCTTGGAGCAGGTGACAGTTGCCTGGAGCAGGGAGCTCTAAGGAGAATGAATGAGGCAGAGAAGAGCCCCGGGTCCACATGTCAGGAGGCAAGAAGACACGTGTGCTGGCCTTGGGATGCTCATGAACTTGCTGGCAACGGGGACAGCAGAGACAGAGTTGGTGACGGGAAGTCAGGCAGGACAGGTCATAACCAGGAGGCCCACCTGCAAAGCCAGAAGGCAGAGGAGAGAGAGCCCTGAAGGCAGTTTTGTTTACCCTTGTCTGTCCTAGAGTTTAGTTCTGAGAAATAACAACCTTCCTTCTTTACCGTGCCCCCCCCAAAAAAAACAAGAGAGAAACAAACAAACTAGATTGAGGTATTCAAAATCTTAGCACTGAGCCTAAGAAAAAGACCAGCAACATCTTTTACAGGGCGCTGTTCCTCCCTTGGGAAAGATGACAGAAAGTGGTTTGTAGTAAATGTGCATTTTCACAAAAATCTCTTTGGTATCACCTGGAGAGAAAAATTATTTGTGTTTTCTGCCTTCAACAATTGATGTTATCCAAGAAAATAAATACTAAATTTGGTCTTAAAGCACTATCCACCTGTAATGGTAATTACGCTAACACATTTTTAACTGCCATCAACCAACAGAATCATCCTGATTTCAGCGTGTGATAAAATAAAATGCGACAGCGTTCAAAATATATAAATATTATATTTTGTGTTTGTTGAACTACGATTTTCTCCATATTATGAATCTATGAAGTTGAAAGTCTAAGCTTATGTCTTTGGTCTGTCACGTGTTAGTATGAGTGAGAATTGGTTAAAACTTTAATGAGGGCAATTTTATTCATAATGCTCTCTAAATCAGTCTTCCTGTTTGGCTTCCTAAATAGTCAGACGAGGTTTATTTCAACTTCAGCTGTGAACACTAGCTGGAAATGTTACTGCTAGTTCCTAACTTGCAAACAACCCAAAGGGCCCCCTCTCTGCTCATGAGCCCTGCTCGCGTCCACTTCTGAACCCTGGCGGGGTGGCGAGGGCGGCGCAGGGGTGACTAAACCATCCAGGCCGAAACTAGCGCTTTGTGTGTTTTTCTCTCACTGAGTTGAAGCATCAGGAAAACTTGAACACTACCTCTCACTTCCCGTCACCTCAGTCTCCCTAACAGTTCAAAGAGGCCTTCAGTTGTGAACTTCATGAGCTTAGGATGAAGGGCCAGAGAAGCTCAGAGGACTAAGGTGGAATGCTGACAACAGTATGGAGATTCTTTAAAAAACGAAAAATAGACTTGCCATATGATTCAGCAATCCCACTCCTGGGCTATATCCAGAGGGACCTCTAATTCAAAAAGACACATGTACCCCAATACTTATAGCAGTACTATTTATAGTAGCCAAGACATGGAAGCAACCTAAATGTCCATCGACAGATGACGACATAAAGAAGGTGTGGTATATTTATACAATGGAATACCACTCAGCTATCAAGAAGAATGAAATAATGCCATTTGCAGCAACATGGATGGACCTAGAGATGATCACACTAAGTGAAGTAAGCCAAAAAGAGACAGATATCATATGATATCACTTATATGTGGAATCTAAAAAAATGATGCAAATGAACTTATTTACAAAACAGAAACAGACTCATGTAGAAAACAAATTTATGGTTACCAGGAGGGAAAGGTGGAGGGGTGGGATAAATCAGGAGTTTGAACTTAACAGATACATACCACTATATGTAAAACAGATAAACAACAAGGTCCTACTGTACAGCACAGGGAACTATATTCAATGCCTTGTAATAACCTATAATGGAAAAGAATCCAAAAACTTTTCCTCCACCACCTTATTCCCCTTGGCATTTTGGCTTAGCATTATAAAGCAATAATTTGTATCACCCTTAAGAGTTTGCAGAGCACTTTCATACATATCTTTTAAGTGAATCTCAGAACCGTGAGGATGGATATATTTTTTCCTGTTTGACAAATTCGGGTGCCATGTATCAGCTCTGTGACCTTGGACAAATGAGTTAACATCTCTATGCCTTGTGTCTGTCTTTGGGAAAATGGGACTGATTACAGTGCTAACCTCATAGATGGTAAAGATGAACAAACACAGAAAGTACTTGGAACTTTGACCGGCACCTAGGAAGAGCCAGACCATTGTGGCTGGAACTGCCACTGATACGTGACTTAGGGCAGAGAAGTCTTGTTCTTTACTCAGAGATTCAAAACCCTTCTCATGGCACCAAACCTATTTTTTCCACCCTCCCCCAGACTCCTCGGCTGTGCCCTCCAGATCTGCCGGATGGGTAAAGTGGACTCGTTTAAAATGTAGCCATCTTGAGAACAGCTATCTTCTGAGACAGTGGATTTGCTTCCCAAACAACTTTCAGGGCACAGCTCATTGAAGGCAGGGACTGCTCTCCAGGCTGTCATACCTGAGGTTTAACGCAGTGCATGGGCTCTGGGAGAAGGAATGGGAGAAACGTTTTAGCGCAGAAGCAGGCCGTTTAATTAATATAAACAGCTGGGAAAATCACCGCGTGGACGAATCTGATCGTACCCTTTGTGCAACAGCGGCTGTGACCGAACCTACCAGCGTGCGACGTAGTTATTGTCTTGTTTTCCAAGCACTCTCTCTAAGCGTCTGGGCAAGTTAGCGCGTTTAGCATGCGCTCTGATCAAAAGCAGCACACATGCATTTCGTTAGAACTGTCCAGATCACAGCTGAATCCCTTGTGACACTATTTTTATGATTTTCTTTCCTTGCAGTTGTAAATAATTGAGAGGGTCACCATCAGTTGTATTCTAAAGAATAATTACTGCAAGCGAATTATCAATTTAATAATTTAATGTTTGCTATAGATCTCGCTTTTTTAACGTGAAAGATATTTGCTGCTCCGTTGCTTTCAGAGCAATGTTGCCAAGCCACATTAACCTAAGACTAAAAAAAAAAAAAAAAAAAAAAAAAAAAAAAATTTCACAATCTCCCTGGTGATTTCAATGCCCTTGATGCCACTTCAAAGCAAAATCCCTCCTTCTCACCCTCCTCAAATGATTCTCAGGTTCTAATAGAATTATTCACTTTCCTCTTCTACCCAGATTATAATAGTGGCCCTGCCCCTTTTTGCTGTGTGACATTGCTCAAGTTACTTAACCTCTCTGTGCCTCTATTTTCTTGTCCATAAAATAGGAATAATAAAGAGATCTAACTCCCACAGTTGTTTTCAGGAGTCTAAGGGTTAATACAAGCAAAGGACTTTGCACATTTTCAGGAACATGATCAGTGCTCAGACATGGCTGTTTTCGTATCTGCTCCTGCTCACTGGGGCCACCAACCTGGTCTTTTCCTTGTGTTTGTTGCTGCTGAAGTTGTCTTGCACGAACTCTGTATAAACTGCCACTCTCCACAGCCAATCTGACCATAGCTACTGACGCCTACAAGATGGGCTGGGTTCTCTAGGGCCTCTGAGAAGCCACCTGTGAGGTGAGCTTTCTGTTACCTGAGGACATCCTGTGACCACGTGATCACCCACTACACGGCCCTTACAGCCATGCAGCCGTGTTCTCGGAAAACAGGAACATTTATTTCTGTTTTATTTCTCTGATACCTCCCTCCATCACACTGATCTAGGACTGGGCCAGGGCTGATACGGCTGACAAAGTCCTCTGATCACAGAATCACCCTTTCTGGCCACTGTCCTCGGCTCCATGCTCTTTGACTCCTCCCACCTTGAACGGGAGCTTTGTTAGGGAGACTCTTCAATACCTTCTGCAAAAAAGGCCACTCCTGAGTCTGCCTCTCGCGTCTGAATCCTGGGCCCACCACGTCTGACGTCCTTCCCCTCAGAGATGCGAGTCAGTGAAATATGTCTGTTGTAGGAGTTTTGGGCACCAAATGTCCTTGCTTGAAAAATAAAGTATGATTTCAAGAAACAGCCAGAGAACCTTGCTGCTGTATCAGAAAACACAGAGGGAGCAGTGACAGGTGCTACAGGCAGAGGTTGCTTTCCCTCTTCCTTCGTGGTCATCTTTAATCTAACCTGAAAGAGAGGACCCACAGATGCCTCTCAGAGACATCCGGACACAGACGGTCACTGCGTATACTAAGTTGTTGGCATTTCCTGCCAGCAGCACACTTTAGGGGAAGCAATTGATTATATTCTACTTTGGGTTTCCACTTCTAAAGCTAAGTAGAAATCTCTTTTTCTGAAATATAGCTGAGATACCCCTAATAAAACCACAAGCGAGGGTATGAGCCAGGGTAGCAGCGAGCACCTCACCTGGAAGAGGGCACCTGGACCCACACTGACCGTAAAGGCGTCCACAGCTTTGACCCTGGTGAAGGGCAAGGGAGACCATGGGGCTTGAAAGGAGAAAAACAGAAAATATTTTCCCCATTGTCTTGGAGTAGGGTTTGAAATGCATGACTATTATTGATGAAATTCACCATTAGAAAGAAATCTCCACGAAGGCAAGAAATTTAATCCGTCGCACATACCACATGCTCACCTGCCCTAGAATGATTTTTCTTTTAACGCTCATTCACAGGTAATGATTACTTCCTGTGTGAGGTGTACACCCCCGATGTATGGAACTTCATTCACATCCATTCATTCTTCCATCCAGCAAATATTTATTGAGAGCCTACCAAAGGCACATGGAGGAGTGAATGAATAAATGACTGAATCAAGTTTTTTTAAACATCTGAATTTAGGAGGTCTTCCACCAGAATTTATGGATATTTGGAGCCAGTCAGGCTCCAAAATAAACAGATCCTAGAATTAATTTTTTACATGTTCATTCAGAGCTAATGATTTTTTCAAACGCAAAAGGTAAACATTAGAGTTGAGCGACTGTAAATGATAATGTTTTGACAAAAACAGCTAGTGATTTTATTTCAGAGGTCACATTCAGCAAGACCTAATCCAGATGTTTCTGAATTTGTATATTAAATCATGGAAGACTGTGGTCCTAAACTATTGGATTCACAAGTTCTTATAAAGGAGCAATGATTGTTACATGATACTGACCAGCCCCGGACACTATCCAACTCTTTTGGAACCTGACTTTGTGACACCTTTTCTTAGCTATGGCTTTTTACTCTCCAGTTCGTTATAGGTTATAAGTCTCATTATAAAGAAATACATGTATGCTCTGTAGGAATTTAAAAAAAGGAAAAGTATTGTCTTCTTCTCATTC
The DNA here is from genome assembly GCF_036321535.1 of Camelus dromedarius. Classification (NCBI taxonomy): domain Eukaryota; kingdom Metazoa; phylum Chordata; class Mammalia; order Artiodactyla; family Camelidae; genus Camelus; species Camelus dromedarius. The sequence continues at coordinate 5,272,219 of NC_087454.1, read as the reverse complement.
TTCATATTGAGGAAAACTACCTGGTTTTTATGGATCTTACAAGAATGTAGATACCAGTAGATTGAGTACGTTTTAACTCGGATTCTGTCCTGTGATGTCAATGCTGTGTGTTTTGGTATCAATTATGGTTCTAACTGCTACTGTGAAATTGTTTTAAATCGACCACTGTAAACAGGAATTATTGCCATTATATATAACACTTTTGTTAAAAGAAAAAGACAAAAGCCCTAAACAAGATAGTAGTGAATAGTGATTTGGCTTTTAAGTCATTTTAACTTGGAGTATGGTCTATACCTGGTGTTCTCAACTGACTCACTTTGTTGTTGTTTTTCATACCTGCCCACTGTTATCTAAAATGTCACAATAGCTGTTTTGATCATCACATTAAAATAAAATGAAGTAAGTTTGAGATGTATGAACCTTTGCAAACTTAACAGAGTTACAGATTTAAACATGACCTGAGGAACTACCTTTGTTTTGACTCTGAATCTTTTGTTACCTGCTAGCCCCTCTTCCCCTTTGTGCCTGGGTTGAAAGAAACTGGCTCAGCTAAAAGACACTTCATGAAAGATGACTTGACATCCACAGAGGGTTTAGAGACCCAAGATAAATACCAAAAAGAAAGTTAAGCCAAAAAGCCCCAATGAAGCTTGTTTTAATTCAGCTACTTACAGAGCCAGTCTCTACTTTTTATATCTGTTACATGTTATGCCCATCAAAAATCTTCCAAATTATAACTTTTATCAACCTGAAAACATTTGTTCCTGGCTTTTGATTAGGCCTGACTTCAGAACTGCTGTTAGGACAAAACAAAACACCATCAACCAACACACACAAGAGAAGACGGGCAGGATATGGCTTTCAAGTTACTGCCTTTGTTTTTCTTTCTCTTTTTCCTTCCTCTGCCCTCCCTCCTCTCTTCTCTCCTCTCTCGATATGTCTTTATTATGTGAGCAAATGATTAAAGAGTGGAGCAGTTCAAACCACAGAAAGGGTAAAATGGCTGTTAGGTTCATGGTTTCCTTCCCACAAGATCAGAGAACCGGCTGAGCCCCTTGCAGAAAACTCCTTCCCAGGTCTGATCAGCCTCGAATACTGAGGTGCAGTTTCAATTCTGCTTTAAATAGGATGCTCTCAGACACACTCTGCTATAATCTCCTTACAGATCTGCAGAATGTCTCCATGCTTTCCAAGGACCACGGGAAGCTGTTCAGTCTAGAGCTGAATGGGAACCGGTTGATTAGTTAAGTAAATGTACCAAATGAATAGGTGGGTTATAGCTTAAAAGTGGCACAAAGGATTCATTTTAATTAGGCTTCAGATTCCAAAGGTTTTGAACCACAAAACATCTATCGTCTGCATCGACAACGAATGCATGTACATCCATTTTAAGAGATTAAAAAAAGCACGGAGAAAGGTGAATTGCTTTCCAGGTGAGAAGCCTTGCGTCTTTTTGGAATAAACACACCTAGAGTTCCTAAAACCCATTTCCTCTGGGCACAGACATTTTCTCTAAACCAAACATGCTTCTGCTTGTATAAATAAAGTTCAGTTTCATTCCCAAACTACAGAATTTCACATTTTCCAGAAATAGGCATGTATACAGTCAAGTTCTCACTTCTTCCACACACTCAAGGGTCTTCCATTCAAATGGTCTGCATTTTGGGGGGTGTCGTGGGCAGGGCATTTCACGAGGACGAAGCGGCGCTCTGAAGATGAGTAAGACGCAACCCTCGCTTGGAAGGGTCTCACATAAACAGGTAAGTCTGATGCTTGAATCAGCACGGGAGGCGCCGTAGTCGGACCACGAGGTCACCTATGATCCTGGAAAAGTGATTCAACGTTTCCACGTTTTGTTATTCCATATAAAAAGAGGAACAGATGTACTGAGTGCCCTCTTCCCACAGGGGCGGTGGAGATGACGTTCAGGAGGCTTAAGAAGTGATCGCTATGATTTATCTGAATTTACTTGAATTAATCTACATTCTTCCAATATATTGTCAGTGTGTCTCACACACACACACACACACACACACACACACACACACACACACAACCCTTTGGGGAAAAATCTGCAGCACACCCTCCCAGCTGACTGGCTCGAAGGAACAACATGAGAATACTTGACAGAATGTGTTCGGGCTGTGTGAAATTAATTTACATTTCGCCCCGCTTTGCTTGTGGGGGCTTTCTGATGCTTTCTCCGCATGACTTCATTGTACGAACATGTGTCTGCGCGCACCTCTGCGCAGAGCCCTAAAATTAGCTTGACTTGCTGGCTGAAGTTAGAGAAAATCCTTCTCTCGCTTCTTTCTACCACTCCATAAATGATTACAGCCTGTGCACAAAACACAAATTACATGCTTTATTAGTATGTTCCGTGGTAACCTCAAAACCACACGTGTTTACATGTGCGGCGCGCATGCACTTTGGGGCTTTTTAATAGCGGGTTGACAAGAGATTAAAGGCAGAAATATGGCATTTTATTAAAGCAAACATATCGCTATGCCTACCATGATAAAATGAGCTGGTTTTCTTCAGACACAAAAGTTTCTGTTGAGTGATACCTTCGAAATTCCTTGAGGCACCCTATTACTCACTTTCCTCAACAGAGAGCAGCTGCAAATAGTCTCCAATTTTCAAAGAGTATTGCCTGATCATTCTTTACTGTCAAAATGAAGAAGAGCATAAAAGTTAAGTCAATAAAGTAATATAAAATGCTTAATATAAAAATTCAGGAATGAATGATTAACCATTAAAAGCTTACAGCAGCTATTTCATCCAGGAGAGGAAAAAAATTAACATTTCCCCTGAAACCTATTAACACTCCTTGTAAACAATATTCTTTTTTGAAATATACGACCTTTCCTCATGCTCTCCACACGCATGGCATTTTTCTTATATCCACTTTACCTCTCCCGATATGAGGTTGAATTCCCCAGGAAAGAGTGTCTCCAGCCCCTTCCTCAGAGGTACACGGCCTTCTGCATATTCCACAGGGATCTGCCCATCAGCATCGCATGCTCATCTGACAACCTGTTGTTGCTGATCCAAATCCACGATTACAGAATTTGCCAGTGGACAGAAGACCGAAGACTGTGTACCTTTCAATCCATAACTTACCGATCTACAAAATTTGACAATTTGATCACTACAGAAATCAGTATAAATCCCTCTTTTCTGGGTCGTGTCCATTTCTCATGACATCTGCTCGGTCCCTGGGACCATCGGGTGGGGGGCCACATGCAGAGAAAAACAGAAGTAAAATATGCTTTTCTATATTTTTGAGGAAATTATTTGAAAGCAGGGTTTAGTGCGGTCTACGACTTCTCTTCAGAATTAAATCACAGAAAAAGCAAGACTGTTGATCTATCCTAAAGTGAATCCCTCAGTACCCTGATACTGCTAAGAAAAATAACACCCCAGGCATAATATAGATGAAGGATGATTTTGATTAAAAAATTGTAAAATGATATGGCCAGGGTCAGTCAGACTGCCTCCGGAGGCCGCTCAGTGTTTTCTACACGTGGTTCTCAAGTCATTGAAGGAGGCCCCACCACCGTGTCATCCTGAGAAAGCCATCACCAGGGCTGCAGCAAATGGTCAGCGTGAGAGATGAGTAGAATTGATCCTGGGAATGAAAATTCATGTTGCAGGAATTTGAAGGAGGCTTGTAAATCTCTCATTTTACAGAACTCGTTTGTTTCAAAAGACACTCTGAACTGCCATTTCCCAGAAGTTTGCCCCCCATTATTGGACAGAAATATCCAGGCCCTTCCCCCAAGGAGAAAGGAAGCATCCTGAACCGTGTCTTTATTGGGTTATGAAGTATGTGTTCAGCACCTAAGAGGCATTCTGCTCTTGGGAAACGCCTCAGAGAGAAACAGCTGAAGAATGCAAGCACACTGAGGACGAGAATGCTCAAATGTTTTAGGTGGGAGTGGAGGGCATGTGAAATGTGCCCCATATTTGTTCTCCTGATGTTGACATTTAAAAAAAATCAAACAGTAGTTGCCGTCATTAAATCCACCATGAACTCACTGCTCACAACACTGATGGGCCTGGCCTAGCCGTCCCTGCTCTACAGGAGAAATGTACACCCCTCCTACCTCTGCTAGGGTTCAGGGGTGTTGTCTCAGGGTATTTCTTTTTTCAGCCATTTCAGTGCGATTTTAAAATGATACACTTTATTTATGTAATTATTTATTTTCTTATGCACTTGACTTATTAAAACGCGACTGAACAAGACGTGTTATTTCTGGTAGGTTTTTGTTATATGTACTTTTTTTTTTTGTTTCTTCTTTGAGCTGCACAATCAAGAAGACTGAAACCAATTGCAGCCACGAGGCCAAGGACAAGTGGACGTCTTGGATCTCAATGAAACCACAAAATTTTCTCTACAGGTCACTATAAAAACTCTACTCTATTGAAGGGCCAACAGGAGACAAGTTAATTTCCACCAAACAATCCAAGAACATCTCAATTTTGGAGGAAGCTGGTACAGATGAAAGCAAGGACATAGGAGGAGGGGAGAAAAGAGAACTGGTGATAAGTCTGTATAAATAGTAACTACACCCCAGGGGGCTCTCCTGTCTGATGCAGTCAGGTTAACGATCTCTGCCACCCTACAGGAGATGGGAGGTTCACTGTGCAAATATTTGAAACCAGAGACGTGCTGGGTTCACAGACCTCAGGACACAGCTGAGCGTAAGGGAAGAGTGAGCAAAAGTGAATATTAAACTAGGAACCCATACTCCTCTTCCCATGCCTGCTCTCAGAGCCCTGGCGGCCAAGCTAACATCACAGTCTCTTCTACATCATTCTTACCCTGGCCTCACAGTCAAGAGACTGGAGGGTTTCTTTCTGGGAAAATTCCCCAGTCTAAGAGAAAACACCTATCACGACTGGCATCTGGAAGCTCCCAATGCAAAGGCTGAGCTTACACACAGTCAACAAATCTACCCACTCACCCACCTGGAACTTCCTATGAGTCATGCGTTACTGCCTCATTTTGAATATGAACAGAGAGCCAGAGATGTAAGACATTCTCTAAAGCCTCCAACAAGAAAGGCAAGGATGAAAGGAGATAGAGAAAGAAACTAAGAAAAAAATAAGACCTTTAAGAGAGAAAGAGAAAACTAAAAGACAAACAAACAAACAAACAAAAAATACCCTGAAATTGATAACCTAAAAAAAAAAAAGGGAGGAAGTGAGAGAAGATTCATGAAATAAATTAGGATACTATTAATTAAAAGGGTTATTCATAGAGCAATAGCTGTTAGAAATTACTAACTTGTCCAAGAGAATTTAAAAATTCAATTTAAGGACTGAAAGGTAAAAATCAAAGGACATTCTGAGATGGTAGAACAAACACATACAACAATGAAAAACTGTGCAAGAAAGACTCAGTCTTAAGAGTTACAGAAAGGGAGAACAACAAACTCAGAAGGAAGAAATCTTTCAAAGAAATAACACCAACAAATTTCTCAGAAAAAAAATAAATAGCCCAAAACATTGATACCAGATTGAAGGTTCCAGGAAACACTTAATGAGTGAAAAAGAACCCAATCAAAACTTGTCATTTAAAGTTTAGGCCACCAGGGAAAAAAGACCTTGAAAGCTAACAGGTGGATGTCTCCCACAGAGACGCCACCATATCTATAGGGATGAGAGAGTTCTATCAGAGAATCTGAGGATGAATTAATAATACACGTAAAGGGAAAGTAAGAAAGCAATGCAGAATGAGGCAATTACTAAGTGCCGGGGCAGGAAACGACAGGGAGTGTGACTGCAGCGCTCTGCCCCTGTAACCGTGACCCATGTGCCCACAGTCCTAACACTGTAAACAGAGACTAGTGATCTAACACAAAAATTGTGATTGGAATATAGCAGGTAGGCAAGTGGAAGAAGATGAAGGGGGCTGGGGAGCTCCTTAGGAATGACACACTGCAACCTTCTGGTGTAAGAAATCAATGTCTAAGTAATGTCCAAAATAAGGAAGGCTAAAAATGGCAATACCCAAGTGTTGTTTTGAAAGACACATTTTAATGCAGAAGAAATGTCCCCCCAGTTTTCTGAGTAGTTTAAGGTGGGACGGGGTTGTTGACTGCGGTTTTTATTTTCAAGCTTCATAGTAGTAGATGCTTTTAAACAGGTGTATACGTATCATTTGGTTTAAAATAAAAAATTGCGAACATTGAGGTAAATATAGAAGCATCGAGATGGTATTAGGTTCACGCATTAAGTTACATTAAGTGGGCTACAGAAAAGTACATTTAGCACAACCCTAGTTATGTTGCTAAAAGTACGTATTTGAATATTTACTCATATGTATTTGTGTTGAAAAAGACCACACAGAACTGAAGGGGCAACTCAGTCAGAGGAACTCAGACTCAACAGAGGTTTATTCCTTGAAATGTTTATATTTACAACGTCTTCAAATAGTTCACAGATGATTTTTAAGTATTTGAACACTTTAAACAACATTGAATCCACATAAAATGATATATGTGTACAGGGAAATACATAAAATCATGATCACTAAAATATTGAGATCTCTCAGAATAATGGTATTTCCCTTAACTTTTATTCTGTTTTACACTCTTTGAGTTTTTGGAAATGATAGCACAAACGCCAGCATGTGTGAGTGTAAGGCCACAGTCATTTCAATATAAAACTGTGACAAGTACGTAGACAGTCACTCCTGGAGAGAATGATAAAAAATAAACTTGTATGAAGATAGTATGGTCATGCATGATAATTCTGTAAACTGCCCATATTTTGCATAATGGTATTTATTCAAAGAAAGAATGGCTTTGGCTCCAACAAAATAAATTTAAATAAACAGGGAAGAGAATTGGTGAATGTGAAGAGCATACGGGGTGGGGGTGTGGACTGAAGAAGACATGTTTGTTTGACACTGACTACATGCTAAGTACTAAGTGTGTCCTGGTGGCAGGGACAGCGAGTGACATACACAGCTTTTTCTCCACCATCTCCGCACAGTATTCGGTGTCCCATAAACATCTGTAATGAAGTACTATATCTAAGGATGAATGAATCAATAAACCAATGAGTTATGGACATTTTTTAATTTGGCAAGAGAAGAAAGAAGGAAGCCGATGGTGCCCGTGATGGTAACGAGCAGTAGCAATATTAAGTAATGGGGTTTTATTTGGTTTTCAGGGTAATGGAAACTGAACATGTATAAAGAGAGACGGAGTTTCCTGGATGGTTCAGATGAAAATGTAGATGAGGCCCTGAAAGGTTTAAAGCGGTGAGATTCAGAGCCCAAGAGCAGCCTGAGCTCCCACGGCCTTTGCTGGGAGACGAGGGGCATGCTGTGGCCTATCTTGAGGACAGTTACCCGGGAAGGTGACTTTGGAGATTTCTCGGGGAATTTACCTTAGATTATCTCAGACTTCACAGAAGTCATCACAAGCTTGTGCTTGAGGAGTGACCAAAAATGTAAAACTAAAGCTTTTAAAAGATCTCTTCAAAACGAATGCTCAAGCTTTCTGGAATAGCTCTAAAACGTAGCTGGCGAAATAGCTTTAGAAACGGTTACCAAATGCAAATTTCAAAAACATGACAAGGAACTTCACCCGCGTGTGTGAGAACTGCAGGGCTGTCTGTTTTGAAAGAGCACGTGAGATTGTATTATATAATTTAGATACTTTGTCATAATCCCAGACTTATTTTATTGCAATAAATCAGAAGTTGAAGGACCATGAAATTCAGATCATGCTTTTCTTCTTTACTTAAACTGTTGATAAAATTGTGTCCTCATTTTTGGATTGATATTCAACTCTTTAGAATTTCCATATTCTCATCTATAATTTAGGATTAGAATATGTTTAGTGCCCCAAGAGCTATTAGCTTTTACAGCTATAACCATGACTATAATGAACATGGCCCAAGAAATCTCAATAATTCCAAAACGTGAAAAGGATACTTTTCAAAACTCTTTCAAATCATAGGTGAGAAAAGTGACCTAAAAAGGCATTAAAACATGTGGTTTAAATGAGGGCATGATTTAGATTAAGGATAGGATAACTGTGGCGAGAATGAGAGCATTCAATAAAATCTCTCCATGACTGAAGATTGCAATTTAATGAAATGATTATTAATATGCATTTAAATGGGATAATATTCATTTCTTGAAAAATGCATGTCTGAAGCAAGCTTTCTCTGAGGCTGTGGTCTCTCGGTACCCACACAAAATTGAAGATGTGGCCATTGATTAATGTAATGAATTCCTTTAAGTGAATGGATTGTATGTGAATAGAATTAAACTCTTAAATAAAAATCAAATAACTAAGCTATTGGACATAGATAATGTACGTATGAGTTTATTTCATTTGTATTTGAAAAAAAATTTGAATATTTTCATTGTGAATATCTAACTCCAAATTCCCTGATACTTTAAATATTTAACAGAAATTTTATCACCTGAATTTCCACTTTAAACGATGTGAAATGCACTGCAAGAATGTACTGGGTGGATTAAAATGGCAGGACATCTCTTTTATAATCTATAAATAACACATAGAAGAAAACAGAGAAGAAAAAAGGCTACACCAGTTGCCAAGATTGAAAAGATAGCATGTAAAAAAATCAGAAAATGCTGTATTTATTTTAAAAACAGACTAAACATATATTTTAAGCATGACATCATGATAGAAACTGACAAAGGCTAGGTCAGCTTCACTGACAAAAGAGTTCATGTCACAGAATATCTGACTTCAGAGAACATTTGGAACACTCACCAAGGACATGAACCAACTTTTAAAACCCCATGGTGAGGTGCATGTGAATGAAAATAGGACTTTGTAATTTAACTGGCAATGGATTTTAACCAGGTAGTAATATTATGGGTCACACTCAAATGCTCCCATATGCTGATGTTTAGAAAGATTTAGACTTTTTTTTTCTATAGTAGGTACAGATCATAGATTCTATCTTGGACTGATATTCCTCCTGGATGCTTCGTAGACATAGCTACTGACAGAGAGAGAAAATGAGGCTACAGAGTTGCTACACTATCACTTACTCTTGGATGGAACAGTTGAAAAATCCTTAGGGAAATCATATGAATAGACAATAGGTTTTCCAGAATTTAGCTACGTGCCAGGGGAAAGAGTACAATGCAACACTTCCATTTAATCTCCTACAACAACAGCGCAGTATTTTTAAATTTTGAAAAGTAGAACCATAAACTATAACTTTTTAAGTAAGTGTATTCAACTGAAAATCAATTTATTTTTCTTAAAACATAACACATTTATGTATATGAGTAACACAAGAAGTTGATATTGGTGTTCAATAGAAGCTTTTTGATAAAAGGACTGCCTAGAGACAGGTATGAAGAATTTCTTTTTGGTGAACAAGACAAATTTTCATCTTGGGAGAAGATAAGACGTTGCTAAAACCTCAAATAAAATCAAGTCCACCAAATCCTATAAGCAATATGCTACAGAAAGAAAAAAGGAAGGAAGACATTTGTTGAGCAAGAGATGTGAAATAAACAGAAACCAATAAAAATGGGGGAAAATGTAAACGTTTACAACTTTCTCTCCAAACTGCTTATTCAAGCTTATTCATTACATTAGCAGAAAAGGAACAAAGACCATGCTCCCGTCATCTGGCTAACAGGAATGCTCATTAGCATATCATTAGCATGTGGCAAAGTTTACATTTTCCACTTACAAGCACATGGCTTAGACGGGCACTCGGCACACCAGCAATCTGTTCGGAAACTGTGTGTATTTAGGGTTGTGTATTTAGTATTCCTGAACTGTTCGTTCCCGAAATATCCTCCTCCACTGAAACTCTGAAACACAGCACTGCAGTTCCCACTGACTTTGGAAGAGGCTGCCTCCTTAGATCCCTCAGTTAAGGACACACAATGAAACGCCTCGTTAAGAGCCTTAATTTAAAGCAGCACAGAGTTCTGTTTGTCAGAGGTAATAATTACCTTCTTTAATGAGCCTGACTGTTCCCTGTGATGAGCAGGCCTCTCTCGGCCTTGTTTATAGTAACTCCGGGTCTATTTCTGGCTTTCTTCAAGCGGCTCTTATTTTTTAAAAATTAACTTTGTGCCTGTCTTCCTGCGGTCAGATTCTGCCTACTCTCTACTCAAACCATGTGCTGTTTAAGCGCTGTTAAAACCGATTACCCGCATATTCCTGGGACATCCAGGGGCCTATAGAAGTCACATAATCCACAGTCCAGATTCCAAGCAGAGTTAGAGATGAACTCGGTCAGGCTGATGAGGGTCTACCTTATGATTTTAAATAATTTCCACGTGAACTCTCTGTACTCAAAATGTCTCAGCAAGGCTCTTAAACAAATTGATTTTATAGATATCTATTGTAGTCCTAAGAATTTAAGATCTACTTTTGCAGCCTGAGGAGGGCTTGAAGAGTGAAGTCCAAGCTTTTGTGAAATTAATAACTTGTTTTAATTCTAATACCAAGTATTTCTTCGTTTTCTCAATACAGTTAGGTATGTCCCGTATCTTACCAGCGAACCCTAATATTCTGCCTAAATTTTATCTACATTTCATACAAAAAGAGCTGAGAATTTTTATTTATTTATTTTGGTTTTTAGATGTTGAGCTTAAATCATATAATATAACCCCATCGGTTTACAGATAGGACACAAATAAAAAGACATTAAGCAATTTGTCTAAAGTTGCATGACATGGATGTGACAGAAGCAGAACTTGAACCCAGATATTTAGAATCTGGTATTTGTATCTGAAGCTCTCTAATCTGCCAGAATCTGCCCTTTGCTTCTGGGAGAAAAGAGGGCCAATCAGTCTTTCTAATGTGTCTCTGACACACACACCATCAGGTCAAGTTCACTCAAACGTTTCATGATTTTCCAGTTTGAAACTAGGAGCCAGGGCCACACGTTTCTCTTCCTTCTACCCTGGTGACCGGTCAGAGCCAGGGTCACTGAGTTTGGGAGCTGGAGAAAACCCAAGAGCGCGCGTGAGTCGACATGTTACGGGAGGGAAGGCATTTCATTAGACCTGAACTTGAACAGCCCAGAGAACACCAAGGCACGGGCGTACCCAGGTCACACCACGTCTAGACCACCATGACTGTCCCCAATCCCCAGCACGGCTCTTTTCTGACTCGAAAGCAGTCTTCTTGACGACGGCTTGACATTTTCTTTGCCAGTGTACACTTGTCAAGTAAGAATGAAATGGCAAAACTGGACAATAATTTGCATTAAAGAGACCCCCTTCCCTTAGCCTGTGCACTGGATGTAGACGGTGGTGGCTTGGATTCTGTGGGTCCTTTGGTGTTATTCGCTATATTCAACCACACAGAAGTTTCTGTATGGGAGGAAAGTTGAGTCTTTAAGCCTCATGAGCCCCCGTCCGCCTTTCCAATCTTTCCCATGCTTCTTACACACAACTGTTATATCAGTTTTCCAAAGAGCATCGGTGTTTTAATTGTATTCTTCTACTACTAGAAGTTGAAACAACATTTTAGGGCTAGAGTCTTTATTTTAACATTTAATATCCAATGCCAAAATTTGGACGATTCAAGCTCATTTTCAAATCTCTTTACTTCAGTTACCAAGGTCAAATAAAATGTATGGTGAAACCCTTACAGAAGCGTTCCTGTTTGCCAGTACCAACCTTAGGCATGGCTAATCTGATTGTATATTTAGAGTTTATGAACTGTGCCTAGAGGGCCAGGATGCTAGAAGGTAACGACTTTGTAAAGCCTGTGAAACATGCAGCCAAATCTGCAATGTTTAGAGTAACACCACCATCTCCAAATGCAACTAACATTAGAAATGTCCAGTTATGCAAAATGGTTGCCTTTATTAGCGTATCATTTAGGTTTCTCAGAAAAATAAGTAGAATTAACAGAGTATTAAAGGTTGACTTGGACCATCATCACTGGCTGACAAAATTTGGGCTCCTTCACATCCTAGGAATTAGTACCTAATTCAGAATTGGCACTTAACATTCATTGATTTGGGTTTTTTAAAAAAAATCATTCTGTTCCTAGCCAATGGAAGAACAAATGAATAACACAGAACTGAAGTTAACAGATCTGCATTTGAAACCCAATTCTGTCGCTTCCACCTGAGCAACTTAGGAAATTTCCTAAGCCTCAGTTTCTTCACCCATAAATTGGAGATAAGAACCTAATCTATCAGATTGCTCTGAAGAACAAATTAAATAATTGATATAAAATGGCCAAACACAGTATCTGGCATGTGGTCAAAACTGTTTCTGAAAACCAGGACCCAAGATGAATTTTAAAAGGAGTGATAATATCTATAATCCAAATAATTAAAATGTGGATGGTGACCTTTGTTCTTCCAGCAACAGGATGTTTGTAAGTCTAAAGAAAAAGTTTCAAACTTGATGATTTCTTCTCTGCATAGGTTTTGAAGGTAGTAAAGCCAAGTTATGTAAATGCCCACATGAGATTTTTGCCTGATTTTTCAGCCTGTTTTTTCTGAGATGATATCTAGTTGAATGGTCATTACTTTGGGTTATAGACTGAACCTAAGTAAATTTGAACTATATACACCAACGTGCAGTGCTAACCACAAAGTCGGAATCATTCAAGACCAAGTGCTTGAAATATGCGTTGCAATGCGTGGCTCCAGCTCAGCAGAACTTCACCCAAAGATTTATCATCTAACAGATTATTAAATAATCCCAAGCACCTGGTCTTGGGTAAAAAATGGTGGTCATGGTCAAATGTGCACATGTATTCTTCTGGAGAAATAGTAACAAGAGCATTAATTAAAAACACAATATATAAATATCTCAGTATTTACTTAAATAGCAATACATTTTCTAAAACTTTAGCCACAGCACTTGACGTCTGACAGAGGCCATGCCCGTGGGTATTTACTTTAGAAGTTGTTAATCCCTTTTGGCAAGCAGCTCCTGAAAAGCCAGTCAAATTCATTAAATATTTAAGGTTTAGCAGCTAATGTAATTAGAGCTTCCAACATTCTCAGAAAGTGCATGCTGGACAGAAAGAACCAGCACATCCATTCTCCCAAGTTAATCCATATAATCAATGCAACAGATTTATTTTCCGGACCTTGATAACTTTATCTTCACGTTTATATAAAAGAGCTAAAATGCCACTGACGGTCAGTTCTGTTTTGAAGAAAAAAGTGGTGAGGGATTTTTCCTGTCAGATACAAGATGTTGTAGAAGAAGGAGGAAGAGGAGGAAAAGGAATGAAAGGAGGGGAAAAAAATGTAAAAAATCCCATGTGACTGAAAATGTGTATTAGCACAGGATAGGGAAATAGACCAAAGGAACAGAACAAAGAGCCCAGGAATATTTACATGGAATATACAGCTTAGGATTTGGAGTATAAAAATAATTTTTTTACAAATCTATAGGAAAAAACCAATTGAAACATTTCAACCTCTCTAGCTGTCAATAAAATGAAAATTCAAAACATAATAGTCTGCCTTTTTACACTCATCAGCCTGGCCAATATCAAAGGTTGTTTTAAAGCATTAGAAAGGATGTGGAGAGATAGGAGAAATTGTCAACATCTGGGAAAGTTACAGATGAGTAAGTATGACCGTGACCGAGGCAGTGGAGGAGGTCACGGAGAGGATGCTCGACCCGTGAGCTGGGCCCAGGCAGCCAGAGCCTCCTTACTCCCACCCCTGCCCTTGGAATGTAGTTCTGCCCACAGTTTCTTCTCACCAAGAGCCGTCTGAAGGAAGCAGTCTTGAGAGAGGACTGTTTTGTTGAGATCATCGGAACCCCATTAAGGCCTCTGCGTAAACTCTGAAGATTCTGGCAGGCGGGTGTGGAGATCTGCTTGTCCTGTGGCCACTCAAGACCAGCCTGCTGGGTGAGTCCCCTTGCTTGTTAAACCGGCCGCATGCCCATCTGGAGTGTCCGGCCTCTTTGATCTCTCTTGCCCTCCCTGTACGGGGGCGAGTTTCGAATCTTACCTTGAGAATCTCTGAGAACTCACACTAGGACCAAGAATTCCACCCTTGGGGAAACCCTGTACATGTGGATATAGGGAAACACATCCAGGCACATCCACTGCATCACTGGCTGGAACCGGAGAGCAGACTCAGGACTGAGACTGCCCGGGCTACACGTCCAGCACCAGCACTTACAAGCGCTCCGAATGTGGGCGAGGCTCCAGCCCCTCTGCGCTGTGGTTTCCCCAGGAGTAAAACAACTTCAGAGTGTTACTGTGAGGGTTCAGTGAGTTCATTCATTGAAAGCATTTTTTTTAAAGCTTTCCACCTGTGTTTCCTATAGTTTTAAATTATTATATATATTTGACCTATCCTGATTATTTACTTACACCAGTTTACCCCTATAATGTGACAGAAAATGAATATATTTATACACCAGAGCCTCATTAGCTCATGCTCCATTAGGTCCTGGGGGTGAAAAACTGGTTTCTAAGTCTTCAAACTTCATTTCAGCTTCAGAAAATATTCTTCAACAGAAGTGTAAGCAGAAGCAGGTAACAGGGACCAGGACGGACCCGTCAGAAGTCAGCACGACATGGTTAACGGACATCAGGTCCCCCAGATACCAAGGGCAAACAGACCAAGCACGAGTGAAGAAACCCAGGTGTACCCATCCTAAACCTAAGGACCTGAGAGATTAGGGGGTGATTTTCACGTTTTTGAAAGGAAGCACTCTAACTTTCCAAAAAAAAAAAATAATAATAGTTCTCTTAATTTAATATGTGACTTGATTTACAAAATACACATACACACACATACAATTTATCAGAAATTTAAGAAAATGTACAGCTCCTAGAGGAGTTTTTTTGTTCTTTGGGCTGTTTCTTTTATAATCACAAAAAGAATAGAAAATTTTTAAATATTAAAAATATAGATCTAGAGAGAATAAAAGCATAAGTGGCTCTTAACTTCTTCCTTATAGTCTGATGATCCCTTTCTTGACTTCACACACACACACACACACACACACACACACAGTCTAGTTTAAATGCACACAGGATTGCAATATTCGTTACATATGTATAGGACCAATTTTTCCTTCACTCTTTATTTTTAACAGTATATTTTGTATGTGTGTAACCTGTGTATATTATAAGGTAAGACTGAATTTTTATCCATGTGTGTATCCATTTATCACAATATCATTTATTAAATGATTTTCTCACTGATTTAAAATGCCATTTTTATCATAGTCATAGTCACTTTCTGGAATCTAGTCTAGTCTATTGATCTATTTTTTTCATATCCATGCCAAAACCACATAATTTTATTTACTGTAGTTTTATATTATATGTTGGGAGCTATAAAAAAAAAAGTGTCCCCTCATTCTTCTTTTAAAAATTTTCTTGCCTATCTCTGTGCTTTCTTTCCACCATAAAAATCTTTATAATTTACTTATAAAGTTCCATAAAGTATATTTTGGAGATTTAGATTGGCATTTCTTTAAATTTATTGATTTATTCATAAAAATGGGATATTTTCAATATCCCAAGATACACTGTAAGAAGAAAAAAAGTGGATTAGAAAATATATATACCTTCCTTGAATATTGAATGTCAAAGGAAGGTAATTTTCTAAAGATAGATAAGTAAAGGTACTCATTTTTATTGTGAAATAAGAAAGAAAGGATAAAGTAAAAAATAAAAGCACAAACAATATAACGCATTAGAGTTTAGCAGATTTGATTTTAAGGCAAGCCTCTTTTACCCAGTCTGGACCAAAATGTTCTCATATATTAAATTAGAAAGTAGGGCAGGATGAGGTCTAAGCCTTTCCCAGCTCTGTACTTGCGTTGCTCCTACTACTCGAGGCAGGACAGATCATGAGCCAAACCAAATGGCACTAAATAGTGAACGGAACTTTGTGCTTGTCTAGGTTCACACCTTACTGGGGGAGGAAAATAAATTTGTTGCCCTACATATATTTGTGGATTGGCCTGTCAACATGGAAGAAGGTGTTTTCAACCTGACTGATCACTTTAGGATACTGAGGCTCAGAGGGATTGAGGAAATTTTCCAAGATCACACAGCTAGCAAGAAGCAGAATGTCAGTTTCATATTAGATGGGTGAGTCCAAAGCCATTTTTCTTTCCACTGCAGGGAGCAATTCTGAGTGTTTGGTGAAGGAATAATTGAATAAATGGATGAATGGAAGGGTGGATGAACAGATGGCTGGATGGAATGGATGAAGCGATTACATTTCAACCATGTGCCTCCTTGTTTCAAAACAAAGGAAGAGACTTTTGCTGAGAAAAAGAAAGTGGGCCTTGTTTTAGAATTTGCTTTTTCCCCCTTATCATAACTAGATTTCAGAAGAATTACTTTACAAAGGCAGGGACAGGATGGACTTAAGCAGACTTTAAGCTTGTAAGGATTAAAAACAACAAGATAAGTCATTCTGTGCTCCGACATATCAGAGAATCTGACCAATAGAATGTTATCGGTATGTTCTATTTCCCTAATTAGAACCTATTTTACTATCTCTTTTATTTATAATAACACCGTGAATTTTAGATTTTGAAGAATTTTTTCTGCAAAATTAATGTAAGAAAGAAGAAATATATTAAGAGGAATGGTTTCTATTTACCATGTGTACCATATGCCAAGTGTGGATCTAAGTCTTTACATATATGAATTCATGTAATCCTCATAAAAAAAACTTATAAATATTTTGTTTATTCTTATCTTACAGATTTAAAAAACCTGAGGAACGGAGACTGGGGAGATAGTTCGCCTGCAGCCACACACCTAGACAGTTTAGGTATTGAAAATGCAGTCACCTTACCACCAGCCTGAGCTCACTAAGTTGTCTTTCCCCCGATAAAGGTAATGGGCTTTGGCGTCAGGAGAGGAAGAAGAAAAAGAAGAAGATGATGACGAAAGAGAAGATGAGATCACAGTTGTAGTCTATATTAGGTGCTGAGTGCGCTCCTTGAATATATTAACTCAAAACGGCTCCATGAAGTTCAGTTTCTGTTTTCAGCCCTCACAGGCTATGGGATTTGGGGGCCAAGTAATGAACACATCCGTGCTTCGGTTGTAGACGGGAATGGTAGCACATACCACACAGTCGCTGTAAAGTTAAAATGAGAGAATGTGTTTGAAAACATCCAGCATGGATGTGCTCAATCAACGTTTGCAGTTTTTACCTTTTTTTTTTTTTTTTTTTTTTGGAATATTTTCAATGTCCTCATGTAAAAGAGGAACTTCATGGGTCTGAATATTTAACAGCCCCAAAGGGTTCAAAGTCATCATTCAAACCAGCAAAATCCAACCTTTCTAATCACATTGACCTCCTTCTTAATAGTGTCTACAGTTTCTTTCTCTCTAACACACAAGATAAAATAATATGAATACCAACACACCCCCATCCTGGAAGTTACTTCCCAAACATAAACATACTTACATATTTAAATTTGAAAGTGATCTTGGGGGAAAATGAGGATTATGTTACATTTATACCAATATCATCACTAACTGATGTTAATCAGGCTCAAGTCAGACCAGGTATCATAACATTTCAGAGCTGGAAGAAATCTTACTTATCTTATACAACAGTGGCATTTCACAGAACAGTCTCAGAGAGATAAATTGGGCTGCCCAGTGTCACTGGGTAATGGCTTGCCTAGGGTTACATACCTGGTCCTGTCTCCTGCAAGCACTGAATGTGACTTAGGGCCTTCTCAACAGCTGCCTGGACGTGACGTGTGTGAAGTTTAGTTCAATGTCATCCCTGCGCTCCCTGAGCCATTCAGGGAGCCACTGAACAATCAGACAGACATCAGTGCCAAGGACAGACATTTTTTGGCCTAGAGTTGTACTCAAGTGTAGCTTTGTAAAGTGATGGGCTACGGCTTGTTGAGTAGATATGATGTCAATCGTTCCCCTACGCCCTGTAAGAGCTGGGAAGAGGGTCTCACTGCCTTGACCCAAATGGAGGTAGACTGATTAAAAGCAGCAGTTTCCAGGCGTAACCACCTAGACATTTTATCTATCCCTCCACCCACTCTATGATTTGGAAGAATTTATGGCCCCAACTACATAACTGAAGAAATCTGACCCGTAGCACTGTGATCCGCCTGCAGCAATGTGAGGGTACCTCAAAGCCACATTTCTACCTTGAACATCTTAAGAAGTTGAAGAAGGCCTGGTTGGGAACCGCTGCTCCTTTGAATGCTTTAAGTTAAAAAGAAGGTCAGATGTTCAAAGAGATCTTACTCCGATTTGTACATACGTATGTTCAGAGAAAGTAAAATAAACTAAAAAACATGCTATGAATTTAATAACTGGTTTTTGTGTCCTTCATTAGGTTTTGAGGAAAGTTTGGTTGCCTCTCGCTGACTGTTAAGAGGAATCATTAGGAAGAAAGACTGAAGGTGAAAAATGTGGTTGGTATTTTCACAAAATGTGCAGGAATGAGGCAGAGCTGGCTTCTTGGGGGAGGTCCTTCAGGTACAGGGAGGATCTGAACTGAGACAGTTCAGAGAGAAAGGAAAACCAGCAATTAGTGTGTGCCTGCTGCGTGCCAGCCGGGAACCGCCCTGAGCATTTCACAGACATGACTTCACTGAAGGCACATGGAGACTCCCACAGGAGGTACTACGCTCTTTTATTAGCAATGACTTAATACGAGAGACCTTAAGAAACAAGCCCAGGGTGCATACTCATAAATATTAAAAAAAAAAAAAGGAGCATAAACCAGTATTTGCTATACTAAAAATGGAAGAGTAAACCAGAATTTTTAAAGACGACATAAAGATGAGAGGTGGAGGAAACAGACTTCTTTGACTATAACTTGCTCTATAGGATTTATCTTGGAATCATGTAACTAGTTTATGTAATCATAAACCAAAATTAAATGGTAAAAAGCAGTCTGTGATCTAAAGCCGAATGAAACAAATGAACCTAAAATATGCACCAAATTGACAAAATTTTTAAAAAGGGGAAATTTTTCAAGTGACTAAAACACAATCCTACCACCGTACCTCCCTCGTTGAAGAGATCCTATAGACAAAAATAATCGTGAAAAAAACCCTTTAACTGTTTGCAGTAATCACGGTGGGGGGCTAGTTTGGGTGCTGCCACTCTGAGGCCATTGTGCATGAAGTATGTAATAGAGAGAAGCGGCATTTGAGTTGGCATTATTGAAAAATGGAATTTTCACTGTGAGTTGGCAGTTTAATATCAAAGATGACAAGTAAAAATCTTGGATCCCAATTCTGTCTTGGAAATATCAGTATTAGTTTACGGAACATTTCACCTTTGTTGTCTCCTTAGCACTCTCCACTGGAAGTACCCAGGAACCATCACCGACACCACAGCAATGAGCACCGTTAGTGCTCAGGTTACTGCATCTGAACACTTTTTCTCACTACAGGAAACCAGTGCTCTTTGTAGAAATGACTGATGCCAAGCCTGAAAAAGGGGATGTACAAAATGTGCCTGAAACAGGTTATACCAAAAAGCAAAGCTGTCAATAACTTTTAAGGTTCTATCAAAAGGACTTAAGGAGTTAACCTGAACAGACTCCCACATGAGCCAAAGATGGGCACCGGAGGCATCTGTAAGGATAACGATGAGCAACCGACTGCTGTTGATTTAATGTGTTGCAAAACACATTGTATATTTAGATCGATGAGTTCATAAAAACAAAAGCAAAAATGAATTGCTAACCTCTGGAGGTTGTTAGGGAGCCAACTTGTTATTTTGAAAACTAGCAAATAAAAAGAGAATGAAGGGTTTGTCCTGCCTTTCTACACAAACAAGTCTTTAGTTTTAAAGCAACTAACAATGAAGATGGGTAAATGTCAATCTTAAACATGTAAATCCAACACAGTAGAATTTGATGTACGAGCTAGAATTTGCATTTACCAAACAAAATTCTTATCCCTTGCAATTCACACTCTATTTCAGTCTTTTAAATTCAAGGACAAATGACTTCAAGTGGTCGCACAAGATGACCACTTGAGAAGGAAAGTAGCTTGTGTTCTGCGTGTCCCTCTTTACGATGACTGTGGCATCATTATTGGACCTGGGATTAAACAGAGCTGCGTAGCCTGAAAGAGACCGAAGTGACAGACTACACTGAAAGTTAACAAGCCCTTATGAAGTTATTCTTGAAGTGGAAAACTGTCTCCCAGTCCTCGTTTGTCAAGGCCAACTGAGAAACTGGATTTTTTCAAACTAACTTCCATGTGGAAGAAGATGTTTATTAAAGGATAGGTAATAAAACGGTGCCAATTTGAAGCTTACATCTATATTATTAAAACTCAATGGTGATCACAGCAATGGTTTATAACTTAGTCAACTGAAGATTTTTTTGTCCTCAGAGACATTATGTAGAATTAGTGGCCTTAGTAATAATGAAAAGGACACCAGCTTTTATGATTTATTTATATTGCTTTTAAATTCCTCTTTAGGATTCAAATGACGGTAAGCAACGCACCCCTTATTGTCTGGATCTGGAACAGGGTACTAGCGCTGCCTCTGGCCCGAGTGGTGTGTGTGCCACTGGATCTGGTCCAGACACTATCCACCTCCTAACTGAAGTATAGATCACTATCTAAAAGATATTCTTGCAAAAATACGAAATTTGAAACTGATCAAGCCTTTAGCTCCAACTACCAGTTTGTAGGAATCATAGACTTCAGATCTGCTCATAACATGAGAGAATGTGATGGACACAATCCAGACTGTAGGAACATCCACATAACACACGTACAGATTTTTCAGCAATAGTTACAGAGAGAGAGAGAAAGAGAAGAGGAGGAGGAGGAGGAAGAAATTTGAGGTACATCAACTAACTGCAAAGAATGATCCTACTTGAATCTTGATTCAAAGACTCTTTAAAAATTATCCGAGACAATTGGGAAATGTGAACACTAACTGGATGTTTGATGGCTATTAAAGCATTAATGCTAATTTTAAAGTGGGAGAATAAAATTGTCGTTATGTTTAATCAAAGAGTTCTTTTATTTTAGTGATAAATATTAGAGATGATTCATTTCGAAATACTCCCCAACAGGGAGTCAGTGAGTGGAAGGAAAGATGAAACAAGATTGGCCCCGAGTCGGTGATTCTTGAAGCCGAGTGTCGCACGAATGGGAGCTATTTATTCTGTTCTCTCTACTTTGTATATATATTTTCCCACGATAAAATGTTTAAAACATTTTCCAAAGATCACCAAACTGATAGGAGGTTTGAATGCAGAGCAATTTGATTTCATTTCATGGGAAGTGGAAGAGAAGTTAAATAAAGAAAGGAGAAAAAGTCTTTGTTGGAAGAAAACCCCAGAGTCTTCCTTTGAATTCAGGAAAGGATGGAGCCAAAGGACAGTGCAGGGATCAGCCTTGCCCTTAACACTTCTCTCTAGAAACGGCGGAGAAGAAAAGACCATGTGGGGATACTGCCACATGCATTTCTGGGGAAAGAGAGGGGTTGCGGGAAGCTTGAAGGCTTTGATCAATCACTTAACCTCTTTGTGTCTGAAAAAGAGTAAGTGAGGGGGAGGGGCTGACCAGATGACCTGCAAGTCTCTTCTTCCAATTCTCCCGCAGTTGATTCTCCAATGTCAACAGCAGAGAATAGAACTCGTACCTTTTGAATTTCAGACATTCTGGTAACAACCAATTTGAAGGCCAGTGATTACTTTCACTGTAAACTAGAATGTTTTCTCCTGTTTCTCACAACATCCAGTAGAAGTTCTCACAAATACTCTCTCAGAATCACCTTTTGATGATTCAGAGTTCCTCTATTGACCTACCAATTTTTTTTGTTTACTATTAGATAATATGAATTTATTACTTCACTTGGATAGTTGATAAAAACAGCTTCACATCATTGGTAACTCATGAAACAGAAGGTCACTCTTGCAATAAATTCTAGCAAATTCTGATGGATATTTATTTATGGGTAGTAGAAGCTAGTAAGGTTGGTTGTATGGCAGAAATCAGCCCTAAAACAGGGCCCTTTAGCTGCAAATACCTGAGGACAAATGAAATATAATTCTCATGTGGCAATATCAAGGATGCCCGAAGCAAAGCTCACTGGGAAGATGGCCTGACCGATTTGAGAATTCTGAATTCATTGCTTTCCATCTACAACAGCCATGGGAAGTGCAGGAAAGGCAAGCCTATTTCTATTCTACCAAAAATGTGTTTTGTAACACTTCACCCCAGGATCCTGGAGTAGAGTACTTACAGAGGCTGACACTTCAATCATACACACGTTACAGAACATAGTGCCTCACATCTCCTGAACTGAATATGGGAAGGAAATCCGAAGAGAGTGGCCACATTCAATAATCTGCTTAAGAGACAGCCCAGTCCTCTGCAAGTCTAAAGAAGAATAAATTATTACAGAATTCCCCGTGCAGCTGCTTCTTCTTAAACACTGTCAAATAACTTCCAACTTTCTTTGATCTGAATAAATTCTCCATAGTACTTTGGTGACCTTAAGTACATCTCTCCTTGATTTCCATCCTTTTCTATTTTATTCTTTATTTCTATTTCATTCTTTATATATATATATATTATATATATATATATATATAAAATATATATATCTCCATATATATGGAGAGAGAAAAATATGTCAGTTATTTATTTTATTTTATGAATATATAAAAGCCAATAAGTGATTTGTAGCTTAAAAAAATGACAAAGACATAAGACTAAATAGCAAGAAATAAAAATGTCCAAGGTTGCTAAAATATTTTCCCTCTGATGGTTTGTGGTTTATAAAAGGCAAATCACACAAAATCTGTATCTAATGACTTCCTATACTTTTCCTAGGAGTAACAATCATGACTTTGAAATCTTGGAAGAAATGGACCAAAAAAAGAGAGAGAAACAACACAGTATATATAATGAAAATAAATGCAGTAGTCTGTGAGAAAGAGAAATGGAAAGGTTATATAAATAGAGAAAAAAAGAAAAAGGAGAAAACTGAAATTACGTAGACAAGGTGGATTCTTTTATTTTATGCTTAATAAAGAAAATAAACCAGTAAAAAAAATTTTAATTGGTCATACCAAAAGTATACTTATTATATACTAAGTTTATTTTAATAAATTTGCTATAATAAACATACTCAGCAAATTTGTGTATCATAGCAGAATAATAACTGTATCATTTACTGTACATATTATAAATTCCACTCTTTAACAGTTATGGTCATTTAAATATTTTGTTGTTATATCCAACATCAATGTTCTGCAACCAGTTGCTTGAAAATAATACAAAGTGATGAGGAATACGTTAGTACCCTGTAATGATGTTTTGAGTCAAAAGCAAACATAAGAATAAGCAAGAACTCTGCCTTGGAATTATACTCTTCAAAAGAGATTAAACTATATGCCAAGTTTAAAACTTTCCACAGGTTTTCATCTTTTCTTAAGTAATTCTAACAAGTTAAACAATTTTTCTGGAGAGGAGGATAAATTTCTGTTGAAATGAACTCAGAACAATAACATTCTTCAGACACCTGCTTCTGAATATCGGTGTGCCGGGATAAATCATAAATATTACAAATCTAATTCATTTTTGGTAACGTGTTACAATAAAATAATAAAATATGACACAACCGAGAACTGCAAATGAGTCACTTGTAGCCACACAGGACAGCTACACACCCAGAACCAAGTTCTGCTTTGTTCAAGAATCGTAACAAAGGATGTTATCACCCCTACCTTCATACCAATCATTGAGGCCAAATTATTTTACACAAAAGGACATGATTCTTTACCATATGTCAATAGCTAATCTCCTAAAAGCACCTAATACTTAGAGTCACTATTCCGTGAGAACTCGTCCTTCTGAAGGAGGATGACTGTGTTCCAGCAAAATCGCTGGAAACGACACATGTGAAACAAATTAATGCCAATACTCTGATCAATTCCAGCTAAAAGCATTTTATTTTCCCTCTCCCTAACACTTATTTATTTTCCAGTAGTTCCAAGTGAAGACTGAACTTACTTTAAACTGAGTATTGAGTTCTGATTAACCCATTTAGCTTATCCTTCGGATGCTGTTAAGAATTTTAAGTAATTAATGATTATGAACCATTTTTAAGATCCTTAGATGGAAGAATCTACATCGTACTAGATCATTATTATCATTACAAAATTGTAGGTGTAACAGTGCATTAATTATGGTTTTACATAGACTATAATTTTAAGACTTTTAACTCTGGAGGTAATTTCAATTTGGCAGGCCTCTTGATTTGTGAAATCAAGCAAAACTGGTGTTGCTAAAAAATGCTTTGCTATGGACTTTATCAATCCATGGCGTCCCCAACTCTGTATAAATCCCTACTTTTTTAAAATCAAGACTATGTTCTGCTACAGGATGTATTATTCAACAAACTCCCCACACCCCTCCTGAAATTCCTTCTCTCAACAGCTCGGTGGGGTTCTGTCTTTGGAGGTAACTCGCGGGTTAATTAAACCCCCTCACTGGTTTTACGTCTTTTGCCAGCACTATTCATATGATTCTCATACTTAAAATTAACGTGCTGCTTTGCTTTGCCTGCAGAATCAGCAGCATCATACCAACACATAATTTTAGTGGCTCAGAACTATTACCATCATGTGGAAATATCTGCCGAGTCAATAGTGAAGCTCAACAGACCTATACAAAATTTTCTCCTGAATTTATTGAATGAAAACCTTCAGTGGCTTTTCATTCTGATAGAATAAAGTGTCGATGTAAAAGAGCTTTTACCCTTGGGAGCCAACCCATCTTCAACTCGTGGTGCTTCTCTGTTTCACCACATCCCCAGCCTCACCCACACAGCGTACAAGCACACACACACTCACACACACTCACACACACACTCTCACACACTCACACACTGTGTTTCGAGAACATGAAACGGCCATGCTGTCTTGATTACCCATAAACTTCCTTTGTCTCCTTTTGAAGATCTTCTTTTTACGTTGATCAAATACTATCTCTTTGCAAAAACTTCCTCCCTATCCCAGGCAGAATCCATTCACTATTCCACTATAAGGTCCAGCTTACACCTCTATTAAGCATTTATTAATTCATATTATCATCTTATTTTTCATTCTGATTGTGTCTGTATCTACCAGTAATTTAGGAGGTCTTGAGGAACAAAAAAGGACATAAAACTTTAGTTCTAAAGTATCTATATAATTTTGCAATACGTAGCATTTCCCCTTTTTCTCCTGGAGTAAAACTAGGTGACAGAGAGGTCAAGAAGCAACCAGGATCATAGAGCTAGTAAGTAGCAGAGTCAAAATCTTGAATCCAAGTCTAACTGATTCTAAAGCCTA
This sequence comes from Camelus dromedarius, assembly GCF_036321535.1. Taxonomy (NCBI): domain Eukaryota; kingdom Metazoa; phylum Chordata; class Mammalia; order Artiodactyla; family Camelidae; genus Camelus; species Camelus dromedarius. The sequence goes on along the minus strand of NC_087454.1, from coordinate 5,246,914 downwards.
GGACTGTCCACTGTACAAGCAAGACTGGGTCCAGCCCATTTTGAACCCCAAGTCCCTTGCATGATGTCTGGAAAAGACACTAAATCAATCAATCAGTAGATGAGTAAGTAAATAAAACTCCCAGGACATGAACCAGACTAGCCAGATGGCAGGGGTGGGGCTCTTCAGAAGCAGGGTGAAAACACCACAGTGGCCTCCTTTTCCAGGCTCCGCCTTTTACCAGCCCCAGCCCTGCACTGAGGGCATTCAGATGCCACTCATCTCCAGGAGACCAATGCCAGCGATCAGCCAGATGGGGACTTTTAGTGACGACAGTGTGTGTGTGGCAAGGGGGTGGTTCTTACTACTCAAGCCAATACCATATTGGCAGCATTCAGTGTTGGACTTCCTCTTCTTCCAAAACTCGTTTTTTGTACATACTCCACCATGTTATAGCACTTTTAAAGGCAACGTCTTTTCATGACAAGGTAGAAAATGATCCTCTGGTCCTAGCTCCGCCTCTCACTGGCTGAATGGCCTTGTACAGACTGTGTGACACCTCTTTGTGTCCTTTTATCTTGTGTAAAATGAGATTACTAGTACATGCGTCAGAAGCTGGGTGGGAGAATTATACAGAGAAGTGCATGAAGACTGCCCAGACCAGTGCCTGAGAGACAGCAGGCCGTCCCTGGACATCAGCTGTCACCCTGGTCACCTTGAGAACATTCCTTGGCTGCGCCTAGTGCTTAAGATCATGTGATGACGTCACATGGGTCTGCTTCCTAGTGCAGGTCAGATGCTGTGCCTGAACAAGCTCAGGGGCATGATCGTGAATGACAGGGCCTGGAACAGAGAGTGAGCACCTCTGCTACAGGCAGGGTACAGAGGCGGCCTGGTCAGGATGTATTTGCTCCATTTGCTTCGACAGGCTTGATTCTCAATACAGAGTCTACGTTAGACTAATAATTTTACCTAAAGAAGCAAAAGGTGGTGTAAATGAAGAATCTCCAAAGGAAAGCTCCGCTCATGGCGTTACCACTCCCCTGGCGAGGCTCTCGTTCCCCCGCAGATTCATTTCTTGATTTTGTCTATTAAGCAAAATTGTAACAGATGCAGGTAACGTATGGTTCAGTGGTCACTTCCGTGTCCCCACACACCCCAAAGCCAGGCTACACCAGTTTATGTTTTGCTTTCACTTGCCTCTTTACACATTCAAATTGACGAATGCCCTTGTACATAATTTTTAACCCGCCCACATCTAATGCATCAGTATCTCATTATGTTCCCTTTGATTTCATTGCTTGCGATGCTCGTATCAGCAGCACAGAATTGCCAAAGCACTAAGCGGCCCAATTTTTCTTTAATTTCTCAGAAAATTGACAGTTTTATGAACTGTCTCTTTACCTATGCCCCATAAACATGTCAGGCTGTGGGAAACCATTCTAATTAAATCCCAGGGGGCACCGCAATGGAAGATTATAGCTTCTTGGCAGGTTATTAAAAAACAGTTGTTTGTATACACACATGTATGTGTACTAGGGACTAACATTTGTCAGAACAGTCAAGGAATTAACCCCACTCACAGCTTCAGCTCAAAATGACTGAAGAGAAATGAACAAAATGAGTGGAAGAATAAGTCTGCTCCACTCAAGCCTTGATTTTTATAGCTTTCCTGAATTCCTGCAGATTACCAGATAGCTTAAAAGGTGTCTGAGCTCATCACCTTCTTCATCGGTTATTATACACCTGCCAGAGAAAACGTACACAACTGTTCTCTTTCCGCTGAGGAACTTCAGATACCAGGATTCTCTTGGAACACGTACAACTGTGCTGATGGTAACTTCATATCAGAAATGATACTGCATCTTTATATTTTTTAAAATTGTACTGCCGCTCAAGAATGGTACCCTGATGTCAGAAAGGCATACATTCAGCACCGTAGACAATCTTACGGATTTTTTTTGATTGAGGCTGTTCAAAAGAGAGATTTAAATAAACGACATAAATAAATAAATAAAGAGTTTTTCCTCTCACACACACTCTAAACAGGAACATCTGGTATTCAAGAAGACAAATTTAAGAAAAAAATTTTCTCATTTCATGAAACTATTTTGCTGCATTTGCATTCTTGCCAAAATGAACTGGAAATGAACTTCCGTTCTAACTGGAAAGGCAAAGGTTTCAACCTAATTGGAGAGAGCCGTTTCTGAGATGGTTAAGTCAAAATCCAGTGTCCAGAAGGATAATCTGTGAACTTCTCCATGGCAGAGAAGATACACAGAAATGAGTATAACGTTTAATTAATTAGTAAAACTGGGAATTGTGTACCAGCAAAAGACAATATGTTCAATAACAGCTTAATAATTAAGTGACTATGATGCCCAGTAGAATATTAAACACCTAATAAAAAGTTCATGATACACACTTTTATGTTGGATGAAAATTAAAAAATAAAACCTCTTATCATAGTATGATGGCAACTTTAAGAAGAAATTATTACTCATAAAGTTATAATTATATTGTAGAATCAGAGACAATGTGCTTTTCCTCTACTTTCCAAATTACGACCACAGACGTGGGATTTGAGGAGAATAAGTCACTCCACTTGAAGCTGTCACTGAAAAACATCACAGCTTGTTACTCAAGCGTAGCCAACCTGGGAGATTTTCAGAAAGGCAGAATCCCAGGTCCCACTCCAGAACTGCCGAATTAGCAGCTGCACTTTTAACAAGATTCCAGCTGATTTTTATGAACATTAAAGTTTGAGAAGTACAGATACAACATGCTTCAGGTAATGAACACTTGTTGCTTCTAGGAAATCTATCTTCCAGGCTATAATAACTAACCAAGGATTGAAGTCAATCCCCTGAATTATCAAGGACCTATTTCCACACAGGATACCTTTATAAACGAGGATTAATCCTGCCATCATTCTTCGGAACTTAACTGCATATGTAGATGATGCGGGAAACATTCTGGTCTTTCAGAATCTTGACTTTCTGAACTCGAAATGTTTCCTCCAGGCCACTGCAGGGCCTCACTCCAATGGTTTGACCCTAGTCTTGGGATCAATAAACAGGAGCTATAAACTCTTCACTAACATTAGACATCCATCTTCCTTAATTTATCCTGCCAAGAATTGTCATAGAATTCTTCCTAAAATGCTGCGATACTTTATCACGATTGCTCCCTGCTCAACTATTCACTATTACCTCCTTTCCAGCGTCTATCAGATTGTTCAGTATTTTTTGTGTTTATTCAACTATTCCCTGCTCCCATCTCCCAGCCTTTACAGCATGAGACAACATTTTATCGTTTAACAGAAATATTTATCCCAGTTGCTGTCTCAAAGCGGGCACTCAGTGAATGTTTGAAGAATGAACACAGTCACAAGTTTTTTTTCCCCACTTTCAAGAGCATTTATCCTCAGCGATTTACACTAAGTACACTCACCCTTATTTTGCCAGTAAGGAAGCTGATGCCTATGACTTGCCAAAGATTAGAAATGGAATGTATAACAAAGAGTAGAAAAAACTCAGGTTTTCTGCCCCTATATATCATGATTTTACATTTCATTCGATTTTTTTTCCAGTTTACAGTTCTGCCTAAATCTCAAGTCCTGTGACAGTCCATCCTTATCCTGCCTATCCACTGGTAAGACTGCGCTTTCGTTGCTATGTTCAGATAAACCTGCTTATTGACCCACTTATGCTGTATTTCTTCCCTCTTCCAAAGCCTATGTTCATAACCGTTAGCCTAAACGATCACCTAATCCTTAAACAAACCCAACTCATCATTAATCCAATCTCTAAAATTCTATTGCAATGTTACCCAACACTGCACAATTTTAGTACGTGTAGTCCTCACTTTGCATGGCTCCAATATGTACAAATTACAATTATCACAGTTTAGTTAAATAACAGCAATTTCCCCAACAATATGGTTCCAATTTCAGTTACCATGACATGTGAGTAATTGCATAAAGTGAAACGTTACTGCTTTTTAGTTCACAAATCAATATGTAAAAAATGGATATGCATCATGATTGGTGGCAAAGCCATCATTTCCTTTGGAGTCTGTTGGTGATTGATGACTGTTAGCAGTTTACAAAAAGAAAGCAAAGCATGTAGTTGTGTTGACTCCTTGGCACTCAGTGAGGAAACCAAGTGACGTTTTACACAAATGGAGAACCAAGAGAAGGAATTGGTGAACAATGATAAAAAAAAAAACAGCAGCAAAGAAATGAAAAGTGGAAACATTGGAAATGAAAGTAGAATTGGTTATAAATTAAATTAATAGAAGAAATAGCTGATCCTGGGAATACTGACACTGCTGTTTTTCAAGAGATTCTAGATAGACAGCCTGAGCAACTTAGTGAACAAGAACTTACTGATACAAATGAAGGAAAGAGTTGTGATGAGGAAAATGAAGGTACTGGCAAAAAAAAAAAAAAGAAAAAAAAGCTTTACAGATATCTCATAACTTTGAAAATACAAAGGATAAAACATCAGAAGCCGATCCAAACTTAGAAAACAGTATGAAAATTTATATAAGTACGGAAAATATGGGCTCTCCATAGCAGAAGTTATGCTTGGAGAACAAGCAAGCGTTGCCTGAACTATTCTTGAAAATTGGTTTGTGAAGAAATAAAACACTTTAATTAACAATATTTTTAACGTTTTTCAATTACACTGTATAAAGTGTTCGTTTTTCTAATTTTTTATTTCCCTATACAGCACAAGAGTTCTTAATGTGTTAACAAAACATTTTAATGCTATGGAACAATATTAAATTTTTCCAAGGTGTTCAACATCACTAATCATAGGGGAAATGCAAGTCAAAACCACAAAGAAATATCACCTTATCCATGTTAGAATGGCCGTGATCGAAAAGACAAAAGAAAATAAGTATTTGCAAGGATGTCCAAAAAAGGGAACCCTTACACACACTTGATGGGAATGTAAATTGATGCAGCCATTATGGAAAGTAGTCTGAAGGTCCCTCAAAAAATTAAAAGCAGAACAACCATATGATCCAGCAATCCCACTTCTGGGTATTTACCCAAAGGAAATGGTTGCCAGGGGCCTGAGGAAGGGGGAAATGGGTAGGTGTTGGTCAAAGGGTACAAAGTCTCACTTACGCAAGACGAATAAGTTCTAGAAATCTGATGTACAGCATGGTAACTACAGTGAACAATACTGTACTGCATACTCGACATGTGCTAAGAGAGTAGCTCTAAAGTGTTCTCACCACCCTCCCTCACGAAAAAGGTAACACTGTGAGCTGATATGTACAGTAACTAGCTTGATTGTGGTGATCCTTCTACTATGTACACATATACCAAATCATCAAGATGTACATCAAATATATTCAATTTCTATTTGTCAATTATATTCCAATAAATCAGGAAAATAAAAAAAATCAAAAGATCTCTGCATAATTTTAGCTCACACAGCCCTATTACGATTCCACACTGCCAGGGAAACTAAGGAATGCCCCTACTTGATTTTTGATGTATGTTTGTCCCATCTCCTTCTCAACTAGACTGCGAACTACCTGAGAATGGTACCCTGTTATAATTATTTTTAACTGAGGTAAAATTCACATAACATAAAATTCACCATTTTAACCATTTTAAAGTATACAAGTCAGTGGCTTCTAGTGCATCCACAATGTTGCACAACTATCACCATTATCTAGTTTAGTAAGAATTTTTGTCACTCCTAAAGAAAGCCTGTGCCACTGATCAGTCACTGCATTTTCCCCTACTCTCTGCCACTGCCAATCTCTATTCTACTTTCTGCCTCAATAGATTTGCCTATTCTGGACATTTCATGTAAATGGAATCATACAAAAATGTGAATTTCATGTCTAGCTTTTTTCAATTAGCATAATATTTCCAAGGTTCCACCATGGTGTAGTATGTATAAGTACTTGATTCCCTTTTTATGGCTGAATAATATTCCACTGTACAGAGAAGTCATATCTTGTTTTTCCATTCAAGAAATGCTGGACATTGTTTTCTACCCTTTGGCTACTGTGAATAATGCCATTATGAAAATTTGTGTACATATTTTTGAATATATGTTTTCAATTCTCTTACATACACATACCTAGGAGAGGAACTGCTAGGTCATATAGTAATTCTTTATTCAACTTTTTGAGGAACAGTTCCCCACAGCAGCTAAACCATTTTACATTCCTACCACCAATGTATGAGATTCCCAATTTCTCCACACCATTGACAACATTTGTTATGTTATTTTATTTTATTTTATTTTATTTTATTTTATTACTCTCACCAACCTAGTGGGTGTGATGTGGTATCTAATTATGGTTTTGATTTGCATTTCCTTAATGACTAATAACGTTGAGCATTTTCTTTTATGTTTGTTGGCCATTTGCATCTTCTTTGGAGAAGTATCTGTTCAAGCCCTCTGCCCATTTTTAAATTGAGTTTTTTGTCTTCTTGTCATTGAGTTGTAAAAGTTCTTTATATATTCTAGATAATAGACTCTTATCAGATATACGATTTTTAAATGATTTCTGCCATCCTATTGGTTGTCTTTTCACTTGCTTAAGAGTTTCATTTGATGCATAAGAGTTTTTAATTTTGATGAAGTCCAATTTATATAAATTTTTATTTTGTCGCTTGCACTTTTGGTGTTGTATTTAAGAATATAACAAATGCAAGCTAATGAATTTCTACCCCTATGTTTTCTTCTATGAGTTTTGTATTTTTAACTCTTATATTTAAGCCATGGATATATTTCAGGTTAGTTTTTATATAAGGTGCGAATAAGGGTCCAAATTCATTCTTTAACATATGGATATCCAGTGGTCCCAGAACCACCTGTTGAAGTGACTATTCTTTTCCCACTGAATGGTCTTGACTGCATGTTAAAAAATCAAGTTGCCATAGATATATAGGTTTATCTCTGGACTCTCAATTCTGTTTTATTGCTCTATAGGTCTGTCCATGTGTGTATAAAAAATATTTTGGAATTTCAATAGATATTATATTGAATGCACAGCCCAATTAGGGAAGCATTGCCATCTTAACAACATTAACTCTTCCAATCAGTTAACACAGGCTATGCTTCCATCTATTCATCTCTTTAATATTTTTGTTTGGTAGTATTTTGTAACTTTCAATGTGTAAATTTTGCACTTCTTTGGTTAAATTTACTCTTTCTTGATGCTATTAAAAATGGAAATGTTTTCTTAATTTTATTTTTGGATGGTTCATTGCTAGTGTATAGGAATACAAACAATTTTTGAATATTGACCTCGTACTCTGCAGCTTTTCTAAATTCACTGATTAGTTCTAATAGTTTGTGGGTTTTGGGGGTGGATTCCTTGGATTTTCTCACAGATCATGCTATTTGTGAATAGAGATAATTTTACTTCTTCCTTTTCAATCTGATTGGCTTCTATTTCTTTCTTTTGCCTAACTGCTTTGGCTAGAACCTCCACCACAATGTTGAACAGAAGTGGCCAGAGTGAGTATCTTTGTCTTGTTCCTGATCTCACTGGTAAAGCTTTCGATCTGTCACCAGTAAATGTGATATTGTACGGTGGTGGGGTTTTCATAAATGTGCTTTATCATGTTTAGGAAGTTCCCTTCTATTCCTAGTTTGTTAAGTGTTTTTATCATGAAATGGTGCTGGATTTTGTCAGATACTTTTTCTGCATCAATTGAGATGATCACAGGGCTTTTTTCCTTCATTCTATAAATATGGTGTATTACTTTCACTGATGTTTGTATGTTGAACCACCCGTGTGTTCCTGGGATAAATCCCACTCAAGCCTTTGGTATAATCCTTCTAATGTGCTGTTGAAATTGGTTTGCTGGTACTTTGTTGAGGAATTTTGCATCTTTATACATAAGCGATATGGGTCTGTAGTTTTCTTGTGATTTCTTTGCCTGGCTTTCGTAGCAAGGTAATGCTGGCCTTATAGAATGAGTTAAGAAGTAATTCTGTTTTTTTTTTTTAAGGCTTTGAGAAGGATTGGTGTTAATTCTTTAAACATTTGGTAGAATTCAAAAATAATATATTTTTCAGTTTGTGTGTGTGCCTATGTGTGCACCCTCACTGTGCTTAGAAGGGTATGTGACATAGAAAGAGAGATCTTTAACGTATAGATAAATTCCAAATCAAGAAAGAAAAAAGCACTGTTTTAAAAAGGTAAGTAAATCAATGTGAATACACAAAACTTTCTGTAAGTGTGTTTGCTGTGTGAATATTTTCATCTAATGTCATCCCAGCCAGGACCTGAAATAAATTTTCAAAAAGCCAGCAGGCAGGAGAGGTTCAAACACATACAAGGGACAGAAGAAAAAAAGGAACAAACTCTACTAAGTGGCTTGGAAAAAAGAAAAAAAAACACAAAAAAAACTCCGAGGTAATATACTCACCCACCATTCGAGGAGAAACTATGCAAAAATCCATAAATGGATTAACGAGCAGAACTGTGGCTGAAGAAAACCAGATTAGCTCTGCCAAAGATGATAGCTGGAAAATGCACCAAGAAAATACTCAACAATAGAAAAGAGAAGTTATCTGCTGGTAAAAATTCATGATTCTGAAAGTAGACACCACCCGCTTAATTTAATAATTGTAGGATCCCTGATGGAAGGAAGAAGCAGGATATGGTTGAACCTTTTTCAAAATTTAATTAAAACCAAAATGGCACTATTCCTTGCTCCCCCACGCTTCAAGCAGCTTCACCGTGTACCAACAGACAAGCCACGGTCAGAGGCAATGACTCACTGCGTTTTTAGAAGAGGATTTTCAGAATCAAATAAACAGGGTTTAGAATTACAAGGAATAAAGTTCCACATGCAGCTTCCAGATCCGTCCTCGTCTGTCTCTTCGCTGCATGCTCCTGCACCCCTCTGCACATCCACACTGTGCCTTACAGGACGCCTGGCCGCCTGCCCGCCCCACAGTGAGCCCTGGGCGAAGCTGCCCTCACCCGGGCCCCCGCTTCTCCCTGGGAGAAAGCATTTCTCTTCCATGCCCAGGAGGGAAACTTACTTACAAGATCTCCCCCAGACTTCAAGGGAAGCCGAGATCCCAAAAAGTCATTCTGGTCTGCTTGCTATTTGGTGAGATGTGAACCCCACTGTTAGATGTTTCTCCTTTTACTACCTGCTGGAAGAATAGAGGACCACATGCTAAGTGCAAAATCCCTTTTTGAAAATCTTCTGGTTCACATGCTGCTCTTACCATTTGTCCTTAGCAGGCATCAGTCAAAATGTGTGAGATTTACTGGATTTGGCAGAAAAGAGTTTGAAAACTAATTTCTGTTTTGAAAGGCATTTTGCACAAGCCAAGAGGGAGATAAGAGAAAAGTAACCAGCAAACATGGTTGTTACTGGGGAAGCAAGGGCTCTGTTAGATTTGGTTCAGTTCGGCAAGTTACAGAAGCGAGCAATTACGGCTTTTTTGCTGTTGCAGATTTCTGAGGCCTGTATCTCTGACCCCTCAGCCCTTGGTTAAGGAAGTCAAGTTTATGGATAGGTGGTTCACCAGTAAAAGAGTCGGGCTGGACACAGGTAAATGACCTCTGGTGTGAAGTCTCTGAAAAGTACTGGCTTGAAACTTCAAGTTCTGCTCCAGGAAGTTAAAGGTATGAATACAAATCATTTGTATTAAAATCCCCATTAGATTTTATAAGTTTCTACCCATTGGACTTGATAAGTTTCTACTTTGAGTGGTAGAATTTTGACTCTTAAAATCTAAAAAAAATAAAAATAAAAACAAAAAAGCACGGGGTATGCAAATTTTGAGTTGAAATCGAATCCATCAAAGAATTTTCTAAATTAGGGGAGAAGGCAAACTATATAGTGATCAGATGAGTTCCTCAAAGCTAATTAATATCAATTACTGGCAAGAAAATTATGAGGTTGAGAGTTTCTCATTCATTCAATCAGGTAACAACTTAAAATATCTCGAAATTTTCTTATGAATTAGTTAAATCGGTTGCCTCTTTCTTTCCATAGTGTTGACTAGTTCATTAAGCTAGCTAGATAGGAAGCCCTTTTTGTAAGTTTATGTGGTCCTTCCTTTTCCTCCAACTCATTCATTGTCTTACACTCCGTGGAAATTTTGTTTCTTATTTGTGTTCTCTACAGCGGTACTTAGGGTGCATGGAGTGCGCATGGACCTACAGTGCCTTCACTGACGGGTCATGGATGAGTTGCCCACTCGCTCAGGCAAGTCGTCACTTAAAGATGGCATAAGTATGTGACAGGCTGTGGTCTATGGGTTTTCACCCCCTGCCTTCCACAGCCACTATCAATTCCCTGTTGCAGTATTTTGTAATAATTTACACTTTATAGTGTATAAAACACTTTCAGAAAGTGTCTGATTTGAACCTGGCTAATTCTCATCATCGTTTTAGCAAAGGTGAAAACAAGGATCCTATAAGTAGAAATAATAAACAAATTCACTTAACAATAGATATCTCCTGGGCATGTATTCTTAGGATTAAACTCAGATTAGATTCATATCTGAACTAACATTAACTTACTGGGTGAGACCAGAGTTTTAAATAGAATATATCTGAGATCAATCCTGGTTTATCCACTTTGCACCCTGAGAAGTTGCTTAAACTCTTTACATTTCAGTCTCCTCATCTGAAATACGAGGAGTGTTCCTGTCACTCAGGGTTATTGTCAAGGTAAACTGTGACATATCTGACAATTGTTACTTAGTATCCATAAAGTTAGCTATTAAATAATAGTAATGATGGTGGCAACAGTAATAGTAATGATGGTAGTATAATGACGTTGTTTTGTTGTTATTATCTACTCACCCAACTGCTGTATATTCGTTCTTTTGTATTCAGTGGCTTTAGTTTAATTCCTGTCTTCCCAAAGTAACAAACTAGAAAAGGTAAGTTGAAGCACCCACACCTTTGTCTAAAAAAGTAGCCATGGTGGTATGGAGTCCAAGGCCAGGCTGTGTGGAGAGGAGAGAAGGTCTTGTGTGGTAGCTGACCAGGGAGAAGCTATAGCAGTTAGAAGAGTAGTTTCAAGGACAAGGCAGTACAGAGCACGGACAGGGGAGAAAAATCTGGAGGAGGTCAGCGGGTAAGATGTGTGCCACAGAAGGGACCCCGAGCTCCCCTGAATGCCTGTCACTGGCTCCTGCCTCACCGCCCTTCTCCTTGGTCAGTGAGGGGTGATCCTCTCCAGATTGTACACCTTTGGTTTAAAGTGTTTTTACTTTTTAATTCCACTTATCGTGTGGTGTTCCTCCCACAAACAGCTACTCTGAAATCAGTGCAAGGTCCCAATGTTAGGAACTCATGGTCTGTGCAAATTACATTAAGTGATGGGTGCCCGGTTTCATATGGCTCCTTGAATGGGCCCCCTTCTCAGGCACCGCTGATTGCATCCTCCTCCCTCTAAATCTGACGCTTGGTCATTCCCTTTCGGGCTGCTAGCCTTTTCCCACTCCCAAGTCCAAAGAGCTCATTCTCCTGGAATGGTGAGTCCCGGCGAGGTTGCCTCCGTTCCCCTTGAACTCAAGGTGCATCCCCTAACTTTTGGTTGAGGAGCCCTTCTTGGCCTACAGCGTAGTGATTCAGAGCACGTGGCAGCTCCCGGCTGTCTGCCGGGTTCCAGTTCTGCCTCTGCAACTTTCTGGCCACAAGCCTTGGAAAAGCTACCGAACTTCGTGATTCAACCATTTCCTCCCTCTAAATAGGACGCATAAGGGACTCGGTCTCCTAGAGTTACCAGTCAGTATTTGAGAAACGCCTAGAACAAAGCACGGTATCAGTGAAGATGTACTCAAGTGTTTATTAAATAATTGGTGAATATTCAAACTTAAACTATGTTGCATCTCTCATCTGCCACAGAAACTTCATGAACTAGCTTGTCCTGTCTGTGCTCCTCTCACTTGTATTCTTTGCTGGTCATCCACCAAAAACTTGAATTAATAAAGAAATCTAAACTCATGCAAACTTCACTTGCCAACGTGTCACCTTCGACTCTCACCGCCTCCGATATCAGCACCCCCTTGGCCTTTGCTTGGCTCCGTTTCAAGGCCATTGGCTCTTCCTAGATATTGGCATAGTCAAGAGCACCTCTATCAGTTAAGTCCTTTCAGCTCTAGTCTACAGAGCCAGAACCCTCTCCTAGGTGTGGCCAGAGACAAGGCATAGTTTGGAGGTAAGTACTGCGGGAACAATAAAGTTAGAGGATGGTCTATGGGGTGCCATTAGGACTTGCGCAGGCATTAGAAGAAAAAGCTGGTTACCAGATTCACTTCCCCCACCTCTCCAGTGGTTTTGCCTAAGGCACTCTCGAGTTACAGAGGCTATAAGATGCGTGAGACAGAACCTCTCTTAACTACCCAGTAAACCCGTTCTCTGGTGCTTCTCATTTTTTGCCAAATCGCTCACTCAGACCAGGATTTTACAATAGCTAACGTAGCTTTTGTAAACAGGAAGCCATACTCACGGTGGTGGAGTGAACTCAGGAATGTTCTGTAAGCTCCAACACATACATACCTGTTTACAAAGTGAAAGCATTTTATAAAACCCCTTTTACCACTTTTGATGAGAAAGTCATTCCTGCCACTTCTCTAAACATCCCCTCTTGGTCAGGCTTCCAGTGCACAAATGAGGCAGAAGAAATGGACACTGTGGTTTAGACAAAATTGAAGTTAATGGCCTCAGTTCCATGCTTCTCCTTGGCAATGGAGAATGACACCATATGTTGGGGAGAAAGGATACATAAAGCCAAAGATTCCAATCTGGATTGTAGGTTCTCATTTCCTTAAGAGCCAAGATGGGGTTTTGATGTGAGTATTGGGCACACATGGATCCCTAGTAAACACAGCCAGTTTTAAATGTCACTGTTTACTGTCCCCAGTGTATGCACAGTGTTCTTTACTTAGTATATGCACCATAATATATGGATATTGGTTGATTTGGTGCATAAACAGTAATAATGATATGTCATTTTTATACTCAGAATGCCATAGCAGTTATATTAATAGTTAAATTGCTTACATTTTCCCCAATGATGTTAAATGAAATGGCAAAATGAGATATTTGTTGATGAATGAACATGTCCCTGGGGTGGTGTTTAACTGGCTTAAAGGGACAACTGAATGTACAATTAACCCCTCCCCTCTGTTTTCTATACATATAGGTAACACCTAAGCATAATGTTTTCCAGTATAGCATAAATGGAAAGACTCAGAAAAAAAACATTAGGAACATATCTGAACCAAACCAGGCAGCATACATAAACAGTGCAACTTTATTTACATCTGCGTAATGAGTGAGCCTAGCTTCATGAGTTGCTCTATGTGCTGCCCATAATCTGTTTCTCTTTCCATCCCTGAAGCCCGTCGATCAACTTCAATCAATAGTTTTCAAACAAAGGCAGCAGGACTTTGCTACTGGCTCAATCAACATAGGCCTTTTTCATCTTTTTCCGCCAGAGCCTAACCTCCAAATTTCAGGCACTGATCGAACTGGTTTGAAAACCTGACTGATTTCTCCATGACCACTTTTCTGGGACTCCCAACTTTTGTCAATGAGCCTGTGAGAAGTACCTCCTTTGTATAGGTAAAGTAGATTTAATGGATTACTATATTAAAAATCAAGGATCAAACTGAGTATTTCCTTATATTATTCCTATTTTGTCACATTAATGTAGCACAAATAAATGATCTGTATGTCAACGTGGTGAATGTGTAATGGTTGAGATATGATATTGCTTATTAACAGGATACTGGAACAGAAATAGAGCTTGTCAATAGTAATATAGTTTTAACAATAATAGCCTCAAATAGAAAGTCCACATGTGGCTTTTTACTAAAAGTTAGTTTTCATAAAATTAGTTCTGTAACTGAAATGATTTTACATATGTGGATTGGAATATCAATATATATTTATGTGACAATAAATTTGAAAATTTTGATGAAATTGAATCCTGGAAAAACACATTAGAAAAAATGAACACAAGAAGTAATGGCTATTTTAGATATAGTAGTTTGTAGGTCCTACTGTATAGCACAGGGAATATATTCAATATCTTGTAATAACCTATAAGGAAAAAGAATATGAAAGAGAATATATAGATGCATAACTGAGTCACTATGCTGCACACCAGGAACTAACACAACACTGTAAATCAACTCTACTTCAGTTAAAAAAAAAAAGTAATGGTTAATCCGAATAGTCCTGTATCTACAAATAAATTGAGTCTTCTATTAAAATACTTCCCAAAAGGAAATGCCCAAGCTGAGAAGTCTTTACCAGTGAGTTCTTTCGAACACGTAAGAAAGAAATGAGTCTATTCATACACAAACTCTTCCAGATAATGGAAAAAGAACGAACACGACCCAATTTGCTCAATAATAATTATACCAGAAGAAAAGTCATCAAGAGTTTGTGCCAAGGGTCCCCGATGACGTCCTCGTGATAACATGCAGTCTTACCCGTGACCAACTGCAAAACCCCCACCCTACAGGCTTGGCTGATCACTGTTTTTAAGATGACGCGCAGTGATGCTACAGACGGTCAGAACACGTAGCTATTTCTACTGTGAAGACTGCTTTCTTAAACAAAGCTCCTCGACTAGATAAAGTCTCACACCCAAATGACTGGTTTGCTCCTCTCAGAATAGAATGCCTGTCCTCAACCACAACCCAATGTCATGCTTCAGCCCCACCTCCCATGCCTGGCGAAGTTGGCGGCAGGTAAGACCAGGCATTTCATGCACTTAAGATTCCTCTTCAGCAGTGACCCCAGTGTTTTCCACATGGAAGATGCTCAGCAAATTTTCATTAATTCTTTGGGAAAAAGAAAACCACACATTATGCAATTTTTGACTGAGTTGTAATAACACTGATTAAGATTTTTATGCTTGCTTTTTACTGTGTCTAGAAGGAGACAGTGGACTCATATCCCAGTTTGATGGTCTATGATTGTCCCTCTATACAGGGGTCACGGGGAGAGAGGAGAGAAAATACCGATTATAGAAGTCCTGTGGATTCCAAGGAGAACGTACTACATCACAGAGAACTCACTTTTGAATTCCTCTTCTCTGGGAAACGTCTGCTGGCTACCATTCTGTTTTGAGGGTTCTAGTTATCAAAAAAGATAAACTAGAGAAATCAGTGACTTGACTGAACAAGACTATACACTCCCTTCCCTCAGATTCTGAGGTTAAGCTTTATTTGTAAGAGACCTTCTCATAACACTACCTTGGTCATCGCAGACAGAAAAAGGTGGGCGGAAAAAATTACTAAGCCCTTCTGTAGTGAAACAAACCATAACGGGAGCAAGTTTTGTATTTCCAACTGGCAGGTAACTTTGCTACCACAGTATCACCAACTGAAATGGTCTGTGGTGAGGCAGAAAACATCAAACGAATGAAGAGAGGAAAAGAGATAAAAGGAAGCAAAGGAAGATGCGCTAAAGCCACAGCTTGTACCAATGTTTCCCAATTTTTAATAGTCATTTTAATAGTTCATAATCAATGGTGGACAAGAAACCGTCTAAAAGATGAATTGTACATGCTTTTAAACACATAGGCTCGTTTTGATTCACACCTAAACTCCAAGAAACATACATCACTCTGGAATCCTTTAATGAAAGTGACAATAAATGAAAATAAATGGCTCGATGTTTGTAAAAAAAAAAAAAAAAAAAAAAAAAGAGGCTTTTCACCTTTACTTTTAATGAGAATCGGAAGTTTTGTTCTCCCCTGAAGTTAAATACAACGTTGTGTTGTATCAAATGTTTGGCACCTTTCTCTGTGGCTCTGAAGCAGCCCAAATGTAATTTGAGCTAATTCATGAAGTGCGCTTTGTAAAAGGATATTTATTGCCTGCGAGATAAATAGTCAAAATATATCAGATTTATTGATATCCGGGGGAAACGACATTATGGTTGTTTAGAGTGAACCCATGAGCAAAATGAGTATTCAGGGGAGTGCGAGCCGGCTGCTGGCGTGCGCCTGAAGAAAAACAGACAGAAAAGGAGCAGGAAAGAGGACCCTGCACACAGTATAGTTATTTTCGAGTGTTTAACATTGATTGTAATATAGATCTATACGCGTGTGGCGCAGAAACCTTTCCTATAAAAATAGGCATAATAGAACAAGGACATGCGGTGTCAGGAGATTGCTTTATTTCAGCTCCCTTGTTTATTAGAAAGAAGCAGAAAAACAATGCCTGAAGAATTCATGAGTAATCAGCTCTTCAGACTGCTTTCCTAGTATTGTAGAATAAAGGAAGAAATCACACTTAATTCTCAGAGATCAGGACAAAGGGACCACCTTAGACCCATGGGAAATTCTTCACCATACACAGGTCCTACTGAACTATCCATCTGGAGAAAAGGGCAACTTCGGTACTAAGGGGGTAAAACCAGAGTATGTGCATGTGCTATGGGATAATCAGTGCTTTCTTCTCAAGACTAAAAGGCCTCCCTGAATCATGACAACTGAAGTAGATCATCAGAAGGATATTAAGATAGCAAAAGAGGATGGCACAAACCCGTAGTTGCGTAAGTTATAAAGAAACAAATTTCTAGTGTTACATAAAACCACTTTAGAAAAATCACAGGATAAGCCTAGCACGACAAAGTGAAGTATTTATTCTTTTTGCCAACAAAATAGATTAATCAAAGTAATGAATAGGTAAGTCTTGAGCTTCCAAAGGAAATAATGTTCAATAATTTTACCACAGTACATACATACAAACCACAACTGACATTAAAATAAATTGGCCACTTCCTGTTTTAAGTGTTATGATTCACTTCCCCATGGCTTTGATTTCATTAATTACACTAACGTGTTCTGAAAATATTTGACCCCTTCCCCTTATTAGATCTGCCGTCTTACGAATGCTTGTCTACTTTCTGCACTGGAGTCAGAAACTTGAGATTTTTATTCCCATTCCTAAAACATGTCTTTTAAGTTAGAACAAAACCTTTGTCTCTATAGACATTCGTAGAATATCAGAGCTGATACAATCTTGGAGGTATCTGATTTCTATTGCTTCATTTAACCAGTGAGGGAACGGAGGCGTTGAGAATTTAAGAGGTTAAGGGTGTTCCAGCTGTGGGAGACTCTCTTCAATAGGTCTCTCGAAGTCCCACACATCTTGCTGGGTGTGCTGAGGATGCAAAACTCTGACCAGTGTACCAGGGCTATTTCCCAGGACCGTATTGCTGTGAGAAGCCTTGAGGGATGAGGGAGCATCCCCCTTCAAGACAAAGAATAGGATTGCTTCCTGCTTGCTACAAGACTGTGGATTCCCCAAGCTTAGAGGCTCTCTCCTATAATGCAACCCACTGCACGTGCAGGCATACATCCAGGCCCTCTGCATCACCCCATGAAACTTGGGGGGAAGAGAGAATCAGTGCAAATATACTGATGCTCATGCTCTTTGCTGTGTTGTGAGTAATAGAAGTCCTTTGTCTCTGACCCATGAGTCTCATGTCTTCTGTGAGTACCCATGAAATGACAACAGTGTATACACAGGGTAAACTCAAACTCCAGAACATCCATAGCAGGACTATATACAATAGCCAAGACATGAAAGCAACCTAAATGTCCATCAACAGATGACTGGATAAAGAAGATGTGGTATATATACACAATGGACTATTACTCAGCCATAGAAAAGGATGAAATAATGCCATTTGCAGCAACATGGATGGACCTAGAGATTATTATACTAAGTGAAGTCATTAAGACATAGAAAGACAAATATATGATATCATTTATATGTGGAATCTAAAAAAAAAAAAAGACAAATCTAAAAAAAAAAAAAAGACACAAATGAACTTCTTTACAAAAACAGAAAGAGACTTACAGACATAGAAAACAACCCTTCAGCTGCCCAAGGGGAAAGGTGAGGGGAGGGATAAATTAGGAGTTTGGGATTAGCAGATACAAACTACTATATAAAGAATAGATAAACAACAAGGTCCTACTGTAGAGCATAGGGAACTATATTCAATAGCTTGTAATACCTATAATGAAAATGAATATGAAAAAGAATGTATATATACATATATATATATGTATATCTGAATCACTATGCTGCACACCAGAAACTAATGCAACATTGTGAATCAACTATACTTCAATTAAAAACAACAACCACAGCAACGACCCAGAACAGACAGACACCCGGAAGGAAAAAGAAGAAAGAAAGAAAAAATCATCATCTTCTGATTTCTATTTATCTCTTTTTCACCCTTAGAAATAATGCTATATATTAAAATCCTGAAATCAGAGTTTTTAGTAATTGAAAGTGATAAATGAAAGAAATAATTAAATACATTTGTTGCCTAGATAGTTTTATAAAGAATTAAGGGAAAAATTCTCAATTGGGAAAATGTTGGTCTGTTGGGTAGGTACCACTGTTCACTAAATAGCAGCTTAGTTTTCACTACCCACCACCCATCTCACACACAAAGAAATGTATTTAATCTATGTTTCACTCTTAACTTTTTAAATTTAAATTTACTCTTAAAAGTTCTATTTGGTTCACTTTCCAGTCTGTTTTCTCTGTTTCTATAACATTTATAGTAGCTATCCCTTCATCCAGGAACATTTTTAGTATCATTATTCATTTCCTTTTAGATTTCTCTATTACCTGTGGTTCCAAGTGTATGGATTTTCCTATTGGTTGCATTTGGTTTTTCAGTTTTCATTTGGGTTTCAGTTTTAGTTTGTTGGCCATGTAACTGAACCTCTTCACCTGTCCTCACAGTGGGCTTGAAGTTCCAGTTTTTCCCAGGGTACTCTGTTTCCATCAGTGACTAAAGGTGGGTGTATGGTTTCCTAGAGACCTCTCTGTACATTAGATTTGGTGTTTGATCCCAGTTAAAAGATGAAATAAGCCCTTTCTAGTTCCATAGTGTGGCTTAGATTCTCTTCCTCATTGGTATTAAAATCCAAATACCTAACAAAAACATCCAGCTTGATATTCATGAAACATCCTATCCGAACTCTGGCTCATTCTCTGACTCTAAATTCCCTTGACATTTCCGGCAACTCAAGATTTCCGTTTTACATTTGTGAGTCAAGCAACTTTTTTTTTTAACCAGGCCCTATTTTATCCAGAATTCCTATACACCCGAGGGAGGAGAAAAGGGTACTCTTCCAAGTCAGCTTTGTCTGCCATAGGGCACCAAAAGAGGAGTCTTTTTCTCTAACAACAATGTGACCATCGCTTATAAAAACCAGTCCATGAAACAAAGTGAGAATATCTTCTAACAGCAGAATGGCAGTGGGAAATATTTCCATCGGCCATGTTTCACAATGAGATGATTGCTAGCATAATTTAAGAAGTTGAATTATAATAAAGGTATCAGGTAGAACCAATGGCTAATTCTCAAAAGTTATAAAAGTCCTCCTCTTTAAAAAAGAAGAGGTACCCAGAGGGTATCAAATAATAGTACAAACTTGGGTGGACAGCATCTTAAGCATTTGGTGATTCGGGAGGTTGGTTTCTGTGTATGTGAGAAAGAAGGGGATTTTTGTTTTGTTTTGAGTTTAATTTTTAAGGTTTGTTTGTTGAATCAACACCCTTTTTCCTGGATGGTTTTTCCATAGTCAGCCTTGGTTCACTGAGATTTTTTTCATTAAAACAAGTAATAGTTTTCCTCTTTGTTTTTTCTCTTAGACCAAGGCTGAAATTGGACTGCAGATCAAAGACCATGGCAAAAAATTCCTGACATTGGAAACTGTCTTCCCAGGCATCCATGAGCCTCCATTCCCTACTACACATTCCATATAAAGCGACTGTTTCATTTTCCACCTGGCAACGCTTAAATCGTTTTATTTTTCTTCATTAAAACCACCACGCCTCTTCATTTAACTCATGTTTTAGTATCTTGATTCGGCAGGATCATAAAAACTTGTTTTTGTTGCCGCTGCTTCTTTTTGCCGCAGGGAGAAGTAAAAGAGAAACAAGTTAAAGAATATACAGTCAACCCTTCTTTAAAATATATATAACAAGATTTCTAAAGGAATGAAAAAACATCGTGCTAGTGGGAAAACACTGCAGTTAAATCTATATATTTAACTTGAAGTAACATAACTTTTGTGGATGTGTTTGCTCTTCCCTCATACCTGCTACACCCCCTGTGAGTTCTCAGGAAATATTAATTACAGATAACTGACAATTCCTTTCTTCTAATGGAAGCTGCAGAACTGATTTTCAAGTTTCCATTTTGAGCCATTGGAGCAAAACACAGCCTTCAACAAAGGTCTAACGGTACACATGATCTTCCTACAAGAAATTAGTGTGCGTGTTTCTGGGTCCTCAAAAGGAAATCAAGTTTCTACACAGAATCAAAACCTAAAGCAAATAAACTAGGAAACTTTATTTTGGTCTATTTATTTCTAAGAAAAAGAATTAAGCCAGATTCTGATCAACGCTTCTATGTTCCAGATAAACTTTCCATTTTACAAGAAGTTCTGATGTGAATGCCTTTTATCGACCATCCTGTAAATGGCTTAAATAGTTAAGATCCCTTAACTAGGAGGATTTAATGGCAGTGGCGAACGCCACCAGAATGTTTTCATCTATTTCCTGCCAATTCTGATCAATCTGCTATGTTTGCTATAAACCTAACTGCTTAGTGATCAGTGAATAGCATGAACTCATTGCCACACGTAAGCAATTTATTTTGCGATGGGCATGGAAGCCTTTTAAAATTTTCTACAAACTTAAACATGTGTGTGTACACATGTATAGACAAATAAACATATATGCATACATTGTATGTAAAATATATCTACATATTATATATGAGGCAATATATAAGTACTTTCATAATCTTTCCAAATTAAGTAAGATTTAGCTCTAGAATAGAAAGAAAACTATATAATAAATTTCAAGGATGATTTTTTGGTAGAGTTTCACAGAAGTACTTAATCATGATTTTTTAAGCAAGATTTAATGTATTGACAAGTTTTCAGAAACATACCCATTTTCTCAAGCAAGTTTCATCTTTGTTTGCTTTCTTCTTTCTAAACTGCATACCTACCTCAACTTCTCTAGGGATCGACTATGTAATGTCGGACATGCAGATTGCTTTTATGTGGACTGATCATTTCAAATGGAATTTGCTTATAATCCAAACCTTCTGGTAAGAATTTAGGTCATTCCATTTAACCTGCTCAACTGTATTTATTCAATGTGCCCAACTTATGCATTTAGTAAGTAACATGAATGGATAGCCCAGCTCACCAAGTCAGGTGGAAATAAGATGTAAGAAGGAACATCACTCCCTTGTCTGGCCATGGATGGGAATTAGGAAGAGGTTGCTCACCTGCCATCTGTGAACATTCATCATTCAGCCAGGCTTTCCCACTACCTGTTCCTCACCCCAATTCAAGAGAAAACACCCAGCTGACAAACTGTCCTCCCCAAAATACTACGAGTAAGAACTGGGAGTATCTGTGAAGCGTTTACTACGTGCCAGGCACTGTTCTAAACACTTTACATTTTGTCCCCTTTAATCCTCGTCACAATCCTGGGAAACAGGTACCACGATTTTTCTAAGATTTAGAGATGAGGAAACAGGCACAATGATGTTAAAAGTAATTTGCTGAAGATTACACAGCTCGTTAGTGGCAAAGCCAGTTTAGAAGAACATTCCATTTGCACTCTTTAATCGCGTTAAATACGGTGTTACAGAAGGGCCCTACTGTGAACTGCATTTCGTGTAACACATGCCCAAGCTTGGGGCCAGGTGCAATCATACTGAGACAGTGTAGAATGAGAACAGTGTTAGGCCAGGAATCAGCCGACCTTGATTCCGGCATCACTACCAGCACCAGTAGAGATGCATTTATTCACTTATTCGTTGATTAAATTAGTAATTACTGAGTTCAAATTGTGTGCCAAGTGCTGTTCTGAGCACTGAACTACAAAGGATGAATAAGACAAATATGACTTCTGCCCTCAAGAAATTTACACGTACACACACACGTATTTCACTATGTATAAAAACATATCTATGTATAAAAACATATGTAACACTGACATACAACCCAGGTTCTGGTAAGTTCCAGAAGGAAGGTAAGAACGGCTGCTACGACACATCATAAGGGGGAAGACATACATAAGAGACCTTCTGTAGAGGTGATTTTTTTCATTGAATACAACAACAATGCTGTATCGGGCACTAAAAATGTGTTGAGAGTAGATTTCATGTTAAGTGTCCTTACGACAACAGCAACAAAAACAAAAACAAACAAGCAGAAAAGAGGCACAGGGAAACTTTTAGAGGTGACGGATGTGTCTTTGATCTTGACTGTGGTGATGGTTTCACGGGTAAAAGCACCTGTCCAAGTGCATCAGGTGGTGCATATTGAACATGGGCGGTTTTTGTGTATCACACATCTCAAAGCTGTTTTAAAATTTTTACTCAAAAGCTAAGAAAAATGGAATACAATTCTGAATGTCTGTTCAGCAATTCCATCAAAATAAAAAAGACTTCTGTGATCAGTTATTTCATAGAGTATTTTTCTAATCGTGGTTAAGCCTCAGGTTTGGGAAATTTGTTGGAGAAGCCCACCTCCACTTTGTTAGCTCCACCTCTGAAACCCCCTTCCTTGTTTAGTAAAGTGTGGCTGCTGATAACACCTCCCCCATGAGGTTGTTACGAGAATAAAGTAAAAAATGAGTGTACACAATGCACACTTACAGGCCCTAGATGACAATAAGCAAGCAATAATTATTGGTTATTTGTATTCATATCTGTAGACTCTATATTTATAAGGAAGACTGTTCTTCCCATTACATTTTAAAAAGTACGAGTCACCTTATTCACTGAGTTTCCAGCATAATTCTAAAGTGCTGTTTACCTGGGTTAGTAGATGTCCCCCTGCAGTTCATCATGCACTGTGGCAGGCAGCCCCTCACACTGGAGCACGCATCTGAATCACCTAGGAAGCTTGTTAAAGTACAAGTATTTGGGCCCTTCTCACAGATTTCAGTAAGTCTGGTGTTGGGTCAAGAACATGCATTTCTGACAATTTTCCAGGTGACATTTGTGCTGCTGGTCCAGGGACCACAGCAGAACATGGTACTTCCTGTCATGCACAGTAAAGGATCTTTATGTACCATGAAATAATTGATTCTCAAAGTCATTCCTCAAGGTAGGCACTAGTGCATCTGTTTATGAAGGAGAAGGTGAAACCCAGAGACCATAAGGTTGATCAAGGTTCCAGAGTTCTCTAGCAGCAGAGCTGGGTCTGAACCCCAGCTCACCTGTCGAGAGTCCATTATGATATATAGTGTGTATTGAACTGCATTCTAACCTGAAATTCGGTGACAAATCTAATTTGATGCCCTAGTCAGGTCTTTGTATCAGTTTTCAAATCAAAAAACAAACAAACAAACAAATAAAATCTTAAAACTCAGAAGGTTCACTGCCATGATTAGATGTGCTGCCTAAACCAAAATTAAAATAAATACCCATAAATCACATTTTCAAACATTCACTTAATATTCAATTTTGTTTGCTCAGAGTATCAAATCTTATTTGAGTTTTGAAAAATATTTCTCCATAGAGAGGTAGATAATGAATCATTCTGAGGTTAGATGCCCTCAGATCCCATTTTTATAAAAATATAATTTTAACTGAAATGCAACCATAGCTAGAAAGATCTGATCCCATTGTAAGATGCTTGCTTGAGTTTTGATGACACCTGAGTGGAAATAAAGACATTCTGAAATATCCCTCCACATTAGTAAGATAGAACAGAATATATTTCCAACAGAATTCCTGAAATAGGCAATCTTTCATTTTCATTTTAGTAGAAACGCATTTTTCACATCTCACCTTGTTCTTCAAATACATTTAAAATGGAATGTTTTGACACTAATATTGAAAAAACAGGGAAAAGATAAGGCAAGCTCTCTTTCATGGGGTTGCAGCCCTAAAAGCGAGCCGAGCACACTGTTGGCAATTCACAACGTGAGAGCAGGCGTGCCTGCGACAAGCCTGTCCCCAGAGGTGGACCCTTATTTGCACGTATCATTTACAGCCTGGCCGTGTGGGTTCAGAGGAAAATGGAACTCAGTGGGATGGCATAATTAATTGAATCAGCTCAAGTCCTTTGACGAAAAACATGCAAGTGAAAACCACCCAGGCTTTTAGAGCCCCGGGTCCTGCACTGATTCCACGTACAAGAAGGATCTTCTGACACCCCCGCGACGTCCGGCCCTACTCGAGGGAATCGTCCCTTCAGAACTAGGGACAAACTCTGCATTGAACATCTTTGTTTTCAAATGTCCTTGTTTTTCTTAGTGTTGTCCTTGTTCCCTCACTTGCACATATTCTCCCACAAGATTAAGGATCACCCTGTTCTAAAAGCCAGAGTAGTTTCATAAAACTCACCAACTCAAAATTAAAAAAAAAAAAACCAAAACAGTATTTTTTCTTTTGCATGAATCTATTCCAAAAATTTAATTCCTATTATAGTGAGCTAAGATAATCAATCAATCTGGGTTTTTTTTTTCCCCATTATTTTGAATTGTATTTGTCCATTGCAGACTATTATTAAGCTTGCACCAAAAGTTTTGTTTTTTATCTAGTGGAAGGTATAGGGTTAGATATATGAACACTGCTTAGAGAACCAAAAAGGAGAGCCCTCTGAGTGGAAGAAGTGAAGCAAAATAAAAGGAAATATGGAGAATGTTTTAAACCTTCTCATTTTAATTTTAGGACCAATCAAGAGTCACCAAGAATGCAAAAGTGCCAGAGGGTGGTGTGAGCTTAGAAGGGACGCTGAGTTGAAGAAATAAGGACAGGATGTCAGGGGGAGCACTGAGAGCCTTCACTGGAGCAGTGTTTCCTGAGAAAAGAATGAAGGACTTGCGAGGACACATGCAGTCAGCCCACAGCTGTGACTATAATGGAGCGACAGTAACACGTGAAGTATTATCCCAGGCTTTGGTGAATTCAAATGTAACGACAGGCACCTACACAAACATGCAGAAATCAACAAAGAAGTGCCACTGTCATCGTATTTAAAAAGTAATCACTTATTATGTGCCAACTGCTTTGTATATAGCGGTCCAGCTACACAAGTCATCGAAAACCCCGCTCAGAGATGTAGAAACAGATTCTGAACATGCCCAAGTCACACAGCTAATGAGTAAAGGGGCTACTTCTTGCTTCCTCTCCGGAAGAAGACATCTGACAGTGGTCTTGCTAGCTGAAACTTACAGTAGTGGTAGGTAAGGGTGATGAGGGATGTAAGAGAGACCAGGGGCACGGGGGCAGCACTCATTAGGGGCTGACTACACTGTGTGTCTTACATAAATCATCCTTCCTCTGAGAATGAGGCGGAAGGGCAGGTGAAGAATGACTCCACAAGGCAAGTGACGTCTAGGATGAATCTTAAAATGAGTACGATTGGCCTCGCTCTGGTCTGCCTTCAGCCCAAGGAAACGCAAGGAGGCACACGGAAGTGAGTAACTGGATTGGCAAGAATGGAGACTGTGGGAGCAAGTGGGAGGGGAGACGGCTGGAAAGACTGGCTGAGGACAAGTTGAGAAGAGCTTTGCATATCTGGCTAAAGCACTGGG
This sequence comes from Camelus dromedarius, assembly GCF_036321535.1. Classification (NCBI taxonomy): domain Eukaryota; kingdom Metazoa; phylum Chordata; class Mammalia; order Artiodactyla; family Camelidae; genus Camelus; species Camelus dromedarius. Next base: position 5,221,331 of record NC_087454.1, on the reverse strand, counting down.
CTTTGTTCAGCAGGCAGAGCTGAAGATGTGGGAAAGTGCAAAGAGTTACAATTTATATTTCTTTCATACACCTCACAGACTTGGACACAGACTAGAGTCTACGTTTGGCTCTCAATGAGTAATTGTCAGGTTGCATTGAGAACCATACCACTGACTCATCAATGAAGAGACATGGTAACTTTTTACTAATTGCAATCATTTATTACTATTATCTATTTATTATAATTAGTATTAATTACTATTATTTATTTAGTACCAATCTCTCAAGTGCCAGGCACTTTGATTATATTATCTGTTCTCTCCATTCCATATAACAGTCCAATGAGATTGTTACTATTGCCTACAATTTACACATGAAGAACCTGAAATTACAGTGGTTATGTGACCTCCTCAGGGCAAAAGGCTAAGAACAGCAAAGCCTTGATTTGGATGCTAGTTTCTGATTCTAATACCGATGCTCTGGCCGCTCTGCTGTACAGCTTTTCCAGGTGCACTGGTGGATTTGTGTAAATCTATTCAAAATATTTGCCTCCCCTCTGACTCCAATCCACACTTCCTCCCCAACTGTGATGTGAACAAACCACGTGCAAAATGGCATCTGAGGCTGGAAATGAAATATGGGATGGTGAACACGGTGAAGGTAATTGACCCCTTTGGGGATCAGAACCATAACTTTGTTCTCAAAATAGTGAAAACAGATGCCATGAGCCAGAACGTGGACTCAGAATGAATTGAGAGGGAAGAGGAGAGGGGTGTTAGTGCCAACAGGAGATAAGCCACCAGGAGACGCAAACCTATCACGGCAACACACAGGTGATGCTTCGGGTTTGCAAAAGAGAGTATGCACGTGTGTGACAAGTTACTCCCACAGAGGAATTGGGGGCTTGGGAATAGAAAGAGCCTGACTTAAATTTAAGAAGAAACAAAGTCGCAGAGGAAGCCCAGCAAGGCTCCCAGAGAAACTGTGGGGGGCCAGGTGCTCTAAGTTGCTGCCAAACCACACAGAGTCTAATCCGTTTGCTTAAACCCATGCACTGTCGCTTCTTCCAGAGCAGGTAGGAAGGGTGCTCTGCCAGCTACTATCAAGTGATGCTTTCAGTCCCACAGTGGACAAAAGGAGAGGTTTGGAGTAAATCATTGTCATTTTTGGAAAAGTGAGAGGATCTGAGAAAGTACTTAAAAGCATTTGGGCAAGGAGAAGAATAATCTGTTCCTTTCAACTTTTTCCTCCCCAGGATGAACAGGAGAATAAACCTGAAATAATATGTGAACAAAACTCTCTAAAAGTGGCTTAAGCAGAAAACCTTAGAAAATTGTCAAGCCTCATAACTCCAACGTTAAAAAAAACATTAACTCTTCTTCGTTGTTTTACTGATGTGTTTTACTTAAATTGTTTAAAAAAAAAAAAAGAAAATGAAAACAAACAAATCTTGTGAAATGTATCTCCAAAGGTGAATTATTTTGTTATTACTTTACTACTTGGAAAGACATTATTTGTTTGAAAAATACGTAGGCATAGGTACATTATTTTATTCTTTTCAAAAAGAATGTCATATAATACATTCCATTCTCAAGCAGTGGCTTTACAGCTTTTTAGAAACATTGTCAATATAGAAACGTATGTTAGAGCTTGCAGAAAGATTAAAAGTCATCTAGGTCTACTTTTGCATTTTTACTGATGAAAAAACTAGCCCAGACAGATAGTGATTTACATCCTGTCATACTGGCTGTTAGTGGCAGGGAAGACGTGGGGACCCAAGCGCACTGAATCCATGTCCACAGCTTTCTCTGCTACACCATTTGCTAACAATTTTGAACTTCAGGGAAACTGTACTCATGAAAGAGTGGCCGATAAAGGGTACACCTATAAGCAACTACTTTTTGAATAAAAATGAAGAAACTGATCTCTGAATATTCATGTGACATCTAAAGAGTAAAGCAGGCTATTTGTAGGAACCACTGAGGGAAGACTGTAGAAATACTATTTAGGAAACATATACTTTAAAAGATCGTTGACTTTCTAATCTTTTTGTTCCAGAAACGTCTTTTCACAACTCTACCCGTAACCCTTTAATACAATCATGTGGCTCTAAGCCCACTGCTCCAATGACCTAAGAGTTTGTAGTTTCTGATTTTGAACATAAAACAAATTAATCCAGTTAAAAGTCTTCTTCAATGTTTTTAAATCCTAAAAAGTCAAAGATTGATTTTTTTCCTCTCTTTTTCCTGATGAGAGTTCAAAAAGGAAGAAATTTAAGAGAATTCAAAATTTCCTCACATAAAAATTGAATCTCCAAGTCAAAAGAAAAAGTATTAAAAATGTTCTAACAGACTTAGCCAAAGCAATAAAGAAAACTGGGGCCTTTACTAAGTCAGACAGCCTTAAAACTTCAACCCCGAGGCCCGTCCATCTCTCTGGCCCTGCATCTGTTGTGCTCTCTCTCCACCCTCTGTTAGCAGGAGAAATCAACTGCGAGTGAGTTTCGCCGGCCTGGCCGAGGAGTCCCGAGTTCCACACTTAACAGTCGGTGTGGAAAACAGAAGAAAGGATGCTAGCTAGGGTCACCACCTCTGAGACACTCACCTCAGAGATTTGACAGCATCAGTCTCTTTAGCTTCCATTCCCTTCAGCCAGGAATGGGAGCAGGGTAGCAGAGGCCTCAGAAATAAAGATCTCCCATGAGAAAACAAGAAACAGAAAAAGAAAAGATCTGATCCAAACTTGATGTTTCATAACCTCTAGTCCATATTATCTCCCCTGAAAAAGGAAGTGTCTCTTTTTTTCAGAGCCTTCTGCAAAAGAAGTTACAGAAGTGTACCCATCCCCAAACCAATATCCTGAGCCACTGAGAGTCCACTGCAGTTTAAACTATCAGTTGCCTGAGATGCTTTATCAAGAGCTTTTTCCCCTAATTTCATAATTAGCCCATAGAGTGATGTGAGTGTCAGCAGCCAGAGTCCACGACCTGATGTCTGTCCCATATCGTGAGTCACTCAAAGTTCAGGTAATATAACACCTGACAAGAGGTAAACATTCTCAGAAAACATCTAAGTATAAGCCAGCCCTTCAACGTGCAAGCAGTCTGTTTGTTTTGAATTAACGAAAAACTTCCCTTGAGTCATTCCTCATAAACAGAATAGCAGACATTAAAGGAAACGATGAATAATTTGCTTTGACTTGGAAAGGACATTGAGAAAAGGCCAAAGAGATTTTTTTTTTCTTTACTTGATGTTCCAAGCTGATTTGAAACAGGCCAACTGCTTTCACGCATACATGTTAATAGAGTGGTGCTCTGCTCGTGCAAATCAGAATAATCCAACTGGTCTACTAGCCTCCTAACAGACTCACAAACTTTGGCTATCATACATATCAATCCATCATTCAAAGAATAAATCTATTCTATAGGCTCGATGACCCTCAAGCTTTTGGGTCACTATCATAAATAAACGGAAGCTTATTTCGTCCCAAGTTAACTCATTCTGTTGTTGGTTAAATCAAATCGTCAGAAAGTTCAGAAAATTCCTTCACATATGACATCAAAATATAACTCCTTCTAGTACCCACACCTTGACCCCAGGTAAACTCTCTGAAGACTGTTCTCCAAATTACATCTACATCTTTTACACAGTAGGTTTCCAAATATTGGAAGACAAGTCTCACTCTATAAAGAAATCTCTTCTCAAAAAAAAAAAAAAAAAAGTGTCAGTTTAGACCACACTTGATGATATTATCCAGAACATTCAGTATCACATGACTCTCTCTTTGCCCAGCAACAGTCTGTAAAATGTTGCACCAAAAATGTAATGCAATTCTCTAATAGTGTGTGCTTTAGTCTTTTAATCCGTATAAAAGCATTTAAAGGAATGTCTGATACTTCATAAGCACTCAATAAATGTTTGCTTTTTATTGGTTTCACCAATTTGGAAACAGACACTGCTTCAGGAATTGGGAATAGAGTAGTAAACAAAATAGACAAAAATCCTTGCCCTTTTGCAACATACTCTTGTTTATTTGACTTATTGGAACATTGATTCAAATACACCCAGGATTGTTTGAAATGTAGTTTAAATATACAGGATCAAAAACCAGAAGACCAACACATAGTTGCATACTTTTCAGATAGGTAATCATTCATAAGCTTGAGATCATTTTTATTTCCTACTTCTTAGAATTGCTGAAAGATAAGTGAAGGAAAACCTCTTCTAGCTGTAAATATCTAGAATAATTTGTAAGATCCTCCACTGTCTGTCTCTGATCTTTTCTTTTTTTCCCCAGATTTAAAATCTGGCTTTCTCCTTTTGTTTCCTAATCTCTACCTAATTTTTCCAATATCCTGTTTGCTTGCACACCTACACCCTTGCTAGTCCCTGTCCTAGAATACACTCCCCCAGTTTCTCCCCTGGGACAACTCTGCATCTTTTCCAGTTCAGCTCAAAATACATATTAGCTTCAAAGCCTTTTTTGATCCATCTGCATTTCCCCACAAAGAATTTGTAGCTTCCTTCTCTGTGTCTACAATATTATATTTATACTACAATGATAACACTGGTCTTCTCAGATCATCATTATTTCTTCACTTATCTGTCTAGACTAGAAAGGATGTAAGTTTCCTAAAGGTAGAAACAATGTTTTACTCATTGCTTTCAATCTGGAGTTTGGAAAAATGATGACTCTCACCACAAATACACAATAATACTCACAAGAGGACTTAGTGAAAACATTGAATTATATATCAGTAGTATAAATATAAGATATTATTTATAATATAAAGTTTTATTATATAAACAAATAATATTTCTTGAGTCTATCATTTGATTCTACATACCCAGGAAAGTTGATTTTAAATGCACATATTTAATTGATAGCATTAATTTTGGAACCAGAATATGTATTGGTTTAAAAAAATTGAAATAGATTTTATAGAAATCATTAGCAATAGTATAACCCCAATAATTATCTTTAGTTTAAATGGTTCCAATTTAAAATATTTAATATAACCTAAAGATATACTCTTAAGTGTTTTAGTAATCTAAGGTTATACTCGGGGGAATTTTTAAAATAAATTTTAAACATAATAACAATAAAAATTTTAAAAATAATAAATAAAATAAATTCAAATATTGCTTATGTCCTATTTATGAGGTTCAAAAGAATAAATAAATATTTAAATTAACAATGATTAGAATTAAAGTAGATGGCAGAAAACATAGTATATAGATACCTATATATTTCTGATAGATTAAATTAAATATCACGCATCAGATAGAAGCATTTAAACATTTCAAATAAATTTCTATTGACAATGTTCTTTACTGCAACAAATACTCAAACTAAGCAGAAACATGATCAAAAAACTTCAAAACGCTAAGATATTTATGCATTTAGACTTTCCATTCATTGGAAAGACAACACAGAAAAAGCATAAATCATTAAAAATTCTTGACATGTAAAGATGCTCACTGAACGAACGCAGCCTAATAACCACCAAACGCTGCTGAGAGCAGTTGAGAAAGAAAAGAGGAGAAAATATTCAGGTAAATTTGATGTAGATCTTGGCCACCACTCTTACCAAATGAAATCATCATGTGTTAGCAACATGACACTGGATTTCTTTGCCCCAAAGAATCTAAAGCTAAATTCAATACCTGAGATGCCCCCAGGATCCATCAGTTACGCACACTCTGGTCCTATAATTAAATACACCTTGATCATCTGCTTTCCTTTGATAACATAGGGGATATTTCTCTGCTGATTTTTGTCTCCAGTTTGGGTTCCTTTTGTCCAGATATTACCAGAGTTTGGCTCCCCAGGCAGATCCGAACTCACACCCTTTCCCACTTACTTCCTACTTGTGAGTGGGACTCTCAAAGCCAGGTGGTGAGATTCACAATTTCTTTAGACCCTTATTCCAAAGTTCTCTCAAGGCAGATAACTAATTCTGAGTTTTCCCTCTGGCAGGTGTGATACTGTGATTTATGAGAAATACATATTTGGTCTTCATCCAGATTCGGTCTTTGTCCCAATTTCTGGCACAGAGTTCATAAAACGCTAGGAATTTCCTAAGTGATGAAAGCGAGGAAGGTGTCTTTTATTATGTTAATGGAGTGACTTTGGGACCATATCCAAGGATGGGAGGCTGGTTGCCTGGAGATTACAATGTAATTACAGGGTTGGAACTTTTACTCCCACCTCCCTGACCTCAAAAGAGGGGAGAAGGGCTGGAGGTTGAATCCATCACCAGTGGCCAACGGTTTAATCGAAGCCCCTAAGTATGAATTTATACCTGGCTCTGTACTTGTGGAACTGTTTTGCTTCAAGGCCATATAACAAAAACAAAAACCCTAGGGGAGCTATTTACAAAGGCATTTTAAAAGCTGGAGAATGTGAATTTATCCAAGAAAGAAAAGAGCCTAAATGTGTTGAGAATAAAATACAAATGTTATATTTGAGCAAACAAGACAACTAGGACTTGAATTTTCCTTAATTTGATTCCTTTAGAAGCTTAAATATCATTCTAATCTAAGTTTACATCAGTGTGATGGCACAGAGTGCCCAGATATTTGGTCAACATGATTCTGGTGTGCTTGTGAGGGTGTTTCTGAATGAAATTAATATTTGAATAAGTAGACTGAGTAAAGCAGATTGCCCTCTCTGGAGTGGGTGGGCCCCATCCAATCAGTTGAAGGACTAATAGAATGAAAAGCTGGCCTTTCTGGTAAAACAAGGAAACTTCCTGACTACTTTGAGCTGGGACACTGGTCTCTTTCTTGGTCTCATGCCTCCAGCTTTCAGACTAGAACCTATACCATGCTAATTGTAGATCTTAAGACTTCTCAGCTTCCATAATCATGTAGGCCAATTTCTTATAATATATCCCTATCTATCTATCTATCTATCTATCTATCTATCTATCTATCTATGTCTCCTAATGGTTCTGTCTGGAGAACGCTGACTAATAGTAATACACTAAGTGTTACTGATCTTTATTTAAACTTTCTAGCCATTAGTTTCCTTATCTGTAAAATAAGGGGTTTTGATTAATTCAGAGCTTCTTTCAGTCATACTCTATTCTACAGTTTGATAATTCTGGAACTAGTCAAATGTTCCTTTCATCTCTGGCTTTCACTGAATGAGGACTTAGCATGCCCTGACACTGAAATGGAGGGTATTCTGTGTATTTACTAATCTCCTTTCACCAGAACTGGAAGTATGATTATTCCTTATTTTTATAGGTGGGGACAGAGAGACATTCAGCAATGTGCTCAAGATCTCAAAGCTTGGAAATGGCAGAACCAGTAGAAGAACCCAGACATACTGACTTGGAAAAGTTTATTTAAACAAAATGAAACAAAATGGAAAAACAAGGAGAGGAAAACATGGAGAAAGAAAAAGTAGTGAAGTTAGGAAAGAACTTTTTGATACTTAAACACAACTCTTTGGGACAACTCTAAATTTACTTTTCCTCCTGATAAACAAAAGGTTCTGGTCACTGAACACCTTTCTCAGAAGGCTTCAGTTTTCCAAAGGCGACTTCTATTTTCATGTCCTAACACGAATTCTCTGAGTTCTGACTCCCATTCTCACATGATAAAAAGAAGTTCTGCCTAATGAAAGGAAGACATTCATGTGATTTCAGGCAAATACTTTATTCTCACACCTTTCTCCTCATTGATAAAAACTGGTGTTCCTATAGATGGTCCCAACTTCATTTGGTATGTGTTCTTTTTTAAGATTTACCTACCAGATTGTTTGGTTTAGAAAATTGTTAGTATTCAATATTTTTGGATTGTATTGAGAAGTGAGAAGAAAGTAAATTTGTTTGAAAATATACCTACACTCATCAATATATAACAATAGCTTTTAATAATTATTGTCTCAGGCTTGTTATAATGGCTAATGGTCACTGTGTGTCAGGCTCTGAAGGAAGTTCTTTTATTATCTCCATGTTACAGTTGGGAAAAGTGGAGCTTAGAGATGGTAAATAACAAATACAACATCATACAAAAGCTGATATTTAACTGGTCTAGAAATTACACTTAAATTTAAGGAGATAGATTTTATGTACGTCCATGAAGCAGAAAAATTACTAACTTTGTGATACTCTGATATTGTGCTTTTTTTAATTCTATAATTACTGCATGTGGAGCAAGGATCCTCTCAGAACTATTGACCTCTTTTCTGTTAAGTAAAGTATTGAGTAAATCAAATGTTTTCAGCTATTCTTCCCCTGCTTTACATACAGTGTCTTGTTATAAAGCTTTAGATGGATACAAATTTAGGTAACTAATTACAGATACCAAATCCCTGCATCTGCTAAGAGTCTGTAATATCAAAGAAGCCCAAACCTGCTTCAACACTCTCCTGTTTTCCACGATTTCTTACAAATTCTGAATAGAATCCATTATTTGATAAGCCAGGGGGAGTAGTAAGCAGCCTTTCGGATTAACTCAGAAATTCTCCCATGTGACTGTTTGCCTTTCTGTTCAGAAATCCCCTCACTCCCTGCCTCTGATTGTTAAGGGGTTTGAGTTGGAAAGGGAGGTGAAGATTAGGTACAAACCAGAAGCACGGCTAACCTTTGTATGTATCAAAGCTTCTACTTGTATATATAAAGGGGATGAATTTCCCAGAAAGGCGAGGAGCGGAGGCGTTAACTTTGCCAGGGGCACAGGAGTGTCAGGACGTTTGAGTGGCAGTTTGCTTGGCTCTGTGGGGAAGGATGAGTTTGTGCCCAAATGCCCCCACTTTGCTTCCAAGCAGGGCAGCAGCCTCACTTCAAACAAAGCGATCACAGCCGCACCTGGGGTTGCCAGAGCCTTCCAGGGCGGGTTCCTGGCTGCCAGACAAAACTCTGATGGAAGGTTCATTTCATAAATGCTTCCAAGTCAAAAAGCCACTTTTACTCGGCTGGTTTCAAGCAAATTGCTGCCCAGGCTTAAATTCCTCATCGCACACTGCCATCTACTGTCTAATGCCTGGTGCTCTGAAGAAAGAAGGAAGGATTCACGACACACTTGTGCCTGGACTCTTTTCAGAGTCTGATTTGAATGATAATCAAGTCTGATTGTTTCTATGTTCGCCAACAACACTGCTTTTCACTGTGCAGAGTCATATAGAATGCACGTGGACCAAAATCGCAGTATTTGACCTCACTTGGGGGAAAAAAAGCTATAGTCCTTACTGTAAAATGATTAGAACCACGAAATAATATCCAGGGACAAGAGACCCAAAAGGTCTTGATGGAGAGCCATTGCCTCATTATTTTAATTGGAGAAAAATGAAGCTGCCTGGAACTGACTGGACTTCATTAGCCTGAATGTGGCCCTCAAGGTCTAACCATAGTAGACCTTGGCAGCTAACGAGTGTCTGCAAATAAATGGCGGGGTCTGGGCCAACGTCAGAATAGCCATCCAAGTCTGAGGGTGCATCCATCCATCGCTGACTACTGACCCACTGTGGGTCTCCCCACATCCGTTTCCTTCTTTCACCCCCGGTGAGATCATTTCCCCAGGCTGGGTTCTTGCGCTTTTCGATCAGCGGGCTCAAAATCAGATGCATCATTCTTTCCTTCACAGGGGGAGTTCCCAACCGTGACTGCCACAAAAAAAAGCATTTTGCCGATACAACTATCCTATCCACTCGCCGATCATCACACACCATCTCTTAGCTGTTGTTGGTTTTTTGTTTTTTGTTTTTTTTTGGTAAGAGGTAACATCAAGTCATAGAACAAGTTCTTCTTTAGGAGGCCAATGAGTTATTCTTCTTCATGGCTTTGTCACTTAGCACAGGGATTGATGACCTTGGGTAGGACACCTGATGTTTGCAAATCTCAGCCTCAGTTTTACCATCTGGAAATGAGGATAATAATTCTTCCCCTTCCTGCACCATGGGTTGAAAGAGTATAATTTAAATAAGCTACACAAAAGTGAGCTCTCAGGAGTACTGCCGTTGTGACTTGGCTTTTCATGTGCACTTTTTCCATTTAACTCAAGTGTTACCTCCAGTTTCACCCCCAAATCTAAAGCTGTGTCTTGCATGAAGCTGGCATTTCTAAAGCACTCATGGAATGACTGATTCATGGATTCATAAGCTCTGTATTTTCTAGGAAATTCCAACTATTTTCACCGCAGCACTGTGTTCTCCAGAGAGTATTAACATTAATTTTTCAATGTTAAATAATGTCCTAGTAAATAGAAAAATCGCTCAAAGGACAAAGTAGGATGTTTTTAATTGAAAGCCTCTCCCACACTTTTAGTCTTTTAATTTTCAAAAACCATTTGAACTGCTATTAACTGTGTTTTTGAGAAGGTATACAAAAATAGAACAATACAATAAATGTATTTGCTCTGAGTTAAGAAATAGCAAGTCTTTCCTCTCTGAAAAAATCACATTTGAGTGATTGGGGAAAAGCCAGAATTTCCAGAGTGTTAAAACTGAAGATTTTCAGGCCACCCACTACAAAGCAAACGATTAAAAAAATTTTTAAAAACAACTCAGAAATACATTTTAAAAGAACATTATATAAAGAGCAAAAATTGTGTGTGTGTGTGTACTGGATATTTCAGGAAGGAATCTATGTTGATTATATAAATTCATTTATTCTCATTTTAATTATAGCTACCTATTAAGACACGATGGGTTAGTGTTACCGTAAAAAAACAAAACAAAAACAAAAAAAATCCTCACATTGACAAAGTATGGAAATCACCTTTGACGGGCTCAAACTCATGTCACTGACTTAATTACTGTCGTACCAAAATATCCACTACTAAATTTGTTCTCAATTCCTATTGCTGTTCCTCTAAACCAGCGAATGCTGCTCCACTTACCACTAATAAGTCTGCATATGACAAAGCTTAAATAGGGTCACCTTTGAGACTTCGGTGACACAATATTTTGACATTCTATTGAGGGAGAAAGGCAGGAAGCCAAGAGGAGGTTGCAACAGGACATGAAGAATTTTTCGGGCCACAAGCTTGCCTGCCAAGAGGTCAGCTAGGGATCTCAAATCACATCAGAGGCTGTGCGACTGCCAGGCCTGCTTCTGTGCCTCAGGAACTGCAACTGAGCCAGGCCTGACCCGGGTTTGGTAGCACGGGTACTTACAGATGGAGGAGCTCGCGCTGGGTAAGACGGCGCAGGGGGCGGAGCGGGTGAGCGCGGGGAGAGGAGGCATCTGGACCAGTGGTTCTCCAACGTCAGAGCGCGGGCGTCAGAACCACCAGCAGGGCTTGTTAAAGCACAGATTGCGGAACCCGACCTCTGGGGTCTCAGATTCTAGAGCGGGGCCTACTTCTCACACTTCTAACAGCTTCCCAGGTGGTGGTCTCTGGAGCAGACTTCGGGCACCACTGCCCTAGGGTAAAGCCACTTTGGAGACGTCTGCCCACAAAGGCAGGCTGGACTACGTCGCCATTGTTCTGAATGTTTCTGAAATGTCTCAGCAAAGTACTCTTTCCTTTTCCTATTTAAACTATGTATAGCGATTGGCCACTGTTGCTTATTTTGAACCATAAGCTATGCTGAAAACACCGAGAACATTCAATCTGTATAGGAGAACCAATCTGTATAGTAGAAACAGGAACTTAGGGACAGGTCTTTTTGTTTTTAATTTATCTTGGCTTCCTTCCTTACTCTACTCACTCTACTATATTTTAATGTTCTTTTACCTCTCTATCTCCCTTCCTAAGAAAAAGGATCCTGTCTTTTATTTCTAAAGCACTAGTACGCGGCCTAATCCATCAGCACAAATCAGAAGCTGAAAAAAAGGTTGTTGAAATTAATAAATGTTTCAGTTAAAGTTAAATGAATATATGAATGAATGAAGTTATCAACTGAAGTTCTATGTGTACTGGAAAAATAAACATAGATGCATCCTGGAGGAAGTTTCAAACATGTTTTGAGTACTTACTATAGGTCAGGTGCTATGCTAAGAGCTAGGGACATAGGGTGAAAAAAAAAAATAGATGCCATTTGGATCCTCATTTAGTTTGTAGCCTCGTGGAGAAGAGACACATTAAAGACACAATTACCAGCGTCTACAATGGACTGTGAAGGAGAAAGTCACGGTGCATGGAAACACGGGTATTCTGTAGTCCTGTGGGTGGCCATGGAACGCTTCTTTGGGTTGTGAACAGTTAAGTGGAAACTACTCAGACCTAAACTGTAAGGAAGTGAACATGAAAACTTGCCTCTATATGAAGTACAAAATATGTGAATTTGTTGTATGAGTGATATCACTAGTGAATTTTGACCTTAGAGCAAGAAGATCACCTATTTTTTCCAGGTGTCGTCAGATCAGCAGATACACACTGGTCTAGAGGAACTCTGGATTTTTGTTAATCTTATCAAATTTAAAACATTGTAGAAAAAAAAAGGAACCCAAGTTATCAGTGAGTAATTAGTTGTGGGAGAGAGAAAAGGAACAACAGTAAAAGGAGTGGTAACATGTGTGCTGTAACTGGTATTTATCGCCTCAAATCATGTTAACGCACGGATTACTTCAAATGCCCTAATTATATGCTAAGGATCAGATACATCTCTTGCTAAGAGTCTTGTAGTAAAATAAAAGCATAATGAGTCTAACTCTATCATCACTTCGGCTCTTGTTAATACAACTTAAAAGTTTATTTAAAACCAAGCAAATGCCACTTTCAGGGCACATTTTTGGCAAAAAGGCCATATTAAAAATAATGTGATAATCCACCATAAAAAGTACTTGACTTATTATAAAAAGAAAATTTTACATTAATATTAGCTTATTAAAAAAATCATGTTATTCAAATAAATTTATTCCCTGGACAGCTGAATATTCCAGTTTCCAAATGAAAATAGTTGATAGTTTGCACCTGGTTAATTCAAAGTCCATTAAGGAAAAAAACAGGTATTGGAAATTTAAAAAATTATTTTTATGCTACTATTCTGCTTGTATGTCTTCTCAGAGCTTTAGCAATATTCCCATAATATATTGTGTAAAAATAAACTGAAATAATTTGACTTCTATGTAGAATTACATGAGCAGGAATTCACTTCAGGCTCCAATAATTTGAACAAGCATTCACTGAACACCTGTTTGAACAAGGCACCTGGTTACCGCTGGAGGATGGAGGTAGCATTTAAGGTGTAGGCAAAAGTATGCAAAGGCTTATAAACTTAGAAAGAGCACAAGACACTCAAGGAATTAGTATGGCCGAAAGAGAAGGTCGGTGTGGGTAGGAAGTGGTTGTTGACTGAGGGAAAGAACCAGGAAAGGGAGGGACATAAAGTCCAGATGCATGAGGTATTATAAGCCATGTATCATTGTATGTTGTCCCAAGAGCAGACTCTGAGACAAGGCCTTGAATACAGGTAGTTTATTTAAGAATTGATTTCAGGAAGCAGGAGAGAGGAAGCGATAAGGAAGGAAGAAAATCCAGGAAAAGGTCTGTTAATGAGCTGTTGTGACTATGAACATTAGGCCTCAATCTTACAGCGTACCCCTCTGAGATCCCATGTGGAGGATTTGAGAATAAGCCCACTGAGGCTGTGGAAGCCAGGATGGCTGGGGCATTTATCCACTGACGCCTTCCCCACAGTTTGGGAGTTGCTCCAGACGGGTGGCTGAGCATTGAGCAAGTCGCCACGGTGCTAGAGAGAGCCCTCACATGGAGACAAAGAGCAGTAGATCATATGCCTGATACGGGAGTCATCAGAAGTTCCCGGCTTGCCAGAATCAGATGGGTAAAAAAGATACCGGGTGGGTTGGGCATTCATATTGCTGCTACGTCATGGAACCGTTTTAATGTGAAAGGGTTTTAAGCACTGAAGGGACGTGATCAGAGCTGTGATTTGGAAGTTTATGCTGGCGGTAGTGAAGTGAGTACACTGAAGCTGAGAAAGATAGGAGACAATGACCAGTCAGCCACCCAAACAAGTGACAGTGATTCTAGAAATAAAGCAGCACTTAACCCGGGACTTATGCATCAAACCCAAGTGATGGCCAAGGGGCATCACAACACAGGCCAATGTTCAGTTCCCATAGTGGTTTGAATGGAGCGAAATGGAGAGAGAATTGACCCACTCTTGCCAAAAAAAAGTAGGGGCTTGTCAACCTGGAAAGAACACCACCCAGTTCCATGTTCACATTGCAAAAGATGATTTGGTCTCAGCAAAACAGCGTCATCTGTCACAATGCATCAATCTTAGCAATTCAAATACTATTGCTTTCCTAGATTTGCACCAACCTGATTGAGAGTTTTATGATTTTTGATTTACTATTTACAATGCTTATAACCTTATAGATGTATAAGAACTATAAGAATGAGAAGTTTGTAACTTTTTTATTTGGACAAACTTAAATATTATACTGAAACTAATTCTAAGCTAATAATAGAGATCTGCTAGAGTTTTCAAGTGATTAAGTACATTACACAAATTTGGGGAACCTCTGGGCCCCTGGTTGTCCCTTTGCACCACAGGCACATTTAGAATATGATCTGAACTTAGAGAATAATGCATTTACTAAGTTTTATATGACTGCCGTTGTTCACAGCACTCTAACAGAGAGAAACATTCCCTAACACAGCCTTATATCTCCTGCCCTCGGTATACCCCATGAAAACTCATTAAAATAATTTTCCCCTGTTTTATATATATATATGTGTGTGTATATATATATATATAAATATATATTTACATTAAATTTAAAGTTTAACATTATTGAGATTCACCTTTACCTTCCTTTAGCAACAATTAATTAAAATGTTCACATTCAGTTGCAATAGTCAGGATTCCGACAGCAAACACCATGAGAATAGCTAGTTATTAAACTGTCAGAAAAGCAACATCACTAATATTAATGACACACCAAATACAAAATAAAATATAATAAAAAGCTCAATTAAATGTACCTTTGAGAGCTCTCTTTATGGAAAAAGGTCTTTGCAGCTTAATTTTACAGTGTGCCGAGATTAAATCATTACTGAACACAAGTTACATTGCCAAACTGGGTATGAAAAACAGGGTTCGTGACCACTCAGGAACATCTCAAGATTTAAAAAAAAAAAAAAAAAGATCCAACATGTATTAAATACAATAATATAGAAAATTAACAATTATTGTATCACGTCAATCATTCATTTAATCCCTGTAAGTCACGAAAAAGAAACCTTGATTCCTTCTCTCACTTTCTTGCTTTTCCACCTCTTCCTGAGCTTCTCCCTCCCTCTGACTTTGGGGACCACCACTAACCTCTGCTACGGCAGGCGCCGCCGAGACAGCTTCACCCTCACAAGAGCTGCACTTTAATACATCCGCCTGAGTCACGACAGCATGACTCTTTCTTACATATAAAGCATCAGTAGTCACTCCATCCTCAGTGTGACTTTCGAGCACCCGGAAATTCCTCCCAGACAACTAGATAAAATAAAATAAAGACATGCCGTCCATCTGTTCGGTGAGGACGGAAATTCATTAAACAAGGAAAAACCAAGTGACTCCTAATATCCAGTCTATCCAGACCTACAGCTTCCACTGTCTAAACCCTTCTCAAAAATATCTATTTTTCTCCATTCTATTGTCCAACTGTAGACCAAATGAACTTGATTTCATGTTTGAAAAACTCCCACCACACATCAGCTGGCCTTCCTGTGACCATTCTCACCCATCCGCTCCCCTCTTGCCATCACTCTGCACAACACAGCCAGCATGAGATGTTAAAACCCAGTTTTGACCATGTAACTCCACAGCTTAAAGGTCTTTAGCGGTTTCCCATTCACCTGAGAATAAGGACCAAACATTTTTACATGGCCTACAAGACTGCAGGACCTCCTGACCGTGGGGCGAGCTTCTCAGGAATCACGCTCCCTCCCGCCTTCAGTTCTCCTGCCTCTGTATCTGATTTTCCATTTCTCAAATCCTACCCCTGGATGCGGCTTCCTACCCCTGGGGCTTCGCACTATTTCTTCAGTCCAGTGTGCTCTTTCCCCTCCTCTCTACTTAGTTATCTCCTACTCATCTTCCACATTTCAATTCGAAATCGGTTTTGGCACATCTCGAGTAGTACCAAGCAAATAGAACACACGCAGTAAATATGTACTGAATGGCTGACTATACTAAACCACCACCAACAGAAGAGAAAAATGTAAGAGAAGGGGAATTTACTTTTACCAACAGTCAGAGATGTTTCATGAGAGAAGATTTAGGAAGAGAAAGGTGTCAGGAGAGAGCTAGATGGCGGTGAGGTACAAGGAGGAGACTGAAGACCTGTAAACCAAGGGCATGACAGCTGCAAAGCAAGCGTAGCTGGACACGTGGTTTTACCGCAATAAAACTGCAGGATTTATAATCAGGTGTCGATGTACTACCAAGACAAAGGAACTCACAGAGAAAAGCCCTTCCCGGCTTTACATCATGTCAGCATAGGTGGACTGGCTGTGAATATGGTTTGTCTGTTGACTGACTCCAGGCTCCTCTGCCTATTGGACCCAGAGCCATCACTGGCCAGAAGTGGGGCACCTGGACAGTGATTTAACATAGCATGCCTTGATGCTCGGCATCCCTCTGGCATGCCCAAGCCCGTCTCCTACCGCCACCACTACACTCCTAAACCTCTTAGTAAAGGGAATAGCCTGGCTGCCCATTAGGGGCTGTTTATGAAGCTGGAATTCTAGAAGGATCATCTTCAAAACTGCTATGCCTTCATGAAAAAAAAAAAAAAAGAAGAAGCAAGGATATACTTACACAACAATACTTCTGTCTTTTTTTTCCAGTTGAAATATTAAACTTTAGAAATTATCAAGCGAAACAGTCTTACTTTATGAATAAGAAAACTGAGGTTCAGAGAGCTGGCTTGTTCCCACACACACCTAGAAAACCGAGCACCTCAGATCCCCAAACTATTTGGTCCAATGCTTCTTCTGTGAAGACAGAACGTCACCTAGCTTGCTTTCCTGCAGCCCATTAATGTTTAAAGATTTAACCATTTCTACTCAAAAATTGCATACCTATGTGCAGCTTTTTTTTTTACAGTACAACCTCATTTTTATCCAGCCTACTTCAATACATTGTCTTTTAAATTCTTTTTGTTTCCTTTTTTTAAAATTATGATTTTGCTTTGCCACATGTTTCTGCAATCAAGGTACGTTTTCTGTTTTATCTCATGCACGCATGGCATCCTTAGCTGAGATGCAGTCTCTCGGTTTTGCAATTTAGTGTGAACACTTTCGTCTTTAATAAATAAATATAATAGAAGTGAACTGGCTAAAATAATACTTGACTATTTTCCTATCTGTTGGTCTAAATGTGACAAGAAGATATTATATGATTGGTACTCACTCTCAAGTAGGGTAGATGAAAATTTCAATAAAACAGTAATAAATTTATACCCTCTAAATGCTGTATGATAGCTTCGGCTTCATGTAATACCTTTACATAGTTCGCATTCAATTCACATTTTGGAATCAATTAATAAAAAGAATAATGTTCATTGAGTTTTATTGTGTTCCAGGTTCTTTTCTAAATATCTCACATGCAGATACCTCATCAAGTCACAAAAAGACTGTGTGAGAGAATACTTAGGAACACGTTTCACAAGTGAGGAAACCACAGCACAGAGAGGTTAAGACACCTGCCCCAAATCATACCGACGCAGCTAGGACTTGAGCCCAGGTAGCTTCTTCACTCCAAGGCCTGCATTCTTAGCCACTACGCTGATCCCCTAAGAAATCACAGGAGGTGTTTCTTGAAAGCTTCAGATGCTTCCTCTTCTGTGGTAATCTTATGGGTAAGTAACATCAAAGGGAATCTATATTTGTAGCTCTTTAAAATGACGCGAATCCTGCAGTTTCATGTTCTCCTCAATTTCATGGTTGGGATATATCTAAGCTTCAAAAAAAACAAAACAAAAATGACTTTTACCTTGACCTCATCACATCTTCTGTATCATCTTTTGACGTAGACTGTCTATATTAATTGGTTCTTAATTAATCTTTGTGCTTTGGGATTTGAAATAGCGTTAGAGTATTGGTAGCCCGTTTCTACTCTTGCTCATTTTTTTTAAACAATGTTGATTGAAAATTAATTCAATGTGGAAGAAAATGACAACAGGCTATGTAGCAACATGGCCTGTGGATGCTCCGATTTTAAAGTCCCATCAATTAGAGCCCTAATTTCAACCAAAGTTTGCATTTAGACACTAAAAAGTCATCGTCCCGGAGCCTCAAGGCATAGCCCACGCTCAGAAGAATCCCTTTTGTCAGTCGATGAAGATATTATTCTTTATTCGGGAAGAGGACAAAAATACTTGTTATGGGCATTGAATTTCTAGTTAAACAATATGAAATTATTGAATGCAACTGTATCCTGCATGAGGTCTTTAAAGCAACATTTGAGACCTGAAAACACAAACACACACACACAACTTTCTGAATGTTCCTGTAAAGCCAGCCCCCAGCTATTGAGGTCTGAACAACATTTGATTAAGATTTAGATCTTACTGCTTTTTTTCTTACCCAGTGGGAGTCATTTTTTTTTTTTGGTCTATTCAGAGTGAACAATATCTTGGAAACTATATTCAGATTGTTCATAATAATCAGTTGATTATTATTTGACTTATTTGTAGATTTCATTTTGCTCTTTGGAAATTTTAAAATTCGTATTTATCCATTGTCTAATTGTCTGTCCTTGAATTTCTCTTCTATAAATCCAAATATGTTACATGATGGATAAGTGTAATAATTCAATTGCTTTAACAATGGCCAATAACCACTGCAAAAATATATTCCTTGCTTACTTAATGCAAACCACAAACACACAAAAGCTTTTTATATTTTTCTGCTAGTTTCTAATATTGAAACATCATGTGCTACATTTAACAGAAAGTGAATTGTAAAAACCTTAGAGCCAGTGTTACGTTTGCCGAAAGCCAAATCAGAACATGCAGAAACTAGATGAAGTTTGAAATGGCAAACTGTATTTCTCTTTAAACTATATTCATCACTCATGTGTCATTAACACAGACTATTAAACCAGTTAGTACACGTGGCTATTTCTGGTTCTGAGTAAGGACAAATAGTTAATAACAAAATTCAGAGAAAACTTCCCTATATTGACATTAATCATGTATCCTTATTGTCAGAGATTTTAGCTATCCATCCAATAGCCATTTTCTCTTTTTAATTAGTAATTGAGCAGTGGAGATTTTGTCTCCATTGTACATCTTGCAGCTAGTTGTGAACAAATGACTAACTCTGGATTGACAGTTTAGGTTATCTGGTGATTTTGCAAGTTCTATAGAACTGCTGAAAAGTCTCCTTTGAAAAATGGAGCTGACTTAGGTGTGGGTTTTTTATGTTTGTTCTGTTTTATTTCGTTTTGTTTTACCCTCTTCTGTCTACTGCCTTCCATATATCTCTAATGTGGATGTGATAGCTGGATTTCCAGCAGCCATCTTGAAACATGAGGCAACTTGGAAAACTGAAACCACGTGCTAAGGATGACAGTGGAGGAAGACCAAAGGAGCCTGGGTAACTGATGATTTCAGAGAAGGTGCTCGCTCTGATTTATTTTTATGAGAGAGAAAAAGTAATCCTTCTACTTTTAGGGTTTTTTTGTTTGTTTGTTTTCTTGCGGCCTTTGTGTGTGTGTATGTGTGTGTGTGTGTGTGTGCAGTGAAACTTAATTCAAACTGACATTCCCCACCACAGAAGACAAAACATTGTATGTACTTGTGTCCTTTTAAAATAAAATGGATGCAGGATCTCTTCTGACTGAAGAAGGACTAGATAGGGGACATTGACAAGTTTAGTGTTTTTATTTTTCCGTCTAATTTAGTAAATGTTGGTCCTGCCAATATTTAGGTATGTATTTGTGGGGCCCGAGGGTTGAGGTAGCTATTCCCCAGCCTGGCACACTGGACTGTTCAGAGCTGGTCTAACCAACAAGGTCTCACTATTGTGTGTGGTTCAGATGTGAACATGTTTATAAATAAGTTGAGAAGAGTGTCAAATGGCTGATTCAATTTTGAGGATTCTTCATTTTTTGTATAAATACTGAATGCGCAAATTTTCTATCTCATTTCTTCCTTACCACCCCCCGCCCCATCTCATCAGAGTCTTTTTTTCCCAGTAGCTTACGTATATTGAATAAAAGAATTGCCTTTTCATGTCACAAAATAGTTATGTCCTCAGTCTCCATCGGCTGAGTGCTGCCACCGTGTTCTACAAAGCCCTCTGACAATAAAATCTGAATAGCCTCCGTGAGCTTCTGTACTATGCAGTCTAGAGTTGCCTAGGCCCCCAGTTGAAACTCAGGGGCGCTGACCCTGCAGTGCAGAAAAAGACTGAGCAAGGCTGGGAATTACTGGTGAAATTTTTTAAGTTCCTCTGGTTATGACATGGGAGAAAGAGTAAGGACTTTCAAGTGAGACTTGATCTGAATTCCAACTCATCGTAAACCTGGGCAAGTTATTAAATTTCCCCAAAGCTTAGTCTTTTATATATAGGAAAGTAGGGGATGCTATCCTTGTAGGGGTCCTTTGCAGATTAAATGAGAGAAGGTATAGAGAACTGGCACAGATGTGGCACAAAACGGAAGCAATTTTAATACCGGCTCTTTTTCCCTCTTTTACTTGAAATAGCTTTTATATCAGCTCCTTCCATTCAGCTTTTATCACCATCCTCCTGTTTCAGATCCTTGTACCTGAAGTCCAAAACACTATAAGTTAGTTGGCTGCTTACCCAGCAAACCGCCAACACTCATAGCTTAAGGTAATAATCATTATTTAAATCAAAATTCTAAGACTGGGCAATGTGTCCTGGGTTCAGCTGGGCAGTGTCTCTGACCCGGGGTGGGTTCCCTCGTGATTCTGTGATCAGTGGCCCAGTCAGCGGGGGGGCCGGCTGATCTGTCCTGGTTCACCTCCATTCCACACAGCTTCTCATCCTCAACTGCCGATCATCGGCAGTTACATGGTGGCTGGTAAGACAGTTTGGCAGTTTCTCACAAAACTAAACACACTCTTGCCATGGGACCCAGCAATCGTGCTCCAAAGAGGTGAAAACCCAGGTCACACAGAAACCTGCACACAGATGTTTATCATAGCTTTATACAAAATTGCCAAATCTTAGCAGAAACCAAATTGTCTATGAGTAGGTCAATGCATAAGTAAGCTGTGATACAGCTAGACAATGGAATATCATTCAGCACTAAGAAGAAATGAGCTATCAAACCATGAAAAGACATGGAGGAAACTTAAATGCATATTACTAAGTGACAGAAGCCAATCTGTAAAGGCTGCATAGTGTATGATTTTCATACTTTGTAATATGACATTCTGGAAAAGGCAGAACTATGGAGACAGTAAGAAGATCAGTGGTTGGAGGATGGGGAGGGGAAGGATGAACAGGAAGGATGAACCCAACAGAGGGTTTTCAGAGCAGTGAAAACACTCTGTATGATGCATACAGTGTGTGCATCACTGTGGTCAGTACCACTGTGGTCTGTGAGAGAGTACCAGAGTGCTGTAAGGTGTTTCCACCTGCGGAAACTGAGTAAACGGTACATGGGATCTATGTATATCTGCACGTGAATCTGCAAGTATCTCAAAATAAAAGGTTTATTTTTTTTTAAAAATTGTACATGCAGTAATACAATTATTTTCTTTTTCAAAATGTACCTAAGTTCAATTGTAATTATTTTTATTTATTGCTTAAGTAATAGCTAAATAATGTAATATTTATTACTTCCAGAATGTACTACATCACAGTGTGAAAAAGTCTGGAATGATTTTCAGAGAGAGAGAAAGAGAGGAGGAAGAAGAAAAAAGATGGAGGGGGAAGAGGAGGAGGGAGAGAAGGGGAGAGGGGGAGGGTGAAGACGGGGAGGGGAAAAAAGAGGGGAAGGTGTAGAGAGGGGAGAGAAAACCAATCAAACCTCAGACCATCACTGCTTTATTATTTTCTGTTATTTTTATAGCAAACTATTTTAAAACATCTTGTTTTTCTCAGTCATAATTTTGTTTTTAACTCATAATCCAAGGGTATTTTAAGAAGCATACTGATATGTTCTATTTCATTCTAACGATGAAGAACGGAAATAAAGTGGCAGTATAAATCTCTTCTACCATATTTAATCGAATACAATGGCTATTAATAAATGGAATTAAGTTTTAATCATGGCAGAATTGACTAAGCCTTACATTTTCTTCCAGTATTAAAATATAATTGAAACAGTAGAAAAATGGCATTACATTCATTGAATTATTCTCAGCAAGAGCAACTGCACTTCAGCAACGACATATATTATCTATGGAACATACGGTCCCATAGAGAGTTCCCAGCTTTCCAGATGGAGGTAGGCTTTGTTGTTATTCTTATTTCTTACTTTTTGGCATTTACCACAGAAAGTCAAGCACAGAAAGTTAATTGTAATACAGTGTTAACCTAAGGTTTCCTGGTTACCTAAGATACCTGTAAAGTATATTTTCGTGTTTCCGTGTTCTCTTTATGAAGTTAGTTGTGAAATAGCTGTATTTTCTCCGGAACCGCAAACACGCTCCATGCCCAGCTGTACCATACGGGGGACTGGAGTCAGTTCTAATAAAATACATTGCACGTGTGGGGCACTGTCTTAACGCTGCAAGATTAATTAGAAAACCCTATAAATGTCAGTCATGTGGCTCAGAGAGTTTTGTCAGGTGGTTCCACGTAGACCCTCAGAGGTCTATGGATCAAGAACAAGGCTAGGAAAAGTCTTGTCATTTGCATCTATTTCCTGCAAAGGAGCCAGCATTAGAATTGGGTCATTTGAAGGCAAAATGTAATCACTGAAAAAAAAAAAAAAAAGATAGGAGAAAATGAAAGGGTAAGAGAAAACGAAATTTAAAAAAGGTAAAGAAAAGGGCAGAGACAAGTCTACCAAGATCAATAATGAATGCTCTTAGACCACTGAAATGAACAAACATAACCTCAGTACTTTTGATTTACATAATTGTGCTGGAGTTATTCACAAGCGTATTTAAAAATATTATTTTGTCTTTAAAAATATACTTAGCCAATCCTATTAAATAGCTCCTTGGGCTTTTTGCTAAATACCGAATGTACACTATTTTCTTTCCTATTTTGTACAAAGTAACATGCAAATTCAGAGCTAGTATTTAGACTTACCACAATAGCATTAAAATCAGCAAATTTATGGATGATTCTGTATGCAAATGTTACATTTGTAATCAATACCTTTACTCTTGTAATCTATTTTTTCACTTACCAAAAAAATTCAGAGAAATCAAAATTAGTCCCTTCGCAGAAAAAATTTTGAGATCCTGTTCTGATGAAACACAGTCGGCCCTCTGTATCTGTGAGTCTGCATCTGCACATTCAGCCAATTGCAGATTGAAAATATTCAGAAAAAAAATTCCAGAAAGTGCAACTTGAATTCACCATGTTCAGCAACATAGCATTTACATTGCATTTGGTATTATAAGTAATCTAGAGATGATTTAAAGCTTACAGGAGGATATGCTTAGGTTGTATGCAAACGCTACACCATTTTATGTAAGGGGCTTGAGCATCACAGATTTTGGTATCAGAGAGGGTCCTGGAATCAATCCCACGAGGACCCCAGGGGAGGACTGCATCTCCTGAGTCCGTCTTGGACTTGCATGTCATAAATTTATTCTGTGTACTTCTTAGGCACACTTTTTAACTATCTCTAAAATGAAGGATCATACCACATAGATTACTGAGTTTCAAAAAGTAGAATGTGATTTGTACTTATTTCATTATTTTCTCTAATTAAGGAGTTTATTTCTAGAAATTCGGCCATTGAGTGGTGGCAAATACCTATGAAGGCTAATAATATTAGTTCCCAATATTTGGGAATGGCCACATTCCAGCCATATAATTTGGAAAATTAATTAAATCCTTATATAAATTTAGAAAGAAAAAATTACCTAAATGTGTAAATACCTGAATAATCAATTGTGTAAATCATTTTTTTGCAGAAATATGACACACCTACATCAAACATTGCATAGGGCACATAATGCAAGATTACAGATTTGTAAAATCGCTATTTTATTCCCAAGCCCATTTCTAGCCCTGTTCTTCCCATTTCTATTAATTTGATGCCACCTTCGCTCCCCCAGGCAAGGAGATGAATACTTACATGGTTTCGCCCACCACCATCCCTGTGAATGCTCCATCTCCTTGACTGTCTAACTCTTCTGATTCTTGGGACGATCTCCCTGCACGGACCTGCCTTTTCCCAGTTGAGTTCTCGTTTCCTCACACTTGAATGATTGTTCACGTCCCCAGTCC
This sequence comes from Camelus dromedarius, assembly GCF_036321535.1. Classification (NCBI taxonomy): domain Eukaryota; kingdom Metazoa; phylum Chordata; class Mammalia; order Artiodactyla; family Camelidae; genus Camelus; species Camelus dromedarius. The sequence goes on along the minus strand of NC_087454.1, from coordinate 5,197,037 downwards.
ATCACCGCCCTCCCTCTCCCTTCTCTCTGCCCATATGATACACAAGTGTAAAGATAATTCTCTTGAAACACATATTTTGCCATAATCCTCTTCTACCCAGAAACCTTCTATACATTTTAACATCATCCTCTCCTCTCAAAAACTTTCTGTAACTTCCCACTGCGTAGAAAATTGTTCAAATTGTTCAGCGTGGCATTCAAGGCTGTATGTAACCTGAACTTCCCCCCACTTCTCCCATGCATACCAGTCTGCACTCCAGAGGAACAGAAGCACTTGCTCCCTCGGAGGACCCCCCTATGTCTCTTGAGCCTCTGTCATAAGATGCTTTCCACAGAGAGCGCATCCCCCACAGATGTGATGACGCTGTCCTGCTTCCTTCAGCTGCAGATAAATCTTCCCTTCTCTGACCCTCTGTCTACAACCCTTAACAGCAGTAATACTTTGGTGTTTATACACACGCTTTCTTTCTCTCGGTAGACTCATCATATGCCCTCCGAGGGTAGGTACCAAGGCCACATTCACCACTGCATGATTCACAGTATCTAACACATAAATATTTGTTACCTGGATGGATATATTCTCCTTTAGAAAGAAGACTTAAATTTTAAAAACTTGCAGATAAAATGATCCTTTAGGTTGCAATTATAATTTGTTCCTATCTCTTAACATTTTACTGATAAGTTAAATGTAGAAGGATATAAAAATAGAGAGTTTTAAAGCCATCTTTCCTAAATGAAGTGTCCATTGTGGTGTTGCACACATTAGCTAACAGTTTTTGGCCTTCCTGTAAACAAAGTTCTGAAGAGTGCTTGTGGTTACTTTTTAAAGTATTTTGCAATCTAGTTGCCACAAAATCATAAATTTATAGTGAAAATAATTATGAGAACAATGATCTTTAAGGATTCTTTTTGATGCTGTCTCGAAGGTTTATGTGTGGTTTTATTTTTTGACATGTGTGAAAAAAAGACTTTAAAAAAAAATTCCTTTGTCTGAACTGCGAAAGAATTATAAAAGATCTTAAGATACACTTGGGCAATCCCCCTGCTTTGAGAGGACTCTGTATATGCCCGACTAGAAAGATAGGTAGGTTTTCAAAATCAGGAACGGTGTACGCAGACCTCAACTTGACTTTAAGCTTATTTTATAATACAAGCAGATGTGCAAACATCTTTTAAAAGTGCAAGTACCTTTTGCTATTTAAATAGGCTGCACTTCAGTCTCTTCCACTGAACATTCATAGTCTAATGTGAATTATTTCCCTCATCAGTGCTAGTACTAAGAATGCTCCGTTTTAATAAAATTCAATCCAGGGCAGCACAAGCTTACATAACACTTGAATTACAAAAGAATTCACCACAATGTGCTTTCAAATCATCAGTTTCCTGAGCACGTTTAAAGTATCATTCAGTTTATAACTTCTCAGAAGCATATTCATAATGCAAAGTGAGGGACACCTGTAGTTAGGCTGCATGGACTCTATGTAAAATAAAATGGATAAAAATATTTTAAAACTGCACTAAGAGTCCAGTAAACATAATAAAATCTCTGGAAGTTAGAATCTATTGAAAATAACAGGGAGGAAAAAAGGAGACCAGTAAGCAGTGAGAACTGGCTAGACTGGATGCTAAGTGTGGTAGTAATCACTTTATCAGGGAAGCAGTAGACTCATCTGATTAAAACCACGGGCATCCTACCCAGATGCCGTTCTGCAAGAACGCTGAGAGTTCGCTCAACTTCATATGAGTGCAACGTTGGGGTGAAGACTTTGAAGTAACTGCTCATTTTTATTACGATCTTGCACTCCACTGATGTATTTCTCTACGCAAATAAATCATCTGATGTGATCAGGACGATGATCTCGCCTCTCCTTTCTCTCTCTACATGTAGCATCCCGGGGCATCCACTTGAATTGTCATACATAGATCTGAAAAATAGTTGCCACCAAATAACTACAGCCTATTTTTTTTCCATCCGCGTCTCAGCAGACACTGTGCCACTGCATCTGTGTGTGGCATTGATTTCTGAATAAGCAGTCACGCGGACGTGTGATCAGTTACAAGGACGGGCTCACTGCACTTTCTTCTATTGGAAACAACCCTGGAGGCGCTTACGACTCTAATCACAGACTCTAATCTTTATGGATCTTAAGTCTAAAATTAGAAAACATGGAATATCATGATTACCTACAATATGAAATATTTACAAGGATAAGTGAAACTCCATCTTCTTTATATAAAAAACACTTAGTACAAAAGTGCATGATCAACCACCTTCTCTGCAGTCACTTGCTTTAAAAGATTAACAGATTTTTTTTAAATCAAATTTTTTCATCTAATCTTTGAAGTCACACCTCACAAATTTTAAGCAATTATTCTAACAGACATTGTTTGCTTCCATGTGGGTTGAGTATTTGCAGCTCTCAGTATTGTTAAGTTCTCCCATTTATTTAATGGGTATAGATTTTCAGTTTGGAGTCATCAAAAAGTTCTGGAGATGGGTAGTGGTGATGGTTGCACAATATTGTGAATGCACTCAATACCACTGAACTGTACACTTAAAAATGGTTAAAATGTTAAATGTTACATTATGCACATTTGAGCACAATTTAAACATTTTTTAAAATTTTCAAATATTGAGGTCTACAGAGGAGAATCAATTATTTTCAAAGTTATCAGCCATGAAACACTAACATTTTAGATCCAATACTATGTACCAGGCACCAGGACCTGTATTTTACTTGTATTAGCTCGTTTAACTCAAACAGCATCTAGAGTGTAGACACGAATATCATCCACGGTTGGTAGATACACAACAAGCATAAAGAGGCTAAGAATTTGCCCAAAAATATACCTCTGGTGGGTAGTGAGCTTGGGATTCTGATGTGAGCAGCCTGCCCCATCAGTGCGCACGCCTAGCATTACGACCTTTCCCAAAAAGAGTCGGTGAGATCTTTACCCAAGGTCACATGCACGGTACTATTTCACTTACACTTTTTTCCGCAGCAAGTTGTAGCCATAATGCACACACACACACACACAAAACCCAAAGGAAAGAAACTGTAGTTTCTGTAACAGTGTAGCCTTCATCCATCACACAAGCAGAGGGCAGAGTGGCTTCCTTTAAGTCGAACCCTGCCTGAAATAAGCCGACTATGTTAAGCAGGTCAGGAAATCACAGGACCTCCATGACATATGCAGTGATAGAGCCTTTACCTTCGTAAAGAATTTTCACAATGAAATAATCTAGTTTTACATCACGTAAATTATGCATTATGAGCATTACATAATAATTGTATTATTATTAATGATGACAAACTACAATCGCAGACTCTTCCAGTTTTCCAAGATATCGCTTCGTCTATTGTCTCTCACTTTATCCTCAGTGCAACCTTGTACAGATGAAGACAAGGGTATTAAGCAATTTGCTTAATGGCAGATCTGGGAATAAGACCCGGATCCTCTTGGGTGTGTTCAATAATTACTTGTTTATAAACTGACCTCTTGGGATTCTCCCAGAGAAAAAATGCTATGAATCTTAGGCCAGCTCATAGACTCCCTTATGTCAATTTAAGTTAAAGCAAAGTTACCCATTTAAAACATTTTTTGATTATGTGATAATTTTATTCATAAAATATCCCCAGTTATTGTAGTCAAATTAAGTGGAAAAAAAATCCAATCTCAACTCACCCCTTAAAAACTCAAATTTTGAATGAGTGACAACGGTCCGTGCCACAGACAAACTACACCATAAACTATGCTAAATGTGGGCATAAATGTTATTAAAATATGAAAGCAAAGGTGAAATATAAATTAAGCAGAGATAAGAAAATGCTATTTTATTTTTAAAATAAAAGAACCAGATATTATGATGACTGATTAAAAAATGAAAAAGATACATGATTAAAAATTCTCAATACTAATTATGGAACCTGGAAAATGAAAACAAGAGAAAGTTCGTATTAGGTAAGTGGAAGGAAGATCATTTATAAAGTCCATTGAAACATTTAAAAACCAGAAAAGGTGATTATTACATATGTAGTGAAATGGATACTGGAAAGTCAATAAAATTAATGTGTGTATGAATTTTATAAATGAGAGTTTAGTTCAGAAAGTAATATCTAAGCCAGAATCTCAGCAGGAGTAGAAGTGAAGCAGAACTTTAATAAGTACCACAGGCTTTATGCACCCAAATCTGTGGACAGTTTCAAATCATACACTTTTTTTTTTATAATTTGAGGCCATTGAGACCCAGATATACTAATTGATTAGCCCCAAATCACACACTTAGGCTGAACCCAGGATTCTCATACAGACTCACGATCATGTTTTCAGGGCTGGACAAAGAGGACAAAGGGTCACACACCTGATACCACAAACGACAGCCCCCCAGTCCTGGTCTGCCCCCTGCTCTTTCCTCTCCAGGCTCCTTCCAGCACCAGGAGGGGCCACACACGCACACACAAACACACCCTTGCATTTGTGAACACGTCAGCCTGCAAATCCAAGATCTGCCCAAATCCCCCTCCCTGACCCACCACCTCTCGCACACCTCCCCGTGGGGCAGGCTGAGAAGGGAAGGTGGGGCAGAGGGAGAGGCCAAGGTGGGCTCTGAAAGCTAAGGAGTCTCTGGGTAGGAAATTCAGAGTCTCAGGTACCCAGATCATAGTGCAGAAGCTGGATCTTGGGCTTTGGATGGACTCTGCTCCTTGACCCCTGGGGTTCTTCCCACTGTGGTGAGGGGCGGGGTCAGGCTAAGCTGACGCAGGTCCTCTGAAGCATGGTCACTTAGTTGGGATGTCCTTTCCCAAGTCTACGCATGGCACTTTTTATAAATCCCTTATACTTACATAGTATTTGTGGTAAACAAAGCAGTTTCTCACATGTGATCTTATTTGACCCTCCCAGGACCTCCATGATGTAGAAAAGTCAGGTGTCAATGAGAAAACCAAGAAGCAGAGAGAGAAAGACTCAATGTCCCAAAGTTAGAAAGAAGCAGAGCTCGAGTATCACACTACCTCCCTCCGTCCTGTTTCCACACCTTCCCTTTAACAACTACTCACGAAGACATTCTTTACTGTGTGAAAGATGCCGTGCTAGACCGTGACCGAACAGCGGGACGGGAGCTGAGACCTCATCCAAGATGTCTGGTTTCAGGGTTTGTTAACTTTCAAGGTGAATGACGTTAAGATTCCACATAGCCGAACACAGGTTACTAATGAATTGCTTGATTCTTTTCGAACAATATGTCAAAATACCAGTGATAAGGTGGCTTAAATAATAGAAATGTATGTTCTCACAGTTTCAGAGCCTTGAAAGTCCAGAGCCTTAAAGCTAGCTGCAGACTTGGTTTCTGATGAGAGTGTTCTTCTTGGCTCTGGACAGCTGCCTTCTTGCTATGTCCTCACGTGGCCTTCCCCCAGGGACACATGCAACAAGAGAGAGCACGCTTGTGTCTCTTATAAGGGCACTAATCCCGTGGGATCAGAGCCCCACCCTTATAATCTCATCTGACCTTTACCTTCTCCTCACTGGCCTTATCTCCAAATACAGTCAACTGGGGGTTAGGGTTTCAACTTGTTAATCTGGGTGGGGAGCACAGACAGACATTTCATCTGTAACATTAATTCAGATACAAGTTGTGTTTCTATTACAAACATCATGCCCAATAAGTCATTGCTCACCTGATTTTGCAGGGTCTCATTGGGTTAAATTCCGCTAACACTGGAGTGTTTTCTTTGTGACACAGCCCTCGAAGAGCTTTGTATTCTACACTGATCAACATATAATTGAAAACATGTGCTAAGTGTGGTGACAGACATGCACAGCCTGCCAGCGAAGTCTGTCCCCCCTGTTTCTGTCGTGAGCAAAACCTAGCTCCAGACCCCTCCACTTCTGCCTGGCAGCCGTAGGAGGGGCCATCTCACTGCTGGTGTGTCCACCCCAACAAGGGGCTAGGGGAGGCTTTCTTCCCAGTGATAGAGACACTTGAAGTGATACTTACACACAACTTTCTAATCGGCCACATTTAATCATTATTTATTTATTACAGTCAGCACTTACTGTGCAAGGCGTTAGAAATAAATTGAAGAACCAAACAAACACAGTCCTGTCCTCATGAAGTTCACAGTCTATTGATTATCTTGCAAACATTTTCCTGTGCCATGAAAAATTTTTTTTGCCATGACATTCTTTTTGCCTGTGTTGCCCAACTGTATGAAACTTTCTCATAATATTGGACACTTATGACATTTATAGTAATGAAGGAGCTGTGCTCAAGAACACTGTCCACACTTTTTACTATTTTCTTGAAATAGAATCTAGGATCTTCCCTGATTTTAGGTTTTAATATGGATTAATCCTGCCATCAATGGAATTAATTTTTAATTGATCCCAGAAAATATATTTTAAACACTTTTATAATGCAGAATATCTTACTTTTTCTTTCACAAAAGAAAGGTAGCATGACCAGGTGTTCAATTGTTGAGACAGGACATTTTCTTCCCCAGTCTCAATGGCTGAATGGCTGTTATCTTCAACTGTTTCGCTGGGAATCTGTTTGATTTTGCTTCCTTGTAATACTGACTTTGTTGTTGTTGTTCTGCCCAGTTGTGTTGAAGATTTATTTGTCATATATTCTTACAATTAAGAGTTTGAGCAGTCTATGTTTTTATCTGTGATCTCCCTTACTGAGGTCACCTGAAGCACATGGGACGTCTTTAATCTGCAAAATTGGATCATTTTTCCACGAGTGAAATAGTCAACAGTGACTCTGAATATTTGTCTGCTTTTCATATTAGGGATAGCTCCGTTTCTTAGGTTCAGATCTCTACTCTCTGTTCTTCAGATATGTCATCTTCTTTTTAATGATTTACTTGTTCACCTGCTTTACAGAAGTTCTTCTCAAATTTGCCCCTCAGCTCCATACTTGACGTTATTCTCTGAGGATCAGCTCTGCCCTTCACTGGCCCCTGGGACAGACTTTAATTCTCTGACTTTACCGTGGAACAGAGATTCACCTGTGCCTTACCCACCTCCTGTGCTCACTGTTTTCTCGTCAGTCAGCACTCTCCTTCGCGTGGGTTCCTGTGGCTGTCCCGGGAAGCTGCGTTCGCCTGCGTCTTACTGTCGATGCCTAAGCAGCATTACTCTGTCTAGCTCCTCACACAAAATAGTTTCATAATCTACTTCCTCTGACTTTTCAGAATGATTTTTCGTTTACCATGATGTGGGAGGACTTTACGTGGTCCCTGTATGAGTTCTGTCGCTGATTTCTGTTGATTCATCCAGGAGTCAGGCGATACCGGGCAGATGCCTCCAATGTTTACCAGTGACCGACAAAAATATCCCACCCATCAACCTACAGTCCCTGCACGCAGGGGCTGGTTGTAGGCTCCTCCTGAATCAATAAGGTCCAATTACTAGTTTCTAGTAGGATTTTGTCTGCTGGAATCGGCCTAAACACCACATCCTTTACCTGGTGCTTTTCACTATGAATGGATGAAGGGCACAGAAAGCTGCAACTGTCAGTACAAAACGCCATCCACACACACACCACCCAGCACTTTCTTGTGGAAACTATACTACCCAGAGCGCAATTTATTTGTACCAGCTCTCCAGCCCCCAGGCTGCTTTCTGCCTGGTTGTTTTCTGGGGCTCGGCATTTCTGATTAGTGGAAGAACAAGACAGGTGGCCAGTACTCTGCCTCAAAGAGTGATGATAGTACAGGGCAGTTATCTCACGAACAAGCAAGCAGACGCTGGGAGAAGGCGCATCTCCCCCCTTGAGGGGAATTATTGTTAGTAAGATTGGGTCACGGGTGCGTTTTCAGTCCAGGTGCATCATCTTCACAGTTATTAAAGCACCCTTCCAGATTCTGCTGATAGGATTACCGCCAGTGTGGTTTGTTTCTCACTTCTTGTTTATTTGTTTCGCTGCTGTCTGTTTTAGTCTTCCCATACCTTCTTCGGGACCCGGAAAGGTTTATACCAGGGGCTGCTAGCTACACGCTATTTTAAATCTACAAAACAAAAATTTTTAATTTGAAAGTCCATTTACACAGACACATAAAGAATTATATCATTGACTGTTGTGATTGGACAAAGGCTGGCAACTTGAAGTGACCTCATTAAACTAGCTCCAGGTTGTGTGAACAAAATGCAAGCCAAAAAACCATCCAAAAGCAGATCTATGTGCACAGTGTACCCTGTTTTTCAATGATCAGTCAAATCCACAGCGCTAGAGGCTAATGATTAAAGTAACAGAAATCTTTTTCTCCTTAAGGATTTATCCTTGTACACTTCTGAAGAGACACCCCCCCCGCCCAACTATCACTTCATACTACATAGTAATCACTTTCAAATAATGCCAGTTCTTAAGGAAGATGAATAATCAATGATAATCTGGTGAACCTGCCCCTCAACCATACACACACACACACACAAGGACATACACACACACATGCACACACAAACACTGTTAGTTGGGAGAACACACTGTAGAGTTAATCACAGCCTCATCAGATGAGGGCAGAGACATTAGCACATTCAATCTATTGCAAAATCCATTCCCATTAGTATGCCCCCAAGAAAATAAATGAGAGAACCCCTTCAGGGAGAACTGGAGATTGCATCAACTTTTGCCACAAAAGAAGCTTGAAAATATTATGAGTCATCCCAGGAAAGATGGTCACCATGATTTAGTATTTTCTTCGGCTATTAAAACAAGACGCACCCAAATTTAAAAATAAACAACAGCCTTTATCTTTACACTATGTGAGAAAGCACAAAAAGAAGAGTATGACACCGTAAATAGCTTTTTTTTCCATTCAAGTTTGCATCTTTATTTCTGAAACCCATTTTAAAAACAATAGGGCAGGGTATGATGGAAATAAAAGGACCTTTTTTTCATGAGAACTTAATGTGTGACTACTTAGTAATGTAATTGAAAGCATGACTATAGTACAGTGTTGGAGTTCTACTGCCAGGAGATTATACCAAAATGAGACAAAATATTTCATATCCTTTTAAAATGTTCAAATATTGTAATACATTCCATGTCAGACCATCAGGTAGTATTTATAACAATTACTTTTAGTGATGATCTAAGCGATGACAGTCCCTCGCGTTAATGCATAATGTTGCACAAGAAAAACATCTCAGATTTATGAATCTCACGGTTTCTTCAACTTCATTTCTTTTTTATTTAACCTTCCAGAGCTAAGGGTCAGGAATTGGTTAGAATCATAAGAAAAAATGAGACGAATGTCCACACAATGGACACAAAACTTTTTAAAAGAATAGCCTTTTATTTGGAAGCTTTGCATGAATTTTAAACTAACAACGTGAAAGACAGAATAAATGCCGACCCCGTTCTCGGCCAGGCGAGCGGCCGACTACACTGTAAACAAACATCGTGTCGTTTTGAAGGGTACCAGTACTCAGCGCCTGGCACACGGGAGGTACTGAAAAACGATTAAATGAACATTAATTGATCAGTTACTTTTCTCCTAGAAGCCTCTACTGAACAGAAAATTTTAATTCATTTTCAAAAAGACTTTTATTGGGATCGTTTCTGTACTGTTGCTTTCTTTCTGGCTACGTTCCCCTAATTTTTGGAATGAGGCAAACCAGATTGTCCAACATCAGAGATACCTCAAATTAGAGGTGTTAATAAAGGCATTTTACCTGCTTTTTGCTGTAGAGAGCCACGGCAATCCCATTTAAAGTCCTTTAACCTATTCACTTCGTGGTGGTGGCAACAGCAGAGCCTTCTGGGCTTTGTAACATAATAGGGCCCCTCCATCACCCTGAATTGTTTATTAGAACCTGCTTGTGCTGCTGATTTAGTTTCACCATGGTGAGGCCACCACTCCAGGGCTTTCCACTCTGTTTGGGGACTCTTCTGTCATTTTAATGTTTAGGGGTTTGTTTGTTTTCTTGCAAAATGTGCTTTCATTTAATTTTAGCATTATTTACATTATTTATTACCGGGAGACAAATTGAAGACTGGGGGGTTGAGAACAGCGCGCTGCGCTCACCAGCATCACTGAGAATACTCGGTCCCTCCGAAGGCATTGCAGCCTTGCTCAAATGTAGGCTGCTATTTTCAGTTACAGAGAGCAACAGAAAAATAACGCTTAGCCTCCTTCAAGACTCGAATTTTGCAGATCCAACAGCCTTACCGTACCTGATGGAGTTTCAGACTTTCCTTTGTCTTTTCCATCTCTGGTTTCCAGCAGCTGGATATGCTACAGGCCAGAAAACAAATCAGCCAAGACCTGGGGCTCTGCTACCCAAACCCTGAGCGAGATTAAGCCTCTTGCTTCATTTTCCTGATTCTGTCTTCTGACTCTGTGGAAAGGCCAGCAATTCTGCCTCACCCTCTGCTCTGAAGCCTGCTGAGTTTCTCTGCCCTGTGCTTCCATCTCCTTCTAGAAGGAGGGACCCTAAATGGAACCTCAGCCCTCAAACCCCAGTGGGCTCAGCCTCCTTCTGGAGCTAACTCTCTCCAGCCTATTTTGTAAACTTAGCAGCAGGGCTGGCGCTGGTCCTGACTGTGCCTCCTCTTTAAAATGGGCTTTTGCTATCAATGAAGTTCACCCTCACAAGACCTGAGGGATACTGACAAGTCTAGTAACAGTAAAAGAGAATTTGAAAACAGAAGGTTACTTTTCCAGAAAAATATAATTTTCATAAATTAAACTATCCCTGTGCGAAAGTATGAGATTGCTGAATTGATGCGACTTTAGAAAAGGAAGAACATAATATTCTAAACTGCGTTTGGTAAGATAAGGATTGACTGACAGCTCTCAGCTTCCATTCAACCCAGGCATCGGAAATACCTTTGAGGGTTTTTTTCAGGCCACTTTTAAAATCAGACAGAAGAAAAGCAATTTTTTAAATAGTCTTTTAAGGATCAGTCAGTATAAACAACCAAAACCTTGTCATTCTTAATCAACAAAACCCAAAGTCACAAATCATGCCTCCTTGCATTCCTGACACCAGCAGTGAGGTGAGAGATTTAATTAGAAGTGAAATGCAGTGATCAAGAAAACAGGAGAAGGAAAAATACTATATGGCTGATGTGAAAAACCTAAACATCTATAAAACTATTTCCCTGGTGACTTTGCCATGGATTAGGCTGATCTGGAGTGGTAAGCCTTCAACCGCCATTGAAATGGTGAAATTCTCTCAATATCTGGCCTTGCAAACCACAGTATTCCAGAGAATCAGCAAAGAACAAAGACAATCAATGGGACTGAGTTCTTCCAAATTTAGGCAGCCTGCAATGCAAAGATACCCTCCCGAGCGACACATCCAAATGAATTCCATCCAAAATCACATCTTTGCATCTGTAGACCTTTCCTGGATAAAAAAGCTAATGAACAGATTCCATGACTACTTTTTCAGACATGCAAATTTGCTTTGGCAAGTTCTTTATAACAAAAATCTCATTGAATTTAATGAAATCGATGCAACAGCCAAAAGTTAATACCTTTTAGGTGCCAAATGCTACAATCACCATTATTGTTTGATTGACTTCAAAAAATAACCCACAAAATATCCTTGATCTCTTGTTCAGTTTCTGGGAATTTCAGAAAAGTTCCTGTTAGTGACTTAATAGGATGCATTTATAGTTACTTATCTTTCCCAGAGTTGGAAAAGACTAAAGTCACTGGCATCTGAATTATTCCACACAGGATTTTTCTCCCAATATGGACTGATTACAGTCTAAGTCTCTATGCTTTCTTTTAATAGCTGAGTGATTTAATAAAGCAGGAGGGTCAAAACACCTGATTCCCTGAACTCCACGATCCCCTCATTCCAAGCCATAATCCCACTCAGAATAAAGAGAATCCAAACAGGATGCTGAAATATCTCTCATTTTTCACTCTCTAAATCTTGACCTGAAACATGCATTAAGGGAAACTGGCAAAAACAGTGGAAGCATTTCTGCTTTTCCACGTGTAGCTTCCAATTCATCTTTGGTCTCAGTTTAAAAACCAAAACTTTGCACTGATTTTTAAGAAATAAAACCAGATCTCACTTTCTAATAAAACAGATTCTTCTAGAGCCCATAATATTGTGCAAACGGGCTTTCTCACTGGAAATAGCATCAGCTTCCATGATTTTAGTACAAAGCTGAAGAAATTTCCTTCTGTTTCAGTGACGATGACCTAGGTTTTCAAGAGTTGTGTAATTCCAAGCGACATAATGTATCAATCTGGTGTCCCCTGATAGTTTTGTTTTTAATATTACCCACCCTTAACATCTAGCAGGATGCTTCACTTGTAATAGGTAATTAGTAAATATTTGATAAATGAATAAGCACATAAAGTGAATAAATGAATAAATATCTTAGATAACCTTGTTAATGATTAAGTGGCAGACAGCTTTTTAAAAAATTTGTATCCTTGAAAAGAAGTTTCTGCAAGTGAGGGGATATGATCTTCAAATAATGTGGGAGTGGGGTTAACTAAACTAACATATAAATAATCTGAAAATACTTTATATGTGTGTGTATGTATATATACGTATATATAAAACTGAATCACTCTGCTGTACAGCTGCAACTAACACAATATAGTAAATCAACTAAACTTTAATTGAAATAAAAAGGAATTTCTCAAGCAGGACTCTAGCCACGGATAGCAGGATTTCTGGTTCCAGTTTTTTAAATTCTTCTAATTAATAAATATTTAGGTCTCATATTTAGTCTTTTTAAAGCACTGTAGATCTCACAGAACAATGGCTTGTCATTTATTTTAATATTTTCTCTGCAGTTTTAGTAAGAATTTAAAAAAAAAAAAAAAAAGGGAGGAAGCCAAAAACCACTCTGCTTCCGGAGCACAGTGTTGATGTACGGAAGGTAACTGACGGGAACACAGAAGATGACTTCTGCCTCCAGGTATCCTCAGGAAACTGCTATTACTGCTGCCCCACCACATGTGTATGTATCACTCCAAAGGATCAGTTGGCACCACTCTTCAATCCCATACTTAGAAAAAGAGCCCAGACAGGAGGAGTATGCTCCAGTAAGAAGAAAATTGGTGTCAAAAACCATAGAACTAATGGTTGAGAAGGATAATTATGAATAGAGTTAGGAATCTAGAAGTGACTCATCTGTAAGAGACTGATCATCCCTCGTCTTCCCTTAGTGCCATCCCTTTATTGCTGCATGATCTTGGGCAAGTTACTTAATCTCTGAGAATCAGTTTTCTTATTTTTAAAGTGGGCATAATAATACCAGCTTCATAAGGTTACTGGGAACATTCAATAGTCAGGCACCTAGTAAATGTAAAACTTGTGCACGTCCTGCATACATATGTATGTGCGTATAGGCCACTTTGAATAAGTCAAAAATCATAATTTTTCTAAAATTTGTATTCTTACATTATTTGGGATTTTAAAGCAGAGAAATGTGCACCAATTAGGATACGTCTAATGGCAAATGCAAACAAGTTTATCTGACTAAATGTAGAGGTTATTCATAAAACAGAATTTTATCTTACTATTGAGAACATAGTGTAACATTTAAAATATTTTAAATCAACAATATAGACTTCCCACATTATATTTTATTTCTACCTAGCCTAACATGTTATGATTAATTCTGGGCACCCATAACATAATCTTAAACTCTAATGTGACAAGTCAGAAAAATGAAGGATTTTTTTTTAAACCCAGCCTTTCATAATTTAAAATGTAACCTTTTGGTTTACATGATGCCTGCAAGCAGTGACATGGATGTTGACGACATTAATATCACTATTTCTGTCACTAAAATCTATAGCAAATACATTAGCAGCCACAAACGGAGGTAGTTTTTCAGAGAGTTTGTTAATTGCATTGCTGCTGTGAACTGAGTTTTGCAATGTGAATACATAAACACACAGAGCTGAAAAAGAAACACAAATCCTGGGACCATACGCAAACAGGCTGATAGCTATTGTTGAACCTATATACTTGTGTTTGGATGGCATACTGTGTTCTCATTATTGACATCATGGAATGATATTTCCCAAATAATGATCCAAGAGACAAAGGCTATCTGTTTGAGACAGAGCCATTTACTCAACGTCCTAAACTAAAATCAGGATCTAATAGAGTAGAAAAGCAGATGCTCTTAGATCCAGAATCTGGGATTAACTGAATTCTTATTCATTTTGAATTTGACTGTACCTATCTTCAGTCCACCAATGCCCCACAGAGCAAAGAAATCTGTGTTCAACACACAAGTTCAAAGTGAGGGAAAGTGATGAGACAGTGGCCTATTGAAGAGGGTGGAGGCTGGGATTCAGACACCAGCAACCCTCCCTGCAGAGCCTACACCCAACCATCACAGGACATCATTCTTGCATAAAAAGGCAAACTTATCACCTGATATTCCTGGATAATGAAGGAAACATGATTTTCCATTCCAAGCAATGAATAATAATAATAATAATAATAATAATAATAATTCTGTTTCTGTCATAAAGAATAAATATAACTCATTACATCTCTACACCTCAATTTTTCTTTTTTTTTATAAAATAGGATTAAAAGCTAAAAATCACTTTCCTTACTCATCTCCTGTGAATCCCAGCTCTTTAAAATTGGAAGGAATTTCTTCAACTGCTTACTTTCTTTCTCAGTCTGTCTATGGGGGAAAAAATTGTACAGAGAGTTGATAAACATTATGAGGGTCCCTTTCAAAGTCGTGAGTTGGTTGGTGGCCCAAGACCCCTGGCTCCTGGCTTCCAGCTCATCCCAGTGCCTGTCCCAGCGGGGAGCCCAGTATACGTTTCCTAAAAGCCACTGTTTCTCACACGTCTTCAGAAAAAAACATAAAGACAGCATTCACTCAGCTTCATTGCCTTCGTTATTATCCAACTTGTAAAAGAATAAAGACATTTTGTTTAAAGCAGCATTCTGTGCCATTGGGCAATGGTAAATTCTGTATTCTTCTAAGAATTAATCTAAGAATAGGAAAGAGCAGACAGACTTTTATTTGATGCTACAGCTGCACCATAAAAAGAAGAAACTCTCCAAACAAAACAAGTCACTGGCAGGAAAACGTGGGGTTTCCCCATCAATGTTAACATCACATTCCTTATCAGGAAGCCCCAACTGCCACTGTCAAGAGGACAAAAAGATTCATAAACGAGATGTTGTAAGAATTTGCCTTTTTCAATGGCTCTCTCTTTTTTTCCTTTTATGCTCTGTTCTTTGAAATTGCCTAAATAACAAAACATGATCTTGATTTTACATATTTGACTTTGTGATTAGCTTGATTCATGTGGGACTTAAAGGTGGAAGGACATCACATAACCTGTAAGAAATCATTCATGGTTCTTAAGGTCTTTAAATAACGCTAATTCTAAATCCCCCCATTTTATAGTTTACCCTAAGGTGGTAACTGAAAAATTAAGAAAAAAAGAAAATGACTTGGGAATAATTGGATACTTTAAGATTTAAAACTTAAAAGAACAGTTGAGACTTTGTTCCTACTCATCATGTTTCATGAACGTAAAGCAAATAAAATTGGAGTTTGTGAAACAACGCGCTTTATTCATCTCATGTTTGTACTGAAACAAAGGGGGAGGGTATTTGAAGTTGATACTGTCTTGAAAAGGGGGTTCACTTTTATCCGGATTTAACATGTTATCAAAAATGGACATAAAAAGTAAGAAGTCACCCAAAATGATACAACTGAACCTTAGAAGCAATAATGGAATATTTTGATAGATCTGTATTTTTCATGACTGTCAATCAGAACGTTCTCTTCTATTACACTCTTACTGTTGATCGTCAGTCTATGCAAGCTCCTTACAACTGTCCGTTGGAGTTTGCTTCACACTGACTCGCACCATCTAGGTCACAAAATCAGAGAATGGGAGTCAGATAAGCCCTACAGACATGCGGGTCTAAGGAGGGCATGAGTGTACATCTCCAGCTGACTCTCACCAGATGGATGATCTGGGCTGTGTGGCTTCACTGCTTTGAGCCTTGGCTTCCTTTGCTACACAGAGGAGGGCAATAAAACCTGCCCTGTATGTGTATTTTAGTAAGAGTTAAAAGATCACAGGGCTGGAGTTCAGCATTAGTATTCTTATCAATGTCTAATCTCCCCTTTTTGGACATAAAAAAATTTGAGACCCAGGGGGAGAAATGCCTGAGTAAGGGTCACATGGTCTTCAGGTCATGCACTCAGGTTACCACACCACCCAAGGCAGTAAGTAGCTTTATTTGTTTCAAATAAACCTATACACCAGGCTTCAGGCTTTGCTTAATGGATAAGATTGGGGTAGGGGGAAATATTTCAATAACGAAAACTGATTTGATTCCTACTTTTTATAGCTGAGTACACGAATCCCTTGATGTCTGAGGGGCATTGGTTCGAGGATTCCCCCTCCCCTGGTACCAAAATCTGCGATGCTCAAGTCCCTTATATAAAATGGTGTAGTATTTGCATATAACCTATGCACATCCTCCCTGATACTGTAAATCATCTCTAGATTACTTATAAGACCCAGTACAGTATAAAAGCTAAGCAAATAGTTATAAATACAATGTAAATGTTTTGTAAGTAATTGCCTGTGTGGGATAAATTCAAGTTTTGCTTCTTGGAACTCTCTGGAATTTTTTTCAAATATGTGTGATTCAAAGTTGGCTGAATCCACAGGTGTGGAACCTGAGGATACGGCGGGCTGACTGAGCATGAGGGCAAGGACCAGGAGTCCTCCAAGGAATAGCAATAAGGATCTACAGGGAACACAAGACCTAACCCAACACATCGATTCTGCCTGTGTCCTACGTCATGGCTCAAGAA
Organism: Camelus dromedarius; assembly: GCF_036321535.1. Lineage (NCBI taxonomy): Eukaryota > Metazoa > Chordata > Mammalia > Artiodactyla > Camelidae > Camelus > Camelus dromedarius. The sequence goes on along the minus strand of NC_087454.1, from coordinate 5,180,225 downwards.
GGCTCTCCATCCTGAGGCATTATCAGTGGGAAGCATTATCACCACCACAGAAAGGAAAATGAGCGGGTGGGGAGACCGAGTACAGAACAAAGCAAGAGTTCAGCTCTGTCCACCCTAGGAGGGGGAGGAAGACTTTGTAGACTGAGCGGATTCTAGGCGGCTCACTGAGTTATATGCATGTTGGTGGAGGCTCCCCCGCAACCCCACCGCCCCGCCATTCTTAGCTCTCATCCTATTGTCTTCAACTCTCCTTCTCTCCTTCCCCAGCTGCCATCTTAGGGAAAAGAGGCAGGAGTACCCCTTCCCCTGCTGCCTCACTCTGCCTTACCTGGTCCTCCATAAGACATCCATTCTTTCCTTGCAGCTCAGTTAGATATTATTAGGAAAGCACCTAATTCATTCATATTAAGGTAAGTGACTGATTATCCACTTTTAATCTTCTTTGGCACATTGGCTTGGAAATCCAAATAAATGTCTAATGAATCACACCCCAGGCCATGTGAAGGAGGTGAGTTTTAAAGTGGTGTCTGTTCTCCTCTTGGACAAAGTGGGAGCACAGTGAGCCCAGACAAGCTAACTTTGCACATAAAATATGATTGCTGTGGCACCTGGAAAGGGGAAGTTGTCTTCTAGCTTTGCTCCCCAAGGAAGGCTGGTCTCTTTATTTACAAAATGCCTAAGGCTCACGGGATTTACTGTCTTGCAGCTTTGGGGGGAGAAAAAAAACCTTCCAGCTTTCATTTCTCTGAGCTCTTTAAGATTCCACTCTTCCGTCTGAGTTCTGCTTTCTGCTCCTTGGACACAGATTCCCAAACGATCTGCGGATTCACCCACTATCCTGGCTCCTTTCCTGACAGCTGGCCTGCGCTCTGTTATGGGAGTTCCCCAAGTCAGAGCTGGCTCACTTCATTATTAATTTATAGAGCCACAGGTGTATTTCTGAACAATTTAAGAAATGTAATTGAATCCATCATGTACCAATCCAGTTGCTTCACAAAATTCTATTCATTGAATTGCCTTCTACTGAGGGATACCAGTAATTACTCTCATGATGTGTAATAGTTAATCTATGCATCCTTGAAAAAACAGAAAAATCATCTTGACACCTGTGTTTCTCTTCAAATTACTACAGTGATCATTGGCTGAGAGCCAATGACAAAGAATGCTTTAAAAGAGCTAAAATGTTTAAGTCTTTTCCTATGATAAAGGTAGACATAGATTTCCTTAGTCTCTTTTGGGAGGGGACTTTTTTTTATCAGATAATATGCTTTGGATTGTCAGAAAAGAAAGCCCAGATCCGCATACGGATCCATTTGCTCTAGTAGCGCTGTTATGCCTTAGCCAGGTGAAAGGTTTGATTATTTATCTTGTGGGAGGGAGAGTAAAAAGCTGTGGGGCTATCTAATGTAGGTTAAAATGCCTTTCCATGAATGTTTCTGAGGTTTAACGTCAATGTGCAGCATTCTCACTCCATAGAAGGGAGATGAAATGTAGTTGTTGAAAACTTAATGCCCCCAGTGTATCAAAGTGAGGCCAAAGAAGAACTACGTTCATGGAGAAAAGTTGTCTCTGAGAAGACAACTTGCATGTATTTGTTTAAATGAAAAAAACCAGATTGCTCAAATACTGCAGACTGCTTGGGGTGCAGGATCGCTGGGGACTCCTCCAGGAAACTGAGAATATTTTCAGTAAGTCAAAAATGGTTTTTATTAGCTAATGTTAGGAAAGGAGGCTAAATTTATCAGACTGGGTTATTAATAGAAGAAATGTCAGAGAGTTTTATTTCAGTTGATCCACATTGACCTGATCTAGTTTTTAAGCAGAATCTCTAACATTTGCTGTTTAATCATAAATGTATGACTGAGATGAGAGGCTGCAGGAAGCGACAGAAAGAAGCCCGGATCTGGGACCAGACAACAGCCTCCAGTGCAGCGCCCCCTGCTGACAAGCTTGACCACTCAGGACCCCCACTTCGGAGCGTGCACAGTGAATGGCTCAGACAAGTGGTCTCTAAGTCCCCTCCAGTCTTTAAAATGCTCTGGGGTGAGAGATGCCATCTATGCCATTTGCCATTGTTACAGCTTCTGGGATGACAGGGAAGGCATCTGATGTCCGCAGCTGCCCTAAGACTGAGCACTGGCTTTGGTCTTTGAACCTGTCTGTTCACACCTTAGCCTTGGACTGGATTTAAGATTTCTGATTCCCCATGATATGACTCCCTTTGTACAACTGGGGTCTTGAGAGCCATAATCTAAATTAATTCATATTAAGCCACTGTTGGCTCAGTCTCATTTTTTAAATGACTATTGTAGGTAACAATGGCCCTTATTATTCCTTATTGATGACAACCCACAATACAGTAGTTTTCACCTTTTCACCAAAGATAACTAAATACATACCTACAATGGCCAGCACACAGTTAATTTTCTGATCGTCAGGAGAAAATAAAAACATCCTTGTCCTACTAATGAACGTATAAAAGAGTATTTTTTTAAAGCCATGATTTAACAAAATATTCTCAGTCATTCAAGAGATAAAGACTGTTTCTAGGATGATAAGGAAAGATTTGTTGAGGTAGTTGCCTAAGCCAGAATACTTATTTTAGTCTTTTAAACACTACATTTAAGACTACAACTTACACTCACACACACAAACACACACACACACACACACATGCACATACACCAGGCTCTAGTATACATTGACCAAGAGGAAATTAAGAGGAAAAAGAGAAATGAAAGCACTGAATTCTTCACCTTCTCAAAGAGATTATTGAAACTTGTTACTTTGTTCTTTCACTTGACAGTTACATCAATAAAGTTCTAAGTTCTCCTGGAAGATTTTTAAAAATCAACTGGCAGAATATGAAAGAGAGTGGCTACTTTTCAAACTGTTGTGAAAAACAAAAGAAAAATTAAGCATTAAAACAAAAGCGTAAATCAATGAATAAGGCAGACCATGCATAACAGAATAATAAAAGTAAAAGATCTAAATTCCCCCTTTCCAAGGCAAAGACTCTCAGAAATCATTGAAAATAACAATCTAATATTTAGTTCTTTACAAGAAACATTTAAAAAGTAAAAACCACTAGACAATAGCATAAGTAAGCCTCTAAAGTGCACTCCCTCTCCCCTCTCCCCCTAAAAAGACCCACCGTGAAAATACCAATACCAGTATTATTTGTAGTGATAACTACACGACAGCAGGGACAGCGTAGACAATAGACAGAAGGAGTAGTTTTAGGAAGCATGCACAGCTTTAAGCGAGAAGATAATGGCTTCTATTCTGGTTGTCCTAATTTTGATGGACCCACAGAGTGCTCAGGATGAGGCATCTAGGAGGTAACTGAGAAGGACTTGGTTATATAATTGTAGCCAGTCTGGGTGGTCACACGTTGGGCTGATTGACTGAGTACCAGTTATGGGCAAGAAGTTGATCTCTGGAATAATAACTGACTAGATTTTGTGGTTGATTAGAAGAGGGAAGAGGAGCAAATACCTAACTCCTTCGTCACAGCTGAACAGCCGTTACCTTCGTGCCTGTTTAAGGTTCTCAGTGGAAGAAGATTAGGACAATAGGTCCAAAGTTAAAAGGTAACCCATGCTATAAAGAAACTAATATCATGCTCAAAATCTTTAAAACGTCTTAGACATCAGTTACAGAAAACAAAATAACAATGCTAACAATATAAAAATATATTCATACTAAGTGAAGTAAGCCAGAAAGAGAACGAAAAATACCATATGATATCACTTACATGTGGAATCTGAAAAAAGGACACAGATCAACTTATTTACGAAACAGAGGTAGACTCAGAGACATAGAAAGCAAACTTCCAGTTGCAGGGAGGTGGTGGGGGAGGAGGTGGGGAGGGCTACATTGGGAGCGTGGCATTTGCAGACGCTGTACACCAGAAATTAACACAACGTTGTAAATAGATCATATTTCAATAAAAAAAAGTATATTCTGCCAAATTTGGTTATTCGTGACTCAAGCTAGCATCTTCCTCCCTTTAAATATCACAAGATTCCTGCTCTATGAAAGCAACACTCCCCACACCGAGGGCCTTTTAGGAGCCCTCTATCACATCCACCCAGCGCCAGGGTAGCACTGCTGTGGATCATCCAGACAGGCTGGCGAGAAAGGTAGATCACTTTTGTCAAGGAGGAAAATTTAAAGAGTTGCAGGATCATAACTCTTATCCTCTACAGTAAAAATGGCAGTGTTGATGATTTAAGAACTTTGGATGGCGCTACTCAGCCAGGATAATTATAAAGAATACCCCATTGTGGAATATTATTCCACAGGTCTGTAAATTTCCTGTCACTTTTCCTACTTCAGCTCATCTTACACATCAAAAAATCTCACACTGTCCGTAAAGTGGCAGGTATGCCATGTAACAGGTATATCAAAAAGGATCTTTTTATGTGAAATCACTTCATAAAGTGCCGTTCGAACGCGAGGCCTATCACAGGCCTCCGAGATTTAGAGGCAGAGTCTCTTTCTCTTTTGCTGGCTCTTGGAAATGGTCAGTACAACTGAATTCTGAAATAGAAAACAACAGCCCAGAATGGTGGTCACTGCTCTACAGTCACTGGATCTAATTCTTGCTTCAAATAGGAACAGTAATAAAGCCAGCTCTGAATTCAGCTCATCTTTTCTTCACACCGTCAACCCCTTTCAGATTTCATCTTTGGCTCTGGTTCAGCCCCTTCTTTTGAGTGGTCACATTCACATGGCCTTCCAAATTACCTTCTTTTTCACTTTGTCTCTGAGTTTCAGAACTACCGGAAACGTAGTTTTTTACGTCTGGAGACAAAGTGCTCAGTGGCTAAGATGCAAAAATCTGGCGACCCAATTGAGGAGATGAATTAAGAATAGATACAGCCAATTTTATTTAATTTAGGTCTAGTTTTCGTTTTGATGGTGTTTTACTAATCCTTTCAAACTTTTTTCTTGCAAGCAGCATAATTCAAAAAGCAAGTGCAAACAAGTGGAACACTTAGTTTGTGTTTCATAAAAAATAACTGCTGACTTCTTGACTTGGGTTTTGTTGTTCTCGGTGGTGGTGGTGGTTTTAACGTTTTAAGCAAAGAATCTTCTTGCTTATACTTCAGGGTGTCTTCCAAAGTATGACACTACCCAGATGCATATTTAAAGGAAGAGGAAACAGTGTGTTTCAAGAGGTCTTCACCACCAAAAATTAATATGTTACTTATTACCTGTTCTATTTGTTTCAACATAGTATTTTTCAGGGGCACAAGCCTAGATCATTCGTCCTATAACCTTATGTAAGAGTTTTGCATTATGTAGAATTTGTAAGTTGTTGAGCAAAAATGAAGGCTGGGTCTCGCCATACATTTTTTAATGGTAAAAAAAAATTAATCCCTATGTTAAAATAGGAAAGAAGCAACTTGATACAACTTCTTCTTTTACTCTAATTCTGTTCAGTGCCTTGTGTTCATTTCCAGCACTTTGGGATTTCAACAATTGAATTAATGAACAAGCTGAATGATATTTAGCAAATGCATAAATCCTTTCCTAAATCGTTCAGACTTGGGTTCGGTTTGGTGAGTGCTCCATTCTCTGCGATGTTCTAAGAAACCTGTGCATTCTCTGAGGAGATAAAATATCTGGTAACAGATAAACAGGTAGAATATAATCCTGTGTGATGTTTTGCACCACGTGGTAGATTTGCAGTATGTCAAGTGAGGTAAGCTGGAGTGACACTTCCCAGGATTCACTTCTCTGCTGAGCTCTGAGTTGGGGGCAGAGCATGAGAGGCCATTTGCACAAGGTCTGGACTGGAACCCTGCAGCACCATCATATTCCTTACTGCTGTGATGGTCTGGGGAGGCACCAAATGCCATTTTGTGTTGTTGTTGTGTTGGGGCTCTGGGGAAGCGAACAGGCAGTTCCTCACCTCCTTTCTGCTCTCCTCCTCCAGCTTATCCCCACCTGGGGCCAGTGCATCTTAAGCTCCTTATAGAATGGTTCCAGCCTCTCCCACAGGTCACTCCCATCATCAAAGATGGAGGCTGAGAGGTGGTGAGGGAGGCAAGTGGGTGCCAGTTGTCTCTTATGGGACCCAGCTCAGCCTCAGGAGTTCCAGCTGGTCCGAGCTCCTCCCCGCTTCGCATTCGTCGCTTCTTCCCGCCTGCCCGCCCCGTGGGTTTCGAGCCGCAGCACCAGACACGGAAGCCACAGCCTCACATCGACTGCTCGCCCAGCCCCCACTCCTAGCGGTGCGCTTCTCTGATCCGACCCTGAACACTCCGCACTGCCACTGTCTTCTTGACTTTTCCTATTTGTTGTTTACTTTGTTCTTTCCTCTTCTCTCTGCCTATCTGATCTTACAGGAACAGCTCAGGTCCCACCCTTTGCCTGACACCCTCCCTGACCCTTGGGCTGATGGACCCCTCCCCGCGCGCTTGAGGCGCCCCGCCCTCCGGGGCCCATCTGTGGATCTGTCTCCCTCACACGTTCCTTCAGGGCAGAAACGCTGTTTCACTCATACGTGTTTCCCCAACAGCAACTACCACTACGCCCGGCGCAGAACCGGACTTGGATAAATGTCTGTTGACTTGAAGTCCGGTTCAGTTTGCTTTATCCTCTGGCCCTGTTGGGCACTGCTTGGGCTGTCACCAGGACTGTATCTAAAAGACAACTTTGCCCTTCTGGGCGCCCTGCTCCTGTTTCATCTATTTTTATGATGCGTCTATACATAGTTCCTGCTTTGTGCCAGAAGCCAAGCACCTTGGGGATGCATTTTCAGTCAGGTTGAATATTTGGCATTTTTTTTTTCCAAGTGGAAAGGCCCTCACCAGATGTGCTACAAGTTTTCTTGAGAAAGCTTATCATGAAAATAAGTAAGTAAATAACCGAATCTAAAAAGGCACTGGGTAGTTAATATGGTAGAGTACCCAGCACGTGGCACTGAGGGAATAAAATTGATGGATTTATTAGTTAATAAAAACCTAACCAAGGAACAAAACTATCATGTATACGTATAACATTGCCGTTTTTAATGACATGACTGGAGAACTTGCCAAAGAAACGTGGATAACTTGTCTACCTAGATACAGTCAGACCAGCAGGCAGGGGCTCGCTCTCCTCTGCGATGCATTAGTTCTTCATCCTTGTTTAGAGTTTATTCTAAGCTATAGTTAATAGTGAACTATAATTTATGGTTTATATGAAATAGCATTTTTTTTATTTAAAAAAAATAAAAAACACCACAGAACAACTGGAGTGAAGTGTTTAAGAAACTCATCACTCGTCACATGGGTCTAGATTTATTTTGTTTGTCTAACATCTACAAAGGGAAATGTCAAAAGTAATATTTAAATATTTCTCTAATATGGCTAAATATATGAGAATTTTATTTAAAAATCTTTCAACTCACATCTGTCATTAAGATTCTAGAAGTTGCTGTGTATTTCAGCAGGAAATGGGTACAGCTTTGTCTCGGAAATTTTATGTCTCAAAACATTTTTCCCCCAAAGACACTTCTAATAAAGTCCTGAGGAACCAAGTAAAAGCCTAACACACAGTAAGAACAATTTCTTATCAGTAAGTGAATTGTGAGTATAAACCTTCTTTCGGGAAAAGCTAGCTGTTTTTTATTTGCGAGAAGGACAAAAAAAAAGAAGGAAAAGAGACTTCAGAAAATTTTTCAGTGATTAAAAAAGCAAAACTGTTACTCAGAATATTTTCTTATAAATGAAACTAAGAGAATAATAGTTCAAACTAAAGTTTCCTGGTTCGATTTGTGTCCACTTCTATGCAGGACCTATAATGTCACCTTTGAGGTTGTCCCTGGGTAAACTTTATTTCTTAAGAGGAGATTAGGACACACAGGGAAATATTGGGGACACATATGCTCCCAGAGCAAAGACCATGTGAGGGCACAGGAGAGGACAGCCTGCAAGACCAGGAGAGGCCTCAGGAGAGACCAGCCCTGCCTGCACCTTGATCTTCAACTCCCAGACTCCAGAACGGTGAGAAGATAGATTTCCGTTGCTCAAATCACCCAGTTCTGGTACCTTGTTGTGTCAGCTCTAGCAAACTAATACAAGGCGAGACCAGGGAGGGAGGCTGGGGTCTTTGCAGGGCAGGGGCTCCATACATCCTGAGAAGCCTGCACATCCTGTGGGCTATGGGGATTAGTAAACAAATGTAAGTAGGAAACTAGCAATACCTTAATAATAAATTTTATTTTCTAAAACTATCACTCTGTAAACATGTACAAGATAGAAGACATGGGAAGAAGTCGAGAGGTGGAAACACTAGTGGTTGAGTCAAGTGATATGAAAGCCTCATGGAGGCAAGTGTGGAGAGTCAGAAGAGGACATTGATGTGAGAGGTGTTTCAGATCCTGGATCAAGAGCCTGATCACGTTTACCAACAAAAATGACACTCAGATCCACACTAATGCTGATGCCTACAGTATAGGAACTCAATGAGCATTTATGAACGAATGAACGAACAAATGAATAAATGAATGAATGAAAGAAGAAAGAATGAAAAGACGAGCCAGTGACCCTCTTCATCAGAGGTACCTCCGAGAATCGACCCTCCTACTCTAAATACAATGCTATTGATACTACCACCTCGCTTAAATTTCAATTTGCCACCACTAAATATTCAATCGAGTGTTAACTCTAAACATACAGGTACAACATCCACCCATTCCTGCATGATTTCCACGTTGTTTTCCTATAACATATGTTGATTGATTGCTCAGTAGATACACAGCCACGTGTTACCTTGGGTTCAGAAGTGGTACTAGAAAGTAACAAAGAAAAGACTTCTGCCCTAAAAGGGCTTAAAAAAAAAATCTCTGGACTACAAAAACTTTATTCTTTAAAACGCGTGCAGCCAAGCAGAAGGCAAGGGGAAGGGCTGCTGGTGTGGCCCAGACAGGCACTGTTCTATGGGTTCAGGGGAGGAAGACATCCATGTGAAACAGACTACGAAGGCAAAGTTGACTTGAGCCGATATGACTTAAACTGAGTACTGAGGGACGGGTAGATTTACCAGATTTACCAGAAAAGATAAGTAAGAAAACGTTAGCACAGCAGGGCTCCCCCCCCCCCCCCCGCCCCCGGCTAGTGCGAAAAGAGGCCCAGGCACCATCTCGTTACCAGATTTGGTTTAAAGCGGGGGTTGGGGAGGGGGGTCAGCTCACTGTGGTCCACGGGCCACATCCAACTTTCTGGCTGTCCTTGCATAGCCTCTGATCGAAGAATGGTTTTTACGTATTTAAATGGTTGGAAAAAAGAAGAAGAATATTTCTGGATGGGCAAAAATTACGTGAAGTCCAGACTTCAATCATACTCCTTTATTCTCCATGTTGTCTGCAGCTGTTTTTATGCTGCAAGGGCAGAACTGAGCAGTTGTGACAGCGACCGTACGGTCCACGAAGCCAGAAACATTTACTGCCTCGCCCTTTGCAGGAGTTTTCCAACCCCTGGTTCAGAGCAAGAAAAATAAGATCAAAGACCTAGATTTTTATTGACTTTTTTTGAACACTGAATGCCCTGTGCCCTAAAATGAAGTGAAGATGAGCGTCCTGCAAACGGGACCTGTGCGTGGCTCATAGATGCGTTCGTAAGATCCTCATTTTATCATGTGTGCTCTACAGAAATTAAGTTCCTAGGAATGAGAAAGGCTGTGATATGAAAAAAAAAAAAAAAGGAGGGGTCCCATGGACAAATAATAACTTTTGGAAATGCTGAATGATTTAATATGCAAATGTGAATTCTGAATCTGCTAACATTTCTCAAACATGTTTCATCTACTCTGGCATTTTTTTCCTACTCCACCCTACTCTCCAACATGGGGCACCAAATGGGACTATTACGCCTTGAAATCGCAGTTAGCCAGTGCTGGATCAATGGTCTGAAGACGGTTTTATGATGCATGACATTCATTAAATACTCACTGAATTCTTTGAAAATTCAACCACCAAATCAGGTAAGATGTGATATTCTGCTGCGAATCTGTAATCTCACAAGTTGCATTCTGATATTAACATGGCTAACACACATCATATGCTTCCTGATGACCTGCAAGAAGCAAACTCTTGGCAAAGAAATACAGCTTCTGAAGGTGGAGAAAGTCTACAGGCCTCAGTGCTGCCCGCTGAAAGCCGACCAAAAGGGTTTAATGTAGCAGAAAGCCAAGGTAGCTAGGTTATCAAGCACCACAGACTTCACTCAGAGCCTCTAATCAGCAGGACCACTTGGAAAAACAGACAGCCTGCAAGGGATAATCACCGCTTGGAAGTCAAGTTATGCAAAATTCGTTTCCTTTGTGTGAATATCACAAGCCCTTGGATTGGCTGCTGGTGAGGACAGCCATCGAGGCTGATAGAATTATCTTACTTACTGACTTCTACAGTTTGGGTTTATTCCTAAAACTTTAACTGCTTTTCTTGATTTTATATCATGGAGAGGAGTGCTGACAAATTAAGGAACAGGATAATAAAATACTCTGCCGGAAACCAAACAGAAAGAGAGAAGTACTGCCAGTGTGTTGAATGGCATGCCAGTGTTTGGTGCTTTCACTATTTCTCTGTGTACTATAACCACTATTTTAGTTCACATGCCCAAAGAGAAATTCATTTGTCCAGAAAGCATTGATCTCAATATTTTTGCAAATGGTGGATTACAGACCTACTTTCCCCGCAAGTGTTTATCTACAAGCTGCAGGTTCTCAGGCCACTTCTGGGGAATCACCAAGGGTGTGGGGAGACACCCACAGGAGATCTGTGCTGATTTCACTGAGGTGACCCTGAAAGAAGGTCTCAGTGCAGCCCTGTGATATATTCTATGATTTCTCTACAATTATTAATTTCCTGGAAGAGTTTTGCCTCTTTATCAAGAAAGAAAAGATCTGTAAACAAAGACTTTCTTCATGAAAACATGAGGAGGAAAAAAACGGTATTTATTTTAGGGCTGTTGTGAGAATTAAATGAGTTTTAAAAATATATATGTGTGTATGGTGGTGGCGGGGGAGAGGATTTGAAAAAGTGCCTGGCACAAAGTGAGTGTTACCCTTTATAATCATCATTATCATCAGAGAAATTTCCATTAAGACAAAACTTGAATTCCCATGAGGTAATAACCGTAAAATGGTCTGTTTGATCATTTTTGATGTGTATATGCTATGACTACTATTCTTTTTTTTTTTTTTTTAGTATTTTTTAATTGAGTTATAGTCATTTTACAATGTTGTGTCAAATTCCAGTGTAGAGCACAATTTTTCAGTTATACATAAACATACATATATTCATTGTCACTTTTTTTTGCTGTGAGCTACCACAAGATCTTGTATATATTTGCCTGTGCTACACAGTATAATCTTGTTTATCTACTCTGCATATGCCTGTCAGTATCTACAAATTTTGAAATCCCAGTCTGTCCCTTCCCACCCCCCTCCCCCTTGCCAACCACAAGTTTGTATTCTATGTCTGTGAGTCTGTTTCTGTTTTGTATTTTTGTTCTTTTTTTTGTTTTGTTTTGTTTAGATTCCACATGTGAGAGATCTCATATGGTATTTTTCTTTCTCTTTCTGGCTAACTTCACTTAAAGTGACATTCTCCAGGGACATCCATGTTGTGGCAAATGGCGTTATGTTGTTGTTTTTTATGGCTGAATAATGTTCCATTGTATAGATATACACATCTTCTTTATCTAGTCATCTGTTGATGGGCATTTAGGCTGTTTCCATGTCTTGGCTATTGTAAATAGTGCTGCTATGAACATTGGGGTGCAGGTGTCTTTTTGAAGTAGGGTTCCTTCCGGATATATGCCCAGGAGCAGGGATTACTGGATCATATGGTAAGTCTATTCCTAGTCTTTTGAGGAATCTCCATACTGTTTTCCACAATGGCTGCACCAAACTGCATTCCCACCAGCAGTGTAGGAGGGTTCCCTTTTCTCCACAGCCTCTCCAGCATTGATCATTTGTGGATTTTTGAATGATGGCCATTCTGACTGGTGTGAGGTGATACCTCATTGTAGTTTTGATTTGCATTTCTCTGATAATTAGTGATACTGAGCATTTTTTCATGTGCCTATTGATCATTTGTAAGTCTTCCTTGGAGAATTGCTTGTTTAGGTCTTCTACCCATTTTTGGGTTGGGTTGTTTGTTTTTTTCTTATTAAGTCATATGAGCTGCTTGTATATTCTAGAGATCAAGCCTTTGTCGGTTTCATTTGCAAAAATTTTCTCCCATTCTGTAGGTTGTCTTTTTGTTTTACTTATGGTTTCCTTTGCTGTGCAGAAACTTGTAAGTTTCATTAGGTCCCATTTGTTTATTCTTGCTTTTATTTCTATTGCTTGGGTAGACTGCCCTAGGAGAACATTTTTGAGATGTATGTCAGATAATGTTTTGCCTATATTTTCTTCTAAGAGGTTTATTGTATCTTGTCTTAGGTTTAAGTCTTTGATCCATTTTGAGTTTATTTTTGTGTATGGTGTAAGGGAGTGATCTAGCTTCATTGATTTACATGCTGCTGCCAAGTTTTCCCAACACCATTTGCTGAAGAGACTGTCTTTATTCCATTGAATATTCTTGCCTCCTTTGTCGAAGATGAGTTGACCAAAAGTTTGTGGGTTCATTTCTGGGATCTCTGTTATATTCCATTGGTCTATATGTCTGTTTTTGTACCAATACCATGCTGTCTTGATGACTGTAGCTCTATAGTATTGTCTGAAGTCTGGGAGAGTTATTCCTCCAGCCTCTTTCTTTCTCTTCAGTAATGCTTTGGCAATTCTAGGTCTTTTGTGGTTCCATATAAATTTTATTATGATTTTTTTCTATTTCTGTGAAATATGTCCTGGATAATTTGATAGGGATTGCATTAAATTTGTAGATTGCCTTGGGCAGTGTGGCCATTTTAACAATATCGATTCTTCCAAGCCAGGAGCATGGGATACCTTTCCATTTTTTTAAGTCTTCTTTCATTTCCCTCATCAATGGTTTATAGTTTTCTGTGTATAATTCTTTCACCTCCTTGGTTAGATTTATTCCCAGATATCTTATTACTTTGGGTGCTATTTTAAAGGGGATTGTTTCTTTACTTTCTTTTTCTGTTGATTCATCATTAGTGTAAAGAAATGTGACTGATTTTTGTATGTTAATCTTGTAACCTGCTGCCTTGCTGAATTCTTTGATTAGTTCTAGTAGTTTTTGTGTGGACCTACAGTACCATGCCATTGGCATATAGTGACACTTCTACCTCTTATTTTCCAATTTGGATCCCTTTTATTTCTCTCTCTTCCCTGATTGCTGTGGCTAGGACTTCCAGGACTATGTTGAATAGGAGTGGTGATAGCGGGCAGCCTTGTCTTACCCCAGATTTTAGTGGGAAGCTTTTGAGTTTTTCACTGTTGAGTACTATGCTGGCTGTACGTTTGACTATGACTACTATTCTTAAAATATGGCAAAACAGTGTAAAATTGACAAAATGCATCCTCATACATGCCATCATTTTATTAGTTTTCATATAAGATCTAGGAACTGGTTGGTAAGATACCTAAAGAGAATGATCTACAGAAAGTTCTAGAAGAAAATGGAAAGTATGCAGTTCACCCCTCATCTGGTGATGTTCTGGCACAGACACTGATTTTTATTTGGCCTCTAATTCATCATCAGCTCACGTGATCTGAGAACTGACTTATGGGTGAGCCAATCACTACGTTAATTTTCCTTAGACCCAAACCATGACTGTAAGTTGCTCAAGCTGGTCATATAAGAGTGACTCTCAGGATTAACAATGCTGCTGGAAAAGTCACTTGCTCTTTGTGGCAGACTTGAACTTAGTTGGACTTGTGTTGCTGCAGCCACCTTGCCACCATGAGGAGAGACCGTCTGAGACAACTGTGAGGTGGCAAAAAAGAGAGTTCTGATGACATTATTGAGCTCCTGGGACAGGCTACGGTTAAGTCTCGTCCTACTACCAACTTTGGAGTAAAATGAGCCAACAAACTGTTGGCTCTCTTAAGCCACTTTGGGTAAATTACAAAACTGGAATCGTAACCAAAGATTAAGCCCCAGAGCCTGGCTGAGAAGGGTCATGGGTTTCATTGGTAAGGCTTTAAGAAGAGCGCAAATGGATCTTGTATATGCTATCAGGAAAGGGAAGCAAAGAAACTACCGAGAATATAGAACCTAACATGTGCTGGGTATGTTCTCCTTACTAAAGCCTCTTACCCGTGTGGATTACAGTATTAGTATTTCACTCTCATTTCCGACTCTCAGAGTGTCCATTTTAGACCTGATCTGCTGGGTTCTGCTGCTGCCTCCTAGGTTACAACATTTAGTATCACTCTGCACTTGTGGTTACTTGTAGGCTCACCCTATCACACACAGTGACACCCACAGCCAGATGTTTCTTCTTTGCCTTGTACTTGTACAGAAATGAAAGCTCATCTCAGAAGGCATTTGTAACTGTTCCAGTTGTGTCCAGATGTACTTATTTATTTAGTCAAGAATGTTTAGTGGGAAGCCATTCTATGCCAGGCACTGGAGATGCAGTAGTAAGCAGACAAATATGCCTCCCCTTGTGGAACTTACACGCTAGAGGAGGGAGATAGAAACAAAACAAGATGAATTTAAAAACTCTAAGCGTGTTAAATGGTGAAGTAGATAAACGGGAACTGGAGATTGCTGAAATGGGTAGAAGGAAGGGTTACAGCTTTGAATAAAGGGGATTGGGGAAGTCTCACCAAGAGGGTGATGTTTAAGTAAAGACTTTAAGGAGGTCAGGGAAAAAAGCATTGTAAGCAGAGGCACTAGCAAGTGCAAAGGTCCTGGGGTGAGAGGATGTTCTAGAGACATATGTGTGCTCTAGGAATAGCAAGAAAGCCTCTTCATCTGGACCAGAGTGAGAAGGAAGAACAATGGTAGGTGAGTTAATGGTGTGGGCAGGTGAATGGTAGAGGAAGGTGGCAGATTTGGTAAAGCCATCTGAGCTCTTTATTTTTCTACATGAGGGGAAAACATTGAAAGTTCTACGTAGAGTGACCTGATCTGACATACACTTTAACAGGATACTCTGGCTGTGTTAGAATGGACTTGGGGTGTAGTGGCAGAAGCGAGGACACCAAGCAAGGCTTGACAGCAATCCCAGTAAGGAATAACAGTGCCTCAGATCAAGATAATAGAGGTAGAAGGACTTGCCGGATTCTGGTAAAGCCAGCAAGAAAGAGTCCAGAGACCACAATGCGGCAAGGAGCCGGGTGGCCGAGGTCTCGGTCATGCCCATCTCCCCAGCTGTGCTCCAGCCACCTTGACCTACAAAGCTTTCTGCTGATGCCCTGCCCTCTTGCCTTAGCAGACACTAACCCTCAGTCACACAGCAGGACTCAGCCTTGAGGACCCACTCAAGAGGCCTTTACCTGGAACCTGGCTCTTAAAGCCCTCCCCACACTGTTTCCTCATTTACTTGTTGTTCCCGCCTACTAAACTTGGAGCTGCTGGACATCAGGACCTGAGTCTTGGTTGCGGTTATCTCCTAGTGCTTTGAACAGCATCTGCCAAAAAGTTAGGGCTCATAAATCTGTGTTTAATGAATGAGTAAAATCACACTTTTACTTCAGCTTTTTTTTAACTTATTGAATTGTTCCTTCTTCACTTGTAAAATGGAATATCAACTTCCTTCCTAATTATGATGAAGTGAGTTTCTTAAGTGCCCAGGACAGGTCCTGGCAGAGACGGGCCACATAGATATTGCTAAACGCCACCGATTTTCAGTTCATCCAGCTCAAGTTGGCTCTGGCATTTTTACTGACTTTCTCAAGCTTTTGAAAACCAACTTTTCCACTTCTTATTTAAAGTGGCATTTTACCTTATTTTTTTTTTTAATATTTGCTTTACCTTGTAAAATATTAGCCAAAGGATAAGGAAACAACTTCAGATTCAGTAAGAAAGATGCCAAACTTTTACAAAAGCTTTGCTTATTCAAACAAAAACAGTTCTGTGAATCCCCCCAAAGGAAGACTGGGTGCTGACCTAATCTTGTTTGCTTTCCTATTCAGTATTCTTCCTCAGCAACCTCCCTCGGGGCCTTAAAAGGAATTACCAACCGCACAAAGAACTGCCTTGATGGTCATGCTTACTTGGTGTTTCTGGTCTAATGGACGAGTGATACTGAAATAACAGAAAAGTGTGGGTTGGTTTTTTTTTTTTTTTTTCATTTTTATTTTGATAGCATAACATTTTGAGGAAGTCTTTTTTTTTTTCCTCTCCTGAAGAAGTATCACATAGAAACAGCAAATTGAATGCTTAATAGAAAAAAAAATAGCATAATACTCCTTGGAAGAAATCAAAATGACCATTATTTTAAATAACAGTACCTTCCAGTTACTGGAGACTTAATATCTGGGCTGAACAGGCACTGAGATGGATGGATTTTCTTACATTCTCACTTGGAGAAGTCTGTGCAATGTGTGCTGGTGTTATTACCACTTTGCATATAAGGACTCTGAGGCTCAGTGGTTAGGAACGACTTGCCCAAGATAACAGAGCCCGTCAGTGGTACAGCCTGTACGCTGACAGCCATGCAATGCTCGTTTCCCTCTGGACGTAGCTGTTCATTTTTGTATTCCCATCTCCTCAGTCTTGTTTCAGGCCCTTACCATCTCACCTCCAATTGTTACAGGGGACCTTCAAGCTAAAGCAAGGGAGAGAGAAAGTTCTAGAAATTCTTTTTTTTTTTTCCTTGTTCATTATGTAGACCATGCTAAAACACTCTCACAACATGGCTTTGATCTGATACCTTCCCTACGCGAAAAACAGTGATGACTCTCATTGCCTGCAGAACACAGGTCAAATTTCTTTGTCATGCAAAGATCTTCATCCTCTGCCTTGGCCTACTTCTCTGGTCTTTTCTACATTGGCCCTTACAGTCAAGGCCACTGCATAAGATTCTGCACCAAAAGCCTGCTCAGCTCTGTGCAGTGACCCTGCTTTAAAAGGCCTGCATGCCAGCCCATTTGTCTGCTCTCCATTTCTGAAACACCCCTTGGGCTCTCCAACTCCAATTCCATTTCATCTCTCTTGAATGCCTTCCACCACCATTTGTCTACCCAGATCTCATCATAGTCAAATGACTGCTCAACTTACTCATCTTTGATTATGTCTTTCCTGATCCCCTTGCTCAGAAGCAATTTCTCTTCTTCAGCATTCACATAAAATTTATTCTGAACTATGTATATGGTGTTATCCTCATATTGCTTTGGATAGTAATCTGTCTCATCTCCTTTACTCTATTTCAATCATCTTGAAGATAAGGAATTGTAAGTCAGGATAGGTTAGGTTACGGTGCATTAACAACAACAAAGAATAAATTCGGTGGGCACAACTGTAAATGTATAATTCCATTCCACGCTCATACCCATCAGCTCGGAACTTGGCTCCAAAGCATCATCCTCCACCACGCGGAAAGTGGCGGGTTACAACGACAAGGGGAATAGGAAGGTAAATTGGACACTAGTCCTCAGAGCGTCTGCCCAAAAGGGACACATAACACATGTTACACGTGTTCACAACTTACTGTGCAAACCAAGTAACTGGTCAAGGGTAACTTCGAGATGAGTTTGGATGCTCAAACAGGCCATGGACCTGGAAAGAGAAAAAATAGAATATTAATACTTCTCTAATGACTACTACAACCTTATTAGCACCTACGCGCACTACAAGAACTAAGGCCTTCGCCTACTTCTGCATTTCAGTCACGACTCAAGACTGTCTTCTTTTCCTTCTCGACCACAGTCAGTGTACAAAGACAGGACTGAGTAGGCAAATACTTGCCCTGTTCTGGCTTCAAGTGTCTCATTAGCATTAAAGAATAAAGCCAGAATGACCAGATGCTTGTGCCAACACTACCCCACAGTTGCCATGTGACTGTTTCACACACCACCAACACTGCCCTGCTAATAAGTAAAAGGAGGGGTCTGGTTGATGCCTCAACTCTTGACAGATCAAAATCTCAGGAGCGGAAAAGATAAGCGTATATTTCTTGCTCACACATCTGCAGGCTGGTTGGCATTCTCCTGATCGAGGCTGGCCTCAGTTGGGTTTTTGCATCTAAGCTTCAGGTTGGGTCAGCTTAGTCTGTGTCTCTCTCATCTTCTTCGAATAGCTACTCAGAGCATATGCTTGTCATCATGAGACGTAGGCGAATAAGAGGGCAAGTCCAATTTGGCAAGCCCAGTTTATGCTTCTGCTCGAATTACAACTGATAACATCCATCTGACCAGAGTAAAACACACTCAAATTAGGGGGTGGGGAAGAACACCCTCTCCACCATGAGACAAAACAAGCCACAGGGCCAAAGTGAGAGAAACTAAACTCCCCCCACAGATGAAGTGGGGAGAGAGTGAGCACTTGTGAGCAATGATCCAATCTACTCCACCTGACATACAAAGAGGAAAACATAAAACATGGATTTTACAGCAACATTTTTGATGCTCAAACAATACTTCCTGCAAAATTTCTCCAAGCTAGAAGGATAGATGTGCATTTAGCCGTAAAGCTACATAGGTTCACACTGTGTAGTCTGCCTTCTAGAGCTATATTCTTGAAATTGAATTGACCTCAATAAAAATATTTTTAAAAATTGAATTGACCAATGTCCTTCCACTGCAAATGGCACAAAGGAAGTGTTGGGTCACTAGAAGTGAGAAGCTTCCCTGAGTTGTCAGAACTTGGGAGGCTGTGTGGTACTCCAAGGCAGAGTTGTTTGAAGCCTGTGTGTCAGGGGTGATGGGAGAGTCATGGGCAGTAGTACCAGTGTTACACAGCTCTAGCAAAAGACATGTAATTCAGGGGACGGAGGCTGCAGCAGGAATCTTGAAGGCAAGTAGATTTTTCTTGCTTTCACCAGCAAAATAGGAAGAGGGTCTCAAGCATTTTGACTCTAAGGATGCGCTGGAGCCCACGTGCAGTTGTAGAGGGTAGCACTTGTTTACAAATATAATCATAGTTTGCAGGATATTAAATTTATAATGACCCCAAAATAGATCATCTATATAGCATAATAGGGGTCAAGGAGAGAGAAAAGAGGGCTGATACCAGGAGATACTAATGAAAATCAGACTGTACAGCATAGTCTTAGGAAAAGGGAATGATACTTAAACAATTTAAAATAAAACATTCTGTGGGGAGAGGATATAGATCAGTGGTAGAGTGTGGGCTTAGCATGCACGAGGTCCTGGGTTCAATCCCCAGTAGCTCCATCAAAAATAAATAAGTAAATAAATAAACCTAATTACTTCCCCCTCAAAACAAAACAAACCAAAAAATTAAGTAATTAATTAGTAAAAATAAAATAAAATAAAATAAAATAAACCATTTGGACAATTCACTTATACTGAAAGTCCAAGAAAACTAAGACATTCAAACGTTTCTGGACACAGAGTTTAAACCCCAGGCAAAACTCCGCAGGGGCCGTGGGAAGCTGCTTCTGACGTCAGTGCAGCTGCGCTGGTCTGAGAGGAGCACATCTAGACGGTCCCGGGGAAGCAGCTTAGAACCAGGCGCTGGGCTTGAAAACCCCACCACGCTGACCGTGGGACTGAGGGCTCTAATCTACCAACAGGAGCACGATTTCTATCCCCCAAATCACATGCCGTGTGGTCAGGTAAAGCTCACTTTCTTGTCTAAACAAATGGCTGCAGGTGTTCGGGAGCGGGTCCTGCCTGTGAAGAAGAATGGGAACCAGTTATGTGAGACTGGGCCGAGCTCCCCGAGTTTGAAGAATGCGTTCTCTCCTCAGCTCTTCAGAGGTGGACGTGGAAACGGGCTGAACGCTGTTTACTGCGGCCCTGACGGCTCCAACCCGCACAGTCCAGGAGGGCTCTTGGTGGTGGAGACACTCAGCCTCTATGCTGCCCGGCGAGCAGCCACTAGCCAGACACATGTGGCTGCTGAGCGCTTGATGTGTGATTAGTGCGACTTAGAAAATCAATGTCTGATTTTATTTAATTTTGGTTAACTGAAATTTAAATAGCTACATGTGGCAAATGGCTACCATACCGCATGACACAATTCTAGGATTCTAGAGTCCTCTGAGCTTCATACCCTTCTAATACTCACAAGCAGCTCCAATGGCCCTCCAGTCCTACAAACTCACATTCTTAGAGCCAATAACTCAATGCCAACAGCAAACGGCAGCCTTAGTGGCTCTCTCAGTTGTCAAAAGAAAAAAAAAAATTCTGCTTCTGGGCAGACATCTGACTAACCGTTGCATCTGTGTAACCGTTGCAGAGAGACAATTTAGCTCAGAATTATGTGCCACCCTGACTCTACCTGGCAGGTGCCTTCTGTGCTGGATTTCTATCTGCAAACTTGAGAAAGATGACAGGGTTTTAAATGATTAACTCCTCTGGGCCACATTACTTAATTATACAGTACATCCAGGGATAGGCACATGGGTCTTTTATGGTAAATGATATGACGGTCTTAAAAACTCATTAATATGTCATTAACCAAGCAGACATTTACTAATTAAACAATTAGCCCCTCTGTTCTTTTCCTTTGTTCCTCCTAGAGATGCTTGGTTACCCAGATCCCCAATTTAGCAGAAGGTCCCCCAATCTTTTCCCAGAGAAAAATCACTCATAAAGCAAACTCTGAGACTAAATGATTTCACCAGATTTTTTTTCCCAAGTTGGCCACAAAAAAGAAAATCAAAGCTGATTTCCATAGTATAAATTAATGTGGGTGTTTGTCTAGTTTAAATAAATCATGCTGTTCTGTAAATCAGTTTTAGATGTATGTTAAATAGCATTGCCATAGCTAGCATAAACACTGGATATAGCAAAACTACATATCCCAGGTGAATAAACACAGACAGACAAGATTAATGACTTAAAATGTGTTCTTATGATTCATCATGTAACGTCAATACCAAAGAAATGTGTGATGTTCTTAACTTTGTCTCTCGGACGGTTTTGAGTGTCCATCAGTCTCTGTGATAATTTTAGCCTAATCATATTTGCTGGGCTCAAACTATGCAAACTGCAGTACAAGAAGGATCATCTAGCATATGAAGACAAAATGGAGCAAGTATCTTCTGAAACAGAGTTTTTGCATATTTTAAAAAGTAAATGTAAAATAGTTTTAAATTTAGAATAGCAATCTAAGGCGATTCAGAAGCGCTGTGGCACACACATACTTTTTTAACATCATTTTGCTTATACACTTTATGGTTCAACTCTACAGTTTTGGTGACTTTTCTAAATATCCTGCTGACCTAAAGTGTTGAATAGTCAGCAAAGGAGCAAAAGCTGGGTCATAATTGGGCTAATCTAGGTGATGATAAAAAAAAAGAAAAAATACAGTGGAAATGGTAGAGCTCAAATGAGAGAAAGTTCCAAAGCTGGGGCATTTGCTCAGAGTTGTTTGACTTTCTTTTACCCTCCTAGTTTTTGCATTGGCTTCTCTTTCTACCTTCTCAGTAGGCAGTGAAACTGAGTGAGCATTAACACAATACCCTTTATTATTCTAACAGCAGAATTTGTCTGGATAAGAATCTCAAGGGGGGAGGGGCATAGCTCAGGGGTAGAGCACATGCTCAGCATGCACGAGGTCCTGGGTTCAAATCCCAGTAACTCCATTTAAAAAAAGAAAAAGAAAAAAATTTTTAAATAAAATTGCAACTCCCCTTCTCTGCCCACCATACACACACACACACACACACAATGTTTAAACATAGAAAAAAAAAAAAAAAAAGAATCTCAAGGGATCTAATCTTGGGGAGGACCAGCACACTGATTCTTTGCTCTGTGAATGGGTTGGGATGGGTCTTAGGGACGGACCCTTTAGAACTGTACCCAGGGCACCAAGAGCATAAAGAGAGCTCACTTTATGGAGACAGCATTGGTTCTCAAAGTTTGTCTCAGATCAGAGGTAGCTTTACAGTGAAGGGGATGAAGATTAAGCCCAGGACCACTCACTGGCACAGGCTGGTGTAGGCACCTGGAGTGAGTGCTCAGCTGCCACTGGGAACCACTCTTCGTAAAGATTTCTGGTAAATTACCCACAGTGATTTCAAAAGACAGAGGCAGTAATCTTCAATGATTCCATTACTTGCTGGGATTTCTTCTCCCGTTCCCAATAAATATTAACTTTCACATTAATTTGTATTTGTGATTTTAAATACTTTTTCTTAAAGAAAACTCATCAAGTCATGTAACTTTCAGGATGCATAAAATCAGGATTTTACTCTTGAGCTGACCAACCCTGTCAAGGATTAAACTGAATTAATGGACTTCTACTGCTAGAATGCATTCTGAGATGCTATCTGACTTAGCACAGAGTTGTGTAATATTAATTGAATATGTGAGTGTTTAAAGGTATTCTGCAAAGAGCACCATGATTTTCATGGCTTTTTTGCCAACAGAATAAGACTGGAAAACTCTGGCTCCATGTAGAAAATTCTGGGCTGGGGGATGAGCTCTGATCTCCTCACAACTTTGTCATTAAGTAGCTGTGTGGCCTTGGGAAACTCAGTATCTCTAGCCCTAACCCTGCTCATGTGTGAAAAGATGGAGAGGTGGAGGGTGAACTAGATCTTTGGTACCAAGGAAGGTCCACTACCAGGTCTCAGCCCCAACCTCCTAAATTAGAATCTGCACTTAACCAAAATCCCCAGGAGATGCATATCCACATTAAGGGCAGAGAAATGCAGGCTTCAGAATGATCACATTTAAAACCCTTTCAAGGTCTAAAACCTCAGCACTAAACTGGATAGAAAGATCCGTGGAAACAAACTACAATTTTAATTTTTAGGTGAAAAAAATGCAAAATTAAACTGTTGCTCAGTTTTACCTTCTCATCACTATCCTCCCGTCCCCAACCCTGCCAAATTTCCCTTTCATCCTCAAGCCCGATCGCATTTTGCTCAATATCAATATTGTTTGGTTCATCTAATTTCTTGGGATAAATTCACTGGTGAATTTCAGTGTTGCTTAACCATGATGATCCTTTATGGCTACAGTTCAAAGACTTTGAAGACTCGAGAAATAAATCAAATGGAAATTATGTACTGTCTTTAATTTGAGTGATGTTCTGTAAAAACCAAAATACAGATTATAATTCAGTCATAGACATTTCCTCATACCCTTTAAAACTGTCCGCTCTCTCTGTTTTTTAACTGATAATATCGCCACACTTTGGAGATTAATTACCTCAAAAGGCTCTCATATTAAGCCCAAGCAAAGAACTTTGGAGGACAGAATGTTTGAAAGTAAGACCCAAGTTTTCTAGAAATTATCAGACAAAGCTGCCCAGTGACAAGCCTATTTTTAATACTAATTTAACTCCAGAAGGGCCACTGGGATGCATTTGGGTTAAAGGACTTTGTTGAGCATATGGAATATAAGTTTATGAGACATTTTTAAAAAGAAAATGTAAACCTGCAAAAGACTGCATTTCTTGCAACTAACGGGTCCTCATCTGCGTAGGTGCACACTTCTTACACTACATGCAGATAGGCTTAGAGATAATTTGGGAGCCCTGATCAGTGTGTACTCTGCAAACCTTTGATCCCTAAGCAGGAAAATGGACGTCATCAATAAACCTGGTTCTGACTTGCATTAGTCACGGATTCAGAGCACAGTGAACTCAGAGGCCAGTAAATACCGGAAAACAGGAGAAAAGCCATCGGCATTTCAACACTGGAAAACATTTGCGTGAGAAACTTTTTCAGAAAGAGAAGATCAACCCTCCCCCACTGACTGAAGACAAAATTAATTACCGCAGTTGGCAGGAGATAAACGGTTCTAATGTACAGAACTGTGCAACTAAAGCAGCTGCTGAGCTGGAAACCAGCCCCCAGCTTTGAACCTCAACCCCGACCTGACATCTCTCCCCGTGTTCAGTTCTGCCAGCAGCAGGCATGCTGGAAGTTTCCTCGTCTTGCCTCCGTAATTACACGTTGGGGTTCAGAAGTAATCATTGGCTGCCACTGCCCACATGAAACCTTATCCTCTGATTTGCAAAAGGTATGTTGTATTATCTTTTGAAGTGTTGAAATCTCCAGAGAGAAAAATTTATTAGGGGAAAGTTACTGTTATGGCAACAACATCAAGGCTGCCACAACACGTCGAGTTAACCTCCTTCCTAAGGACTGGAGTCAGAGCCAAGTTCAGAAACGAACTCATACTCCATACTGATGTCTTAAATGTCACTTTAGGTTAAAGTAAAGCCAAGGTAAACATCACAATTTATCTCAACATTCTAGTGTTTACTCCAGAACAACACCGGCTGGAAAACAAGAGGTTAAGAACTGAATAAATAATTCAAGCAAGTCTTTTTTGTTTTTTCCTTCCCCTCCCCGTCTCCAAACAGCAAAGGAGGTTGTCAGTTAGGCTACGTGGAGGTTTTGGGTCTTCCTTTGAAGCCAAGAGGAAAGTTTTTAATCTCATCTTTAATTTTAATCCTTTAAAATATGTAAGTGATTTAGAAATGCACAGGTTAAATTTGGCAGAAGACTCTACTGGTAGGAGCAAAGCCATTTCTTTCAACTTCACAATAATAAAGGAGTTCAAAGCTGGCCACCTCAGCTCTCCAGATACCTCAGCCACGAGCTGTAATCCACTAATTGTGTTAAGTTCCCCTCATCAAGGATGTTTAGGAGAAAGAAGCAGTCGGTACAAACAAGGGAAGTGAGAAGGTCACTGTCAAAGAAACAGCCTCATGCTTGAAAGTCTATTTACAAGTTGGTTTGTTTTCCGTGAAAAGAAGAAAAGTCTCTCCATAATTTTTAGAGAAGTTTTTCTTATTCAAAGGGAATTGCATCTCTTCAGCATCAAACATTCATAAGTTACCTTATGCAGGGACTCAGATCGCTCATTTTTTATGTACAGCTATATATTCTGGATTCTCACATGATTTCTATCAATTAAGATAGGTCTTGATCAATAGTGGTATCCTCGTGCCTGATAATAGTTGTTACAGTCTCTACATTATAAAAAAAAAAAAAAAAAAGCCGCTCCACACTTCAGCGGTGTAAAACCACCTCCGTTTTACTAGCACCGGGAGGGCGCCTTGTGTCTGCTCCGCGGTGTCTGGGCCCTCAGCTGGGGAGACTCAAGGCCACGGGCGACTGACCAGGGGAGGCTGCAGTCGCATGGAGGCCCACTCAGCCGTGTGGCCGGCGCTGGACGCTGGCTCTCAGGTGGAACCTCACCGAGCCTGTTGACCAGAACACCTCGCGCGGCCTCCCCATTGGCTTGTTAGGCTTCCTCCCAACGTGGAGGCTGGATTTTAAGCCGAGGCCCCTCAAAGACAGGAAGTGGAGGCTGCCGGTTTCTGAAAGCCCAGGGCCCAGGGATGACATGGTCTCACTCCCACTATTGATCAAGCGGTCAGAGCCCCGACTCAAGGCGACAGACACCGCATTTCTCAATTGGAGTTGTGACGAGAATTTGCACACCACTACGCCCCCATCAAAGATGTAATTGTTGGCATTTGCTTCACACGTCTTCTGCCCACTCTAATTAATTTTGTGCCCCTAATTTCTATTCAATTTCTCGTGGCCCACTGCTTTCCTTAAGCTCTCGCTGCTGCCTCCCGCATTACCCTCACTGCTATTCTATTTCCTTGTTATCCACCCAGTTTACAACCTGATACCAAATCCTCAAATCCTTGCCCTAACCCAGTGGACGCCAGTCACTAAGCAGAAAGGTAATGGTGCTTGTTGGATGAGATAAAAAGGAATATGTGTTATACTAAAGCAGAAACCAAAAGGGGAACAGCTAAGGAACTGGACACAAGGACTTCCCATAGTCACTAAAAGCCAACATAAATAAGTCATTCCAGAGTCTTTTGGAAAGAAACCAATACAAATCTTGTTCATTTGTAAGTGTTAATTTATTATAAAATTGAGTGCTAATTGCTCCAAATAAATTGTCACCGCCCATTTTCATAGATTAAAATAAAACTTTTTATGATAATTATATTGAAATAGAAATAAAAGGTCTAAAGACGTGCTTTTCAAATGGAATTTTTTACCCAGTAAAGAGTGATTAAAAAGTGTTTAATATAACTTAACACGTACTTTCTCAAATGGAAATGTGTAACATTTGCTTACTAGACCACTAATGAGTGAGAACAATGGAACTGCAATTTGGATACACAGTTTTGAATGGCAAGTTATGAATGACCGACCACATCAATCTTAATGATATTTTGTTGGGTTTTATGTTTGTTTGTCTGTTCTCACTTCTTTGTTTCATGTCTCCCTTTGTTCAGGAAGTTTAGATATTCTTCCTGCTGCATAATATCAAGAAAATACTTGACTTCAAAACTTTGGGAAGAGTGGGTGCAGGATTTTCAAGCTAATTTACTCTGCATTATGCAATATAATCCCCATTTAATATATGTTCAGTGATCCAGATTTAAATTGCTTTTCCATCCCTTTCTGGATGCCAGACTAGTGTTTCTTTTGAATGTGATAATGTGTAAGTAATTATAGAAACAGCTCAGCTTTGTGTGGGCCTATCAGCTGACTTTGGATTTAAGATGTTCTCAGGAGCATCTGAGATTCCATGATCACCCGTCTCGTAGATTTCAAGTACACAAGAAAGTGAATCAACCCATCAAGGAATGTGATAATTTTAGAAAAATTGGAAGAAGATTGGGAAACTGCCTTACAGAGCTGAACGAGCCAGGTGAGAGAGGGAGAGAGGGAGATGGGAGGGAGGAAAGGAAAAAGGAAGAAAGAGAGGGATGAAGGGAAGGGAGGAAGAATCGAGGACCGCTGTGTTCAAGGAGAGTAAGTTTCTGCAGGGGCTGCACAATGGTTTTAGAACCCTGTCAGGGTGGAGTGGGTGCCTCCAGTGCCCACCCTCAAGTGTAGGATGTAAATGAAAAGGTGAGCTTGCAATACATAAAATTATTATAAAGTAATACAAGGGAGCATAAGGTCAATTGCTAAGAAGTTTTATCAAAAACAAACAAAAAATAAAAATAAAAATACAGTGGCCAAAGTTAATTAGGTAGATTGGGGGGTAAAAGCTATATGGATGAGATGGAATTTGAGCCAGGATTAAAAAGATTAATATCAAGCAGAAAAACAGCATAAACAGGTTTGAGAAACTATATTTAGACTCGTGTGACTATCATGGGGGAGTTATGTTGGGGAGTCAAGGAAAAGAGTTACATGTGGAGGGTGAAGAAAGATTATGAGAAATTTAATTTAAAGTGCACTTGATATATCACAATGTTAATAACTCAAGTAGGCTTTTGAGCAGCAAAATTAATTGCAAAACAGCACGAGAAGAGTAATGTGGTTTTAAAACCACCAAATTCTGAGTCAAGGGACCTGGCTTCTACTTCTAATTCAGCCACTTACTGGTGGGGACTATAGGTTTCTCCCTTTGTAAGTCTCACTTTCCTAGTAATGATAATAATAAAATATACTTTGCATATTTTTATGAAGATTAAATGGCATAATTAATAAATGAATTAAACACTATATAAATTTTATGTAAGCTTTTATAGAAGCTCTATCTAAGTTTCAAGAAGTATCTTTTTTAAAATTTTTGCTGGTGGCATTTATGTAACATTTTATTACATGTAATTTTTTATTGCAATATGATTGACATACAACACTGTGTAAGTTTAAGTTTTACAATGTGTGTTGACTTGCTACTTTCTTACACTGCAATTTGATTACCACCTTAGTATTAGCTAACACCTCCATCTGCATGCCTTACATTCCTGCAGAACTCTTTAAGTTTAGCCTGGTAGTAGCAACCAGAATGAACTGGGGAGGGAGTGAAGTCAGATTAGCTCAGAAATGAAAGCAGAAATCCGAATATGAGAGGCAATCACATAAGCACAATGCAAGGACAGGGCATAGCTACCTGGAGAATGATGATACCACTAACCAAAAGAGAAGTATCAGGGGAAACAGCAGCGAGATGCTATTAGGGACCCAGATTTGTCTATCTTTCTCCTTCACCGTCCTTCATTGTTGCTTTTGTCCTCATGCTCACGGCCTCATAGGCACAAGATGGCTGCAACATCTCTAGGTATTACATCCATATTCTCAGCATGAGGCAAGAGGCAGGGCCAAGAGTGAAGAGGCATGTGAGCTCAGTATGTCTCTACACAGGAGAAGCCAAAGCTTCTCTGGAAGACTCACCCTGTAAACTTTCACTCACACTTTACTATCCAGAATTGTATCACTGGCTGGAATGTGACAAAGGAATTGTGGATAAAGGTTGGGCTAATCAAACATCAGGGTTTGCCCACAGGCTGTCCTCAAGGGATTTTGAGAATATTAAATGAAATACCTTATCTAAAGTGCCTATCCCGTTGCCCATAAGACACTATAGTAAGTGCTCAAAAAAGCCAGTTCCTAATACAGTACAATTATACCAAAATATATGAGTGCCTACACAGTACCCAGCAGTCACTACATCCTGGGAAGAAACCATTGAATAAGATATGACTTCTGAGTGATTTCTGTTCTAAACCTTCCAGAGACAGTGGTTGGAAAACCAAGTAGAAATGTGTCACACGTGCCTAGAAAAGAGATGGGGAAGGCAATCATGATTTTAAAGTGGACATCACAGAGTTCAGTGCTGAACTATGAGAGGGTTATAGAAACAGAAAATGCAGGCGGAGGAGGGTACAGCTCAGTGGCAGGGTCTGGGCTTAGTGTGCACGAGGTCCTGGGCTCAATCCCCAGAACCTCCGTTAAAATAAATACATCAGTTAACCTAGTTACCTCCTCCCTGCCCCCAAACAAACAAACAAATGAAAATTAGAACTCCTGGGACTAACCTTTAAGAAATATTAAAGGGGAAACAGAAAGGAACAGCCCCAGTTGAGAGAAGCCAACTTTAATGATGTAGTTACAGAAGCCAAGAGAAGAGTGAGATTTAGTAAAGGGCTGCAGCTTAACAAGCACCAAAGCCTGCAGAGGAGTCAAACCTGGAGAAGAGGGAGCGACGGAGCAAGAAGGACATCGCTGACGACTGACGCAGCAGCAGAGTGCTGGGCGTGCAAGTCTGACGTCAAAGGACTAGTGAAGGGAAGGGGGTGGGAGGACGCGCACGGTGGGTGGGGAGCACTCGCTGAAGACTGTAGGACAACAGGCAATTAGGCCAAGATGCAAGAAAATGATGGCTGGGCGAGGCACCCTGACCAGGGCAGAACCTGCTAAGAAAGGGAAGCCCCACGTGTGTTTGAGGGCAAGGAGGAAGGAACCACTGAAACAAGAATTAAATCATGGTAAAAGAAAAGACTAGGCTTCCGAGTGAGATGTCTCAAAATAAGGAGTCGAAAACTCTCGGACACCTGGGGAATGGCTGCTACAGAGAACAGGACTCCGCGTGAGAGCTTAGCGGAGAGGAAGAGCGGTTGGATTAGGACGGCAACGTGGAATCTCTCTGCTGAGATCAGGGTTGCCTGTGAGAACAGAGAAAGTGAAAGTGGGTTTAGAACAAGGCCTCTGGTGAAAGCAAAAAGGAATCAGGAGGGATAAACAGAGGAACTTCCAGGTGCCAAAGGGCAGCTGCAAGCAACAGCTGTCAGTCAAACTGTGTCTTAGGAATAGAATTAAAGTGAGAACATCTTATGAGAATCTTTTCTTTTTTTTCCCAGTAATTTAAGGAGAAGAGTGGATAAAGTCGTTCCAGGAATTATTTTAGATTGGGGGTTGATGTTGAAGGGCTTGTTTAAAATCAACAGCCTTTAGGAATCCAGACTGATAGGTAGGAACCATGATAGCTAGAGGTAACCAGAGCGTTCAGGTGGGAGAAGACGATGTAATCAAGGAAGTGAAAAGACTGGGCGAAATGGAAGGGAACGTAGGTTCAGAGGGTGAGAGACACCGGGAAGTGGGCTCCACGGAGGTGAATTACAGGTGAACTACAGGCAAAGCTGGTGTGCTTACGAGCAGCCCACCAACTCCAAGGTTTCAGAGGTGAAGGGTGGCATAAAATATGCGGTTCTGGCGCATATGTGCGGGGAAAGCAGAATGCTGCAACTTTTGAGACTATGAGTTCACGCCACTTGATGCCCTGACAGAAAGAATGCCAGTGTCACTGAGAAAGACGGTAAGCAAGAGGAGTATACAGGGTGACTAAGAGCTTGAGTTCTGGGCTAGACCCAAGTTTGACTCCCTGCTACACCACTTACAGCTGTTTATCTTTGGACAAGTTATTCAACCCCTGCAAGCTTCACTCTCCTCCACTATAGCATGGAAATAATAATAGCACACATCTCTTTAAAGCCTTGCGACAATTAAATGAAGTAAGGCATGCCACATACTCTGTATAGCACCAGCACGGAGCCATTAACTGCTCAGTGAAGGTTAGGAATTTCCTCAGGAATAAAAAAATCAAATGTGGGGAGCCACCTGGGGCAGCAGCGATGATGTCAGTAAAAAGACACTGGAGGGACTCTGAGAGACAAGGAACAGGGAGAAAAGGGCAGTGTTATGGAAGGATCCATGAAAAAGCTCGGACTCTATTAACGGCAGAGGCAAGTGTCTGTTAAGACACGAAGGCAAAGGAAGAAATGGAAAGGAAAAATATGCTGAAGATAAAGGGCATTCCCCTGTTACAGTCAGGGTCTTCTTAAGTCACAAAAAGAGGAGGGGAGGGAAGGAAAGAGTACAGAGCAGGTGGAGAAATGCACAAGGAGATGAGCATGAAAATTTCAGCTGTCACAGGACCTGGAAACGATTAGAAGTTTCTATGTCTTCTCTCCATTAAGTCCTATCAAATGTCTCCACTTAAAAAAAAAAAAAAAAAAGGCATCTGTTTCTCAAACACCCAGGGCCTGAGTGTTTGTGTTCTGTTATCCCAAGAGAACGTAAAGGCAGAAGGAACAATCACATAGGACATCATCACATGTGTGCTCACCAAGGCCAAGTAAGCTTTCACAGAAGACACTGGTCCTTGTAAATGGAAAAACACTGCATGGAGCGTTTATGTGGCTGGGTTTTGTGTGTGTGTGTGTGTGTTTGTGTGTGTGTGTGTGTGTGTGTGTTTTTCCCTATCATTATTTTTCCATCACCACACTCAGGCCTCAAATATGTTTAAACAGTCATGGTTCAGTATTAACGAGATATCTGATCTTGATCTGCTAATGGTATAGATTATGTTTTCCACTCAGAAACACTGTTTATTGTATTATGTAAGTAGAAGTGTTTGGTTGCAACGCAGAACAGGGGAGAACATCTTGCTCCAGGATTTATAAAAATATGAGGAATTCTTCTTGACCGTCCCCAATATTGACATCCACCAACTTTAGCTGCAAATTCACCTATTTCGATTCTGTTTGCGAGGCCTTCCACTCCACTTTTATGTACTGCTCCCCTTTAGAAGTTACTGGGCTAGAGAACTTTGAGTTTTCTGTCCATTCACTGCCATCCAAAAGCAAGAGCTGCCACATGTTTTAAGCCACATCACAGTGGTGTTTGTGAGATTACGCTGGAAGATTCGGGGAAAGAAATCTACCTTTAGGCCACATCATTTGCATACGGGGACCTAATACCATTTCAGTAAGTGGAAATTGCAGCCTTCCAACACAAAACCAGCTATTAAAACACCGCCACAGGCAACATATTGAGGCTGAAACTGACTTTGCCCAAAATGGAAGAGAATGAAAGGGCACGTCACTGAAACGCCATGGCTTTAATCTTTTCCGTGATCCTTTATCTTCGTGGATTTCTCCATATTCTCCTTTGTACGTTTTACAAAAATCGCTTTCAGGTTTATGAAAAATGGGGCGTAAAGTGAGCGGTTTTTTAAAAATGAGTTACATGGAAGAAAGAACAGCAACTAAGATTTTTGTGATTAATTTGATAGACTTTCAGTAGGAAGTATTTAGTTTATCTGCACATAGAAAATGAATATTAAAATATTCATACCCCAAGGCTAGCAGAAAAAAGTAGATAACAGCTGTTGGTCTAAAATGTGGTTTCATTATGCAGAGACTGGAATAAGCTTGTAATTATGAATTAAAGCTAGAGCAGTTTAAAAAAAAATGTTGAATAGGTTTTCTAACCCCAACATTTAAAATCGGTTTTCTGTTAATAAATAAAGTGTTTACACCGCTTCCCTCAATGAGCTTTCAAGTGGTATCAGCAAAAGCAGACTTGCTTTCTGCTCACCTCAAAGAAAAATTTGCGGCAGATCCTTCACAGAAATTTCTTAATGATTTTTTTTCCTAAAGCAGGTTCCAATATCTTGTTCTGAGTCCGTATTCCAAACTAACAAAGCCCTACTCTAGTATTTCTTTTAGACCTAAAGGCACAGCTAATACAAGAAAAGAAGATTTTTTTAAAAAAATCTTATTTTGGTTAATAACACAGATAACAAATGTTTTACCTACACATATTATGTTTTCTGGAAATGATACTACCACAATGAAGAAAATATTTTTTAATGGTCATTACATTATCAGATTTACAAAATGAGGTGTTATAAGTAAAATAATTTTCTCATTTCAAAATTACTGAAATTAGGAAAACATCTGTAATTGCTCCTAATGGGAAAAAAATAACATAATCTCTTTCCCTACTGTTCGATCAAAGATCCACTGAGAGTTGTGACTTTATTTGAAGCAATTTAAGAAATATAACCCCTCCTACATACGCGCGCGTGCACACACACACACACACACACACACTTAGCATATAAGCATATGATATAGAACAGAGTAAAGCACAAATAGATCCCCCTTCTAGCCATCCTCTCATTGCCCCTCCATCACAATCTGCTAAGAAGCCGGACACATTGTTATTGGGGGAATAAAAGATAAAATATGACTGAACAATGTAAACAGTGACTGAGAGAAGCTTTTGCGTTAATGTGACACATTTTATTAAGAATTTCAAGGCATTTTAAAAATATTTTCTGAGATTAAGTGTTATTGTCCTTTCTTAAAGACCAAGAAAATGAGACATAAAAATGGTGTACTAGACCCAAGATGAACAATAGTTTATTATCCAAAAAGAGGTGAGAGACTTTTTGCCCGTTATTCGCTGTGATATGAACCTTCAGCTAAACTATGTGTATCTCCGTACAGTGGACCACGCTCCCAGGCTACTTTTTCCTTTTAATACCCACACCCTTCCCCTCTAACTCCAAGATGTGTCTAGAAAACAAAAGAGAACACAGCCTCCCTGAGTCTGCACCGCCCAGCCCCCGCCTCCTGGGTCAGACGAGGATCAGAGAGAACAGCCATGCAGAAACCCTCCACTCTTCCTGGAGCGCCCACCAGCACTCTGAAGTGCCAGTCGTCCATGCAAATCAAAGGGACAACAGAGACAATTATCTGGATACAATTTTCTGTATTTTCTAAAAATCAGGGTCTTTATTTTAAAATCGCCTTACAGTGTAGCTGAATTGCAAGAGGAGCAAGAGAGTTCATCTTCATTATACTTTCTCCCTTGACACCTTCTAAAAATTGCATGGTGCAGTGCCCTTGCTCTGTTCCTTGAATGGAACCTGGGAGCAGTGTCAGGAGACTAAAGGCAAGGGCACAACAGCAAAGATCTCCCACTCCCGTTAACGCAGTGCAGACAAAAGGTCCCTAAATCTCTTCCCTAACGAATGACAAACATGGAGGCAAGTTGCCCTTAAATGCTGAAGTAACCGGTATTTTCTCATCGATATATAAGCAGACAAAAATGACTTGCTCATAACAAAGGTAACTTTCCTGCTTTCCTTAACAGGAAGCAGGAGACAGACGCTTTGTAAAGTGTAATCAGTTTAAAATTGGCTCTTACGTTCATTCTGATAAGTAAGTTATAACACATAAATTAGAATTTACATTTTCTTGGGTATAAAAACTTTTATTTGCAGTAACATGGATGGACCTAGAGATTACCGTACTAAGTGAAGTAAGTCAGACAGAGAAAGACAAATATCACGATATCACTTATATGTGGAATCTAAAAAAAAAAATTATGTAAATGAACTTATTTACAAAAAAGTAAGAGACTCACAGGCATAGAAAACAAATTTATGGTTACCAAAGTGGGAAGGAGGGGAGATGGATAAATTAGGAGTTTGGGACTAATAGACACACACTTTTATATATACATAGGTAAACAAGGACCTACTGTATAGTTCAGGGAACTATATTCAATATCTTGTAATAACCTATAATGGAAAATAATTTGAAAAAGGATATATATATATGTATAACTGAATCACTTTTCTATACATGTGAAACTAACACATTGTAAACCAACGATACTCCAGTTAAAAAATAAAATTAAAAAAGAAAACTTTTATAACTGAATTACAAGCAACCATAAAACACAAAAAGGGTATGTCCCTTTCTGAAAATACAAAGTAAATTAACAGTCAAATAGTTAACATAAGGACATCGTCAATGTTCTTGACTGTTTAAATTAGATAAACCTACTGGTGTTTTAATTAGAAGTACACGAATAGTATTCCTGGTTATATCGTGGCACTTTTTCCCCCTAAGATAAAATGCCAAGATTGAGGTAGTAGAGAACATTAGGGTAATATGGAAAATTTTTTTAATGGATTTCTCCTTCCAAATGCCAACACATAATTAGACGGCAAGAACAGAACACCATTCTCTCCCACAGTTTTGCATAATTTTTGACGGCAGACAGAAATAAAAGCACCTTTGAGAAAAAATAACAGCGTCAAGCCCTCAGCATGCCTACATAAGATTTAACATCTTTGAAAGTACCATACAAATAGTAATTAACCCACATTAAAAAAAATTTGAGGTAGGTAAGCACCATCATCGTCGAAACAATGTGATCAAGACTCTCCCCTGAGGACAGAGGCTGGGATCATCTGTCTTTAATAAATAGCACAGGATGTCCTAACTTCTGTAAGAATCGGAAGGAAAGAGAAGGCACACTTCAGATACCAGTTGTTTCACAACTTTTGAAAGACTTTCTCTAAAAGATTTTGATTTGTGTTTATCCTCTGACTCTCGCCCACTTGTATTAATCGAACACCTTTCTTTGAAGACGGAGCTCCACGGCGCAGACATCCTCCACTCTTTTAATTGAGCCCCTTTGGGGGAAGTATCGTTTAAATATAACAATATATTCAGAACCCTAAAATAATTTGATCTATAATAAATTCTTAAGCAAGGGAGGAAGACCAGCCTGGGGACCCTGGGAAGGGAAAAGATTGCCAGGTACTAAGTCAGAGCTTCACAAGGAAGTTGGAGAAGCTCCTTCCCGGGAGATTTTTAAAAATAGAATAGACAGCCCTCTGCATACAGTGGTGTAGGAGGCCCCATTATACTTTGTTATAAAGAACTTCACCATAGGTTTCCTTAGGCTTGATTAAAAAAAAAAAAAAAAAAAAGGTGGGAGCAAGGGAAGGGAAAGCCACCGGGTGTGAGGAAAAATTCAGTTTAAGAAATGCCTTCGATAGTGAACGAAGTCTGTTCCTTCCAACATGAATTCTCAGATTTTCACACTCAATTTTAAGGATAAAATCTTACACATTCTAACATCTGTTTGCACTACCCCACATTTTTATCCATAGTTTATATTACTGTTTTGTTCAGAATATCATTTTTAGAACTTCGGTACTACCAGGTCAAGAAGAAATGGAAAGCTGTTTGCATATTTTACATTTTTGGCCCCCTTTAACGCCATAATTCTCGACCTAATTGAAGATATATGTAGAAACATACATGTACATAAATATGATTTAATAATAGCTTTCCAAATAAAATGAACAACATCTTAAGTATGCATAATCTGGTAATTAATAAACTATGGTCTATGTTGCTCACAAATTCCACATGACTTTCTTCTTCTTCAGTCATGATTCATGACATCCTGAGCACATCTATTTGAGGCAGGTCTTTTTCTCATTTAAAAAAATAAGGAGAAAAAAAAATGTCTGAATCCAATACCCACATTTACACAGAGCACCAGGTGACGTGCCACTTCTCATTATTTATGCTCAAGACTCGGACCACTTTCTACCTTTAGGATTGGAAGCATGTATTTAAGACTTATTCTGCATTCTCTGGTTAAACTCATAATTTTTTTCTTAATTGAATAAAATATTTAGTAGCATTTAAATAAGCCTTCCTTGAAAGTAAGCTGGATATTTTGGACAGATAATGTTAAACAGTCAAAAAATAGTACTTGTTTGCGCTTGATCTTAGCCAAAAGGCTGAGAGGCGACAACAATAGCACTTGTTTGAATAAATCACAACAACTTCTACAAAGTTCTATGAACTGTTCTAAAGGATTTGCCAATTTCATTGCTCTCATACGTTTCTGCATAGAGTATTTGTTGTTTTAAAATGCAGCTATAGCATCATGGAATAATCTTTCTGAGGATTTTTCACAACTCAATCGGGCTCTAAATTTTAGTTAGTATTTACTATAGGACAGTCAAAGCAGACAACTAATATGCCTGTGGGCTACACTGACACTGTCTACACGAGGCTAAATTTGTGTGTATGTGTGCTATGATAAGTATATCACTATATAATTTTCTACTAGTGGTTTACAATATTTTTTACCCTAGTTGTGAATTCATCTATATTTTTAAGAAATGTTAATCAAGAACATAGAATATTCTACACTAATGTGTAGAAGAAGAAAAAGAATTAATAATAATAATAACAAAGAGATTTCAATACCATCCTAAGCTTTTCAAAGCAACACACTGGGCTGTTAGTTTTCTATTGCTGCAGTAATAAATTACCGTTAACATTGATGTCTTAAAAGAATGCATATTTATTATCTTAGCGTTCTGGAGGTCAGAAGTCTGACATCAGTTTCACTGGACTAAAAATCAAGATGTTTGTAAGGCTCTTAGTCCTTTCTGAAGGCTCTGGGGAAGAGTATGTTTCTTTGCCTTGTCCGGTTTTCAGAGATCACCGCATTCGTTGACCCCTGACCCATTCCTCTATCTTCAAAGCCAACATTGGCAAGTTGAGTCTTTTTCAGATCTGAACTCACTTCCCTCTAGCCTGCTCTTCTGCTAGGAACCCTTCTCATTACATCCAGGGTACCTAGATAATGTGGGATAATCTCCCTATTTTAAGGCCAGCTGATTACCAACCTTATTTCTGTCCACAACCTTAAGTCCTCTTTGCAACATAGTCATAGGTTCCAAGGATTAGGATGTAAATTTCATCGGGAGGCAGTCATTCTGTCCACCACATACCCCTCCAAATCTAAACTACAGGTTTGTTATACATTTCCCTAATCCTGACTAACTGCAGCAAGTTTAAATATCACTGGAAAATATATATACCCAAATTGTGTAAATAACACCAAAACTAATTTCCCACAGGTTTAGATGTTGATTTCTTTTAAGTTTCATCCCTTATTATATAAAGTGATTTTACAAAATCCCTTATACAACTGTCTAGACATAAAATAGACAAAGGATCTTGTCTGAGTTAGAGCCTACACTTTAACGCATGAGAATTTAGACCAATGTCATCTCTACATCTCAGAAAGAGAGGCCCTGCCCTGGGCCCTGGGCTTTAGAAAACCCTTTTCTACATCTTCTCTGGTCAGGACCCTCCTGTGGGCAAGAAGCCTGTAGGGGGAAAAGGGGCTTGGCTACTCAGAGTCCCCACCCTCCTTCTAGGCCACATTCAGGGTACCTGGCCCCCTGGAAGTCCCTGCTCCTGCAGCCCAGAGCTAACATTCCAGACTGTTGACTTCTTCCCATTCAATGTCATCTTATCATTAACATACACACCCTCTAGGCCTAAGAGATGCCAAAAGACTGATAAGTGCTTGAGATGTAAATGGAGTTTCGGAATACTGGTTGGTCTCCCCACCTGCATGCCCAAGGAGCTTTCTAGTGCAAACAAGGAAGGACAGAGAGGAGACAGTGGTTACAAGCCAGCAGCTCTGGTGCAGCCCTCTTGGGCATCACACTACAGCACAGCGTTCCTAGGGGCTCCAGAATTCAGATTCAAATTTGGCCTGCCAGGGTGTTATAACTTGTATTTGTCATGGTAAGAGGGTAGAACATATTTATTTGAGAGTTTGTTTGGCTTGGTTTATGACTTGTATGTATTTACACTTAGGGTACATGGCCTTCTACCTGAAAGTTCCTGCCTGGGGCCTTGGAAACGTTCAGGGCCAGTCTGTCTTAGATACCCTTATTCTGACGTTTTAATTTAGATTAACTTTGCACATCAATAAAGTTAATATCTCTCAAACAACCAGTTTTCAGACATATAATAGAATGTATCAAATTTCTCTCCCTTTAATTCAAATTATTCTCCGAGACTATAAAAATTTGTTAATTTCAGTGTTTCAATGACCTGGATGATTCTAGCTTGATTTTTTTATTACTACAAGAGAAAGCCATTATTATTCATGTATTTATCTGTGTAAATAAGGGAACCAAGTAAGTTTATTTTAGTGGGAAGCCAGAAGAAACCACAAGAACTATGAGGACACAGAATGAACTGAGCATAAAGTTTCTCAATAGAGAAGCTAAGGGCACGAAAGATGAATGAGGCCACTCCAGGTAATCGTAATAGATTTCATCATTGTTTCACCAGTAAATTATGAAATAAAATCTGGAGAATCCAGGAAACTTTAAATTGGCATTCATACCTGCTCATTTGGTCAAAAAATAAAACTTTAATTTGGTAAAAAAAAAAATTTCCAGAAATGCATATTCAGGGTCTTATTTATAAACTATGAATCTAAGACGTCATCTGAACTTCCTAGGACATAAGCCCAAGGGCACATCCATTCAAGCCTGGTCTCGCAGACACCACCCCCTGATAAATGTGCTTTAATCTCTAAATATCAATCTCATTTTTACTATTTTGCTTCAGTTCTAATTTCGTTTTTTAGCTATTTGTGGTCTTGAAAACAAAGGAAATAATTCCAAGTTCTTTTTTTTAATCTCCAACCTCTCTTTGGACAGGAACTCTGGAAA
Source organism: Camelus dromedarius (assembly GCF_036321535.1). Classification (NCBI taxonomy): domain Eukaryota; kingdom Metazoa; phylum Chordata; class Mammalia; order Artiodactyla; family Camelidae; genus Camelus; species Camelus dromedarius. The sequence continues at coordinate 5,141,294 of NC_087454.1, read as the reverse complement.
GAACAAACGTTTCTAATTTCCTATCAATTGTGACTTCTACTGGTTGTGAATAGCAATTATATAAATTTGACGAGGTTCGCCCCTTTTAGTTTGAGCCATTAAAAAATCAATTAGTCTTTGTTTTGTAGAACTATTTTATATTTATATATATATGTATATATGCTATTGGATTGTTCTTTCTCGTGCAATTGTTTGATTATGTCTTCTACCGAAGAATGCTGGGAATTTAATTACCTCAAAAAAAAATGACTAAATCTTAGGAAGTATTTTACAAAACGTCATTCTTTCCTTAATAAAGGGCCAGCCCCATGTTTCACGCATCTCCATCCATCTGACAGAGCTGTGGTGTTTGTAATTGTGTCTCTAAAGCCATCAGTCTTCCAGAACCATCTTTAGTTGAGCGAGCCCTAAAGCGTGGTCCATTCTGCTCAGATCCGATCAGCATCTTTATAGCTTATCAGCCTTGGGGTTCAATTTTGTTTTGGATGCTTTTATAAATGAGCACAATCACTGGTGAATCTGTTCTTCCAGATTGCAAAGAGAAAAAGCGAGAGAGGAACTTTAGTAGATTACAGTGTCATTGAGAATAAAGTACAAACACAAAAGCACCTAACTTAGTCTCAGGGATGATTCTGTCGGGTGTACATTTTCAGTTTTATTTCAGTAAAATTAGATGATTGTCTTACTTATTATTGTTTTTGAAGTTATGCTCTAACCGCAGGCTAGGAGTATGATCAATGCGCTAACAAAATCAATTTGTTCCAAGACGCTCTTTTTTTTTTTTTTTTTCCTTAAAAGGAAGAAAAGATACAAGAACAGAGGAGCAGCAATAGATAGAAAGTGCAAGAGTTATTCCAGAACTTTCTTCTTCTGGACAGGTGTCTGACACATCTTGTACTTTTTAGTAGCTAGATTCAACAGTATGGTTGTTCTCAGGATCAAAAATAACTGCACAAATAACAGAAGTCACGGGGAAATTTTAATCATTTTAATGGCTTCTGCACTTACAGAATTTCTCCAGAAAAGAGTTCATAACAATATGCACCCCAATGAGTGGCTTTTTAAGTCAGTAGAGCAATTAAAGTATAATGTTCATTAAAAAGTTTTATTTCTTACATATGTTTATGAAAATCTTTTGTTATAGTCAATGCAGATCAAATAAAATGTTGTATCATCTAATATTCTAATAGAAGAAATAAAATTTCCAAAGAACATAATATCAAATATGCAAGAATATGTTTTTAACTTGTTAAGTTTCAGAAACAATATGATGTTGTCAAAGAAATTCCAGTATCTGGACCAGAGATAATTTTCCTGTTATGTCAGAAATTCGGAGGGGCAACTGCAATGTCAAAAACCTAGGTCCATACTGTTCCACTCCTGGAAACCTACTTCTCAGTCATCACAAACTATAACTATATCCTGGAGATTATTCTCTGCACCAGGAATAGACATTGACATGAATGAGTCTCAAAGAATATTTAGTTTGCACACTTTCTATCTACTCATTCCATATGGGGCATCATATCATATGGCATCTTTTCTTAAAAACATTTACAACACTGTTATGGACTGAACATGTTCCTCAAAACATACAATGAAGCCCTGCTGTCCAATGTGATGGTATTACAGAGCAGGGCCTTTGGGAGGCAAGTAGGCTTAAATGAGGTCATGAGGATGAAGCCTCCATGAATTGGATTAGTGCCCTTATAGGAGTCACAAGAGCTTGCTTTCTCTCTGCTCTCCTCCATATCAGGATACAATGAGAAGTCTGCACTCTGCAACCCAGAAGAGGGCTCTCACCACAACATGACCATGATGGCACCCTGACCTTACTTCCAGCCTCCAAAAATTTATGTTGTTTATAAGCCACCTCATTTAGGATATTTTTGTTACAGCAGCCCAAATAGACTAAGACAAACTGAACTGAAAAGTGAAACACATCTCTGAGATGACTTGAAGTGCATTTGTGCTCATTGTTTATACTCAATGACACAATCATCTACTAAAGTTCCTCTCTTGGTGTTCAGGCCTCACTACAGCATCTTTCAGAACTGACTACCATAGTCTAACCATTTTGATTACCTTTGCATTGACAATCACTTTGGTTTGTTTTTAGACCAGTTAATAGTGGAGCCAGAAATACCAGATCAACCATGAGGATTCTGGTTGTCTGAGCCTACAACTCATCATCTTGCCATTGTTACAGCAAACAGACATCACAAGAGAACTTCTAAGAACCTGTGAATGATTTAAACTAATTTTTCAAATCTTTCTAAATAAAATAAAACTACTTCTTTTATTCCTCTAAAAATATAATGTATAACACCCCCACCTCTCACCCCAGGGTTCCTCCTTCATGCATTTCAATTTCATGAAACTAAGTATGGTTAAATGTAATTAATATAAAAATCATTGAGTCTGAAAATGGCTACCATCTTGGCCAGGCTATAGTGTACTCGGCAGTTCATGGAGAACTGGTGTTTAGTAAAACTGAACATATTTTTGGATGACCACAAAGACAAAAGATAAAGGGCACAGAATTGGACATCTGAGAATATTGGATTTTGGTGCAAGTCTGGTATCTCCACACACCACTGGGAAGAGCCCCAGAGAGATATCATAAGGCCAAGTTCTGGACTTGGGACCTGGAAGGCTGGAAAGAAGCATCCCACTCATCTGGGAAGAATAAGGAGAGAGAAAGAAAACAATAAATGATTCAGATAACCTTCCATTCAAAATAAGTCTGCAAACCAAAACATCAAAACACATAATGAAAAATTCTAATGCCAAGAAAGTCAACCAAATTAATCAATAAAATCAAACCATGAATTTGCATGTAAAAAATTAATATTCACAGTCTAATGAAGACTTCAATATACCTAGGAGACTTAAAGAGATGAATAAAGGACTAATATTCATTTAAAAGAAAAATAAATGATGGAATTTTTTTAATGTAGGGAGAAACAGGTGACTATGAGGAAATAGATGCTGTGAAAATAAAAAATAAAGACATTTTAGGCAATTGAAATTTCAAAATTAAGAAGGCAAGCTAAATTCTAGACTGAACACAGATAAAGAAAGAATCTGTGAGTTGAGCAGTGGTACTAAAGGGCTTGCTTAGAGAATGGCACAAAGAAACAGCAAATTTTAAAGAATTTTAAAGAGATATTAGATGATAATTTTCCAGAATAAAAGAAAGGCATTAGTCCTGAGATGAGAAGTGCACTTAGAGTGCCAAGAAGATAAATAAAGGTAAATGTCCTCCTGGAAATATCATAGTGAAACTGGAAAATAAGAGAAAAAGCAAAATTTTAAATGCTGCAAGAGGAAAGATAAACTACAGAGAAATGGCAGTTTGGCTCCTTATCAGCAACAACAGATGTCAGAAAACAATAGACTAGGATCTTTTAATGTTGATAGAAAATAATTGTAATGATAGGTTTTATATTTAAGACTTACTCAAGCATGAGCCCAAAATATATCATTTAAACATAAAAAGATAGCTACCTATAGACTCTCTTTATTAATGTATACTTCAGAGCAAAGTTAATACAGTAGAAATATAAGAGATAAAGAAGAGGACAATTATTGATACAATAAGCTAGTAAGCTTGCTTAACAATATACTTTAATAAATAATCATAATTGCTTATACCTTTAAAAAAGAAAACTATATAGCAGTACAAAATGGGAGCAGTTACTTAATGAACAGCCCCAAAATGCTAAGGGCCTTTTTTGTGTTTGAGAGGTGACTATAACTATTGAATAATTTTGGAATTTGTTTAAAATTTTATAGTTACATACAGGTGTTAAAAATTAAAGATTAAACAATGAACATAAATAATAAAAATAAAAAACAATACAGATGCAACTAATAGCTTTAAACTATTACAAGACGAGGAACAAGAGAATGTAGAAAACTTTAACAAACCAACACAAGTCAGACAGAGGAAGGGGAAAAAGACAAAGAAACCAAAATGGTAGAAATTCAAATATATCAGAAATCAGGATGAATGTAAACAAAGACAATCCACTTATTATCAGATTATCAGACAGGATTAAATATTTAAAACTCAATTTAAAATCAAAAAGACAAAATAAAGAAATGGAAAAAGATTTACCAGGCAAATTTTAATTAATTCTAATTAACTATAACTATTTCCTAATTCTAACATATTTTGCCACTATATTATAAAATCATTGAAGTATAACTTAATGTTAAGAAAATATTAATGCAAAATAAGAAACACTATAAACTTTATGCATTTAACAACATGACTTTGAAAAACATAAACCAAAACTAACAGTTAGGAGGGAAAAAAAAATCACAATAACAAAATCACAGTGGATATTTTAATACTTTTCTCTCAGAAGCAGAGAAAAAATATTACAGATATAAAGGATTTGCAGAATAAAATTATGAATATTGATAACACAATTATCTGTGATCAATATGTGTATATATATAATTTATATTTAAATAAATTCTCAAGTAACCATAAAAATACGCATTATTATCAAGCCCATGTGAACATTTACAGAACCCATGAACCATACAATAGATCATAAATTAAAACATAAACTTATAATACAAAGAAACATACCACAAAGAACATATTCTCTGACAAAGAAATATAAAATAGAATTCAGTAATGAAAAAAAAAAACCTCCTCGGGTATCTGGGAATTTAAATAGACACTTTTAATAACTCATTAGTTTAAAAAGAAAATAAGAATGGAAATTATAAAATATTTCAAACTTGAAATCAATAAAATCAAACAATGGAAGTACTTATTTAAAAAACTGTAAAATACACCTAAAGTAATAACTTCTCCAAAAAGAGCATTTATTTAAAAAAGAAAAAAAGAAAAGAAGAATAATGACAGAGAGAAAAGGGTGATAAAATTTTCAACTCAAAAGCTAGAAAAATAATAATAACACAAAACTGAAAAAACTGGGAACAAAATAATAAATACTGTGTGAATCAAAATGAATTAACAGAAAACCAGTGAGCAAGAAATCATTCAACAAAACCATTAGTTCCCTAACACAAACTTGATATCATGATAAGGACAGCACGAGAACAAAGCTACAGATCAACCTCACACATAAACAGAAATGCAAAAATTCAAAATAGAATGTCAGCCTACCAGCTTCAGTGGCACACAATATACTCTGCCCACATATACACACATGCTTATCAGATGGTGGGGAGAAAATTGGTTTTGAACTTGGAGAGGGCTGGGTCTGAGTCCTAGACTGTCTGCTCACATGGTGAGTCCCCTGGTTACATAGGGCTTATTTTGTTAATGTGACTTCAGAAGAAAGCATTGCTGTAGCTACAACCCAGATGGTTCTCCATTGACTCAAAATGGTGGAAACTGAAATTTTAATATAAATATTTTAATTGACAGTCTTCATCTTTGAAGCTGTTTATTTGCCCTTAAAAAAATGTTAATACTCTAATATTTTTGTTGACTAAAAGTAAATATTAACCAAAATGGTTTTTAAAATATAAACATATCCCAAGGTTGGCAATTGAATGCTAATTTTTGTGTTGTTTTGTTTTGTTTTATTTTTAGAGGCAAAAACAATGTCCTTTTGGTGGTTTTCTCTGTGAAAGTTAAACATGAAAAACAGTGTTCATTTCTTGGCATTTCTCATCGCAAACTCTCAAGCTCCTCCTGGTGGAGGGTCAGATCCAAACACAGTGTACAAACTCACAAGCTGTACCAAAGGCACCCACCAGAATGGTGCACCCTTCAGGGATGGACAGTGTCTGCTCTGACGTGCCTGAATTTCCATGGCAGTCCTGATCCCGTAACTCATGAGGCACGTGGGGGAGAGCCAATGTCACCCCCAAAATGCAGCCAACACCCCCATCTCATCATCAGAACCACTGCCTCCATCCCCGGAAAGGATCTTGGAGATCAAAATCAACCATTTTGGTAATTTGAAAGCCACAGATTTAGTGACGTGAGTGCCAGAGAAAATTGATGTTAATGAACAAGTCAATAAAAACAGGTTGATTTCCAGCCCACTGCCCACGTAGGCCTGCTGGCCTTGTGCCTGCAGCCAACCCCCGCAGCAGTGGCCCTCCACCTGCTGCTGGAAAATCCACTGCTTGCAATTCCCCAAACAAATGTGCTGTAGCTTGCCCTTCTAAGCGACTTTTCACAGGTATAATTTACTCTATTAAAACATTGCCCCCTTTGAGGAACTTGGGGCTCTGAAGAAAGTTGGCAATAGTTTTCTGGGTAATCTGAGAGTTACGGTCAGGAGTTCCCACCGAACTTTTCCTCTAGTGTATTTTCCTTCCACCAAAGGTGACCTTGCACTTTTCTTATTTGTGTAAGATGACCAGACCATTTCTCAGACACCTGAATACACATGGGGGTGGTGGAAAAGCAGGACTTTTCCGTCAGAGAAACAGAGAGCCCTCAGAGTCATTCTCTCCCAAGCCGTAAGATGTGCTGAACTCACATGTCTTCTTGGAACTAGGGTCTTAACTAACAATGTGGGCCTGATTGTCATGTGTAATGCCAAAAGTCAGACTTGGCATCATCATCACGTAATGTGTTTAGGGATCAACATGGTTCTATTAGAGATCGTAAACAGAAAGTCAAGTGTAATCAGAGTTCTGTGGCTTACTAGGAGCATGTACAAAAAAAATAACCGTGTTCTTTTCTACACATTTTCTGCTTTATCGTCAATAGCTTATATGTATGTATGTATGTATTATTTTCCCCACAAGGGACACCAATAGAAGCTGCAATATTCTATGAAAGAGGAAATTTTTATTTACCAGGATTTTCTTATTGTGGTGGTAGAGGTGATGATGGTTTAAATCTTTTTAGTAGCGTGGAGAGAAGGGAGAGATAAAAGAAACAACGTTGTTGGATTGTTTTAAATAAGATTAATATTATCAATGTAATTATGATAACAATCATATTTTGAGGAGTTATCTCAGTAATTTTTATAATATGTGTATATACTTTCGTGCAGAGAATTAACAACTTCATACTTAATTTTAAAATTTTTTAAAAAAAATCTTCACCTTTCCAAAAGAAATATAATCAGATAAGATGCTGAAGTGCCAAACTGGAAAGCAAAAATTTCATCTTCTATGTGATCAGGCTAAGCTGAGTTTCATTTCATTTTTAATTGACCCCAGGGAGAAAGTTTCTTTGTAAAATCTAATCAGCTCCCAATATATAAACTTCCTTAGCTATATTAGGGAAACATTCAAAGGCAGATTCAGAAACCGAGGCCCTAAAAAGAATTAGTGCTGCTACACCAACCCTGAGACGCTTCCTAGATGTAGTCCATGAATGGCCTCAGAAGGAGGGCTGGAGAAAGCATATGTCAGAGCAAAATGCACCAGTGTGTCGTGTGTGTGTGTGTGTGTGTGTCTGTGTTTAAGGGAAGATGAAAAAATACACTCGAATTACTCTACTGTAGTAAGTAAAAGAAAGCTTCAAAGAAATACTAAAGGATGCTGGCAGACATCCAGAAATATTTAACGGTTAGCAAGGCGAGTGGAGCCTTGCTGCCTTATTCTTAATAATGGTTTAAAGGACTCTGCTCTCTTTTCAATCACTGAAACCCCTCCCTGTATGCTCATCACTTCTCTCCGGACGTAGAACACCACGCAACCATCACCCACGCCCAGGCCCTGCCCTTATGGAGGGGAACTAAGGAAATGCAACTCCAACTGAGGGTTTCCTTTTTAATTGGTCACGGTCACGCTATTCAAATAGGAAGAAATCTGCAACCCATTAGACATCTTCCTCCTGCATTAATAGTCAGAACAATTAATTATATTTTGTAGCCATTCCTATTATTGTTTTTTTCCGGTTGGGAATGTTCTCAAAGGGCTGTGCCTGGAAAGCAGCGTGCAGAATCAATCAGATTGTGGAAAAAGAACGTTAACTGTAAAGAAGTGGGTGGATTTGCAGTCGGATCCTTGGAGAGGGAGGATGGTGGCAACAGAAAGGGGGGAAAGCCCTTGGCATGTGTGGTACCATGAAGTAGCTCACAACAGAATGGCCAGTTCAGTAAGATGAAATCCCAAACAGCCCACCACGTGCTTTTGAAACATTTCAAATGGACCAACATGCATTGTCCCTTGTAACCCCATCCTGCTCCTGAACTGTACTCCCACTGGGAAGAAAAGTTGAATCAAACTTCCCGTCTAAAATCGTGTGGGTGATCTCAGAACATCTGAGAATTTGAATTTAAACCTTTCAACAGAATTATCCACGCAATTCCCCTGGTTTTCTTCACAGTAGTTTGGACAGAATCAAGTAATAGCCATATTAGGTGCAGGGACTCATTGGGGGAAAAAAAAAGTGCCACTGTCCTTGGCAGTTTAGTTTACTTCCAAAATACATGATATTTTGTGATTTAGCATTTTCAGAGCTTGCATAAATTATATAATTTTAGGGCAGCTTACGTAGCATCTAATTAAATCTCTTCAATTTCAGATTAGGAAACTAGGCCCAAGGAGATTAAGTGACTTAATCCAAGGTCACAGCTAACGAGTGACAGAGTGGGGATCGGGCCACAATCAATTTTTCTTTATAATAAAATACTGGTAACAGAAAATCAAGCAAAATGTATTTTCTTCTACAACTAACTCTATGTTCTGCTTTCTGAGCTTGACATGCTCTAAAGAGCTGAAAGTCAACAATATACTTTCTATATTTATTTTCTATACTTACGTATTTATACATGTACTTCATAAACTTTTTAACAGTAAATGGTAAATTTACACAGACTCATTGATTCTGCGTCAGTCACAGAACAAGAAGACTATTTTAAAGGCAAGATTTATCCTTGCAATATATTGCAAGGTATCAAGTAGTTCTCTGCTCTGAGATTCACTATGTCTCCTTTAAAATTATGTTTTCACACTATTGGAGCACACAAAATAACCATCCTTCCATTTCAAACATGGAAATGCATTTTCTGTGAAGTATCAGACAATCATGAAAGAGGCATTATCTTAGGACTACCTGAATTTATTACAGTGATACATAAAAATTAACAGACGAGAAACAACTAAAAACCACTTTTACATACATAGTTTTGATGGGTACCGTCCTTTATGGTATTCAAAGCATTTTCAGTTTTGTAGCAACTGAGATTCCAGGTAATAGCATTAGCCCTTGAATTCTGGAGGTTTGTTTCTTGGCGGTATCTTTTTAAAATTTTAGTAACAGAAATGTAAAGATGGTCAATTTATGGGGACATTTCAATTTTTTTCATATAATTTCCAAACACACACAGAAGGCATGTCTTGATTTCGGCTTCCTTCTGATAATAGTTCCTGGACTTTCCTCTCTCAGTTCCTGTGGTTCTGGGCACCTAAACCCCCTCCTGCCAACCTCCACCACAAGAGTCACGTTCCTCTCTCACCAGCCACGCGGAATCACAACCCAGCCCTAAACAGCAGATCCGTCCCCTTGTCAACACTGATTGGTCTGGAGACAGGCGCAGACTGAAGCCCCTCCGTGAGACTGAGCCCTGGATCTTTCACTGGAATTAGCATGAAAGTAGTTTTCTTTTCCCGCCAAGGATTACTGAGTGTAAAGGATGTGGGCTGAGATAGCCACTTTGCCAGTTCATAAGGAAAATCTGCCCAAAACAACGGAACCACACAGGAGAGAGGAGGGGGCGAGAGCTCCTGACGCTTTCTGCTTTTCGCATCCCCACGTCTTTGGATCCAGTCCTGCCTGAATAGAGCACGCTGGGCATTTCAGCGCCACGTGCCAACAGGTACCCCCAAGCCTGCTTTCACTTGTTTTTCCCGAAATCAATATGAGTCAGGGTTTTATTCCCTTGCAGCTAAAAGGGTATTTTCAACTCACATCAAACAGCAGAGGCTTCAACTAGAACGTGGCAGGAATCTTTGACTTTGTCTCTTGAGCTAATTTAACTTACTTAAATAGAGGCAGCAAACATTAACGTTTCAAGCAATTGGGGCTTCACATTCTGCACTCTGTTCTCGAGTTTTCTCAGTCTAAATCCTGCCTTTTCTCACAACGTTCCGAGGATCCCCTTTCTGGGATGGCATCCCGCCAAATCCTTAAAATATACGCAGACAACAAAAATGGAGCCATATTTCTGATCCCTCTTCTTCTCGTTAGCAGAGCGGGCAGCCCCACCAGACGTGTGAGAGGACAGGTTTACACACGTGGCATCGGCGACGCTGGAACAAAAGCCTACAAGGCTTAGGTGTTTTACTCAACCAGGAGGGTTTTGGAGCTCCGCTCGAGCGCTGAGGTCAGAAAACATGAATATTTTGGCCATAAGACTTTAGGGGCTTTTTTAATAAAATCGTGTTTGGAAAAAGATAAGAAGTCATGTATATCTACATTCATGATTTGGACAAGTTTATCATAAAATTTTAATATATCTAATGTAAAAAAACCAGTTATTTGTGTTCTAGTCATGCATTGCGCTAAGCACCCTCCACACCCTCTCAAATGCCTGGTAACGGGGCATCTTTCAGCAGTCGGAACATCATTGTTGTGTGCCCCCTTCATCACCATTTGCAGAAATGCAGTTAACAGAGTCACTGTTCTGAGATCTCACATCCTAATGTGATTTAACATTATTATGTGTAGAAGACTGAGTAGGGAAACTGGTACACCAGATAGTAAACTTAATAGATATGACTCATATATTCTGCCATATGTTTGAATATTTTTAATGTTTCCAAGAACATAAATTCGAGATTATCATAAGGTTGATTTTCTAAGAAGCCATATAATACAAAAGTGACCTTAAAAGAAGAAGCTGTCACCTTGCTTTACATCCTTTTAGCTAGCAATTACTGCTTACTGAAGACACTGTTTACTTACGTTAAAATGTAACCGTGTCACATTTCTATAGTTCTTTCTAATTTAGAAATGATCTCAATCTCCCAACAATCCTACAAAATAGGCCAAAGGGACATTACCCTTTCTCTGTAGAATAGGAAGAGGCTCAGATCAGGCAGCTGGTAAGGGTCAGACTTGGGGGTTCTGAGTTGGTTCAGGTCTGTGGACTGGTTACCGGAGGGCAGCCAGGAGCACTTCTTACTTAGACAGCAGCCCAGAGTGCCGCCTCCTTACTCACTCATACCATGACTAAGTGCCCAAACCCAGGTCCAGGTATCTCTACTAGAATCTTACCATGAGGCTTGGAAATGAAGAAATTAATACAGAAAAGGCAAAAGAATGCCACAGAGACTCGCTTTAAAGTGTTGGCTCCATGAAGGCTCCAAAGATGCCTCCTGGCATGGTTTCCTCTCCAGCATCAAAACTCTGTCTTGCATACAGATGTCACTCAAACTGCTTTTTCAGTGCATGAAAAACTCATCCAACTTACTTAATCAGTAAAACCTAGCAAATATGTGGGTCTCTATACTACACACATATTACTAGGAAACCAATTAAGCTCTGTATAACACAGATCATTCTTAATGAATAACCAAACCTTTCTCACCAGGAGCAGGTGAAATCTGGTTACAAGTTGCTAGAGACAAGATCTTATTTATGGTCTCAATACCCTTATATGGCAACCTGCTTGCCCCTAACTGGATTTCTTCTTTCTTATTTAATAAAATCTTCATGAATATGCTGGCTGTGGAAGCATCCTTGCCTCTCTCTTGAGGTCAATGAACTCAAGGTCACATCTTAATCTTGGTTTTCCTGATAGCCCCTGGCCTCCTTAACCACACTTAATCTGTCCTTGGTTGTCACATCACTCTGCTCTTCTCTGCTACCTGGGCCCTGGTGACCGTTCCAGCACCAACTTCTATTTCAAGTCAACGATTCCTTCAGATTCTCTAAGTGCCTTAGGAGAGGCCATCGATTCTGGCTTCATGATTTTGCATGAGTAGAAAGAGCTTAAGCAAACCTCTCATTTCTCTTTCCTAAATGTAATGGGGGGAAAACACCTTTGAAATATTAACTTTTCCCTAATAATTTATTAGCCTAACCCACTCTTACTCCTACTCAAGAACTGAGGCCATTAAGTATGTGCTCCTCACTTGATTTCCAACCTCTGATCTACTTTAAAAAAATAAATAAATAAAACCAAACCAAAAAAACCCTCAAATTGCTAAATAATCCAGGAAAAAAAACATTATAAATTACAGCAGGGGATTTGAGGAGAGTAAGATTCCATATTCATAAATAATGAAATTGGGTTGTATTTCTCTAGAGACAAGAGAGAAAGGGAAACAGTTCAAAGAGGAATTGTGAGAGAATATAACTTGGTGGGTCCCAGCGTGAATTCCAGGACCCTTTCCCAGGAAGGAGCCTGAAGCTGGCAAAACCCCAGGGAGGGAATAACCTAACAAATCCAAAGTGAGGAGGTCTGATCGGCCTCCTGGAGATTTCTGTGACCCAGGACAACGGGAAAGAGCAGGAAAACCTCTGACCATAAAGACGAACTCTGCAGCCCATGCAGAAGCTGCTGATACAGCCTGCCCTGTCCCCAGGTCACGCAGGAATCCAAGTTCCCAGCAGCACAGGCCAGGAATCTGAAGTGGAGAGGAGGAGACGGAAAAGCCTGCAAAGCCTTTTTGCTGATGGCTCCACTGACGCAACTGGTCGTGTTTCTGTCTTTAGCTGAGTGATTATACAAAGTCTAAGTCAAGAGGAAAACAAGATTTTTCTATTATTATTTTTGTTTCCTTGAAGTAATTTTTCGTAAAACACCAAGGAACCAGCCAGCAGAGGGAACCCTAGTAGTTTGCTCATAATGCCCAGAGGCAGGTCATGCATAGACAATAAAGTTCGTGGAAAAGAATGTAAACATGTTGCCACGGGAAGAAATCAAATCCCATCAACACATTTCCACCAAATCCCTACTATGTGTGAGACCAAGACCCCATTCCAAAATAAGTTGTTTTGAGAAGCAAATGCTGACGCGCAGAGGCTGGGATTCTTTTTGGATTTGTTTTCTGACAGCTGACATTACACCGAATTGATTCTTGCCATATACATACACAGCCTCAGGTCCCACGTCCTGCCTGCTTCATCTCATCATCCCTGAGAACACCACGAGCGATTTAATAGACTCTTGCCCAGATAAGACAAGTCGTGCTCAACTCCAGGTTAATGAAATTTTTGTGGTCATCGCCTCCGCATACATCTTTTTCCTAGAGAATGTGGGGTTTTCAACAATCACATAAACCTTTATTCCTTAAACAACCATGGGAAAATTGTTAAATTATATCTGGTAAGTACTTTATCTGTGCAATCCTTCCTAGTCTCTTCGCCATTTTTATAGATGTAATCAATTATTTCAGTCAAGCAAAGTACACTGCCAACTTTCCAAAATTCCTAACACAATTTTAACTACCAACTTGGGGTTTTATTCAGTATGAGTATAAAAGTTATTATATTCTAATTGCTTGTGATTGTTACTACATTAAGATTTATTTTTGTTGGTTATTTCAAGAGACTGTTAAAATGAGTTTAGTGACTTCATTCTGGTTTTCCTGATTGATTCTATTATTAGGACTGTGGAAGCCTGAGGCCTTTTGGCCTTGCTGAACATCTTGAACAATTTTTTAAACAGTTTGGGTTTGGCAAAACCTATTTTGCCAAGAACATTATCCTTTAATTTCTAAAAACCATGTGCATTTTAAGGAAAATGTAACCCATATGTTCCTAATTCCTCTGTCCTAAACACATCAAAATGTTTTGTAAGAACTGCTTGATTTCCAAGAAGTCTTATGAGCCTTCCTTATAAGACCTTTTAAGCTATTTTTTTTAAACAGGAAGTTACTTCTGCCAAGAATGAAGTTGTTTAGACACCAACTGTTTCAAGAGACTCATTAACTAACTGGACATATTTTATGTTACTCTGGGATATATTTACTGAACAAAATGGTAGCCAAAAAACAAAAACTGAGCTTTGAGAAAACGAAATCAAATTTCAAAAATTTTAGACTCTATGTACGTTGTCTGAATCTTCATACACTGAAATACTAGGTTATAGAGCTACTATTTCACAAGAATATATGCTTCAAAGGATTTTGTTAAGAATAAGATTTGGGGGGCTTGGGGGTATGTTTTTTAGTTTGAGAGCTTATATTTAAGACTCTTATTGAATATCTGTTTTCAACATCTAACAAATTAACTTTTCTCAAAGGATTTGGAAATTTTAATTCAGTTTCTTTTCATTTTAATATTTATATCTGTAATGCTAATGTAAGAGACTAGAGAGAATATTAAACCAGAGCGCGTGTATTTTCACACATACTGTATATGGACGGATGGGCGGATAGGTGGATGGGAGTGTACACATGCATGTGTATCATCCTAGGTCTTCCTGGGGGTTCTGGGGTAGCCACCGCTTCCTTCATCGGTCTCTCAGTGAAAGTCTAAACCATTGGACTCCTATTCCTCAAACTAGCAAAATTTGGTAATCAGTCCTTCTTGTCTAGATCCATAGGCTGATGTGTCAAGCACAAGTATGCCAGTTTGAAAGGGACCCCCAAGACCCCCATGGGGAGAGCAAACAACCTACCAGGCCTGGTGGGTTCTGGCTGGGTTTCTTGGATAGTCTGATATCCTTCCTTTTCCACCTTACTCTCAAATATCAGCTCAGAAGAGAAAAGGAGAGCCTTTCCCCAGCCTCGAGCCTGGGACGATCCACCCTTTCACTTTCTCCAGGTTAGATCTCCCCTCAGATCCACCCCATTGTGGCTGATCGTGGGGGTGAAGATGTCTGCTCCCACTGGTCATATTGCCCATGGCTCTCTATTCAGCCTCCTTCATCTCTGTCACCACACAGCCTGACTAGTGTATCATAACTCTCATCTGCAAGCCAATCAAGCACTCGGCACTCAGAGAAAACCCAACAGATACCACAACAGAGCTACTAAAAAGGTAAAATTTTCTAATTCATAAGTAGCCCATATGGTGGGTGCTCAATGATATGAGATGATGGATGTGTTAATCAGCTTGACTGTGGTCATCATTTCATAAGCATCACATTGCACACCTTAAATACATGCAATTTTTATTTGTCAATTATACCTCAATAAAGCTGGGTAACACATTACATCCTCTGGTTTGGTTGTGAACCTAATTTGTTATATATTGAGATCACTATTTATACTTTTTTTTAAATGTATAAGTGAGAAACACAAAATAGGCAAGTCACTTCCTTCTTCTCGAGGCCTCAGTTTCCTCATCTGTAAAATGATGTAGGGAGATGGAACAATTCTTAAGGTTATCTCCTGCACAAACTTTTTATGAACCTAGTCTTGACACATGAACTGTCCAGCAATTCTGAGCACGAAGAAGTCGCTGGCACTTGGTATTCAGGGCCCACAGTGCTTCTTAGCAGAAGCATTTACTATTTCAGACTTGAGTTCCTGCTGCATGCCAGACACGTTACTAGGATTAGGAATACAAAGAAGAAAACAGAAGGAAAGAGACAAACGGATTTTAGAGGAGCTTAGATAAATAAACATCTGAATAGCTTATTAGAATTTTCATTGATAAAGAAGAAAAGTAGAGGCTGGAAATTCTCTGTACTTAACATAGATGTATAAAAACAGGGGTCAAGCATCCTCAGGGGAGAGCTGGCAAGGAAGATGTGGTGTCAGGGAAACTCTAAGAGAACTGCTGAGAAATAAGGTTGACTATCTCAAGAAGAGGGTAAAAAGAAGTTCAAAAATTATTTCAAAAGCAATGTAATGCAAATAATGGGACTTTTTGATATTGTACACAAAATGTACTTTGTTCACTCACTTTTTTTCTTTTTCATTTTTAAAACTAAATGCTTTATCAGTTTTAAAACAATAGAAATTTACAGTGGTTGAATTCCTATTTGTTCTTTAATTCCTGTCACTTTAGTTTGGGTATGTACTTCTTTGTGATGATTTTAAGTTCTCTATTACCCCAGTGTATGACAACTGCCATCAAAAAAATAAAATAAAATAAAGAGGATCATCAGAAATGTTACTGGAATAAAATTCAAAACATACAGAATCATAGTTTCTCCAGGCCTGGAATACAACCTGACATTTTAGTTACACATCTATAAGAGAGACCACCCTGGAGCTGGAAACACCACAAAATGTACTAACACAACACAACGTAACTGAATCACTTTGCTGTACACCTGAAACTAACATTGTCAATCAACTACACACCAGTAAAAAATAAAACTTAAAAAAAAAAATAAAAAATAAAAGTAAGACTCTAATCTGAAAGATAAGAACAAGGCTGGTCATAATCAAAGTTTTTAAATTGTGAAGTTTCAGAAGGATATTCCAATTTTAATCTCTTTAAGAATTTTTAAAATTTCATAAAATAAATAATACACAACGGATTACCTGTGTAAGTGTTTAAAATAGTAAATGGCAGACCCATCCATATTTTTTATCAAGTTAACCTAAAGCTTTGTGAATTCAAATCATCATTTTTAGATTTAAATCCCCAACAACAAAAGGTATTACCCATGTGACATCTATCAGTAACATCATTAGAAGCAGATCCACTCTTATGAGAATGACCCACAAGGAAAATTTTAATGAACTGTTCTTAATAAAAAGCCAATGCTCCAAAGATATGTAGGATCCACCAGTTGTGTATAGGATATGCCAATATGTTGCAATATTCTCCAAATTTTATATGGGGTTGGAAATTTTCTTTCCTTTATAGCTTCTGGTTACGGCATGGATGCGGAAGATTGAGAGTTCTTCAGAGTGAAGCAATTGGGGTCTAAATGGTCATTTCTTACTACTTCTTCTTCATGCATATTGTCTTTGACAAAAAGGAAGAAAAGAAGGAAGGAAGGGAGGGAAGGAGGAGGGGAGAGAAGGAGGGGAAAAACCAAAAGAAAAGAAAAAAACAACTTGAATCAAAGCTAAATTTTAAAAGTTGAATCATTCATCTAGCCAGTTTGAACTGCAGTAGAAAATTTTGTTTGAAAAACAGAAAGGATAATGAATAACACCAGCAGAATTCTAATTGCCTAAAATCTTATTTTTCATAAATCTAGGTCTTGACTAGTTTCTTTTAAATTTCACTTTCATATAATTTACCTTGAAATTGGCCTCTGGAGGAGATAAGGTCACTGTGTTGAGAAAGGTAAATGAAGTAAAGGTAAAAAGAATACATCTGGGGTGAATATAGGTGATACAAATGCACAGTTTTCTGGCTGATAAAACTTTCTATGTTTTTAAAACTCAGAAACATTTACTAGGAAATGGGCCACTTTATTTCTGAACCATCCACAGTGACTACTTTCTATCACCAGGGAAGTATTGGAAGTTCCCACAATTAAATCGTTACACTTACTTAATTAAATCTTGAACATTTGGTCAACCTTTTCTTCCTTTATATTAAGCTGTGCTGAATCAATATCCACTTCAGCAACAGTCTACCACCAGCTCATTCCAATCTTGCAATGAAGTCTGCCTGAATCTGTGATCATAGTAATAACACGAAACAGTTTCTTCCGTTTATGAACTGCAACTAAACAACAAAATTCATGAAGAAGCCAATTGTTCACCCACGCGACGTGAAAGAGCCTTTCCAGAAGAGCAGGACTTAGTGCCCTCAAGAAGGCAGTTTATTAAATGAAGCCAGAAATGTGTGTGCATTTCAGCGATCCGAAGAGAGCAAAGGCATCGTCATTAAACAATGACTTAGGGCACTAGGATTTCTGTATCGGGTATTATGTAAACTTTGTACCCGCATCCAGTCTTTCCAAGCATCACAGCAATACGACGACACCTCTTAGGTCGTTCTGTAATCACTTATTAATAGTTAGTGGGGAACAAAGCCCTACCTAGAAGTCAGGACCTCTTAGTTCGTGTGACCTTCTAGGGGCAAGACACTCCAACTCTGTTCATTCATCTGTAAACATGGAGGTTAAACAAAATGACCTCTAAAATCCCTTTCAATCTTAAAATACAATGATTGATTCATTTTCTTCTCAACGTGTCAACTTATGTCTTCCAAGTTGTATTAAAAACGTGAATACAACTTGGAAGTTGTATTAACGACTCTTCCCTGCTCACCTCAAATATGCATGGAATTACCTCAAATTAAAACAAGAGTTTAAGGGCACTCGTCTCTTTCAAAACATAAGGAAATACCAAGACAACACAACAGTTGTTTTATGATTGTGGCAAAATCACTTAACCAACCATTTCCATGCCCGACTGGCATGACTTTAGGCCAAGCATCTCATTTCTCACCTCCTCTATTTTCATGCCCCAAATAGATGATGGCCTGCTCATTTTGTAAAGTACGTGTTAAAAAGTTTCTTGGACATTGGGGGGTAAAAAAAAAGACGAAACAGAGATGCAAAGCAAAACTTGATTACATGTTTTTAAAAACCTGTAAATCTACTTTGGGAATTTGAATGGCTCAGCCAATGGGTATTCTGAAAAGAGTGAAGAGGAAGATCCTGGATCTAAAATTTGAGTCAGACTGACGTCAGAGAAATTCCAGTGTGACAAATTCTGAGTTCCTGTGGGGAAAATGGAGGGGTATGCCGTGAGGAAACAGCTGGTAATCCCCAGCCCTGGTCTCAACCCGGGGCGGCCTGGCAACAAAGACTGTGCCGCTCTTCATTTCAGCGCACTTTCCCTCCTTAGTCACTGCCCTAACCATAGGCCATCCAACTCATGTAGGACTTAGTATTACAGAAAAGCGTGGAGGAAAATGTGTTTCTGCTTCAGGGCTGGCTAATCGCTTCCAACCAGACCACCAGATCAGTTTGTCTCCTGGGTAGTTTATTTTGTTATGTTTTCCCAGAATGTTTGTAAAAGCTTTTTTGTCAGAAGGAAAGCCTGTCTCAGAGGATAGGCATCCAGGCAGACCTCCATATCTGCAGGTTCTGCATCAGCAGATATGGAAAGTTGACTGCACTGCACCATTTTATAGAAAGGGGTGCTTCATCCTCAGATTGTGATATCTCATGGACGGTCCTGGAACCAACCCCCTGCAGATACTGAGGGAGGACTGTACATCAGTACAGAAGAATCAGATAAAAGGGCCACTAAGTGTCCTAGGTATCCTCTAAGCCAGCCAGGAGAACAGTGGAGGGAGAAGGCATCCTGGAAGGAAGGTAGACAACTATCCAGTCCTCCAATTAAACTAAGTCCTTGGAACTCAAGCTCTTGAGACAGAGGCCTAGTCACTGGAGGTTAGCAGACAAGGAAGTTGCTATCTTCCTGAACACCGTGCCCACGTCCTAAGGCAAGGCCCTTTTGCAGCCCAGGATCCTTCCTCAGATTGGTGTGTTGGTGAAGGAGGCCACTGTAGTGAGCGAGGCCTCTCACATTACGACTCGCTGACGCTGGGCCCCAACCCACCCCACACTCCAGTTACTTGTGTTGGGGGAAGTTGAAGAATCAAGGTGGGTCTCACAGGATCACCCAACAAGCAGCATGTGAACAGTAGCAGTCCTGGCCTTTGAGCAGGGTTGTCTTCCTACAGAATGTTCTTACTACTCTTGTCATCAGAGGCATGGCCTGATCCTTCCTCCCAAAGGCTAGTTAATTTATCGTGTCACTTTGGCTCCTTCACTCCAAAGGTTGCCGCATCAAGGGATTGTCTGTCATTTACTAAAACTCTTCTTTGTTCATGATACAGTAATACGTGGTTAACACCAGAACTTAATGTTTGCCTTCTTAAAACCAGTACTTGCAGGACATAGCATTTGTGTTACTTAGTCTTCTTTCTTCAGCTTCCAAGAGGAGATGGTCATAAACAAAATATGACTAACCCTCAACAATTCACTAAGCTTAAGTTTTATATTTGTATCTGCTAGGCATACACATGCATAACAAATGTTATATCTGTATTTGTCATAAATAAATAATTAAAACATTTTCCAAGGATTGTGCAAAGTATTCTGTATAAATTACCTCACAACAAACCTACGAGGCAATAACAGACAAAAACAGAGGCTCAGAGAGGTGAACATGTCCAAAGTTGAGAAACTATTTAAACAAACATCATAAAAACACATAACTAAACAGATTATTCCCAAGTTGATTGAAACAAATTAACTGCATCTTCTGAAGTAGCAAGAACTTATTATCTGAATCACCTTTATCATATACTGATCTATGTTGATAGTTTTTGCTTTTATCATATACTGTTTTACATTGATAGTCATTGTTTGTATGTGTCCTATCACATCATCAAAGGCTGTCAAGCTCTTTAAGGCTGTAGAATCTGACAAAAGCTATGAGAAGTTTCCCCAGCAAAATTTCTATATCCACCATAGTGTTCCCACAATGTCAGAGAGTTGGAAGGCCTTCTACGACCTGCCCGTTGGCTAGAGAATCCACGTAGCCCAAGAACCATGAGCCCCAGGCTCAAAACACCACACTCACTGCCTTACTCTACTTTCTGTCTTCCACAGGCCTGTGTCCTGTACACTTTGGGTTCTCAAGAAATATGCTAACTTCAAAAGAGAAAGACACTCACTGTGGACTTTGAAACGGTTACAGTCCATGAGGCAATAAATATGGTTTACCAGAGAACTTGCTTTTCTTTTTTTATTATCATATTCTCAAAAACATAAAACCCAAGAAAGGGATAACTGTAACTTGTGCTCTCCGAGCCTTGACTTTGGCAAGCCCAGTGGGAACAGACGCTTCTTTATCGGCCTGCTTTCGTCTTACGTCAAAAGCACCAGTGTCTCCGGAAGATCCAGATATGACCATATCAATTATTCCATGTTGTAGCTATTTGGGGAGGTGTCAGAGTGGACAGTCACATAAAAGATTCTTCTTTCTTGAATATTAACAACATTTTAAAATAATTTGGCAGGCTGAAGATCGAGGCTACTCAAAATGCACTCCCTTGGTAAAAGCTGAAGCCCAGTGGAAAGATTTTAACCTTGGTATGATATTTACATATCATTACTTTACTTCAGGTGTCCTCCTAAGACATTTCAATGTCTAACTATTTCCTTACCGTGGGATCTGTAACAGAAATACCTTAAATCCAGGCCTCTGTTCCGTCCCCTGAGACTAGTACTGAACTTTCTAATCTCTCGCCTAGGTTTTAGAACGGCTTTCTGTCTTGAACTTCCTGGCCAAGCTAGTGGGTATCGGCAGACACTGGCTCTTTTTCTAACAATTAAATCTAATCATGTCATTCACTTGCTTTAAACTCTCTCGGCTCCTACTGCTTTATAGAATTAGATCCAAATTTCTCACGTTAGCTCCGAAGCCCGTTTCAGTCCAGTTCTGGCCCAGCGATCCTTTGCTAACTCTATCTCAGGTCTCATCCACTTTCTTCAAGCCACCAAATTCAAGCCTCTAAATGTCAGTTATACTAAAGTCCCCACCACTTTCTAAGCACATTGAGACCTGCCACAATAATAAACATGCTATGTCTCCCGCCATGTCCTTTCTGGCTTTCACTAACTGGACACACCTACTTACCTTTTAAGACTCATTTCAAATGTCATCTCTTCTAAGAACTTTTTCATGAACTCTTCTAATAGTTCTTTTATCCTCTTAACTTCAATTACACTCTCTTTGTAACTCTGTTAAAGCTGGTGCCATTGAAAGTTTTATGTGTGATGTCCAGAGTCTCTCCAGCAAGACTGTGAGGTCCTCAAGGACAAAAACATATTTCATTATCTTTACAGACCCAGCACCAGGCCAATGACTGGCATAGCTCATTAGGTCAGAAATTGTTTGATAATCAGCGAATAATGTAGTGGAGTGAATGTGAGCATAAAATTTTGCTCTATTACTATTCAATGTGTAAACTGGAAGTAAATGAGTTAGAGCAGGAAGCATCAGACATTTCTATATTCATACTGCTAAGATATTTAAACACATAATAAAGAACAAGGGGAAAGGTAAATTTATTTGACTCTTGTAATCACTAGATAAGGATGAAATACCACATCCTGAATTTCTAGAATTGTTTTCTTATTCAAGGAGGATATAGATGTTTCAGAAAAAGTAACTTGGGCTTTTAAAATTATAAAAACATTTTGAAATCAAAATATTCAAAAGGTAAGACAGAACCTGTGATAGCAATTCATAAACAGTAAAAGAGTAGGACTTCCCTTGACCCGTGAAGTTTAAGAGCCAACAATGATCAGATCTTACAAGAATCTGTCCTTCCTGTTACTAGATACATTCCTGGAAATGGATATTTATCATGCCTTTTCTTCCAAAAAAAAATTTCTTGCAAAAGTAATGTTAAGTATATCTGTGACTGTCCACCTTCTGTTCGTCTCTGGAATTAGCCACTAAATCAGTGCTCTGTGTCTGGTTGGCCCTTCTCACCATATCACCTGTCCTAGGTAACCTGTATCCTAGTCAGACTGATAAGTCTCTTGGATTCTTAATTTTGTGATGCAGGAGGTTTATAACATTACACTGAAATTGAAAATCAGAAAAGTATACTTTTCACGATAACCCAGAGCATGCAAATAGCTATTGCCCTCCCACACGTCCACCTCCACTACCCCATCACTCTCCCTTTCTTTCTTTCCTCATTCCAGACACCCAGTCCAGCAGAGTCTCACAGCTGGCCCATATGGTGACTCTGTGTAAGTCAGGCAATAGGCAGAAGTCCAGACAGTTTACTATCATGTGGTGGAAATTTTTTTCAATATCCATACAAATAGATAACGACCATGAGTTAAAAGACTCCCTTAAAGCCATTCAATCTGCACAACTACAGACAGTGCCTCAGCACACACACACCCACACGGAGCCACCAGGACCGCTAGCTTTCAAACATCAATGAATTTCTGATGGAACTTCAAAAAAGGTTTTTGGTTTTTTTTTTTTTAACTTAAAATTATAACATTCCACTTACTCTATAACATCCAGGACACACTGTATGTGTTCCATTGTATCTGGCAGTTGCTGAATGAAAGACAAATGTACTGTCAGTTCTGGGAAGAGTCTCATTCCCTTCAACTAGGAAGTAAGGCAAAGGAGGAAGGAATCAGGCCAACAGGAAGCACTCCCCGTACCTCTAGAGGGATCCCAGGGAAAAAGGGAACTGAGTCTGTCCACTCTGCAGGAAAAAGTACTTTTAGTCCAAGTCTTTCGGGGAACCTTTATGCAAGTGGTATTTCAGTATGTCAGTACTGGTGACTGGTCTAGGAAATTTACTGTGAGTCCTAGAATAGATCTCAGTGAAGACTGGGCATAAGAGCATCTAAAATCAGATTGAAGATTAGGAGACATCAGGTGAATACATGTGAAAATTTATCCAAGCTCCTGATAGAGAAGGAGTTTCTAAGGTAAAGAAAAATGGAAAACATAATGAAAAAGAAATTCAGTACTTATTACTGTATCATATATATAGAATAAAGGATGAATCTGGAAATTCACTTACAACTAATGAGATAACAGTTCCATGTCATTAATATATAAATGTCATACAAATAGATATTTTAAAAAAATAACTAAAACAGCAGAAAAATTGATAAAAAGATAACTTCTTCATTCATTTATTCATCCATTCAAAAGTACTTCCTTTTCATGCTCAGTCAGCTTCAACCACATTGATTTTCTTGCCATTCCTCACACCCACCAAACCTCCCTCCCTGCTCAGGCCTTTGCACTTCTGCTCTTCCTTTTTCCTGGAGTAGAATCTTAGATTTTAAACAGCTTGTTCACTCATTTCATTAAGGTTGCTGCTGAAACTGAAGCCTCAAAGAGATATTCCCTGATCATGTATCCAAAGTACTTCATAGCACTTATTATTATCTGACATTTTGATGACTATATTATATATTTTTGTTTGTTTAATTGTCTGTCTTGCCAACTAGAATGAATATCTATGACAGAGGATTTCCTTTAGTCAGTGCTATATCCCTAACATTCAGAATGGTGATTGGCACAGTGCAGCCTAGCTTTGCAAAGCAAATAAAAGGGAATTAATTAAAAGGCAAAAGTTATGAAAGAACAAAATTAATTACAATCAATAAAACTCAGAAAAGTGATAGCCAAATAACAGGAAGATGAGAATGTGAGCAGAAAGAGCACATAAAAGAATTAGAAATAAGCTCAGAAATGAAGACTCAGTTGAAAGTAACATAGAGTAAATAGACAACACAGGAAGCAATGTTAAGAAAACAGAAAATAGATAAAAGAAAAAATGAATTTAAAATAAAAAGAAATAAACACATTAAAAATAATTTGAGAGAGAGAGAAACATAGAAGACAAAGCAGACATAACATAAGTATAAATGGAATCCCTGATAAAGAAAATCAAAACAATAAAATGCACAAATGCTGAAAACTATAATCCAAGAAAATTTTCTTATAATAAGAAAGTCAAATCTACATATTGAAATGTTACTACATGTACCTAGAAACTGACTAGAATAGTCATTTTAATAGAAAATAAGATACTAGAATTTCCTATCAAATTAGAAAAGATTAATTACAATAATCATATACGATACGATGTACATTATTTAACTTGAAATGTCTTACAATTTCTAGAAAATAATGTCTATCTGAAACTAGAGTCTTAAAAGTTAATATTTTTTGATTAAATAATTTCCTTCTCACCATCTATCCTAATAGTCTCCATGCCTGTCATTGTGATAACAACAGCAAATCATGCTGTTCTGAACATCTGTATTGGCAGTTACCAATATCTTTGAATAATTAAAATTGCAATTAAATAAACTGTTACTTACATTGTAAAAAATAATCATTACAGTGTAAGTATTGATAGGGGAATGGGAAAGATAATAAGGTTTTGGCATGGAAAATGTTGGGAACCACTCACTTTGTGGAATTTTTTCAATGTATAAACAAGAAAATAAGATTTAAAGAAGATAATAATTTGCCCAAGATAACACAACTAGACAGTGCAAGGCTTCAAATACTAGCTCAGTCTTCTGATTTCCAGGTCTATGTTTTGTTCTATGGTAGCATACATAAAATTAAAATCATTCATTTTATTGAAGATTAAATATTACAGTGTGGGAAATTAGAAAATCATAGTTTTTTATGGAATATGATCTTCACAGCCCTCATGTATAAATAATAGAGCACTCAAATGTAAAACGCAACTCAAAAATAACAGTAAGTCAGCCATTGTAGCAAATAATGCTATAATGCTATGAGTTCATCAAAATCCACCTGTTGTCTTCCTCGGTTCATAGCTACCTTACAGTTGGATGTGGTCAAGTGACTAATTTCAAGCCAATACAATGTAGTACAAATGATCTATACTCCTTCTAAGTTGGGCTCTAAAAACCTCTCATGAAGTATGCTCTAAGAAGAAAGAAAATGCTCTCAAAGCAGATGAAACAAAACCTTGTTTGCTTTGGAGTGTTAGTATTAATACAGATAATGAAAACAAAAAACTCCCATAAACAAGTCTCCATTCTCTTTTCTCCATCTGCTAGCTAGATCTCAGTGCTTTGAAAATTGTATATCAAAAAGAACAGAGCTTTGCTAGTTTAGGCTGCCAGAAGAATTTATAAAACAGAACCCTCAGCTCCTTCTGAGTATTGGGTTTTACATAAGTGAGAAACAAACATCTTGGGTTAGGCCATTCAGATTTCAAAGTTTATCTGACACTGTAATTAGCATTATCTTACAGTTACCCTGTCCCCATTTCACCATGCATGTTGGCTAGAGTAGGGGAGACAGACAACTTGTAACTAATTCAACCGTCAAATAAATAACTGGCAATCTCTGCATATTAAAAGATTAAAGTAAAGCATGACATCTTTTACAAGCATACATATTATAGATGACTCTGAAATATATTTTATATTTAGCTTATTTTCCAACAGACCTTCAACAATTTTATTTTTTAAAAAATGCTTTGTCCAAATGATGTCTAATGTTATGAATTTCTAACTCTTAAAATTCTACAGTATTTTTACATCATCCTTAGTGTAAGGCTTTATAATCAAAGTCTTCATTATACTACTTTAGGCCATCTCTCTTGACTCTCTGCCTGTATCCTCTTTACCCACTTCCTTACCTACTACCTCTAAATTATCTTTATTTCCAGGCCCCACATTACAGTATAAGAAGAAGGAGGCCTATAGCTAATGAAATAACCCACTGTCTTAGTTTGGCTTCCCCCAGCAGTGGACCCTGAGATAAAGATTTGAGTCCTCATAGTTTATTTGTAAGGTGATCCCAGGAAACACAATAAGAGAATGGGGAAGTGAGACAGAGAAGGGAGGGAGTCAGGCAAGTTGCCCCTCAGGTGACTGTACTTCCATGGCCCCAGGAGACGGTAAGACATCCTCTAGAACACGCAACCTCTCCCCCATTCCATCCATGGATGAGGAGATTCCTCTGTGTCTGTGATTGAGGACTGCTCCTTGAAGGTGGTACTTCCCCAGCTCTTAGGTTGTTGCCCGTCCAGGCAAGGCAGGCTCCATTGGCCAGAGAAAGCCCTCGGGAGAAGGGGAACAGTTCCCAGCGGCTGGGAGTCAAACTAGATTATACAGAACTGGGAAGGACCAAGGTGATGATAACCTCATCTGCACTAAGGAAGAAGTTGTTTTGTCACGAGTTGAAGCTGGACATTGAGTCTATTCTGGATAGAAAGCATGACACTTGTTTGCTAATATTTTGATAGTGAGAAACGACTCTTTCGTCTGAATCCTTAAAGGCAAAGACTGCCGGGAATAAATCCTACATAGGTTAACCAACAGTATTTCTCAAATACCACCAGGAATCCTGATGGGAAAGTAGTCTCAGCTATTTTAAACATAGCTACTTCTAACGATGTGTTCTTCTCCTGACAAAGTCCCATAGTAAGTAGAGAAAATGTTGAACACTTAGCCTGAGTAAGAAGCCTGTGGGACTTCAAGCCACCAAATTCAGGGAGTTTTTTTGTCCCAACAGCATAACGCTAACAGATGTCTTCCATTCACCCCTCCAGATACACCTCCAGCCTCCTCGAGAGAACCTCAACTAGCTCTCCTGCCCTCTGCTTCAACCATTAGAGAGACCTGGCAGAAGATCAGAGGGAGAGACGGGCAGGGGGACAGACCATTTCTAATGCCCTAACTCCCTCCTGGTGGGGTCATTTTCAGTTGCCACTGTCCCCCATGAAGATGAATAGGCGGCCCCTCCATAGGACTCTTTCTCCTTCCAGCTAAGTCACCCTGCAGGCCTAGGGTGAAAACGGGCCTTGTATTGCTAGTCTTGGGGCACCTCTCTTTGATTGTCCCCCCATATCCCACCTACATCTTTGTAATAAGTCTCTTTTTTCAATATCCCTTGACTTAGCCTATTGGAACGAGCCATCTGTTTCCTGCTGGGACACTGACTGACACACCATACTGTCTGGCTTAGTTTTTCTATCAATAAAACATCGCATTGTTAACATAGCATTCTTCCTGAACCTCTGTGGTTTCCCTCACATCCAGCCTTGCCAAAATCAAGGAAGAGACTGGGAGACAGAAATTCCATTATCATCTCAACAATATTTACACAATAAAACTCCTTCCCTAGACAATAATGCCTTTTTGTCTGTGAAAGCAATGGCACATCCAAATTATAAATCTTTGCTCCAGCCTATTTTCAAAATGCAACACAGGCTCTTTAGTACTTTAGGAAAGTTTTTTCTAGAGCAAGATCTTTGATACTATTTCTTCTTCATGTTATTTCTTCAGCTCTACCCAAGGTTGAGTTTATTTCTGTTTAATGTGTGGAAAGGAAATCTCCATAAAAATAATATTTGTTGAGAATTGATCAGTAATCCCAAATACTGGATCTTGGTAGGAGATGAGGGCTGACTGCCTCTAGTGTGTTAATAAAGCAATTCATTCACTCAAGGTAAGAGGTGAACACATTACTTACCTACTCAGAACCAGGGAAAACTTGTTTAACCCCACACTTAAGTGTTCAATGACATCATCTATGGAAAGTTATGAAAGGATCTCAAATATATACATCAAAATTCAAAGAAGAGGGAGAAACTAGTGTAAATTCTAGATTACCACCTATGGAATATGTTAAGAAGCACCATTTAACAAGCCTGTATTTAAAATTACTATAAATGAAAGCAATTTGTCATTATAGGCAATTTACGTTTTATATAAATTTGACTAACCAAGTCATCATACAGAATGCCAGTCCAAGTCTGTTAGAGACAAATAGACATTTTCTCCCACTGAAACTTAGTGTTTTGTTTTTCCTTCCTGAGCATTGTTTTCTTATCCTGGAATCCTAATATTTATACAGTGCTCATAATTTAAAATCCTTTTCAAATAGAGTCTTAGCCATTTAACAGTCCTTTGAGAACCTGATGCCAATAATAAACACTCTTCCTGGAGTCACGTGCATGGGCTTATACATACACTACTACATTCAGTCTTGGAGGGTTCACCGATATGCTAAAATCTATCCAATGGTGACAAAATTCCTGATATATATACAGGTTAATTCTCATAACACCTACATGACATAGGAATTGTTGGTCTCATTTTTTAGTTGAGGAAATTAAGCCATAAATAAGTTAAACCAAGCCAGGTGGCAGAATTTTGTGTCGAACACAGGCCTTTCGGCACTATGTCCAGTGCTTCTGCCTCTGTCCCATGACTGCCTCCTACTTTTGTTACTGTGAATCATCACTGACGTTCCACTATTAGATATTTTACGTAGTTAGGATAGGGTTGGAATTTTTTGAGTGAGTTCATTTCCTTAAATAAATCGGAGGTTAAAAATCCCATCTGATCTTGCTCCATTATGTTTGTAGATTCAGTTGAATCTCTGTTCTACAAAATTCACCCACAAAGAAGGATTTCCAGTTTATCCCCTGGTGTTTTACAAAATTAAAAGCAAATATCTATGGCCAAAACATGGATGCGCTTCATTATTTAAACACCTTTTCCTTTCCTCTGTTTTCGTCTCAGCATTCACGGTCAGCCCACCACCCTGGACTCGGGACCCACTGCTTTGACCTGTTGATATCCACGTCTTGGTGTGGGGAAGAGAATGACAAGGACTCTCGACTACTCATTAGAAGACCTGGTTCGAATCCACTCTGCCACTTAGCAGATAAATTACCTCAAGTGAATCAATTATACTCTGAGTGACAATTTCCTCATCTGAAAATGAGGATGATATGGTCCACTCCTATGTCATTGGGTTATAGAAAGTGTCCAACAAAATAATACTGCCTATAAAAGCACTTTAGAAATTTTTAAAGCATCGTATACACTTGGGCTGCTGTTATTAGAGTCACCAAAGATGCCTCCATCAGTAAAACCAGCATTAATTTTTTAAGAACAATTAGATTATATATTCACAAAATTACTCACTGCAAATGTCCAGCCATTACCATATCTCCCACATGTTATTATATGACGGTGACCACAATGGGGTGACTCATCTGGTCAGCTTTGCAGATGAGCTGATGTCCTGGTTCCTCCATTGAACATAAGCCAACAGATGAGTCACTCAGTAAACTCAGTGGCCTTGCATGGTACAGTTATCTACCTACTGAAACTGGATTATAGATTTACTGTCTGATATTAAGTTACCACTTCATTATAAATAACACCAACCTAACAGCCTTTAAAAAATAACCTTTAGGAACCACTTTCAATAAAGAGAGGTCAATTGTTTATAGATAGTATATGTGGTATTTTTAAAAATATTATTGTATAATTTGTTTGGTAGATTTTTCAGAATAGTTTTTAATGCAGTAGGGCTTATTTTTATTAACTTTCCTGCATACTAATGGTTGAGTGAATAACAGTGCAGTATATCTTTCAACACGCAGATCAAGCCCTTCAGAAAATGAAGCCAATAGAACTATATCATTTGAGTACAAAATGTGCAAGGCAAATATAAACTATGGGTAAAAATCAAATGGAGACAGGGAAGGCCCTTAAGCAAGTACTCTCCAGGATTATAAAATCCAGCTGGGGAAACTGGCTCTGAAGAAGCTTACAAAATCATGAAATTCCTAGTACTCTATGGATCTTTTTCGAGAAGAAATTAAGCTCAAAAGCAACTCCTCAAAAAGGCCAGTTTTATGGCGATTTGTCACCTAGCCTATGACTCTAAAACAAACAACAACTGAAGTCAATTTAGCAACCTTTTTAAACGTTTTAGGACCAGGTTCCCTTAGGATGCAAATCTGAAGCTATTAAAATGTCTATGAATAAAACAGCCCAGGATGTAAGTATCAGGCCTCAAACAAATGAGTCCTAAAAAAAGTTACTTTATCTTTTCTTTAACAATTTCCATCTTAAGCTCCCATTCAGTCCAGTGGTCAAACTCAGGGTTAATAGGTCAGTGCATTATCTTTTTAGTCTATGATTAGACTGAAGGTTTCCTCTATTCACTCATTATCCCAAAGATGGCATCTTAGTTTCAGGAGGTCTCCTCAGTGCCATGGCATCAGCAGAGATGGGTGGATGTCTGGCTCTCAATCATCATCTTCTCTTACCATGATCAGATGATAAGACATTGACATTTTATCTCGTTTCTGGCTGGTGGTACCTAACCATATTGCTATGTGCCCATTCCCACTGGGTCTTCAATCACTGCTCTATGCAAGTCACTTTATATCCTCAAAGTCTCTGCTAACAGGCTTCTTCAGGTCCATCAGCTAGCTCTTCTCTATCAACGTGCCCCTCTTAAGAGGGAGTAAAGGGGAAAAATATTATATAGAATGTAATATGTTGGCATATGCAGTCTTAAAAAAATGTCTACCCTAACGGTTCTTGCAATCTAAAGAGAGAGTTAACTTAATGTTTCTCTATGTCTTGCTCCTAGTGGCCACACTAAGCTTAACCCATTTGAGTATGGGCTCTGGATTCAAATGGTCTGGATCACACCCAAGCTCCACCACTCAGAAAAGTTTTTATTTTTACCTTGGATGCCTCATCTCTACAAACAATCAAACAGTGTCTTCCTCAAAGGGTTGTTGCAAAGATTAAGGGAGACAATAGACGTAAAAACAGTTGGAACACTGTCTTATGTATAATAATCGCTAAACAAACAATAGCCATCACCGTCATTATTATAGCTCCTTCTGCTCTCCACTCCCTCCTTCATCTTCTTCTCCTATAGAAGTGTGTTGATACAGTTGTCTCCAGGTAAAAGAAAGCAAGGCTAACAGAGTTAAATAAGAATGGAACACCATGCTGGTCAGCAGAAGACATTTTTATAAAATCTCACATGTTGTTCTCAACCTTGTCATGCTTGCCTATGACTGTGCAGCATTCCTTATTGCTCCGCAAAAATTCGCCCCAAATGCCTAGAAGATATTCTTTTAATGTGGATACATGGGGCTAATATTTGGATCCAGCCATTATTACTTGTTTAATTTCATAACCACAAGCCAGGTTGCATATTTTAAATAAGAAAGGAGATCAGTATGAATTCTGTCAGCTTTCATCTGCTTCTTTTCCTGAAAGCATCCAATTTTAAATCCAAAGAACTAGTGCTTCCAAAGTATTAGAGTCATAAAAGCTGCAAAGATTAAATCAATCCAGAATCACCTCATGAGTAACTAGTCCACTAAGTTAATTACAGGATTCTTTGTTGCTCTTTTTTATTGTGGTTAAGAGTTCCTGATGCAATATTTTTGGTTAATTGAAGATTTTCTTTAAAACTATGCAAGACAGCCAGCGAATAGTGCATTTATGTATGTAATAGAAATGGTTGTAATATATCATTAAGGCACTCCAGGGCATGTTTTATTGGTTCATTAATACAGTACATGCCTTAGGTGTATTCAACCACTCGGGGCCTGTATTAATGGACCAATAAAATGTACCCGGGAGTGCCTTAATGCTACCCTAATATGGCTAAGTTTAAATTAATTTTTTCAGGCTTATCTTTTTAAAAATCATTTTTTTCCTACTTGGGAAGATAGATTCCTTTATAGAGGGGAAAAATTTCATAGTGACAGAATCAGAAGCAGGATAATGAAAATCTTTTTTCATCAGCTTTCTGAAATGCTTCATCCTTTCAGATGGTTGCATTTCTAATCTTCTGCATTCTACTTCCAGGGTTTTCCCATATTTTCCATGGAAATCAATAATCTGGTGCTAGTAGCAGGGAAATAAGAACTATTTATTTTTGGAAGAAACAAGTCAATACACCAGTAAATGTCATGTCTACCTATATAGGGGTGTCACCTTTCAGTGTTCCACCTGGCCAGAACAAGTGCTTCCACTGTTTTCATCTACCTCTTGTCACCTGTGCAATCAAAGAATAACACGCCCCACCTCCAAAAAAGGAAACATGCCTCCTGATCGTGTCCATTACACTTCTGTCCCAGCTTTTCAGAAGTTCTTGATTTCTAATTTGGACCATTGAGGAATCTTCTTGGTAACAGAAATTTGGAAAAGAGAGAGAAAAATGTTTAATCCAGCTCCAAACTGAATTAAAATCTTGGCCTTACCATCTACTTCCTCTGTGCTATTGGTCTGAAAGCTTCCAGTCCCTCCTCAGCAAAATGGACACAATAATGTCCGACTCACAGGCATAGCATGGAGTTAGATGCGGTAACTCCCACAGAACACTTGGCATCATGCCTGGTACCTAGGAACCACTGGGTAAGTGGCACTTTTTGTTGTTAACCTCCAAAATGCTACTGAAGACATCAAGACGAATGGCAACTGCTGAATAGCACGACCTTCCCCCAGGAAACACCTACAGATTGAGCATCCAGAATATGAAACGCTGACATCCC
This sequence comes from Camelus dromedarius, assembly GCF_036321535.1. Taxonomy (NCBI): domain Eukaryota; kingdom Metazoa; phylum Chordata; class Mammalia; order Artiodactyla; family Camelidae; genus Camelus; species Camelus dromedarius. Next base: position 5,108,620 of record NC_087454.1, on the reverse strand, counting down.
CCTTCAGCCCTTCCTTTTGTATTTTTCCTAGTACCACACCACTGAGGCACATGATCATTAAAGGAAAGAAGCAAGAAGAGTGTTGTCCTAGATTTTCTTTACCTTTCTAGTTTACTTTTTCTAAAGAGTGTAGTCATCTGGGAATGTTCATCACCACCAACATGAATGTCACAAATAAGTCCTACTATGTGGGAAAACACTGTCCTTGACTCTAGGGACAGGGGAATAGAAAGACAGTTTTTGTCTTCAAAGAGGTTATCTTTTAATTGGAACAACAGATACAAGCAGACCTCGTTTTATTGCACTTTGCTTGACTGTGATTCATAGATGCTGCGTTTTCACAAATTGAAGGTTTCTGGCAACCCGACATCCAGCCAGTCTCCTGGCCATTTTTCCAACAGTGGTTGCTCACTTCATGTCACATTTTGGTAATTCTCACAATAGTTCAAAATTTTTTATTATTATATTTATTATAATGATCTGTGATCAAGGATCTTTGATGTTACTATAGCAAAAAAAAATCACAATTCATTGAAGGCTTCCATGATGGTTAGAATTTTTTAGCAATAAATTATTTTTTAATTAAAGTATGTACTTTTTAAGACAAAATGTTATTGTACACTTAATAGACTACAGTATAGTGTAGATATTAAGTTTTTAAAAATTTAGTATTTAATTATGTGTGTCAGCAGCACACAAGTCCATGTGATTGTACAAAGAAGGCACAAGAGTAGGCAATAGATCTACTCACATTTTACAACATTGACTGTGCCTCCTCTCAATTCTCTAAAAAGAGAAATTCTGAATGAAAAATGGCTACATCGTTGCAATGAGTATACCAACTTTCAGGGTGATTACATTATAAAATACAGTATCCAACTTATTAATTCAAGTAAAACATTAATTCATTACTTAAAAGTTACACCTCATTATAACTATCAATTGTGTCATGAAGATAGAAAGGGAATCTTTCAGTAATATTTTTTTTTTTGCCAAAATTGCACAAAAGGAAATCACCATAAATATCTGATGGTTTATTGGGAAATTTAAACAATTATTTGAACCGTTTGAGAAAATATATATTTTATTTGTTCAAATATTTGCCCCAACCAAGGAAGAGATGGCCAGGGCTGTCCCAGCAGTGGTGTCCAGGGCCATGCCTTCCAAACAGCCACAGTGGGACATGAGGGTGAGGAAGGTCTGCCCATCTGAGGTTGCACAGAGTAAGAAAACCCAGACCATCAAAGGAAGCCAAAATCATTAAGGAGAGCATGAGCAAAACCTAGAGAGAACAAAAGTTGTAGACAGAAGCCAAAGAGACAGCGGCAAGTCAAAGCTGGGGTGTATTTGCCAAGAGTCAGAGCTGGAATTAGTGAGAAACCCAGTGACAGTCTATCAGTCCTAGGGTTGAAAATTTCAAGCAATTCTTAAAAATGGCTTGGAGCATCTGAGGTTAGACTTAATATTGAGTAAAAAGATACTTTTCTACTTTTTCTTGACTCTTTTTTAAATCTCTTTTTGCCTTTATTTTCTCTTAGCTTTTGTATTTTAAGACAGCCTCAGAGTGTTAATTATGAATTTCAATAATTTGCCCCAAATTCAAATTGTTAATAGCATTTCTCTCTATATACATCTTTAGCATTTAAGTTAAATTTTTCCACTACCTGTACCGATGTCAGAAATTACGTATCGCCTACAAATTTCAAAGCTGACAACATATTTTAGTGATCATTGCACAATGATATCATAGGGGAGATATGTCATTCTCAATTAAAAACAATTAGACAGGAAGACAGGAATTTTATAGCCTTCCAGGCACATGACATGGCTCAAACTGAATTGTCAAGTGTGAATCTTCAAGTAAATTTTAGTCTTGCAAAAAACTACTCAAATCTGTATCGTAGAAACTAAAAATTTCCTCCAGTCATCTCTATAACTTATGTTCAAAAAGTGTATTTACCACATCTGGTCTTTTACGCTACCCTGAAAATAACTGTTCCAGCCTTTCTGGAAGGCAATTTGGCAATTCATATTAAAAGCTTGCAAATGTTCTTCTCCTTTGACAGAGCAATCCTGTTGTGCTGTTTGAGAATTTTTCCTAAAGAAACAGTCATGAATGCGTGCAGACATTTATCTGCCACAGTGTCCATCACATCAGTGTTAATGATAGCTAAAAACAATAACAAATGCCAAAGTACAATATGGGAGTGTCCCTAAGCAAACTATGAAAAATTGATATAATGAAACTCATTAGCAACAACAAAAAGCCACACATGGAAGAACGTTTAGTAACTACAGAATGATAGATTATAAAGTGAGAAAAGCATGTCTCCAAGCGGCATATAATATCCGATCCTCTAAAAACCACTGAAAGAGAAAGAGCAAGAGAGACCAAGTCGAATCAAAAATATTAGTATTCTTTATCTCTGGTTGTTCTTGTAATATTGTTTTAGTTCCTTAATACAATATAAAAGGTCCCATGTAATCCAGGTCCTACCTACCTACAGTTCCAACTTCCTCTCTGCCACTTCGTTTTCATTCACCATCCTCCAGTCATTGGACCTTGGTTCTAGGAACATGCTGATGGCTTTCCAGACTCAGAGCCAGGCCATCTGCAGTTCCTTCCATCTAGAATGCCCCTCTCCCATTCACCACTCCTTCTCCCTCCCCCTGGCTCTCCTGCAGACCTCAGACTGAAACACATGCCCCAGCACTCTGCCCCACCCCCCAGTCTGGAACAGGTCACCCTGTTATGCATCCTCAGAGAACCCTGGACTCGGTTTCCATAGCATTTAAGTCCACTGTAATCACATAATTATTTTTGTGACTCTCTGCATAATACCCCTTATCTCTAATAGACCACAAACCCCATTAAGGCACAAAATAGGTGCAGCACATATCAGGCACTCAATAAACTGTTACTGAATGGATGATAAACGGAAGGGACCAGGGGCACTGTTTACTTTCCTCTCTCTCATCCTGTTTCTACAGCAAGCGTGTATAATTTCTGTAATAAGAAACAGAAAGGTTAGTTATAATGAAGTCTATTTGAAATAGTCTAAATTTAAAGATCATCAAGTTCGGAAATGTACTCCAATCCTTCAGGTTAGAGCAACACCCCACTTCACTTGCTGGCATAAACTAGATCATGACTTGAACATCAGGATTGAATATCTCTGTTACATATTTTAAAGTTGAATTTGACTTCTCGCTTTCATTGTCATCATTACAAACTCCTCAAAGTAAGAACATAAATACCACGCAGGAAATCTCTGTGTGGATGGTGAAAGGAATTTTGCCTTAAGTTAAGAAGCTACTTCTCGGATAATAAGTACTAAAATAGGAATTTTGTGGGTCAGATAAGAAGACTGAGATACCCCTTAAACTGTGGAATGGTTCAACGGTATGTGTGAACTGATAATATCTTTCCATACTTCTTTCTTTCAGCCTTGACCTACGTAACAAAGAATTTGGTTTCCACCTTTCGGCCAATTTGAAAATGAATTGCCAGCCTCGTACAGGATCCACAGCCTTAGTTCATGATTCTTTTTTGATGAGAACAGACCCTTGTGTTTGTACTTGTTTTAGTTTAGGGATTTTTTTTTCCCCTTTGAGTTGCTTCTTTGTTTTTAAGCACATAAAATGTATTTCAACACTTAACAACGCAAGAAGTATAATCAAGGGTTACCAAATGTTCCAGCTAAATTTCTCTTTTGAAGTGATAACCCAGCATTGCTCCACAGCGCTGACTGCTTGGTAGCCTAATGGTATGTTATAAAAACCCTTTTCAACATTAAATAAGAAAGTAAATCTGCCAAATTTACTTTAAAATACCAAATTAATTTCCTGCCACGGTCTCATTGCCAAAATAATTTCATTCAATGTTGAAGGCTTGTAAGTTGAATCTCTTCCTAAAAATTGGAGGTTAAATGCTGTGTTCCTAATTAAGCCTCAAGTTATTATTTCTACACGAGAAAAAAGAGAATATGGAACCTCCTCTTCAAGGGATCTGAATTGTTCAAACCGTGTGAAAGGTTCCTGATAATATTTTAAGTGTATTATTATTAACCTGGCAGAAAACAGTTTCATAATCAAGTACAATTTTAATAAAATCAAATTATGACTAAATTATTATAAGTGCCTCATCTTGACTTTCTTTTAATCTACCCAAATTCAGTGTTTCTGGAACCACTAGAGTTCACATTAGATTTATCTCATCCTATAAAAGCACAATTCATTAAACAGACTAGTCTATTTAAACTGAGGCAATTTTATCACAGTCAATTCAATTATTTAACACTGCTTTTTTAACTCACTACTTAAAGCTTTCTTTTGACAAGTATTCCTTTAAATAAATGAGTTGTAATTTAAAGAATGAAAAAAGATCAAGTTCCCTTACAATATAGGAAATTAGCCTATAGGGAAATGTTTTTCTGATACAAAAATAAGTTTCTTTTGAAAGTTAGACTGAATCTCAAGTAGCAGAAGACACCAAGGTTATTTTTCAGCAGAAATAAACTTTAATGGAACTTTCTATGTATAGTTTACTTTGCTTTCTTGTGTTGCTTGCATTTTTGTTTAAGGAAGTAACTTTTTTTGTCAAGCCTATATAATTAAAGAATCAGAATGATTATCTGAATAATTTATGACAAAGATAATATAACCTGGGGAGGAGGGTATAGCTCAGTGGTAGAGTGTGTGCTTAGCATGTATGAGGTCCTAGGTTCAACTCCCAGCACTTCCATTTTAAATAAACAAACAAACAAACAAACAAACAAACCTAATTACCTCCCCCCTCTCAAAAAGAACAAAGATAATATAACCTAAAATATGTAGAATCAACTTTCTCACCCCACTAAAGGATAATCTGGTTGGTGAGTTTATAAAAGTAATAAATAGTAGAATAAAAAGTTTAATAACAGCCTAGCCAAGTACTAACAAAAGCCAAGTTAAGCTGGTGTGGTGAGCTCTTTTCAAGTTTCCCCCCAAGATCTTTTCCTTTAAAATTTTTGTAAGATTTGAAATTCACTTAGGATTTTCGACTTGACCTGCAGATTAAATGAGCTAAATAAGAAATGTTCCCATTACCAAAGGAAAAGGAAGTTAGATGTATTTAGGGCACAATGCCTTCATCAGTGCTTTCATAAAGGCAATGTCACTAATTTTTCATGTGGGTTGTCCTAGAAAAATAAGGTGAAAAGATTCAAATGAACATGGCATACATTGTCTGTCATTGTCCAAGACAATTACTTTCGACATGTGATTTATGGATTCAATCGCATGACTTTCAGTTGGATTTTAAGTAGTGTTGTTCCAAAATGGAAATACTCAAAATATATTATTGTTACTGAAATATTCCAGATAAAGAGAATTTGGGGTACTTGGCCTTCAAAATTTTTGTTTTATTTCTCCTTTCTTTTTCTATTGAGACATAGCTTTGGATGACTTTCATTTCTGGTATAATCACTCACCATGTTTTAATAGACAACCCATTGAATCAAATGCCTTCTTCTACTATAGATTAGTGGATTAATAACTTTTATCAAAAACAACTGAATAATTATCCAGGATGAAATTCTTCATTAAAATGGAATCACCTAGAAAATTAAATGCTGCATACTGAGATACACCAAAAGCATCCACCTATCACATGAAAAATAGTAATAAATTTTAGTGATAGCTATGTGTGCCCCCTGGGTTTACTTTGTACCTTCTATACCCAAAAAATAGATAAAATAGGTAATTTTTAACAAAACATTGCAATACTTTTATAGGCTATAAGTGTCAAAATTTAACCAGTCACAGGTCACAAAACCTAAGAGCCAAGCTGGATATTATCCTGAATGCCTCGTTTGGATGTAAGTTCACATGAATTAATTTCCCAGTTTGGGAGTACACAGGTAAGCCAAGCTATACCTGGAGGGAAATGAAAGAAAAGCAGAGACAGAAATTTCACAACATAATATAGTTTTAGTGTGTGTTTATTTTAAAGATCCATTTCACCCCTGCCTTTCACTTTCCCCAGTAGACATACTTAGTGGCTCAGTCAGGTCTATCTCTACTCGAAACACATACTTTGGCCCTTACCCTCACCACCACTGACAAACAGTGGCCAAGCTTGAGGACACCCAAATAAGCGGTGGGGTCCTTGAGCTGACAAAACTGACGCCAGCAGATGGAAGCGGTGGACTGATCAGTCATGAAGTATGCCTCCACTAACAGCAAACTATGACTTCCCCCTAGTTTGTCATAAAGAATACGGATGTATCTCTTTGAGCAGCCTCCAAATTCCATTTCTATACCATCACTGCATATTGCTGATGGGTAAGATTCCCTTTTGCAGTTTCCTTCAGTAGCATGCATTTCATACATGGGATTTGTCGTTATTATCACAACTTACTTAATGTTGGACCATATTTCTGTCATCAGTTCATACCAAGCATTGGAAATCTTAGGATGAAAGAGTCAGGTCCAGACTAAGGCATTTAGGCAGACAAAAAAAGACATTTTCTGCATCCAGAGAGGAGACATTTGCCAGCTCAGTTCTCCAGCTTCCACTGTTAACAAGGGACAAGAGGGACAGGAAGTTTCCATTCTCAAGAACTTTCTTACCATGTGGGTTTTATTTTCCTTATAATTTTCTGTCCTCATATTTTCTTTATCACTTTCTGTACTTATTAAATTTATCAAGAGGAAAAATAAGGTTTAAAAAATAGTATTTGATGGATTCAGTCTACGAAATATAAACTCTCATAATCTAAAAATAAAAAATAGAAACAATAGTACTCAATAACATTTCCCTTAATATTTAAATCTCATCTTTTTCTCATAATTGTTCATCTTTTTTATTTTTTTGGTTTCACTGAAGAAACATTTCCATAGCCATAAGCTGAATTTCTACAAGAACCTTAAAATACTTTAGGTACCATACGGACTGCAAATGATGCTGTTGATAGCTAATTCTTTAAAAACAGCTCCATGGTCAAATCACATTGAAGGGAGAACATAAACTGTCTCATCTTGGAGAGGCGGAGCTCATTTTTTGCATCTAAAAGGTACTGAGAAATCCTGCAGGAAAAAAACTACTAACTCCATGTATCTCAATTTTTCCAAGCTTATTTTAACCCCGGAATCTTTTTTATCATGGAATAGTGACTAACATCGTGCAGAAGGAGTACTCAAGACTATGCAGTTTAGGAAACACTATAAAATGTCGTGTTGTACAGGCAAGGAAACTGAGATGCAAGAGGTCTTAACTGCCTCCCCCCACGGCCACCCAGCCATTTATTAGCGTGACTCCCACTGAAACCCCAGGGCTCCTGACTCCCAGTCAGGTAGTCTTCTTCCTCACCAGAAAGCATGTACAAGTTTACTAAAAATACATGCAGTTGCTTCTTCTAATATTGTTAGATGTAAAGTGTCAACTGTATCTGTAAACTATTTAATATCAAAACGTAACCAAAACCAACTGAAAACTAAGGATTGTAAAGGTCTTTTGAGCCACAGCATTGGATAACAAACATCTTTTTAAAAGGCTTTTTTGAATGTATTTCATATTTAAAATATTGTGGTAATGAATATTTTAATTATAAATTTAATACTACTTATGTAAATTTGAATTCTCAATAGTGTTTCATATTAAACATTGTACTTTCGTTTTAAAATATCTTTTAAATGCCTACTAGTTGTCTAATATAGAGGATATGCCTTGTATCACAGCAAAAGTAGTTGGAATAATCTTACTTGACTCAGAATGATCTCAAATTGATACAGTAAATGTAAATTATAACTTTAGAGAAACAGGATGGTAAGTTCATGTTAGGGTCTTGGTCTTTGCTCAAATTTGTATTTCAAAAGTTAAAAGAAAGTTCAGAAATGGGGGTTCTAAGAAAAAAGAATAAGTATGACAGCACAAAACCCAAGAAGAATTTCCCACTTAGACTAGAAATAGTCCCACCATCTGATATAAATGAGGATGAGCCTCTTGTCCAAGGAGAAATGTCCTTTATTCATTCATTCAATGAGCACCCATGATGGCAAGTGACTACAGCAATCACTAGAAACAGAAATGACGAGAAAGGCACAGTCATGCCTATGGGGAGCTTAAGTTCTAACAAGGGAAGCAGACAGTAGATAACTGCACATTTATAATTATCACGGGTGCTACAAAGTGGTGCAGGTTGGTTGGAGTTGGGCACGGGTATGGGCCCAACTGTGAGATCAGACCTAGTCCGGGAGGTAGGCGAAGTCTTCTTGAGAAGTTACTTGATATGGATCCTAAGGCTAATAGAAATTCACCAGAAGAAAAAGGGGAAGGCAGTTCCTGGATCCTTTAACAGGAAAGCTGGCTGGAGAGCAGAGAGCTAGGAAGCTTTACTCCAAAAAGGCTGGCAGGGGAAGCAGGGCCCTGATCATGAAAGACCAGTTTTAAAGAACAGATTAACAAATCACAGCCCTGGAAATGAACTAGATCCAGGCAAAAGGCCAATTCAATGGGTCCGCAGTCATGCAGATAAAACTGAGATTGGAGGGTACAACGGGAAGGGTGGCAGTGAGGGGAATGAGCTGCCTATGGCTCTTTAGAAAAATAATGTCTTCTGTGATGTTTCCAAGATTCTGGCCTCTGTAATGGGTATCTCTGGTTTCTCAGCCTCTGTTGTCTGATTTTATGTCTTCTCGGGTCTCATCATTCTTTTTATGCTTCCAGCCTACCCTTGGAGGTTAACCAACCAAGCCCGCAGGAATATACCCCACCTAGTTCTGTCCATGTAAACATATTTGGGATGGTGGAAAATGCATCTCTATCTCCAATCCTCACATATTGAAAACAGATGAGCTCCCATTCTGTCTTTGAACTCAACTACTTTAAAATACTCAATTAACTAAACACCAGATCAGCTCCATTTCAAAATTCCTTGTGGAAATATCCTCAAATTCCTGGATGTTATTAAGATTAGGGAGAGAATAAAGGCTGTTTTGGTCAACAAAATGATAGGATCTCATCATTCCGAAGCACTAAGTATCTTTTTTCCCACTCTTCTAAAATACGGGTAGAGATATGACTCCTAAACCACTTAAGTTTTCAAGATTTTGGCAAGCTCTATAATTTTCAATTTAAAAAAATGTCCATGAAATTATATCCCATTTCTAACCTAGAATACCAATTTTTATTCTATGAAAAGATATTAGAAAATTAATTATCTACTTACTTCTTAGGGTTTTAACAAATAAGGATATTACATTTTTGCAGTTATGAAGCTCATCATTACTACATTGATCCTAATAAAATATTTTTATCATGAAACAAAGGCTATTCTTTATAGAAGTTTTGAGTTTTCTGAGATTCTTTCAAAAGTCTGTCAAGAAAACAAGTTGCGTACTTTCTGTAAGTCAATTTAAATATGGCTCCATATATCATAGTTCTAAGGGAAATCATGTCCAGGATGTTTTATTAACTAGAAGGTGAATTAAGTAGGTGTGAGTTCCCAGCAGATGTTATGCATAAGTGTAGTTGTTGATTATCATTTCAAATAGTTATAAACCACCTATGGATGGTATCTGGGAATTCTAAAGAGGAGAGAAAGGTTTTATTTGCTTGTCGTTACTTTGAATATTTTCATAGGTAGACAGGGAGAGAGAACATAGAAAATCAAGTGTCTGGTGTGTGGTCCTCTAGGCAGTATTCTCTACTGTTCGCTGGAATACAGAGTTCCTCTAAGGAAATTACTACACAAGGTGCCTGTTTAAATTTTATATATAACTCATAAAACACAACTACAGACAGTCTTAAATAGTTCTTCGAAAGGTTTTTTGTTATTTAGAATCTGAAAAGCATATTTCCAGAAAAGAAACAGTACCATATTTGCCATCATTAGGTCACCATGCTCACGGGGTTTGTTGAGCTCGCAGTGCAAATAAATCTCGTATTTTTTGTGTGTTGGAGTTTTCTTGAGGATTGTGTAAGTTAACAGAAAGCACTTAGTAAGGTTCTGAGTACATGGTCGAATTGTCACTCCTTTCCTGTGGAATCTTAGGGGCTCAACAGATGTTTCACCCACTTCCCTGTTCCTTGTTTGAATTCAGTGCTCTAGGAGTATACATAGGATGTGGGGGAAATTAACAAAGGAGAGAAGAGGAAAATATGAGGCATATTCCTCAACATCTCAATGCCCCCTTTGTGAACACTCGTTACTCTCCTGCTGGTCCGATCTTCTCACATCAGCAAGCTGTCCCGGTCTGCTCTGATCTCCAATTTACCAGCCTCTCCGCTGATCAACCCCAGCACCGCTGATCCCAGCTAGGTATTTGAAATGAAGTCATACTAACAGATGGATATAGTTTTAAGGAAGTTTACAATACTGAAGAGTATGCTAATTTTTAAATAGGGATTGCTTGGAAGTATGACTATCTTTCTAATTTGTTGAAATTTCTAATTTGTACAGTTTTTTATAGAAAACGGGGTCCGGGGGGAGTGTGGGGGAAAGATATTTGACATCTACCACGAAGGTCCTGCCAAGAAGTCTACCCTAGAGGTCAGTTTCCCTGAGCTACACTGGAAATTGACAGCCTCTTGCTGCCTTTATACTTAAACCTAATTCATTGTCCACAACATTTCATGGGCCAAGATGTGCTTACTGACAGTGGTTGAAGAGAACAGTCATAGGAGCAAGTCTCTTCTGTATTATATCATTTGTCATCCAAAGGGCTGCAGCATCAGTATTTTTGACATGATTTATAACATATATTCAATTATTTAAAAAATACACAGAAATTTAATACTCAGGAGAAGGCATAAAAGCCTTAAGTTTCTATAATCTAGTTTTTTATCTGATAGTAAAATTTCAGTAGTGATAATGCTGTAATTAATGCAGTTTGGCTTCAGTGTATTTTATTATACATTAAAAATTCCAGAATTCCAGGTACCTAAAAAATTCAAATATACACATGGCTACATCTACACAGTAAGGTGGAAAATTAAGAACCATAGTTAGTTGTGAAATTTCTTTTCTTTTTTCTTTTTTCTTTTTTTTTTTTTTTTGCAGTTGTATTGTTAAAATGGTGAAAGGGAGAATATGTCAAAAGCAGTTCCCACTGTTGCTTTTGCTCTATTTTGTTGATGCACTGGTGAACAGGAATAAGAGAAGAGAAGACTGTTTACACATTCTCAGGTAGTGGACAGTTGGGTTCTTTCAGTTTGGGGCTAAAGCTACTGCAAACATTCAAGTACAGGTGTATGTGCATGTTTTCTTCTCTCTTGTATTATCTTATGGTGGCTGTAATTTGCATTTTTCTAATAACAAATGGTGTTGAGTATATTTTCCTGTACATAATTGTAATCTACATCTGCATAGTGGTGAACTATCCATTCAAATCTTAATACCTATTTTTAATTAGGTTTTTTATTTTCCAATTATTGAGTTATAAAAGTTCTTTACATATTCTGGAGAAGAGTGTCTTTCAGTTAATATGTTTTGTAAATTTTCCTTTTCCTTTTGTGGTTTGGGCTTTCTGCGTTCTGCCTAAGAAATCTTTCCCTAACTCAGGATCACAAGGATTTCTAGTTCAGTGCCTTGTACAATTTTACAGTTCTGAGTTTTACATTAATCCTATTTTCTATATCAAGTTCATTATTGTATTTGGTACAAACCATAGGCTGATGGTTTCTGTTTTGTTTTGCTGGCTTTTTTTTTTTCATATGGATGTCCAATTGTGCCAGTACCATATTCTAAAAATAATCTTCTTTTACAATTAACTTACCTGATCACAATTCAACTGGCCACACAAGTGTGAGTCTATTTGCTTCTATTCTATTAATCTATGTTTCTCTCTATTTGTCAGTACTACATTCTTTATTATAACTTTATAGTTAGTCTTAAAATCAGACAGTGAGAGTCCTCTAACGCTGCTCCTTTCAAAAAACAAAAAGTTTTGACTATTCCTTACCTTTTGCATTTTTGTATATACTTTACAATCAATTTGTCAGTTTCTATATTGCATAACTTCTGACCAGCAGTTCAGTCTGAAAAGCAGTTTGTTCCTCTCTAGGTAATTAATCTACTTTTCTCTGGCTTCCTTCAAGATTTCCTTATCTTTGGTTAAAAGCAGTTCTTTACAATATGATGTGTGTGTGTTTTGTTTTGTGTTAGATTCTTCAAGTTTCTTGGATCTGTGATTTAATACCATTTTTTTGTTTAAGAAAATTCTTATCCACTCACTTTTAAGGCCCTTTCTTGTACACAACACAGTAAACTACCTAATCCTAGCTCTGTGTCCTTTGGGTCCAAGAGACAAACTACATTATTCACTTCATAGGCAAGGATACAACGGTATGATCCATATTACTGGCGTTAAGCCGAACCAGGTTTGAAGCCCAGCTGTCCCATCTGCTGGCTATGTGACCTTGGACAAAAGGAAAGAAGGCACCCACCTCCTACCTCCTGGTGATGATAGTATAATGCCTGACACAAAATCATTGCCCATAAAGGTACAGAAATAGAAAAGGCCATAGTCCATAGATTACTCTTCACAACAGAGGAAGACACTACAATCAAAACTTCAGGAAAGAGGGATTCAAAGTCTGGTATTTCATACTAGTGAATTTAGCTTTGAGCAAAGAAGAGCTATAAGCAATTTCTATAATGTTCCAGAATATAGTGCAAACACACTTCCACACCAACTCCTAAGTGTGAGTGATTTGTCACAATGAAGGTAAGTGGAAAGAATGAAAAAAAGAATGGCTAATTTTGTATAATGGGCACCTATAAAACACTTTGTCATATGTTATCTCATTTGATGTTTCCAGAAACTCTTTGAGATAGGTTTCCTCATAATGTGTTTATTTATATTACAAATATTGGATTTACCATACAGAAAAACAAAGCTGCCTGAAATTAAGTGAATCTCCCAAGATTTTACATTGTGTGTATTAGTTTGCACCATAATGCTAGTTGCTGTAACAAAATCTAATCCTTCAGAATTTGTCAGTATTTAAGTCAGATGGCACAGCCATTCATGAATTCTTCTACCTTGTGGTTCTGCCCTCTTCTAAGGCCTCAGAGTCCTCTGCCTTCAGCAAGCAGTGAAGGAAATGGGTAATGGTGAAACTGCTTCTTCAGGTTTGACCCAGAGGTGACACCCATCAGTTCTCACATTCCATAATCTATATATGCAAGGGGTGAAGTGACACTGGAACATGTGCTCTGGCAGGGTACATGCCTGCCAGCCATCACTCTATGGTATGGAAGCTTGATGCACAGTTAGCCACATCTGCCTGGAAGTGTTAAATGATAAAGTCTGCTATCTAACCAAGGTACCATGACACTAAAGTTTGTACACTTTCTACTAAACCATATTGCTTCTCAGCAGAAAATAGCTCATCACAAACAGAAAACAAACAAAAATTTTACTACATACTTTCCCATGGTGATCAGCTTTATTTATAAAATATGGTTCTTTACGCACTTATGGCTATCAGTGGGTGGGAAGGGATAAACTGGGAATTCAAAAATTGTACCTCTTGGGGAGTGATGGAAATGTTTGCTATCTTAAATGTGGTGGTGGTTTCATGGGTGTATACATCTATCAAAATCCATCAAATTGTACATCTGAAATATGTGTAGTTGACTGTACAAGAACCATACCACAATAAAGATGTTTAAAAAAATAAAATATAAAATATAGTTCTTTGTGCTCTTAGATTAGAAGAATTAATATTGTTAAAATGGCCATACTACCCAAAGCAATCTACAGAGTCAATGCAATCTCTATCAAATTACGCATGACATTTTTTAACAGAACTAGAACAAATAATTCTACAATTTACATGGAACCACAAAAACTCAGAATTGTGAAAGAAATCCTGAGGGAAAAGAATAAAGCTGGAGCTTGAATAACCCTTCAAAACTTCAGACAATCATACAAAGCTACAATAATAAAAACACTATAACTCAATTAAAAACTGTTTTTAAAAAAAGTGAGGTATTTATACAAAAACAGACATAAAAATCAATGAAAGAGAATAGAGCACCCAGAAATAAACCCATATACCTTCTGTCAATTAATCTTCAACAAAGGAGGCAAGAATATACAATAGGGAAGAAACAGTCTCTTCAGCAGTACTGTTAGAAAAGCTGGACATTCTCATGTAAATCAATAAAACTGGAACACTCCATCACACTATATAAAAAAATAAACTCAAAATGGTTTAAAGACCTAAATATGAAACATGACACCATAAACTCCCAGAAGGGAATATAGGCAAAACATTCTCTGGAATAAATCATAGCAATATTTTCTTAGATCAGTTTCCCAAGGCAAAAGAAATAAAAGCAAAAATAAACAAAGGGGACCTAATCAAACTTAAAAGCTTTTGAGCAGCAAAAGAAACCATCAACAAAATAAAAGGCCAACTTACTGAGTAGGAGAAGGTATTTGCAAATGATGTGGCTGACAAGAGGTTAATTTTCAAAATATACAAACAGATCATACAACCCAATATCAAAAAAACAAGCAACCCAATCAGAAAATGGGGAGAAGACCTAAACAGACATTTCTCCAAAGAAGACATGCAGATGGCCAACAGGCACATCAAAAGATGTTCCATATTGCTAATTATCAGAGAAATGCAAATCAAAACCACAATGAGGTATCATCTCACACCAGTCAGAATGGCTAGCATTAAAAAGTCTACAAATAATAAATGCTGGAGAGGGTGTGGAGAAGAGGGAACCCACCACTACACTGTTGGTGGGAATGTAAATTGGTGCTACCACTATGGAAAACAGTATGGAAGTTCCTTGAAAAACTAAAAATTGAATTCCCATATGATCCAGCAATCCCACTCCTGGGCATAGATCCAGTGAAAAGATACATGCATCCCAATGTTCATAGCAGCACTATTTACAACAGCCAAGACATGGTAGCAATCTAAGCGTCCATTGACAGATGAATGGATAAAGATGTGATATACATACATAATGGAATATTACTCATCCACAGAAAAAGAATGAAGTAATGCCCTTTGCAGCAACATGGATGGACTTAGAGATTATCATACTAAGTGAAGTAAGTCAGAGAAAGACAACTATTATATGGTATCACTTATATGTGGAATCTAAAAAAATAATATAAATGAATCAATTTACAAAACAGAAAGAGACTCACTGACATAGAAAACAAACTTAGGGTTACCAAAGAGGAGAGGTAGGAGGGAGGGGAGAGGGATAATTTAGGAGTATGTGATTAACAGATATATACTACTGTATATAAAATAGATAAATAACAAGGATTTCCTGTGTAATGCAGGGAACAATATTTAATATCCTGTAATAACCTATAATGGAAAATAATCTGAAAATACATATATATTAGAATTGAATCACTTTTCTGTATATCTGAAACTATCATAATACTGTAAATCAACTATACTTCAAGTAAAAAACAATTATAGCCATCCTAGTGAGTGAAAAAAACATAAAATGTTGTTCTTTGTTTTCAGTAACAGACAATAACATCACTTTACTATTACCTAATTGCAAAGATTCTAATAAAAACCCAAGGTACGTTAATATATGGCTCATTTGAGGAGATGAATAGTACAAAAGACATGGCACCTTTCACTGTAACAGCTTACAATCCATCTTTAATGAACATGTCTAACAATATAGATAGAGGCAAAACTTATGAAAATTAAGACCAGTCAATTCCTGATTTGTTTTTGGTCCACCATCTTGATTTCTCCTTAAACCTGAACATTTTATTTGAGGTGAATTAATAAACATGCAAACAGAACACAGAACAATACAACACATAGACAGTGCTTTCCATGATGCGCTAAAGTTCATTTTTAAAAATTTAATTGTGGTTTACTCAATAATGGAAAGTGAACCTGGGTTTTGTACAAAAGAATCCATTTTTATGTCAAATAGAAATATTCTTATTTGTAACCAGATTTTTTTTTTTAAAAAAAGAAGCAAAATCATTCTATTTTAGAATTCAAGATAGTCACTGTCCATCTCCTTTTTCTAATAGTCCCTCTAACCAGTAAAGTTAGTATTATGAGAAAAAACACATTTTTATTTAAATGGTGCTGACACACACTGAAAAACATTTTAAACATGTTTGTTTATTCGTGCTCCTTCTTCAGCCATCAATTGTTTCCATATAGCCTTTGGAAAATAGAAGAATTTGCATGATGGTGGTATGGGCCACTTGTGTGGTATAAATATATATATTGCTAAGTAAACATTATATACACATAAAATATATACAGAACACTAAGTCTTGCTTATACAAGAGTAAAGACAGTGCCTTCTGGCTTACTTCAGAAAAGGTAATTTCTATAATGAATCATTTTTTTTTCCCTTATATCCTTGATAGTCTAGACCCAGATAATAAGATGAAACTTCCACACAAAACAAGGAGCCTAGGAGTGGCAATAACATCAAAAACTAAATGGACCCCAAACCAGTGAACACTAAACAGTCAAACATCATAATAAGGCAAGTGATTTTTTATTTAAGTCACGCATTCATCAGAGTAAGAGAGAAGCTTCCATTAGTTTTTTATGGATGGTAACTAGCTCTGCTTCCTTTAACATTCCAAAGCCGGCCTGGCTATGGTAATGCTTGTCATTACTCCGAGAAGCTGTAGGGCTCTAAAAACTCACTGTGTCTGTCTTCCGCTGATCATGGGAAAAAGATTAATCTCTAGACAATGATCTCTGGTACTGTTAACCTTAGGTTTGAATGCTTTAGTCCATCAAGAAAGAAAGGGCAGGATTCAGAATGGCAGAGAAAATACCTGAAGTTTATAAAGGACAACAGAAATATCTCCCTAATGTAATAAATCCTTATCATTAAAAACAACAACAACAACAAAAAACTCTTACTGCAAAAGGAAAGGCCCAAGGTGGGATATTATTTTTACCTATCTTTCTTCACTTATTCCCTCAGGAATGACTTAGTGGTAACTCTAAAAAACATCTCAGTTAAGAACTGTCCAAAAACAAATTTCGTGAGAATATTTTTTTCCTTTCTCTTCTTTTCTTTCAGCTTTCTGCCCACAATTCGAGGATGATTGGAAGCAAGTTCTATGTTCACAGCAATTTATCTTCCTATATCACCTGTTTTTAGGTGATAAATATGCCATTTTCAAACTAGTGTGGCATTTGTTCAGCTAATTATATGCATTAGGAATTACTTCAACAGGAATGTAATTTTCACCACACACATGCTAAAGCAGAAGTCTTCCTGGAGCCCACAACTCCTGCACATTAAATTTTATAAACATTTCCCACAGAGTGAAAAATCTTAAAAGGAAATCATCCCCCTGCCCCCTCAACAACACTGCCTTGAAATTGGAAAAAGAATATAGCTCTCTTTAAAAGCAGAGGGAATCACCTAGAAACACCTAGAAAAGTCACAGTTCTTACCCTCGTGTAACTTATAGCCTGAATTATGCTTTTTACAATTTAATTAAGGTTCAAACTAAAAAGCTATATATTAATTGTAATACAAGCTTATCAATCTTGAACTGCTTTCTATCTGCATTACTTTTAATAGATTACAATCACCAGGATTTCTGATTTTGATATATTTTTCCTTCATTTCAAATTTCTGTCAGGTCTTATTCTTTTTGTACCATTTTGCTATAAAGAATGATCCAAGGTGCTCATTAGCTTAAAAAACTAAAGCTGACTACATCCAACTCTTCAAATTTACTTTTATTTTTGGACTCAGTTAAAATACTTCTAAAATATGCATGCACTGACTTTGAGAAAATGTAATTGTGATATTAAATTTTATTGAAATTTCTCAGGTCCTGATTTGTGTAGCGGCTTGTGCTCTGAGTTCCCACCAAGCAGTAAAACGTTTAAAATACTGTCTGTGCAAATGCAAAATTTATGAATTCACACATCTCTGGTTGATTTATGTGAAATAATAATGCACTATTTAATGCTTAAACATGGCTAGGAGCAATGCTAGGCTATCATGATGTACAATGGAATAATAGATTTATAAGACGGATAACCTTCTTGCCAAGAGAAGCTTGTTTAAAGGTGTTGTACAGATATATTAAACTATATGTAATTTTATACTAACTTAATGCTGTAGGCCTATACTGCAAGCAATAAAAGATTACAACCATGGCATTTGCAATAATAAAATGATCTGGCTATTCAACATAAGGTATCTGAGGACTAAAATGAGATAAGGAACTTGTTTAAAACTTTTGTCCCTTCTCATTCATTGCTTTTTACAAAATATTTTTTTTCCTTTACTGTGGCCAACATTAACTCCATGCCCCAGCAGTTCTCTCACTGAGTAAGTGAGGGCGAAGATTTCTGTAAGGACAGTAATTGGGTGTCTCCAGGAGGCCTCCAGGCACATTTAAGTATTACCTGATTTGCTTAGAAAACTAATTAAAAACTTACTAGGATGAGATATAAGAGACAATTATAATTGGAAGCTTTCTCCTAGTGTCTTTATTCTTTTTATTACACTATACTTGTATTTCTTTTTTAAATCAGGGAAGGAAACATTTTTTTCACCTGAGTTTTGGGGTTTGTGATCATTGCAGGGTGAACACTGAGATGCACTAGCTCAGCTTTCATGCTTACATGAAGTTTAAAAATATAAGACAACTTTAGAATTTTTTAAGTGATTATTCCCAAAATATAATGCTTTGAATTTTTTTAATGATTGGCTTTTAGAGTTTAACTTTCTGTGTGCTAAATTAATGACAAAACGTCTCTCTAAAACAGAGATAAACAAGGTAATAAATACATTTAAATGTCTTCATTCGTATTGCAATTTCAACTAAATTCAACAGGTACATTCATTTATCTATGTTATTAAATAGCAGTTCAACCAAATGATTTTTAATAACCAATGAGTTATTTTAAAAGTAAAGAATTTTGTTTCAACCAATACAGAATTTTAATAAAAATTATATCCCCTTTGAAAGAAAAAAATTTGACAAATCAAAATGTTAATGTAAGTTACTTTATACTGATTAACAGAGTTGCCAATCACAAAAGCTGTGACAGGATGAATAACCAGTTACAGGGAAATAAAGATTAGTCTTAAATTTTCATGGTGTACTGAAAAGGGAGATCAAATTAAATTTTGTTTCAAAATGACCCTGAAAAACATTTTTCTTTTAGTTTCCAAAAAATTGTCTGTGGCTGCATCACCTATTTAAGACAAAGTTTTTAAAGTCTGACATTGATATCAGTTATACTGACCTTAAAATCAGCTGTATTTGACAGAAAATAGCCCAATTGCATATTAACCATCAAATGTTCAACTCTCTTCCTGTGAATATAGTTTCTAAAGTACAAATTTTCAACAGCCATTGTTAATGGCATTTCAGCAACTTTTAGTCCCTATTTACACATACGGTGAAAACACATATAATTAAGAAATATCTCAGTGATGAAATATCACCTTATGCTGAGCAGTGTGTGTTGAATGATTTTCAGCATGTTCAACATTGCCCTGAGGAGATGTATAATATCTAAACAGCCAGAAAGCGAGTAACTAGTTGAAACTTGTCAAAATATGTGGTCAGTCTGAGTTGTGAGAGTGTAGTTGGTGCCCACTGTCATCAGGTTTCCTGAGACCTGCATCTGCCTAGTTTCCTGAAATGGAATCAACTAGAACACGGTACAAACAGATAACCTTTATAAAATTAGATCCTCTTAAAAAATAAGACCGGAGTATGGGGATGGTAGTACTATTCCATCTTGATTGCTAAAGGGATATAAATCCATAAAAACATGTATACAAGCTCAAAAGGTATGATGATAACTAGAAAATACATGGAATTTGCTAAAAGCTGTTCTGTATTTGAACATTTGGGGTTGAGAGTTGGGACAACCTCATTCAGGTCTCTGCTCAAATGTCACCAATATAAATGGCACAGCCTCTCCCCTTCCCTCTAACCTACATTATTTTCTATCTTCTTGCTCTGATTTATTTTTCATCATAGCACTTCTAATACTGAATTATTACATATTTATTTCTTTATCTGTTTATCTGACTCTTCCAACTTAAATGTAAGCTCTGTGACTACAAGATATAATCTGTTCACTGCTGTACCCCTACACCTGGAACCATACCTGGCACCCAGTAGCATTTACTGAATAAATATTCATGAAACAGATAAGCAGTCTTTTTCACTAACTCTTTAGCTTTGAATAAATTATTGAATTTTTCTGTGTTTTAGGCTTTCCCTAATTTCTAGAATCAGGGCATTGCACTAAGTAATGTCTCAGATCTTTCAGATATAAACGCCTTAATTTTATTAAAATGCTTCCATTTAACCCTCTAGACTATTGTTTCTAAATTACAGTAGGTGTCCATGAATTCATTTAGACAAATATTAATTTTCCCACATCACTATGTATGGTTACTTTTCAGATTAGAGTAGAAACACATTTCATGTTTTTCCATTTTAATAATTCAAATTTGTGTTTAGTTACTTAAATTTTTTTAAAAAGCACAGAGTGATTGCACCAGTTATCGATTTATTGTTTTTCAGGTCCAAATGTACCCTTCATTGCCCTGCCTTGTGATGCTGAAGCTGGACCCTCTAAACATTTCTTGGTCTTTGGGCAGAATGCTAAACTTTGTCAGTAGAGGGCGATAGAGGGATGCTGGCACACACACAAAAAAAGGGCATGTCTTCCTCTGTATTCAGTGTTCTTTCCTCCCTTCTTACTCCTGCATTGTTAAGTCTGCATGTGGGACACTTGGTGGTGCTCAATTACCTAGTAAATTTCAGCAGCACCCCTGCAGGCAGCTTCTTAACAAGTTCAGCCACTGTCACAGTCAGTATCCTGGAGAGTCTGGCAGGCCCCCAGTGGGCAGCTTCCAGAGGGTTCTGGTGATGCCCCAGCTGATTTCCCAGTGAGTTTCGCTAGCATCCTAGCAGGAGGTTCCCTGCTTGCCAGCCTACAGCACCACAGAAGTGAGCTCCCCACCCATCCAGTGGGCTACAGCACACTTTCTCCAAAATGTACCCCTGCCTTGGGTACACCGCCTTGGCCATAGCATCAGCTACTGCTCCCTCCACCTGCCATTCCCAAATTCCTTAGGGTCCTCTTTATCCCTTAGCTTATTAATCCCTAGTTACTTGTTAATAATTCTTTATAATAAACTTTTTTTTGTTTGGATTCTTGTGTTGTTTTTTGTTTCTAAGCTGGACCCTGAATGATATAGTGATTTTTAAAAGGATTTATTTAATAAAAAGCCAAATTATATGTTATTACCTCAAATTATGCTAATCTTTGACTTTTGAAAAGTTTTGGAAGTTCTTATAATCTTGAGACTTTTGTCGTTCTTAAAATGCAAAAAAAATAAATAAATCCCAGAGAAGTCTAAACTCTTGAAGTGTGCTTCCTTAGTTTCTAGTTTTATACGTGGAGATTGTTTCAAAAAGTGGGATAGATTTATTTTATGAGCAAGTGGAGAAACTGAATTTAATAAATGCACAAGTCTCTAGAGTCCAATTTGCTTTATAACAGAGGATAAAAACTGATTCATAAAATGCCTCCATGTAGATTATTACATACTCCTTGCAGAGGGTTGCACACACATATAAATCATCAGAGCCACACAGATGCAATGACAGTAGCTTAAGCAGGATTAGGCATGGGTGCTTTCTAGTTAGAATATAGTATTTCAGAGACCACATGAACCTTATGGAATATTATATGGTTTAATTAAAAACATGCAATAAATCTTAATAGAACTATGATTTTTTTTCCTCCTCTTAGAAGAATTATTTAAATTCCACAACATATATATTCTTTCGAAGCCCCTCCCTTAACTTCCAAAACCTAAATGTGATCCTTAATACTTGTCAATATTGTCCTTTCACTCAGCTGAAAAAGATGATGTCACCTGGTCAAAAAAGATACATACTGCATCATTTTCCACAGGAGTAGTGCACATACGACCTTCGTTCCTTTTGAGGAATAATTAAAGTCAGAATTAGAAACAGGGGCCCGACTGTAAACATCAGCAGTAACTTCTGAAAAAATACCATTTAAAAATGTTTAGTTGATGTTATTCTTTTATGGCTATTTATTAAATATTTGTATAGTGCTCCCCCTATAGGGGAAGGAAAAATAGGGCAATTATGGGGCATGATTCCCACACTGCACTATATTGCACACTGAGGACAGCCTGGATGGGAGAATCAGAGAGGGAAATACTACAAAAGAGCAACCTCTACCTGAGTGTATGCAGAAGTTATTCTTGCCTGGCAAACGGGCCAGTGAGTTCAGCAGACATGTTCAGCCATTAGGTGGCAGTTCCACTGACCCTCTTCTCCTATGCCCTTTCTGTTTCAGACATCTGGTCCAGGCATCTCATTTTACAAGCAGAAGAACTAAATCTGTACAGTTTAGATCCAAAGTTACATGGCTATTTGTTGGTCTGAACTTTAATGTATTGATAACTGAAGACCCTTTAATCAAAATGAGAACAGAGATACCACGGCAGGGACTGCTAGCTGTCTCCCAAAGCCCAGCCTCATCTTAAAACAGAACCCCACTCTGTAGATGGGCATTTTTCTGCCTACCCTCCCCTGCAGCTAGCCATGGCCATGAGATCACTTGGCCTATCAGGTGTAAACAGAAGTTTTGTATTTGACTTCCAAGAAGTAGCATTGAAAGTATAAGGCATTGTCTTTTCTGGCACCTCACTGTTTCCTGATGGTTCTAAAACTAAACAACTGCCTCTCATATAGCCATCTTTGACTGGAATGGTGTACTAGCTGTAGCTAAGCAA
The DNA here is from genome assembly GCF_036321535.1 of Camelus dromedarius. Taxonomy (NCBI): domain Eukaryota; kingdom Metazoa; phylum Chordata; class Mammalia; order Artiodactyla; family Camelidae; genus Camelus; species Camelus dromedarius. The sequence goes on along the minus strand of NC_087454.1, from coordinate 5,085,821 downwards.
CAAGATAGAAGGTACAAGGGTCTTAGACACAATGGAGACACTATACCAGCCCTGGACTGCTTACCTCTTAAGAAAGAAATCGATAAAGAAGTTGTGGTATATTTATACAATGGAATACTACTTAGCCATAAAAAAGAATAAAATAATGCCATTTGCAGCAACATGGATGGACCTGGAGAATGTCATTCTAAGTGAAGTAAACCAGAAAGAGAAAGAAAAATACCAGATGGTATCACTTATATGTGGAATCTTAAAAAAAAAATTAGACAAATTTATTTACAAAACAGGAATAAACTCACTGACATAGAAAACAAACTTATGGTTACCAGGAGGGAAAGGGGTAAATTGGGAGTTCAAGATTTGCAGATACAAACTTATATATATATATATGATTTAAAAGTTTACACTTTATAGCACAGGGAACTATATTCAGTATCTTGTAGTAACTTTTGCTGAAAAAGAATATGAAAATGAATATATGTATGTTCCTATATGACTGAAGTATTGTGTTGTACACCAGACACAACATTGTAAACTGACTATGCTTCAATAAAATATATATACATCACTTTAGAAAAAAAAGAAAGAATTATCTTACTAAAGCACAAATAGTCATATGCACTCCTAATCCTAACTGGTGCAGATAATTTCAGGTCCATGAATGTCTGAACAGCTCTTCTGAGATATAGTAACTAATTCTCACGTCCCAGCAACAGGCCCAACAAAAGTCTTAAGACCTTGCTACTCAACCTGTGATTCACTAGCCAGGAGTAATGGCAGCAAGAGGAAGTTCCACAGAAGCCCACAATCTCAGGCCTCTCCCTGCTGCCCCCAAACCTGCACGTTACCACCTCTGGATGAGGGAGATGCACGTCTAAGCTCGAGAAACACCGCTCTACAATCACGGAGTTCTGCCACACCGCCGTGCCAGGTGACACTGCACCTGGTGGGCCTGGGCCATTTTATCACAGGAGCTTTCTGCTAAGACCAACTAACTGTGTGGTCTCTGGCAAGATGCCTAAATTTTGTTTCAGGTGTCATAAGCACTTGTAGACAGCTATCAGGTGAACGTCTACATTTTGAATTTTAAGATCATCCAAAAGCAATTGTGAATATGATTTTTCTCTGTCTCAGAAAATCCTAGGATCACAATAGGCTAATGCTCGGTTTTAACATGAGGAAATACTTGTCTCTTTTTATTTTTGTCACTGTGTAATAGTCCTCTGCAAGGAGTGGATACATTTGATTCAGAGGTGTGTTTCTTAATCCCAGTCTAGAGTTTTTTCCACTCACTGTGACTAATCTGTTCAGGAAGGAGGCAAAACAAAAGTTCAGCATGTCTATTTGAGAGATCAAATAAACTTGCCCATGGTCAGACAGCAAGTCAGAGAGAGCATTTGGACTACCATGGGTCCCAGATACCGAGTTCCTCTCTCTGACAAAAAAAAAAAAAATCCATTACACAATTCTGACCCTCCAAAGATTCTTCAAAAAGTTTTTTTAATAGAATGAAGGCTCAAAGTTGGTATAATGTCCATACTGAGTAAACTATAACTGTAAAACATAGGGTCCCTCTTGAAGTGTTAAGTCATATCTTAGCATTCATAATTATTAATAAACAATAACTTTCATCTGAAGCTTAGTAAAGCTTAATAACTTTAAAAAAGTAAAAAGAACAGCTGTCAAAACAACTGAACATGTTCCCATATATCCTTATCCTGCACTGAAAACTTTAGGAATTACTGATAACTGTCAATTATTTTTCATGATGTTTCAAACAGTTGGAGTTAATGACAGAACTCAAGTCAGAGAAACCAGGGTTACAATTCAAGCTTTTCAAATGCATTAGAGTTAACATATATTTGTTTCTTTCATGTGTCTTTATAGTTCTAATATCATTAACACAAGTAAACTTCACATATATAAAGTGTACAACTTGATAACTCTGATACTTGTATACACCCAGGAAAACATCACCATAACCAAGGTAGTGAACACAGCTATCAGCCCAAAAGGGCTTCTTGAGCCCAATTTGGGTTTTTTTTCGGGGGGAGGGGGCATTAGGTCTATTTATTTATTTATTATTGGGTTTTTTTCTTGTGCCCATTTTTAATCCCTCCCTCTTGCCCCTCCCAACTCCCTAACCTTGTCTAGAGGCAAACACTGATCTGCTTTCTGTCACTAGATTAATTTGAATTTTCTACATTATGTAACTAGAATTATGCAGCGTGTAACCTTCTTCCACTTGGGATAATGAATCTGATACCCATCCATCTTATTTCATGAATCAATACTTGTTCCTTTTTACCAGTGTGTAGTCTTCCACTATAAAGATACACCACACATTGTTTATTCGTCCACCTGGTGACGGGTATTTGGGTTCTTCCCAGTTCTTAGCTATTACAAATTAGTTACTAACAATATTCATGTAAAAGTCTATGTGTAGACATACACTTTCATTTCTCTTGGTGAAATATTTGGAACTTCTGATAAGTGAATATTTAAATTTTTAAGAAACTGCCAAACTTCTTCCCCATTTCAAATCCCACCAGTAGTTTGTAGACCAGAGTTGAGTTTCTCCACATCTTTACCAACCCCATTAGCAGTCTTTTTGATTATAGTCATTCCAGTCGGTGTGCAGTGGTTTCTCACTGCAGTTTTAATTTACACTTCTCTAATGATTCAGAGTGTTGAGCATCTTTTCATAGGCTTATTTTCCATAATATATATTTTTGGTGAACTGTCTGTTCAAATCTTTTGCCCGTTTTTTTTGGGGGGGGCGTGTGCTTTATTATTATTGCATTTTGAGAGTTCTTTCCATATTCTGAATATAAATGCTTTATCAGATGTGATTTACAAATATATTTTCCCAGTCCATGGCTTGTTTTCTGTAATCTCTTCATAGTGTCTTTCTTAATTTTGATAAGGGCCTATACATTTTTTTTTCTTTTTTGGATTATGCTGTCGATGTGCTTAAGAAATCATCACCTAACTCAAGATTACAAACATTTTCATCTATGTTTACTTTCAGTTTTTTTGTATTTTTTAGGTTTTACACTTAGGTCCATGGATCATTTTGAGTTAATTTTTATATGTTGCAACACATGAATCAAGTTGGTTTTTTTTTTTTGCATATGGCTGTCGAATTGTTTCACCATTGTTTGGCTGAACTACTATTCTCTTTCCATTATATTATTTGTTGAAAATCATTTGGCCATGTATGTTTGAGATTATTTCTGGCTTTTTTATTCTATTCCCTTGATTTGTTTTTCTATCTGTGTGCCAACTCCACATTGTTTGATTAATGTAATAAAGAATACAATATCTGAAAACAGCTATTGTAATTCCTCCAACTTTGTTCAATCTTTTCATAGATATTTTTGGCTATTCTAGATCATTTGTGTCTCCATATAAATTTAAAAATCAGATTGTTTATTTCTATCAAATTGCCTGCTGGGATTTTAATTTGGACTTAATTGAATCTGTAGCTCAATTGAAGGAAAGTGGCATCTTAATAAGTCTAAGTTTTCCCAACCAAGAACATGCTTCTTAGTTTGCTCAAATCATTTTGGCTTTTAAAAGTTATACCAACAATGTTTGATAGTGTTCAGTGCATAAGACTTACACATCTTTTGTTAAATTTACTCCAAATATTTCAATACTCCTTTAAATGGTATTATATTAATTTTAATTTCTAATTGATTACTTCTAGTATATAAAAATAAAACTGAATTTTTATTATTGACCTGTACCCTACAACCTAGCCACACGTTTTGTTTCCAGTAAAATTTTCTAGACTCTGTAGGATTTTCTACATAGACAGTTCTGTCATTTCTGAATACTGAATAGATGGCATTTACTTCTTCCATTGCAATTTTGAAATCATTTATCTTGTTTTTGCCCTTTGCATTGGCTGACATTTCTAGTGTTATGTTGAATAGAAGTGCTGAGAGGATAGTCTTACCCCGATCTTAGGAGAAAGGATTCTGACTTGGATCATTGAAGATGATGTTAGCTGTAGGTTTGTCATAGATTCCTTTCTCAGGTTGAGAAATTTCCCTTTTATTCATTGTTTGCTGAAAATTGTTATCAGTGGTTAATAGTTAATTTTGGCAATAGATTTTGCAGTATTGATCAAGATGATTTGTTTTGTTTTATTTTGGTCAGTTAATATGATGAATTACACTGATTTTCAAATATTAAACCAACTTTGCATTCCCAGGATCAACCCCACTTCACCATGTTGTTTTATCTTTTTTTTAAAATACTAATGGATTCTATTAGAAAAATTTTGTTAATTATCTTTACATCTATATTTATGAAGGTTATTGGTCTATAACTTTTTTTCTTGTAATATTCTTTTTCTGGTTTTGGTTGGTGAGTAATATTGCTCTCATAGAATGAGTTGATAAGTGATCTACCCTGTTCACTTTTCTGAAAGTATTCATGTAGACTTGGTAATATTTCTTCCCTAAAAGTCTGTAAAATTCCCTAGTTGAAGCTACATCAGCCTGGAGCTTTCTTTGTGGGAATATTTTAAATTACAAATTTGGTTTCTCTTATAGACAGAAGACTATTCTGGTTATTTATTCTAGAGTGAATTTTGGTAGTTTAAGTTTTTCAAGAAATTTGTCAATTTACTCTTGGCATAAGGTTGTTCACAATATTCTTTCATTATTCTTCTGACATAGGGACAAACTGTATCTGTCAGCTGTATGACTCCAGATATTGGTAAGTTATGTTATCTCTTTGTTCTGATCAATCTGACTAGAGGTTTATCCATTTTTTCTGATCTATGCAAAGAATCAGTATTTGGTCTTACTGATTTACTCTTTATTTTATTGATTTCTGCCCACATATTTATTATTTCCTCACATCTGCATACTCTGATTTTAGTTTGCACTTTTTCTAGTCTCTTGAGATAGAAGGAGAGATCAATGATTTAGACTTTTCTTCTTTTTAAATAGGCATTTATGGCTATAAATTTTGCTCTCAGCACTACTTTAACCATATCCCACAGATTTTGATATACTGTTTTCATTTTCATCCTAATTTCACTTTTGATTTCTTCTTTAACCCATGGGATATATAGAATTATATTATTTAGTAACCAAATATTTGGCAATTTTCTAGAATTCTTTTGTTTATTTATTTCCAATTTAATTCCATTTTCAGAGAACATTGTTTGCAAGCATTAATTCTTTTAAATTTAATGAAACTTGTTTTGTGGTCCAAAACATGGTCTGCTTGGATCAACATATTGCATGCACTTGAAAAGAATATGTATTTTGCTCTTGTTCTGTAAATGTAAGATCAAATTGGCTGACAGTGTTGTTCAAATATCCTGTAGCCTGTGGATTTTCCATCTAATCATTTTATAATTATTGGGAAGGGGTGCTGGAATTTATTAATCTAATTGTGGATTTTTCTATTTCTTCTTGCTGTTCTATAAGCTTTTTGCTCATTTACCTTAAACCTCTGTTATTCAGTGCATAAACATTTTAAATTGTTATGTCTTCAAAAATCTGCTTTGTATGAGATTAATGTAGCTACAGCAACTTTCTTCTGATTAGTGCTATCATGGTATTTCTTTTCCATCCTTTTATTTTCAATGTATTTGTTTCTTGTAGGGGACCTACAGTTGGGTCTTGCTTTTTTAAAATCCAGATTGCCAATCTCACCTTTTAATATGATGTTTAGATCACTTACAATTATTGTGATAACTTACTTTGAGCTTAAATATACCATCTTGCTATTTGTTTCCTATTTGATTCATCTGTTTTTTGTCCCGTTTTTCAACCTTTTTGGGGTAACTGATTTTTTAATGATTCCATTTCGCTTCCTTTATTAGCTTATTAACTGTAAATCTTTGTTTTGAATTTTTAGTAGTTGCTTTAGGGTTTACAGTATATCTCTTTATTTCAGCCGACTTTCAAGTACTATTACAATAGTTTAGGTACAATATAATAATCTTATAGCAGTTTGTTTCTATGTCTCCCCTCCCAGCTCTTATTAAAATATTTATTAAATATTTTACAGCAATATGTTATAAACCCCACGATATATTATCATTTTTGTTTGAAACAGTCAGTTGTCTGTAAAATGAATGAAAACAAGAAAAAGTGTTTTATAGTTAAACACATATTTACTATTTCAAGTGTTCTTCACTCCTCTATGTAGATACAGATCTTCATCTAGTATCACTTTCCGTCTCCTAAAGGACTTTCTTTAACATTTCTTAGAGTGTGGATCTGTGGTGATGAATTCTTCTAGTTTTTCATGTCTTAAAAAGAAAGGAATTATTTTTTGGAAAAATATTTTCACTATTGGATAGAAAATTCTAAAATAATCATTTCTTCCTTTCTGTAGTTTAAATATGTTGCTATACTGTCCCCTGGCTTGCACTGTTTCTTGTAAGAAATATGCAGGCCTTCTTTCCTTTTTCCCTCTGTACATAGAAGCTTCCTTTTCTCTCTGCCTGCTTTTAAGATTTTTCTTTTATCACGGGTTTTAAGCAGTTTTCTTTGGAGACTTTATCTTTTTGCTTAATTTTGATGATCTTCTTGGCTGTCTGGACTTAAGGTTTTCATCATATTTGGAAATTTTCACAGATATAATTTTTTTCAAATTTTTATTTGTCTTTTGGAATTTCAATTACACATACATTAGGCTGCTTAAAGTTGCCCTACAGAGGACCGTCGCCTAGTTTAAAAAAAATGTTTTTTTAGTCTTTGGTCTCTGTGTTTGATTTTGGATAGTTTCTATTACTGTGTCTTCAAGTTGACTGATTTCTTCTGCAGTGTCCATTCTACTATTCATTCCATCTTGTATATTTTTAATGTCAGACATTGTAGTTTTTATCTGCAGAAGTTTGATTTTAGTCTTTTTCATATATTTATGGCTCCACTTAACATTATGTGTCTTCTTGAACATATGAAGTAGGGTTATAATAACGTTTAACGTCCATGTCTATTAATTCTATCATGTGTAGAATTACTTAATCTGTTTCTATTAATTGATTTTTGCTCCTCATGGGTCGTATTTCACTGCTTGTTTGTATGTCTGATATATTTCATCGGATGCCAAATCAGGTATTGTAAATTATAGTTTGTTGGGTGTTGGACATTTTTGTGTCCCTGTCAGTAATCTTGAGCTTTATTTTGAAGTGCAGTTAGACTACTTGGAATCAGTTTGATCCTTTTGTGGCACACTTTCAAGCTTTGTAAGGCAAAATTTGAGCAGCATTTATTTCAGGACAATTTTTTCCCGCTACAGAAGCGGTATCTTTCTGAGTACTTTATTTATATTCCACCAACTACAGATCTTTTTTCCCCACTCTGGATGGTGGGAACAGGTACTATTACTGGTCCTGTGTAAACGCTGGAGATTATTGCCTCTAATCCTTGGTGGTTCTTTCTCTGGCTGCAGGGAGTTTATCACATGGATGCATGCAGTTGCAGACTGGAGAGAAAATCTGTGAAGATCTCTGCACCTTTCTCTCTGCAGCTCTCCCCACACTGGCAGTCCTCCCTGCTAACTCCAGCTGCTACTGCTTCCTCATACTGCCAACTCTTCAACTCAGACAGCCCCAAGTTCAACTGGCTCTGCTTGGGCTCCCTCCCTGCTTTGTGATCTGAGAACTCTAAGTAGTAAACCATGGTAACTGTAGGACTTGTTTTTCAGGAATCACTGTTCTGCTCTGCATTATGACCAATGTTTCAGATCATTTGCTCATTTATTTTTGTCTGGGTTTGTCCCCCATTGAGCAAGTTTTTTTAGGTAAGAAGTCCTGTTACTCCATGGTCAGAAGTAAATCTCTAATTTTAGTATCTCTTTGATATAAAGAGTTAGAGTTGAATCTGATTTCTACTACTTATTAGCTGTTATTTAATTTCATAAGTTTTATTTCTTCATCTCCAAAAATAATAAATAAGGATTTAACAAGATATTATATATAAAGTACTTATCATAGTGCAAAACAATAAATAGTAGAAACTATTATTTCCAAAACTGGAGGACTCTAAGACATCAGAAACAAAGTTCAATATCAAATAGTCAACTAATAAAATTACTAAAGATGCTTATGAACACATTCTTGCTATTTTTGGTGCGTATTTTATAGATTTATCTGTTATTCTTTGTTGTGACCTAAAATCTCTGTGATTCAGAGAAAGTGAGTTATTATTTTGCATTGTACTTGGTCAACAACTTGTGGGATTTCATCAGCTGTGGAGAGGACTGACGTTTTCATACTTGCTTTCTTGAGCTTTCTCACTTTCCCCTTGAAAATGGCAATGAAAATAGTCTCTTAGCGATCCAGTATTATGTCTTCAGAATGCTACATCTGAAGGGAAAGTCTATTCCCAACCCTAGGTATCTATTCTCCATCCTAATTAAAATTCCCATCAACTGTGACAGCAGACTTTTTTGCTTATGTCTAGCTACCCACTTCTTGGGGGCAAAGTTTACTTCATCAAATTTTGACAAATAGTTACGGCAAATGGAAAATGTTCAGAATTTATATTTAGTAGTTTCAAAAGCAATAAATTGTACTATCTTTGAAGCTTTCATTTATTCAAACTGACTTGTCAGAATATTTGTTATATCTTTTAAAAATTAATTATGCCGCTGTCTTGTACATCCTAAAATATGCCAAATCCTTTGTGACTAAGTTTTTTTTTTTATGACTTAGGGAATAATCTTTCACTTAGAGGAAGAGGAAGAAACAGCTGTGCTATGACAGCTAACAGCTGATTTAAAGCCTGAAAGTATTTAGGAAGAAATTCTCTTTATGGAAAAAAAAAATGCCATCAAGATGCCAACAGCAAAGAATACTAATTTTTAGAGGTGGAATACCTCTGAGTCTTAGTAGATAATGGAAAGCTTAAATGGGGTAACCTCCTCAAGATGTCATTCAATTGAAGAGTCCATGTTTTGAGGTTTTTCAACGGCAATCAGTGTGGAGTTGTTGAGTGGTCATGGTGGTTGATGATGATAATGGCGTCCTCTTTTTCTCTATGTTGAAACATTTAGTGTTTTATTAAAACAATGGTTTATACTCTTCTTACTAAATTCACAGCACAAAGCTCTTTGTCAGTGCTTTCCTCTGTGAGCAACTTGTCTGTAACTTCAGTCAAACCCTCTTAAATTTCTCTGAAACTCAATCACACCTTCTAGAAACTTGTCATGGTTATGAAACTTAACTCCAGACATAATTAATTGATAAATATTAATGTGTTAGAAGAGTTGTGATCAGATAGAGACTGAGGTATAATCATAGTAATATCAAGGAAGGAGAATTGTTGGTAGAAGGTGAATCCTAACATAAAGTTTAAAGCCTTATATTTAATTTTACCACAATTTAAGTAATTTAAGGACTTAAATAATTGAGAGAAGGTTTTGGTTAATGGTGTCATTAATTAAAACTAATTTTATTAAACATCTCATATAATGAAATAAAATAGAAGCTTAAGACTATTATGATCCTGGAAAGGTTTTAACATTGTATTTTCTATTTCTATATTTTTCTAAGACAAGTATAAAATTTAAGTAATTAAAACAACTGCAATAACTACCATAAAGATAATGATAACAATAATGTATTAAAAAGCTTACAAATTTTTTGTAAGAGGATAAAGACTTCCTATAAAATTTAGTGATATGTATCACTAGTGTGTTCATTTAGTGAGGTTGCGTATCATTTTAGGATCAAAGCCCTACACAGAGCCAAGCTAACAAATCCGTATAAATGAATTAATGTTCTTTCCTTCACTAAATCATTGGGCAAGAGTCTTTGGGCAAAAGAAAAGAAAAAGTAAAGAAACATACATGTCAATTCAAATAGATAATTACAGAGAGTGTATTGTAAAAATACAAGCAGAGTGGTCTTTTATAATTTATTAACATATATCTATAAATTATAAAATTTATACATGATTTTTAACCAACAAAGTCTATGAGTTAGTAAACACTATATAAACTTCGCTACTCCTATAAAAGCAGGAAAAGATACATTTTGATAATTTAAAACAGTCAAGTGATGAGTTTTAAAACTTGACCATCTTCTAACTTCAATTTAGAATATAAATTAAGTCTTTCAAATAGGTCTTTTGATCGATGTTGCAGTAAAATTGGGTGAGGAGTAGGTAACAACACAAGAATCACATGTGCCTGGATCCAGGAACAGAAAAGAATTCAAGCTAGCATAGAATCCCCAACCAAGCCTTCTCACACACGGCAGCTCTCCTGGACACCTACTGTAACTTCTTAAACGGCCATCTTTGGGTTAGAACCTTCTATGGAGAAATGCCAGCTCACTCCATTCCAGCAGCTACGATGTGCTGTGACGAATTTTTGTTCCCTTCATGGTTATGTTGCTGGTGAGTTCTCAAGGCAGGAGGCTCAATATAACTTCAAGTGAACACAAAACAGAGATGCAAACTAGAGGCCAGTTGAATTTAGATGACAGAGGTCTTCTGGTTGGCTAGAACTGCAAAAACATATAAACTGGCATGCCTTTGTGAGAGGAACCCTGTTCCTCTTCCCCAAAGCCTCTCCCATGCTCTGTCGCCTCCCCTCAACCTCCACGTGCCCTGCCCAGCCCTGCAGAGAGCGCTGCTCTAACACGTCTACTGACATTTCACCCCCTTAGTAGGTTACCACATAGATGCCATATTGGCCCTTCTGCTCTTCACGTCTCAGGTCTCATGGCTGCAATCGGGGCAGTTATAAATATCTAAAGCTAATTTTCAATCTCCATTCCTCAGCAAGGCCTCTCTGACATTCCCTGTCTACACCCTGCAGCTAAAAGCTCCTTATCTTAGTCTTTGTTGGTGATGTATTAAATGGCTCTACCCAGAATGTCACGTCCTAGTCCAAGATATCTACCACTTCTTTGAGCCGTCTTGACCATTCTCCGTCTCCTATTTCAAGCTTCTAGTATAACTTCCTCATGCCCTATATTAATATAATTGATTCACTTTTATTAAAGGCAGGATCCATAAGCTAAACAATGAATGCCATGGAAGAAGGCAAGAAAGAAAGGAAAATAGGGAGAAAGGAGAGAAGCAAGTGAAGAAAAGTTAGGAGGAGAGAGAGAGAGAGAGAAAGTCAAATCTCCTGAATTGTGTTAGATTGTTTTCTCTCCTGTGGATCTCTGTGCTTCGGGTTTATTCATAGAATTTTTAGAAATTGAATTGCTAAGGTCTAGTCCAATCCTTCACTATATATATGTAGAAACCTCACCAAAATCAGTCAGTGGCAGATTTGAGACTGCTCTTTTCATGATTACACCACTGTGTTTCCTTTCAACCATGGCTGTATTCTCAGAAGAAAAGCACCTGAGTTATACACACCCAAGGTTTGTGATACAGATGTTTTGCTTAACCATGTAAGCATTATAAAAGATACGACTTAGTAAGGTTGCTTGAGAAACTGCTTTGTTTTATTCAACAGTATTAGCTGAGCTGATGATAATAATTATCTCAAAAATTCAAGCTTAGTCAGCAAAAGTATGTTTTTAATGGAAATCAACTTTTGTCACTGGAATTCTGCATGAACTTACAGACACAGAACGTCCATTTCTCAAGACTTACTGTTTTTTAATAGGACACCTGTAGAAGAACTTTAGGATACCTTTTGTCTTCCTTAATTCTAAAATGCAATAGAAAACAAGAAATAGGATATTTCCATCTTTAAAGCAAGCAAAGTGACTACGTGTAATATTTTAAATTTGTTTTGATACTTCTTATTAATATTTGTTATATAAATCATTTCTAGAACTATTGGAGAGAAAATCAGATTCTTGCAAGATGCACAACCTTAAAATGAAAAGTGAAGGGTATTGTAAAGGGTGTTCCCCTGCTTCATGCTTACTTTATAATTAAGTAAGGTGAACCGCAAACAGAAGCTTTAGAACTAAACACACACACACACACACACACACCTGACATCAACTACTGCATTCCATTGTCATCAAAAATGTAAAGCTTAGCTGCCCCCAGGGCAAGTAGAATGAGCTTCTCAGCTACTCATCTGGGTTTCAGTATGGCATCTTGACAAGTGGATAATCCTTAGTACACAAAACAGCTCCACAAGTAAAAACCAGTTCAAAGACGCCCTTTGCAGAAAGTCAGTTCACTATTTTGACACAAGCATTATTTAAGCGCTGGATTAAAGTCTAAATTCGTGAAAGATGTTACAGTAAAATGTTTCTGCCCTCCTTCTCTGGGATTTCTTTGTTTTGGTGCTTTAATTAAATAAATTACATTTAAAAATAGTTGTCAGGATTTTGAAGTGTTTGTCCCTCTTGCAATGTTAAACAGCATCACTGTATTTTAAAGGGTTAAGCATATTCTACCTGCAAAAAGGTAACAAGGAACTTATGAATACTGCTCAAAAGGTTATAAAAGATGTTGCTATTGTGCCCATGTTTAGCTATTTTTAGTAAAGGATTTAAACAGCTCCAACTGAAGTCATAGTAACACATTGAGGATTGTACGCCTCATGATGATTCTGGCTTCGTTGGGCTACTGAAGCAATAGACTGTCTTTCATCACACTGAATTCCTTTTTTGTTCAAATTTCTTCCTGCTCAGTATGTCTTTGTGTGCTTTTCAAAATACAGATCTATTTTATCATTTCTAAATCATTTTCTAGCTTCCTGAATTTACCTAAAAAATTGCTTACTTCTAAATTAAGATGTTTTTATTACTCAAGATATTTGATACATATACATATATATATATATATATATACATACATGATGGCATGATTTTTTTATTTACTAGTATGTCAGCTTAATATATAACAAAGAGATTAATGTTAACTCTAGGTGGCATTTTTTCTTTTTCATGCATTTTCATATTACAGCTGTCCCTAGGTATCCAAGGGAGGTCGGTTCCAGGACCCCTTCAAATACCAAATTCCTCAGATGCTCAAGTCCCTTACATAAAATGGTGTGTAGTATTTGCATATAACATATGAACATCTCATTGTGTGTTTTAAATCATCTCCAGATTACTTATGATACCTAATGCAACGTAAATAGTTGCCAGGGCATGGAAAATTCAAGTTTTGCTTTTTGGAAATTTCTGGAAAATTTTTTCAAGTATTTTCCATCTGTGGTTGGTTGAATCTGTGGATAAAGAACCTATCGACACAGAGGTCCAACTATATTTGTTTATATAATAGTTGTGCCTCTGTTTTAGGGTCCTGTTAATTTAGTCACCATTTGCTCTACCACAGTAGAACCAGGAAGCTGTTTTTCTGAAGCGAGCATTACACTTTGGGGAGAGTGGTAACTTTGTGATGTGCTGTCCCTCAATTGTCCACTAAGCAGTTTTGAATTAGACAAAAACTAATATTTACTACACTCAGGTGGATTTATGTGATTTGACATTTCTCGGCATTGAAATTATATTTTGAAGCACAATTTCTGTTTTAGGCTACATATTCAGTTTGACATTAGCTGAGGTAAAAAGATTCTCAAAAACCAGAGAGTAGAAAAGTGGTTGCCAGAGGCTGGGGCAGTGGGGAAAATAGGAAAAGTTTAGTAAAAGGGTACAAATGTTCCTTATAAGAAGAACAAGGTCTGAGGATCTAATGTGTGACATGGTGATGACAGCTGACACCACCCAGCTGACAACATCAACACTGCCTGGGAACTTGATAGAAATGAGAATTCTTAGGCCTTTCCTCGGACCCAAAGATTCAGAAACTCTGCAGTTGGGTCCCTATGTTATAGCCAGCCTTCCAGATGATTCTGATGCCTACTAAAGTTTTAGAACTACTGCCTTGAGTAGAAATGTATATTTTGCTCCCTAAAAAGAATTGTTTTATAAAAAAAAATCACTGTAAAAATGAGAACGTGCCTTCTAAAGAATCAAAAACATCCCTCTAAGTATTCCAGTTTTACTCTGCAGACTTCTTTCAAACAGAAAAGAAAAAAATGGTATTGTTTAACTTTCATCGCTTTTTGCTTTAGTCATAGTAATCGAATTAAAGACATTGCAAACAAACCTAGAGCATCGTTATTCAATAATACTTTTGTTAATTAGTATTTCTAAAATCGATCCCAATTCTATTGTCCACATAAGTATCAGAGGCAAAAGTTTACACCCTAAACAATAAGATGGATCTTCCAGTCATTTTGTTATTGATTTGCAAATCCATTGGTAAAACTTTAACTTGAAGCAGAGATTGACCATGAGTTGGCAAACATTCATTCACTTTTCAAACACACAGAGTCTAAGAGAAACCAATAATTTCAAGGAGTAAATGACATAAGAGAAAATATCTTACTGATAATTTTACAAGGTGGCATTTGAGAGAGATGCATTATTTTACCTATTGAATTGCTGAGTGGTAATTGATTTAAAGTGAAAAGAGCTGGTTGGAACTATTACACACGTGCTTCAGATGCAGTCAGCTGCTGCCCTCTTCTGGCCACAGGTGGTGAGAAATTTGATTTTTACTACTGAATCGGAATAGGGTTGTCTTCACTCTCAGCTCTAAGATTGGGTCTTACACAATGAAAATTTACTGTACTTTCTATCAGCAAGATAAAAGGCAATATAATTTAGTAGGTTAAAATAGCTAGGAATCATTTTGTAGGAGAGGCTACTGAGCTTCCATTTGTAAGGATTTTTGTGGTGTATGAATGATTTAAATGTATTTGCCAAACAGCCTTCAGAATAAGAAACAATGGGTTTCACTGCTCTGAGGTCAGCTGGGGTTAATATATTTTCATTGTCAACTAAAATTATTCATAGATAGTGGAATGAGCATTGGTGGTTCTTACAGGGAAGAATGAGAAATTATAAAGATAAACTCTAGAGATTCCTACCATAGGTTCTAGAATAAAATGTAATTTCTCCTCATGATCTTGCTAAGCCTTACAAGCATTATGAGGAGAAAGTACAAGGCTAAATCATCAGATTTATAAACTCAACATTTTCCTTAATTGGGATAATTTAAATAATTTAAGTCTCCCTGTAGGTCTTTATATTTTGGACAAAAAAAAATCATATTACTGAAAATTTCAAGAGAAAATAAACTCTCAGAAAAAGGTCTTCATAAAATCTTCTGCCTAATTTATATAATTATAAATCTGTGTGCATAACAGCCATCTTACAGATAAATATCACTCCATATTTCATTCAAAAGAATAAAGCCTAGAATAATAATTCCATTAAAACCAAAATCTGTAGACATATGTACTTTGAAATACTGATAAGAAATATAAAGCAACTGGAGGAACTGAATATCTTGATTTGAAAAGATATAAAAGCAAACAACGGAAATTAAAATACCTCTATTTCGTATTTACTTTTTTAAATTTAGAAAGCTCTCAGTCTGAATGAGAAAATGAATTATTAAAAACCAACAAAGAAGTTTTACTGGTATTCAATGGATAATAAGGAATTAAAATATATTTATTACCATCATCATATTTTATAAACTTAAATGCTCAAGTTTTAAAAATACTCCTAAAGACATGGGGCTTCTCAGTTTTTCTGAAGACCCAAGACAATTAGTAACAAAATAAGTTGCCACTATCTAGTAGGAGAGGATACTGTGCAATTAGGAAAAAGACAACTTTTTCCTTTCCTTCATCGTACAGAACACATTTAGAAAAATCATCATCACCGCATAAATCCGCAGTGACCAGGAGGTGAATCGTGCTCCTGGACTTCTGCAACGCACAGCTTGCCTGACTGTATGTGGAAACCCTGTGCCAACCACTCTCACATCCCAAAATGCATTAGCACATCCTCTATGCAGAATTTGCAAAGTAGTGGTTGGAAACTTAGATAGCAAAGTGCAAAACGTGTAAGAAGGTGGGTTAAATTTGAACCGAGAGAAACGTTTTCTTGGAGAAAGCTGTGCTGTGTCCTTGGCCAAAGGGGAGAAATTAAGTGTGCTTCTGTGCTTGCTCCTTACCGGAGAGCAGGGGAAGGGGCCCATCAGTGGGGCCATCTGGAGATCAGGGGGCACACTGGGCATACATTTGAGGTAAGCCTCGGAAAGCTAAAGAACGAGAATCAGTGACTGGTTTTCTACTCTGATGGTGGACAAAAGAAATGTTGCTCCACTGGGAATGGTCAGGTCTCCCAGGACATGTCTGGTTGAAGGATGCATGGGGTTTTCCCCATGGGCCACATGAGGTCCACTCTATAAACAGAGCCAGGCTAGGGACGTCTTGGGTCTTGCCTAAGTAAATCCTCCTGAAGTGGTGAGACCACAGTCAAAAGATCCTGGAGGTTAATAATCTAATAAAATGGAGACTATCAGTTTCACCTAAGACATCAGACAAAAGGTAGCCAACCTTCCCAATGGCTACTAGATCAGAAGATGACTCTGTGGGGGGAATAAAGAAGATCGGTGGAAAGATTTGCAGGTTAGAGATCTCCAGTGAGCAGGGGATGGAGGAAGGTCACCTGCACAAAAGCCCCCTAAGAAAGGGGCAGTCAGCTAAAACTCCTCAAGTCCCTACCACTAGGTCATGAAAGGAACAGGAGGGAGAGCCTTAATTTTAAATGAGCTAGGACATCTGGATTTCATCACTGAACAAATTAAAAATTGAACTGAGACTTTTTAAAAACTAGAATTGTGTTACATTAAAGGAACACAACTTTTTTTCCCAGTGACTTAACAGAAGAATATATATTTCTAGCCTGTACAGTCTGATACAGGTCACATGATGCTGGGCACCATGCCTTCCGTGGTGACTGAGGGATCCACATGCCTTCCATCATGTGGCTCCATCATCTCTGGAGATCTTTGCTTCTAGCCGTGCAGCCAAGGAACAACATAGCATGGAGAGTGTCACAGTTTATTATTCAGGGCTCTCCAGAGAAACAAAATCAACAGGATGGGTACATATATAGAAAAAGATTTACTCTAAAGAATTGGTTCACACAATTGAGGCTAGAAAGTTCAAAATCTGCAGGACAGGGCAAAAAAAAAAAAACTTTAAGTGTCCTTACCAGACTCAAAGTGTGGTCCATGGACCAGCAACATTAGGAAAATTGTCAGAAATGCAGACTACCCTAGACCTGCCACATCCCAATCTTCATTTTAACAAAATCCCCTAAGTGATCTACGTGCATGTAGAAGTTTAAGAAGCAGAAGTGCTATCAAAATTGATTTTTAAATGATTAAGTTGTAGCTGTCAGTGGAATTAAATCTTTGTTACTAATTTTCACTTTTACTCTTAATGACAAAATATTTATTCTTGGGGGAATTTATTAAGATGTTTCTTTCTGAGAGAAAGAAAAATACCATATGAGATCGCTCGTATGTGGAATCTAAAAAACAAAAACAAACAAACAAACAAAAAAACCCAAAGCATAAATACAGGACAGAAATAGACTCATAGACATAGAATACAGACTTGTGGTTGCCAGGGGGGGCGGAGGGTGGGAAGGGATAGACTGGGATTTCAAAATTGTAGAATAGGTAAACAAGATTATACTGTATAGCACAGGGAAATATACACAAAATCTTACGGTAGCTCACAGAGAAAAAAATGTGACGAGTGTGTATATGTCCATGTATGACTGAAAAATTGTGCTGAACACTGGAATTTGACACAACATCATAAAATGATTATAAATCAATAAAAAAATGTTAAAAAAAAAAAGATGTTTCTTTCTGGCCTCTTAAATCATCAATTTTGGTGACTACCCAAATGACCCAGAAACAGGTACATTTACTGTTGTTCATTACAAAATTCTCTGTGTATTTATTACTTTATCAATAATATTATCCTGATCCTCTATATACTTACTTGACCACAGAGACTGGGAAAAGTAGTTAAAATCTCAGACTAAAATATTTTTATCATTTAGTCCTTGTATTTTAATTGCTTTACTTTGTTTAGTTTGATGATAAATTATTCAGTACATAAAGATTAATGTTACATTTATCATCATGAATTGTTCGCTTTCGCAATCTGAATGAGTTCTCTTTATTTCACGTAATTATCTGGCCTTTGTCTGAGTTTAATGTTTCAAGCCCAGATTTCTTTTTTTGTTTTGTTTCTTTTCATTGCCTGATTCAATTTGAGTCTTTGTGTTTTTAATGAATTCATTTTTGTTGTTATAAATATTATATTTGGTCTTTTGTCTTCTTGTTCTGTCTTTCCTGTTTTTATGCTTCCTTTGCTATTTATTTGTTATTTTGTTTTCTGCATGGACAGTATTTGTCTCCTTTTTTGTTTGCTATTTCTTTTGAAAGATTAGTTATTATTCTTGAGATTTTTCAAAGCATTTTAATTTATGTTTACCTAATTGTTAGAGTGATAAGTGATAAAGGAATTTGTTTGAGTCCTCTATTTGAAAAATCTCTCCACCTATTTCAGTCTTTATAAATATTACGTCAGATTTTAATCTCAAGTTTTCATTATAACAATATTATATTTTATGTGTATATCTCCTTTAAAGAGAAATGTTTACATCTTATACTATCTTACATTTTTTACAATCTTACACTATCCTAAATAGCTCTATGACACACTGTGTTTTCATATCATGATCACTCCATTGATCTCTTAATTTTCATCACCTTCAGTTGCCAAGAATACATCTTCAAAGTCATACATTACCTTGACATTTTAAATATGGTGGGCCTGTGTAAAACACTCTAAGTTCACATGACAGCAGATATCTCATTAGTAACAATTAATGCTAAAAACCACATGGAATAAAATGATATAAAGTGCTAAGATAAAATCATTGAAACTCTAAAATTTACACTTATCTAAAATATCATTCAAGATTAGCAGCCTAATAAAGACATTTTCAAATAATCAAACCCTTAGACTACGTCACTCTGGCAAAAACACAAACAAAAAGCACACATAGATGACAGATCAATAGATAGATCAATAGATACAGGTTAAAATAAAAGTACCAGTAATTGAAAAATAATTGGAAGAAAAGGTTAACTAAAGAAAATTGAAAGGAAGGGGAAAAGTGATGGTGCAAGAAGCAAGGAAGGACTTTCACTTCCCACCAGGCGGATTAAGAAGAGGAGGATTTACCTTCTGCCTTTAACAGCTAGAAAACCAGACAAAATATGTGATACACAGTTTTTAAACACTGTATGACAGAGAAACACAGGAGATGAATCTTAAAATTTTTCTGAGCTTACTGCCTGGGAAGAATTTCCAAGCTGTGGCAAGGAGACACCGAAACATGTCCTTGCTGAGTTAAGGAGACAGTGTGCATAGTTTAGGGAGACTAAGAAGGCTAGGATTTGCAGTCTAATACCAAAGAAGGAACTAGACAGAGAAAGAGCTCCCTCTACAGATATACAGAAGGATCCCCTAAAGATTTTGTCTAAGAAATGACCTGTGGATAAGTGTTAGGATATTAGCCAAGATCAGGGATAGGTCCACCTGTAAGGAGTAGGAAGAACTATTCCTCTGAAGCTCAAAAGGGGCTTGGACCAGTTCATTTTCTCAGTAGCCAATGGGAAAGACATCCCAACATACAAGGCATTAGGTAAAGTCCTAAAGAGGTTATTGCATTAGGAACGATGTCAAACTAACCTTAGATGAAAGATTTCTTTGGACCAACCCTAAAAAACCTTGAAGGTAAGTTTAGAAATAGCAAAACTCTTTCAAAGTCATATAATTACATCCCAGAACAAATCCAAGTAATATATAATGGATTTTTTTAA
Organism: Camelus dromedarius; assembly: GCF_036321535.1. Taxonomy (NCBI): domain Eukaryota; kingdom Metazoa; phylum Chordata; class Mammalia; order Artiodactyla; family Camelidae; genus Camelus; species Camelus dromedarius. The sequence continues at coordinate 5,066,136 of NC_087454.1, read as the reverse complement.
AAAATCAACATCAACAAACACAAAATTCATAGTGTCCAACATGCAATAAAAAATTACCAAGCTTGCTTTCTGGTTCTAGGATAAGATGTAATAGACACTGCCCCCTGTTCATCCAATTGGGTACAGCTTAAAACAAAATCCTGAACATTACTTATAAATGAAACATAAGAAGATTCTGAAATACAGAGAGAATAAGGCAGATCAGCTTGGGACCTAAGGAACAACACAGTAGTGAGTTCCCTAGGTTTTCCTTCTGCTTAATATATCCAGACTAGGTGATGAAGAAGCTAGCAAACCAGAAATGCCAACAAATGTAAACAAATGACAACAACAACAAAGCTCCAAGAAAACCTTGCTCTTTTTCTCTAGCCAAAGGGTCAGGAAAGGGCAGCCTAGCAAAAATACTTTTATACAACCACCACTCTATTCTAGCTGAACACTACGGCGCGCGGGGGAGGGGGCTCAGGTTCATACCCCCTCCTCAGCAAATACTGGGTGCAAATCAAGTATCTCATCTTCACTTCACTTTAATAATGCCAGGCTGCTGTTAGAATTTCTGACTCGTGAACCAAAAATTTCATCACTGGCCAGTAGTAATACTTCCCTATCTCCCCATGGTATCAGTAGAGGCCACCTGGAGAAGTGGAATTATTAAAGAAAAAATTACATTAATTTTCTTCTTTAAAATGTTGTGAGTAATAAAGTATGAGAGGAAAATATAGATATAATATAGACATAAATGAGGCATTCTAATATGAATCTAATATTTTAATATCAATTTTGGTCTAGGTCAATGATTTCTACCTTTTCAGAGGTAGTACATCCTACTGACATTCCTTTTTTTTTTTTAGAAGTTTTATGATGTTTTAAAAATTAAATTCTGTAAAATTTAATTTATTTTAATTTTTAGAAAATTATAATGCATGTAAAGAAGTAGGAAAATGTGACCCATAAACCAAAAAGAAAAAAAAATAAAACAAGACACAGAAATGACACAGATGATAGAATAGCATAAAATGAATTTAAAACACATGTCATAAATATGCTCGACATGTGCAAGAATATAGAGGGATCCACAGCACAATAAAGAGAGAAATAAAGGATATAAAAGAGACCCAAGTGGAACCTCTAGGGATCAGAAATACAATTTCTAAAATGGAAACCATACTGGATGGGATTAACAACAGATTTTAGACTGGAGAAAAAAAATTTTATTGAACCTGAACATTCAGCAATGAAAACGATCCAAAGTAAAACACAAAGAGAAACAGAATTGAATAAAATTAACAGAGCATCAGTGATCTGTGGAACAGTATCCAGCAGGGTTACACATGTGAAAATGGAATCCCAGAAAAGACAGGGAAGTAGATAAATATTTTTGGAGAAACAATGAACAAAAAATTGCCAAATACGATTAAAACTAAAAACCAACATATCTAAGAAGTTCAATGAAATACAAGCAGAAGAAAAGTAAAAAACAATACGCCAAGGTAATAATCAACATAATCAAATTCTTGAAAACCAGTGATAAATTCTTTTTAAAAGCAGTTAGAGAAAAAATGATGCATTACATACAGAGGAATTACTGAAAAATGAAAATAGAATTCTTATCAGAATTTATGCAAGTCAAGACAATGGAAAGATATCTTTCAAGTATTAAGAGAAAAACAGTCCAGAATTCTGTACACATTGAAAATAATTTTCAAAAATAAAGATGAAAGAAATAATTTTTCAGACAAACAGAAGCTGAGTAAAATCATCACCAGAGTACTGCACTACAAGAAATGTTAAAGAAATTTCTCCAGGCAAAAATAAAATGAAACCACATGGAAACTTGGATCTAAACAAAGGAATGAATAGTGGAAATGATAAATATGTGGTAAATACAAAAGAGATTTTCTTGTTTCTTTTTAAATCTCTTTAAAAGATAATTAATAGTTTAATGGGAAAAAATGAAATGCGAGATTTATAATATTTAGAATAGTATGTACAAAAATAATACAAAGGACTGCAGAGTATAAGTGGAAGTACAGTGTTATAAGATTTTTAGACTATATGTAAAGTGATGTAATATATTTAAAGGTAGAATGGGTTATGTTAAAAATGTATACTGTAAACTCAAGAGCAACCCCACACGCATACACACAAAATAAGGTAATAAGTCAATGTTAGTGAGAAATTGAATCGTACAAATATCTATTAATTCAAAAGAGGGCAAACAAGAGGGGGAAATGAGCAAAAATATAGACCTCTCAAATAGAAAATAAACAAGAAAGAAGGCACATTTAATCTAACAGAAATAATGATCAAAATAAATATAAATGGTCTAAACATTCCACATAAAATGTAGAAATTATCAGATTAGATTTAAAAAACAAGCTCTATTTATATGATGTCTACAAGAAAGTCACTTTAATTATAGAGAAATAAATACAAAATAACAAAAACAGAAGCTCAGGTTAACTTCCCTGGTTGTCAGTATCCATGTGAATTGTCAGACATTGACTTCAGGAGGGTAACACATCCTGAGGACAACGGGACCCTCATGTTTGGAATCCCCTCAGACACTGGTTAACACATCTCTTTTCTCAGCAAATTTAATGTATCCCTTCCCTTTAATAAATCATAAATGTGAGCATAATAGCTTTCAGTGAGTTAAGTGAGTTCTAGCAATTACAAAACCTAAAGTTGATCTTGGGAACCCTCTTGACCTTGCAGTTGATGCTGGCAGTCTTGGAAAGACTTGGCAATGCAGAAGACTGTGCTCTCCAACCTCACAATTTGACACCACCAGTTAACAACTGAGAAGAAAAGTACAGACCAATATTCTTGGTAGATATATATGCAAAAATCTTTAACAAAATGTCATCAAATAGTCTTAAATATATATCGTCAACTGATTTTCAGTAAAGGCACCAAGGCAACTCAATGAGGAGGGGAAATTTTTTTCAACATAAGGTGCTGGAATGATTGAAGTCATTTGCACAGACAAACAAATAGCTGCAACATTATCTCTCAGAAGTGAATTCAAATTGTGCCATATAATCTAATATAAAAGCTAAAACTGCATTAGGTCTAGAAAAACACATGGGAGAAAATATTTGTGAACTTAGATTAAACAAAAATTTCTTAGAATGAGAGACAGAAAGCATAAACCTATAAAACTGATATATTAAACTTTATCAAAATTAAAATCATTTGCTCTTTTAAACACAATGAGTTAAAAGATAAGCACAGACTGGGAGAAAATACTTACAAAACATATATTGACAGAGAGCTTGTATACAGAATATTAAAAACCAATAACAACTTAACAATAAGAAGATGAAGAATCCATTTCAAAATAAAGGCAAAAAAATTGGACTGACACTTCACCAAAGCAAATACATGGATGGCAAATAAGCAGGTAACAATGCTATTAATAATTAGGGGAATTCAAATCAAAACAGAATTTAATACTACCACACATGCATTAAAATAGATGAAATTTAAAGTCTGGCATTATTGAGGACATTGAGCATCTGGAATTCTATTCATACCACTGTGTGAATACAAAACGGTACAAATGCTTCAGAAAACAGTATGACAATTTCTAAGAAATTTAAATATACACTTATCATACATGCTAGTTATCAATTTACTGCTTCTTAATTTCAAATTTAACCTTCAGAACCTGCTCTATAATAATAGGCTACAGTCTTTAAGCATTTCTCCTTCACGGTGAGCCAATGTTAAGCTTGGTCATTAGAGGGCACTAGAGAAACACTGCAGGAACAAGGGGCTTCTCTGTTCTGGTCAGCTGTTTATTTGATTTTGTTTTGTTTATTCTTGCAGCACAGACCATTAATAGTTTTCAGTGGTGTATGTCCCAGTTGCATGCCCAGAATATGTAACCCCTTAGCAACAGCCTGGGCCAAACTAGTATCTTGCCATGGCCCTCCGGATGTGGACACTATGTTCTAAAGGCCTTGTGCTCACAACAGTAATTCCACTGCTTCTGTGCACCTGCCCCACATCTTCGGCTTACTTGTATTCCAGAACATTGCTTCCTGCTTGTCTGGCAACTATGGACCAGCTCTGGACACAGGAACTCAGTGAACTTCTCCACCACCCAGTACACTGCAACAATAACTTCTCCAATGAGATCTAACTCGAGCTTTGGGCAAGGCCCCCCTCTTCCAACTATATTATCCTGTGGATATTCTTCCTCAGTTCTAGAGTACCCTTGAGAGTTCCCTTTACATCTATATAGTTACTCTCCCACTGCAGCTTAATGATTCTTTATATTATACTCCCACAGTTCAAATTACTATGATTTCTTTTCCTGATTGAGTCCTATCTCATATACAATATGACTAGTTCACCCACTCTTAAGTATTTGCCCCATGAAAGACATGTAGTTTTGATTTGGCAGTTTTTAAGATTTTTTTTCTTCCAGTTTTCAGCAATTTGACTGCATGTGGTTGTCTTTGTGCTTATCTTGCTGGAGTTTGCAAGCTTCTTGAATGTGTATATATGAGTCCTTCAGCAAATATGGACATTTTTGACCATAAAATCTTCCAACATTTTTTTTCCTACCACATCCTCTTTCTCCTTGCTTCCTGAACTCTAATTATATATATTTTAGACATTCTGATATTGTCTATATAATACGAATCTGCCTCCATTTTATGTTTCACTGCTGACAGCTTTAAAACCAAGTCCTTTCTTCCTCTTCTGCCCTACATATGACAAAACTGATAAGAAAGCTTCCCTGGACACCAGCAAGAGATTCAGACAATTACCCTTTCTTTACTGTCATTAGTCCTTTTCAGATCTGCCCAAGAATCTTCCAAACAACCTTGATATACGAGTAATAAACTTTTCCATACCCTCCTGCCGTGTGTGTGGTACCATCAGTCTTGATATCTTAACCACACTTTGGGTGTATGGGGGGAGGGGTCCATCTATTATTTCAAGATGGCTACAGCAGCCTCACAAAGTCTTGTTCATTTTTTTCTTTTTTTTTCCTCTTTGAGTTGCAGATTAAAAACTTTATATTAATCAGTTTTCGAGTAAGCTGACAAGTTTTAACTCATATGTATGTTGTTAAGATCTTTAAAGGATTATTTTTAATCCAAATATTGTATTTTCATGTTCTAGATGTTCCTCTTAGTTCTTTATCATAGTTTCTATTTGTATCTTGAGATTTACTACATTTTCATTCACTGTGAGCATATCGTCTTTTATTGTCAACATACATTTCTGTACCAAGGTAAGCTATCTTTCAAAAATGATGGAGAAATAACAATCTTATCAGTATACAAATATTAAGTCATTATGTTGTACACCTGAAACTAATGTATGTGTCAATTACACATCAATTAAAAAATAACAAAATAAAATTCAGAAACATCTGGGGAAAAAATATCCAAAAAAGGTAGAGTTTATCACAAGAAGATTTTCAATAAAGAAAAATTTCATGAATTTATGAACAGAAGGGAAATAATCTTAGGAAAAAATCTATAAGAATTCTCAATAAGCAAAAATATTAGAAAATATGTGAGAAAAATCTTTTTAAAACTGACAAAATGTAGAAATAACAATAACTTATCACTTAGCTAGAACTAAAATATTTTTCAACAATTAAATGTAATTTCAGAACTGGTGATTTAAAGGAATATATTCTAAGATGCTCATATGATTCAGAATTAAAGAATAAATATTAACTAATTTTAGGCTTTGTTAAGAATGAATGTTAAAATAGGTTATGTATTGAAAAACAGACAAATAACAAGTAATTTCCAAATAAGTTAAGGAGAAAAAAATTGAATAACAATAAACAAAAAGAAAATTAATCAAAAAAAAGGCAAGGAAGTAGAGTTACAACAATAGAAATAGTAAGATATAATGGAAAGCAAAAACTGGCTTAACCAAACTTAATATATTAATAGAACAATAAATGTAAATGTATTATACCATCCAGATCAAAGACAAAGATGGCCAAATAAGATTAAAAATACAAAATACTATATGCTGCATAAAAAAGACATGCCTAAAACATAAGAACACAGAAAACTAGAATGTCTAGTAATGAAAAAAAGATATATCAAGCAAATACTAGTTAAAAGAAGTCTTACATAATCATATTAACACCAAACAAAATAGACTATAAATTTAAACACATTACCAGAGATAAAAAGATTGCTAAATATTGATAAGAGGTTCAGTTCACTAGGAAGATACGAGTATAAACCTGCATAAATTCTAATATGGCTTCCAAATATATAAAATTAAAACTGTCAACTCCATAGTCATAGTGAGAGATTTTGAGATAATGTCTATAAAATATCAGTAAAAGTATAGAAGATATGACTGCATAATTAATAATGTTAAGCTAAGAAATATACGGAACTGTACTCTAAATCTGGGGAAGATACATACATTCTTTACAGGCCATCCATGAAATGTCTCTGTTATAGAACACTGTGAATCATGTGTTAAACCACAAATCTAGCCTCCACAAATTTTCAAAAATTCATATTATACGTAATGACAATGAAATTATCTTAACATTTAGTACTACAAAAAGGTAACTAATGAAACAGCACATATTTGAAAAATTAAAAATACTCCTCTAAATAACTTATAGGTCAAAGGAAAATTTATAGTGACTTTGGAAAATATTTCAGACTCCATAAAAAACATACTACAAATGAAAATTTATGGGATATAGTGATTAAAGAATTAGTGGGAAATTTGTCACATTAAATATTTCTATTATGAAAATGATAACAGAATAAGTCTAAGGAATTTATGAGGTACCTGAGTAATAATATAGAAAACAAATATACTATAGAGAAGATGAACTGCCAAAATTTCAGACTAGATAAAATGGGTAGATTCCTTAAAAATGCAACTTACTGAAACTAACACAAGAAGAAAAGATAGATGAATAGTCCTATTACCATTAAGGAAATTAATCCATAACTAAAATTCTTCCCCCAAATAAAACATCAGACCTAGATGGCTTTACATGGACCTCTACCAAATAGTCAAGGAAAAGGCAAATCTAATGTTACACAAAGAGGGAATAACCCTCAATTCATTTTAAGAGACTACCAAAATAACCTTGATAATGATAACACACGCACTACACAACATTAAAGTATTAGACAATCTCACTCATGAATATTAATGCCAAATTCATTAAGTATATATTAAGTCAAATTCAGCAATAAAACATGACAGTATCAGCTTTTAGGGTTCCTATAATAAAGTACCACAAACTGGACAGTCTAAGACAACAGAAATTTATTCTCTCACAGTTCTGGAGGCTAGAGGTCGGAGACCAAAGTGTCAGCAGGCCCAGGCTTCCTCAGAGGTCTTTAATGGAGGATCCCTCTTTGCCTCTTCGAGCTTCTGATGAACCCAGGCATTCCTTGACATGTGGCAGCAACTTCAATTTCTGCCTGCATCTTCACACGGCCATCTTCTCATTGTATCTCTCTGTCTTCACATGGCATTAACCTCTCTCATAAAGAAACCAGTCATATTGGATTAGGGCTCGCTCCAATGACCTCATCTTGACTTGATTATATCTACAGCACCCTATTTCCAAATAAGGTCACCAAGGGTCGGGTCTTCAACACATGATTTTAGGAGAAAAAATTCAATGTATAAGAATAACCAAGTTGGGTTTATCCCAGAAGTACAAGATCAGTTTCATATCAGAAAATTGATTGTTGTAATTCACTACATCAATGGATTAATGGAGCTAAACCCTATGATTATATTAGTATCTACAGAAAAAAAATGATAAAATTCAACATCATTTGTGATAGCTAATTACTAGGAAAAATAAAATATCAACTGTGGAAAAAAAGGAACTTTCTAAACCTAATAAAAACATATTATAAAAATATAGAGATCAAACATTATATTTAATACTAAAATGTTAAAAGCAGTCTAAAGATACTCGCTATTATCACTCATTTTGAATATTTAATGGCTATCCTAGCCAGCATAGTAAGATGAGAAAGGAATAAGAAGACAAAAGAACTGGAAAAAAACAGAAACAAAACTTACCATGAGTTAGTTATTATTGGGTTTTTTTTCTTAAAGAAAATTCAAAAGCATCTACAGAAAATGTTCCTGTCAATAGTAGTATAAATAATTTTGGTGGATAAAAAAAAAAATACAAAAATTTAATTACAAATCTTTATACCAGCAACAATCAAAAACTAATTTTTAAAATATGTACAATAAAATAAATTGTACAAGAAACAAAAATAAGTACAATTTATAAATAGACAAATAGACAGGGGCAGAATAGAAAGTCTAGAAACAAATCTATGCAAAATGGATTATAATGATTTATAACAGATCTGGAACATCCTATCAGTGGGGGAAGGATGAGCTACTCAAAAAGGTGCTGACTATTTAGTTACTCCTATCAAAAAGTGTTATTATATTTCCTTCACCATCTCTCTCTTTCTCTCTCTCTCTCTCTCACACACATACACACACACACAAATTACTTACTGACTGAAAATCAACATGAGAGACAAAAGCATAGAACTTTTAAAAGATAATATAAGAAAGTATATTTATAACCTATAGTAGGAAGCATTTCTTAAACAAGACACAAAAAGTACAATCTACAAGGAAAAATATTGATAAACTCAGCTACATTAAAATTGAAGATGTCTGATGACTAAAAGCTACCATAGAGTGAAAAGGTAAGCTCCAAGCTAGGAGAAGATACTTGTAACAAACATAACTGAAAAAGAACTTGTATTAAGAATATACAAAGAATTTCTATGAGTCAAAGGGAAAAAGGCAAACAACATAATGTAAAAAGATTTTGACAGACACTTTACAGAAGTAAAATACAATAGCATATACGTATGTTTATATATATATATATGTTCATTAGTAATCAGAAAAATAAAACTTAGTCACAGTGTAATATTGTTTCATACCCATGAATAGAAAAACATGTAAATTCAGACAATACAGCATAGGCAAAATGTAGAACAACAAAAACTCCCACATACTGCTGACAGGCAAATAAGTTGGTATAACCACTTTGGAAAACAGCTTGATCTAACCTAAAAATCTGAACATGTGCCTACCCTGTGATTCAGCAACAATGCTAATTAGTATACAGTTCAGAGAAACTCTTGCACATGCACACCAGAATGTATGTACAAGCATCGTCAGAGCAGTATTGCTCATAATTGCAAAACTTGAAGTAGGTATAATATCAGTCAACAATAGAATGGAAAACTAATTCGTTATACTGGCATACCTTGGAGATACTGTGGGATCGGTTCCAGACCACAGCAATAAGGCAAATGTCACAATAAAGTGTCACATGAGTTTTTTGGTTTCCCAGTGCATATTAAAGTTATGCTTACATTATACTGTAGTCCTGGAGTGTGCAATAGCATCATGCCAAAAATATACATATATACATACTTTAATTTTAAAATCTTATTGCTAAAAAATGCTAACCATCATCAGATCCTCCAGCAGGTTGTAATCTTTTTGCAATAGCAGCACCAAAGATCACTGATCACCATAACAAATACAATAATAATTTTAAAAAGTTTGAAATAGTGTGAGAATTACCAAAATGACCACAGAGACACGAAGTGTGGAAAAATGATGCCAATAGACTTGCTCGATAGAGTGCTGCCACAGATCTTTCAATTATAAAAAACACAATTTCTGGGAAGCATGTAAAGCAAATTGCAATAAAATAAGTATGCCTGTATTCATACAATGGAACATTATACAGCAGTGAAAATAAATTAACTACAGCTACTTACATCAACACAGATGAATTTTAAAAACATAACATTGAACAAAATAAACAAGTTAGAAAAAAATTATATACAATTTGTTTTCATTATAGAATTGTCACAAACAGGTAAAAACAACAATATAATATTGACGTAGATAGAAAACAAAAAGAAAAGCAAGGGAAAGATGAACACCAAAACTTTGATCCTGTTACTACTTGGAAGAAAGAAGAGGTTGGGAGGAGAACGAAATCAATGAGGATCAAAATGACAAGAATATCAGAGCAATATTTTATTTCTTGACCTGGAAAATAGATTCATGATGGCTCTTTTTAATTTTTATTCTTTACATCTGACATAAATTTTTATGTATTCTTTTGTGCACATAATAAATTTCACAATAAAAAATTTTAAGCAAAAAGTAAGTCACCAAGAACAGAAAACACATTTTGCATCAGAAAAAGGAAATGACTGTCGTCCAATCAGACATTAAAAATTGCATAAAAATTATAGCAATTTAAACAGTAGGAATAGGGCGGGAACAGATAAACCAAAGGAATAGTACAGATTACCTAGGAATAAAACAGAGCCTAGAAACCATCTTGGATGTGGGTAGAAACTTGTCATATGATGGAGGGGCACTGTAAGTCCCTGGGGAAAGGATTCAATAATGAGAGATGAGCAATAGACAAAAAGAGTCATCAGTTCTTACCCTGAAAACCTTGTGTCTTACCCTGCAGAAATGGGAGAGGGAGGTTGGTCAAGTGCCCCAGGGATGGACTAGGTGACCTCATTCCAATGCCCCCTCAGGTACATTAGAAGTAAGGGTCTGGGCGGGTGTCCTCACCTCTCTATAACTAACCTCACCCATCAGTAAAATGGGGATGATACAATGATAGTACTTGCCTCTCAGCCTTGTGAAGATTAAGTAAAATAATCCATTTCAAGTGCTTAAAGAAGTGCCAGCTCTTGCATGAAAGCTGAATAAATGGCTAGCTTCCAAAATTATTCAACTTCAAGTTTCTGAAATTAAAGACTTGGTGTGATGAGAGAGGAAACCAGGGTTTTAAAAATCATTATTTGTTACTTTTCTATTTCAATCAACAGACTTTGAATTCGAATAGCTTTAGAGAAGCAATTATGCCAATTCAAGTCCATATACTCAGTACCTGACATAGAACTTGCCATGAAATGAATGCTTAATAAGTATATATTGTGTTGCACTGACTTGAATTAAGAAGGGAAGGGGAAATAGCATTGTTATAAAACAGGAGTCAGTGTGGGTGCTGGAAAATGCCACAGCTTTTCACAACTGTGTGGAGAAAAATAAAGCAGTGTTTTAAAGGCCAAATTTAATGGATTCCCAAGGTTATGCTGCTGTGAAATTATAACACTGTGAAACAGGAATTAGAATCAGTCAATCCAAAATGTAAAATACCATGGAAGATAAGGTAATAAAACATAGTATACTTTAAATGAACAGTCCAATTAGACAAACACCAGGGAGAGCTTAAATCAGAATGTAACTTTATATGAGCAGAACAAGGAGCAACTATTAATACCAATGAGTAAAAAGGACCCCCCCCAAAAAAAGAAAGTACAGCAATTATGTGGTGATACGTCATCTCATAAGAAACCTAATCACTAAAGAAATAATCTAATGCAACAATATAATTTTTGTTAGATACTTAAATATATAATCCATAATTAATCCACAATTAAAATAATCAAATCAGTAGAAAACAAACCGATTTAAAACCTGTATATTGTCCATCTTCAAAGAAGACTATCTGTGCCAAATTAGCAAGTGGTATAACAGAATAAGGTTTAGGGCTGCTTAATTCTATAATATATTAGTATACACTGATTTGAGGTTTCATCAAAATAAAATAGAGATTTCAGAAATATATGACTTAATTGGTATAATTGTTAGTAAAATATGTAAGAAAAAATATTTAATTTTGAAATCTACATCAGGAACACTGTCAGGTGACATTAAGAAAGCTTCATTATTTTTCATTTTGAAAATACGATATAAATATACTATATATAAAAACTTATAGCTGAATTTTCAAATTACTTTGCCCTCTTTTAGACGTACATAGCCAAGAGGTTTAAATGTCAGGAGATTTATGATGAGATACTTCTTTACCCTCCAAAACAGTATATTTTCAATTTCATGACCAAAAAGTGAATCTAAAAAGCTCCAATCCTTTTTGCATATTCATTATCACTTCAGAAGTGACTGACTGTGTATCAAAACTGTATCTCCAACCTGTTACATTTCACCATCTGGTTTAACCTTATCAGTAAAGCCCTAGAAAACAAACTTCACACATTAGAATTTCACCCAATCTGCAGAGTTACCCTGATCATAAACAGTTGCCCAAAACTTTGATACATTATTATGGAGACCAGACGTGAGCTACATTAACTGAACATGACCAAATTCAACCTGGAACTGCACCTGTAGCAAACCCTGAAGTGTAATGCTGCTGGTGGTGGTACATGAACAGAACAGAAATGCTGTCTATTCAGCTTATGTTTGCCTAAACAGCATAATATATCCAGATGCAAGGACATTTACAATTTGAGTTTTTAACAATAATTATGCTTGATCCACAAGGACATCTCTATGTTCTGTAACAACTTTCATATACTTCTCCAATGTTTCTGAACCAAATCCGATCTGATGCAAAATTTTTCATGACCCTAGAATTAAAACAAAACTACTGCCCCATAAGTAACAGAAAAAACTCATGAAAATTGTACAAATGAATTTAGATTTAGGGGAAGAACCCAAAGGACTATGGAAACTGCAGTCACAGGAAACATACAATTTAGACTGAGAATTTATAAAATGATCCCAGAAGATTTTACTGGAATTAAACAGAAGACACTGCCTACCATTCCTATACTCTTTTCATCTTTGCCTGTACTGAGTGCAGGAAAGAAGTAATTTTACAAGTGAAAGGTGGCACGAGGAAATTATTTGTGATCCAAAATATTCTGAGGATAAAACACAAAGAAGGCAAAGTGTAGACGTGATAATAAATACTTCTGTTGTTTACTTTGGAGGATGTGATTATCGAGGCTGTGGTTTTGACTTGGGGTAGTCCAGAAACTGCCTTATCGTTTCCCTGCATACAATATGAAATTAAGTTTGGTGTTTTGCCTACAAGAGTATTCCATGTCACTCCTATCACAGCTTTGCCCTTCATTCCCACAGAATGCCAAGAACTTCCAAAATGCATTACCATGCAAATGTCTTGGGTGACTTTACTACACATTTATATTGCAAGGTAATCAATAAATTATTATTTCAATATTTATTGGAATCTCAGAATAAGAAAGAAGATAGATTACACAAATTCATCTTCTGTGATTAATGGATGTTCCAGCAGAAGGCATACACTGATGGAGTAGGTCAGTATGCAGACTATATTACTGAATATTTCAACCCGGGTTGTAAATATAGTATCTGTTTCTCTTAGGGACTGTCACACTGAGTGCAGTATAAAAGGCAATAAATTTCAACAGATTAATTAACTCTTTGGTTACTGGGGCTGTGTGTCACCTATCCTGGCACCTAATAAAAATTCCTTTAATGCCAAGACATAAAGAAGGGCCTCTTTGGAAATGAGTTATTAACAGCATTTCGTGAATAGATGGAGGAATTGTAGCCGAGCCATTTAAGTGTCATAAAGTGCGGCAAAGGCTGCTGGAGGCCTCGGAGGGACGCCAGGCAATACCGTAACAATCAAATCTGAGACGGAAGAGGGATTGAGCTGTCCACTCAGAATTTTTATACTGTCAACGAGCAGCGAGGAAATAATGTGATCAAGAAGTGAATTAACCTTGTGTGTGAAAGAAAGGGGATGATCTGATGGAAAAGGCAGTAAAGTAAAAATCACTCCACAATGCCCGCATTGCAGGCGAGTCTTGAGGGGCTCCTAATGTCTGCAGGCTGTCAGAGAGCGGATCCAGACCTCTAAGTACCATAACCCCATTGCCTGCATTAGCCTGTAATTGGAATACATTTATTCATGCTTTTTTAGTTCTTCAGGGTCTCCGTGTTGTATATCCACTGAGCATTAATTCCTGTAACTGTTCTGTCTTTGCAGACTCCTGCGAGCAGCTGGGCAGTCTTAGGGGTGAATTAGCATTTGGTGAGGAAGGAAGAAAGTGCGGTGCAAGTAGTACCAGATTTGAATCCATCTCCCATTTCGAACTATATTGTTTAATTTAGCACCCTGACTGCCTCCCCTCAAATATTCTCTGGATGCTTTCTGATGAATGTCTAGTGATCAAGTTTTTTTGAACTTTTATATTCCAAGGCAAGAGTTCCAACAAGGAGAAAATAATAAATGGCTAAGACTAACCAATGGATTTAATAAGGCTTGGATAACTATCTTTCAAAATGTAAATTTCACTTTCTTACTTGAGGCTGCATCTCAATATATGGCACTCTTCTACACATGACTTAAAAATCATGTAAAAATAATAAAATTTAAATCCATAATTTTTCCCAAAGACAGCATTTTTAGCCTAAATCACTTAGTAGAACTAAATCTAGCAAATACTAGCAAGTAGGTACCTGGCACACAGAGCATCTACCATGTAGGAGTCACCGCTCTAAACATTTTATGTTCATTAACTCAGGCGACCTTGATGACAACCCTATGAGGGGGGTACTTTTATTACCATATCCACTTTATAGCAGTTAGGGAAGTGGTGCACAGGAAGGTTAAGTGGATTCCTCAACGTCACACAGCTGATTTGAAACCCCAACGATCTTGTCTCTAGGAGCCTGGATTCTTAGCTACTTTGCAAAATTGTCTCACCAAAGAATAGTTAATGGATCCAACATACTGCTTAAATTACTCTTCCCAAACAATGGGGGTATTCTATTTGTACTCTAATGATTAATTTTGTAACTGCGTAGGAATGTGCATAAATGTGTGTGTATTGTCCTCGGGGATTTTACACTTTCAGCTGTCCCTCATTTCTCCCACATTATCAGTCATTCTCTTTTCCTCTAAAAGAAAGTTTCGATTAGCATATAGATGCTCTCTGGTGTCTTCTGACTCGAGCCTCCATCTTCTGGATCCTGCATCTTCTTATAGCTATCTTCATCCCCCCAATGCCAAACTCCTCCAAGGAGTTGAATTCGCATGTTGTCTGCTTGCTCACAATCCATGAATCCTTCAACCTCTTATGAATCTGCCTCCTTTCTCAGCATCCTGTGCTACATCCAAAGGTCACTTTTATGTCTTCATCTTGTTCAATCTTTTGGCAAACAGGACATAAGTAACCACTTCGCCCTTCTTGGGAAACACTGCCTTTGCAGTCCCCAGGACACCATCCTCTGCCTGCCCTCCTACCACCTATTTACCCAGGTTTCCCTTCACTGGCCCCTCTTGTCCCCAGATCTGAGATGCCGGGGTTCTTCACACGTGGCTGTGGGCCTCCTCTGCCACCTCTCATCAAGTCATCTACTACATGGATTCAAATACCATCTTTTTGTTGATTATGCTTACATTTTTATCTCCTCTTTTCACTCCAAATGTAAAAATCCAACTGCTCCCTGATGACTTAATGTATATGTCTTATAGAATCTCAGATTTAACATATAAAAAATGGAACTCTTGATTTCCCCGCATGACTGAAAAAACAAAAAACAAAAAACCAGCACCTTCCAGCTAGTTGCTTAAGCCAGAAGCCTAGGTGTCATCCAGAGCCCCTGCTTTCTCCCTCTCATTTGCCAGATATACATTTAAGTGGGGTCTTTTCTTTTGTTCTTTTGTTTTCTTTTTGTTCAGGCCACCAACTGTGAGGGAAAGATCTTCCTTATCTACAAAAACACACACAGTAGGAAATGCCTCTCTTGCCCAGGGTATGCCTGATATTGCTGCTACAGAGGCTCTGTGAGGAGACGACACCGACCTGGTAAGGAAGGC
Source organism: Camelus dromedarius (assembly GCF_036321535.1). Classification (NCBI taxonomy): domain Eukaryota; kingdom Metazoa; phylum Chordata; class Mammalia; order Artiodactyla; family Camelidae; genus Camelus; species Camelus dromedarius. Next base: position 5,050,388 of record NC_087454.1, on the reverse strand, counting down.
AGCGCAGAGTGGCGAGCTCCTGGGTATGTGATTGTGCCAAGAACTGACCAACCCTGGAGCAGCCCTACCTCTGGGCTTCTTAGTAAGGGCTACAAGAAATTCCTCATTGTTAAGGTGCTTTTAGTTGAGTCTAATGTTATTTGAAGCCAAAAGCAATCTGACTGACACATCCCTTCTCTATTAGTTACCTGCATAGCAAATTCTCTCAAAACTCAGTGGTTCAGAGCAACAATAAACGTGGTCTGCCCCTGTGGATCATGAACTCAGAAGTGGCTTAGCTTATTGGTCCTGGTCTGGGGTCTCTCATGAGGTTTTAGACATGATGTGGTCTGGGGCTGGGTCAACTGAAGGCTTGACAGGGGCAGGTGGAACCACCTCCAAAAATGGTTGACTCGCGAGGTCATTCACATGCACCACCCTGTGCTTGCTGCTGGCGGGGCCCCGGTTCCTCCCACATGGGATTCTCCACAGGCTTGGAGTCACATCATGGCAGCCGACTTCTCTCAGAATGACTGATCCAAGAGGGAGCGAACCAAGTGGAAGCTATTTCTTTTTTATGACCACACCTAAGAAGTTACATAGCATCCCTTCTGCCACATCCTATTTATTGGAAGAGGATCAGAAGTCTAGCCCAGATTTAAGGTGGGGAAATTAGTCTCCATCTTAGGAAATGATATGTAGACATCTTTTAGAACCATGTGGTCCACACCTTTTCTCGCTGCATCCTAGACCCCTTCTTTAGACACTTCCTCAGACTGGCCTTCCCAAACACCCTTTTGAAGTTACTTCTCTCATTCCTTAGTTTCTCTCTTGGCCCCTTGTCTGTTTCCCTCATTACATTTTTCACACTTTATAATTATTTGACTTTATTTCACTTACTGTTTTTCTTTTGTTGGTCTGTATTCATCCACTGGAAGTACGTTTCACCTTTTGTCTGGTTTATCGTTGCATTCCTGGTGTCTAACACAGTGTCTGTCAGTTAGTTGTAGGCACTCAAGAAATTGTGAGTGAATGAAGGAGAAAAACTTGGACATGCATTCACAAAATTTTTTGAATGGTGGTGTTAGCACAACCATTCTGAGGAAGAGATCTAAGACGATGAGGAGCTCAGGAAATTTAATATGCAACAAGACATTACGGCTATATTTTGAATATTCAAAGGGATATCGTTGGGAAGAAGATTAAATTTCTTCTTTATGATTCATGGAGCAGAATTAGAATGATTGGGTAGAAATTATGGGTAAATGGAGTTAATTCAATAAAAGGGAAATCTTTCTAATGATTAGAGTTACCTTAAAAAGTGAAACCCATTGATCTATAAGAGAGTAATCTTCCTTTCATTCAAACATATGCTATAAGACCACATGCCTTCAGCATCAGAGAAGAAATTCAGGTACTGGTGATGGACTGGACCAGATGACTCTAAGCTCCCTTTGTACATTCCAGGACTCTATAAGCCTTAACTAAATTTATACATTAAAAGCTTTCCTACTAAAATTTTTTGTGAGAAGTAATAATAAAATAATCATCCATAAGAAAAGATTTCTCTGTACATTCATACTTTTGGAGATCTTGATCATGCAGAAAATAATTTTTTTTAATGTTTGTTTTTATGATTGCAAAAAGAGTATGTTTATTTTAACAATCTAAATTCTGTCATATATTGATGAAATACTGACCTCAGAGTAAAAGAGATTTTAATTGAATGTTTCACTATGAGGCATATTTTCTAATACCTTCTATTTCCAGAAATAATAAACTACATTAGCTATAGTTTTCACTTCTGCATTTAATTAATCTTCTAAATACCACATAAAGAAAAAAAATATTCTCTAGAAAATAACAGAAATGGCTTTCAAAATGTGAATGGATAAACAAACTGTGGTACATTCACACACTAAAAAATGACTCAGCAATAAAAAGAAACGAGCCAGCAAGCCAAGGAAAGACATGCAGGAACCTTAAATGCTTATTGCTAAACAAAATATGTCAATCTGAAAAGGTTACATACTGTATGATTCCAACTATGTGACTTCTGGAAAAAGCAGAACAATGAAGACACTAGAAGATGAGTGGCTGCCAGGGGCTCATGGTGGAGAGAGGGAGGGATGAATAGGTGGAGCACAGGGTATTTTTAGGGCAATGAAACTACTCTGTATGTCACTTTAAATGGTGGATACAGGACATGTCATTACACGTTTGTCCAGACACCAAGAGTGGAATCCGAATGCAAACTATGGACTTTAGTTAGTGACAATGTATCCATATTGGCTCATCAACTGTAATAAATATTCCACTCTAATACAGGATGTTCATAACAGGGAAACTGGTGAGTGTGGGGTATATGGGAACTCTTTGTACATCTGCAAAAGTGAGTAATAGGAGATTATGATAATTTGGTGTAAACCATATGGCATTAAGTATTAAGGTATCTAAAGACAGAGAATGGGGAAGAGAGAAAGACAATAATGAGGTGTAAAAAAGTTAGGTCCAAAATCTGAAGGATATTAGAATTGAAGAAAAACTGGAGAAAAGCACACAATGCAGGCTAGTGAAACAAAACCACTGACAGTTCAAAAGGGGAAACACTATCAGGGAGTGTACTCCCACTAATAATGAACATTACAGATATTCACGTAGAGCAGTGAGGAAGTCGGCCTTGGCTGAGCTGATGAGTTACTGATACATTCAAGAAATATTTGTTTGGGTAAAACACTGTGATAGGATGATCGAGAATCTCCAGCCATATTAGACCTCAACCTTGCTCTTAAGAAGCTAGCTGGAAACTGAGAATTATATGATTTCATAAAATTAAAAAACTACATCAGAACTAGTCAGCCCCAGAGAAGGCTTTCTTGTTCAACCACTCACTATACGTGCACCGAGATTGAAGACACAATCAAGTGTTCTTAATGGGGAAAATTGTGTCCAAACACACTGCTTTGTTTAACACAGAAATAGTGCTGTTTGGGTCTAAAGTGGGTCTTACATTTTTCTATTATTTTTAACACAAAGAAAATTCCTTTCATTTCTATTACACTTAACTGTTGGTGTAGAAGAGTTCTGCACCGATTCACCTCTGCCTACAAGGATGAGCTGCTGTTGAAAATGCTCATCTCTTGGTACTGCTCCTTCTGTTGGGAATTGCATGACATAGAAGGAGCAGTTTTTGCCATTAAGCAGCCCTAAGGCTTGGCCTTGTCAGGTGACCGGTCTGGAAGAGAGCATGTCAGGGCTGGACCCCTAAATTGTTATCAAGGTCACTTCTATAGTACAAGGATCCCTTGCATAAAAACATCCCGGAAAAAGGCCATTCTAGTCTCTGCTGTGCACTTCATGAGACGGCCCGTTTCACTGTGGGAAGTTCCTGCGCTTAAAGTCACGGGAACAGGAAATGCTGTATATATGTATCAGTCTAGTTCTAGTTCTGCAGTCCAGAGCCACAAAAATCTAATTACTTTTTATATAGTAGACATCTAATTATTTGAGGACAATAACTGAGTGCTCTTTTATTTCAGTGATTCTTCATTATGTCATGGTTTCCACACCCTTGAATAACACAGTCCCTCTGTTCTGCATGAAAACTTTTGTTTGAAGTCCGAAGTTTAAACTTACACTTTGCTGCAAACACTTGTCCTTTGCTTCCCTCCCCCATAATCAGTGCGAAAGGAACACCTGATCATACTAAACACGTCATGATAAAATGCATGATGATTGACTAGACCAAAAATTATACATGATATAAATATACATGAATAAAATATAAATGTAGCAATAATATCTATGACTAAAATATAAATATACATGGACAGACAGATGAAAAAAGAAGTCTCGTGTTTTATATAACCTGAGCCCCTGTTTTGGTAGAATCCAGTTTTTTCAACCATTTCAACTTAAGAAATCTCTAAGATGTATCAATAGATGAGAAAAGCCAGATGCAGAAAATTATGTATTATACGACCATCTAAGGTTTTTAAAAAGGAAAAAATAGATTCATGTGTGTATACGTCTTATGCGTGTTAACATTACTGGAAATATATTCCAATACTGGTAACACTGGCTGTCTTAGGAGAGGGGAACTAAGTAAATGAGACCAAGGTATGTGACCAACTTTTCATTACCTATGCATCGGCAACTTTTGAATTTTTAACTATGTGGATGTGTTTCATGATCATAAACAACATTAAAACTTAAAGAAGACAACAAAACTTTAAATATACAAATATTTAAATTAAAAATCCCAGAAATACCAGAATAAAACATGTCTGGGGTATCTTCTCTGACCAGTAGTGTGGAGCAGAGCCTGTTAATTAAGTACAAAAGAAAAGGAAATAATTTGAGTTGAGTTCAACCCTCAAATTGCTGACTTTCTTCCAAGGTTCAGATCCAGATGAAAACCCAACCCTACATGTACATGAAAGCACAGGACTAAAGTAATCCTTTTGGTTGAGTCTCAAAATCACATTTCCATATTAAATGTCATTACCATTAAATCTGCATGCCTTCAGATATTTCAACCATCCAGAATTACATTGTGCATGCATGTTCTGGTTGGAGCTCCCAATAAAATTTCAGAGTATAGCACTGCTGCCCATTTTAGCAATGTCACTAACTAATGTGTTCAATGATCTGATGAGATTAATAATTAGAAATACATTCTTTAAAGTATGACAAAATAATCTTCAGATTGTACTGTTCCATGAAACAGCCATAAAAAATAATTCTTCTATTGTTGAGGTTCATAATGTGACTGAATGACTATAAAATATTCTAATTACTGTCAGTAAGTCACAAACCAATGAATAACACACCTCAGATGTCCACAGCAAACCCAGGCAACCTAGGGCTTCATAATCTGGAATAATCCCCCTGATAGCTTTGGGAATGATTCACCCAACTAATTTTATTACAGACCAATTATATTATTAAATAACTGTACCAACTATCAAGTTATAAACAGAAATCACTGAGTCATTAAAGATACTCTATTCCAACTCCCTCACATACAAATCTGTTTGTTCAGGACATATTCATTGAGTGCCCCCTCTATGGAAAGCACTACATTTGATAGTGAAGATAAACATACGGCATGGTCACTGCCTTCTAGAATTCACAGTAAAGGAGGTGGGTGGAGGGAGACAGAGAGATAAAGAGAGAAGCACAGAAACTGGAAAACACTGTGATTACTGCTCTAAGAAGCAAACAGAAGTGAGTATAAGAACAACCTAAATGTCCATCGACAAATGACTGGATAAAGAAGTTGTGGTATCTTTATATGATGGACTACTACTCAGCCATAAAAAATAATAAAATAATGCCATTTGCAGCAACATGGATGGAACTGGAGAATATCATTCTAAGTGAAATAAGCCAGAAAGAGAAAGAAAAAAACCATATGATATCACTTATATGTGGAATCTAAAAAAAAAAAAAAAAAAAGACATACAAACTTATTTACAAAACAGAAACAGACTCACAGACATAGAAAATGAACTTATGGTTACCAGTCAGGGAAGAGGATGGGAAGGGATAAACTGGGAGTTCGAGATTTGCAGATACTAACTACTATGTATCAAATAGATAAACAACAAGTTTACAAGGTAGAGCACAGGGAACTATATTCAGTACCTTGTAGTAACCTATGGTGAAAAAGAACACAAAAATAAATATATGTATATTCATATATGACTGAAGAATTGTGCTGTACACCAGAAATTGACACAACATTGTAAACAGACTGTACTTCAATAAAAATATATTAAAAAAATAAAAAGAAATGTGATGGCCCAAGAGAGGGTATTGTTAGCCTACTTGGCAAGGGGACAGTGGTGAGGGATCTTTGGGAGGGTGCTACTTCTCAGTTATAGACCATGACAGTGGCAGAGATTTGCCAGAATTGGGATCTCTGGATTCCCAGGCAGTATTCATTTTGCTACAAGTTGCCCTGATAATTTGATCAAAGATCATCAATACTGTAGCTGTAGCAGAGGGCACATGAGTGAGTAATTTAAGCAAGGTTTTAAAGCTTTGTCTTGCTAACAATCACCTACTTCACAGAATGCAAAAGGATCTTTTAAACAACTCTAACCTTGTACCAAAAGCATTTAACACTCATACACATGTGTAGTATGATATGCTGTGTGTATACAGGTAGTTTCACACAAAAGTTACACGGTATGCATAGCTGGTAATAAGTGTTATTTCAACACCACAGTCCAATTCAGTTTAGTTACAATCACTTTGGTACTGAAAGCTTATTAATGAACCGGCTGTCAGCCTGTATTGCTACAAAACTCTCATTTCAGCAGGACATTTAAATTAGAAGCAACGATGAATCTTTTCATTGTTGCCATCTCTCTTACTCAACAGAATGTGTTTCAGAGGGATTACCTGGCTTATTGTAGCTAATTCAATACAAGACTGAGCTGGCTACTTAGATCGTCCAAATTTCCTATCCTCCTCAAATGTGGGCAACGCAACTAAAACCTCTGACGTTCCGTCTGATGAGAAGTAAAGCACTTCAGCGCTCCAGCACGCCAAATGTCACCTCCCGACGGGTAGAAAGAGAGCCAGGCTGGCGATGTAACAGATTACCTCTTCCTCTTTCAGGTAACTGAAAAAGCTATGTCCACCCACTGGCTTTTGAGGATAAGGACACTGTACTCCTGTCCCAGAACCAGCAGCGATAATAATAGATAATAATCAGGGGGCACTGCCACCAAGCCATTTTAATGAGAAGATGCAGCTTGTACACAACTCTTCGTGTTCTCAAAGCTCTTATGAATAACGGCCTTTAATGTAAGATGAAAAATGCCACTTTATAAAAAAACGGCTTTAAGATAATTTGAGTCTTATTTGTCAGAGTGATGCGCACTGTATCTCCCCAGGATCTATCTCCCCAGGATCAGGCATGCTTCACCGAGGTTACGTTCAGCAGCACACTCATGGAAGTAGAGCCTGTGTCTAACATTTAAGTGCATGGTGGTGTCAGCTATGCTCGTTCCCGGGCCCCTTAGCTCTCTGTGTTGCCACATGTGTGACTGGAATTTCTCCTGTTATCTCAAAAGCCTGAAAAATACACTGCTCTTATTCCATGATTTTTAGCAAACCTAAGATAAAAAAAAATTAAGGGGGAAAAGGTAAGGAAAAACACCATCTTCTACATCATAACATGCTAAAGAGGAATAAACCAAGATGTCACAATTTTTCTCCAAGCCGTTGGTCCCTAGCGTTTTTTCCCTGATGATTCCAGTAGACTACTGTTACAAGATGTTTTAAGTAAAATTCCTCTTTCCTTATTAGTCCTATTGCAGATAATTCTAAATGTCTAAATGAATGAGAGCTGGCCAGTTTATTTCTAAAAGAACTTACATTGCTGTTAGGACCTAAATCACCTTAAAATAATCATACACAGTATAAACAGAATAACAGAGCCTTTGTTCAAATTATAGGTAGGTAGATAGACAGATAGATAATCAGATAAATGGAAATGTATATCTCCAAAGAAATAAGAAGCTTATTTTATGAAAGGATGTTGTGATGAAACTAAACTAAAGGCAGCTGAATCATGCTCACTTATATATTTGTGGTGAAAATTGATTCAAAGAATTTCAGGGGTGGAGAGGGGATTTGCCAAGAGGGTACTGGGGAAAGAGACTTCAGCTAGTTGCTTTAAATTCAACAGTCCTGTCAGCAATTTATGGACCAGATTATACCTTCAAAATGAACAAGAACCCAGGAACAACTCTAGTAGAAAGATACTAAATTTTTATGATATGGTGTAATCGGATTGGCAACCAGCAGTAGAGATGGTTCAAAGAAGCAACAATTCATGGTAAACACAGCTAAGTAACAAATTACTTAAAAGAAAAGACTAAATCTCATCTTTAAAACTAACTCAAAAAACTGAGAAAAACCTTCCTTCACCACATTAAACCTCATCCTTGTATTTCACTCTTACTCTGTATAAGAACAGTAAGAGTACATACAAAGATCTCTGGCAGGTACGAAGACAGAAATGCTTTGTATACAATAAGGGAAACTAAAGGGACTCACTTATTACTCAGACCAGTGACTCAAAAAAGTAAGCTAATATTTTTCTAAGGTTATTAATTTATCATTATGCTTTTTGGACTGCTTTTCTGGTCATTGGTTGTCATATTTCAGTTTAAGGGCTTTAGCTTTTAAGCTGAAAGAAATAATTATTTCTTTAAACCTTACATACAATATCTTAAAAGATTAAAGAAAATAGCTACTTTGACACCTCCCCAGACCTTATTTAATTGCATTTATTCAATTGTACAAACTTCTCTAGAGCACAGAGAACATAGATAGAGGTAAAAACTTATCTTTCTGTCATGAATTGGTCCGATATTAATTATGTTAGAAACAGAACAGAACAGATTTCCTCCTAGTTCTTTGATTCCTTGTTTCTTTGAAATGCAAAAATACAATGTACTTAGAAAGCAGTTTCTATGTCAATTATACGGATATCTTTTATGTATTATAAAACATATCTATATATCATACTCTTAATTTCTTGGCAGAGCTTCATTCTGCATTTTGCAGGCTGATTTGAGATTTTCACCTACTTTCTAGTGTTAAATATAGCAAATTGCTCTCCCTGCAATTTTAACTAACCAAGTATTAGTGTGACTTCCACAAATCAGGCTAGTATTGTAATAAAATCTTTCACCTTATTTATTTCAGAACTCAGTAAAAAAAAAAAAAAACAAATAATACATTTTATAGTCAAATGAAAGCTTTGATACCAACTATAAATTTTTACTTTATTCAATTGTAACAACAAATCAAAATTTATCATTTGCATAAAAGCATCTTAGGCAAAATTTGCAGATAGAGGTCTCCTTTTAATATTTCTCCTCTTGCTCATGGACATAGAAAACAAACTGTGGTTACTGGGGGGAAACGGGGAGGGATAGATTATGAGTTTGTGATTAACAAATATATATTACTATACATAAAACAGGTAAACAAGCACAGAGAACTATATTCAATTTCTTGTAATGAGCTGCAATGGAAAAGAATTTGAAATACATATATATGTATGTGCACACGTATAACTGAATCACTTTGCTCTACATCTGAAACTAACATTGTAAATGGACTACACTTCCATAAAAAATAAGAATTAAATTTTAAAAATTTATCCTTATGAAATAGGTACAAGACCTGTCACTAGGTTTTGCTAAGTAGTGACAATTTTGTCCCAAAGATTCAAAGTAACCATTTAACCCCTGCTGCAACGTCGTCTCCTAAGACATCAACATGAGAGGCCCTGAAGATGTTCAGCGAGGTGCCCTGAATAAGAACATACCCAAAATTAAAAGTCCTTTATGTCTCTGGAGGACAATCTCTATTGAATTTATTTGAAAATGTAAACCAATTTCAGACAGGAATTTAAGTTTAATTTGCTTTAAAATAATGTTCTTCTAGTTGTTAAGTGGTCACAATCTGTGTCTAAAATATACATGAGCAGCAAGAACAAAACTCCACATGAATATGATGGGATATCAAGCCCAGGATTATGTTACATCACATGGCAAAGGGGTATCATGCTGATGTAATTAGGGTTACTAATCAGTTGATTTTGAGATACTCAAAAGGGACATTATCCTTATGAGCCTGACCTAATCATATGAGTCTTATAAATCTAGGTCTAAAGTCCTGAGGCAGAGAAAATCAGCGTTTTAAAGCATGAGAAGGATTGGACATGTCATTGCTGGCTTTGTATATGGATGGATTATACCTTCAAATGGACTGCATGGCAAGAATTAAGGTGCCCTTCAGAAGCTGAGTGACCACTCCCCCAGCTGACTGCCAGCAAGAAAACAGGGACCTCAGTCCAAAAACTACAGCGAACTGGATTATGCTAACAACCTGAATGAGCTTGAAGAAAGCCCCCAAGCTCCAGATAAGATGACAGTCCCACCAATACTTTGATTCCAACCTTATAAAATCCCAAGCAGAAGAACCCAGGCAACCCATAACCAGACTTCTGATTTACAGAACTCTGAGCTAATAAATGAGTTTTAACTTGCTAAGTTTGTGGTTATTTGCTTTGGAGTAACAGAAAACTAATACACATGCTAGAGCTATGATGAAAGTATTATGGAAATACCAATATTAATCTCACAGCAAGTTGTAGCATGGGGTAATTCAGGAGCAGCAGATGTGCTGGTGTCTCCCTGGCCCTGGCCTCATCATTCTAGTACATGACCAGTACAATTCTGCTTTGATTTTTTTTTGGGGGGGAGGAGGTAATTAAGTTTATTTATGTTTTTGTTTTGTTTTGTTTTGCTTTGTTTTTTTTAGTGGAGGTACTGAGGATTGAACCCAGGACCTCATGCATGCTAAGTATGAGCTCTACCACTGAGCTATACCTTCCCCCTACAATTCTGCTTTGAGAAAAAGAAAAGCAGCCCCTGACAGCAGGGAGCTGGCCTGGCACTATCTACTAGGCCATGGTGTCCTGTTGACCGTAAACAATTTCACAGAACACCAACATCACCCAAGGCCACTCAGTGATCACAATGGTTCAGGACAAAAACGGGACCACACGGTAGTCATGTCTGAACTCAGACAAAAACAAAAACATTGTCTAAACTTCAGAAGTGACCCCCCAACCATCCCACTATTGAGGCTAATGTAAGTGACAACTGCTTCTTTACCAACTACAGCTTTAAAGCTCCTTTGTTCCTCCCTCCTTTTAGGTAAGAATTCTGAAGATACCCAATCAGAGTGACCTCTGTTTCCTAGCAACAGAGAAATCTCTGCTGGATTTCCCAGAGCCGGTCCCCCCTTCTTGGAACCCTCCCCTCCCCTAAATCACATTCAATCACATCTGCAGCTCTGCCACTCTTATAATTAAATCCTGAACAGGACTTTCAGCAGTCTATCCTATGGCTGCAAGAGATGAGGGTCTCTTTAATACTGATTTGGGGGCTTCCCAGCTCTCATGGTGAGTTTATAACTAGCTGACCACGAAAGTAAAAAAAAAAAAAGCCAGTAAATTTCCCCATTCTTATAAGTACCACCGCCCGTTCCCATTCAAGTGCTAGAGTGACCACAGAGATGAATGATTCATCTTCATCTTCATCTTCAATCCACCACAGGCAGGAAAGCACCTTAGTAACTGGGGTGTCCCACACCAGGAGGTACCCCTGTTGCCATGGGACTGGTGAGGGACCCAGCTCCAGAGACCTGTATTTGAGACTTCCTTCTTTCACCAACATCCCTAGCTTGGTTTCCCCGCAAAGCATCACCTAAGACAACTACTTGTGTGTAGCCAGGTCATTTGGGAGGTGACCGGAGTGAGAAGCAGTGAAGGAATGGGGAAAAGGATGTAGAAGATGGTACAGGAGTATGTGACTGAAGTTGCTGCTGGGCATCCAGAATTCAATTTCACCAGAACCTCGTAAGAAGCACAGAGAATGGTCTTTCCAAAACTGTACTGCTAAAGGCTAAGAGATAAGAACCATTATTCTTCAGCTGTTGTCACCTTTTGGTTGAAGGCTGACCCAGGAGTGTTAACTCACCAACACTTCAACGCTGTGCATGGCATGAGCTGAGAGCTACTACTGGCCTCAGGTGGGCAAAGTCACAAGAGCCGGAGGCAGAAAGCAGGGCAACCTGGCAAAGGTAGAAAAGAGGAGCTGTCAGGGAGAAGAGGGGAAGTTCGTGTGAAATTGTCCCCCTCTGCACCCCCCACCCTCCACACCACCACTACCACCCCCGCCCCCGGCCCCAGCAAGTCAGAAAATGGAAGGGATGCTGAGAATATGAGTCAGAACAGCAAAGGCTTTTGACACAACAGGACTACTTATTTCTTAGAAGTTATAACCAATTCATACAGCACATCTTTAATTTTGTTTGAACACAAGGGTTATCACAGGGGTCAATGGGCAGCAATGTAACAGGGTCAGGATTGATTAAATACCTGCTCTACCACAGTACTACCCCAGACAGACTCTCAGATGTCTTACATTGGACATGTGAAAACATGTCACTGACTATATCACTCTGCCAGGATTGCATTAACAAAATACCACAGACTGGGTGGTGTAAATAACAGAGTTTATTTCGCCATGGTTCCAGAGGCCAGAAGTTTGAGATCAAGGGGTTGGCTGTCTTCACACGGTCTTTCCTCTATACATGTCTGTATCCACATTTCCTCTTTTATGAGGTCACCTGTCAGACTGGGTTAGGATCCACCCTCATTCCTTCATTTTACCTTAATTACCTCTTGAATGACCCTATCTTCAGATACAGGTCATTAAAGACTTCAGACTATCACATCCTTGGGTACTAGAGACTAGGACTTCAACATATGAATTTTGTGGGAGACACAACTTTGCCTAACATTGACCTTTACATTAAAAAATATTTATAATATTTCATTAATGTATTGTTTATTTAATTTAGTATAAAAGTTACCCTGGGTTCCTAAAGACCAATTCCCATAATAAATAAACTCTTTGATTATCAAAAAGGCAATAGTCATGATGATCTTTATGATTAGATTTATTAAAAATTACTGATGACTATATCCACTTATATAATTATAACAGGAAATAAAATAAATTATATATAAATATAAATAATTGTTTAAAACCTTATGGCAAAGAATTAAATAAGCATAACTTTATAACGAAGCACTATCATAGCAGGAATTGGGATAGTTTCAAAAAGTGAAACTATTTGATTTTCTTCTTTCTTTGTACATAAGAAATACCTCTGGACTTCCAGAGGGAATTAGAGACATTTAATCCAGTTGGTTCTTTATGCCCTATAATTTTCTTCATCTTTCATGGACATGAACAATCTTAAAATGTGTGTGTAACTAATGCTTTATTTCAACATTAGTTCTATGTTATTTTCAATATTTGCTTTTTCATGGTTTAACACAAATTCCAACTGTTCTCTAAATATATTTCCCAGTCAGTTTGGAATTGAGAGTATCTGGTAGATACAACCTAAGAAGGATGCGATTTGCCGGTAAAAGAGAGGAAGTTAAACCAGGCTTGATGAGGCAAAGTGAATTTTCACTGATGTGCTATTAGCAGTTTATTCCTATTTTGGTTATATTTTTACATGTTAGCATATTAGCATTACTGTAGATTTGATTACTGCCTTGTCTAGTGTCTCTGTTGACTTTGGTTGACCCTGCTTGGATCACCCTTCCCCTTTCTAAACAGCTTCCTACACCGCACAGTTTGAATCCTCCTCATCATTTAGATTCTGCCTTCTAAAGGAAGCTTCCCAAACCACTCCAGCCAATATTTTACTTCTGAATTTCCATCTTACTGTCTTAACCCTCATTTGGCTCTTAATCTTAGTCATTCATTCACCAAGGATTTACTGAGCTCTCTGTTCTAGATGACGGTGATACAGGCGTGAATAAATGAGACAAAATTCCTGCTCTCATGGAACATTCCAGCAGGGCCAAAGAGGTGAGGGAGACCTAAACAATGAATCCCTGGGAAGCGCTCCTGACTGCTATGAAGGCAAGTAAAGCAGCAGAGTGAGGGCAGTGTGTGTACGTGGAGGGGTTAGCTCTCCTAGGTGGGGTGGCCACGGAAGAACTGTCAGATCAAGTTACATTTGAGCAGCTAGTGAGGCAAGTGAGAAAGCACATTCTGTGGGTGTTTGGGAGGGCGGTGTTCGGTGCAGAAGGAACAGTTAAGTCCAGAGTGCTGGTGCTTGGCATGCTCGGACGGTTAGCTGGGCTTTGAACAGTAGCTGCGGATGTGGTTTATCAAGATCAAGCTCTTTCTTAGGAGCCACGGTAAGGCTCTTGAATTTTAATTGGTAAACCATTAAAGGGTTCTGAGCAGAGGAACGGCATATTCTGTCACAGGTCCTAAAAGGATCATTCCAGCTGCCGAATGGAATTAGAATGTAAAGAAACAGAGGGGAAGTAGAAAGACCAGCTAGAAGACTACTGTCATTCTCCAGGTATGAGTACATGATACCTTATGATACCTCTTGGAAGTTGTTTCATGCTAACATTTACCTTTGCACGTATACCTGTAACTCCTTGAGGGCAGGGAGCTCGTATTTGTAATTTATGTATTGTGTACACTTATGGATTATGGGTGTGACCTATGCATATGGCCATTTAATAGGTGCTTGGTAAATAACTTGGATAAATGTCTAACAGTAGAATTAAAGCCACATATTTTGAAAAACAGTATGGCATCGTTGAAAGGCTATCGTTCACTGTTTCTTTAGGAAATTTAAATTCTCCAAGCCCTAGTCAAGATGTGAATACTGATAACCCCGACCTCATAAGGACTAAACGCAAATGCAGAACCAGACCCACCACTTACAGTAGGAGGTACCTGCTGTGCTTCACATAAAACTTCACCCCCGCCCCAATACAAAACACCTGTTACGTTCCAAAAGCTGTACATAACTGACTGGAATCTAACATATACATTAATCCAATTCAGTCCTTTCCTGGGTATCCAAAGCATGTTCTCAAAAATGTTCCGCCCTTACAGCAACCTTTGCCTTCCATGTCATTTTGGGGCTACCCGCAAACAACGCATCACCATATTGGTTTTCTGCATCATTACACCTACGTCTACAGGGTAGAGGTTTCGTCTGGGGGGCGGGCAGGGCTGTGGTGCTCACACTCTGAGCCGTACGCGGCCCTGTGGAAACCAGGCTGACACTTCTGTGGGAAGGACCGGGGCTGCCGTAGCTACGAGCTCAGTTATACGTCAGAGGCAACTCAACATCCACCTTCAGGGGAAAGCAGGCCGAGTGCGGCGAGAACATGGAAGCAGAGAAAGGTACTGTCATTTACCCCGTTTCATCTGAATCAAGCAGAGGGAAGCGGGGACCCCACGGGCCTCTCTCTCCGAGTTCCACAGTCTCCACTCGGCCTCCTCCTCAAATCCAGCGCAGCGCCATGGCCGGGGCGCCCTCAGGGCCCAGGGAACCCGGCCGGGGCAACCTGGCGGAGACTCAGAGGCTCGGAGACTAGGAGCACGGATCCGAGGATGAGAACGCTCCACCCTAAAGGCACTCGCCGCCCCAACGCCGCGTTTCATCGGCAGAAAAGCAAACTCTTGGCACCGCCAGGCCAACTCAGCGGCGCGCCGCCCACTTTTCGGAGCGGAGGGCGCATGCGCGAGACGCGACTGCGCGGCCCAGCCGCCGGAGGCCGGATGCCGGCGAGGGGGCGGGGCCGCGCCACTGCGCGTGCGCAGGCGGACACCTAGGCGGAAATGGCCCGCGGGCGCCGGGGATGCGAGCAGCTTGTGAGGAGGCGGCGGCCGCAGTGGAAAGTGCAGGCGTAGGCCAGGAGGAGAAGCAGGAGGTGATGGCGATGGACCTGGGGAGGGGCAGACGCTCCGTCTGGCTTAGGCGCCAGCTGGGCTGGGGTCACTCTTCCAGGTGACACACTGGCTCGGGAGTGGACATGTCCCCACACGGCCTTTCTCCATGTTTGGGTCCCAGACCCCCCCCCCCGCCAGATAACCTTGACACCGTCCACCTTCATCCCAAGGAACGTGCGGTAGGCAGGGAGCGGGGGACTTCTTTTTTTAAATATCGGAAACCTGTTGGCACGGTTTCCAAGGAGGAGCTCCTCGCCCTTCTGCCCTTCGGCTGGCGAGGACTCGCAGGCCTGAGGCCATCTCCGGGTCTCTTAGGCTATTCTCAGGGCTTCCGGAGAAGTGTCGGGGGCCCGAGTTCCCCAAAACAGCGTTTTAAGAACTACTTCCGGGTTCTGCGTTCTGTACTCTGCCCGTTTGTAATGCAAGGTGACTGTTCTCATCTGGCTATTCAATTGATGTCATAAATTGACACGACGAGTTCTGCAGATTCTTCCGGTCCTTGCAGCTTAATTCTCTCCCCCATCTTTTTATTTTCCTTGAAAGAAATACTAAAAGAAAGCGGAAGGATTTGGTGTGCTAACTTTTTTTTTTAATGTTGGGTATATGCATTTCTTCTACACTAGGTGTAGAATATTAGACGTCTAAAATTCTTTTTTGGATAAACGTTTTTCTAAGTGAACTGGGATAGTTTGGGACTTGGATGAGAGACATACAGCAATTGAAAATAATTTATGTAGATATTTAACTTCATACTATATGTGTTAAATCCTAATTTTAGTTTTCTTCCTTGGAAAAAGAGAGTAACCTTCAAAAGTTAGTACACAGTTTCTTCAACTTTGTGTAGTCAAGTGTGTTCAAAGAAATGGAGCAGAATCTTGTTTTTCTCTTGTTTTACGGTTATACTTCACATGTCGCGATTAATATTCAGAGTCCAATTAATCTAGGTTTAATGGCAAGATTCTTTTAATTGTAACATTGTGACAAAATACGGGATCAGGTTGTTTTAGATTACTCACACTGTAATGATGTATTTTCCTCATTCTACCTTTAGTGGGAGACTTTTCTTCTAAAGATTGAGAGTTAAGAAATTAATTGAAATTTTTACCTCAGTAGGTCATTGTAAATCACCATTATCACCAGTCATTTGTTATTTTTAAATTTAAATATGTGCTAGAAATACTACCTTTTTTTCATTTTAGCAGTTATTTGTAACTTCAAGTAACTGAAGTTAAATGTCTGTGTTGACTCTAGGAAGAGGCATCAGGCAGTGATTCACACCTGTGGGCTTTTGTACATCAGTTTCAAGGGTTACATGAACTTCTCAATTAAAGCAAAAATACTAAGCATTTAACTTGAAAGCTAATTTTAATTCTGCGCTTAATTTTTTTTTCCTGCATCACAAGGACATTAGCCCAGTTTCTTCAAATGATGCTTAATATAAGCCATTAACGTCTGGAATGAAAGAGATATGGCGAACATTCAGGAGCACAGTATTGGGTATCAGAGCTACAGTGTCTTCATCAGTCACATGATCTGACCAGTGATGTTCTGATTAATGAAACTGCATTCTAAATGCAGAGGCTTTAAAGGGCACGTTTTCTGGTGCTGGTACCTCGAGTCAGCAGAGAAAATTAATTTGTTTCCATGTTCATTTCAGATGCTTTGTGGGAAATTTCAGTAGAGTTGTCAGTATTTTGGCACTGATGTTCACAAAGGCACAGTACTGGGGGGATTTAACACTGCATGTCTGGCACAGATCTGCAGTGTGTACGACTGCGATTGCCAGTAGGTGTGTCAGAAGTAGCAAAGTGTTGGAAAGGGACAAGATAGCGGTTGACTAAATGATGTTTTACTACAGGACAGTAGAGTCCTCTATTTAGTATCTTTTGTTATGTGCTAGAACATCATACTAAGATGACATCATCTCTTCCCTTACGGATTTCATAAACTTGTGGGAGAAGCAGACACAAAAACAAAAAAGTTATACTTTTTTATTTAGATATTTGTAAAAATATATATAAAGTGCTACAGAAGTCCAGAGAATCAACCAGTTTGTAATTTATAGACCCTCAGTCAGAGGTGCAGCATTATCAGAATTGATGTTAAGCAAAGTGAAAGATGGATCAGAGAGGGAAAAGAGAGATTCTATTCTAGCTAATCTAGTAATTTAAGCAAGAGAAAATGGTTGTTTGACGGCAGGGTGGCCAACAGATTTTAGGTGTATTTATGGATGTAGAATTAACAAGAATCTTGGCAAAATATAGAATGTGAGGAAAAGGAGAATCTCAGCTTCCAGATTTTTAGCTTGTGCTTCATAGTAGGTACCGGTAGTGAGACAGGGCACACAGAAAGAAGAGCAGGTTTGTTTTGAGGGGAACATAATTAGTTTAGCTTTGGATGCTTTGAAAATGAGGTGCCTGTAAAACTCTTAAGTAGAGGTGTCACAGAAGCCTTGGGAAATACGATCCTGGGTCTCAGGAGTGAAGTCTGGGTCAAAAATCCAGATTCATATTTCCAGCCACGCATCAAAGAGGTGACTCCACTTCAGCAGACCATGTCACCCTAGCCAGAGTTCTAAAAAGTTCAGTAATGGTAGCTAATGTTTATGGATTGACTTAACCATGCTAGGCACTTTTACACTTATTTCATATAGTCTTAAAAATCCTGTGATAGGCACATTTTTTTACCCCCCTTTTAAAGATAGAGAACCTAACATTCAGAAAGATTAAATACTTTTCTCAAGGCTCCTCAGCTAGTAGGTAGCAAAGCAAAGTCTAGAATTTGGTTCTGTCAAAATTCCAAAACATGTTGAGAGCACCGTGCTCTACTAGTCTCTCATAGTATGAGGTATAATTTCAGTGCTTCACTAAAACATGCCAGGCATTTCATTTCATTATAGACATCTCAGCAGAAGATGATTTTGGAAGAATGGTCTAAATGTTTTGCTACAGTTGTTTATTTCCTTCTATAGGACTTGTCTCCTCCGGCAAAAGAAAGACTGAACAAAGGAGAGGAAACCAACAAAGAAAACTTTGGAAGCACTGAATGTGGCAAAATAAGAACAATGGATCTCAAGTTCAACAACTCCAGGAAATATGTTTCCATCACCGTCCCATCCAAAACCCAAGCAATGTCACCACACATCAAGTCAATAGATGACATTGTAGTACTTGGCATAAATCTCAGCAGATTTAACAAACTTACTCAGTTTTTCATATGTGTTGCTGGAGTTTTTGTATTTTACCTTATTTATGGATATTTACAGGTAAAAAAATTAGTTATTTGTTTCTAATATGTTAAATTGTTTATAACAATTGAGGTCAGTATGGGCAGTACTAATAGTTTTGTCCAAGGTCTTTTCCTTTAGAGGATAGCAAATTTATCCACCAATTTAAGGTTTTTTGTATAGTAGTAGAAAAGAGCTCCTTAAGATTAAATTGGCTGAAAACAGGGATCAAAATTTTAGAGTTAAATATTTTAAGTGTCAGGAGGGAAGAGGGAAATAATCATAAAAAATTGAAATTATCGGTGGTAGGTATAGCTCAGTGGTAGAATGCACAAGGTTCTGGGTTCAATCCCCAGTACCTCTATCTTTAAAACAACTTATTTTTTTTTTATTTAAAATTATGAAAAAATATGAAACACTGTGTTTTGCCAAATGTAGGTAATAATTGCAACCATGTGTTAGCTTTCGTAAGAAAATGATTTAAGTATTGATTAGTACTTTGGAACATAATTCTCAGGTACAATTGAATGATAGCACAAAAGCCATATTCCAGTTCACTCTTGATTCCTGGAGCTCAATAACAGGTCATTTTGCAAAAGTGTACCAGGATGTTTTCTGTTTGTCTGAGGGGTCTCTTTAATACTATACTATTTGAATCATTCTTTTTCTGAAGCACCTATTGTGTTCTCATTCTTGTTGGTTTCCTCCTCTAATTCAACCATGCCAGAACCTTATTTTTCTGTGAGTTTTGCCTGTGCAAAACGTTTCTGACATTGCCACAGTTCATCTCATGCTTGCATTGTGTAATGGGATAGTTGTAACCATTTGACCGGCAGCAAATTCCTGACCTTCAGTGTGCTAGATGGATGACTGTTCAGGCTAGTGTAACAGAATGTTTGAATGGGGACTAATATTATCAGTTGTCAGTTCATTAATGAGTATTTTCAGCCATTACCAATTTTGCTTTTCATGCAACTCCCTAACATGAAAGAATCTTTTGTAATTCAAGAAAAGGAAAGCAATGTGTTTTCTTAAAATACAGATATTTCTGATATTTTTTAATCAGAATGATATTAAAAATTATTAATTGTACTCTTTTACATTGTCTTATAGAGATGAAATATAAAGTAAGTATAAAGGAGAAAGCAGAATTGTGATTATTCCTTAGCTTGTAAGAATTAACTGTAAAACAATATGAATTTTAAATTTTTAATATTTATTATAATAACTGATTTTCCCACTAGAAGATGGTATAAAAATCCAGGTATCACGATGAAGAACAATCCAAAGTAGTAAACTTTATCAAATGTTGGAATTTCTTATTGAGAAACGACTGTCCTTCAAAATACCATAGCTCTGGAGCAAATTAGCCATTTTAATGGGATATTAATTAGAAATTTATAAATTTCATTTAATTTTTCTGTTTTATTTATGAGCAGAGATTTTAATTTACAACTGATTTGTGCAGTTTCTTTTAAAATTAGATAAACTGATTATAATTGTAACACCACTTTTGTGAAAACTGACATTGCTACTAAATCTTGCATATAATTGCATATTAAAATAGTTTAAAGAAAATGGCGTTGTGTAATAAAGCTAGCCGTATGTAAAGTGAAATATTTATCTGAATACCAAGATGTTAATAAAGATATTTCTATGTTTTATAGTTCATAAGCCAGAAAGCTCCTAAATAATTTATAGACTCACTTGAACATGAAGTCTAAATTTGGGGAATTATGCAGCATCCTAAATGTACAGAATCTAGTTCAGGGTCATTTTACAGCTATGTTTAGTTTTTCTTTGAAAATAGATTTGTCCATCAATTTAATCTTTTTAAAATTTATTTCAGATACAGCTGAAATATATATATGTGGTGAATAGTTTGATTTATTGTGTTAAACCAGATAACTTAATTAGAATACTTTTAATGAGATTAAGAATCGCTTGTTAACAGTTAATGTAAATGTTATTTCATGATAACAACATTATGTTTATGGAAAGTATTCTCTCTATAAGAAGAAGTTTTACATAACCTGTGGCACAAAAAAAATCCAAAAAATGACATTAATTATCGATTTGAACTGGGGGAAAACAGGCCTGAGATGATAGACTTTAATGAAATGTGCTTGTTATAATGTACACGTGTTCTTCAATAAGCTACCTCTCTCATCATTTGGGCACCTTTTTAGATTTTAGTCTTTTAATAAAAGAAGCCTAGGATGAGGTTGCTTCATAGTCCTCCCTCCCCTCCTCCCTGTTTCTGCTCATTGTCATGCCTGGATATCTAATGTCACTTTTTCGGAAAGGCCACCTAACTTCTCTAGTTTTACCTTTTAGAAGCCTTGAGATTTGGATGGTTTTTTTGTTTGTTTTGTTGTTGGGAGTGAGGCCTGGTTTCTTTTAAACTATTGTGCTTATAGGAATTTATTGTGAGGAAATGGATCTGCCCCTTGAACTTAACAGTTTTCGTGTATCTCTCAACAGGAATTAATATTTTCATTGGAGGGTTTTAAGCTCTATGGCTGGTACCTTACTTTAGTGCAATTTGCATTTTACTCCATATTTGGCCTAATAGAACTTCAGCTTATTCAGGACAAAAGGAGAAGGTATGTGGTTTGTTTGCTTTTATTTTTTGGTAGTTAAGTATACTAGTAGTAAATTTTTTTGTTTTATTTCTTAGGCATATGGAGTATATTATATGTAAAATATATATTTCCCATTAATGAAACATTTAATACCTGAGAATTTTTGTCAGTATAACCAATTTATTAAAAATAGTAAATATGATATTTCCATTATACACTGAAAAAGTGTTATCTCTTTAAGTTTTTCATTATCAAATAAAAAAATGTTGTTCAGACTCAACGATAGTTAGATCTTAAAATGGGAGAATGTATTCAGATATGTGTGTGTGTATATATATATACATATATATGTTTTAATAGTGGAAATAGGTGTGGTTACTGAAAAATTTACAGTGGTGCTCACATAAAAGTGGTGAAATGAAACACCAATACCTATGTTTCTGCTGGTTTTTTAAATGTATAGTAAATGTTTTGTTTTGTGTGATACATTCCACTGAACATCATTGTGTTTGAAATGGCCAGCAGTAGAAACTAGATTATTAGACATTAGAGAAATTTCATAATGTTCCTTTTCATTAAAACTAGAAGAGTTTCTATGACAGTATCTTTTAAATTAAGGACACCTAGGTTTGAGAAATATTTTGAAATATTTTTAATGGCATATTAAACAATGCCATTAAAAACCTAGTCTCTTCTATCAGAACGTGGTTGGGAATTTGAATATAACATTTTCTAAATAAATGTAAGTGTGGTTATCCTGGTGTATTAGACCCTGATATGTGAATATTTCATGTATGTACTAGACAGTTTAAGTGTGATAAGGAGCTATAATATTGACATCCTGTTTTTATTGATATGAAGGTTTAATCCTTCAGTGAAAATAAAAAATTTCACAGCTACTTTTTTCTTAACTAAATGTTTTTGATGTATGAAAATAACTATAAAATTTTAAATATTTAAATCAGTAACACCAATGTTTTTTCATGGGTCTAATTAACCTTTCAACCTCGCTGTTGCCAATAAATTATTATAGCAGTGATGTTAAAAATGTTTGAATCTGAGGACATCCTTTTCATTATTTTCATGCTGTGAAACTGTACAAGACTTAGCCATAGGTGATAGAATAGAAAGTAATTAAATGTGTATGTCAAGACTAGTATGTAGGGAAGCCTGAGGATTCACTCTATATTGCAAACTGCCGGGCCTGAAAAACACAAATGATGTCTCTCCTAACGGTTAAGTTTTAAAAAGTCACTGCTCCCTCTCAGCTACCAAAAAGAGATGGGGAGTGAGCCCCCAGCCATGTTTATCCCAGCCTGTAAACCACATGACCACACACATTTAAAGGTAAAGTCATTTGGGTTTGATTTAAACATAAGTGAAGGAATTAGGGATAAGAATTTATAGACCTATAGTAAATATAATTATGAACTGAAAACTTTTCATCCCAAAGCACATTAAAAACTGCTTTAGAAAAAGTCTTTAAAGTGTATTACGGTGACAGTATGGCCAGTCACATACTTTTTTATTTATTTCTGAGCATATGTCCGTCTCTGAAATTCTTTTAAGCGGCTCTGCTCTTTAGACCTTCAAGTAGTCAAACTCTGCTTAGTTTTTTCTTTCTTCTTACGTTTGTGTGAATGCCCGTGTACTTGGAAGAGTGCAAGTTTTGGGGTCAGAAACATGGATATGAGTCTTGTTCCTGCTTCTTATTAGTCCTGTCAATACCTCAGGGAAGTTCCCTAAGTTCTCTCTGTTCCATTTTGAGGATCAACTGCGACGATGGTGGTGCAGCACACGGTAGACAGAAATACCCTGAATACACCCCTCGTTATTCTTCACCGAGATTACCTTGTAACTTTAGTGTTAATTACTCTAAGTGAGTTTTTAATAAAGGAGATCTAGCTGTCAAATTGGCTTTGAAGGGTATTTTTAAAGTTACAACTTGCCCATCACATCTAAAGTAGTGAGCAAATAAAGTAGAAACAGTGAAAAGCCTGGAGGCAAGATGATGAAATCTGACTTTGTTTCACGAGCGAGGAAGCAGACCTGGAGGAGAGCTGGGATATTCCTGAGCTCGTGCCCCAAGTTGCTGTAAGAGTTGGAACCTTCTGACTTGAGGTTTCCTGAGTTTCAGGCTGGTTTTCTTTCTTCCTGAACTACGCTGCTTTTCTAACCATCATTCCTTGTGATTCTGCTGACCTGACTTATTTTCTGGCCACTGTTTGCAATTTATGGATGAGGAAGTTTGCCTCCTGTGATTCATATCGTTACCTGGAGAAGTGGTGCTGTCCGCCCTCACTGATGGTACCTCATTGAGGGTTAAACCCATGGACAGTGTGAAAACCAGTGTCAGCGTACACTGATGCATATGGGCATGCCTGGTTATTTCCATGTGGATTTTAAATGCTGACCACTGTACTAGTCAGAGGTCTGAACATTGAAAAGTAAGTGGAAATAATGCATTTTAATTGAATTTTTCTAGTAAATTATTTTGCTGTATATCTAGCCATATACAAAATACGGAGGCCTTTGTTGCCTTGATTTAAACATGGACACAAATCCCAAAATGGAAGCTAAATCTAAGTATGCAGCATAACCTAATGATACATGAATAGCACTTTCTGTGTTAGTGACACCAGCGCACGGTCTTATTGTTTTAAACCATTAAGTATTTATATTCAAAGTAAGCACATGCTCACAGTAAGAGCTCAAAATTCTGAGGATTTCAGGTTAAGAATCTCCTTTAGGAAATCCACTAAGAACCCAAAGTAGAAAGTTTGGGATCATGAGGAGTCAGATTCCTCATCTGAAAGTTGATTGTTTTGACATTTTATGGAATACAGCATTACAGATGAATCATAAGATACTGTGGTAATAAAAATCATGTCTAGAGTTTTAAAACCACCATGTTCTTTTTCTAGAGAAATTCTGCTCAGGTTATTCTAGCAGAATGGACGGATGTATTTTTCCTAATGCTAGATGGAAATGTTAGGAAACAGAGCAACACTTTAGAAGTTAAAAATTAGGTAAAGTGCCTTTTACTATTACAGGGGCCAGTAATTTTTTAAAACTCAGTTCTTTTTTTTCTAAATTTAGTCAAAGATGTTTTTATCTGTAGCTCAAAGTACCGTTAAAAAAAACCCTTTACCAACATTTATAATTTCAGTAAGAATTTAAGTAACTCTCTAATATACCACTTGTCCACACAGTTGAGAGTTCTTGCTTATGACTGATTAAATAAAGGTAAACTGTTATTTTTACCAACATTCATTTATACAAGTAAACAGTGTTGTAACTTTAAGAATAGTGATATCTTCCCAATATTTCTTGAAATACTAAACAAATTAGAAGCGTAATTAGACATTTGCACATTGTAAGCACATTCTCTTACAGTAGTATGAGTTGGGTCCCAAAATGAAGATTTTAAAAATTGTCTTTTACAGAATACCAGGAAAAACCTACACGATAATAGCTTTTCTAACTGTGGGTACTATGGGGTTGTCAAACACTTCCTTGGGCTACCTGAATTACCCTACCCAAGTCATCTTCAAGTGCTGCAAATTGATTCCTGTTATGCTAGGAGGAGTTTTTATTCAAGGTATAGTAATGCTGTATTTTCATACTGTTTGCAACTCGTAGGCTATGCTGTGGCATCTAGCATTAGGAAAAACGTTAAACTTCGGTTAATATTTCTAATGGACGTTCTAGATACTGTAACACTTCTGAGCGGACTAAGGTGTTATACCTGTGATATACCTTAGGGTCTGAAATCGATAACTTGGACATGGGGGAAAATAAAAAGGGTATTTTGTTTGATTCTTTTCGTCTGGAATCTACTACATTGCCAGAAAGACTGTATTCGCACATTGAAGGCCTGGCCCAGAAGTACCTGGAAAGCTCTTTTCCCCCAATTCTTTCATTTTTCCACTCTCCAGGTCTCCCCTCTCTACCTCCATTATACAGATGGACAGTCTCACGCTGAAGTAAAACTTAGGCTGAGCAGAAGTGGTTTTTTACTCACTCTGCCGGCTGTTGAGTTTCTGAAGCCCCAACTGAGTTATAAACTATGTGAAAAGAGTTGTAAAAGAGGAGGCAGTGAAACGAGTTTTTGTTTTGTTCATGTGACTTGTCATGAGCCATATTCACATTTTCATAATCATTGAAGTTCTTACACAGCCCGACTTCATTTGATGCATTATAAGTCTTCCCAAGAGAGCCTTTAAAATAAAAATGTGTATATCGATGACTTCACATAAAGTTCCAGGTTAACTGTTCACACAGGAGAAAATAAGGATCTCAATTCCTATTAAAATTCACAATTAACATTGTAACTGACGTGGTCTGTGTAGTACGTCCTTACAATCCTTCCAAAAAGTTACGCTGTATGATTTCATTTTTTAAATGTGGATGTACTAAAATAAGTTAATCCTCACCAACCTAGAGGTTATCTGACTGTAGTATTTGCACACTTATATACAGCCTGAATAATTTCTCTGGTTACTTTGTAAACTTACAAGCTATGAGAAAATTCATAGCTTTATATTATACATAAAGTAAAAAAAGGCACTAATTTCCACCAACTTTGTAGATGTTCGTATTTACTTACTATCATAACAGATAAAGAAGGACCTCTAACCTCACTTCTAAGGATATGTTGGTGCTCACTGGTAATTTAATTGTCAGAAGCACTTCTGTGATTGATTTAGCCCTTGACCTAAGTGTTCATCTTGATTTCTGGCATGGGATATGAAAATCGGTGTATGTTCTACTTGTTTTAAACACATAGATCTAAATCTGTGCTGAGTGGGTAACTGCACAGTGCGGTTGACATGTGTCTGTTTTACACAGGAAAGCGTTACAATGTTGTGGACGTGTCTGCTGCCCTGTGTATGAGCCTCGGCCTGATATGGTTTACCCTGGCTGACAGCACGGTTGCCCCTAACTTCAACCTGACAGGTAAGGAATTTATTTGTATTCCCAGATTTTGTAGGCATTTTGGTTTAGAGTAAAAATTTTTTACTATTTCATAAGGATTTCAAATGACCGTATAGTATCTGTGACTCTCATACCTAACGTAAAGTTTTGGGACCCTCCATACAAGATGTAAAAATATCACAACTCTGGAAATACAACAGTTGTTTTTAGTACTCTTGTATTTTAACGTGACGGGAGGCTGTTTGCGTAGTCAGAATCTTCTGTTATCATTACATGATAGATTGGTTTTTTATGGGCTGAATTAGAAATACATGCATGAGTTACAGGAGAACCATAGTAATAATTTTTATTCTCATTTTCTTAAAAAAAAAGGAAACCTGCACACTTATTCATCATTGTTTTAGCTAAAAAAGGAAAAGTATGCTTTATGTTTATTGGTATTGGGCTATAAAATATAAAGATGGTCATAACCTTAAAGTTCATAAAGATTCCACCATAAACACTTTCCTCATGGTGTGCCGTGCAGAATTTTGTCAATTAAATTTAGATCTTTCATGAGCAGAATAGGTATTGTAGTATGTTTAGAAATAAATAAGAATTAAGAATATGTAATGGAATCTTGTTTTTATTCTGAAGACCTTACAGAGAAATTGTTTGTTATATACACAGTATTGTCATTTTTAAACTGTTGAGTTTTTACTTGTAAGATTATTTTAGTATCATCCCATTTGCTATCCTGACCCATAACAAAAATATTTCCTTGAAAGAAGCTCTAAGAGAACAGGGAGAAAAACAGAGCAAAACAAAGCAGCACTAACAACAACAACAAATACCTGCCTGCGCATTAGCAAGTGCGGACGGTGTGTGTGAGAAAAAACTCACAGAATGAGGAAAATCGTCTACGTCAACTTCCCTTTCCTTTCTGAGAAGCACAGTTTTCCTTACCAGTTGTTAGTCAACCTTTCTTACTAACCTGGTTAACCGGGCTAGTTTAATGGATTCACATGTAACCAGTTCAGCATCCTTTCCACCGTCAGAAGTTGCTGGTAGAGCCTAGTAGGTGAGCTCTTCCAGCCTTGCTCATTCAGGGCACCAGTGAGCTTTATTTCAATGAGCTTTACTCTGAGGAGGCTTATTGCCGGTGTTCCTAACGTGGTTCAGGGTTTTCAGGAGCACTTCATCTCCACGTCAGCAACCGTAAAAGGAAGGTTATATTTGAAAACTGAGGGACCTGGCTCTTCTACTTGTGAGAAAGCAGTGTTAGAGGAGTGCTTCACCATAAAACAGACACGATGCTAATAGTTTGCCCTGCACAAAGGTCGTGGGAGGCTAGAATGAGATGCTGGAATGATGGGAGTGAGAGCACGTACTCGTGGTGGGGGTGAGGATGAGGACAGTGATGGAAAGAGGTGGCTTCAGAGGTTCTGTGTCTTCTCACTATAACTGAAGCGCTAACCCTTTCTGAATTCCCTGGGAATATTTTTTAAGAGAATGAGAGCCTAGTGATACTTCATCCTTAAGAATTCTTGATGAGCACGTATCACAATCCCTGATCTGTAAGAGTATGTTATCTAAAGGCAATTAGATTAACTATTAAAATGGTTACTTAAGATAGACATAAATAAAACGTTGGATATGTGAAGTGAATATTCAAGTAAATGCCTTCCTTTAAAATATTCTGTTTGGGATGCAATTCCAGAATTTTCATGCTATTGTCATTGTTCGGAACATTTTTGGAATGTCTTTCAATAGCCTTTCAGGAGCTAGGACATTAATTTCAGGGTCTTCAATAATAGCATATCTTTTTCTTTTGAGGGCAGGTTTGATATTTGAAACAAAGAAAAAAGCATTCAGAATCAAGTTTTGCGAATAAAAATGTATGTTTAGGTAACAGATACCAAAGTTAGATGATACAAAGTCAAATTGAATCAATACGAAAGCTTGAAAATTCTCAAGTGCATACACCTGTACATTTATTTTTCTGCTACATTTGATTGCGTATATATTTTTTAAAAAAATAGAAAGGGAAAACTCCTTTAAATCTCACCAGACTCACAGATGTAACCAAGGTTGCCCTTTGTTCTTTCTGTAAAGCATCATGACTGGTGGCCAGTGTCCTAAACATTTGCAGGTAATAGCCTGCTTCTCAGGTCGACGTGCACATTTGTATGAATTGATTTCCAGATTTGTTCATGCCCGCAGTTGTACCTGTTATTATAATTATGTAGTAATTAAATATGACTTAAATATTCAAAAATGAGTTTGAAGAGAGAATGAATTAGTTCTTTGAACACTAAATTAATTGAGACACTTTGACGAGTCAATAAAATCACTGTTGAATTAGGTATAGGTGAGCAACTGTCAAAATTGGGGGACAGCATAAAAACATGAAAGGATTCTCCACCCTCATTTTTTCAGAAGTTCCTCAGTTTTTGGTGCATTTTTAAAAACAACATAGAAATCATAGAGACCGTCTGTTACGAGTGTGGTTTATACAAAAGAGAAAGTATAGAATTTTAATTTGGACCCGTAGTCAGAGAAAAGGGCCTTGACAACTGCATCATATTTATGTGTTTTAAATTAAACATTTTAATACTATGGGTAAATTTTTTATGCTTTCCCTCTGTATCTGATTGAGTTAATGGGCTAACCGCTGATCCCAGTAGATCTTCTGAGAATCTCCTGTGTTTAATACAGTGTTTCTTTCAAACGTATAACCTACTCTAAAATCAGCACTATTATTTGACATGACAGTGAAAAACAATAAGGTGACCGCGTTAATGCAATTTACTAGCATTAGGTTTTTTTAAATAACATCACCTACATGCCTGTTACAGCTGCTTATGGGTAAAAATACTCCGCTTTACTGAGCAAATGTGATGTAAGGGGTCCTTTTGGCTTTTTAGTCCAATTAAATTTCTGATAAGTCTTGATCATCATTTGTATGTTTAAGTAAGGAGGTTATTTTTGTCTTATGCCTTCTTGAAGGTGTGATGCTCATTTCCCTGGCACTGTGTGCAGATGCTGTCATTGGAAATGTCCAAGAAAAAGCTATGAAACTGCATAACGCTTCTAATTCGGAAATGGTAAATACTCCTGTGCTCTCCCTTCACATCAGACAGACTCAAAAATGATGATGTACTAAATTTTATGAAATAATTATGGTATGCATTGTATTTTTAAACTAGTTTCTCAGCATTATTTTCATAAAAGTAATACATTCAAATGTTACAGGCAGGTAAAGAGTGAAACTACCTTAACCACCACTAGTACCTTATTGCGCATATTTGATAAATGTTTCCCTCTTTGATTTCTGGAGTTTTGGGCAAAAATACTTTTTGTAAAAAATATTTTGTTACATCATTTTTCCCCTCTCTTTGTATTTGGTATGATGTTCTCCTTGGAAGTTTGTAATTTGCACGTGGTTTAGCTCATCTTTTCCTCCATGGCTTCTGGCTGTGTGTTAGAACTGCAAAGGCTTTTCCAACTCTCAAGATGTAAGGACTTTACCCCTGCTGCCTCCTGGTTGTATAATTTCCTTTTGTGTTAAGTCTTTGGTCCAACCAAACATTATCAATCCAAGTATTTTTATTGGAGTTATTGTTAGGTGTTTCATCTTTTTGCCAAGAAGTTATTGTTAGGTGTTTCATCTTTTTGCTGTTGTTACTGCAAATAATGCCTTTGCTTCCAATATATCTTCTCACTGGTTGGTATTTGTACATAGGAAAATTATTGTATGTGTCTGCATTGATTTCATAGCCAACCACCTTGCTAGACAGACCACATACAGCATTAAGGATATAGAGGACTGGTCTTTCCTGTCACTTTGTCAGCAGAATAGGGCATCTTATGTCATGGCGTCCTTGGGAACATCGGAACTTTCATCCTGGTCAGGAGTTTTCTTGATCATCATCACCACTCTTCCTAGACAAGGTAGAGATCAGACAATGAAGGAAGTATAGGTAAATGCTATACAGTGATTAAGACCACAGGCTCTGGGTGAAGCCTTCATTATATCCTAGCTTTGCTAACTCCCCTATGTGAGGAAGATGACTTAGTGTCTGTGAGTTTCGATTTCTTCATCTGCAGACTGAGGAACGATGAGTACGAGCGCCTGTCTCTCGGGTTGCTTGTGAGACATGAATGGGATAATCCATGCAGAGCGTGATTAGCACGGTGCCTGGCACGGGGACGCTGATGCCCTTTGTGAGGACTGTGATCAGCTGGGATGGAGAGGTTGGTGGGAAATTGGGAAAGTAAGCAGTGGGTAGGTCATAGACTGCTTACTTTCATTGTATTTTAATGTCTTTTCCAACTTAATGTTTGGGTGTTTTCATGTCTGATAAATAGTTTTAAAGTGGTTTTGTTTTGTGTACATACAGAGGACCCCAATATTAAAATCTGATTTGAATTCAGTAATTAAGGTAGGCAAAAAATGAGTACCTAGGTAACCGTGTACACCAAATAATGTGTAAACTTATAAACAGGACCAACCATCATTTCCAGAAAATTAGGCCATATTGAAACAATGATGTTACTTTTTAAATAGTTTCTTGTACAAATTAATTGAATAGGTTAATTGGGCCGTATATTGAAAATCCTTCATTTTCCACCTTTGGCTGCATGGCACTTTTTTCCACCTTATTTTTATCTACTCTAGGTTTTGTATTCGTATTCCATCGGTTTTGTGTACATTCTGTTGGGACTGACCTGCACTAGCGGACTAGGCCCCGCAGTGACATTTTGTTCAAAGGTAAACACTCTTCACATTTTTTAAAATAAACACCTTTCATTATATAATGTCCTCTGTATTACTAATTTCCCTTGTTCAGAATGACTATCTTTTGTGTCATTTGATAACGCCTTTAATACAATATATGTAGATCAGAAATTATTTCTGAAATGAAATGATTTGTATTTAAATTTATGGTATCCTTGCCCTAGCCTCTAAGTTAATTTTTAAGCTCTTTGCACTGTAGAAGTTGGGGATTTTTAATTTCATCATTATTTTTCCATTAAATCAGAAGTAAACAAAAATCTTTGCTTGACTGCATTGTTGAATGGCCTATTATGGCTCAAGAAGTTGATTAAAGTCTGTGGTTTTATTTCATTCATAATACCTCGGGGTTTGTTTTGCATTTTACTAACGGGCTCTTTTGTACGTTGCAGAACCCAGTTCGGACCTATGGTTACGCTTTCCTTTTCTCCCTCACTGGGTATTTTGGAATCTCCTTTGTTCTGGCTTTGATTAAAATCTTTGGCGCACTCCTTGCGGTAACAGGTAGGAGTGATGTACTTGCTTAGATTACGAAATAAGCATCTAAATGTCCTCTTAGACTCTTTTCCAAAACAAAGGCAGCACCTACTCTCCATTAAAAAGAAGATTGTCATAGTTCTCCAATGTATTCCTTGGCTTATGGTATTTCTTTAAAACTCTAAGGAAGATGATACTTGATCTTAATTTCGTATTTGCAGGCTTAATTTTAAAATCAAACATACACATTTATCTGAATAGTAACTTTGAAATACTTTAAAAGATCTTTTTGTTAAAAAGTATGATGGAGTGAATACCTTCAGAGAAAAACACTTCAAGCACTTTTCATTTATAGCAGAATTCCAGTTTTGCTACACTTAGAATATGACAGGTATATTTTAAGCGAAGTTTTTTGGCCCTTTCACTCGCACACTTTCTAGGACATGAACCACGTTAGCCCCTCTTTTCACTGACACTCTGCACCTGCTGTGGGAAGCGACTTTGCTTGGCACGTCAGAGGAATGGAGGTCATACTTGTTTTGCTTTGGAGGAGTGAGCGGAGCAGATAAGGGGCTACGGGGAGACTCAGTGAGGTGACTCCGTGTGCTGCCTCCTATCATTGGCCAAATGAGTGGTCCACGTGACGAAAGCTCTCGGCGTCTCCCACGTGGAGAGAGCTGGGAGTGACGCCCAGGATTGGAAGCTGTGTGACCTGCCATGAACAGCACTGGGTTGGGATATCAGCAAAGGTGGAACCCAGTCCCAGCTCTGACACTTAATGATGTGGGACCTGGAGAGTCTCTCCTCTTCCCTGGGCTCCGTTTCTCTCTCTTGTGAAGCCACTGGGTTGGACAAGATCATCTCTGTCAGAGATCTATAGAGTTTACATCCTGAATGCATTTATACATCAGTCACTTACCTGATTTTAATTTTTCATGGTTTTAGGGGAATACTCATTTTAATACCACTGAGTAAATTAAACACATGAATAAATACTGCTCTCTTTGTAAAAGTTTATTTGCTTCCTAAGTTTTCTATTTGCTCATATACTACTCTCCTTTTTAAAGTTCACATCCCTGATGGTAAACACAGGGAATTTCATTGTAGATCAGGCTGGATCAGTAACCTTCCAGGTCACCTCGTGCAATCAGGAAAGGTTGCAAATTCATGTACTTAGCTTGGGTTTCAGTTTGGCTTGTAAGATAATAACTGTTCAGAAGGAGCTTGATAGCAGATTGTGTGTATCCATGAGCCCTGTGGTTGGTATAAAGAATGTGAGATGCAGTCCTTGTCTTGAAGGTGTGGGCAGGTTTATTTCTCCCTCGTGTGAAAGAAATCCAGAGGTGGTCATGATAACCACTAACATGACCCTAGCCCGCATCACGTACCAGGTGCCATTTTGAGTATTTTACATGTATTATTCAGCTTAATCTTGCGATCCTATGAAGTAGGCACTGTTCTTGTTCTGTTTTACAAATGGGTGAACTGAGGCACAGGGAGGTGAAGTGAGGGGCCCACAGGTCAGCCAGCCAGTAGGCTGCAGAAGCAAGATTCCCCAGAGGCCGTCTGGCTCCAGCCCTGTCCTCTTAACCCACCTGCCACCCGCCTCCCAAGCCGGTCTGGTGGCTCCAGCTCCATAGGAGTCCAGTCTCTCTATGCCGTCCTCATCCTCACTCCCGGGAGGCAGGCAGAGAGGAGAGAGAGAGACACGCCCTTCTCTTCGTGGAAATCACACTCCTAGAGACAGCACTTATGCTCCCATTTTGTTGGCCAGACCTAGTCACATGACCACACATGGCTATAGGAGATGTGGGAAGATCTCCCACGTAAACATTAGGGGTCCTTCTACCAAAGTGGAAGAAAAATAGATTTGGGGAATCAGGCTCTGACACGTGTTTCCAGAACAGTGTCTTTGCTATTCAGTCATTCATGCTTTGAACGTTAAGGGCCAGGAACTGCAGAGTCTGGGGATATAAGGATGAATGAGACGAGGCCCTAAGTAAAGCACACAGTCTAGTGGAGGGGAAGGCGTGCCGGAGATGTGTGCAGAGTCCTGTCTGTACCTGGGTGGGACAAGGGAGGAAGATTGCAGGCCCTGATCCTTGAAGGTAGTGTAATAAAGATGATTGTAAAGATTACTTGTGGTCTTAGCTGGAGGTGCCCACCATTGGGATGTTAGGATGTCCTTTAGATCACCACTTTGGAAGAATAACCACTGGTCTACTTAATCATGTCTTCCTTGGGAAAGCCTTTCTTTCCTGCCAAACTTAAGTTTTTCTCTCTAAGGGATGACGTGCCTCCACGGCATCCCGGCCTCCATCAAGGTCATGCTACAGTTGCACTTGAAGTGTAGCTGTGTTATTTTATGTCTGTAACCCTGCTGGACTATGAACTCCATGGTGGCAAGAACAATGACTTCCTGTTTGTTGGGGTGTTTTTTTTGCTTTCCTTCGTTTCCTCGGCACCTCACATAGATCTTGGCATATGGTAGGCTCTGTAAATGTTTGTTAAGGAAATGATTTTCAAAATATTACCAAGATAGGAGGCACATTCTTAAACCAGCCTCTTTCTCCTTGCAGTGACAACGGGAAGAAAAGCAATGACCATTGTCCTTTCCTTTATGTTCTTTGCCAAACCATTCACATTTCAGTAAGTGCTTTTTAATTCAACAAGTTGCTCTACTTTTAGGTATTTTGTTTCACATTTCCTCTTCAGCAGCCTTAATTTCTTTGTAAAGAATCCTTTTCATCTTGACCCAAATTTATTGATGTGTCTTCTGCTGTTTCAGAAATGTATGTAATTATTTTGAAGAAATCATTTTGTGCACTTAAATTGCCTAACCAATCCCAATGCACATGTGACCCTGTTTCCAGTATAAATCAATGTGAGGATGTGTTGAGATTAAGGGATTCCCCTTGCCTGGTGCAAATATATAAGATACATATATAAATATATATGTGGCTTTTTAAATTGTTAAGTTGGCTGCCTTTTCCCACAAAGGATTTGAGGTAGAAAAGTATTCTGTAAGTTGTGCCCTAATTATTTTTTTAGTTTGTGGCTTTTTGTGGAAGCATTTACTCTTTTCTGTTTAGTATGTATTTGAATTTGGCATCATTTAAACTTACATTGGTCAGTAATTGAGAAGATTCAAACTTAGAAATTATCAATGTACAGTCGTCCCTCAGAATCCACAGGGAACTGGTTCCAGGATCCCCACGGGTACCAAATTCCAAGGATGTTCAAGTTCCTTACAGTCAGCCCTTCCTTTCCATGGGTTCCACATCCATTAGGCATACAGAGGGCAGACTGTACGTTTACTGAAAAAGTCCACATATCTAAGTGGACCTGTGCAGTTCAGACCTTCATTGTTCAACTGCATAAGCTTAAAGGTAACCACAAAATAAATTTACATCAGTGTGCAGTCTTCTGTATCCATGGGTTCTGCATCTGCAGATTCAAGCAACTGCAGATTAAACATATTTAGGAAAAAAATTCCAGAAAGTTCCAAAAAGCAAAATTTGAATTTGCCATGCACGGACAACCTTTTACACAGCATTTACATTGTATTAGGTATTATAATAATCTAGAGATGATTTAAAATATCCAGGAAAATACATGTAGGTTATATACAAATAATGTTATCATCTTATACAAGGGACTTGAGCATCCATGGATTTTGGTACCAAGTCAAGGGAAGGTCCTGTAATCAATCCCCTGCTGATACGAGGGACAACTGTGCTGTTTGTTTTCTATAAATTAGTCTGTTTTTCTGCATGTGCTAGGTATTCATCTATCTGTGCCAGTTCTCCTACTTTTTATCTCTTTATATTCTGTCCAACTGGGATAACTAGATGGACTGCTGAATTGAATTCCCGAGATGGCCATGGGCAGAGTTACTCATCCAGCGCTTTAAGTGTACTCTTGAGAGTTTTGGTAGGAGTTGGACTTCACATTTGCTATTATCCTCAAAACTCAAATGAACTACATTTAGAATTTTGTAAAATACTTTATTTATATATGCACACACACACACACACACACACACACACACACACACACACACACACACACACACACACATATACATACACACACGTGTACTATAAAAATATAGAATTTTGTCTAATCTGATCTAAGTATTATTTGTAAAATAAAATAAATAGTATTTTGTTTTATTGAAGAATTATTGTGAACTCACCATCATATTCTGATGAATAATAGTTACTCTGATATTAATCTTCTTTTCTCCTTATTTCTTTCCCTTAGGTATGTATGGTCTGGTTTATTAGTTGTCCTTGGTATATTTCTCAACGTTTATAGCAAAAATATGGATAAAATAAGACTGCCATCAGTATATGATCTGATAAACAAAGCAATGGAAGTGAGAAAGTCAAGGACGTTGGCACAAACTGTATAGGCGGTGCTTCGCCCTTTAAAACAGAACTCTAAGGGAACAATCATCAATTAATTAACTTTCCAAAGGGACTGTTATAAAAGCCAGAGGATCCGAAGGCGTGCTGTTCATTTGTGGTTGGGTTACGTGTGAAGTCAGCCTTTCTTCAGAACCCTTGTTTGAATGTTTGACTTCAGAAGCCATCAAGAGTCAGTCAGCCAGGCACAGCCTAGAATAAGACGTCAGTGTGAAGGACTCTAAGCTTGGCCGTCTGTTGAGAAGTTCACCGGACGTGGACCGTGTTGGAAGACTGACGGGATGCCAGTATGACGTATCAAAGAAATTGATACGTAAAACCAGATGGTTTTTTTCATTCCGTTTTGGTGGTGTTATTTAAACTGATTCTCTGTTATAAGAGTGAACTGATGATTTGAAGTCCAGAGGGAATAACTTCATTATAAATAAAAATTATCCTGTGATTTTTTTAAAATAATGTGTTTGAGAGAATTTTGTTATCAAGAGGGGAAGTAAACCTCACAAACTTTAAACCTTAGGCTTTTCTCAGGCCACTTAGAAGTATCCTTTAGGGGAGCCATGCTGTACGTTCTCTGTGGAATACGGGCAAGACAGTAGAGAGTCATTGTGTATCCTGTAAGTGTCACAAGACAGAGTCCCTGTTATTCATCAAACAGGCTACAAGATTTAATATTTCAGAATTTTTAATTGGAAGGAAAATAACTGATATCTTAAATTATTATGAAATTATCATAGTTTTTCTTAAAAGTGAAATTTAATTTGGCAGCTTGAAGATGAAATAGGACGCGTTTAAGAAAAACAAGTAGATTTAGCGAATTTACACGGTATGTTGCTCGCACAGTTTTAAATCTAAGCTCAGAAAGATTTTGGTCCTGATTTTTTAGCAGTGAGTTTTGGAACTGCTTCCACTGTATTTAAAAAAGTCCTGTTAATCTTTATTTTCAATGTAGGCAGCATTGGTTAAAACAGCTTAGAATCTATGTTCTTGGTGATACCACATATTTTGTGAGTGAAGTATACTTGGAATATTTAATCTCATTCTTAAAATTCCATTGTATTCTGGTGAGTATCGTAAGCTGCTGTTATGTGCATGTGTGGGTACAACAGAGCCCAGGATAATTTAAGGATAATTTTCGCTGGTTGTATAATAATCTGTAATGGAAAGTATAGCGCTTCCCTGAGCTCTGTGAGTTGTTCTAACAAGCTATGGAACCTGACGGGAAGGTGGGAACGCCCCCGGATCTGTAACCAGCTGGTCACAAGTGAGAGTGGCCTGGGATCCTCGGAGCTTGCAGCTTTCTCTGACGGGAGAGCAGTCTTGTGACCATAACCTGTGACACTTGACCTCATTCCGGGTAGTTAGGACCGCTCTGCAGCCTTGAGGCATAACAAACGTTTTAAAATAACCATTAGCGTTGTCTGGACTGTCCTCTAAGTCTTAATTTTTTTGAAGTGATTTTTGTCTTAAACCCACTTTACATTCTAAATTCTTCCTTGATCAAAGAGCACAGAATTTTAGTAAAATCTGACCAGGACCAACAATAGGGCTTAGCATGATGAAAATACATATGCTTTCCAGCATCACCTTTGCTCTACACGGTTACTAAATCATCAGGTTATGCACAGGGATGCTCAAAACCTTTTGTGCGCTTCCTAGTTAAGCACATGACAAGTTTTTTTCCACTGTGTTTGAGCAAAAATGTCTCATTTTCACGTATTCTGCTTTTCCCGTGTGCCTACTGAATGTCCTTGCACTGTCCCACAGAGCTGACTGTCTAACCTTCTTAACAAATAGTGTAACAGCACTGACTTGACTGCTCTGTTTTTATTCTAACATCGTTTGTTCCCTCTCTCACTGAACCCAGTGTGAGCCCAGCATTGTACTAACCAGATTCTGAGGATGCGAAAAAGAATCAAATGCAACCTTCACTCTAGAGGAAGACTCATTCTAGAGAAGATTTGCTTTGATCTCTACATGAAAACACATAAACTATATTGAGTTCCTTCCAGTCACGAAGCATCTTACTAGCCTTAAATTTTTGAGATAATAATTCCCCACAGTGGTAGTGCTTCCAAAACCTTCATGTGCATATGGATCTTCTTCAAAAAACGGGATTTTAATTCAGTAGGACTGGCCCTGGGGACTGAGATCGCACCAGCAGGACGCTGAGGCTGCTAGCCTGGGCACCCCACTTGAGGACGGAGGTCTTAGCTACAAACGCTGGATGTTTTCATTATCAGGACAGCTTACATGATTTGATTTATTTTCACCTGATCTCCTTCCGTTTGCTTTTTCAAACTTACCATTCTCTGTGGCCTGACCCTATTTAACTTCTCTGAGTCTCATTGTTCAAACTGAATAGTAACCTCGCCATGTTGCAGAGTTCCTGGCTTAAGTGAGATTTCTTTAATCATGGCAGGTGTATGAAAGATTTAATATTCATTACTTTCTCCATAAATGTTGTTTTTTCTTTTTTAAATCTTCACGAAAGTAAGATAAACTCATAATTTCCTACCAGTCATGGTCTGTTGTTTTAATTTCATGGCGTGTAGTTAGAATATTCTTTATGCTGTTTTTTTGTAGTGACATTATGAAAAAAATGTTCCCTTCAGTGATTTACTGCTGCCTCGGAACCGACTGTGTATTGCAGGGGGTTCAGGAAGTAGGACTCAACACTTAAGGGATTCTTCTGAGACTTTAATCACAAAATGTGTTTTATTAAATATCTTAATCCTATGATACCCCCCAAATTTCTAAAACATAATTAATTAGACCATTTTAATCAGTTTGACACAATTGATACGATTTAAATAGACGAAAGGAGTAAAACGTGGATAATTATTCACAATAGGTAATGACAGAATGAGACCTTGGAGTCTGATTGTTACTGATTTCCTTGTGGGTCTCACTACCCTTTTTTTTTTCTCTCCTAATGCCAGTTACAGAGAAAGGAATGAGAAACAGATCAATTCAAGGGTATACTGTGTTTCATTTCTGACTCAACAGAATGTGAATATTTGGGGATTGGTTTTTTTATATGTTCTGAAAATGTCCATTTATACATATCTTAATTGTATAGGATATATTTTTGTAGATGTACCCAGAGAAGATTCATAAAG
Organism: Camelus dromedarius; assembly: GCF_036321535.1. Taxonomy (NCBI): domain Eukaryota; kingdom Metazoa; phylum Chordata; class Mammalia; order Artiodactyla; family Camelidae; genus Camelus; species Camelus dromedarius. Next base: position 5,011,468 of record NC_087454.1, on the reverse strand, counting down.
GCAAGTCATCATTTTTCTTTAGTTTCTAACTACATTTTAATTGATATAATATTTCTCTGCAATATCTCTGCTAAGCAGCACAAAGTCATAAAATCTCAGGACTGTTTTGATGTTGACATCTGTCATTCAATCAAAGAAGTCAATTGAAACGTCTTCTCTTAAGAAGGTTTGATCGGATAGGATGGGGCAGGGCTGGGGGGATTGACTGTATGACTTCAGTGGAAGTCACCAGAAAAAAGAAACAAAAAACTTTACCACTGTTTTGATTACTCATTACCATAGCTGACAGTTCGTACTTTTTAGTGGAGGGGCCATGCACGTCTATGGTTTGTTACTTCTTAACCTTTCTGAAGAGTCAGTTCAGATGGGACTCTTAATTTGAGTGGACTTGTGTCAATGCCACTTTAAAATAAAGCCAAACTGTTTATGATCATCTCTGCTCTCCAGGAAGAGTCTGTGTTCAGGCAGTTATAATGAAGCCTGCTGGCACTATAGCTACCTCATTTGAATAATCATCTCTATTTGGAAAATAATAATCAAATCATAATACAATTAAAGTTGCATGCTTAGAAAAGCTTTAGTTTGAGTTTTGAACATAATTTCAAATCACACACCACTTATTACCAGAACTATCACAAGAAAGAAAATTCTGTGGTGACAGTGTTCTTAATCGTCCCTTTTTTCAATGTAGTGGATGAAGTACAGTAAAATCAAGCAATTCATGCAAAATCTCATCACATTCCTGACAATTATTCAGAAGTACTGATTCCTAAGTCTAGATTCTCCCCTTTCTTATGGTAGTAACAAGGTCTCCAGCTAACAGAGAAGAGTTACATAGAATCATTGCCGTGTAACTTCTGATCTGGCTCTTCCATGCCGTGTTTCTGAAATTCCCATTCCTAGGTCCTTCAGCCCCTAGTGCAGCTAGAGGTTTAGTCCCACCTGGAGATCTTGCTGGGGAGACAAATGGACCTTGGAGTTCGTACCGTAGCTTAGCAAGTCAGACCCCTTTGTTTTCCTCTGATCTAGGAGGCTACGTTCTCGATTTTTCCCCCTTATGAAGAAGCTTCTGCCATGTGTTCTATATCCAGTTGTATCTTCTTGGTCTTGAGCACACTTGTTCTATCTCCTTGCTCAACACTTGTATTGAAATTCGGCTCCTGACCATTCCTTTGATTCCACCCCCGACTCCCAGTTGCCCCCTAAACACCTCTCCCCATGGCTGAGTCCCATTCTGCATATAAAGGAATGAATACAAAAAGCCACTACTCATAGCAACAAGAATAAATTTCACACCTGTAATGCTGCATGAAAGAACGTATATACCAAAGAATATAAACTATATGATTCCATTTATACAAAGTTTAGAAAACAAGGGCAAAGCAAAACTAATGTCTAAGGATGGATGTTTTGATGGTAAATTATCAAGAAAAGAAAAGAAGTGATAATATAAAAGACAATTGCAATTGAGAGGCGAGGGAGGGAGGAAGGATGGCAGGAGGGGCTTGTAAAAAGGCGTTTGGCACGGTTCTGTTGCCCTGCATGGTGATTACACTGGTGTGCCCTTTGAGATAAATCATTGAGCTGTATATTTTTATTTGCTACAGTTTTCTGTAAGAATAGTACATTCTGGAGTCAGTTTTCTAAAAGAGGAAATGGAAGGGGAGAACAGAAAACTTGTTCTTTGGGAGATGACTCATCAGCTCTCTAAACAATGGGGACTCTTAGACCAACCTATGCTTATTACTTTGTTTTAAGTCTTGTTTTCCTCTTCCCGGAAAATGTCCATTCCTTCATTTTGAACTGCATCAGACACTGAAAATAGGAGACTTTCTTCTAACAGCGCCTTCTCTTTACTGGTATATCTTTAGCAAGGTAAAGGTGCACGCAGAGAGAGTTTTTCTTTGCTTAAAGACTGTAGCCACTGATTACATGGATGTGACTTACATACGCATGCCTACCTACATGTATGTATTTATTTTTTTAACACTTCTTAAAAGACACTGTATTTGACTGCAGGGATATATTCAGTCATTAGTTACTTTTTCATCACATGCTACGTTAAGTGTTTTCCATTTAGAAGACAGATCTAAAACACTAGCCTTAGCATTCTTCAGTTTGCAATTTAAGTATAAAATCCTGTTGCATTCATTAAAATAAAACAGCCTTGGAAATTAAGCACTAATTTCCTCCCTCAAATGATCATTTCTGTTTTGTTTTGTTTTGTTTTTTCCCTTTTCTTTCTTTCTCTCTAATTACAACTGTAATGAAGTGGCCAGTATTATGGTAGGTAGTGATTTGAAAGGCAGCAATTTCTTATTATGAATCATATGTTTTACCCATCACTCCACCCCATGGGAGTCGGCCCTAGTTATATAAAGTGCTCGTGCAGACTCCATCTCTGCTGAGACTAAAATAGTCTCAGGAGGAAGAGGGAAGCCACTATATATTCACCAAAGGGTCACTTCTGATCACTGAACTCCGTTGCTCTTAGAAACAGATTTTCAATCTCTTAAAACACAGATATATTAATAATGCATCTGATGGAGATAACTTGTATCAAAGCAGATATGAGAACAGGAACTTGGAAAACTATAAAGTACTGTAGAAGTAGTAACTGTTTCAAGCTTTCATCTTTCCACTCTTCCACACTGTGTGTGCCTCAAAGCAGGTATCAGGCTAAAAGAAAATATTTGCTAGTCTCCAGAATCCCATCAAATTTTTTAGTATTCGGAATTATGCAATGAATACAAAAGAGTTGAGGAATATGAATTGAATTTGTAAAAACTATATATTCCTAGTATTAAATTTCCAGAATTTGCCATTTCCTATTGGAAGAGGTTTAAAGATTTGCCCATAGCTGGTAAGTGGCAGGAATAATTTTTAAACTCAAGTCTTCAGACTGGAAGACCCGTCCACATTCTGTTACTTTACTTCTTTTCTTAGAAATTCGCAAATGTGTAAACCATGGTGGTGAATCACACCAAGAGATGCCAGCGGGATTTCTGCTGTTATGTTGAATATAACAATTTTCACATTAATTCTTACTTGGCACTCCATTATTCTGAGATTGGCTTAACTCAGCTATATGCATATTTGAAGTATAGCCGATTTACAATGTTGTGTTTAGTTTCTGGTGTACAGCATTGTGAATCAGTTATATGTATATATGTATATATTCTTTCTCATATTCTTTTTCATTATAGAGTATTACAAGATATTAAATGTAGTTCCCTGTGCTATACATTAGAACTTCGTTGGTTATCTATTCTATATATAGCAGTTTGTATTTGCTAATCCCAGACTCCTACTTTATCCCTCCCCATCCCCCTTTCCCCTTTGGTAACCGTAAGTTTGTTTTCTATGACTGTGAATCACTTGCTGTTTTATAAATGCATTCATTTGTATCATTTTTTTTAGATTCCACATATAAGTGGTAAGATATTTGTCTTTCTCTGTCTGGCTTACTTCACTTAATACGATAATCTCCAGGTCCATCCATGTTGCTGCAAATGACATTATTTTATTCTTCCCTCTCAATTTTTTTTAACAATGAGCAAGTAAATCTTTTAAAATTAGAACATCTAACTTTTATTTATTAAAATAATTTAATGATTAATGCCTTCTTCTTTCTTCTACTTTATTTTTCTGATATGATTCAGATGAATATAGGAATTATGAAATGACCCTCTGAGAAAGAGAGTGAGTAAGGTGTGCAATTTGATTAACATCTGTCTTATATGGGACCTCATATAAAGTACAAATGATTGCCATGTAGCGATAGGAAGTGTCTCCACCATGTCATTCTGTGATGATGACATATGTCCCATAGATTTGTACATATTTTGAAGTTTTTAATAAACTAAGAACAGCATTTGCCAAATAAAACTCTAATGCTTGTAAAGAAAGCATTCTGTTCTCCACACATAGAGTTTAAATCGAGTCTACATTTTTTAACATGAGCATTGCCGAAACAGTACTGGGGTAATTAAAATTAAATTACTTTTAAATAAATGAGCTGACTACATAACAGGGCCAAGGAAATAAGGCCATTTACTTGGATGCTACGCTATGTTTTTTTTTCTCTCTCTCTTTTTCACTGCTTCTTAGATTTCAGTGGTTTCCAGATTATACCCCAGAGTTCAGTCAAGTTGGACATGAGGCTTGGCATCCGTTACAGAGCTACTTACATCTAAGAGGGGATGAAAGTTTTTATACGTTACATAGCAATTGTTCTAGAAATGCTGGAACTGACATATGCTCTCCAGAAGTAAGTCTTAGGGTCACAGACACCTGACTGATAGGAGCAGAACAGGGTCCTTTCAGGATCTACACCCACCTGGCTTTGCAGCCGAGGAAGCTGGGGCTCCGGGGATTATGCAAGTCTTAGGTCTTACTCCGAGGTGTGGGCAGGACTGGCTGCGGCAGAATATCGGCTTTTGACTCCCAGCCGAGCTACCTTCTCTGACACCATGTTTTTCTGCTTAAAAGCTCTGGGCAGGAGAAAAGTAACAACAATAAGCTTTTAAAAACCAAGCCTGTGGTTCCCCCTGAACAGGGCAGCCTGCACAGCTCCTCTTCTCCTGCTGGTTCCCACGTCTGTCTTGCTGTGTTCCTCTCCTGCACCAAACCTCTCCTTTACCAGCTGGGAGCCCCAGCCTCGACTGCTGACCCACTGCTTTTATTAAAACACTACTTTAGTCTTCAAAGAACCGTGTCAACGTTGCTGGTCTTCTTATAAACGCTTCTGGAGTTTACAAATGATACCTGGCATTAAGACGCATGTAACTAATACATAAGGCCATAGAAAAAGAAACTATCTTAGTAAGAGTTTTAATAATTTAAGCTGTGACTTTGCTCTTTCCAGAGTTGATACTGATGGGTGGTATGGACTCAGTTGTGCCCCTTACAAAATTCATACATTGAAGCCTTCACCCCGATGTGACTGTATTTGGAGACAGGGCTTACCAGGAAGTAATTCACGTTAAATAAGGTCACCAGGGTAGAGCCCTGATCCAATAGGATTGGTGTCCTTGTAAGAAGAGGAGAAAAGGCCGTATAAACCAACCCTGGCCCCTTGACCTTGGACTTCCAGCCTTCAGGACTGTGAGAATTTAATGCCTGTGGGTTAAGCCTCAAGCCTGTCCTGTTACAGCAGCCCGAGCTGACCAATACAATAAGCAAGGCTATAGACTGTGTTGTGGACTATAAAATGTTTCCTGAACTCCTAGGCAAGGCACCTCTGATGAAAGAGACAACGCAAGCATCTCTCCAGAGCTTATTCTCATAGATCTTCCTAAAAGTTTATTTTCATTTCCCAATGTCAGCTCTTTAAAACTTCATGAGAATGTAATATATTTGTGTATTTCTTTCTTCTATAAAACTTTTGCCAGATTTTTAGCATGTTTTACTTTTTTAATCTTATGTTTATTTCAGATGTAGTATATACTAACACTTTTCTATTGAATCGCCTTCCCTATTATTTTTCCAACAGTTTGGTCACAATGTTTCACCAAGTATCGTGACCCTTAATCTACTTTTCGTAAATATTAAGTCCTATATTAAAAAAAAATCCTATTCTTTCATTACGTATAAGTTTTAGGCAGTTTAGATTAATTCCCTTTTTATCTTGATCCTTTAATAGTCCCTGAAAATGAGCTTTTATGTCTGTTGCACAAGCCTGATAGATTAACGAGGCACTGCCTGTCACATCTTTCAATCTATCCAGGCCCTACTCCTAAATTGCAGCAGGATTCGTACTGACAATATTTATTTACTTACTCCTGAAAGACACAGAATCTCTAAATCACCATACGTTCTATTTTCAGCGATAAATCCTGAAGTCTTGCAGAAAGTTGCCCTTGGTTGCATCATTCCACCCGAGGGCATTTGTGTGGGAGAGTCAGGGCATTTTACAGGCTGGTGAACTGAACAGTAAGACCGTGTGAATTTATATGTTCAGAATCATGATGAAGGATCACTGTGAAACAGTCCACTCTCGGTCTCTCTTGTACCTTTCCATCTCCCATTACCTGACTGCTGAAGACCATCCAACGCTCTGAGTTGATTGAGATCAAGGAAGGAAGACAACATCCACCAACCTTTCATAGTTCTAACAGGTAAAGCTGTTACTACTCCCAAAGATCTCTGAATCTACAAACAGGGACTAAAAATATGGGGAAAATGTCCCAGCTGTGATGGTCAGATCCACATTAGCCCATGCTATTTTATACAAGGAATTTAAACCCATCAGAAACTGGGGCAAAGCAGGATTTGGGAAAGACTGGCATTCGTCAAGACTATTAAGGGCGTAACATTAATTTTCCACTTGTCATCCTTAGATGATGTTAGCTAAGTCAGACAGGATGACTTTGGCCCCATTCACACATCGGCTTTGATTATTTTTACTGCCTGTTTCCACATGTGTGAAAGTCATGTCATAGTGGTCTCACGGAAATAAATGTCAGAAGAAGAGCATGAACTTGTGGTGACCACGTTAACTCCTGGCTCGAATCCTAACTTCTTGTGAAAGACACGGAAAGTCTGCTATTACCTTCTTCCTTCCTGCTGGTCTGTGACTATGTCGCTTGTTCCTGGCCGCCCCAGGGGAAGGTCGGGATCCTGTCGTGGAATTTCCCTGGTCCTCCAGCCTCATCGCTTACTGCCCTGGCGCACACACCTCCCTGCAGCCAAACCGCGACAAGTGAGCTCTCTCTTCTCTCTCCCCTCTTGCCCTCACCTTCCACCTGGCTAGAATGTTCTTCCCCTCCTTCTTTCTCTGGCTAATTCCTCCTTGTCTTAAGATTTCTCTTGGGCACTGACCACCCTGGGAAACAGTTCTCGGTCCCCTTGCCTCTCCCCCAGCTGTGTGGGGCAGCCCTCCTCCGAGGTGGGTAAGCGTCCCGCACTCAGAGCCAGCCCAGAGACCACTCTGTGTTCCATACCTGCAAGGGGCTTTCTACCTTTAACTCTAGAACAGGGACCACGTCTTTTATTTCTGTGGCCCCCACCCCTAGAACAACGGGTGGAAGAGTAAATGTTTATTAAATGATTACCCAACCTTGTGTCTTTGTTAAAATTCTTCCCCCTTACCCCAAATCCCCTCCTTCCTTTTGTTCACTTATCCCAGTCTTTCTCTTCTCCCCAAATCCTACTTGAACCCCATCCCTCTATGAAGCACTGTCCCTTCTCCGTTTTCCTAGAGCTTATGGTCCGTACAGTTAACTACTTATTTTGTGAAAGTCGTGTAGACCCAAATCAGACTAGAAGACCTTCCAGGTAAAGGTGCCTCTTTATTATTTTGTACAGCTTGATGCTGGGCACATAGAATTTTCCTAACACTCACTGATGGATCTGCCTGAATGGCAAATAAAACACTCTGGAAATAGGGTCGAGGGTCAACCCCTCAAAAGAATAGTGATCTGTACAAGGTCGTGGCACCCTTTTAACATAAAATAATCCCCTTGTTTAATATAAGCACTATTATCATCACTACTGTTTTTATTATTACTATTTTCCTCTATTTGCCAAATCAAACACATCTATCCTGAAGCCAAGGAAAGCAATAAGACTAGTGACATGCTTTGAGTGCCTTTATTAGTCAGAATATGTGTCTATTATATACCCAAGTCTTTAACATGCATGAAACAATATTCTCTGATGCAACAGATGATTAAAGAAATATATTAAAGCATTCGTTCTGAATGAAAATACACGGACAAGGTAATTCCCAAGGCTCAGAGCAACCACAGGGAGGAACATAAGCTGAAGTAGGTCATTTCTCCCCAGAGAAATTCCACGGAGATTGCTTTCAATTTTGGGTTTTAAATCTAAGAAGTTGTGGCATAGGGAGTTTAAAAAATTAGGTTTCTGGCTTGTACACAAGCTCTGGTCTTGGGGGTTTTTTTAGGGATGGGGAGGAGGGTAAGACAAAAAAAGTTTCTCCTATGAAGACTACTCATTGAGAATTTCATCCCAGGACCTATTTGTGGTCAAAGTACCAGGAGCCTCCCACTTGCCACCCTAGGCTACCAGCTGGTTAGAGACGCTGGCTATGCCTCTTGACCTTTCTGACCCTCAGTTTTTTAACCTTTCAAGCGGAAACAGTAACACCTCCTTTGCTTATCCCACATTGTGGCAGGATGGAGAAGGACTGGGAGATCGAATAAAGTAAGGCGTTAGAACTTTTCAAAGCAAATCCAAAGGCAAAGCATTAAGATTCACTTGTTCCCACAGTCTTGGATTCCACCCAAACTGAATTTACAAACATCTGCATTAAATCGTGAGACCAGCACCAATGTATGCTTAATGCAGGCTTCCAGTAGACCTGCTTGCTTATCCACAGGGAGAATTATTGTTGGCCCAGCACACCTGACTGGGAGTAAGAAGTCCTGAACTGTATTCTTCTTGCAAACAATGAATCACTAAGTATACATAGATTCAGCGGTACTCACAGGAAAATGTGGTGGGCGCTGTATGAAGCTTTCCCAGTTTCCAGAATCAGAATTCATGTTTGAAGATGCATGGCATGTACATGTGTTGAGCTAATTAAATATCCAGCCAATGTAGTTTGTGCAGGGGTGGAGGCAGGGGTGGATCAGGAGGCTGGAGGAGAGGCTGCTTGTGCTGAAACCAGGAAAGACAGCATATTAGTTTTCTGGGGCTTCCCTCACAAAGCCCACAGGCTGGGTGGCTTAAACAACAGGAATTTATTTCCTCATGATTCTGGAGGCTGAAGTCCAAGATCAAAGTGTAGGCAGGATGAGTTTCTTCTGAGGCCTCTCTCCTTGGCTTGCAGATGCCACCTTCTCCCTGTGTCCTCACTCCGTATTCCCTGTGTGTGTGTGTGTGTGTCCCGATCTCCTCTTACAAGGATACCGGTCATAAGGGATTAGGACCCACCCTCAGGACCTTATTTTAACTTAATTATCTCTTAAAGTCCCATCTCCAAATATAGTCACTTTGTGAGGTACTAGGGGTTCAGACTTCAACATACGAATTTTAGGGGGACAAGCTTCAGCCTATAACAGGAGTTATTCAGATACTTAGAGGGAAGGGAAACAAGGCATTCTAGGCAGAGAGAAGGTTCAGATGCAGAAAGATGAAGGGGCAGTGAGAAAAGCAGCATCAAATAACTCAGAGCAGTAACATGCTTCCCAAGGACCAGGGTGCGCTATTTTCTTTAATCCTCACAACAGAGAAAAGCTTCTTTTCGTTTTCCTTTTCTTTCCTTTCTTTCTTTCTTTCTTTCTTTCTTTCTTTCTTTCTTTCTTTCTTTCTTTCTTTCTTTCTTTCTTTCTTTCTTTCTTCCTTTCTCTCTTTCTTTCTCTCTTTCTTTCTCTCTCTCTTTCTTTCTTTCTTTCTTTCTTTCTTTCTTTCTTTCTTTCTTTTTGACATACTGTTTCTCTCTGGTTACTTTCAAGATATTTTTGTCTTTTGTTTTCAGAATTTAGTTATGATGTGACTTGGTCATGTGGGTTTCTTCAGGTTATCTCATTTTGGATTTGCTCTACTCTTTTTAAGTGGAAGTATAGTCAGTTTACAGTGTTGTGACAATTTCTGGTGCACAGCATCATGTTTCAGTCATACGTGTACATACATTTGTTTTCATATGCTTTTTCATTATAGGTTTTTACAAGATATTGAATATAGTTCCCTGTGCTGTACTGAAGAAACTTGTTGTTTATCTATCTTTATAGCATCTGCAAATCTTGAACTCTCCATTTATCCCTTCCCACCCCCTTTCACCCCTGGTAACCATACGTTTGTTTTCTATGCCTGTGATTCTGACAGTGAAACTTTTTTTAAGATACAAATTAACACCTATGAACATCTTGATGGAGCCCAATAATACCAACTAGCAAGAGCTGATCATTCAATTTTCACCAGTTTTGCAAGCCACAACCATAAGTGGCTTGAAATCAACCTTGGTGGGATTATTTACTCCAGGGATCAGCAAACTACTGCCTGCTTGGTTTTTACAGCTGTGACGTAAGGGTGGCTTTCGTATTTTTAAATGGTTGAAAAACATCAGAAAATAATATTAGAAGTTAATGACATATTATATGACAAAATCACATGAAATTCATATTTACTGAGGCACAGCCATGCTCATCCCCGCGTGTATTGTCTGTGGCTCCTTTCACCTATAGCAGTGGCCTCAGCGTTACTGAGAGCTTATTAGAAATGCTGGTTCTCAGGCCTTGCTCCAAACCTAACGAATAAGAATCTGCTTTTTTTTTTTTTAACTTTTTTTTGTTTTTTGTGGGGGAGGTAATTAAGTTTGTTTGTTTGTTTGTTTATAATGGAGGTACCTGGGATTGAACCCAGGACCTCATGCATGCTAAGTGCCTGCTCTAGCACTGAGCTCTACCCTCCCCCCAGAATCTGCTCTTGAACAAGCTCCCCAACACCTTAAGTTTGGGGAGTGAGGCAAGCAGCAAGCCACGTAAATATCCATTTTCTAATTTGAAAAGAATCATCTCTCAATACACTTAACCTACAATCCAGCAATCCCACTCCTGGGCATATATCTGGAGGCGACTCTAATTTGAAAAGATACATGCACCCCAGTGTCCATAGCAGCACTACTTACAATAAACCAAAACATGGAAGCAACCTACATATCCATCGACAGATGACTGAATAAAGAAGCTGTGGTATATTTATACAATGTAATATTATTCAGCCATAAAAAAGAATAATGCCATTTGCAGCAACATGGATGAACGTGGAGATCATCAGCATTTGTTTAGGACTTCAATGGCTGACCACAGAATTCAGCACACTCTAGATAAAAGCCATGCACAAAACAGAGTAGACAGGAACAGCATTTGTAAGTCACTGGACAGCCAAGCTGGACGTTGTGGCACATGGACCACTAGATTGTATTTTAGATGATATTTTTATTAGACATTAAACAGCGACAAGTTACATTTATTGATTTGCATTGCAACTTATCACAACTATTTTTTAAGACACTACTTGCAAAAATAATAAAATCTCTGCGACGCCAACCTCTCCACTGTAAATTATGCCTCTGCGTGCTTCCTCATGGCATAGCAGAAGAGTTAAACTAAAAACAGCCCTAGAGTGAGTCATGAATTAAGACTGGCTAGAAAATGCCTTCTGATTTCAAAAAAAAATTATGTGTCTAGGCCAGTTAATTACCTATTTAAAATAAATGGGAATCTATCCAAACATATTCTTTTCCCAAAAATATCTGGCAAATAAGAGAACCATAAGCATAAAGTTTTAAATATTAGTAAAAGAGGGAGTAAAAAACATTTACATTAGTCTGTAATGATGAGCAATTTCCAGTTAATCTAACACCTACTTTCATTTTTCCCTCAGTGAGGAAACAAATATGTTAGCTATTTTTTTTAAGAAAGCAGTTTCAGACATCCTATAACTTGGAGGAAAAGAACTACCCCTGTTTTAGGTGCACTTGTCATGTATAATAATCTAAACCGTGATATACTGAAGTAGCAACGCTTCTGGTTCTACCCAGACTAAAATAAAACATTATAAATTAAATGCTGGTGAGATAACAACGTTGCTTTGCATATTCAGAGGTTGAGTCCCTCTGGGATGCTATTGCCAGTGACTTTAAAATTACATTTTCTGCGGTAGAGAGGTCAAATTTGTGTTTATACCTGGGTTTATACCAGGGTTAAAAATGATAATTGGGACGATGATGATGAGGATGGTGGTCATGGTGGTGGTGGTGGTAGTGGCGGTGGCTTCAGAATAACAAGTGTGCCAGCCTTCCCTTCTCTGTTCTGAGTTGTTGAAGAAGCAGCCCCTCTGTGTTCTTGCAGTTGAAGATCTGTCACCCAGTTTGGTCAGTTGCCTTGTCAGTTACACACTCATGCGCACACACACGCACGCACACACACACACACATACGCATATCAGCTCCCCACACTTCATTCATGTCAGAACTCACCAGCTTGAGTAGCACAAATATTCTGCAGTCACTCATGAAAAGAAAGTTTTAATAATAAATATCTAACAATTAATGGGCTGGTAGCTGCAATTGTCTTCAGGGCATACTATCTAATTTCCTTGCAATGTTTCATATCCTTACTTTTCACGCTGCAACAGTCTATCATTAAAACCAAATGCAGGTTTCTATCACTTTTATTTATTTTTCAAATCAACTTATAAATCAGTGCCAGGCCTTGTTACAGATGAGTTCCAATAAATTATCGGCTGTGGACAAATTCTGAATGTTAAACACTCCGTTTCTCTTCCTCCCACCCTTGGTCCCTGTCTGTCTCTCTCTCTCTCTCTCTCTATTGTTTTTCCTCTCTCCACTCAGCCCTCTGGGCCAACAGACCTCTCTGTCTGTGCTTTGGGTACAAGAAGCAGAGAGCCCTTGTTACTTAATTATGTGCTGTTTAAATAATGCAAAACAAATTTTCAGAGAAAAATACTAGTATAGGAGACAAGAGTCATTTTACAGTCCTTGGGAAATTTACCTTTCTGAATTTCAAAAGTGAAGGCATTCTTGGTAGAAGCTTTTTACATCCTCTGAGCAGCCTGAGATGGAGAGTGAGGTCTATTTTCCACAGATGTCAATCTGTAAAGCAGCTCACATGCCTTTTCCAAACTGTCCTGTCCCCTCTGAGAAGCCCTTTGGCGTGCTGGGACGGGCTCCTGCAAACGCTCCCTGGAAGAGCTGGGGCACAGTATCTGGGCTTCTGCTCCCACTGCCGCGGGGTCTGCAGAACATACAGAACACATGACACTCTTCCTGTAAGACTAAGGAGCAAAAACTCTAAAGAGACACAGTCTATTACGATAACCCAGGACTGTCACCTGCTCAGTCACACTCACACACAGATCCACAAAGTGTCCCTGAGATACTCACATCTCAGCCGGAAACGAAGAAAAGTGCTTGCAGATTCTTAGAACAGCCAGACCCCTTCATGAGCTCCACCTTGTTGCGCGGTAGGTAGACGGTACGACGCACTTCACTGTGACATAGCCTTGCCGTCATTTTGACCGCTGATCCATTTCCTAGCAGGCGAGACTGCGTGGAGCTTACCGGATACCGTTTACTTGAGAAACTCAGGAAAGCGCTCTGAAATGCCACTTGTGAACTTTGGAGTTCCGGCAGGTTTCTGGAATCGATGTCTAACGTTCTGTTTTTCAAGTTTTAACAAGGTCTTCCTACTGGAAATGTATAGCAGCCTGGGGACGGGGGCTGTCTGAAAAGCTGAGGTCTGGCGAGTCGCCTCGCCAGGTTGGGGACGGACCCCAAATATAGTCCTGGGGGGCAGGACGTGACGGGTGGTGCGGGACGCCCCGCCTTTCCTCCGCGGGACTGGGACGCTCCACGGCCAGAATCCCGGGCTGGAGTGAAGGCGCTCCCTCCAGGAGGCCTCCAGTCGAAGGGACGCGGCGGGCACTGGGAGCGAGCATCCGCGCCCCGAGGGGCGCCCTTCCTCTCTCGCGCGGATCGCGGCCCACGCCCGCCATGCTCCACCTCTTTCTTCATTCAGCTGCTGTGTGTCTCCCGGGCGGCAGACACGGCGTTTCTGCATTTCCTTTCCTTCACAGCACCTGGCCACCGCGTGCTGGCTCTGTCTGGCGTTCAGTACAGGACTGGTGTGTTTGATAAGGCAGCGGGGTAAACAGCTTGAAGCAGGTACTTTCTTTGGAAAATCCAGTTAAGCCTGTAAGTAAGACATACTGGGAACCTGGGAGGGAGGTGGGAAGCGCCCCAAAGACTGTCATTTCGTCCTTTGGACCCCAGCTAGCCTTTGGCTTGTAAGGCATTTTAAAATATTCATTAAACGCGCCTCTGCCAGGTGTGATGGTTGGTATGAAGATGAACAAAACAGAATCCTTGCCTTCGTGTAGACTAGACTCCAAAGTGAGAGGCAATTGACCAGTCAGTCACAAAGTGCGCGGACGGGGGCTTGGCTGCAGGTGTAGCCACGCCACTGCGATAAAGGTGAGGGGAAGCTGAGGACAGACAGGTGGTGTCCTACCCTAAGTCTTAAAGGACAGCTGGAGTTCCAATGATCGGCCAGGGAAGAGAGGACAAGTGGGGAAGGGAACTCACACACACACACGCAATTACTGTTCCTAGTTTGGGTTTTCTTTCCATTTCTTTTTTGCATAGATAAACAAATACAAAGATACACATTTTTCCCACCTTTTCCCACAAAAGTTAGCGTATTATTAATCATTGTTATGAACCTTGCATTTTTAACTTACTAACATTATTTGTAAAGAGTTAAACGTTCCTCGTTCCACCTTTAAAGGTGCTTCACTGTGAGCCCTGTGCCTCCTCGCTGCCCTACCACTCACTCTGTGCGGATGCGTCAGCCTTGTTGACCAGCTGCTGTGAGCATTTGCACTTTGACCTTGATTACCCACATCCTGCAGTCGCCAGACGCGTGGTTAAGCTGATGGCATCACCCAGGACCCTCTTTTATCCTGAAATCAGAGAAACCGGGACAGGGACTGAGCCTATTCCCCCTGGAACCTTGCTTCATCTCAAAAGATTTCTGAAGAAAAATTATATTCAAAAGAATGTTCTCTGTGTTTCATGTCTGCACAGGAGCAAAGCTGGAGGTCGCTCTGTTGTACCCCATGTAGAGGATCACCAGACAGCTTGGATTTTCCAGCCTCTGCATCATTACCCCTGCCATTATCCCTGCTAGAATTACCTACTCCAGGTGTCTTTGGAAACTCTGTCCATGTGTCAAAGCTGAACTCTACTACTACCTTTTCCAAGGAGCCTTTCCTGACCATCCAAGCAGAAGAGCCTCCTCTCTCTTCTAAACACTTGTTTCCTTTGAGTGCCACCTTTCTAACATTTCAGCCGTTCTGCGTGAATTGCCTGTGAATAGAACGTTCCCTGTCCTGGACTGCGGGCTTCTTGAGGTCAGAAACTGTCTTAAAAATCTTTGTATCCACTTTCATTCCTACCACATTACAGAATATAGCAGAGGTTCTCGATAAACTAAGTAAATAAGTGAAACTGTGTAGAGCCCTTCCGTGTGCCGACCCGTGCTGAGCTCCGCTGCCTCCACTCCGCTCTCTCCCACCCTCCAAATCTGTCCTGACCCTCGGCGGCCGGCAGACCCCATCGCTCAGCCATGAGTAAAGCAACCTTTATTCGTAAATCTCTTCAATGTCACGTTGTTAACCAAACTAATATTCTGTATCTACAGAAAACCTTCTTGCTCCAAGTGTTTAAAATAGTTTAAAGACGACTATTTCAGTTTGCCACTGATACCTCCACAAAGTAGTGACTTTTGAAATTATGCACCTACCTCCTTCAGAGATTTGCAATTGCCACGATGATTGATTCATACAGAACCCAAACATGTTACAGAAATATGAAAGGTGAGTATGCAGCTCCCAAAGTTCTAGCAATCTGGGGTTCAATAATCCCTTGATAGGCTTGAAACAGACTTGTCATAATCTAATGTTCTTAAGAGTCAGATACACCCTGCAGTTCAGAAAATTGATAAAAATATACACAGCATTGGGTTCAGCAGCAGTATATGTGTTTGTAGATGGCACGAATAAATACATACAAAATACAGGTTAACAAAAAGTGCTTCAATAACAACTTTATTGTCTGTATAGCTGAGGTGGTACATATCATATATTCCTAGAAGTCCTTCCCAAATGGGGAGTGAAGATTATAGACGCTGTACAATTAAAATAGCTCTACAATTTTAGAATTTGCTAGCTGTCTCAGGGCCACTCTAGACATATTTCTGACAATAAAAATCTTAAGATTTCAATTTTCTGTCTACAGAGGGAAAACAAATAAACAAACATTCCTGGATGCCGTCACACACCTCAGCAGGAACAATGAACTTCCCGGCTGTCTCCCCCCTCCCCCTAAAAAGCAATTTAATGCACCACTGGCGGTTGCCTATTAATTGGACTAGAAATAAAGTTGCCTGTGAGGGTTGGTCAGGGAAAACACAGGTTGTGCGTATGTGCAGGTGTACGTATATATAACCATTCATGTATACAATATTTCACCCACAAAGTAAACAAGCAACACGTCGTTTTCTAATTACAGGGCTGTTTCATAAACTGTAAATGCTAACACGGGAGAGGTAAATCATAGCAATTTAATTAATAAAACAGTTTAGACATTTAAACCCATATGTGCACCCCTGGGGGCTCCACATGCAGGCATCCTTTAGAAAGTGTATGCAATCATTTGCAGATCTCTCATAGTCAATAACTGGTACCAACTGCATTAACCCTTTCCTTGCTGAACCCAAGGAGACAGCTTTCAGTTGTTTAATACTCTTTCCTCTTTGGACCATCTCTTAGGGTCACTAGGAGTGGGGGAACACAGGGTTTCATTCCCCTGTATTAGTGGGACTGAATGAGCTCAGAAAACTCTCTTCCAGCCAAACAGCAAAACGTGGGAAGTGAGAATCCTGGGAAGGCAGGAGAAGAGGCCACTCCCTTTCCTTCCACCAAAGGGGGATGTAGAAGATACTATCAGAGAACGGGGTTTCAACGTATAAATTTGTATATTTTTAGATCCTTTTAAAATCACGTCTCTAGAACTTTCATGTATTTTTGGTGGGAATACAAAATGGTGTAGTCACTTTAAAAACCAGTTTAGCAGCTTCTTAAAAAGTTAACTATAAACATACCATATGCTCAGCAATTTCACCCCTAGGAATTTTCTGTTTCCTAAGAGAAATGGAAGGAAACGTAGGTTCACCAAAAACACTTGGTCATAAATATTCATAGTAACCTGATTCATAATAGCCCTAAAGTGGATATAACCCGAACGGCCATCAATTGGTGAATGGAGAAGCAAAATGTGCATCTCCATACAACGAAATACCATTCATCAATACAAAGGAACAAAACACAGGTACATGTTCCATCATGCTCGAAAACAAGTTAACTGGAAGAAGCCAGACACCAAAGATGACACATTGTACGATTCCACTTATATGAAATGTCCAGAAAACAGCACATCATGGCGACAGAAAGTAGATTATTGGTGTCTGGAGCTGGGGACTGGAACTGACCTTAACTGTAACCTAGCATGAGGGGTCTTATTAGGGTGATGGAAATGTTCTAACTGGATTGTGGTGATGGTGGCACAACTCAGTACGCTTATTAAAAATCATTTCATTGTACACTTTAAGTGGGTGACTTTTATAATATTTAATTATCCTTCAGTAAAATTACATAAAAAACTGTCTGTAGTTTTATTGATGTTCCTTGTTATTCCTGAAAAACAAAAAAGAATCCATATCAGAGTCTATCCATGTTAAGATAATCAGTGGATTATGAAGTGTTTTTACACCACGAAGTGTAGTCTCTTCGTAACTGTGGTTGTCATTGGTACTGTTTGTGGAGACTCGGGTCCCCAGTTACCAAACGATCGTTCTTCTTACTTTTGCAGTTCCCATCAGAAGGATAATAGTATCATTAGTGAGAGCTTACTCAGTGCTTTCCATAGTGTACAGTATTCACTTCTTTTTAAATTTTTTTTAATTGAAGTATAGTCAGTTTACAATGTTGTGTCAATTCCTGGTGCACAGCATCATGTCCTACATGTACATGCATATATTCCTTTTCATGTTCTTTTCATTATAGGTCACTGTAAGATACTGAATATAGTTCCCTGTGTAGAAACTTGTTTTTTATCTGTTTTATATATAGTACTTAGTATCTGCAAATCTCAAACTCCCAATTTATCCCTTCCCACCCTTTCCCCCTGGTAATCATAAATTTGTTTTCTCTGTCTGTGAATCTGTCTCTGTTCTGTCAATAAGTTCATTTGTGTCTTTTTTTTTTTAGATTCCACATATAAGTGATATCATGTGGTATTTTTCTTTCTCTTTCTGGCTTACTTCACTTAGAATGACGATCTCCAGGTCCATCCATGTTGCTGCAAATGGCATTATTTTATTCTTTTTTATGGTTGTCATATTCTGATATGTATAGATATATACACCACAACTTTCTTATCCAGTCAACTGCTGATGGACATTTAGGTTGTCTCCATGTCTTGGCTATTGTAAATAGTGCTGCTATGAACATTGAGGTGCATGTATCTTTTTGAATTAGAGTTCCCTCCAGATAAATGTCCAGGAGTGGGATCACTGGATCATATGGTAAGTCTATTTTCCCTCTGTTGTGCATGTATGTGCATATGCCTGTGTGCAGGTGTGTGTGTGTCCCAAGCTGCTTCTATGGACATGT
This sequence comes from Camelus dromedarius, assembly GCF_036321535.1. NCBI lineage: Eukaryota > Metazoa > Chordata > Mammalia > Artiodactyla > Camelidae > Camelus > Camelus dromedarius. Next base: position 4,993,246 of record NC_087454.1, on the reverse strand, counting down.
TGTCAGTCAAGTTGGAGACAATTTTTTTTTTTAAGTCAAGCTGTAGCACACCAATGGAGCCTGGCAACGCTGCTCCCAGCTGCCCCTCAGATCGACGGCTCTCATCAAGCTGTGCGGCTCCTGCAAAGGAGGAAGGAACTGCAACCCAAGGCTGCCTGACCCAGGGTTCACCGCTCCTCCTAAGTGAAACCCAAGGACATGGCTGTACCACCGTAACTGGTGAGAACAGCAGGAGCATCTCATGTTCTCATCGTGCCCCGTGCTGCCAGAGTGTATTCTTATCAAAGTCAATCAAACAAACGAAACTTATCTCCTAATGAGGAAAAACCAGCATAGAGTGTGTCCTGAGAATATCTGTCAGTTGCTCAGTATATTCAGATCTATATTCAAATGCCATCTTTGCCTCAAACGGTTAGTAGCGGGGACAGCTGTGCGGGGGGGGGGGGGGGGGGACTGCTCTTCCAGCTGGGAACGGAGCCTAGGAAGACCTCTTGCCTGATGTGGAAACTCTGAAGCATTCTAATGAAATTGACTTGATTTACATTTTAACAATATCACAGGAATGTACGACATGGCGCTTTTCCAATAACCACTCCAACATCATTCATTTTGACACCTCCCATTGTTATGAGAAGCAGAGAGAATAAAGCAGCATTCTGTGAGGAGGTGCCTGGGGAGGGGAGCTGGCTGTCATTTGATTTGCAAATCAGATAGCCCAAGCAAGCACACCCTTTTGTGAGATGCGTGCTTCTCATGACTGAAATTCCGTGACATACCTTTCCCCATCCTCACGCACCTGGGTCCTGAGCTCTTCCCGCCTGCCTGCTGCCCGTCCGGGTCAGCTGTACCATAGTTAACACTCGTGGGTACCTGACGGATCCACTCTGGGACCAAGGGAATCACACCGCCCCAACCACGTCAGCAGCTAGCAGTCTTGGTAAAATGTGTTGTGTCAAGATACTTACCTTTCGTCTCATGAACTAACCTGGTCAAAGCTTCTTGCTTCTTGGCCCCATGTCCTGATCAGAAAATGAAGAGCCAATCTTACTTCCCTATTGGCAACACCCACAGCATTTAAATGTGGCCCCTAGGAGTCTGATCAGAGATTTTCACAAGGTTTAGTGTTCCTGACAAAGCAGCCCTTGTGACGTGGAGGGTGTTTGTGTGGAACTGTGCTGAGGGCAAGACTCTCCCAGGTCGCCTTTGTACCCTCTCTCCAGTCCTAGAGGAAGGGGTGGACATTACCCATCATGCCTCAGGATATATCCATTTGGATGTTCTTAGGGTTTAAAATGTCAAAAACCCAGCCCAGCCCAATATCCCCTCAGCACACCAAGACTGCATGCTGCTGAGGTAGCAGGGAAAGCTATTAAAGAGTCCCCCTACCAAATTATATCTTTCTTTTATGAAATTAGAATAACTGAAGATACTATCATTTAATTTTGCTCATTTAGATTCTTTAACAGATATTTTCTTACTCAACAGTCATGCAGTTCAACTTTTAAAGTGAAATTTCTAACATTTGTACAGCAAATGATCATTTGTCTAGATTCTTTGGGCATCAGGAAATTGGGTTGGTTGAATGAACATGAAGGAAAGTTTATACCATCTGAGGATTACCAATTTTCAAAGCAAATAAACTCAAAAACTATCCTTAGCACCAAAACTCACCCTAAGATCTTGATTTGCTGCCTCTCAGTGAAGTGTTTCATGGTTTCTTCAGTGCCTCCAAGTTCTGGTTATGAAAATGAATTAGTAGCGTGTGTTTCTGTGAAAAGAAGTCTGGCTGTTCAATCTTCCTAGTTTTCTGAATTCAGAATCAATGGAATTCTGAATCACCGGTGTTCTGAAGCAATATCAGAAGAAAGTTTCATAAGGAAACAAAGATGAGGAACCAAAGCAACCTTGGGTACCATTTAAGGGATACTGCACAGACACTCTGAGTGGACCCAGCAAACACATGGAGTAAGGAAACGAGCCCAAATTGCCACAGGTTCCTCCAGGGGCAGCACTTCTGCCAAGATCGCAGCCTTGGCCATCCAGGGTGTGGGAAGGGGTTGCATCAAACCATGTCTAAGTCCATTCAGGCTGTGTAACAAAACACAATACACTGGGTGGCGTATCAACAGCAGAAATGTATAGCTCATAGTTCTGGAGGCTGGAAGTCCAAGATCAGGGTGCCAGCAAATTCTGGTTCTAGGGAGGGACCCCCTCTGGTTTGCAGATGGCCAGCTTCTCGTGTGTCCTCATATGGAGGAGACAAGAGAGCTCTCTTTTACAAGAGCACGAATCCCATTCATGAGAGCTCTGTCCTCATGACCTAATCACCCCCCAAAGGCCTCACTTCCTAACACCTTGGGGTTGAGTTTTCAACATATGAGTTTTAGAAGGATGCAAACATTCAATCTATAGTAGCAAGTTCTTTATGGGTTTCTGCAATTTTGCAACAATAATGATCACTTCTGTGGGTCTGCCATTTGAGCCCAGAGCAGCAATATAATTTCTCTGTCTGTAGTTAATGTGGTAATGTTGTAATGTGGCTGATAAGCCCCATCCACTCTAACAATCCTGACACATTTAGCAGTAATTGCCTTTCTGTTGAAACTTTTCCTTCTTAGTCTTAGCCAAAGACAACAATTCTAGACAATTCTGAGCCAGATTAGTTGAACCGCTTTTGAGTTACATATGAAAATGGGGATTAAAAAAACTACACTTTTCCTTTATTAAAAAAAAAAAGTGTCCAGAATCATTCATTCCTTTTTAACTAGGATATGATAAGGTAGTAGCACACTTGATTGCATTTTAAGTTTTGCCTTAGCTTTGTGAGTGCACTTTAAAAACGTATCTGGAATATACGCTAAGCTGTTCAATAAAGCTAATTTTTAATGATATTCAAGAGATTTTCCTTTGGTTCCCCAGTCGATGTCAGTGCTCCTCAATGAGGAAGGAAAAATCAATTCAATTATCAAAGCACGCTTAATTGCTTTCAAGATTAGGGTGATTCAAAGAGCAGCAAAGTATTTTATCTGTGCTCAGCAGTTTTGGCAAAGGATAGTCTCCTAAGCACACTGGCAAGAGAAGTTTAACATCCTGTCAGTTCACATGTTACGTTCTTCCCAACTTTCCCCCGTGCTTGTGAACGACAGGAGGGCCAGCACCATAGAGCCACAGCGCGGGAGTAACACTTTCGATTAATGAAACCCGCTTCATCTCTCCAAAGACTGATATTTTTAGGCCTTGGTGCTTTGAATAACCAAACTGGTTTCTCGAGCACACACAGAATAGAGAAAAGAGTCTTTTATGCGAAGCGTCTTCCCATCTCGCCCACGCCCTGATGGCTAACACACTTTCACCAGTGTCACTTGAGTTTACTTCCATTTTTGCAGCTTGGGTCATGTTGGAGGAGCATTTCTAGAAGCTATTAATATAAAGGTGAGTAAGATATGGCATCTGCTTTTAGGGAGCTTACACCTAGAGGGGAGAGACAGAAGCACACCTGGTTTCACTCCCGGGGTAAAATGCAGAGAGGCCTCAGGGACGGCTGCCCCAGGGAGGTTCCCGGGCACTGCTGTCTGCTCGGAGGGGTGGAAGGTGGCAGAAGTAGCCGGGGGAAGGGATCCCATATCCTGGGTGGAGTCAGCACGTGAGCAAAGAGACATGGCCCAGCATGGTGTGTGCACAAAACCCCCCCTTTGGTATTATTAGGACGTGAACTACAAGTCAGAGAGGGGTGGGAGACGGAACGAGGGGACGCTCCTGCACGAAGCATCAGGGTGGATCCTGCAGGCAGTCAAAGACCACTGGACGGTTCTAAACGGGGATGTGACGTGACAAATGTGGGTAGAACTTACTTTAAATTTTAATGTCTTTTTTTGTATACATATATTTTTTATTGAAGTATTGCCAGTTTACAACATGTCAGTTTCTGGTGTACAGCATGATGCTTCAGTCATACAATAGATTTGTTTTCATGTTCTTTTTCACCATAAGTTACTACAAGATACTGACTGTAGTCTCCTGTGCTGTACAGTATGAACAAGATTTGCAGATACGAACTAATATATATAAAATAGATAAACAAGTTAATGTCTTTTTATGATTAAAAATGTACATATGCATTATGGAAAGTTTGGAAATTACATATTATAGAAAAGAAAATAATGTGTAGTCTTACTACCCAGAGACAACCACGCTAACATTTGCTGTTTTTCCTAACACTTTTTCATGTGTATACACATATATTCCATGCAGAAGTATATATAAATTAACTATATGAGAAATATCTATTCTTAATGGATGATCTGTGAAAGAGAGACAGAGTGCACAGCCTTACAGAGAAGATGCTTCGGCAAGCCCACTGAACGGTCAAAGTGTGCCTCAGGCACTCCCCCACTGTGGACGAAGGAAGCGGGTATTTACTGGAAACATACACTGGATTTACTGGAAAGGAGGAACAGGAAGAAGCAGCTGAGCTCTGCATGGGGACAAAGTGTCCAGAAGAGGAAAACTCCTATTCGATGCATGGCATTCAGCTGGGGTTTATTAAACTGTTTGCTCTGTGATGTAAATCTGCTCCCCCCACCTCCTCTTTAAATTTCTTGAACAAATTCCTTATTTCTCATTCATTCATTCATGCTTTTGTGGCAGTAAAGTTTTGGGGACACTGTTAAAAAAAAAAAAAAAGGACTAGGTACTCTTAGACATCTGGGAAACCTGTCTGTGTATGAGGAGCAAAACATAGTGATTTACCTCATTTGTGGAAGGAACACACTGTGAGTGGGGAAGGAATGACTTTCTCATTTGTGAACGGAGAATACCTTATTCTTCTAAACTCATCTTTGGATTCCTAATTTATTTATTTCTCATGGTTGTCAAACATGAGATGAGAAATTTAAAATTTTTTAGCTCCCCCATCCCACCACTTCATGAACTTCCAACTCTTGTTAATATCATCTGGAATTCAGACCTAAATAATCTTTAAATAGAAGGTATTATATATTTTATACTTCAAGAATTATTTTGTATTTAAAGTAAATTTCACAATTGTGTTAAAAAACATTATATTTAACTCTGTGTTTTTCTAGTTTTATTATTTAGTTTTCATGAATAAAATAGAAAATAGGTATGTGTGTGTGTAAATATATGTCTGTATATGAGTGTGTGTGTAAACATATTTAGCTTCCCATCTAGAATGCTTTCTTTTGATTGTACTTCTATTGACTAGATGACAGTATATGTTTTTGAATAAGCTTACTTCAGAAAAAGTAAAGGAATAGTAACTAAGAATTACTTAGCATACACCATGTTACCAGATTCTGTTCTTTATTAACTCGTTGAAAATATACAATTCTATGAGTAATTTACTATTACCATCTATTTTATACAAATGGGAAAGCTACGGCAGAGAGAAATTAAATTAGTTCACCTAAAATCCCACAGCTATGAAGTGGCAGCTGGGATCTGAGCCGTGCATTGCGACGCCAAAGTCTGTATGCTGGATCGTTTACTGGTGCTGTGGGCTGTGACTTAGAGTCTCTTACACATCCTTGAAGGCTCCTACTGCAACCATCCCTTTTAAAGCAGGAAGAGTTGATGGAATCAATTAGGATGAAGAATGAAACATTTCCTTGAATTTGCCAATTAGGAAGTCATGGAATGACAGCTATTTTCAGAGGACACCAGAGTAGAGTAGGTTTTAGATGGAAGAGGAGAGGCAACTACTAACCAGATTGTGCTGTGAGTTCCAGGAAATCTATCTAAATGTAGCCCCTTCTACCTCTCTGTCTATCTGTCTAAGTGACTATACATGCATGCATTATGTATGTATGCGATGAGTGTGTAAGCATGTGACGGGTAGATGATACTGTTCCTATAGATAGACTGAGATCACAAAAGAAGTTACAAATATATAAAGGGAGGGAGCCGAGCATGCTTATAGGCTGAAAGCACCGTGAGAAAGAGAAGGAGAAACGTAAATAATTGAGGAGCTGAGCCCCAGGGAAACAGGAAGCAGTGGAAACAAAAGCCCAAACAGAGAAGCTGGCCTCGAGCAGAAAAGACTCCTCTTCCTCCAAGCCTGGAAATAAGTGGTACAGGTGGGCACAGGTGTGTCTCCAGCTGGGGATGACCCGAAGCTCCAGCAGCTCCCTCCTGACGCCAAGGTTGTTTGTTGAGACTGAGAGGTACCAGGGTTCGGTGGGGGCTGGACAGGAATGGTGAACACTTAGAAGATGTTCTGAGGAGAGTGGGAGATGCTACGACACAGAATAAGGAAAAAGAGACCCGGTTGTGCTGCAGACTTGGTTGAGACCAGAGACCAGGTATTGGATGGGAATTCTTCTCAGTGGAGATCTGATGTTATCATCCCAACAATTACATATCATTATGTGTGAGGCTTGGAACTAAGTGCTCCTTAGGCAATATTACATGGAAGTCACTACCTTCATTTAAAAGAGTCAGGAAACAGGCATAGGGAGTTCAAAACAAACATATCCATGTCCACAGCTACGGAGGAGAACAAAGTGAACCATGGGCTTACTACTCCCTCTAGCATCTAAAAGAGGCTGAAATCAAAACTCCTTGAATTCAGCATAAACTACGGTTTGCCAGACCCATCAGAAAAAACCGTGTTAGCAAACATCAGCTAAAACAAGGCAACGTGATGCGCCATAACGGAGAACCTCGCAAGTCTTTCCTAACAAGAGCTGCAGGCTGAAATTATATCAAAGTGCTTCAGTCCCACATGGTAACAGATTTCTATGCAATTGTTTACACAAGCACTGCATAGACCTGTGTTCCAAGACCCTACCCAGCCTGGCCTCGACAGACCTTACTAGCCTCACTGAAGGCTGGTGTTGTGTTCATCTCCATGTGTTAGCCAAAGAGCGGGGGAGCACCGACAGCTAAGGGTCCAATTTAAGAGGACAAATCGATGTCATATGGAGAACTGAATTTTGCTCTTCCATTTGGGTTATTTGGCCATATGGACTACATGATCGGGAGGCTGTGTAACTAATCTTGTTGTTGTTCCCACAATACCCATGGCACATTTTTATTTCAGCGTCTATGACATTCTCTTACAATTGCTGGTTAGCATACAGTTTTCCCCAGCTCCTGAATGATAGAGAGAGCATCTTTCTTTTTTATTGAAGTCCAGTCAGTTTACAATGTTGGGTTAATTTCTGGTGTGCAGCACAGTGATTCAGCTATATATATATATATTCCTTTCATATTCTTTTTCATTACAGGCCATTACAAGGTATTGAATAGAGTTCCCTGTGCTCTACAGTAGGACCTTGTTGTTTATCTATTTGACATACAGTAGTTTGTCTCTGAAAATCCCAAACTCCCAATTTATCCCCCCCACCCCTTTCCCCCCGGGTATCCATAAGTTTGTTTTCTCTGTCTGTGAGTCTGTTTGTTTTATAAATAAGTTCATTGGTGTCATTTTTTTCAGATTCCACATGTAAGTGATATCAGGGGCCTCTTGGAATACCTGCTAAACAGTGGGAACTTGCATATGTCTAAGCAGTGAATACAGGCACGAATCGACAAGCCAGCACTGGGTTTTATCTGAATCAAACGTGGTTGCTCGTGACTGTCAGAATAAATTATGACTACTCTAAGGTAAACAGAGTGTTTAAAATGCAAGCTAGAGTGTAAAGTAGCTTCAGGAGCTTCGCCTTGGGAAGCAGTAGGAAGAGGATACTCTCTGGAGGGAGGGACTTCATTTTTTAAATTGATGGCTATCTTGCTTCTCTCTGTTGCTGCCTCTTGATAGATATCTATCTAATCTATATCTATATATAAAGAAATATCTATCTATCTAGTTATCTAATATCTAATCTTTATATATATATATATATATATATATAAAGAAATAGTTCCCCAAAATAATGCCTGGGAATACTGGTCCTTGGTCACAAACAGCTAGTAACGGAGGAGGGGGAGGAACGCCAGCAAAGCACAAAGAGCAGGTGGCAGGGGCGGGGCGGTGGTATGCATAAAAGATGTCACTGGCCGAATTCCCATGCTAATGACCGCAAGCCTAAGTCGTTTCTCAGATCAGACGATTCGGTTGGTGCCTGTGACCTCTGGACTCAGAAGAGATAGAAACAAAACTCCGCTGTCCCATAGGACATTTACTGTGACTTCACTCTTCAAAGTATCTGTCTGCGTTTTGTTACCAATCTGCATTCTGTTTCCTCCCCAAGACCTCAGGGAATCTTTTGAGTAAAGATGGGACAAGATTAAGCTGAGTTATAGGAAGACTACCAAGTAGTGGGCCTTGGGATGGATGGAAGGAAGGAAGGATGACCGAAAGGAGGGAAACCAATTAGGAGGCTGTTACCAGAGACCTGATGAGATAACACAGAAAGAAATGAGGGTGGGAGAAAAGAAAGAGACAAATTTGAGAAATGTCATGGGACTGGAAATGAAGCAAACTGGTGGATGATTGGATTCAGAGCACAAAGGGGGAGGAAGATGACCAATCCGGGTTTGCCAGGAACCCTTGCATTTCCAGCACAGACAGTCCTGCTCCTGAGTAATCTTTCAACCCTGGACAAGCCAGGATGGTTGATCATCCATTGGAGGCAGAGGTAGCCCTAAGACTTCAGTGCTGGGTAGCACAGAGAATTGTGTCTTTGGTAAAAATGTGACGCATCAGGAAGGCGGCAGGGTGGAGAAGAAAGAGGACCACGTAGGGCTGGATGCGCGTTAAGTTAGAGGCTCCTGTGGGGCAGCTGCTCTGGGACCCAAGCTCACAACAGCTCAGATCAGAGTTGGAGTTACAGCTGGAGAGCCAGGCACCTGGACGGTCACTGACGTTCTGTATCAGGTAAATTTGCCAAGGGAGAGAGTGTAGGGAGAACTGTAACATGGAAAACAACGAGTCCTTAAATGGCCCTACTTAGGAGGTGATGGGAGAGAGGAATAAGAAAAGGAGAAGGAGGCCAAGCAGGAGAGGAGAGTGGAGCAGAGGGGAAGGCTGAGGGGAAAGAGAACAGTCAAGGACATGCAGTCAGCTCCTCTTAAAAGTTCCAACATTAAAACACAGAGCTCAAAAAATAGATGACAAAATAAGAAACGGCCTTTGGACTTCGTGACGAAGATGTTATTGGTGACCTTGGAGGAGAAACGTTAGTAATTTACTAAGGGCTGAAGGCATGCATCAGGAGATTCCGGAGTCAATGGGCAGGAGAAAGGAGGAATCTTGAATATAGACTCTCAAGGAGCTTGGTGATGGAGAAAAAAGCATGATAAGCTAGTAAGTTACTGTATTAACATTGTGTTAACTTTTGAAAACAGTAATGGATAACTTATCATAAGCCACCTTCGTGAGGAAAAGCACAATATAAAGCTATGAAATATATGACAGTACCCATTAGGGGACTTCGGATGAGTCACTGGCCCCACCCCAAGCCCACCCTCCCCTCGGTCTATAAATGCGTGACTCATCTCAGATGATTTCTGAAGTTTCTTCCAACTCCACTGGACTTCTTTTCTAGAGTTCGAGGCTGTGACTCAAATAAACACTCTTCCATTCTGTCATGCAAAGTTGTGGCTTGGGGAACTCCGGGCGGTTTTTCTCAATCATCTAAAGCAGCGGTGTCCAATGGGACTGACTGTGACGATGACAATGGGCACTGTGCTGCCCAAAACAGCATCCACTGGCCACATGTGGCTATCGAGCATTTGAAGTGTGTCTAGTGTGACTGATGAACCGAATTTTAAATTTTATTTAATTTTAATTAATTTAAATTTAAGAGTCATGTGTGGCCAGAGGCTAGTGCATTGAATGAGGCAGCTCTAAAGGATTGTAATGAAAGTCTCCAAAAGTTTCAAACCCAAATTAATTTAGAACCATATACCATGTGCTATAGTTTGTTGGTGGTGCAACTCGGAAGCAGACAAGCCCTTGAGTGCATTAGGGGCCAAGACGTTCTACCAGATGAGCACGGGATGCTGGAAAGTTGTATCGGCCGCTGCTATAACTGTCCTGGCAGAGAATGAGTTTCACCACTAAAGAAAAAAAGGTTGTTCTCATTTCCTAATGCTATCAAAGGTCGCTGTAAATGTGTTAGGAGACACTAGCTGGGTGGGAGAGGGCTTAGAAAGATACTGTCCAGCGGGCGCCTAAATTAGCCCTGATGGGTTAACTGATTACAGTGGAATCAAAGCTGCTGACAAAGCAAAGCTTATTCTCTAAATAACACTGATTAAAAATTAAGAGGTCTTTCCAAACATTAATATGATGTCACTCATATGTGGAATCTTAAAAAAATGACACAGAAGAACTTATATACAAAACAGAAAGAGACTCTCAGACATAGAAAACAAACTTCCGGTTACCAAAGGGGAAAGGAGGTGTGGAGGATAACGTGGGAGTTTGGGATTGGCTGATACAAACCACTAAGTACAGAACAGATAAACAAGGGTCCTACTGTGTAGCACAGGGAGCTGTATTCAATGTAACCTGTAGTAACCTGTAATGAAAAAGATTGTGTGTGTGTGTGTGTGTGTGTGTGTGTGTGTGTGTGTGTGTGTACACATACATATGTATAACTGAATCACTATGCTTAACACCAGAAAATAATACAACATTGCAAGTTTTTTTTAAATATCAAAAAAAAGTCAAAAAAAGTAAAATAAATAAAAGTAGTCTTTCTACAAATTGCTCCTTGGATTACCCCTAGGGACTGAAGCTATGCATATAAAGTGGGAATCTAATTTCAGAAAAATCAGCCTTCTGTTCTTTTAGTAAGTCAAGGTATTAACTAACTAAGGATTTTTCTTTCCCCCTGGTAGAGACATTCCATTCTAACGCCACTGTGGATAAAGGCAAACGCAAGATTGGAGCTACTAAGATGCCACAGGGAGACCGCACCCCTCCCATAGTTTTCTAACTGCAGATGTTGAAAAAACAAGTCAGTGGTCATTAACTCATCATTTTTCATCTGAAGTTGCGAGGACAGTTCATCGAGGCACACCAGTTGACCAGTGTTCAGAGGATAGGAGTGATTGCAAAATGTCAGCAGGTCATATGGTCGTTGATTGTTCAAACGGTTGGAGAACACTTTTGTCTAAGAGTCACACACCCTAGCCAGTCACCTCCTCACCAAAGGCGCCATTTGTATGAATAACCAAAAAGGATGACTCGGAACTAATGTTGTCGGTAGGGGGAAAACGTAAAAAGAAATAAGTGCATGTCACAGAGCAGTATAAAAGGCACTGAACTAGGAAACCTGGATTCTGGTCCTGACCACAGCACTGTTTATAAAGTAAAGCTAAGGTATGCAAGCTCTCTGGGCCTCCACTGGCTCGTTTATAAAATGAAGAAAACTTTAGATTTGCTTCCCTTCCTGCATTGTTGTGGAGCTCAAATAAAAAATGATCATCAAAGCATACAAAAGATCACAACATCCTTTACAATGATATGCATTATCCTAAACCCACAGCAATAATTATGGTAAGTATTACAGTGGGACCTGGGAAGCCCAACTCATTTCTATTGAAGTAGGAAGCCTCTCACATAAGTTATATTAATGATTCTCAGTGGAAATATTTATGTAGTAAAAGTGGCCCCTCAACAGTTTAGAAGTTCCTTAGTAAGTTAAACATTAAATTATCATGTGGCCCAGAATTTCCACTCAAAAGAATTGAGAACAAGTGTTCAAACAAAAACTTGAACAAGGATGTTGAAAGCATCAATAGTCACAATAGCCAAAACTCAGTTAAGCAGAATGGGTATATGCTTACTAAGGAATATTATTCAGCCATAAAAAAGGAATGAAGTGCTGATACTTGCTACAACATTGATGAACCTTGAAAACAATAGGCTGAGTGAAAGAAGCCAGACACCAAAGGCCATATATTATGTGATTCCATTATATGAACTGTTCAGAACAGGGAAACCATTCAGACAGAAAGCAGATTGCTGGTGGCCATGGGCCGAGGGGAAGGCATAGTGGGAAATGATTGCTAATGGGCATGGTTTTCCTTTTGGGTGATGAAAATGTTCTGGAACTAGACAGTGACAATGTTGGTACAATAATGTCAATGTGCTAAATGCCACTGAGTTGTAGGCTTGAAAATGGTCAAAATGGTGATTTCATGTTATGTGTATCATACTGCAGTTTAAAATTCTTCTATTAGAAAAAAAGTGAAACTGCTGGTTTGAACATTGATTCGACTTGGAAAAATAAGATTCTCCCATGAGTCAACAGCCATTTCACAGAATAGTGATCTGAGAATCCAGCGGTTCCCTCTCAGTACGCTCCAGAGCTGTAACCAATGTATGAAAAGAGGATGAAGAATTAGCCAGACCAGTGGTTCTCAGCCATGACGTCGGGACACACTACAGGCAGCCCCCAACTTACCACGATTTGACTTATGATTTTTTTGACTCTACAGTGGTGTGAAAGCAATAAGCATTTGGTAGAAACCACACTTTGAAGTTTGAATTTTGATATTTTCCCAGGCCAGTGACGGGCGGCATGGTCCTCTCTCATAATGCTGGACGGCGGCCCCCAGCCAAACACACAATCATGAGGATGAACATGGAAACACTCACCACCATCCTGTACCCAGACAGCCACTCCATTTTTCACCTTCAGTACAGTAGTCAATCAATTACATGAGCTATTCAACTCTTTATTATAAGATAGGCTCTATGTTAGATGATTTTGCCCAGTTGTAAGCTATCGTAAGGGCTCTGAGCGCATCTAAGATACACGAGGCTACACTATGACATTCATTAGGTTGGCTGTATTAGATGCATTTTCAGCTGATGATATTTTCAATTTATGATGCGTTCATCAGGATGTAATCCCATCAGAAGTCAAGGAAGACTTATAAATGACTTTCAATTAGTTATATGAAACGGGAGTAAGTACATGTACTAGCTTGGAATTGGGTAGAACCTACAGTCCATCTCATGGGAAAGTCCCAAACTCAAAACTTAGCTACCTACGAGGGAGCGTTCCTCGTGGGAAGAGAGTTTTGGAATCACTGATCCTGGTACTTGGTATGAAACAGCTGCAGTCCTTAAGCGCCTCAGATGGCCCCGGAATCACGTCAGGACAGCTTCCTTAGAGCAGAGAGCATGATGATACTATCACTAAGAAAACTAAACAAGTGCAGTTAGCCATTATCTTTTTTCCAGACAGTTCAAGGATACGTCAACAGATTTAAGACTAAATCTTCCATTCACCCATCGGGAAATTCCACAGTGAGCAGGGCACAGAGCTGTAATGGTCTCCAGCAAAGTTGTCACTGGGCAGCTAAGCCCCAGAGTAACAGCACTTCACAAGGCAGGTGGCCGAGTAGATGAAACCAAGTCCCCACAGGCAACTCACAGCAAATGAAGAAGTAACTAGAGAACGGGGGAAACAGTGTCAAAGGCGCCAAAAGGACGACTCCAAATTTTCTGCCTTTATCTTAATTTTTCTAGAGAAAATTTTCAGCATAGGGTGACTAGATTCTCAACGTGTGGGTTCTCTCCCCTAAACTACAATTTGCACTAAATGCTTTACTTTACCATCAACACAAAAGCACGTAAATATATTTGGAAATGCCTTCCTCCTTTTGAATAGTAAACTAAGGGCTCTCCCAAGAAGGGAGTCAACATTTTTATCCTTACCTAGAGCTAAACTGTTACAATTTTCACGTCCACGTTAAAATTCAGAAATACATTTTAATCCTTCTTCTGACTGCAGGTCTTTTAGATTTGTACATGCCCTGTGACTAGCTTAGGTGCTCTGAAAAAGCTGTTTCACTTCCTGGGCCCTGTGGAGGTCTTTGATCAACATGGAAATACTCAAAGGATCTGAGTGAGACGCAAATCTGTTGTGTAATCTTCTTAAAATTAAAATGCCCCTGCGCGACATTTTCAGCTGAAGGGTCCACACCATACACAGTAAGCACTTTAAACATGCATTTGGGGGGGGAGATGGGTTATATGGAAAACCTTGACTTCTCAAGTCATAGAAAAGCCAGATCTGGTGAAAACTTCAGCCGTCCTACAGATTTAAACCGTCGGTCAGAAAAGGGAGACATCTACTGGTGGATAAAATTTTTAAATTAAAATATTATTTACAGAGAGGTATAGCACAATAAATGTATGCGTATGTCTATAAATATGGATGTAAAATACTATAAATATATGCAAATACTATATACGCATTATTTGTATATGATAGTATATTTATGTGTGTCTGTATACTCACACTTACACACACCCACTCTAATCACATAAAACAAGCACTTGGCCAAATGCATTCTGTAGATGTTAAAAAGGACACAGTTAAAATCTACTGTCTGAATGCAGAGGCCGTGACCTGCAGGACTAGGACACAGGAGAAAGACACAGGCAAGCACCACGGACTAACGTGACTCAGAGAAAACACATCTCAAAAGCCTCTGTTGATAAATAAGGTTATAGTACAGTTTGTTTCTCCCTAAAATTTTCAATATTGTTTCAATTTAGTGAATTTTGATTTTTCATGTGATTTATTTTACTTCCACAGAGTAACTACATCTGAGTATTTTTTTTGCTTGTTTACTTCTGACGGTATTTTTGGTCATTTATAAATTTCATTTTGGTCTCAATCTATTGAAAAGTTATCCTGAATTTTGGTTTATTTAATTTGAAACCAACAACGCTCAGTCGTGTTGTCTACCTAGGGCCGTGTCAGAGGATGTTCCTGTGCCTGCGTTATTGTCTGCTGGACGATCAGTGAAGAAGGAGAGAGACTCGCTTCTCGACACCCCAAGCCCTGTGCCTTCTTACTATCTCTCTCTCTCTTTTCTAAAATGAGAGGAACAAAAAAAAAAATCCTTTCCCCAATCAGCACTAATCTCTCCAAAGGTCTTTTAATTTCAAAAGTCATAAGTGTTAATTAGCTATTATTAAGTGCCCTCTGTATAAATTAACATGATTGATGAAAAAATTAAGGCTAATGAAAAATGTAGCAATGCATGTATTTTTAAGTGACTATATTAAAAGATGGCGGTCCCTCTGGACGGAAACTAAGGCCCTCTGTTCTGTGTCCTGACTTGATTATTATCTCTTGCTATCTTTCCTCCTATTACTTTTTTTTTCTCTTTTTAGCATGAGAAAAAAAAATGCTGAATCTTTAACTTTAATTCAGTTATTTTACAATTTTACTTTTTATACTTGGGACACTAAATCACACACCCGATTTAATATAGTCCCGTGAGATTAAAATTGTCCCTACTTTTTAACCCTCCAAATGGAAGTAGAACATCCTCTCCCTTCAGGAAAGATCGAGTCCATCTCTCGGGCAGGGCTGGGAGGCAGCAGGCGGAGCAGCCCTGCGGGGCGCCCACGCTGTGGAGCTGCAGCTGGACTTCCAGGGCTGATGTCTCACCCGCTTCCCTCCTTTCATTTTCTTACCTTCATCCTTTGGAGTATTTGGGACATAGTTCAAAATTAACAAAAGTTTTCCATCAAAATTAACATGGAACCTACAAACCTACATCTTCAATTGAAAGTTAAATAATGTGTATTCTGCACTGAAGATTACTAGAGATTTCTTTTCTTTTCTTTTCTTTTCTTTTTTTCACAAACCATGTGTTGAATAGTCACAATGAAAACAGTTCTATAATTGAAAAGGTGAAGATCACACTATGATTTAATTCAAAGCAGGTATCAGGAAGAACATTCAAGAAGAAAAACGTGCTCAAAAGTCGTGAAATAAAATTATCGAAAAGGGCAGAGATACATACTGGGTCATTCAAAACTATCAACAGATTTTTCCCCAACTAACCAAGACATAGATTTTCATTGTCTTCTACAAGTGATTGGAAAGGAAGGCATGGTGTGTATGCATATATTTTTTAAAATCAGACTTTTGCCCAGAATCAAATCTTAACCTTGAGAAGATAAAAATCCCTGTATTTTTGTCCTTACTAAAAATAGTAAAGTGATTGTTTCATGTTCATTTCATAAAAGATGACAGCATTTTGCAAATTTGCCAACATTTGTAAAGGCATCAAAATAAATTTCAGATTTGGACTTCCAAATTTCCTGAAATGTCTTTAAACATCTGAAACATCTTCAGGATGTCCAAAAGTGGTATGTTGTCACACGTAGGCAATAACCAAGTTAGCCTGCCTGTCTGCCTGTGTTAATGGTTTGGGCAGGCATGTTTTCATCTTTTTTTTTCCATCAGTCTCTCTCCCGGCCTCCCGTATCAGTCTCTCTTTATGAATATTTAAGAAGCCAGTGATGGTGAACACTTGCAGTGCTAGACACCCCCTCCCATCTGATCTTTGGGGCAGTGTTCACTTCAGCAAGGTGCGGTTCAGGATAGCATGACCCGCATCTTCTTCCTCTGTCCCGTGGCGTTTGCGTGTGCTCTTGAAGTTCTGTGCTTCCTGCAAATGGTCATTTCTTGAGCAAAGTGTCCTGACCTGCTTCCAGGGGGACCACTACACTTCTGCTGAAGTGGCTGCATTAATTAGCTCACTGCCTTTTCAGTGGGAGAATGTTCTGCAGCTGAGAACGGCAGTGCATTTATGAGCTGTATTAACATACCGCTTTTAGGGACAAAAGGAAGAGAGAATGCTAAGTAGGGGGAGACAAGATGGGTTCAAAATCATGTTCACAATTACTGAGTGGTCTAGTCGTACCTGAGCTGCAGGGGACACTCAATACTGGAAGGATCTGGTGGTTTCTGCCACCCTCCCCTGCCACGCCAGGAAGAAAGGGGGGCCCCTATTTAAATAAGGGAGCTGTAAAAAAAATTAATTGAATAAAGAGACTTGGAAAAACAAAATAATTTAGTGCTACTTCTGCTTTGATGATTTATGTCTGTAAACCCACAATTATGCACTTATGAAAGCAGATAGGGCCTGATTGATGTAGAATGCACTAAACGCCCTTCTCACCCACACAGAGCCCTGGTAAAATGGGAGCTCCTGAAGGTCTTTTATGGAAAGATTTAGTGAGGGACCCAATTCCATTTTTAAAAAGAATCGCTTATATGTGGAATCTCAAAAAAAAAAAAAAAAAAAAAGACACGAATGAACTTATTTGCAAAACAAAAACAGACTCACACACATAGAGAACAAACGCATGGTTACCAGGGGAAAGGGGGAGAGAAGGGAGAAACTGGGAGTTCGAGATTTGCAGACACTAACTACTGTATAGAAAATAGATAAACAACAGGTTTCTACTGTACAGCACAGGGAACTCTATTCAATATCTTGTAGTGACCTGTAAGGAAAAAGAATATGAGAATGAATATATGTATGTACATGTATGACCAAAACATTATGCTGTACATCAGAAATTGATACCATATTGTAAACTGACTATACCGCAATTACACAAAGAAAGCAAAAAGAATAGCTTGGCTATAGAATGACTTGGCATTCAGATCTGAAAAATGCTTCTTGGTGCTCTAAAATGTTTTCATTAACATTTTCTCCCAAAGGGAGTCATAATTAAGTGATCAGTGTTGCCGCTCATTGCTACCACGAAAAAGCGGAAGACAGTCTTCCAAGGTAGAAAGATACAGTTATGCTAAAATTCAATTAAGTCAAGTTAAACGCAAAATCTAGAAAAAAAACTCAGATGGTTTTGAAATATTACATTCCGGTAAATTACTGTGGAGAAAGAACAGGTCATGGAAATCCCAGTTAAGCAAAGACAAGTATTTGTCTCTTAGCACAGTTGGCTGGGGCCCAGACGCAAAGTAGAAAGGACGCTTTCTCTTAAACTTCACGTTGTTAACTGTGCCCTACTTAAATAAGCAGCTATCTAGATGTAGGACTTTTCAGTGAGTTTGCTAAGGGAGGGAACCGTTTGGGGGGAAAAAAACAGTATTTTGTCAACGTTTAGATATATGAAAGCCATAGCTTGAAGTATATTTTTAAATTTTGTCATTATAAAGGTATTCTGGTGAAGGTAAAGGAATAGAACATGTTTTAAAGTGCATTAGCTTGATTTATATTTATATTTATATTCATATATCACAGTAGTCTTCCACAAGGCCCTGCAAATGTTAGAGGCAAGTTGGCCAGGTTCTGACCAAGTCTGAGAAACATTAGATCATGAAATGATCAATCACAGATGTCACTGTGGACACTGCAGAGTGGCCAGGAATGGGGTCACACCAAACATACCTCAGCAGATGCCAGCCACAACGCACCAGAAGTCAATATGAGCTGGGCAACCCCTTCCTCCAAAGCCAAGTGGTCATGGAGCCTCCCCCTCAGACCTCACGCCCCACACGCCACCATGGAGAACAGCAGAGTAGAATCTGAAAGACTGAGAATTGATCCTGAAGAGTCTGAATTAAATCTCTTAAAAAAATTGTCAGAGTGATTAAGTGAGGTTAAGGGTTAAATTGAATTGCACCAAATGTGTTTCTTGCTACCACCATCATTACCAAGTACCAAGTAAGGAAAGTTGCATCAGTGATTGAGAAATAAAAGAATTAAAATTCCTTTGTCCATCCAAATGGTAGTGAGAGTGTGTAAGCCCTCCTACCAGTGTAAATAAAGGCAGGTGGCAGGCAGCAGATGAGAGTGATGGGCACGTCTACTAATGCAGCCCCACTATGACAGGAAAGAGGCAGAATACAGTCACACACACTGTCATTGGCCTCCTCTCCTAGGACTTCATTGGGCAACTTCCTTTGCTTTCAAGCACCCAGACATTTGTGCCTTTGGCCAGACATTTATAACGGCCTCTACTTGGTGGATGGCATTGGCACCTGATTTAGAGATGATGATCCTTTAATTTCCCCCATCTTAGTTTGGCATCTCTGCTCTCCTGCATCCAATGTACACAAGAAAAAAGCATTAGCCAAAGCAGCCAATCCATTGAACTTCAAGTTGCATTTTGTTCTTCCTACCATGGGCATATTTTCCCCTCTCAGGTGACCTGTGTGAACTTAAATTTAGGTGACCCTAAAAGTTCTACAATGCTTAAGCACCACCTCCTAGATTTTTACCCAGAATTGGTAGTCCCATTAATGAATTTGTCAGTTGAGCAGGATAAACTGGGAGTTGATTAATTGGACTAAAGAAATAAATTCTATGAGATTTCTTGCCTCTTATTGTTTTGAACTGGAATACATTATACTATCATCAGCATGATAGGAGTCTCTTAAAAACTGAAAATCTTTAAAATCTGACAGTAAGAAGTAAGGTACCACTGGTTAAAAAGAGTGGGTGGAAAACTCTCTGAATCACAGCAGTTAAGTGGTCCCATTTTCTCTCAACTTAAAAAAAAAAAAAACCAACTATGTTGCAAAACAAATGTCTTTTCAATACAATCTCAAATAGAAGTTTAAGCCTAATTTGCTCATTCAAAGAGCTCCATATATAATAAGCAAATGTGTTGACACAATATTGAGCCCATCTTTTTCTTTTCTTTCTTCCTTTTGCAGCCTGGAAATGTTTAGAAATCTAGTTGGAGTAACAAGCAAACAAACAACTCAAAGCAGTCATCTACGATTTTAGTACTAAAAACTTAAACTCTGAACTTTAAGCACAAAAGAAATCAAAGTGAATAAAAACAGACCATGTAGTCAGGCTGATTAATAAGCAGTTAGTGCATAATGAGGTAGGAATTGCATGAATTAAACCCCCAAGAAAGTCTAGCATGTATTTTTTTCATTATAAAGTGGGCCCTTAAAACAACAACATATGTGATCATTAAAATGGCTTCTTATTCTGAAAACAGCATCCAAATGAGTTTCGGTATTTGCTTTTTTAAAAACTTGAAAAGACAATGCTAAAGGGTGGTGTGGGAAGAGCTTGCAACTTTGATGTAGTAATAATGTTCATCCGGTTTTCTTCTAGACCTTTTTCAGAAAGAAATGTTTTAACAAACTGTGACTATATAGAGGGGTGAGATTTGAAGAGGGAAATTTGTAAGAACTAAGAAATCTGGGGATTACATTGTGCTAATGGTACGTATTAAAATCCTAAAGTGTGGAGAATCATAAGAGATCCTAATTAAGTCTTTGCAAATTACAATTTGTCCAGAAGGGGCAAAAAATTAATGTGATTTTATAAAGAGCTTTAAGGAAAAAAAACAAGCTGTGAGTAAATAAAAAACAGAACTGCATCTGGAAAATGGAACAATGTAAGAAGGACCAAAAGAGGAAAATGCCGTCAAGAAAATCAATCAAAGCTGACAGGGAGATGTCAGCGGCAGAAAGGAAGACTGAGTTTATAACAAAGGGAATAACCATGTGGAAATAGGAAGAGAAGGAGAAAAATGGTAGTCCATTCATATTTACAAAACAAGCTTTATTTTTATAATGAAAATAGTATTCACATTTTGCTGAGTTTTTACTAATTTTAGTAGATTTTTCTAAAAAGAATGTTATTATTAACTGGAACTTAAATTTAACATGGTGATGCATCATGCTGCTTTATTAAGCAAGAGAAACATCAGCTGCACAAGCAGTGTAACTAAAACAAGGAATTTTAAAGGTAAATTATTACCACCTCCCTTGGTGCAGCAATTTATGACTTAGACCAAAATATATAAATAGTGCCCTGTACATCACTGCTAAATCTTCCATCAGCCCATGCTTAGCTTGCTTATTCACCTCTTCCATAGCCCCAAAGCGTGAACAGGCTCACATGCAGTAGTAGAGAGGATATGTACCGCCTACTGTTCAGATTTCTAGAATGTAAGGCATTTACATAGCTAGACATGTAACCCTCCTAACTCGCTGTCTGTGTCATGAAATATCAACAGTAAAGCTTCATTCTCAGTTACAGGTTTTGAGTAGATTAGCGTGCGAACTCTTCTAGGAGTCTCACATCTAAACAATTCTCAAAAAAAAAAAACAACAACAACAGAATATACATTCTTTTCAAGTGCACGTGGAACATTCTCTAGGATAGACCACAAACTTGGACACAAAACAAGCTCCAACACATTTAAGAGGATAGAAATTATTTCAAGCATCTTTTCTGACCACAATGGCATGAAACTAGAAATCAACCACAGAAAGAAAAACAAGAAGAAACAAAAAAATGACTGCATGAAGATCAAAAAACATGCTACTAAAAAACCAATAGGCCAACGATAAAATCAAAGAGGAAATTAAACTGTTTTCTGTCAATTACACCTCACAGTGAATGAGCTTATCACATCTTTTTCTAAAAGTGAGCTGGGCTTTAGAGGGAGGAGAGAACCTGAGGACAATGGACAGCCATCAAAGAAGACCAGAGAGAAGAAATTGAAACTGGCTAAAACAACAACAAAAGGTCTCTCAGTTTTATGGGGACCATAAAAATGTTCCATGACTCCCTAAATGTAGCTCTCTAAGGAACCACAATTCCTCTACTCACCACCATTTAGTCTTCATTGTAAATGCTCAAGTTATGTGAGTTGTATTATAAAGGTTTGCATTATTTATAATTTTTTTCATTTATTATTGTACTCGTCTGTTTTACATTTTATTAATACTTTTGTTTTGCACACACCTAATGGTCCAATGTGGAGATTTTTGAAGGTAAGTGTAAGACAGAAGAAGATTCTAAGCCTAGGTCCACGGACAATTCTGATAATGCCAATGGTAGAGAATTGCAATCTTCTCAGTCATTTTCATTGCTCAAGGGCAAGAGACACTAAGAAGCCAATTTACACTGGTTTATCAGTGGGTTTTGCATAGGTTGGTAATGCGGGCTGTTCGAATCCATTGCGCTTTGTTGGTGGCAAACATGTTCAAATGCAGCACTCGCTCCAGCAAAACTGGACACAGTTAATCACAAATCACAGCTGTTTGACAAGCAAAGATGACAATTATTTTTTATGGCCGTTAGGAATCTCAAAGTAAAGTAAAACTTTGGGGTTTTTTAGGGAAAAAAAAGGTGCGTTCAGTGAAAAGTCTCGAGAAGCTAGTTATTCAGCAGTAAAACTTACTGCCTTAAAAAAGAAAAGTCACACCAAGGTGAAAACAAACCAGTGACAAGGTTCCACTCTTAAATAATATGGAAAGTTGTCATCTTAATGACAGGTCCCATGAAGCTGAAGAGGTTCTGTACAGAAAACTGAAAAAATAAGAAATTCTCTATCCAGGTCAATGAGTCAACCTACGTCTCCAATAAATGTCATTCTGTAGCTTTTGTGAGAATTGTAGATGACAGTGAAATTCCAGAAAATGTTTTCTACTGTGAAGGGCTGTCCCAAATAAGCAATGGCCAAGATATATTCAATGTTTGGTCTTCCTACCTGGTAACAAACAGTCTCTTTTGGAAGAGTGATGTTGGCACGATACTAAGGATGCCCATCAACGGTTGGCTCTGTGACAGACTTCGCCTGTCTTGCATAAAAAGAAAGTCCTAACATTATTATTACGGAGTCCAAGTCCATACTGCTCACCACAGGACAGACCAATATATCAAGAGACAAGTTGCTGGGGCAAGGAATACTGACTTTATTCCAAAAGCCAGCAGACCAAGAAGATAGTGGACTAATGTCCCAAAGAGCCATCTTGCCTTGTTTGGATGCTAGTTTCTTTTATACAACAAAGGCAGGGAGATGAAAAAGGCAAAGTAAAAAGGTGATATGTTGTTGCAAATATTTCCTGGTTCCAGCCAGACTCTGGAGGGGATGTGTTAATTTCTTCTTTCCTGCAGTCATTCACAGATGGGTCTCGTCAGGATGTTTCCTGTGAGCTAAACACAGATATTTTAGCTTAACACTCAGGCATGGGAGTCAGGGTTCCCAAAGACAGGCCACTATGTCTACTTTAAACTATAAGCAACATACCTTTAGGGATTAACTTGTAGCGAAAGCAACAGAATACAAAGGTTAAAGTAAAAGAAACAGATCCAATATGGAGTCAGATTTGTTATCCCTGTTACGTGATCATAGCACACTTTCTTCACAGATGGGGGTGGTGTTAAAAGTATTAGCGATTAAGTGAAGGAAGTTCTGGACAATACAGACTTTGTTAACTATTAAACAAAGATCAGATGATCACTCAAGAATGTTTTGAAAACTGTTTGAGAACTTGGACAAAAAACATGTAAGTTTCTGCTGCATCCTGAAACATGGTGACTTAAAGAGGATGCATTCTGGACAGAGTGTTGGAGCTGAGAGATAAACACCAGGAGAACTTCAAGGAAAGAACAGGTCATATTTTGCTGAGGGTTTTGCAGATGATGACTGACTACAGAAATCAACCTATCAAGCAGTTTTTTTTTTTTAATCACAAGAACTAGTTGGACAAATCTTTGAAAAGCCCTGGGGAAAATATTTTGGCTTCAAGTAATAAGATTCTTGGATTTTAAAAGAAACTGAACCTTTGGGGAAATCATGCTGCAAAGAGGAATCTTGAAATATTTCTGCTGCTACTTTGGCTTGAGAATGAAGAAGGAAGTCAGTAAGTCTCAAGCCTTACTGAAATCTCTCTAGAAGGACTGTGGAATAAAACTGAAAAATATCTTCTTTCCTTCTCAATACAAGTGTGTGTCTGGATAAGGGACCCATCTCCAAGTCTCTTGCTCAGCTGAGAACCCGACTTTGAGAGAAAAGGAAGAATTTGTAAATTGCAAGATTGTATTATCAAGATGAGATTTATCGATACCTCCCTAGACCAGTTCTCTATTTCTGTAAAAGGAAATTATGCTGTCTTTCAGAAGAAAAAATTTTCTTTAGTTTTCAGCTTCTTACATGTGTGAGCAAGATTTTTATTCTTCATAAATATTAAGAGCAAAAATATAAATCATCTCATTTCAATGGAAAATGAAATCCATGTGTGTTTATCTCAAGCTCAACCCACAACTGAGTATTTGCACAGCCAAAAACAAACACAGGCTTGACATCAAATAGATGCATTTTATTCTGTACTGCTAGTTCCAAAAATAAAAAATTTTCAGAACGTATGAAGTTCTGAAAGAGATCAACACATGCGTATAATAACTTGTAATGTCTAGACCTGTGTTTGAACCTGATCACGTTACTTATTTTAAAACTGTTTTTCAAAGTCCAGTATGAAATGGTGTCTGTGGCCATGTTTGTATCTATTTGGCTTTGGCTGTGATTTTAGAGGATTTACTATTTAACATTCTCAATAAATGTTTATGTTGTAAATAACATTACTTCTAATCAACGTATAATCTTTAGTTAAATAAAATATACCAAGTTTCCCATTGAGAAAATTCGTTTCCATTTTGGTTCATGCCAGCTGTTACTTACCTCAAGAAAGCAGGTTTGGAGCCATGTGTGATTTTTATTGGGTTTTACATAATTTCTAGTCCTGAAATGATGAGTTAATATTGAAACAAGGGTAATCCAGGGCCATTTGGTCCATAAATATTCCTTTTGCTTTTATTAATGAAGATAATTCATCCAAAAAGCCCACACACATGGCTTTTAATCATGTAAATTAGTAAAGGATTAACACCTTTGGTATATGTCCACCACCCTTTGGTGAAAGATAGCTTCAGCTGTGGTACCTGGACCTAACAAGACATTTTCATGTATTCAGCAAACATTTCCTGGGCACCTGATCTGCAGCTGATACTGTGTCAAGCATCCTTAGTGCTCTGTGCCTCACTTGTACGGACTCCAAATTAGTCCAGTGAGTCTCCAACTGCAACTTTGGCTGGAGAATTGGGTGGTTGATGCTTATTTGCGAAGGTGAGGTGAGAGAAATTCTGAAAATCCCCTCAGTTCCCTTAAAAACTTGTTTAAGTTTCACTTGGATTGGCTCCAACAGCATAAGCTAAGTGCAGTTCCAATAATACTCTGCTCCAGATGTAAGAATTCTTCCCAGTCTCCCAAGGTTACATTGCCTTCCTCCAAAATAGTTTATTCCCCAACCACCCTCTCTTGCTACTTCTTGTGTTCAGTAAAAGCTGGACTTGTAACTCTCCTTAGGACGAAAAAAGTCTGGTGTTCACTTGATCCTTCACTTATTGCCGATGGTCCCCAATATTTTGATGAATTCTTCACCTTCATTCAATTTACAAAAGCCACCAGAAACCACAAATGGAAGAAAGAGGAGCGAAGAATATCAACTTGGCATCTTGATAAAGGACAAACCAAGAATAAATCAGTAAGTCCCTGTTGATAGAAATTTAAAGCACAAAATTTTATTTTCTTTTTAATCTGTTGCTATAAAGTGTTAGCCATCTTCGGAAACAGAGTGAATCTGTCAGTTTTGTGTTGACTGCCACATTCCCCGTTACAGACACCTCTCCCATCTGTCCCGAAGCAATGATAAATTTCCCTTTTTAAGCTTTTGATGATAAAAATCTCATCTGAAGCCTCATAAATGATCCTTTATTATCTATATTAATAATGAATAAATGTCTTTTGAATACCCCTGATCTTTTGCATTAATAGCACCAGATGTATTATAGATAACCTTTTGATTTAACAGCACAAACTCTGAAACAATATTAAACACTAAAAAACTGATCTTCCTGGAGTCACTGAGGTCAGAATTATAAACATTTCCTTCCCTTCTATGTGTCCATTAAGTGAGACTAACACCTATCAGTATTTATTTTTTCAGCGTGCGTGTGTGCAAGAGAGAGAGAGAGAGAGTCTTAGAAACTGAGCTCATAAATTTTTATTTTCTGCAGCCTTTGGTTTTTCACACATTCCATACTTCTTCTCCAACTTTTTTCTCGTGTGAGCTAAAGAACTCAACGAGGACAGAATTTAAAGAGTCCCTCTATCTTTCTGCTTCATTTCTAGACTTCTTTTTTTAAATAAAATTCATCTCTTCTTACTGCATTTCCATTTGGAAAAATGGTTGGAAAGATTCTGGCATGTATTACCAAAGCAATGAAAGGATCTTAAGGAAAAGCTTAGCTATTTCTTCTTCCAGTTTTTTGCTCATCACTGATTACTCTCTTATTGCTGAATGCTTTCTTCTCCCCATCACAGGTTTGTGCAGATGAAGGCATGTCAGAGGCCACAGAGCCGTGAATGGCCAGGGCACAGAGTTAATCAGGGCAGAGCCGAAACAATAACCCAGATTCCAGGCTCAAGTCGACTTCCTTGACCACATTCCAGGTTCACTCTCTTCCACATGCTTCAATTCTTGGCCTTGGAGCTGGCCTGCTGGTGGGTGAGCCAACCTGGGACCCAGTCCTGTCCAGCGGAGAGCCCAGGACCTGGCCCTGCAGCCCAGTCCACTAGCACTAACCTCAAGAACCCCAGGGTCCCACAGCCAGAGACCGTGGGACCCTGCTCTGCCCACCGGTGGGCCAGCACTAGATCAAGACCTGGTATCACTCACCAGTGGGCAGACATCAGCCCCAGCACAACCACAACTCTGCAGCCTCCCATTCCAGGACCCAGCCCACACACCAGCAGGCCAGTACCAGCGCTGGAGTCCCCTGGGTCCAAGCCCCGCCCACTGGCAGGTCGATACCAGCTCCAAGGCACTTCAGACCCCTCAGCCAGCCGCCCCAGGATCCAGCCCCACTCACCAGTGGGCCAACAGCAGCTTTGGGACACCCCGGACCCTGCAGCCAGCTGTGTCAGGACATGCCTAAAGAGAGAGAAATGAAAGCAACCCAGGCCCTGCCCCCAAGACCTCTGTGTGAGGTCTGCACTGGTAACAGAAGAAACTGGAAAATGAGACATCTGTGGATATTTAGAAGTTTTTATCAACACGATATCTATTTGTCCTTCCCAATAGCATCTCGATTTCTTTTTGAGAAATTCCTTCTTCCCTGTCATATGACATCTTGGCAGGACAATCAGTTCAGATACTCGACTTGCATCATGGAAGTTGGCTGGACAAACCCTTCCTCTCCAACACTTCATACTTGGGGGATGATTTGGTAGATACTCTTTTAATGATGCTGGCTCTTCAGAGAGGAGCAGAGCAAAAGAAGAGGAAGTCACCGGGTACCAATGGGAGCATCCTGCTGCTTGACTTCCCACTATGAGCCTAGTTCTATGGTTTCAGCTTCCTAACCCTTCGAAGTTGCCTCCCCCTTCCCATTGTCAGCCCCACTTCTCCAGCTTTCCTGTTACTGTTGTGATCTTCTGACCGCCTTCTACTCTATGGCCTTTGCTTAAATTCGCCAGGGTCAAGCTCTGCTTTGGGTCTCCAACAAATTCTCTATGATACAGTCTTGTATACTGTGTGTCCTTGAAGTTGATTTTTTCTGTATAAAAAAATAGTAGGAGACAAGAGATCAGTTATTCTTGGAACATAAACCCTATCTGAGTAAACTTGATATACAGTAGCTTGGTTGAAAATGGGAAACCATCTCACTGTGGCCAAATGACGTCCAAACCCCTAAGCCTGGGGCAGCATCTTGGGTAGGCCTGCATGAAGCATGATGGACAGATGGGGAAGATAAGAAGCCAAGGCTGAGAGAGATCTTTGTGGTAGAGCAGAAGGTGACCAAGAGCACTGATACACTTAAGAGGCCACTAGCATGTGTAGGTCCAATGTCTGAAGCCTGATGCATAGTTTTATTCCTAATTCTGTAAGTGATCAATACCAAAACATCTAATTAGTGATTCAGCACAAAACAAGTACAAAGCCAATCAAGAAGCTACCCAGATGTGGGAGCAATTAAT
Organism: Camelus dromedarius; assembly: GCF_036321535.1. NCBI lineage: Eukaryota > Metazoa > Chordata > Mammalia > Artiodactyla > Camelidae > Camelus > Camelus dromedarius. Next base: position 4,965,687 of record NC_087454.1, on the reverse strand, counting down.
CCACAGGTGGGAAACCCCAGTTTGGGGGGAGGGAGTGGGAACTTGGAGAAAGAGACTGTTAAGAACCGTTGAGGATTTCAGGACTGGAGTCAGTGTGCTAGGATCCATTTCTAGAAGGCCACTGTGCTACCAGGCACAACAAGGGGCAGGCCATGCCACGGGGAAGAGGTAAAAGCTCAGATGGGTGAACATGGGGCTGGGCAAAGGAGGGGGTTCTGTGATGTGGGAGCTGGCTGGGTACCAGAGGTGACCCCACCACGCACAGTCGAAAAGCCAAGTACAGCTTTGCGGTTGGCCCTCCGTCTCCGCAGTTCCACATGCACAGAGCGGGAAGCTGTTGAAATGTTCCTCCATGAAACTGCAAGAATTCTATTTCACAATAGTGCACCAAGACAGTCTCACCAGCCTTCAGTATTTAAGAGAGAAGACCACCCATGGGTGTGTGGAAACACCAATATCTGCTCTCCAGGGCCACAGGAACGAAGTTCCAAATGAAATAGAATCTAAATTACTATCCTAACCGGAGACTTGGTCTTTTGCAGGTAGTCAGGGAGGCAAACGTTCAGGCCTCAAGAGCATTGTTTTGTAAAAGAGGGCATTTATGGCTCCAGTAACTGGAAGTTACTGAAGGTTTGTGAGAAGGAAGTAAAGGTGTTTAAGCAGTTTAAGTGTGGGGCTGGGTGTGCGCACTTACACGCGTTTCAACCAATAAATCTAAGTAGCTTTGCTGGAAAAAAAAATATATGTATATATATATATATATATATACATATATTTTTTAATTAACAGACATTACAGAGCTATCATTTTTACAACAGCCATTTAAACACAGGAGTCATTTGAGGGCCTGTGAGACCCTGAGACCCAGGGCTTCACTCCTCCAGATCATTAGAGGACTGTTTGATATGTTTTTGCATTCATTCCACGGGCAGTCTTTGAACTCTGCTGCCTGTTTCCAAGGCTCACTTGCTCACTAATACATACGTGCACCTACAACCCAAAGATCGGCCGCTCTCTGCGTAAATGAGTAGAAGCTATTTAGCACATTTTACTTCCTTTCCCCCGTCTCCGATAACGTACTATAATTATATCTCAATGGGCTAACTTCCTCCTTTACTATTTGCCTACTGAATATGGTAGAGAAAAACCTTTTGCTCATTGAATTACTTTTATCCTCTTGGATGTCTTGATTTCTTCCTCTTCTAATTGCCCTAGTGTAACAGGGAAGAACAAAGCTGACTGCATGCTGGATCTGTTCCTTTAGCTCTAACCCTGGGCTCTGTTTCCCGGGGCTTAGCCGTGCTGGGTCTGCACCTTTTGTAAAAGAATGTTGCCTAGAGCCTGAAATGTACAGGAGAGCCCATTCTCCAGGCTCTGACCTTTAAGGGTATAATACTTTTCCATTCATAGAGAGATAAAAAGTTGCAGAACAGAGAATAGCATTTGTCTTGTGGGAGGTTTACAGGAACATGGTGATCTGACCTACGGGGACAGCTGCGAATGAATTTTGACACCAAGAAGTCTGCAACAGCCAACCACACCCTCCCCTTTTCAGAACAAAAGGAGCCTGCATTCTGATTTGGGTAAGATGATTCTCCAGGACATTCGTCTGCCATCTTCTCAGTCTTCTGGCTTTCCAAATAAAATTGTTATTCTTTGCCCCAACCACGTGTCTCTTGATTTATTGGCCTGTCGAGTGGTGAGCAGAACGGGTTTGGACTCGGTAACAGGTGTAGGCTGCAGGTATCAGACAGGGATTCTGGGAAGCAGGGCTGGCAAAGGGCCTTGAATAAGTGGGTAAGATTCAAATAGGAGCGAAGCTGGAAAGGTGAGTTATAGGCAGGAGGCCCAGCTTCAGCACAGCATGGAAGCATCCAGGGGCATGCCGTGCTGGGTGTGGCACTGTGTGGGGTAGGCAGGGCTGTCCAGCACCTCTTCAGGGCAGATGATAGGACACTACGAGCAGCAGTCTGGAGAATTTAAATAAAGGCAGCCTTAGCTGCCCTGTCTGCAGCATTCCTGGACCAGCCAAAGGTAGAACCTAGAAAACCAACTAAAAGACAATTAATTCAATTTATCAGATTTCATCAGCACCTCATTGGTGCACACCAGTTTGCTGGGAGTGGTGGGAAATAAATAGTAAGACCTAGGAATATTCTGATCAGTATCCATAAACATTTTCTAGAATAATAAATGGGAAAAAAATGAATCCATGAATAATAAATATTTGGGCAAGAGGAGAAAAGGTAGCCACAAAGGAATAACTACATTGGAGCGAAAGCTTTGGGAAGAAACATATGGCTGTGTATTTTTAACTGTTAGTTAGATCTGAGTTCATGATGTGGGCAATATGTTCTTCTGTAGTTAAAGCAAAATAATCTCTTTGAATGAAACACAATAATCATTTTAAAGTTAGCCAAAATAATGTTCTCCTAAATATCTGACCTCTCAAAATCATTAGATTCTCTTATATTGTTCAGATCATTTAAAAAACTCACAATGAGCCTTGTAAATTGAAGAAAGGTTAAAGAAACACAAAGAACCTAGGTATACTTTCTGAAAAAAGCGGTAACAAATATTTTCTGATCATGGTGTGACTAATATGGACATTGTCAGAAAAATGCCTCATCAACTAGCCTCCAGTCAAATGAGAGAAAAACAGAAAGAGAAATAAGAGGGGCTCGGGAGAAGGGGGGACGCAGGGAGCGATTGATTGAGTCATTCTATGTAAATAAATTTCACGGAAACTAATAAAATCTATAAAGTCATTTCAGCATGAGAAGGGAAGTCAGGAGTACATCCATTTAGATACAAAATCATGACTCATACTACGCTGTCCCTTCTAAAGACCACAAGTAAGCCAAAATGTTTTCAGAATTACATTTTCCACATCACCTGAGCTGATATATCAGAGTAATGTGAAATAGTATAAATTTGACTTTCAAAGGGGGTGTTTCAAACTGCATTTTCCAGTGTGGAAAATTAAGCCAATCCTACTGAATTGATTAACTGCAGAAAACAAACCTGTGGGGGAAAAGGCTCTATTTTCTGACTCTCTGGGCTACTCTTCAGGGGAATGTATTTTTGATGTTCTCTGGGGGCCTGATAACGCAGGGTTGTCATTAAAAAAAAAAATCACACATCACATTTAGTTACATATGACAGTTGCCAGACTATAACCCAATTTTAATTGGGGCGGCAGTGCAGCTCCTCTGTGGCTGTTCCAAGGTGGGAGTCTGTGGCTCTTGGCTTATTTATTTTGTTTTTCTTAGCACCGTGAACTGTGAGTATCCCACAGGGGGCACGTGGACAGGTAACACATTGTGGTTGGGGTTGTTCCTTTTCTCCAAGGAAGGGAGGAAGATTTAGAGTCAAATTAAGGAAAGAATCATCACTTTGTTTATATTTTTATTGAGGTCCTCAAGATATTCCTCCCCTAGTCCCCTGAAGGCTGTCTTGGCAAAAGGGCATTTGGAATCTCATATAAAACATTTTAAACATCAACAGTTTAAACAAATGCCTTGCAAACAGCATTTCAAGGAATGAAAGAAATAAGTGAATGCCCTAATGAGAAATAAAAATACAGATTATTTCCCAAGAAGCAAGGCTGTTTGATGTGCTTTTCACAGGAGCAGAGGGTAACTGACCCCTGGTACCTTTTGCAGAGTCCAGCCTGATGGGCCAGCATGTCCGAAGACAGCAAATGTCCTACACACGGGAAACGGGAAGTCTTACTATTTGGCCTTTTCTTTTTTCCCTCACCTGAGACCCTTTCCTGTTTCTTCTACCAGGGACATTATTTTAATCACCTTCAAAGAGGTTCTTGGCAAGAAGAGTTTGAAGGGGAGGAGGGGACAAGGCAATAATTGTTCTTAGACAAAGGCGGAGAAGAAGAGCAGCAGACAGGATGGAGCACAGAGCCTCCTCTGTGATGCAGGGCCCGCCGTCCCCAGATGTCACCAAAGCATCAGAATCTCTCCCTGCAAGAAAAATTGGATTAGTCACCATCTTGTCTCCTAATGGACACACTCTGATCTTTAGAGCTTCATTTACTGGGTTAATAGTGCTTTGCCTGAGTTCCTTTGCTATGGGAAAAAAGAAAAAGGAAAAAAAAAAAAACACCCTGTAAGAAGAAATATTCTGGGTGCCGTCCGCAACCACTGACACGAGTAATATCGTATTCATCACAGACAGACCTCGTATCTCATTACTGCTGGAGAGTTGCCCCGGAGGCATCTGAGCCTGGTCAGGCCAGGCCTCTCATGTGGAACCGTTCAGGTATATTGTGAAATGATTTAATGCGATAATAATGTCCACTTTGCAAGATATATTATGTTTTTCATAGTGGCTGACGGTTAATGAATGATACATTAGCAAACATCCCTAAACATTATTGGGAAATGCAGATGAAGAGATGGAGTTCTTTCTCCTACTCCTTGGCTTCCTCCCAGAGCGGTCCTCCCGCCGCCCTTCCCCCACGTCAACGGTAAAGATGGAAAACAGGACGTCCAAGAATCAGAAAACTTCGTTTATTTAAAAGGGGAAAAAAAAAAAAAATCCCGGCTGTGAGTCCCTGCCTCTCAGCCTCTCCTTACCAGAAGGAGGGATGAATACTAAAAAACGTTCAAACGTGAGCTGAAATATCTCTTCTTAAATCAAATGAGAATCAATGAAAGTACGAACCTGAACAAATACATTATGTGTTGACCTAGTTTATTAGATGGAGCCGTTTACCCTGATTTGATTTATCTGGCAATACACAGCTCAGCTGTGAAATAAGATAAGCCGAACCCATTCACCTTATTTACTATATGATCGCAGCTCCTGTGAGCGCGCGCAGCCCTGGTTAAGAGTCTGTCAGCGTTTCCATTACAAACCCCTGTTTTCAGCAGCTGCAAAGACTCGCTCCCAGCTCCTGGCAGACCCAGACCACGAGCACAGGCCCTGGAGAGGCGGCTGGCATCGCTCTGATGATTCACCACCTCTGTTGCCGGGTAACCAGGAGGAATGGGTGTCCTGCATCCTGGGAGGCTGGTTCTCACCTGCCGGAGAGGTCAGGTGTGCTCCCCTTGGCACTTTCTTTCTTTCTTTTTTTTTTTAATTGAAGTACAGTCAATTACAATGTGTCCATCTCTGGTGCACAGCACAATGCCGCAGTCATGCATATACATACATATATTCGTTTTCATATTCTTTTCCATTAAAGGTTATTACAAGATATTGAACATAGTTCCCTGTGCTGTACAAAATCTATTAAAATCTATTTTTATATAGAGTGGCTAACATCTGTAAATCTCAAACTCCCAAATTTATCCCCTCCCACCCGGTAACCACGACTTACGACTTACCATACGATCCAGCAACACTTTATTTCAACGGTTCTCTCGTGGACACTTCCTAGCCAGATTAAATCCAAAATGTGCTCTTTTGTGTCCATTCTTTTTGGAATACGAAGACCTCCAGGGTGCCCAGAACTCCTCTCCACCACCGTGGAGGCGGTGAGGGGCTGAGCTAACAGGAGACACGCGCTGTAGGATTAACGAGCAGACCTGCCCGGGAGGCCGAAGGACGGACCCCGTCACTGTGAGTTTTTCAATAAACATCTACAATCCAGATGCCTGGATTCAGTGAAGACTCGGAGACGAAGGGACAGGGGTGGGGGTCGCTCTTATCAAAGTCTGGCTGAAGGAGTTTAATACAAGAACATTCTCATGATCTCCCAGGCTTATTCCTGTGGCAGCCCCACCAGGCAGGCAACTCCCTGAAACCACATCTGGGTGAGAACCTTCCGTGGGATCCTCCCTGGCGCATCTCCAGACTTGGTGGCACAAAATCGCGCAGCAGGAAGAGGGTGGGCAGAAAGTCTGAGGGATCTGGTGTTTAGCACGGGAGCCATCTCGTCCTTCCCTCGAGAGGTCCCCGCTGGCCTCTGGTCTGAATCCGGGCCTGGCTGCTGAGCTGAGCGAAAACTAAACGTGAAACCACGGGGACTTCTGGGTAACGCGGCCCCGGGCTCACCCCTGGCCTCTCCGGAAAGGCCACTAAACTAAGAGGAATGCAGTAAAACGCGCACAAAGCCCTCAAGACGGAGAAAACAGGAGAGGATGCAGCAGCAGATGAGCAAGTTCACTCAGTTTTTTTGGAAAGAGGATGGGAGGCTGGTCACTGATTTAGCAGAAGAGAGGGAGATGCTCTCCAGCTAGAACCCCCGCGATGCCTCCCACAACAGAGCAGGAAATACAGACTTAGCCTCTGAGTAAATCCACCTGGAGAGGCTCCAGACTCCCCGCCTGGCAGCAGGTGGGTGATGCCACCCTAAAAGCAGGAAGACATTGGCTAGCCCGTGGCGTGAGCCCCCCAGCCCCCTGCCCTTACTCTGCTCCCCACATGCCAAGGGCCACACTTGTGCTCTCAGTGCAAGAGTTTCATCAATGGTGGGGTTTTTTGGGTTTTTTTTTTTCAATTTGATGGAAAAATATTAGGGAGAGAGAGCAAAGCCAATAAAGAAATAAGGGGAAGTATTAATAAGAAAATCCCAGAACTGTGCAAGAAAAAAAAAACATAACCTCAATATCCAGTAGGATCAGCAGTAAAGAGTATTCGTGAAGTTCATGGCCACGAACAGGGTGAAAAATGGTGACGAGAACCTTGTTGGGGAGACAGGGAGAGTGAGGTGAGAAAAACAGTGTGAGGGGGTCTTTAGCTACATAAGCAGAATGGAAACCGAGGGTCTAAAATTGGTAGGTGAATAAATAAACATATAAGCAGATTTTAAAATGGGAAAATAGAAACCAAAGAAACAGCGAGAAGAATTCCATGTGGCCGATTACTCAGGAGTGAGGAATGTGGGAGGCAAGCAGTAAAGGGAAAGGTAGGGTCAGAGTATTTCTGTCATGACTTTGGATTTAATTATAAGCCTTTTAGTATCCACAGACTCTTCAAAATAATATGCCAAAAAAAAAAGTGAAAATGTAGCTAAAAGTAAGATGTGAAATCCCACTAGACTGGTAGGCTCCACCTTGCTTCTCATTTGGATTTATCCGTGAAGCTGAGGATGGCTTGGCCATGGGAAAGGGGAGGGGAAGGGACTGGAAAATGCCAGTCCCCTCGCCAGGGTCCCTCTCCATCCCTGCTCTCCACGCACACAGGGCTTTCATTCCTGGAACACTTGGGACCTCTCCCCCTCCTATACCCTGTACTGCAGAGGTTTTGCACCAACTGTCCTGTCTCCTCAATACATTCTCTCCTCTCCATTTTTCCTCCCTCCTTCCACTCTGCCCTCAGCTCTCAGACCCTAATACCGCCCTCATGGAACCCTGGTCAGACGCCGTTCTCTCAACTCCCATGTAACCTTGGGCTGCTCTTCTAACGCCAACGTCACAGTGCTTTAGTCCTTTGGTTCATGTCTCTCTCCACCACTTAGGCTACAAGCAGCAGGGTATCTACGTTTTTCCTCCTCTCCTCCTAATCCTAATCCTAGCACAGTACGTAGCTGCCCATAGAAAGCAGTCCAAGAGGTGCTGAATGGAAGAATAATTGGATGAACAGAAAGAAAACACAAAACAAGGAATGAACCAGGCTGACACTCTTTTAATGGAGAAGTGTGACACTCAGACACTTGGGTCAGTCCAGAAAGGACTCTCCTACGGAACTTTATGCTTCTCCAGCCTTGACGATCACACGTGACAGCACTCAGGGGAGAAGAAGAAACTAGTTCCTTGACTCTGTGGTTAAGAAATATCCCTACTGAACTCTTTCACACTATTGGTGACAGTGTACATTTTTACAGCCATTAAGGAAAACAGGATGGAGTTTCTTCAAAAAATAAAAAACAGAACTACTGTATGATCCAGCAATCGCATTTCTGGGAGTACATCCAAAGGAGATGGAAACGACTATCCCAAAGAGATCTCTGCACTGTTCATTGCAGCATCATTCATTGTAACCAAGATACAGAAACAACTAAGAGTCCATCAGAGGATGAATGAATTAGAAAGGTGATGTATGTATACAATGGAATACTATTCAGCCTCTAAAGGCAAGGAAATCCTGCCATTGTGACAACACGGATGAACCTGGAGGACATTACGCTAAGTGTAATAAGCTAGACAGAGAAAGACAAACACTGTGTAGGCTTACTCATACATGGAATCTTAAAAAAAAAAAAGTCAAACGCAGAGAAGCAGAGAGGAGATTGTTGGTTATCAGAGACTGAGAGCAGAGAGGGGAGAAATGGGAGACGGTGGTTAAACCTTCAGTTATAAGATGAGTAAGTTCTGGAGACCTAATGTACAGCACGGTTACTGCGACGGTTAATTTTATGTGTCAGCTTGGCTGGGCTAAGGGATGCCCAGATCGCTGGTAAACATTATTTCTGAGTGCGTCTGTGGGGTTATTTCTGGACGAGATTACCGTTTGATTCAGTGGACTAAATGAAGTGACCCGCCCTCAGCCACGTGGGCATCATCTAGTTGGTTGAGGACCCACGTGGAGCAAAAAAAAAAAAAAAATCAAAGGAAGATCACACTCTTTCTCTTCTTGGGCTGGGATGTCCATCTTCTCCTGCCCTTGGAGCTCCTGGCTCTCAGCCCACTGCTCCCATCAATGCACCTAACCTGGATCCTTCAGACCAGCCCACCTGGCGACTGAATACAGCACCAAGTGACCACAGTTGATGCCACATGGGACAGAAGAATCATCCTACTGGACTTCCTGGCCCATAAAATCAGGATCTATAATAAAACGGTCGTTGTTTTAAGCAACTAATGTTTGACAGTAATTTGTTACATAGCAACAGGTAAATCGGAAAGAACAAGCACTGGTGGGTTTGGGCTGGTCTGGTCTAGTCTGTGCCTGCGGGCTCATCTGGCGTCAGACGCGTGTCTTTGAGATAGCTGTCAGATCGAGAATGCTTTGAAGATGACTCCAGCCGCCTCCACATCACTGTCTGAGGTGAGGGAAGGAAAGGAAAACAGAACTGGTTCTGAGCAGATGCAAACCACTCTTGAGCACCTTTCCCCATTTCCCCTCCAGACTCTTTTCATCTTCTTTTCTCCATCTTTCCCCTCCAAGTCTGGAGTAGACAAGCATAGAGAGTCAAGAAGGAATTGCAGTCTGAGAAGCATTTCATATCCTTTTTCCTCACATTGATCTCCTTCCTCATAAGCAATTACTGGTTTCCCACCTACCTGTCTGAGAGGCACCGCCATATACCTATTCTTGCCACTCCGAGCTCCGGCGGGTGCCTGTCCTTCCAACCTGAAGAAGCACTCATCTAGGAGATGAGCTGTTCTAATAGCTTTTGCCCTCACTCTGTCTCAGTGGGAACAGGACATGCTCTCTAATTTTCTTGTTTGGAAGACTGAAATCTTTGATGCTGGCTCTTACACATGCCATATTCATAAATACTCCTCAACAGTCGAAAGCAGCCACTGAGTGTCTGTTTAAAATTACAAAGGACTTTACAGACGAATTGCTGACTTTACTTACTCGGGGGGCTCAGAACATTTTGTTCCTAGTAAGCCCTTTATTTCTTCAGGAGCACAGATCATATGTTTACTGAGAGAGACACCCATGTCCCCAGGGATGTCTGTGGAAAGAGGACATCAAAACAGAAACAGGATGTCACCACAGCCTAACCCAGGCCACCTAGAAGCCAAGTACAACTGTAAATCTAGAAATAACACAAGAGGCCATCAGAGAACATCTGAAGGGGGGGTGAGAGGAAAGCCACCTGGTTTGGGGCTCCAGGACTGGAGGGACACCGTCAGAGCAGGGTGCCTCACGTCCCTTCACTGACTGGAGAAGGAAACCCAGACCCAGAGTTTCTCGACCCCAACCCCAACCTAGTCAGAGAAGGCGGTTCAGCGGGGTCATTCCTCCCCTGGGATGATCAGGAGGGCCGTCAAACAACAGCGGGCAAACCAACATCCCCCACCAGGAGGCTGGGTCTGGAGCCCCAGTAACTAAGCACCCAGGAGAGATGCCCTCCTTCCGGGACAACAGTCTGGAGAACAGTCTGGGGACTCCTCTTTCCTCCGCCTGCTGAGAAATACCAGAGCTGCCAGCAACAGGGAAGCCCCTCCCTGTCCCAGCAGAGACCCACTTCAATCAGCTTCTCCGATGACATGGAGGCAGCTAGTCTACAGCTTGACTGGGGAGACCCTCACTGTTGGGGGTAAGCGCCTGCCCCTGTGAGTCCTAGAGGCTTTAGTCACTTTCACCGGGGCCATGCAATAAAACACAGCCATCTCAAAAACTCTATAGCATTACACTTTTTTTCTTATTTTCCTGTCCTGAGTTATCAGCATCCTTTCTCCTAATACCCCAACAACTTACACTGGAACTGTATTAGAGGATACTTTCTTGTGATGTGAATTATCTGAATTGTTTCTCAAAAAATAGGTGCTGAGCCAGCAGGAGGCTGACAACATGGGTGTATTATGTTGCAGATGTGACCAGGTGGTGAGAAGATCACAGGTCACAGCACACAGAAGAAACTGTGAGCTAGAACTCTCCCGCGATCTCTCTCTCCAAATGTATTCATAAACCCCACGTTTTAAAGCCAAAGGATTCATGACTAATTGCTGAAAATGTTGACAAAAGATTAATTTGACAAGAGCAGTTGTTCATGCAATTTACTTTCGGGTACAGTGGAGTTCATGGATTGGGTCTTGACCTTGTCCCAAAATGGTTGCTCAGCTCTTTGGAAAGCCTGGCCTTGGATCCATCTCTGCCTCTGCAAAATCACAAACTCAGAGAGTTCTCCATTCATCCAACCCATTTTCATTTTCATTCATCCATTTTAGGAACAACGATAAGGAAAAAAAATGGTACAGAACCATCTCATGGACCCAAAATCAAGTCTGTCAAATTCTTTCCTGTGCCCATTTCTCACTTGACAGACTACCATCTCCTTTCCCCAAAAATGTAGGGGAGGGCGGGTTCCGGTTGATAAGCCCCCTCCCAGGACCCCCCAGTCGGATGGAGGGAGGTGCTGAAATAGCTGGTTCCCGAACTTGATCAGGCTTGTTTTGTCTGGCAAATGAATTATGTAAACCTTATCCACCAGAAACTGTTTCAAGTCAATTAATTGTTGTAATTACTTAAGATTTCTTTTTAATGAATATGGCTCTCCAGGGATTCCATGATATCCTGTCATCTGTAGGGCCTGATAAATGAAACGTGATTTGCGGCTCCTGCAAGCTGAACCCTTGTACTTGAACAATGTCTGCTTCCCGCGTGCTCGTTAAATGGGAGAAATGCCCTTGATGGAGGCAGGGACAGTCATTAGAAACCAGCCCCAGTTAGCTTGCGAGCGAGGGGCTGAATGGCTGCCCCTCACCCTTCTGACTCTCCTTCTGGTCTCACGTCCCTCTGGAAGGGAATTAACCAAGCCCACGACCTCGGCAAAGCTGCACAGTATAATCATCATCGGCCTCGCCATTCCACCTCCCATCTCCATCAGGTTCGATAAATTGAGGTCTCAGATAGCCGTTTGGAGATGATGTGGGAGCTGCTGTAGGACGTGCAGGAATTATCTTCCCAGCTGCTGCTCTCTCTCCACTAGTATTGCACTCATCGTGAAGGATTCCTCTCTCTAAGAGTTGATAAAGTTGGGTGACTTCTTTCTCCCAGGGACACCCAATTTCCAAGTGATGAGAATTAAATACAGCTATGGATGAGAGGATCTAAAACGGCACAACAAAGTGTTGACAAGCAGTCCCAACATCCCAAAATACAGGCGCCATCAATATTAGCAAACAAAACTCTAACAAAGCAAAGTCTTTAAGCATGTCTGTTGTCTTCAGTGGCTTTATTTTTGCCCAGCAAGTCATTTCGTCTACCCCCATAAAATAATGTTTTTCTGGGACATTTCTATGTAGTAACTTTGATTATCACAAAGTAGTTTCTAGCCAAAGTTTTCAGAGAAGATTAAAATAAGTGAACTTTAGTAAACACATGAAACTCTTATAAAGCATCATCACTGTCTTTATTGTCATAACTCAGACATTTGCCTTACAACTGAAAACGGTCATATGGGAAATACAGCAAGAAAAGTATACGTTTGCTTTGAAATCCATCATTTTTCCTGAAATTTATAATTGCACTGAATTGTATGAAACTGGTTATGATGTATATGTGTAATAAAACACGTGAGCCAGAATTCTGCAAAATAATCAGTTACTACTCTTTAAACTTTGAAGCAATGTTTGTGGATTCAAAGTGAATTGGGGTTTCAGGCTGTTACCACTCCCTTACAAACTCACTAGTTCTAAACCAAATTTAAATAAGAGAGATTGTGTAACAAACACTAACTTACGGCCATAAGCCTTTACACTGTGCAGTTATCTTTCACTGTCTTAACATCGTAACTTTAGGAAAACCCAAGAATATCAAAGACATTTGAAGATCAGGGGTCTTTTCAAAGCCTTCAGTCAATAAATATTTGTTGAGTGGCCGATGAAGAGTTAGGCACCCGCCACACCTTTTAGTGACAATGGTGATCCACCACACTCATAGCCTCGTTTATTGCATTTTTACCATATGTCAAGTACTCTGTAAGCAAGATACAGTCCCTGACCTCAAGGATGCATTGAGCCTTTGTTTAAATAAAGTTGTACAGCAAGACAGACCAGCTAGATCAGTGTCCAGCCTCCATCTACTGCCCCTGTAACATAAGCATCCATATCCCATTCACCTTGTCTGAGCCAATGCAACAGTTGTTCATTGGGCCCACCCTTTACACAAAAGGTGGTACCCTGATGGTTAACAGCTGCCCAAAGCCAGCCCTCATGTCCACATTAAACAGCCGTGTGACTTTCGACAACTTACAGAAATCTTCTTATCTTTGTTTCCTCATCTGCAAAATGCAAATAATACCCATGATTATATGGTATCACTTATATACGGACTCTAAAAAACATGATACAAATTCCATTTACAAACCAAAAACAAAGCTCATGGACATAGAAAACGAACCACTGTTACCAAAGGGGAAAGGGCAGGGAGGGATAAATTAGGGTTTGGGGGTTAACACATGTTACTATATATAAAATAGATAAACAACAAGGACCTACTGTACAGCACAGGGAACCATATTCAATTTCTTGTAATAACATACAATGGAAAAGAATCTGAAAAGAAAAAATATATGTGTATGTATGTATGTATATGTATAACTGAATCACTTTGCTGTACACCTGAAACTAACTTTGTAAATCAACTACACTTCAATAAAAAAATGTTTTAAAAAGAATATCATAAGTTCTTATAGATAAAAAAAAAAAAAACCACGATGACGACGATGATGATGATGACAATGGAATGTACCTCTTAAGATCTGTGTGAAGAATCACATGATTTACTGTGTCATATGCACTTGTGTCTGGGACAAAGCAAATGACCAGCAACTGGCTTCCCACTGTTATTCTATCATCGTCATTATTATCGGAATTATCACTGATAAGAAAACAAAGGCACAGGGAAACTAAGTCCCCAATATTAGGCAGCTAGAACTAGAACCAAAATTCAGATCAGCTTTCTTTCCCCAAACTGACAACTATTTCTCGAACAAACTGCTGTGTGCAGGTCCGTAGCCTATCAGGAGGAGGTGGCGGCCGCGGGCCAGTGTTCTTCCTCCTCAGCATCAGCAGCAGTGAGCATAGGCATCATGTGTGACAGTCCTAGGTGACGGGCCTGTACGGGGACCTTTCAGGTAACTTTAGTTAGATGAAGTCTTTTACTCCAAGAGTCTGTAGAATGGCAGGGAAGTCGCACAGAACAAATTCTAATTCTTAATAGACCCCTACCCGTTATTGGCTTAGTTTTATGATAAAATTGATGCTCAGATTGATTAACATCCTTTGCCTAAGGTCACACAGAAAGTGGCTGAATAAGGACCTTCTGTTTCCCCGAATCCTGTGACCTAAATATACTCAGAAGGGGCGGTGGGCTGGCACTCTTCCAACTACACGGTCCCTTCTGAACCCCCTCCTCTGACTGACGATTAAATACCTGGTAGGCCAAGTTCCTCTCATTTCACTTATTTTCAAACATTTTTTTTTCTGGGAATTCTCTCCCATTTATTTTTTCTGAATCATACATTTCAGAATCGTCTTGTCAAACACACAGTTAATCTTGTCGGAACTGTGATGAGCATTGCATCAAACCTACCAATTAATTTGAGAAATTTGACTTACATTTTAAACACTCCATCCACCCATCCATCAATTTTGTTTGGTTTTCCTTTAATTGGTCAAGTTTTACTTTCTTCAATATATAAATTTTCATTCTCCTTAGGTAGATCCTAAACATTTCTGGCTCAAAATTTTCTAGGTCATTATTAAAGACATTTTGCTACTGTAAAAGGTCCATTTTCCATTATATTTTCTAATGGGCAATTACTTACTTTCAAGAACATGTTGCTTTTTTTTTAGTTCTTCTTTTAACCAGTAAGTCAAAGTTATAGTTGTCCCATCTAAGTATATTCTTCCTTTTTCTTGGCCACATGGCTATCCAAATGTGCCAGCCTCCTTGGCAGCTGTGTGTAGGCCACGGACTACATCTGGCCAGTGGGATGTGAATGGAAGGATGGGTGCAACTTCCAGGTCATCTCCCAAAACAGCTTTGTATATTTCTCCTGCAACACAGACTTGAGATGAGCCATCTCTAACCATGAAGAAGTAAACTTTATACAGCAGGAGTTAGCAGACTATGGCCTGTGGACCAAGTCTGACCCGTGGCCTGATTTTTGTATGATTAAGAATGGTTTTAAAATTTTTAATTGGAAAGGAAGAAAGAAAGGAAGGGAGGGAGGAAAGAAAGAAGAAAGAAACTTAACCAGTGATCCTTGGACTATCTTATTTAATGTATTGTATTTGGGGTTTCTTTGTTACAAGAGCCATTAATCTAATTAATCAAACAACTAACCTTTTTATTGTTAAAAGTTTTTCAATTAATCTCTTACAATTTCTACAAACACAACCATGCCATCTACCAACAATAGGGTTTTTTTTTTTTTCAGCAACAAACATACTACCTCTTGTGTACTTTTTTGTCTTATTTTTAATAGCTGGAACTTTCAGGACAACATAAATTGATAGTGGCAATAGCATACATCCTTGTTTTGTTCTTAATTTTAATGACAGTGCCTCTAGCTCTTTGTAAACTATTGCCTTTTGATTGTAGATATTTTTCATTATCTTAAGCATATTCAGAAGAAAAACTGTTCAGTGGTTTTTCTCCTTTTTGATTTATCTTTTTCAAGTTTGGGCATCAAATTTACACTATTTTTATAAAAGGAATTGAAAAGCACCCCATCTATGCTTAGAAATGGCTGTGTAGCATAGAAATGAGCTATGATTGGAAAGTGAAAAAAAGTTATGTCAGAATAATCCAGCCCAAGAGCATTTTTAAAGCAATTCTTCAAAAACATTTTTAATTTCTTTCATGATTATATTCAGCTATTTATTTCTTGAATTAATCATGATCATTAAAAATCATTCATTTTGCCAAGTTTTCCAAATTATTACCATACACATGCATGACATTCTCTTTAAATTATTTTATTTCTTCAATATCTATTGTAATAATCACTTTCTCTTTTTAATTTTATTTTTTATTGAAGTGTAGTTGACTTACAATGTTAGTTTCAAGTGTACAGCAAAGTGATTCAGTTTTACATATACATATATATGTATATTTGCAGGTTCTTTTCCATTATAGCCTATTACAAAAAATTGAATATAGTTCCCTGTGCTATACAGTAGGTCCTTGTTATTTATCTGTTTTGTATATAGTAGTTTGTATCTGTTAATTCCAAACTCCTAATTTATCCCTCACTCCCACCCCGCTTTGGTAACCAGAGTTTGTTTCCTATGTCTATGAATCCATTTCTGGTTTGTAAATAATTTGTCATTTTTTTAGATTCCACGTAATAGTGATATCATATGATATTTGTCTTCCTCCATGTAACATATATGTGATATAATAATCACTGTCTTATACTGCTTCTTTGTCCTTTCTTGTTTTTGTTTTGTTGTTATTATTGTTTACCAGAAATTCCAGACATTTGTTAGTTTTTAATGTTTTCCCAAAAAAAAATTCTTGGACTTATTAATTAATTTTATTTTGTGTTTGCTTTCTAACAAATTTATCTTAGGTATGTTTGTTAGATAGCTCCTTACTTTTTTAATGGATCACTTAATTCTTGTATTTCTTCTTTCTCTTTTAACAATGGAAATTTGTAATGCTACAAATTTTATTCAGAGTGTACTAGTCACATCCAATACGTTTTGAGACACACTGGTCTTCTTTACTCTATTTTAAGATCGTGTGTGTTGTGGTTTGGCTTTCCTTGAAAGCAGACCCTGAACAAGTACTTGGGTATAGAAAGTTAACTGAAATGTGATTCTGGGACGATAAGTGAGAATGTGAGGGTAGTAGTATTGGGCAGGAGAAAAAAAAAAAAAACAGTAAAAGATGAATTAATTCATGTTTTAATGTTACTAGAAACTGGATCTCCATCTCTGAGAAAATGTTTACAACATGACTTGGAAATGTCCCTTTGAGGAAACAGGAGGCTGGAGGATGTATCCATAAAAACTCTGAGGGGTATTAAACCCTCAGTTTGCCATGCCTGTGAGCTATGCACACTGGAGAAATCCTCCCAGCAGGAAAACAGAAAGCCATAGTAGTTTAAGGTAGGAAACTGCCACTCTTCATGAATGCTCTGCACCTCAGTTCCAAGTGAACCTCAGTAAGGTCCAAGGGGCCAGGGAGGCACAGAACAGCACCCACTACAGTGCGTCATTACAGGTTTGCTTCCATGTGTGTTTAGGAATGTTTTTTCCAAGCAGGTTTTTGAGTCCTAATTTTTTAAACGTGTATTCCTACACTTTTAGGTGTTAGTACAAACACTACACATTTAAATATGTATTCTCAGTTGTAACATGTGAGGTTTTCTTTCAATGAAAGTGTTACACAATAATCTTGAGGAAATTGTACATTTCAGAACAATAAACATATTTTTTAGCATAGTGGTTTTATAGACTTCTTCCACCCATTCCATAAGTACCTATTCCAGCTTGCTATTATTCAAACGAATGAAAGAATCTTTTCCAAAAATTGCAAGAATAGTACAAAGAACTCCTTTATGTCTTTCATACATAAAAAAAAAAAAATCCAAATGAAAAGAAATAAAGAAAAAATAAATAAATAAATAAACCTCATAAGATGCATGTGTCTCTTTTTTGACTCTGTTCTGTTCCATTGATCTATTTGTCTTTTCGTATGCATGAACATCATGCTGTCTTGATTACTGTAACCTTATGGTAATTCTTAAAGTCAGAAAATATGTCTTCCAATTCTGTTATTCTTTAAAAATTATTTTGGCTTCTGAAAACCCTTTGATTTTCATAGAAATTGTAACATAAGCATTTAAAGCTGTAAATTTCCCTCTAAGCCTTCTTTAGTTGTATCCAACAAACTGATATATTGTATTTTCATTATGATTCAATTCAAACATTTTCTAATTCCCTTGTGATTTCTTCTTTGATCCTTGGTTTATTTAAAAGTGTATTAATTACTTTCCAAATATTTACTATTTTCATAGATATCTTTTTATTTTTAATGTGATTAAAATGTATTTTAATGCAGTTGTACTCTGTAATCAGTGAATATACTCTGACTTCAAATGCTTTTAAGTTTATTGAGATTTGTACTGCGCAGCATACACCAACCTTTTATGTTCTTTTGATGAACATACCATGTACTTTGGAGAAGAATGCCTTCTGCATTTGTTTGGTATAGTATTCTGTAATATGAATTAGTTCAAGATGATTGATGGTGTTCTAATACTTTTTTAAT
Organism: Camelus dromedarius; assembly: GCF_036321535.1. NCBI lineage: Eukaryota > Metazoa > Chordata > Mammalia > Artiodactyla > Camelidae > Camelus > Camelus dromedarius. Next base: position 4,947,819 of record NC_087454.1, on the reverse strand, counting down.
TTTTTTGTCTAGTTTTTCCATTAATTTCTAATGAAGGCATGTTAAAATCTCAAGCAATGATTATGGAATTGATTGTTTCTCCCTTTAATTCTATCAAATTTTAATTAATATATTTTGAAACTCTGTTTTTAGTCTTACACACATTTATGATTGTTATCACTTCCTAACAAACAGACTCCATCATTATAAAATGTCTTTGTCACTGATAATGTTCTTTGTCTTGAATTCTGTTTTATCTGATAATAGTTCCACTCCACTTTTATTATGGTTACTATTTGCATGATATATTCTTTTCTATCCATTTACTTTTGATCTGTCTATGTCTTTATATTTAGAGTACATTTCTTGTAGGCCACAGTTAGGCCTTGCTTACTATCAAGTCTGATCATCTCTGCCTTTTAATTAAAATATCTAGCCCATTAATATTTAATGTACTTGTTGATATAACTGGAATTAGATGTCTACCATTTTATTATTTATATTGCTGGTCCTCTTTGATTTTCAATCCACATTTCTTCTTTTCCTGCCTTAATTTGGATTCTTTGAATACTTTTAAAATTCCATTTTAATTTACCTGTTGGCTTTTTAGATTTACTTATTTTTTAATGGAAGAAACAGGGATGATAATATACACCTTAATTTTCCGCAGTCTTTTTACAGTTAATATTGTACCTCTTTGCATTTTTCTATGCTACCATTGGCATATACATTACATTTGCATCAATATAAAGCCATGCAAGAAAATTTTATAATAGTTTAAACAGATCTGAATAATTTAAAAAAAAAAAAAGAGAGGAAAATTCTTTTATATTTACCCAGATATTTACCATCTCTAATGCTTTCCATTCCTTCCTGAAAATACGAGTTTCCATCTGGTATTATTTCCTTTTAGTCAGAAGAACTTCATTAGCATTTCTAGTGCAGGTCTACTGTTGACAAATTCCCTTGATTGCTTTTTATTTGAAAATGCTTCTCCTTTGCCTTCATTAAAACAGATATTTTCACTGAATAGAGAATTTGGCGTTGACAGTTGTTGCTTTTCTTGCAGCACTTTAAAGACGTATTTCAATTCCCTCTGGCCTCCAGAGTTTCTGTTGAAAAAATCAGTGACTATCCAGAATGTTCTTTCCCTTGTATGTAAAGTGTCATTTTTCCCTGGCTCCTTTAGACATTTTTCTTGTATATTGTGCTGACTGCAAACAATTTTTCTGCCAATTCTCCCTCTCCTTTCCTTCTGGGACTCAAATTACAGGTTTATTAGACATTTTTATATTTTCCACAGTTTCATGCAGTGCTATTCATTTCTGTTTAAATTGTTATCTCTTTGTCCTACAAACTGGATAATTTCTGTTGATCAATATTCAAGCTTATGAACTTTTTTGTCATATCTAGTATGCTGTGGAACATATACAGTAATTTTTTTAAATTTTAGATGTATTTTTCAGTTATAGAATTTCCACTTGGTTCTCCTTTTACACTTTGTAATTCTTCTGAGATTTTCTGTATTTTCATTCATTTTGATCATATTTTCCTCTACACCCTTGAGTGTAATTAGAATAGCTGCTTTGAAATCCTTATCTGCTAAGGTCAACATCTGGCTCATTCTGAAATCACTCTCCATTGATTCCTTTCTTGCTTGAGTATGAATCACATTTTCATTTCTCTTCATGTATCTGGTAGTTTTAGACTGTATCTTGAACATTAGGAATGCTGTATTATAGAAACTCTAGATTATGTTCATTTCTCTAGAATGTATGTTTTTTAAACAATAGTTACCCTAGCTGAATGCAAATGTCAAACTCTGAAACCTCAGCTTGATTATTTTTATCTTTGATTGAGCTGCTCAAAGTCAACCCACCAGATGTGTTGTTCAGGGTTCATCCAGGTATTTGGGCAGAGTTTTTACTCTAATTTGGGGGATCTCCCTCTTCTCTGGTTCTGTCCTTTTAGAGATCTCCCACCTCAATTCCCAGATGCTATGAACCTGGAATTCTATCCTATGTTTCTTTAAATCAGTAAGGTGATGAGTTTCTATCCAAGTTTTAGTAACCCCACATGGCATCAACTGGAACTCACCCCCATGCTAAAGCCTTAAAAATGTGACATGCAGTTTCATTCCCTTGCTCTAGCTGTCAATGCTCTTCTAGTATCTGCCTGCTTTTACCAGCTCTCCAGTGCCTTTAAGTAGTTGTTTTGTTATATTTTGTCCCAAGGTTATATATATGTACGGACTGATGGGATAAGAGCTATGATACCATTACCCAATTAATCACTTTGGGCGACTTCTGAGTTTGTGATTTTTGTAAATTTGGGATAGCAAGCAACTCAGTAGTCACAGTGGAAGTGGGCATTTTACAAGCTTAAGACAAAGACCCCAAGTAATAAGGAAATATATAACTCAGGGAAAACTGTATCCTTTTACATGAATATCAGCCAAGATGACTAACCAACGCTGCCCTTGTAGACCATATGCTGCCTTTAATAATGTAGCAATTATTTAGAATGTAATGGGATTTATGTGATTATGAAAGCCTTTCAAATTTGGGTAATGTACATGAATAAAATAATTTAATCACTTTTGCTTGAAACTGCCATTTTGCCTGGGGACATCTTGTAAACCACCAGGGACTCTCAGAAATCTGCAGAGGGCACTTTAAGAAACTCATCTGTCTATGTAATAGATGTAACTTTTTGTCCTTTCTTCCTTATCACCTTCCACTCTTTGTTTTTCCTCTTTATAATTGCTCAGTCCCTGTTCACTCTCACCTCAAGTAGACAGGTATTTTAACTTTTGTTCTCAAAAAGTAAAATATATCCTAGGTGTTAATTTTAAGGCACTTCATACTAATATTTACCCCTCCACCTCCTCTACTCAAGAACACAGCAAATGTCATCAACTTCTGCTGCTTCTGTCTTCAGAATAGTACTCGCATTCTCACAGCAAGACTAACGGATGTTGGACATGTAGTACGAGCTCAATAAACACTCAGGAGACCGAAGGAATCTCATCCATCGTTACGCTTCTGTAAATTCGCTTTCTTGGGCCACCACCTCAGCCATAGAACTCCCTTACTAAGAGGTAGAATTGTTTCTTATTTGAATACCCTGCATCACCTTAAGTCTAGATCTCAAAACCCAAAGTAAGTTTTCTTAATTCTCCCTCTCATAAATATTCAAATCCCAAATATGGTTGATTATGAACTAAAAAACAAAGAGGCTCAGGGCTTCCTCAGCAGGCGTTTTTGTTCCTCCCCCAGTTCTTGGCTCACATGGGGTCAGCCAAGGCAGGTTTGCACACAGGTGATGAAAGTTCTTGCCAGCTTCCCAGGCAAGTGGGTGGATGAGCAGGTGAACTCCTCAAGGAGTCCAGAGGTGAAAGGTGTCTGAGACCTGCTCCAACTTGGGGTCATCACTGCATTCTGGACCCCTCATTTGGGTGAGTCCATTCCTGAACATACAACCTTAGTGCAGGAAGTGATCATTTCCAGACGCCTGTTCTCTGGTGTCAGTCGCTAAATTCGTGGCAGTGAGTGGAGGTTCCTTTTCTCTCATCTGTCTGTGAGGAACCCCACTCTGCCATATGCCCTCCCGGAGCCAGGACCAACAATCAAGTCTCGGCCTCTCCGTCAGTTACACTCTGCTCTGATGTGTGCATTTGCTTTTTCATATGCTTCATGTCTCTCTAACTATCATCTCATATCCCAATTAATAACCAGTGCTTTTCTGTTCTATGTCATCATCTTGGGCTGTTTATAATGCTGAATTACAGATAGATGGGTAGACAAACAGACAGACAGACACATACCTAACTAAAGACATAATTTTCACCTGTTCACCTCATACTTACCAATCTGTGCTCATATGCCATATTTCTACAGCACTCTGAGCTGGAAATTGAATTGATGCAAAGAATTGTGAGAAGTAATCTTGTCCATAGATAATCAGGGGGCTCCTGCATCTGGAGATCATCCCATAAACCATCCGTATGAGATGCACTGAAGTCAAAATTCTTTACTCAACCTCGGCTCCATGGCTTTCACAGCTCCCGAAACCCGGGGCCTGCTGGTTACCCCAAATGCCCACACAGCTTCTCCCCTCTCTTGCCAACCTGAGTTTGAATTCGCAACTGCTGACTTCCAGATTTTTCTTTTTCAACTTTTCTAAGCCTCCTCTTTCAAAAATATCCCCTGCAGTTTCCTTCTTCATCTGCATACTTCGTCCCTGCAGTTTCACAGAATCCTCTCAATTCTGTGTTTGTATCTTTTTTGGAGTCTATCCTCTATGGGCATTGAAACTATAACAAAATAGTCAATTAAGGCCATTTTAAGAAAAATCACACAAGCAATGTGTGGCAATGACAGATAAAAGAGGTAAATTGAATTTTCCCTTTTCCAGCCAATCATTTGTTGATGTAAATCCTAACCCTCACATGGCATTTGAGGCCTCTATTTGCGTGAGGTCCACCGCCACGTCTGTTAAACTGTGCAGAGCACCGTGTTTCATTACGATGATCGTTGTGCAATCGACTGCGAGTGCCTTCCTTCAGAAATCTCTAGGTCTTTGAGGGCTCAGTCCACCGCTAGCCCAAGCTGGTCACATAGAATGAAAGTAGTCAGAACTGCAGGAAAACTAGGAAAGAAAATAAGCACCATTTTCCCAAAGTGCGGGAGCCCATGAGAGCTCGTCTAGGCCAATCACCAGGAGTGTAAAATTTTTATTTCTCAGTTAATAAGCACCACCTGTGTTTATAAAAAAAAGTCCCTGATGACTTGTTGTTTTGTCTCTCAAGGAGAATATAAAGTGCTCTGAGAATGGATTCCAGAGAGAACATATATTATTATTAATATACTTTAAAATCCTTCCATCTGACTGCTGTCACCTTCATTATCCTCTTTCTACTCCCCACAACACACTTTCTTCTTTAATTTTTTTATTGAAATGATATTATATAAAAAAAATCACTGAAGACGTATAAATCAATTGTCTGTGACATGTTACGGGGGAAAGAAAACATCAAGATTGCCAATAACAGGCACTCAGTCTCATAAAACTTGTAATCAACTTCCAAGCCAAGGCGTAAACTATAATATATTGCCACGAACGTATAACAATAATAAACTATTCGAATTGCACCTTCCCATTTTCTGTCGTTAATAACAAATAAGCATGAAAAAACTGTTGACAGTCATTCATTTTGACGGGCAGAAGTCTGCCTGTTTATCCGACGTGTCACCTGGTGTTACGGAAGACACCGTCCTCCTTGGAAAGGTGCGGGGCGAGAGGATGCCTACGCTCCGGATACTCCCTGCAGACCAGGAGAAGTCCGTCCATGGGAAAATGCAAAGGACAACTCATTTTTTTATCTCAGCTCAAACACAGATTGTACCCAGTCTTTCTTCAGCCCTAAGTGAATATAAAAAAGCCAGTCCTCAATCTGAGTTTTATTATTTGGACTCCTCCAGACAGCTAGTGCTGCAAAACAGCACTCCAAAACAGTGGCTTAAAACAATAACAATCATTTATTTGGCTTATAAATCTGGGGCTAACTGAGATCATCTAGGCCGTTCTCATCTGAGGTTGTTCGTACAGCTGCGGTCTGTCTGGGGCTGGAGCTGAGGTCTGGACTGAGGTCGTCTTGAAAGCTTTTGACACGTGTTTAGCGCATGGGCTGGGGAGGTGCAAATCGCAGGGGGCTGTCCTCCCTCTCCACGCCCACTCTTCCTCCCCCTCCCCCTCTCCCCCTTCTCACCTGGTAATAGAAGGCTCAGGGCCAGTGTCCTGAGAGTGAGCAGGTCGGGAGTGGATCACCTTCTATGACCTCACAAGTCACACTCCTGCCTGCTCTACCCCAGGAGACCATCACACAGGCACCAGCCCCCTTGGAGGGGAGGAAACCAACTCCACTTCTTGATAAGGAGTCCTCGAGTTTCTAAGAGGCTCCCACACAGGATGGGAAATAGCGTCACAGATACGTTGCAAGCTGCCACCTGCCCCGCTGACTTGCGTAGCACACTCACCCCAGTGCACACACGCTCACACACAGTCAACGGAATTCTCGAGCTGTAACGCAGCGGGAAAACCACGAGGCTCCTCTGGAATGTTTCCCAAACTCTGTTCCAAAAGTTCTCACAGGTGCTCTGGAGCTAGACCCTTTTAGAAATAGCTGTGTTAGACAAATAAAACCAGGTGAATGAGGGGAGGATGCCTTAGCGCCTTTAACAGACTAAGAGGCAGAAAGAATCTCACGAGCTGTGTTACTCAGCACACGGTTCTGGGATTGGCAGAATCGCATCACTGGGGCGCTGGTTAGAAATGCCGGCTCACAGGTGCCCTGCAGGCCCGTCATGCACCTGCAGTGTATCAGGATTCCCAGGGGATCCGGGCGCATAGAAACTCAGAGAAGCGCTGTCTCAGAGTTCTGTGTACAATGTTCACAAGCAAGGCTGTCCGTGGGGTCCTATTTTAACCCTGAGCACTTGCTGGGATTCCTGGGAATTCATTTGGGGCCAGAACATGTCCTTGGGGGCTGCAGCCTCCCCCACGCCTGGAGGAACAGGTCACTGGCCCAACTTTCTCAGACTTGTTCCCAAGAGCACTTGATGGTTCTAAGGATCTCAGGCCAGAGAGTGATAAAAAGAAGGGTCCTGATCTCCAGCCCCATCAATGACCTTCGAACTCTCTCCTCTCCCCCTTCCTTCAATCCACCCGGGCTCGACCTCCCTCCCCATCTGGTTGGAATTTTCCCGACATCATAATCTAACTTCTATCTTTGCTCCATTCTCCGCTGTCTCCCAGTGCCCACAGCAGTGTCAACCGTATAGGAGGGAGTCAGCCAGATCTGCAGAAGCCGAGAATAAAGAGTGAATGGTGGCAGAAAGAGAGCAGAGAAAAACATCAGCTGAGGAACGATGGGGGAGCTGCGGGGTGGGGTGTCTAACCACAGAGCAGCCTCCCGAGAGGTGGAGGAATCAGACGGGGCTGCAGTGGCTGAGAGGTGCGTCTTAGAAGCTCAGGTGAGCTAACCACACATGAAGCAACCCAGCTGGGCTCAGCCTGGACTGTCCTACAGCGGTGATTCAAGAATCACTGGAATCAATCAAATCGTCAAGAGACACAAATTGTTCTCATTTTAAAATTCTTAGGAAATGGTAGTTAACACACCAAATTCCATCAAAATTCCTATGCTGGTGGAGGAGACCTGATTCTTCTGCTTTTGCTTTAACCCTTGACTACAAAATCTGAAATGTCAGCCAGAATCCCTCTTGCCTGTGAAAAGAGGATTCACGTGGAAATGTGCGTGGTGACGAGGACACTGTTGAATGGATTTTGGTTATGCATTCTTTTCGATAAGGAAATCATTTCAGTGGAGTTTGTGTTTTATTAAGAGGAGAAAAAGGCAGTGTCATTAGTCGAGCACTGAGACTGCATCACCCTTCTCACAACAGGCTCGGTCACCAGGAACCGTGTAGATTGGACGATGAAACACATTACAGCACGCCCATGACAGCCGTCTTTGTAAAAGCGTTGTAGGGGCGGGGTTTGCATCTCAGTCAGCCTCAGAGGATTAGATATCCTCAGAACAGATTTCAGCTCATCAGCTCTGAAGTTCCACTGTTATCTAAATACACTAAACTTTCCATTAAAAAGTGAATTCCTGGCAGCATTGCGGGGAGGGGGAGAAATTATGGAAAATAAGAATTTTAGAATGCTCATGTCTCCTTCCACAGAACAGAAGGAAGGGCCTCTCTCCCCCAGGTAATCCATGCACTTCAAGAAACGTAAAAGCCTTGATGTTGGAAGAAAAGTAGACCAATTTTTATACTCAAGAATACAATCGTTGTTTCCGTTTTCAACCTGGTGGTTTGTTTAAACTGGAGGGACCATTAGCGATTTCCTGCAAGGCAAATGAAGTGGCTTTGGTTTCGCTTTTAGGATCCATGATAGCTAGACAGCAAAAATAAATTCCCCTCCCACATCAAGTTCTGCTAAGTGAGGAGAAAACAGGAGGAAATCCACATGACCATGGAAATTACATAAATGATGTAAGTTTATATGAATTATATAAATTTGTTTAGGCAAACCCGCTCCTAAGGTAAGCTACTTATTTTTCAGTTCATGAGGGTTGACAATAGTGACAAACTCATTTACCCATGTTAGGCAGTTTGATCCAAGGTGAGCTGTAACCATCTCTGCTCAGAAATACCTATTTGTTACAAGAAATTCTCCTGACTTTGAGAACAAGTAATCCTTACCTAGGAACTTGCAAAACCTATTGGTGAGGGTGAACAATGTAGGTTTTCTTTTCCTTTTGGGAAAACAAATTACAATTCGGAAAGAAAAGTGAAGAACGCTAAGGCTGGTGGTTAAGAAGTGGCGGGGCCATCTTTCTGCTCCTGGGCAGGTCCCTGACTTACTAAGCCATCCAAGGGGCAACCCAGCTGCCCTGTGCCCAGGATCCCGCCCATCGCCCCACAGATGCCAAATCGGGAGTGTTCTTCAAGGTGAGACCTTAGAGCCCTTGGACCTGAGCTTTGATACCCAAGGGACTTTGCAGAAGCTTATTTATATCCACGGGATATAAATTCCATCAGATAAATAAGCATATCACTCAAGGCTCAGGGAATTTCTGATTTTACAGAAATACAGACATTGGCACCAAAAAGGCCTCCCTCATTTACAAACACCACCATCATTTCCCCTCCACGTGAAACCATCTCTGAAAAGCAAAGAGAAAGGGAAGATGTAAGCCAGAGATGTTCCGCTGTTTCAGCCTCTTCCCACCCCCCGGGCCTGAGCGTTCGCTCATCACTCTCACCCCTCTCCGGGCACGAACCTCTGGGCCGGTGAGTTTGTCCGGCAGGTGTGTTTCCCGGACCTGCCTCGGTGTGAAGCCAGCCCGTTTCTGGCCCTGAGGAGAAGTTCTCCTTCCTTGCAGCAAGATAATGTTTTAAAAAGCTGACTTTTAAACCTCTTACTGAATTTTTTAATGGATTAAATTCATCATGTCACCAGCTGCTGTGCAGCTAATAGAGTCATAAAACACTGTATTAAAGGATTACCCATGCAAAATTTCCTCTTGCGCTAATGTGAATTTTAATACTTTTAACATTTAGTTGAGATGGGAATGTCCAAGAACAGCTTGCTCGATAGGTTGTTCTATAAAATTAAGTTCCTCATCTCATCAGAAATGCCAGGACTCCATTAAGGGAAAATTTTACAGAGAGGCTGAGATGATTCACTGTGCGGCGTTCCGGGAGGGGGGAGGCGACATCTGCTTCCACATTAGTGCTTTGAAAAAAGAAAGAAGGAAGGAAAAAGAAAAGAAGAGAAAAGCAAAACAGTCACGGATCCCATAAATTCACAGAGACCCGGCTGCACGGGGGACAATGCTAACGTCAGGTCTGCGGAAGGTCAATTTACACCACCCCCACATGAAGCCAATCTTCGGGAACACCTAAATTTATGCCCCCTCCAATGTCATCTGTCAGAAGGTCAGAAAGTCGGAAAGTATGCAAAGGGAGGCAGGGATTATGCAAAATCACATCTATATCATTTTTTGCATAACAAAAATGTGATTATGTGTATCTTGATGACAGAAGAGATAATAGAGGGGAAATGTAGCTGATAGAGGGTAAAAGAACCACAGAAAAGAATGCAAGAAATTATGTAGTTCAACCCCTTCCTTTTCTAGGGGGCAGTGCTGAGGCCCTAAGAGTTCTTGGCTTCCCGAGGTCACCAGGCTCATCGACATGGAGAATGGAGAATACAAGCCAGGTCTCCTGCCCCCAGACCCAGACCCAGAGGCCACACGTCGACCTTACACAGCTCGACATATGAACATGTCAATTTTGTGTCTATGAAACGGCTTACCTGTTAAACAGCAATAAAGAATCAGTAAGTAAACAGTGATCAGATCATCTTCCCTCATGTGAAAGCTTTACAAGGTGGCAGAGCCATCTGGACAGCTTGTCATTTCCACAATGTTTCTAAATCAAACCCCCTTCTGAATATTTAATTTGAAATTTTATATTCCTAATTACGTCTCCTTACCTTCTTTTCGTGGATGACCCTTCAAAGCCTGATCGTGAACTGTTACCTGCACATCTTAAACGTCTCGGTGTTTCATTATTTGCTAAAGAAATTGTTTCTTATATGAGTTGGTTAAAAACAACACAGACTTTTTCTTTAATGGGGTGCCATCAGTCTAAACCATTTAACCATCAGCAGAGGCTCCAAACTCTCCTCCCCATTAAAGTGGACGTGAGCATGTGTACTGTGCCCGATGGGAGAACACAACCCAAGGATGCTCGCTTTTAATGGAAATTCTCCAAAGCCAGTGCTGCTCACTCACCCCAGCTGAATTTCATCCATGGCTCCATATTTTGTCCTCTGTATGTATTACTGTTCCGAGAGCCTGTCATTTCTTATCAGAATGAGAAAGGCTAAAGAGATAATATTTCAATAACATACTGGCCTGATCATAAAATAACTCAAAGGAAATGTGTGACTGCCTCGGGCAGCCCAGCAGGGTTCTCAGCAGTTAGATGATTTCTATTCCGGGTTTTTTTTTTTTTTTATGGTTACATTTTCTGTTATATCAGACATCCCCTCAAGTCTTAGTTATGCTTTTATTCAAAAGGGAGCACCGTAGTATAAAGACCTACAAAACTTATTATGATATATTACTACAAAGAAATCAAAGTAGCTGCCACAGGAGCACACGGGTGAGGACAGGCCTGCCACATTAATCCACCTTTTTTCATCTCCCCTCCGACCAGGGCTGAGGCGTGAGTTTCTCGGTTGCTAGGCAACGGGGGGGGTCACAGATTTCAGGTCTTCAGCTGCACAACCTCGCCAAGAAGATGATGTCATCTTCAGCAAGGAGGCAGCGGTTGAGCAGTAGTACGGATTTCAAAAGGTACAGAGGTTTTCGAATTTGTTTTTTTATCATGCGAATGGCTGCAATGGAGAAACCTTAACTTGTCAAAAGATTGTGGGGACAGATTTTTAAGTCCTGGTGATTAGAAGCTTTTCTTGGAACCACAGGAAGTGAATATAGTCGAGATTCTCTTTGAGAAACACACTGACATGTGGCTTCGGAGTTTAGCTGCTGGAAGAACCATGTTCAGACTCTCACTCCAAACACGCGTACACGGGCGGACGTGCCACAAACACAGAGCGAGCTTGGGAGATGCATTCCGAGGCTGATTTGGGGGTGAGGGTTTTTTGTTTCTGATTTTTTTGGGGGGGGACATTTTTTCACAAGCATCCCTGCATCCTGCCCTGCTTAATGGCAGTGTGCAAACAGCACAACAGCCCTGAGAGGTCAGGTGCAAGAAAGCTCGTTCCCAGCTCCCTCCTCCAACCGCCAAGTCAACACTTCCTTTAAACTTTAATAAAGGGCGTTATACGGAACTGACTTCTCAGGTGGGAGGAAACACTCTGTCCCTGTGTAATTGCATTTGACCATATATTTATTCCATTGTATGTATTTCATTTTACTTCTATCATCCTAACATTTCAATAATGGCAACTTTTTAAAGGAGAAATTTGGTAGGTTTAAGGAAGTGTTAAGAATAAGGGAGAGAAGGATTTTGAATCTCCCATTTCATAATCGGTTTGAGTATCTTCTTTAAATACTGAAGCAAAGAGCAGCTACGTTTATTTTACTTTATGTCAGCACCCACTCTATCGTCATGTCTTATGGAAGAGAAATGGTAGCTAACTCCTAAAGTTTTATTTTGCTCAGTGTGATGTTCTGGGGGAGAGAATAAAAGTGTGTGTGTGTGTGTTTGTGTGTGTGTGTAAAAGTTAATTATAAACTATATAATTTGGAATGAAATAATTTGGAATCTAGAATTTAAAAAAACAAAAAAACTAGATACAAGGGTTTGCTAGTTTCTTTCACTCCGGGCCCCGGATTTCATCCCTGGCCCCTAGGTAGACATCCTGGCTCATATAAATAGCGATGAGATAGCCAGGAGGCAGGTCGCACGGCTGGCGACTGAGGCTGTCAGATAACTCTAATGATTTCTTTGGCCCTTCAGGGTGAAAAATTTACTTCATCCTTTTTTTGTCTAATATTTGCCATGTTCCTTTGCCTGAAGATAGCTGTCATTTTTAGAAATGTCTGCTGCCTTTTCCAAGTTGTCAGCATCGCAAGAACGTAAAATGAAGACAGTGGCCATGACGCAGACCTCACCCCGCTGAGCCAGGATGACCCCTTGGCCCTGAGAGCAGAATTGGGGGCGGGGAGTGTCTTCTCAGCTAAGGCTAAGCGCCCTCCTCAGAACTACTTTCCTCCAGGTTCTTGCTGATTAAGATCCTGTTTTTTGTTAAATCTTGGTCACGACCTCCAAAAATTCACAGGTCAGGGGGCAGGGTGCGAAAAATTAGCCTCCTCTGGAACAATCTCCTGCCATCAGAAAGACAATCCTGTTGGTGTATATTCTGAGCAAGTGTGGACAGTGGCCAGAACCCATCCAGAAACAGTCTGGCTGGACCACAATCAGTACAGAACAGAGAGGAAGAGTTTAGAAATGTTCAATGCAATTGGATGTCATAATTTTATGCCTCTTGAGTTTAATTTAAAAAAAATGTTTTAACTGCTGTTTTCTATGTCTTTGCCTACTAAACATTTTAAAATATACTTTACAGAAGTATAAATCCACAAAGGTTTGGGAAAACACTGGTCCTTGAAAAGTACTGTCCTCAGTGGAGGTCGTCAGACCCAACTTGCCACGGCCCGGGTCCCGGTAAAACGGCGACAAATCAAACCTCTATGCAGAGCTCTTTACAGTAGGCAAGGCAGGGGCTCGTGAAAGGTCCTAGTAGGACCCTTTTGCTCAAAATCTCTTTGCTTTTGCCACGATGCTTGCAGTTTATCACTCTGAGCCGAATATTCCTTCTCTCAGTACCTAAGAGGCCAGCCGAGGCAGACACATTGATACCTGCATGGATTCACCGTAAGACAGGTCCCCTCTGAGAGCGGAAGGCAGAGACTGAGCACTGTTGCAAGGTGAAAAAGTCAAAAAAAACAAAACAAAACAAAACAAAACAAAACTGAGAGTGGGGCCCAGTAGGGAATCCAAGAGTCTTGGTTCTAAAGGGGGTCTTGATGGAGCTGTGCTCCTGCCCTGCCTTGACCTCCACGTCCCAGCTGCTTCCCGTGAGGTGCAGCTCTCCAGGTCCCCTCCACCCCCAGGGGGTGATCCTGACCTTCACTGAAACTTTCTTACGCTGATCCGTCAGACCGGAAGTTCCCCCAGAGGACAGCTCAGGCCCATTCCCCACCTTCCCCTGCTCTGCTCCATCACAGGGACGGTGGCTTCCAGACTCCCTTGTCCACCTCCTTTCTCTGTAGGTTTGCTGAATGAGAGGCACTGGCAGAAGACTGGATGTTCCTCCCAGCATGGGTCCTGATCAGGGTGTTCAGCTCTCACTGGACCCATGGTCCACACCTCCAGGGCACAGCTCGGCACCACCCAGTCCAAACAGCCTGGAGAAGCAACACCTCAGCACTCCTTAGCCCGACTCCAGGCACCAGAGAAAGAGACAGGCATGCAGCCCAAAGGGGAAGCTCCTGATACTTCTGAAGAGTTGAGCTGGCAACCAAAAGACATCCTACAACATGTGTGCGGGTCTGCTGCAGGCGGGGCTGGGGGAGCGGAACATCCCGAGGGCACAGAGCCCATGGTGAGGATGGGGACTCTGGCGACCAAAAGAGGACCTGTGGCTTCTGGAGATGCCCCCACCCATGGCCAAAGAGCCTGTCAGCAATAAAGAGCAAACATTTTTAAAGAAAAGTCAAAAAGGTTCAGGCAAATAGTAATGTTCTCATATAGGACTTTTTTTTTATTTAGTCCTTAAAAGAGGCACTTCCTCCAACCTTGACTAAAAGCCACATCTAATATTCATATTACTACAGTAACCTCCTTCAGGATCTCCTCACATCCTCTCTTGTGCACCTGTCCCTCCCACTCAATGGAGCTAAGGTAAAATTTTCAACATGGTACCCAAGGGGAAACCAGGGAGTCTCCCCTTCTTGCTCTGCTCTGACAGGCACCTGCAACCGCTCAGGGTTCCAGTTTCTACCAGGTGATCCCCACTGTGGTTCTAGAAACACCCAAAGAAGCCAGCTTCTGGGGTCTGATGACATCACCTTTCTTTGCACCCCTCCAGCCCACGCTCATGTTGCTAATCTCGGAGAGCCTCGCTCTCCAGCTTGGGCACAAGGATCTCTGATGGAGAATACAATGCACAAGGTACACACGTGTTAATTATGACGACATGTTTCTCACTGGGCCAGAAGCTCCTTGGGTATCAGAATCCTGCCTTGTTCATCACTGTATCCCCAAGACCTCATACAATGCCAACACATGATTGGTACACAGTGCATATCATTTGAATACCTTTAAATGAAGGGTAAGGAAATTTTTATTTGAATATTTTTAAATGCAGGAAGAATTAACAGGCTCATTTTATACTGTGCAAAAAGAAGATTAGAGGTTTTCACGTCGTGTTTTTAAACCACAGGAATCCCTGGTCACACTGTTTTATTCACCAGTAACTGGCCCATCCTTTTAGGGGTGCAGTGAGCCTGAAGGAACTTAATTTTCCAATTAAAAATTAAAAAGTCATTTAGATTTGCCTTTAAAAAGCAAGAAATTGTTCCAGGAGAATTCCTTTCTAGAAACCGAAGTTAGCTAGTCCAGTTCTGACCAGGGAAAGCACGCTTCCTCCAGGGAGGTGAATTATCGCATCATAAAACCCGGCTGGTAGGACTCTAGCTGCTTGAGGTGTTAAATGCCTGCGTCGCCTTCAAAGAAAACTACTTTTGACATTTACTTCTTAGGAGAAAGGCAAGAGCTAACACAGGCAGGACTGGCCTGAGGCAGAACTGGGACAGCACAGAGGTTGCTCTTGGTTGCCTGTGTCCCTTCCTAGCCCCCCTCTCAGCTCTCTCTCCAGCACTCCCGATGGCTGCCTGTCTCTCCCCACCTCCCCCAGCAGAACAGGTGCGTAAGTCTTCCTTTACACTAAGCTACAAGCAACTGACAATAGCGGAGAAACCCGGCCCTCCCTAGAAGAGGCACATCTCCACGGGCATCAGTTACATCAGCGTTTCTCAAACTTTCGCAAACACTGGCATTGCCTGGAAGACGCTTACACCACAGATTTCTAGGTACCACTTGAGATTCTCAATAGGAAGTTCTAGATGGGGCCCTGGTATCTTTTAACAAGCTCCCAACGGATGTCGAGGCTGCTGTGTAGGGCTCAGCCTCTGAGAACTATTGAGTTGGTGATCGGTACCCATTCAGTTACCTGCCACAGGTTCGGAGCTTTCTGAATATGAGGTCTGCCTGTGCCCACATTTCTCAAACAGGTCTGAGCATCAGAATTTAATGAATACATAAATAGATAGCCAAACATTTTTTAAAATATAAAGTCCCCTGAATTTATGCCCAAGATTCCATTTTATTAGGGCTACAGTGCCATGTAGAAATCTGTAATTTTTTAAGCTGTTCATTGGATCCTGAGGCTTTCAAGCCTTCAGGAACCCCTCTCTTGGGTGGTCAGCGTTACAGGGAAAAGAATTTCTCTTAGTTCCACCCCAACCCCACCTCTTATCACGAATGGAACTCTGGGTAAATTACTGAAACTCTATAAGCCCCAGTGCGTGAATCCATAAAATGCCATCTAAGGCAGCCTTTAAACTGCCTTTTGTTGTCAGTACCCTGCCCTGCCTTACTTGGGCGGCAACCCCCACCTCGATTCTGGAAGGGAGTAAGAAGGAAAGAGAGTGCACCTGGCAATGACAAAATTTTTAATTTGGGGCCCCCAACCAAAATCTCAGGAGTGGGAGGGGAGAGAATATACTTTTTCATCTCTTTTAGTTACAAAAAATTACTTTGCCAACGATTGAAGAATTGCCTCCCTGCAAAGTTGTAGCTGTTTGGGCAACCAGCACACACCATCCTACAGACTCTTAAACTGGGGTAATGGGTACGTGTGCTGATGGCTTTTAACAACGGCCTGACTCATGTCATCATCCCAATGCCCAGCTTTTTTTTTTTTAATTGGGGAAGATTAATCATCAAAAACCTTAAAGGAACTGAATTCATCCTTCTAAACTCGACAGGTTGATTAACAGATTTCTGCCTCTTGCCACAGGAAAAAAAACACATAACTGAGCAGTTCACTTAATGTCTTCAATAAACAGCTCTCAGGTCACGTGGCGCGAGGGCTCCGTAGAGCTCCATGGATGGGCAAGATCAACCCTCAAAGCACTCATGGTCATTCCAGCAAAGCCTTCAAATGAAAAGTCATAGTTTCCTGAAGAGAAGCCTGTAGAGGGTTCAGTGCATCCTATATAATATCCATGTATTATATGCATGATGCTAGTGTGTGTCAAACCCATGCCCAGATGCAGGGACCAGCTAAGACAGTGCTTTCTGAGTTGCAGCAGGCATGGGTCACCTAGAAACTTGATCCAAACCACTTTCCTTAACCCCACCCCAGATTCAGGAAGTCTAGGGAAGGTCCCGAGAGTGGGCTTGTCTACCAAGTTCCCAGATACTGACGCTGCTGGTCCTTGCAGCACAGCTCACTTTACAAGACAAGGAACTCTTCCCAGGGTGTGAGAGTGCAGGCTAGACACTTGGAGGCAGCTTGCAATAGGGAGATGAGGGAGATGGGTGACGGGAGCCTGGAAGGCAGGGCTGCCTGCTGAGAAGCAGATCGCTCATAATGCAAGCGTTCAGCGGAACAAACACGGAAGCCCTGGATTCTAAGAGCAACACCAGGATGAGAGGCAACAGAGGACAACCCAGAAACATGGGCCTCAGCCCTCAGACCCCAGTTCACATTTCAGCTTGGCTACCTACCAGCTGGGTGATTGATGTTAAGCAGGCTACCCAATCCCTCAGACAATTTCTTCTTCTATAAAATGAGCAGACCGGGGGAGGGATAAATTAGGGGTTGGGGACTAACAGACTCACATGACTATACGCAAAATAGACAAACAACAAGGACCTACTGTAGAGCACAGGGAACTATATTCAATTTCTTGTAATAACCTATAATGGGAAATAATTTGCAAAGAAAAAATATATATGTATGTGTATGTATAACTGAATCACTGCTGTACACCTGAAACGAACATTGTAAATCAATCACACTCCAATAATTTTTTTAAATGAGCAAATCAAAGCCAAACTCCCAGCGTTTTTGTCAGATGAAAGGAGGTGTTGCACACCTGCGAACTTGGTGCTGTGGGCAGCACGTAGTAGGGCCATAAATAATAGTTAAGTAAGCGCAGAGCACTGGCTCGCTAACCACACACAGCCTAAAGGTGAAGACTGACACTGACAAACTGAACTTCATCCCAGGATGATCAGAATAAATGCTCTATTTGTGGTTAAAAAGTAAAGTTCAATGGAAGAACGGATTATTAACAGTAGCCAACTCACAAGGATACTTTGATAATTAGACACAATCTTGCATCTGAAGTCCCCAAGAGGAACTTCTGATGTAACAGGCAGTCCGAAAATGTTCTGTCTCCCTCCCTCCCTTTAATTCCAGTTGAGAAGATCTCTGGGAGAGCATCACAGAGCAGATGTGGCTTGGGCAAAGCTGACATTCTCCTAAGCCGGGCATTGCTTTTGCGCTTTTCACTAGCATTTTGAAGCGATAACGCTTTATCAGACCACCCAGGTAACATTTCCAAATGCTTCCAGACCCCGCTAAGTCCAGCTCCCCAGACTACAAAGCATTGCTATTCCCTTGCTAAAAGTCCGCCCAGCCGCCTGACCGCTCCCGTCTCTGTGTGATGAAAGGTACAGGGAAACTCACTGAAGTGTAACATTTAGGATCAGAAACTCGAAAACGCTTTTTAAAAATTGTACCAGAGAGATCATGAAAGCCGCTGTGGTCAGACTCACTGTGCATGGAAAGGCGTTTTTGAACTTTTTACCTTTTGGTGATGCTTTGGATTTGCAATGCACATGATCTCTTGAAAAGCATAGTATTTTGCTTAAACTTCCAGCATTCACCACTTTTCCCAGCAGCCTGGGGCTGGGGGCCGGGGACTGCAGTTCAAGGAGCTTGATGTCATGGCATCGGCATCGTGTCATCCAGGACCCGCCAGGACACTGCTGCAGAGGTATGCCGGGGAGGGGCGGATTCGGGCTCGGCACTTAGAGAGCTCTGCAAGGTGAGGTCAGGACGCATCTGCCAGTGAGACGACGCCTAATTACTCAGGAATGCTCAGCCGGGGCCGGCCGCCACACAGGGCAATCAATCTTCGCGGAAAAGCCAGACACCTGGTTTTCAGATCAGATGCCTTGCCTGCATCCAGTGAAATTAATCGTCTTGTTTCTCAATCCTCACACGGTCTTTGGAGAAAAAGGACAGCCTACATGATGAGACCAGCCGCTGATTTGTGGCTGGACTGCAGGTGACGGGGGCCTTACAGAGCAAGCAAGCTATGGATAACGTGAGTCCAGCGTGTATACATACTCACTCTCGGGATCTTAATTGTATGTAATGGAGCTTCTCGTATATGATGCTTTATGTCTCCCCGGGGGGTGGGTAGGAAAACAAGACAAAACCTGCTCCACTCTAATCAAGAAACACTTGGAGTCAAGAGAACACAGAACATCAGCTCAGGGGGATTTGCTTCTCAGGGTGATATGCTTCCCCGTTAACATCGCTTTCTCTTCCTTTCTGCTTCAAGAATGGGATTAATTGGGGGAGAATAAATAGTTCCTCTTCTGATGCAGCCCAAACAAGCACTGAGTAGGACGTGATACAACAAAAGGCCCAGAGGTTGGAGGTTCAGAGTAATTTGGGGGCCGATGAAATGAAAGACACGGGCTAGTCAATCTTCCTTCCTTATCGCCCCCCCGGCCCCACTTCTCACCTCATACAGCTTCATCGTATCCAGTTAGAGGCAGGAAGACGCAGGGACGGGCGAAACAGTGCAGGCGGTGTCTCCGCCAACACCTGCTTTTCCCAGGAGCCCACAGGCGTCCCTTTGTGTCGCTGGCCAGGATTAGGACACATGGCCACCGCCAGCTGCAAGGGAAGTTTGCAAATCAGAGGGCAAGATTATTATAATTGTTTGGCGCAGTCACGATCCGTTCCCTAGGACACACTGAAGCCCCAACAAAATCAGGATTCCATGAGCAAGAAAGGAGGGGAAACTGATGTGGGGCTGGTGAGGGGCAGGGTGTCCCCACACTGCATTTTGGAGAAAGTAAAGCTGCTCTATGAAATCAAACATGAGGCAGGACAAACAGATTCACTGGGACAAGCAGAACCTTCTAGACGTCTTGATGAAGAGGACTAGGGTTTCCTGGGCTTGTGAGAGATTCGAGGTGTGACTCTTCTGCTTATTGGAAGAAGAGCTGTATCTCAGTCAGGCCAACACCCTCCCCGAGCTTCTCCGGAAAGAGACCAAAGGCATCGTCCCAGAGCCCACATGCAGAGGCCTGGAGGGGGCCCCGTGCTCTGCCAAGCTCTCTATCAAAGCAAAGGGCTCCTCGTAGCTTCTGCATCAGGGCCATTTTCTTTCCTTTCCCCTCGTTCTTAACCCTCACCTTCCCTCCACCCCAACTTTCCACTGGGTCCCAGCATGAAATGCCCATTGGCTCTCACAAAGGAAACTCTAGAACCAACTTTGAGGAATAGTGTGATCTGGTCTCTTTTTCAGGAAACTTTGGCAATGTTACCAACCCCTGGGTTTTTATAAACTGATGGGTCAAATTATTTACATGTCTGAGAAGCCATGTGGAGGGAAGATACAAAACTCCTGGGCCACCTCCAGGGCACTTCCTCTAATAGTTACCTAAGAATAAATCCAGGATGGCTTCACTCTTGAGGCTTCTGTGATCATCCAGGAATGAGGGCTCCAAGTTCAGTGTTTTGCCCGGTGGCACCACCGCTCAGAGCGACAGGAGCCTCTGAAAAAAGCTTCACAGTAAATTAAGTACAATTAGCATAACAAACATGAACGCTACCAGCCCAGTAAAGAAGTAATCACTCAGCCTTCATTCTCAGCACCCATTAAGACTCGAACCATTTCTCAAATCAGTGATCTTTTTAAGTGATCGTTAGTTAGCATGAGCTCCTTCCTAAATGAGGGAATCCTCATTTAGGGGGACTACAATGACAGGGAACCTCAGCCTTCGCCAAGAAGTGGAGGGAATAAAGCTTCTCAAGAAGCCACAGCTTATGTTTTCGATCCAAACCATAAAAATAGCGAAGTCACTTTCTAATGCATTGATAAGCTAAGCTTTTTTTTTTTTAATGTTCCTTTAAGAAGTATTGCCTAGAATGAGAGACATTCAGAGCTGGAAGGGACCTTGGAAAGCATGTAGTTCTGCTCTCACATTTGTCAAGCAAGGAGCCCGACGCCCAGCTACGCCTAATGATTTGCAGAATGTCTCTCAGCTGTTTAGTAGCAGAACTCGCTTAGCGTACTCAAATAGAGTCAGAAATAAACCTCATTGAGACAGAGGCCTAAAAGCATGGGCACCTCTCTGCTTTTGCCCCTTCCCGGAGGGACCAGAGAGGATCTGCTCAGTCCAGGGAAGTGAACAGGGCTAGGGCAGACTCAGCAAATAAAAACACAGGCCGCCCAGCCAAATCTGAATTTCAAAAGCCAGTAACTGTCTAGTATCGGTTTGTCCCGTGCAATATTTGGGATGTACTGATGCTAAAAAGAAAATCCGTTTTTATCTGAAATTGAAATCTGGCTGCGCATCCTATCAGACAGCCCTAACCCCGGCCCACCTGAAGACAAAGAAGAAGAAGTAATGAGACCTGCTGAGGCCGGGCCACTGCAGCAGCGATGCGTTAGGGCCCCCATGACAAAGACAGCGGACACGGGGGTTAAACCCAGAAATGCTGTGTCCCGGTTCTGGACGCTGGGCGGCTGAGGTCAAGGTGTCGGCAGGGCCGGCTTCCTTCTGAGGCTGGGAGGGGGACTCCGTCCCAGGTCTCTCCCAGAGTCTGCTGGTTTGCTGGCCATCTTTGAGGCTCCTTGGCTTGTAGATACATCACCCCGAACCCTGCTTTTACTTACTTTGGACAGTGACTTCCGTATCACTGATCGAGTTGTAATATCTGCTTCAAAGTTTCCACAAAAACACTGTGGGTGCCACTCATGAGCAATGGTTAATCACCCAGCTTTGTACAAAAAAAAAAAAATGGAAGGAAGGACTTTTTATACCATAATATGAATTTTGCCCCTGATAGGACATTGCACTCATGCCATTATGTCAGAAATGGAGACAGATTAACGTGATATGGTCTCTTTGACTGAAGATGATGAAGTGATCAGAAGAAAGAACGTCAAAGTCTGGAACCAGAAATGAATCCTGTTTCCTATTGGGCGTTCCTGCGAGAAGGAGAATCATTATTCAGAATTAATATTTTTAAGCAATGAGATTAATACACTTTAATCTTTATCCGACAGTATCTTTTGCTTCATTTTCTACTTAAATAGAATGTAAATGTACGCTGTTAACTTCTGGGATTATAATCTGTTTCAAAACCTCCTAACCTCGAGGATCCTGAGGTGTAGGACAGGTTAAATAAAAGTATCACTGTTCTTAACCAGAGGCCTGTGAAAAGTTAGAGCCAAAAGGACAATAAGAAAAAACACAATTTGACCTTCAAAAAAAAGTCTAAACATTTCCAACAGAACAAAATTTAAGATTTGATTGGGAGGAGGCAAAATATGTGAGTTCAAGTTCAATTTCGTAAAGCAAGCCTCAGAACACGACACCCTGAGGTTGGTTTAGCTTCAGCTGGACTGTCTACAATATTCTTCCGGCGCTGATTTTAAAGACCATCTTTGCAAAAAAGACAAACAATGAAAAAGATGCACCCAGGTCTGTGACAGGAAATAAACGACCATTTCTGGAATTGTTTTTCAGTGATATTGATTGGAATAGCCCCACCCTGTGAAGCGTCAGCCAGGATTTCAGACACACATGGTACAACATGAGACAGAATGAAAATCTTAAACTCCTCTACCACGTTCGAGGGCAAGACGCAACAGATTCCTTGGGCTAGGGTTGTTTGATGGGTCCGCCATACACATACGGCCAGAACCTCAGTCCAGGATGTAAGAACTCATCCAGACTCGAGGAAGGTCAGGCCAACTACGGAGAGGCATGTTTGGGATCACTGTTGACTGTACGCTACCAAACCGATTAAACGTACACTGGAGGGGCCGAGCATCCGGCTGAACATGAAGCTACGGAAACCAATGTTTGTTTGCAAAGTGGCCTGGAAGTCCCCAGGGTTGAAACAGCTTCTAGAATCTCAGCTTACAGCCCCTCACGACGGCATAGCTGGGGGTGGCACCACTTTTATACAGTCCTTGGTGGTATCTGTGCTTATATATATACTATGTATTGACATAACTCAAATGGCAAATGTCCGTGGATATACGTGATTCAGGAAGCACACTAGAGTGATTACTTATTTTAATTGCAAAAATTATTTCTGAACTTCAGTGGGGAAGGGGTAGAGCTCAGGGGTAGAGTACACGCTTAGCATGCATGCGGTCCTGGGTTCAGTCCCCAGTACCTCTATTAAAAAAATTTATTTCTAAACTTCAAATGGAATAATAGCACATGATGAATACTCTTGAGACTAAGAAAAATAAACATGTCTGAGCAAGAAAGGACTGGTAGTTAAGGGAATGATGCTACGCTTTCAATTCGGTTAAAATGGGACTGGGGGAGTCTACCATGCCAATCCATGTCCAACCACCAGGTGGCACACTGCCGCCTTCTTTCCACCATCCAACGTCACAAAAGAAAATACCATTGGAAGATGTTGGGTTTAGTTTATTGCTTGCTGTTTTTTGTACTGAATAGCCACCAAAACCAATTTAGCATCATAAAAGTGTATGAATCTACAAGCTGTTCTTTCTCAGCTTTAAGATTTTTATTACTATCAGTGGAAGTTACTTTGCTTTGCTTTTTCAGTAAGCTTTGAGCCAACAAGATATAAACACATCAATGAGCAGAAATACCAATAAAAATAGGTCCATTGATTACTCTTTACGTGAAAACAGAGACAACCGGAGAAATCGTTTAACCTTTCAGAATACTCAAGCAAGCATTACTTTAATACTCTACACTTGCTTATCGTATCTGCAAAGTATAATATACTTGTAATAATTACCCAAAAAGTGAATGTGACAGAATAAGTAAAAAATCAGATACAATCCGGTTAGAATTCTGAACACTGGAAAGAATTTGGTAGCTTTTTTTCCAACCCTTATGAAATGACTTTATTGCCAAAATATCAACGTCACCTCAATTTTTAAAATATTTTAACAGCATTGTCCCAGATTCAGGGACAGAGACTGTCCTAATGCCTTAGAAATAGTCCTTCTTGCCTAGAAGTAAATATGTTTTTAGCTTTGATTTACTGAAAACGGCACCCTTTTTATTTACTAGGGTATATCAAACAGATTTTAGATTTACCCCAGTTGCCTACGAATTAGCAAGCAGTAAGTTAAACAGGACTTTACACAGAACTTTTAATGTTTTCATGTCCATTGATCAAATGGGAATTTTGCTTCCTTCAGTTCTAAAACGATCACAAGACAGAACGAGGTGAATTCTAGTCCCAGTGTTGCCACTAACTGTGTCGCCTTGGGCAAGTCTCTTAAACTCCTTTACGCCTCTTTTTCTCAAATGAAAAATTAAAGTAGAATATTTCTAAGGCTCCATTTCATTTTTAACACTATGAATTTATTACCTATTTTTGAAAATACCATTTCAGTATAGTACGCTGGAATTTCAATATGCTGAAAATGTCGTGCAGCTTAAGAAGGCATCTCAAGGTAACTGAGGAAACGAGAAGCTGGGGAAGATTCCTGGTATGATGACCAACCTCACGAAGAGGAGTGTACAGACGGCTCCCCCATCGCCCCCGGTGAGTAGAACCAAGCATTCTAAACACACAAAAGAAGAGGAAACCCTTTGGTTTAGAATTTGTTTCCTCCCTCTGGTCTAATTAATATTTAGCCCCCTCAGAACGAGTTCCCTGAGCTCTTTCTTTGGCGGTGGCTGTCCGGCACAGAGTCTTCAGTAGGTAGACCCACCTCATAGAGTCCAGCTCCTGGAATCTGCAGCTTAAGGGCCCAGTAAGAACGGCAGCCGGGGCTTTAGAATGAAATGTTATGCCCAATGGAGACCATACTATAAGCACTAAACTCCTTTTCTCATAACGTGCCCCTGACTTACGCCCTTAACTTAGAGCTGCATTGTATTTTAATATTGAGTTTACAAAAGCAGAAAGCTCTGAATTCCTCAAATTTAAGAATGACTCGAGAGCATACAATTCTATAGAGGAAACCTATACTGAGCAAAGAACAGACCCATATTTTTACCTACAGGTGTATCACTTCCATAACAAGCTAACGCCGCGCGGATTTACAGATTTGCCCAAGAAGCACGTTTAACAGGCTGCCCATGAGACGATGTGTTTCTTTTTCCGTGTACAAGGGCTTCTTCCCTCCCTGGTCGTGCACGCCTGATGGTATTTTAAGAAAGCTTTTCACGAGGGATGGGTCCTTAATTAAGACTTTAAAATGAGGGCAATAAATATATTTTATTGGTTATAATACCTTTTTCTTTATTAGAGGGGTAACAGACTGCTGGTTAACTGGTCATGAAAAATTAATTAAAAAGAAAAATATGTGGTGGAAGCAATCTCACTTGGTGCCCAGCTCATGATTTTTTCACTGGGATTTTTTTCTGCACGAAGTTAAAGGCACAGAGACCCAGTCACGTCACTCACCGGGCAACGCCACCTGATCTTGCATCTCTTCCATCGGCAGCTCCAGAGCTGCTCTGCACCGACATTAGGGACTCGGAGAAAAATCGCGTTTGGACATCGGCAGTCAGAAAACACACTCAGGACAATGCGTTCATAGCGGAGCCTCCCACAACGGTGCGTCTGAACCCGGCAGCTCCGCATTGAACGACTCTGTGCCCACCAAGCTATTGAAACGGGGCACTCTTTCTGCCCCGGGCACCTACCTCCCTTGGCTAAGCGGCATCTTCCATAACTTTTGGTTAAATCCCACGTTGCTCCCAGATTTACCCCACCTCCAGACACCTCAGCCGGCCCCCCTTCATTAAAGGAAATGATTTAAAACTAAAATTTTAAAATTCAAATTGAATTTTAAAGTGAATTTAATTAAAACATTTAAAATCTTTAAAAACTAATCTAATTTGACTCTGTACCCCACAAAAGAGTTCCAACTCACAGAAAAAACTCAGAGCCTTCAATGACTCATATTAACTACAGGTAAAAGAGTAACTGTTCAGGAGATGACAAAAATGCTTTAATCTGGGGGGCCAGCGCCAGCCCCTGTGAACTTTTAACCCCAGTCCGGCCGCAAAAAAACGGAAAGTCTTGTAATACCGCCTTTGATTTACGGAAGGAAAAAAAAAAGAAGACGTTGCTGAAAAGACCCATTACTCCTGTGCCTCCCCCAGTAGTTCAGTGTTAAGTACTCTGCAAAACTGAATCCTTGGTGGAATGCAATTCTGTAATTCAATCGAGAGATCTTGCTAATGTCCCAGTCTGCAAGAACATAGCTTAAGGGTTTAGGTTTAGCGGGAAACCTTGCAAACTGGAGACAGAATTGGAGCCTGCCTCTTCAGTCGGGGATGAGTGAGGCTTGTTGGCAATAGTAAGAATGTTAAAAGGAGGGGGAAGAATTGTAAGGTTAAGTTTGTCTTGGTCAGAGACTGAAGGTTGGAAGGTCAAGGGTGAAGACAAGGCAGGACACCAGATGAACAAGAGGTTAAGGCTGATCGTCTCTGGAACTGATGGTTGGTAAACAGGGACTGAGTAGACCCTTCACTCTACTTTGGTGTATGTTTGAAAATGTCCAAAATTAAAAGTTTAAGAAAGGGGGGAAAAGATGCTATCAAAAGGACTGTGATGGGAAAAATAAGACTTCTTGAAATCCATGGAATGTGTAGAGTTTTTTCATTTTCATATTACATGTCAATATAAATAAATGTGTGATGACTTCTGTAAGATTTTAGGTCAATTAGTCAGTGTAAATGGGACCTTTCAATGCAGGAGAAAGACACCACCTCTGCGCAGTGAGGGAGCTCCCCTGTGTGATGATGCTTGCGGGTTTTTGTTGTTATTCACCCACAAAGGCACACACAATGTTGTATATATAGTCAGACTTCCAAACGGAAAGTTAGGATGGTGGGAACACTGATCGTTTGTGTCAAAGAAGGGTCATTGCAGTATGTCTTTATGCATCAGTGCATGTCAATAATATGGCTCAAGAATGTCTTTTTTGTGGAACAAACTTTTTCTAAGCTCTAGCTACAATTATGATCAGTTGGGGAGTATTGGAAAAACACATATTACCTGATTCTGCTCTAGACCAGATTTTTTAATGCATCCAGAATTGAGGGGCAGCTAGCCTACTGCTCTCCGGGAACACAGCTAAGGTTTCAAGTGATAAGCCATCTTCAGGACGTGTCAGAATAGATCTGGCCAAGTGGGAAGATCCCAAGCCTCTCTCCTCCCACAGACACACCGAACTGCAGCTCGCTACAGAGCAGCGATCTCTGAGAAT
This sequence comes from Camelus dromedarius, assembly GCF_036321535.1. NCBI lineage: Eukaryota > Metazoa > Chordata > Mammalia > Artiodactyla > Camelidae > Camelus > Camelus dromedarius. The sequence goes on along the minus strand of NC_087454.1, from coordinate 4,921,175 downwards.
GACCCGAAGACGAGCAGAACAGACTTTGCTACAACTACCGATGTAAGAAGAGGCCACGTTGAGATGTGGGGAGGAGCAGAGGCGTGGTCGTGCCAGAACCCGCACCCCCGATGCTGCCACCCACCAGGGAAGAGAGATCACAGCGTGGGCCCCGCCCCCCAAGGAGTGAGGGGTCTGAGCCCCACGCAGGCTCCCCCACCCAGGGGACCTGCGCCAAGAAGATGTGCTCCCCCATACCATCTGACTTTGAAAACCAGCGGGGCTTCTGTCTGGGAGAGCTGGGGGGCCGTGGGAAACCGAGACTCTGCCCCTGCAGCGCTCACACACGGACTCACCTGTCTGAGCCCCAGAGCAGACGCAGCAGCTTGAAAAGCACCGGGAAAGTTAAAGCGAGGCTCTTAGAAGCACTAGTCCCATGCAGGGGAGCCCCCATGGGACCGTCGGCTGGTTTTTCAGCAGAAACTTTACAGGTCAGAAGGGACTGGCACAACACAGGCAAAGTGCTGAAAGGAAAAAACTTCCAACCAAGAACACTCTGCCCGGGGAGGGTACCATTCAGAACTGGAGGAGAGGTCAAGAGTTTCCCGGACGAACGAAAGTGAATGGAGTTCCACCACCGCCAAGCATGTCTTAACGAGAAATGTTAAAGGGCTTCTTTCAACAGAAAAGCCGACAAATCAAAACAAGAAAACTCTGAAAGAAAAAATCTCACTGGTAAAGGCAAACGTATAGTAAAGAAAGTGGATCAACCACCTATAAAGCTGGTGTGAAGGTTAAAAGACAAAAGTAGCAAAAATCATCTATATCTAAAGTAGTTATGCCATACACAGAATTTAAAAGACGTAAAATAGGTGGTCAAAAACATAAGCCATGGGAGGAGGGGGTGGCAAAAACATAGTGCTTTTAGAATGCACTCAAATTTAAGCACGCATCCACTTACAACAGGCTGCTGTGGCCGAGTAGGACTCCGTCGTCTGTATATGCCCCATCGTTGTCCGTTCATCTGTTGGTGGACACTTGTACCTTGGCAATTGTCCATACTGTTGCCATGAACACTGGGGTGCATGTATCTTTTCAATTTAGTGGGTTTTTTTTTTTTCGGATATATACCCAAGAGTGGAATTGCGGGGTCATACGGTAGTTCTATTTTTAGTCTTTCTCAAAACCTCCATCCTGTTTTCCCCAGTGGCCACACCAGTTTACACTCCCACCAACAGTAGAGGAGGGTTCCCTTTTCTCCACAGCCTCGTCGACATTTGTTATTTTTATTCTTTTGATGGTAGCCATTCTGACAGGTGTGAGGTGACATCTCACTGTGCTTTTGACTTGCATTTCCCCGTGGTTAGCGATGCGGAGCATCTTTTCATGCGCCCATTGGCCATCTGCATTTCCTCATTGGAAAAAATGTCATTTGAAGCAATATGGATGGACTTGGAGGGTATTATGCTAAGTGAAGTAAGTTAGACAGAGAAAGGCAAAATACGGTATGACATCACTTATATGTGGAATCCAGAAAATATGACCAACTAGTGAATAAAACAAAAAAGAAGCAGATTCGCTGATAAAGAGGGAAAAACAGTCATTGCAGTGGAGGGTGGTTGTGAGACAATACCAGGGTCGGAGGGGGAGGTTATTATGGATTTTATGAAATCATGCGTGTGAGACTTTTGAAAATTCTAAAATACCATAGAATTTAAAGATTCTATCAATAGATAAATAAATACAATACTAGCAACTAAAAAAAGTAGACTGTCATACAAATAGGGTGCTATACATGAACCTTACGGTAACCACAAACTAAAATCTTGTAACAGATACACAAAAGATGACGAGAAAGGAACATAAACACATTATGATAAAACAAATAAGTCACGGGAATGTAATGTACAGCATAGGAATATAGGCAGGAGCGTTGCAGTAACTTTGTATGGTGACAGATGGTTACTAGACTTAATGGTGATCCACTCGTAATGTACACAAATGTCAAATCACGGTGTTGTACACCTGAAACTAATGTAACATTGTATATCAACTATACTTCAATTTAAAAAATAAAAAAATAGAAAACCTTGTCTGGATAACCCAGCAAGATTGCCATATTGTTCGGATAACCTCAACCATCCATGCTGAGTCGGGACGTCTCTGCCGTAGAGGAGTTAAGTTACAGTGAAAAGTCAGGGTGTGCTTGATGTTATGTAGAATAACATGAAGGAAGCTGAAAAAAAGTCCTGAACTGTGGTGGCTGGCCAGTGGGGGGTCCGTGCCGGACTGGAGACCCACTAGTAAAACGTGGGGGGGGGGGGTGCAGACCACACTAATAAACATTGGAAAACTCACCCAGCGGCTGACCGAGCAAACTGTGCCTTTTCAACCTCACCCTCCCCGTCATGCTTTATGTTATCAACAACGTCAAGAAACTCCTCCTCGCCCAGACCTTTTTTTCTAATTTCCTTCCGAGGACTCTCATGCCCCTTTCTCCCTATCAGCACAAAATCTTCTTTCTTGTATTTTTATGAGATATTCTTGTGTTCAAGGTTGTCTGCTCTTGAACCAACAGGCTCGTCTACCACAGCGTCAGAAGGGAAGACCTGGCTTCAGACTAGCCTCATTCCAGTCCCAACCCAGTCCAAAACCAGTATTAGTTCTTCTCCATCCCATCAGGGTTCTCAAGGATCAGTTCTCTCCTTAGAATGGGAATTCCTAGAGTCTAGAATCTTTTTTTTTTTTTTTCGGGAAAGTGTAGTCAGTTACGATGTGCCAATTCCTGGTGTATTCATTTTCATATTCTTTTTCGTTAAAGGTTATTACAAGGTATTGAATTCCTGGAGTCTGGAATGACCATGGACAGATAGGACCATCACAGCTAGATTCCAGAAGTAGCTGGAACACTTTAACACACAGGAATTTATTTAATCGGTACAAATCCAATTTATCGGATCCTGTTACACAGGTAGGACGTGAATTATTACCCATATCTTACATATGGTCAAGCTGAGGCTCAAAGAGATTATGGCTCACTCACTCTCACGCTGCCTGTCAGAGTGCAGGCCAACGTGATTTTCTGACTCCTGAGCTGGTGCCCCACTCTACCAGGTCTCGGCTGCCTTCCACTGTCCCCAGCCATCCCACACAGGTATTGAGCAGGACATTAATTACACTGGATGCTGTGAAAGAGACAAGAACAAAAGGTCCCCATCCCACAACAGCTTGAAATTGAATTGAGAGAACAAGGCATTTCATTTTCTGAACCAAATGGGGGAAAAAAACAATATATAATACCCGTGTTGAATTTTGGAAAGTAGATAATGAAAGACAGTACAGACAATAGAAGCGACAGGCCCTGGTGTTTCAAACTGAACAAGAGGAAAGAGTCTTTCAACAAACACTTCAGTATTTATTGAGCACCTACTGTGTGTTAGGCATTTTTCTCCAAGATCGAAGACCTTGGACTTTTCTTGCCCAGCCCCTCTCAGCATTTGGAGACTCTGGGTGGGAGAGACACTCGAGAGTGCACCCAGGTGACTTTTGGGGGCCCCTGGGGTGCAGAATTGATGGGCCTTCCAACCCAGGACGTCGCGCCGAATTAGACGTGGCCAGATGGCTCTCTCGTGCCCCCACCCTCCTCTGTCTTGTCGCGCAATCCGTACCTCAGAGAAAACCACCGATAAAACGTCCACGGGGCCAGGTTATGTCTGAGATCTGCCTAATGTACCGTGAAATGTGCTGCGCTGGCCGCAGCGATCAAAGGGGCTGGGTGACCCGTTCTGCTGCACAGCCACGTTGACCCGTCAGGCTCCGGAGTCCTATCCTTCTGATTTTTATCCTCTCAAGTCCCTGTGGGAAAGGAAATCTCCCTGCAGCTTCTCCCAGTTTGTCTGTCTTTCCCGTCCACTTGCCCACACACACATCTTCTATTTTTCTGTTTTGCTGGGGAAATTTCTTCCACGTCCCAATCTAAGCCAACTCCCAGTCAGAACAGCCAAGGAGGGAACCCCAGAAAAGATCTGGGGGTATTATTTGGAAGAGGAATTGGGTTTATCTTAACAAAATATGTTTTATTTGATTTGTTGCCAAGTGGTAATACTTCCTACAGAGAAAGCTTCGTGCTTCGCACTGGCCCTGAGCTGACCTTAAGTGATTTTTAAGTTAATTCAATTAAGTTCAATTAAATGAACTAACTCATTCGTGTAATGAAACAAATATATGCAACAAATATCTACCTACCATGTGCCAGGAATGCATAAAGAAAAAAATAGTGGTTTCTTTATTTCATAATAATTTTTCACGGTGGTTATTATTAGATCTATTTAAGCAGATTACAAAGATTGAAAGAGGTTGTATTTGCCTTGCGTATCATGACGCCATCCTGCATTCACCTCCCGCCACCTCGAGGTAGCCCCTCTGTTGTCCTCACCCGCTGAGTCCATCACCTTGGCTGGAATGTTCCCAGAAATGCTTATTCATATTCTACATACCCTAGGGCCAAGGCAGTTCCCATGTCCTACTGAAGTTTTCTTGGCCACTTGGTCCTCAAAGTTCTGTCTCCCCTGAACTCTCTTCCACAGCAGCCGTAGGTAAGATCTGTGCCATTTCTTCAGCAGGTCGGAGGCAGGATGCTCTCCTTGCACCATGCACGGCTTTGCGCACATAGTAGGTGCACTGTTTGTCAATGAATCAGTCCCCTGTATTGCTGGAGAACCTAGAAAGAAAAAAATGGGTCCTATAAACGTTTATTTTCAAATAAGTCTATTTTTTATATCCTTGTGTCAGAAGGTAGTCATTTAATCTCTCTCCTTTTTGCATTCTACGTTTTGGCACACTTTCCCCAAAAGTCTCAGTCTCTAAACTGTAGTCTTTTTTGTGTCCCTCTTTGTGCCCCATCAGTACAAATTTAACCATTTTCATTTCTCGGAAAAAATGTGAAACTTGAACGTGGTGATTCCAATTAACTAGAGGGTGTTCTTACTAAGCAAATCAGAGATTCTCTGTCTAGGAACAAAAATGCTGGTAAAAGTCTTAACATCTGCTTCATGGATCTGCAATGTCTCATTCTGCCCAGTCCCGAGTCGTTTCTCAGCTATGATCAAAACCGGGTCGTGTCGGTTCCCTTAGAAATTGTCACCTGACCCCGGTCAGATCGGAGGACATGCACCCTGGGTTGGACAAACCCAGACCAGGACAGTTTCTGCAGGATCCTCTTTGTGTGGCATAACTATACACGGTTTTAAAGATCTTAGCCCACCTCTCCTGCTCCCTGCCCCCCAGAACTAATCTATATGCTAATTCGCACCTGATCATGCCGCCCCACAATATGGTAATTGCTGTAATGTTTTCCAGGGAGAAAAAAAAAAAGTAGAAATGGAGCCGCTGCGCGTCGCTCACTGAGGTCTGTGTGTTCATGAGAACCTCAGCACAAATAGCAAGTTGTAGACCCTGAGCCCACACTGCTGCTTTGCCGCGTCCAGGTCAACGTGAAATCGTCCTGGAAAAACTGGAAATATTCTCCTAGGCTGCCCGATTTTGCAATGATCCCTGGAAGTCAGATCGCTGCACATGGTGATCCTGTTGTAGACGAGGTAAAATGACTTTGCTCTCCCACCTGAGAGGGTCCCCAGATTTACAGGAAATCTGAAACCCCTGACTTGCCAGTTCATCCTCTGAAGGCCCACAGCCACGTCTTCCGGGCTTCCGGCTTCTCCACATCACCTGAATCTGCTCAGGGGTCCCTCCCTTCCTGCCCCGTTTCACTCCCTGTGTCCTCCCATGCTATTAAGATATCAAATGCGGTAATGACAACAAGAGAGCCCTAATTAAACAGCAGCAGAGAGGGCCCTCGAAGGAACAGCCCGAACCCAAATAAGAGGACCTTGGGACTGGAAATGGGGAAGAAAGACGATGGGGGCCTGGAAATCAGCTGGGTTTAAAGCCATGGGTTTGTTGTGTGTATTTAAAGGACCCGATGACACAAGCTGGAGACCGAGCTTGGAATCACCAAGACGGAAGGGGTAATACTCCCAGAGTCCTGCGACCAGAATCACATTGTAATTGGCCTCCGAGAGCACTTACGGCAATCAGGGAAGTAATATGCTTCTGAATAATTATGAATAATTAGGCACATTTATGAATAATTACACTGATAATGACTAACGCATTCCACTTGGAAATTGTAATTCAGTCATTATGCATTGGGTAGTCAATCCCGTCATCCCGCTGTCTGGATCGTCATGGCCTCATCCATCTGCTCACCCGACAGTGTCCGGAGCCTCTCTCCAGGTCAGGGCTGATCCAGCCACAGCTGGGTCCTGGACTCACCTTGGGGACCAGAGAACAGACAGGGCAGGGTTGGAACTTTGTCACCGTCACCATTGACTTGAAAGAATCTGAACAGTAGAAAGAGGCAGAAAGGACATAAGGCAACATCTTCCCAAAACACTGGTGCTTTGCTGACTTGTGACTCATTTATCAACGTGCAAATGCCTTAAAGGTGACATCTGGGAGCTCCCTGCTGCTTTTCAGAATGACGGTAAAAAGAAGCTGTGGTTTCCCCATATCATTGTAACGAATGCCAGTACGTTGCACAAGAGCTGTCTTTCCACTGTGTCTTCTGACCAGGGAACTAGGCTGCTTAGAAGTCAGACGTCCCAGATTGAAGATAAAGTCAGACGTCCCAGATTGAAGACAGAGTCAAACAACGTGTGTTTCTCCCAGCTTGAAAGCAAACCTGCCTTGCTCTTCTCCCTCACGTCCCATTTTCCTTTTTTTCTTCCTCATTTCCTTCTTCTTTCCTCCCTCTCTCTCCCTCTCACACTTTTGCCGTCTTCCCTGTCACCTCCATGCCTCTTGTCTGTTTCTGTCCGAGCAACGACAGTCGAAAAAGTAAGCTGATACTTTCCTGATTTGAGAAGTAATATTTGTTAACTCTGACATTTGGAAAGTGTCAGGGCAGCAACTGGACAGGACCTAGACATGATCGTATTGAGCGAAGTCAGTCACACAGAGAAAGACAAGTATCATATGATATTACTTATATGTAGAATCTTAAAGAAATGATACAATTCTATTTATAAACCAAAAACAGACTTACGGACATAGAAAATAAACTCTGGTTACCAAGGGGGAAAGGGCAGGGAGGGATAAATTAGGGGTTAGGGATTAACAAACACACATTGCTATATATAAAATTGATAAACAACAAGGACCTACTGTATAGCACAGGGAACTATATTCAATTTCTTGTAATAGCATATAGCAGAAAAGAATCTAAAAAGAAAAAATATATATGTATGTATACGTATAACTGAATCAGTTTGCTGTACACCTGAAACTAACATTGCAAATCTACTACACTTCAATAAAAATTCTTTTAAAAAATAAAACAAATAAATAAATACAATCTAAAAAGAAAAAAAAAATCCCAGAATTTTAAAATCAATCATCTCAATGCCCGAGAGAATACTATTCAAAAATAATCACTTTCTGTAGTTGTTGTTTGGAGTTTTCATAATTAAAATAAAGGTTTTGCTTTCTTCCATCCCACCCCATATGAATGTTTCTGGTTGGGTTCCCCCAGAAGTTGATCATCTCCATTGTTGGCTTGCCTGATGACACACACAATGTAGGAAACTTGAAACGATTCAGCCTCAGTGGGTGTGTGATTAAATATCCCAGTAGACCAAGGGTTGTTTGAGATAACCTAGACAGAAACAGTTTTTACAAATTAAGGTTCTCAAGGGGGAAGGTATAGCTCAGTGGTGGAGTGCATGCCTAGCATGCACTGAGGTCCTGGGTTCAATCCCCAGTTCCTTCATTAATTAAATAAATAAACCTAATTACCTCTTCCCCCCACCCCCCCAAAAAAAGAATTCAGGCTTACTATAATCATACAATCATTTGCATCCCTTTTCTTGGAGAACTCAAGATAATTCAGAATTTTCCGATGCCTGTAATCATCGCTTTGAACATCTTTATTTTAGGGACATCCATCATTTTTCTGTGACAAAGACTTACAGGTGAAAATTTCAGAAAGACAGAGGGCATCTCTATAGGGGCAATAACAGTAACGGTGATGAATGTAGCAACATGACACGCCCGTAGGAGCACGGACTTACAACCCGGTTTCTCCCCACAGTCACTCTCACAGAGAGACCCCCCCATGACTCCATTTCACACTTGAATAGAGATGTCAAGGGACCAGGAGGCTGGTCCAGGTCAGCAGCCAGGGAAGGGCAGGGGCAGGAATTTGAACCCTGCCCTGTCTATCTGTTTACCCCCAAGCTCTTCTGTTAAAGGCTCATGACCTCCCACAGCAAGGTTCAACAAGAACTCAACAAAGAAAAAAAAAAAAAAAGAGGAAACACAGTATTGACAAACAAGTAGAAAACAGCCCATTTACAAGAGGAAAATCACAAGGCTAACACTTTTTTTTTTTAAGTTCTTTTTCTAAAGGAAAACCAGGTTTGTGATTGAAACAAAGCAACAAAAAGTGCTTCATTATCTATTAAAGGCATTACAAGCATAATCTCTTATACAGTCTATTTTAAACTGATATGGAATTTAGCCTTTTATTTTTTGTGATAAAATTGGAGATGAAATGGTGGTAAGCCTCCTTCCAGTTCAAATTTTGAGCACAACATCTAAATGTCATTTTCCTGTAACTTCTGTCTTCCTATATCCAGAGGCTGATGGAAAATGAGGGATTCTGATAGAATCAGTAGAATTCTGAGTAATGTCAAATAAAATCCCTTCTGTGTCATTTCTGTTTTAATTGTACAGCGTCTTATAGACTTCGGTCTCTACCAGAATGATCAGTCTGTCACTTGAGTTATTTGACGATTGATTTATTTTCAGAAATGTGTTGACACAGGTCTTGCTGTAAAAAGAAAATCAGCTCCCCTGTCTCCTGCCACCAGGATTCTGAATCTCATGGCTTTGCCTTTTTGCATGATTAATGTTGCTCTGACAAACCTAGAAAATCAATCAACATTTTCTGCAGCAGAGATAGCTACATCCCCAAAGAGGGTTGCCTGTTCAGTTTCCCGCTCCATCCACAAAATGCATCACCCTCTGGAACAGAAGGCTCAGGCTTGGCTGGTTGATGAGAATCAGGAATTTTGTTCAGATTTGTTTATGCTTTTCCGTGTGGAAGTCCTGTGGCTAGGAATACACTGCACCGTCTCCCGGGGGGCCTGGAAGAATAATTATACTTACTCAGGTTGATATACAGCCCTGAATGACCCAAATTAAACATTGGAAGTATCTTACCCTTTGAGGCATCTGTTCTGTCTTTTTTTTTTAATAACAATCTTTTTTTTTTTTTTTGGTATATGTATTTTGTTGAAGTCTAGTCAGTTTACAACGTTGCGTCCATTTCTGGTGTGCAGCATAATGTTTCAGTCATACATGAACATACATATATTCATTTTCATGTTCTTTTTCACCATAAGTTACTACAAGATATTGAATATAGTTCCCTGTGCTGTACAGTGTAAGCTTGTTGAGGCATCTATTTTGAATGCTTTTTTTTTAATTGAAGCATAGTTTACAATGTGTTGATTTCTGGTGTATTGAGTGCTTCTTGAAAGAATAAAACTGAGAAAAGAAATCTCTTTCTCTCTCTCTCTTACACACACACGCACACACACACACACACACACACTTTCCCTTTCCATATGGGATTTTCTGGAATCAACACCGTCCCCAAGTGCCTAGACATCTACCGGGTTCCAGTGAATGTCATTCACTTAGATTGAGAAAGACCGTCTCCTCTACTGAGGCCATGTAGTTTGACTCTTCTCGCTCCTCAGCAGGGGAAAGATGTGTACAAACACACGTGCGATATCTAAACACAACTGCGTGCAACACACAAGAGTCCAGGAAAGCTCGGAGCTAACGGAGAGCAGCAGATGCGGAAGAGAGAAGAGGTTCCCTGGACCCTCCCTTCCCCCACACCATTGCAGAGGGTAGTCATCGAGGATGAAGACTGGGCTTCAATTCTTCTCAAGATTAGGGCTTCTTTCTAAGTCAAATGAATGAAATAATTTGAAAGCAAGTTTTAAAGGCATAAAGGGGAAAAAGAAACTCATCATAAAGGTCAAGTGCTCTTGGCTCCCCCCACAGGCCCCCCAACACGTGCTCAATCACTCCCCTGTGGCCAGGAGCGTGACTGGAAGGTCCAGCCTTGAGGAATATTTGACACAGAGCCCATGTCTCGCTCCACGTCACTCCAGACCCAGGGAAGGAGAAGGAACAATGGATGACTGAACGCACAGCTGAGCCCTTTGCCCCGTGCAAATGGGATTCTTGTGATTCTGGCCTCTGAGTTGGAGCTGACTGGAAAAATAAAGCAAGACAAGGAGAATGTGGTCTGATAAGCTGGGGGAATGACTGCCAGTTCCCTCAGCCTGACTAAGGCCCTTGCCGGGACCTTGTCAACATGCTGGATTTGCACTCTGAGTTACAAGAAAAGACTTGTACTGTGCGCTCGTTCGTGGCCGCCAGCTCAGAGAGGCAGAAGCACGGGAAGCCTGAACTTCCTTCCAGAGGACGCCGTGGCTTTGTGCAGCCAGGATTCCCAAGTCAGCAAGCTTCTGCGGCAATTTGTGGCCCAGATCTTCGGCGAGAATTCTCTCTGTGCTTGGAAAGAATAAAAATTAGCAGTCCAACCATGTCATGGAACCAACCTGGGACATCACTTAATATATCTAATTACATGAGAATAATTTCATTAGCACCAGCTTTCATTTGAATATGCTACAAATGATCCAAAAATGTGTGTTGCCTTGCTGGGACACAGCCACAAGGAGATTCCTGTGGCTGAAGATTTATTCCACGTGACAATTCCAAGGCACCAAATTTTGAGCTAAACGAACACACGCCGCAACCAGGCAGGGCTTCCTGGGTTTGCGATTCTCATTATTGGCAAACCACTCATAACAACCAGGCAAATGTCACTAAAGTCCTATGCGCAGTGTCAGGGAGAGGATCTAAGTGATGGACAGCTTTTCAGAGGCCAGAGATCACTGGGTTCCTGGCTCCTTATAAACCCTTCGCCTCCCCCAAGGCGGGAACTAGGATTGGGAAGCAGGAGAGACCCACGCATCCTCCAGGGCCCCTCACGGGCCCGGGAAGCCCTTTCTCTTACCAGGCGCAGTGACCTGATTTCCTGCTCTGGGCGTCTCCGGGTGAAATCTGACCAGTCAAGTTTTCCTTCATTCCCTGTCCCCTCCTTCTCTCCTATCTTAAGCATTCTGATTTTAGTTTCAGCCCAGTCCAGGGTTTCAGGATATTTAGCTAAGCATTATTTATGGAGAATTAGATCATCCCAGGACACCTCAAAGACTAACAAATAAATACGTAGAAATACAGCTTCGACAGCAGCCAGTGACGAGCCTGGGAAGTTGGCATTAACGTCGCCGTTCATTAACTTTCCATGACCAGGTCAAACTGCCACCAGCCTCTCCCGACCTCTTCTATCACAGGTGTCCCTCTGTGTTTTATTTTTTCTTTTGCACCAACTTGAAGCCTGCATCTCTGTAAATTGCCACCAAGTCCCCTAATGACTTAACCATCTCTGGTCTCCAGCAACACTGAAATGCCATTCCACTGGAGTCAGCAGGAGGGGGACGGCTGTTTCAGATGAAAGCAGGGCTCCCAATAAAACCTCAGGAATCCCTGCAGCTTTAGAGAAAGAACACGGGCCAGCGCCATGCTTCAAAGACGTCAGGAGATGGCAAAGGAAACCTCCTTCCCCTCCCCCAACCCCCTCCCCCGCTAAGAGCAGATAATATTCTATCCAGATTGAATGAGAGAGAAAAGGCATCCCCCAAAAGAAGCCTGAAGGGGAAACATGCACTAAATTCGGTCCTTTTTTCCCCATAAGTCTTCCGCCGCCAAAGCACATTCGTTCCCACACTCTCCGGTAGAACAAAAGAGAGAGAGAGTCAGGTGAAAGGCTACCTACATTTATAATGTCAGGCACTGGGCCTGCCGAGGTAAAAGGTAAATGGTAATTTTATCATTAGCATGCCTGACCCCGTGGCCAGCCCATAGCTCACAGGAAACGTTACCAACAGCTCACCCGTCAAGACGCAAACGCTTAAAGGTCAATGAGCACAGAAATCTCCCAGAGCTCACAGCTGAATTGCTGACACCTTTTATTATTGCCGCTTAAATAAATGATTCAAGGGGCAAGGCGAGGGGAGACTGGCTTCACGGGCCAACTTCCACCACGGATTCTTGGGGGCTTCGTTCCAAAACTCTAAAAAAAAGAAAAAAAAAAAAAAACTTTCGCTGTGTGTTGGTATCGAGGAGCAAGCCAGGCCTTGAGGATTCATAAATATTCCTGGACTTGAAGGATTTTCAGTATTCCTCAAAAATACGCTATCCGTTTGTGATGTAATTTTGCAAGGAATTTCCTGTCCTGTTTTGCCCTTTATTCCACTTCAGCATCTTCTCCTCTTTTTCGTTAGCGGCAGGAGGGCAGATGATAAGGAAGCTTTCCGCAGCCGCACGTGAACGTTACCAACTAGAAAAGCAAGAGGGCTGAACAGGGACTTGAAAGATCGTTCCACTTACCATTTTTTCACAATTACAAATCATAGATTAAAAATATGTCACTTAAGCATGGCAGCCACAAAAAGAAAGAATGAAATGAAGCCATTTGGAGCAACATGGATGGACCTAGAGATGAACACAGCAGGTGAAGTCAGTCAGACAGAGGAAAACAAGTATCAAACGATAGATATCACTTATAGGTGGAATCTAAAAAACGATACAAATGAACTTGTTTACAAAACAGAAACACTCACAGACACAGAAAACAAACTTATGGTCACCAAAGGGGAAAGGGCGGGAGGGATAAATCAGGAGTTTGGGATTAGCAGGTACAAACTACTGCATATAAAATAGATAAACAACAAGGACCTACTGTATAGCTCAGGGAATTATATCCAATATCTTCTAATAACTTATAATGAAAAAGAACATATATATGTATGTATAACTGAATCACAATGCTGTACACCAGAAACTAACACATTTTAAATCAACTATACTTCAATAAAAATTTTAAAAATGTAACTTTTTAAAGAAAGTAAGCATGGCAGGTGCTCACATGGTTAAGCATGGAGTTGCACACAGCCCAGCAATACATACCACTTCCCAGTATCCACCCGAGAGAACTGAAAGCCAGGACTTGAATAGATACTTGGCACCCAGGTTCACAGTGACATTATTCACAACAGCCAAGAAGCAGAAACAGCCCAAGTGTCCACTGGTGGATGAATGGATAAACACAATGTGGTATGTACAGGCAACGAAATATGATTCAGCCTTAAAAAGGAATTGAATTCTGACACATGTTACAACGTGGATGAATCTCGAAAACATTATGCAAAGAGAAAGAAGTCAGATACAAAAGGACAAATGTTGTGGGATTCCACTTATACGAAATATCCAGAATAAGGCAATCTACAGTGACAGAATGTAGATTAGCGGTTACTTTAAGGCTGGGGTAGCGGGGAGAATTGGGGAGGTGATGGCTCAGGGGCGTGGGCACCTTCTTGGGCTAAATGAAAATGCCCTAAAATTGACTACGGTGATGGATGCCCAACCCCTTAAACATAATGAAAGTCTGAACCTTTGCGCTTCAAATGGGCGAATTGTGTAGTATGTGAATCATATCTCAATAAAACTGCTTTTGAAAGGTAAGCAAGGTATGTTTGGATGGAAATGCTAACGCTACTAACAGGATAAAGTTAGCGTTGCTAGATAGATGCTAGTCTTTTCATTTGCGAAATCGCATCACCCTCAGCGCTGCAAATAAAATGCCTTGAAATTATATTCACGTTATGCCTGTTTAAGTCATTCTCTTCAGGGATCAGAATTTTCTTCCCTGATCTTTAGAATTTCCCCATTTATTGTTCTTAGAGAACCAAAAAGTCCTTCTGAATTTGTATCTACGTAACAAGCCTCAACGTTATGACTCAGGTAGACCGACCACGGCAGTCACGGGCCACAGAAGCAAGATCGGAATGATGGGCGCATCCGCCTCTCCACCAGGCTGACTTGCAGGCTGTGGTCAGGTGTTATCCCTTGGCAAGTGTTCCTGCTGAGCCCCCAAAAGTTGGGGCTTCCAGCCTTCTGGAAGTTTTTTGGGAACATTAGCTAGCTTTCACTAGCTCCAACCAGGTAGGAGAGACTTATCTGAACGGTGAGCTTGGGGAGGCGGTCCTGAGCATCTTAGCCCCTTCTGGGCTCTCTTTCTCAGCCTCACTTGCCTATAGCTCATGCATCGTCTGCCCCAGGTAGAAGGCAGCCTGCACCTGCCAGGTTGCCTATAGGTCCCCAGCTGTTCAGCATGTAACTGGCTAATTAAGCCGACAGAATTTAAAGAGGAGAAACAGAAAGTTCTTTCTTGCTTTTTACTGGCATTAAAGCTGATCTGGTGGTCCCTATTAGACCTCTGTGTCTCAGCTGGTTCAGAGCCCACAGGGGAAAGGGGAGTGACCCCTTGTCATCTCCAAACCCCGAAAGATCTTACTGGTCAGGAAAACTAATCATCACCCTTGCCTAGTCCCCCCACCTTGCATTTGAATAAAGCCTTAATCTCTTTCAAGCTTCTTTATCACAGCCACATTGCTGGAGCCTGAGGCCATGCTAAGAAAAAGATCACCAGAATGCCACGTGAAAGATGAGGTTGGTCATTTGGAGGTTTATTTTTTAAGCTTCAAAGGACCATAAAAAATGGGCTTGGGGAAAGAAAATATGCAGAAGAGAAATCTACAAACAGTCATAAATATAAAGTTATTAAAAATGGATTTTTCAGGATGCCAGAATTTTATCTTCTAATTTGTTCTAACTTCTAACTTAAAGCAGAAGGCAATAGCAGCTGTAACCCTTCCACCTGAGCACCGTTTTGCAAACTTCCAAGAGGATCTGTTGGCAGCATCTGTGATCGCAGACGTCAGTACAACTTCCTAATGCGTCACCTGGATGCATTACTGTCTAGATGACCGTGGCAAGAGGGGCATTTGTGCGTTTTCAAGGGGGCAAGTGATCCCAACCAAAAAGTCTTCTCAGGGATCTTCCCCCCAAAGAAGTAGTTCTTTCCTCTAATCACTGTGTCCCATTTCATTCTATCTTCATTCTTGCCTTTTTAAAACCTGGACATCCTCCTCTTCCATGAATGTTTTCAAGTTTTCAATGGTTGAGTTTTTCTGTGTAAAATGATACTACTAGATTGGAGAAGGCGGCAACAGTTTCAGAAGCCACTAAAATTTTATACTTGGCTCTGTGACTAGGATTAACGCATTTTAGCAAAACTCCATGAGACATACTGTGTGTCTGTCACCAGCCATCATAACCCCCAGTAAGTCAGCCTTTCTCATAAACAGGGAGTGTATCGTAAAACCATTTATAGCCACTATAAAAATACTTGGACAAGTTTACCCGCTTACCTGGGTAGGACACCTGATACTAGTTAAGGGGAAGAAAAAGAAAAATTCACCTTTCCAATCGAGCCTTCTAGAATTTGGGGGAGGGTGGAGAAGAGGAAAGCCCTTTTTCCTATGAAAGTGGGGTGAGCTACACCTAGCAACACATCTGTTCTAACGTCTCCCCAAACCAAGTCTCTGCGGGAGGGAGGGCTCTGTAGTGTATGCAGACGTTGAACTGTGATGCTGGACGCCTGACACTTACATAATAAGAAAACTTGTACGTCTCTTCACTTCTCATGGTTTATTTCCAATTGCAATGATAAGGGATCTCGCTCCTGGCTTCCGTCGGAGAGAGGCCAAGCATCTTATTGAGATGAAGTCCACACCAGTCTCGGTCAAGGGGAACCTAGAGGCCAACGCTGCATATAGGATGCTTCCTGGGATGTCCTAGCCACATCCTGAGCCTTGGGAAGTGTCCCTCCCTCTTGGGACGCAGCCCCCGGGAGCAGCAGCCTGGCGCACAGCCCCCTCCAGCCCTGACCCCCAGGCAGGCCTGTGAGCCCCTCTCACACCTTGGTCTTGCATGTTCCGCCCCGGGTGAAGCTCCTCCTGCGCCTTCTCTGTCCCACATGCTTGCGTGTTTACCAGACTCCCCTCTGGGTGCCAGCTGGAAACCCAGAAGCCAGTTCTTACTTTGTGTCTGTGGGCTGAGAGCCAGTATATGCAAGTGGACAACGGCCAGACCATGTAGAAAAATGAGCTGCAATCATCAGCCCAGGAAGCCAGCCCATCTACGTCTACAGTAACCAGTCCCGGAAGCCGGCCTGCTGTCTGTAAGACAGACTTGAACACTCATCCCCAAATGGTCAGGACTGAACTCAGAACCAGCAGCTCCCCTAATTTTTGTCCCCACTTCCAACTTAGGACCAAGCAGAAGAAGGTCCAATACGCGCTCCCACCTCATCGCGTAGGATGCCTCACTCCTGCTGAGCCTACCCCCAGCTCCCCCGGACCAACGGCCTCCAGTCAGGACACTCCTAAAAGCCCCTCTCCTCGCTCCGGCTCGCGCACTCCTCTGCCTGCCTTTGAGTCTCTGCCAAGATGCGCTTGATGGTGGCTGACTCCCTCGCTACACCGAGTTCTGAATAATAAACAGTCTCTGCTCATCCTCCTCGGTCTTCGTCTAACTCCGCAGGACAGAAGAAATTCTCTCCCAGTGACGGCAGGCGATTCTTCAGGGGCAGTTCCACGAGGGAAGTAGACTCAGCTTACGGAGAGATGCTCTGGTATCCACTGCAAACTGAGACAGGTTACTCCCAAGTATCTTTGGGATTTTCTCAGAGGTCTGGGTGAGGTGGGTGACTTGTAACACTGTCCCAGGAGAAACATGGATGGGTCAGGAGAGGAGAATTAAAGTATGGATTTTACAGCCCTGGGGCTCAGAGAATCTTGGCCGAGCATGACTCCAAACTTCTACCCAGAATGTTTTACTGAGCTCAAGCTTTATTTCATCCCCCAAAATCTTGCCAAGCCCTTCTCTTTTTCTTTTTTTATATTTTTTATTGAGTCATAGTCATTTTACAATGTTGTGTCGAATTCCAGTGGAGAGCACAATTTTTCAGTTATACATGAACATACATGCATCCATTGTCACGTTTTTTTTTCGCTGTGAGCCAAGCCCTTCTCTTCTAAAAAAATCTTTGTTTTTTTTTTTTTTTGGAGGGGGAAGGTGGAATTAGGCTTATTTGTTTATTTATGTTTGTATTTTTAATGGAGGTACTGGGGGTCGAACCTAGGACCTTGTGCATGCTAAGCACACACTCTACCACTGAGCTACACCCTCCCCAGCAAACCCTTCTTGAAGAGAAAGTTGAATGCCAGGACCACCCTCCCAGCCTCACCCCTCACACCACTCTTGAAATCCAGCCATCCTGGTCCTACCGTGTCCCAAATGTAAAAGACTTGTTCACCTCTCCTAAAACAGAAGTAGATGTTTACGCAACATTCGAGGCCGGGTGAAATGGGAATGTCACTTCCTCTATTCATCTTCTGCTAATTTCCCCAAGATTTCTTGTCCACTCAACTGCACTTGCAGAAATGTATATAAACCTCTGTAACATAACTTGCCTTAGCAGTCATAGCAACCTGCTTACACGGCCGTCTCCTCAGAGGACTGAAACCCCTCAAGGGCAGGAGTTGTATCCTGTCCATCACATCCCAGCATGGAGTGAAATATACAAAGGAAAGGAGGCAGGGAGAGGGGGAGGGACAAAAAGAGGAAAAGGGGGAAAAGGAAGGAAAAATAGTGAAAGAAAGGTGGGGGGGGTGAGGAAGGAGGATGAGGGAAAAAAGAAGGAAGGAAGGTAGACTTTATATCAGTTCAGTTTGTTATATAAACCCTCTCTCTTTCCGGGCGCCGTTCCTGCTCAGGCATGTGGAATAACACTGCAGTCAGAGCGCAGTGTGTCAACTGCTCCTTTTAGAACAAAATGGTTATACTTCCCCAAAGCCAGTCGGGTATCAGCCCTTTTCCTTAGCACAGCAGGTGGTCAGCTGTGTTTTCTTTGAAACCAGACGCCACCCTTCACCGGCTCCGTTTGGCTTCTGAACTCCCTCGCTATGGCATCTGTGGTGAGAACAATGACCCGCACTCAGAGGACCGTCTGTGTGAGAGTAAATGAGACAAGCAGGTAAAATTCTGGCACATAAAGGGCGCTCGCTAGGTGTGCATTTCTTTCTCCACTCGATCTCCTCCGTTTATTCAGGCGTCCAAGACCAGGATTCGGGAGCCCTGGTGCTGCAGGCCTTGCGTTGCTCCAGTCACACAAGAGAAGAGAAGCCCAAATTTTCAAAGCTTTGATATTTCGGATCAACGTCTCCAAAACAGGAAGTTACATTTTCAAGCAGGTCCACCTCCACGGCTGATGTAGGGTCACCGATCACTGAGACAAAAGCCGGCTCGGTGCTGTGGTCCTACAAACCCATTTCTCCCTCTGGATTTGGAGTGTCGCCCCTTCCTCCCTCCCCTGCTCCTCTCTCCATGTCAGGAGAAAGGCAACCTAGACACAGTTGGACAGATACAAGCCCCTTAAGGAGCTCGGCATTCCGGGGAGCTGAGAGGCAGTAAAAACAAAAACATTGCCGGAGGTGAGGACAACAGCAAAGGGCTGTCGGGGCATGAAACAGGCTGCTTGACTTCCAGAGCAGAGGGCCCGGGGCTCCAAGGGCAGCTTCTGTGACCTCGCCCCTCTCCTGGAGCACCTGCCGCCTCCCTGGCTTTATTTGCAGCGGTTGCCATCAAAGCATCGGGTGAAAAACGGTGTAGGCAGTTTGTGGGCTGGAGGGGGAGGGAGGTGGAGAGACGATGGGAAGAGAGGAGAGAGAGAGTAACCGTGGAGAGAAAAGGGACTAGTAGTGCATAACCTATAATGAAAAAGAATCTGAGGCAGAATATATGTATGTACATGTATGACTGAAATGCTATGCTGCACACCAGAAATTGGCACATTGTAACTGACTATACTCCAATTGAAAAAAAAAAAAGTGCATTAAATCAGAGATGGGGGCCTCCACTAGGAAGCAATTTAAGTGAGAGCGATGAAGGCTCCAAAGAGAAGCTTGAAGTTAGTTGGAGCAGGCAAGGTTTATCTGGTGCCCTTTCCAAACTCTCTGGGGTTATGGTCCATGGAATTAGCTCAGCAAGGCAGAGAGACCAGGAGCTTGAAGGAGGCACGATCGCAGGCCGCTGAACGCTAGCATCCGGCTCTCTGACATTTGCACACCTGAGAGCAGAGCCACAAACATGCCAGCAGCTTTCTTTGCACACTGAAGGGGTGCGGTGTGAAATCTATCCGCTTCCATCCGGAAATTGCTTCCTGCCCCAAACTAGGAGGGCCAAGGGGTGGGCAGACTCAAGCCTAGAGCCCATCTGGTTCCTGTTAAGCTAACTCTTTTTTCAGATTTTCCTCAGGAAGCCATGTGTGTGGGAGGCCATTTCACCTGGATTCTGAGCGACCCTTGTCTTCAGAGTGGACCCTGCAGGGAAAAGGCCAAGGGACCTTGAAATTGTCAGCACAACATGGACTGAGACAGTCATTCTGAAGGACAGTTTGACATAATCTACTAAAGACGAATATACAGATACCCTGTAACCATCAGTTCCAGTCCTGCGTATGTGTCTGGCAGACGCGGCTAGACACGGTCACCAGGACGCCTGCCCAAGGACATCACAGCAGGGAAGAACCCAAATGTCCACCAACAGCTGAGCGAGCAAAGAGCTGAGGGACATTCATGCAATGGATCCTGTAACAAGGAAAGCAAATGACAGTCCAGATGAATCCCACAAACACAGTTGAGGGATAGAAGCCAGACACCAAATCGTATAGGTTAAAATATAGTTAACAGGTGTCCACACATAGATGGTGAAGGAACAGAGTAAGCCAGGGAAGCGATCTCCATGAAAGTTTGGAGAGGGGTGACCTTCGGCGAATTGGGGGTGGACTGTAATTGGAAAGGGACTTACAGGAGCTTCTGAAGTTGTTCAGTTTCTTGACCTAAGTGGTACTTACATGAGTATTTGCTTTATTAAAATTCACTAAGTTATACCTCTGAGACCTGAGCACTCTTTTGTGTAAGTGTGCTATATTTTACTAAGTTTTTTTTAACGATGCTCAGGGCAAATTTATATTTCTTGCATGAAGACTTTTTGCACCCCATCTTCAGAGTAGGTTTTACATAAACCTGCCCATAAGGTAGGCAGATTGCTCTGTGTTCCTTTGCCAAGGCCCTACAGAATCACCTTTCCCTTCAGAGGTTTTTTGGGTGAATTCCGGTTAAAAATGAACACTAGTCAGAGCAATCCTTTAAAATGTAAGTTCAGTCACATCACTCTTCTGTTCAAAAGCTTCCCAGGGCTCCCCACGTCTTCCTAAATCTGTAAATGGTCTGTGAGCCAAAATCAGTTCACCCCTCTGACCTCTTTCTGAACCCTTTCCAGACACACTGGACATGCCTGTACCTCAGACTGGCTATGCAAGCTGCCACCTTCCCCGGCCACTCCCTCTGTCCACAAGACTCTTCTCCCCAGTGTCCACGTGGTCCACTTCCTCACCTCCTTCCAGCATTTCATCAAATATCATTTGCTCATGGAAGCTGACCTCAGGCACTTTACTTGGAATTGCTACTCCAAGTTCTTATTCTGCTTTTCTCTT
Organism: Camelus dromedarius; assembly: GCF_036321535.1. Taxonomy (NCBI): domain Eukaryota; kingdom Metazoa; phylum Chordata; class Mammalia; order Artiodactyla; family Camelidae; genus Camelus; species Camelus dromedarius. The sequence continues at coordinate 4,900,531 of NC_087454.1, read as the reverse complement.
GTTCCCTGCAGTGCTTATGACCTGCCACCCATACAATGTAATTTAATTTTCTACTAGTATTTATTGTCCATCACCCCCACTGGCAGGTAAGCCCCATGGAGACAGGGATTTTTGTCTCTTTTGTTCACGACAGGACCCCCCACACTTAGAACAGTGGCTGGCGTGCACACGCAGGTGTGTAATAAGTCCACACTGGATGAGGGAGTAGGTGAATGAATGAGTGGGTGGAGCATGTTGTCAAATGCATCTTGAAAAAAATGAAGAAAAGTAGTTACCATCAAAGAAGCAACACGCAGATTAAGATAACAGGCGGGATGAGGTTGTCAAGCTAGTCTCACGTGAGTCAGAAATGCTACTCAGTGTCAGGCCTTACTAGTCCTTTCAGTGACACGAGCCATCGAGAGGCACAGATGAGGCAGAGAGAGGTCTGGAATAACCATCATCCCCGGAGCTCCCAGGCCCTTCTCACCACACAGGTGCTCGCTGGCTTGGATGAACACATGATGTGTCTAAGCAGCACGGACAGTTCAGATCCCACACAGAAGAGGTCCGTCTCCTACACAACACGCCCATTCGTTCTCAGGTGGTTTATGTGGTGGTTTCCAGGGAGCTACACTCCACGAATGCATCCATTCCAGGTCAGTTTATGATTGGCAGCCCTAGGTCTAAACCTACTAAACCTACTGGTTCAGTTCAACCTGCCAAAAACATTACATAGTTAAGAACACTCTCTATATCTGGAGGGAACTCTAATTCAAAAAGATACATGGATTCACAGCAGCACTATATACAACAGCCAAGGCATGGAAACAACCTAAATGTCCATCAACAGATGACTGGATAAAGAAGCTGTGGTATATTTATACAACGGAATACTACTAAGCCATAAAAAAAGAATAAAATAATACCATTTGCAGAAACATGGATGGACCTAGAGATTATCCTTCTAAATGAAGTAGTCCAGAAAGAGAAAGAAAAAAAACCATATGATATCATTCTTATGTGGAACCTAAAAAAAAGGAAAATGATGACACTAATGAACTTATCTACAAAACAGAAACAGACTCACAGACATAGTAAACAAACTTACAGTTACTGGGGGTAAAGGGGGTAGGAAGGGATAAATTGGGAGTTTGAGATTTGCAAATATTAACCAGTATATATAAAATAGATAAACAAGTTTCTTCTCTATACCACAGGGAACTGTATTCAATATCTTGTAGTAACCTATGATGAAAAAGAAGATGAAAAAGAATCTATGTATGTATATGTATGACTGAAATATTATGCTGTACACCAGAAATGAACATTGTAAATTGACTCGACTTCAATAAAAAATAAAATAAAATAAAAGATACATTTAGGACCAGTCTTGGGTTTTGGGGCAGCAGCTGCTCACATGTCACGATCTCAGAGGCTGTGGTCAAACAGACACAAAGCCCCAAACACCCCGCTGTGTCTCACCGAATGCCTCAAGTTAGGCTGCGTTTCTGCAGCTGCAGGTTCGGTCAGTTCTGCTCAAGTTTAAATGCCATCTTCAACAGTAACATTTTTAGCCTAACAAAAATTAGCCTAAGGTTTAGCCTGTCTTTGTCACCAAGAATCGGGGAGATGAAAGTGTTTCTGGAAATTACACTCCATAAACAAGGATGCTGGAGCCCAAAGAGGTGACAGGGCTTCCCTGACATCTGCCCCAGGACAGATTGGTTACCAAGTGGCTCCTTATTCCTTCTCAGGGCTTTTTCTACTGTGAACATCCTTCAGTGTAAATAACTTTAATGAGGTATTGCCTACGAGCAGAGCGAGGGAGATGGCAAGCAAGTGGGTACCGGATTCCTGAAATAGGTGGAGGGGCACGGAGAGGAAATGAGGAGGCCCAATTCACAAATTCTGCCTAGGGCTAGACCTTCATGCATTTAATATATGATAATAATAATGATAGATCCACTCCGTCGTTCTTTTCTTCCAAGGGACTGAATTCGCCGGTTCTTTCCGATGGTCAGACAGGAATGATATTTGAGGGCAATGACATTCCATATACATCCTGCCCTTGACGTCCCAGGGTGCGTCTTCCTTGAGGGTGATAATTCTTGAGCTGACTTCCAGTCTACTCCTGGTTCTCACACCAATGACTTACACCCCAGAGTGTATATCTATTATAATTGCTACCTAAAGAGAATAAGAATTACAGATAAGTAATTTTCTTTTTCTAATCTAACCCCCTGGAGGCATTTTAGCAGCTAATACGGGTGATGACAGGCATTTCTGCGATAATTTATACAATTTCATTTTTCTTAATCATGGATTTTAGTTCCGTTACGTCACCTGCTCGAAATGGAAGCAGCGTCCTTTTTGTCGCTGCTTTTCCATTTGTCCGCCTTCCTGCAAAGCGCTTCAGACGTCCACGCGCTTCTGAGGAATTTAGATCAGCATCTTCTGTGAAACAGCTTTCCTCTAATCACCTGCAAATGTTCTTAAAACAATTTCTAAAGCATGAATTTGGGTGCTTTCATGGGACACCACATTTGGAGTATTTAAGAATACATGAGAAACGTTACTATACACAGCTATTTGCCGTGCAAGGAAATTGGTGGTTAAGAATGCATATTTAATACAATTTGTATGCTACAATATAGAAGAGAATTTAGGGAATGCCTGGGGGGTGGGTTTGGATAATTCATTTTTGTGGTTCTCATATCGAACACAATGCCCAATGCATGGAAGGATGCCAGTAAATACTGATAATTTGCATTTAATGGAATTAAGTGGTCATCAGATAAGGTGCTCTTCTGATCACACCCTTAACCTCCCCACCTGCCCCTTCAGAGCCCATTCAGTTCAGCAGCCTGAGGAATCCAAGACAAGCTAGTGTCCTCCAGGCAACAGAGCCTAGACACACTGATACAGCCCAGGATCATCTGAGATCCAGAACCCTGGGTGTCAGTACCATTAACGGGTCATGAGATCAGTTTAGCAGATCAGCAACCAGGCTTTTGTTGGGGACGGAATGCGATGGTGTAGAATGGCACGGAACAGATTTCATCTCGCTCTCATCAGAGGAAGTGCTGTTTTGTAAAACTCTGTTGCTGTATAGAACGGAGCTAGGTTTCGTTGTAAAGGTGTTTCTTCCTGTGGTTCAAAACCAGTTTGAAAGCCACGGTAGTAAGTCGAATGGAGGCTCTCCAAAAGTTACATTCACATCCTGATCCCTAGCACCTGTGAAAGTTACTGTATCGGGAGAAAGGATCTTTGCAGATGCAATTAAGGTAAGGGTCTCAAGATGAGGACGTCATTCTGGATTACAGAGGTGGGCCCAGATTCCAAAGACAAGTGTCCTTATACGAGAAAGGCCAAGGGAGATTTGAGACAGAATCAGGAGGAAGAAGAACGTGACCCTGGAGGCAGAGAGCGGAGTGATGTGGCTACAGTCAGAGAACAGAAGAGGAAGGACTGGATGCTCCATACAGCCTCTGCAGGGAGCAGGGCCCCACGGACACAGCCACTTCAGACTTCTGGCCCCCAGAACTGTGAGAGTGATTTCTGTTGTTTTAAGCTACCCAGTCAGTGGTAAACTGTTGCAGCAGACACAGGAACCTCAGACAGGCACTGATCTAAAAGATCCAAAATGCTGGGTGGTTTGCACCAACTCCAGGACCAGCCTGTCCCATCCTGGTCTACACGGAAATCCCAGAGTTATCCAGAGGATTAAGTTCATTCCGTGGTTACCCAAAGCTCACCAATATTTTTTAAGAGCCACGGCCCTTTATGAGAAACATAAAAATTCAAGGCCCCACAATCTGGTATAGTTCTAGGGTGGGAAAAAGAACTGCCTACGACCAGTCATCAAAGCCAGATGCAGACAATCCTCGGCCTATTCCTTTCAGATAAGGAAATTGTATTAAGCAGAATTTTCTGTGCAGTAGGTGCTGTGTCTAATTCTCCTAATATAAATTGATAATAACAGCTATGCTTTTTTAAACTTCAAGAATGGATTAGAAAATAACTATTTTCAGCTTCTCCCTAGTCACTAGAGCCAGCCAAAAAAAAAAAAAAAAAAAGCAAAAACAAAAACAGGAACTTGGCAAGAATGGGGAAAGATGGCTCATTTATTAACAATGTAATTTTAAAATCTCCCTAGCCTCTTTCCAAGATTGGCCAAAAGAAGGATTATTTCTAGGGCCTGTCCATCACCACAGGGCACCTGTCCACTGATGGTCTCACCCACGGGCCCTTAGCAACTGCACGATATCCAAGCTGCACGGCGTATACTTTAAGTGGAGTGTGATAAAATGGAACTGTAGGTGCTTGTGATGAATCCATTTTACCATGTGTATCAGCAGTAATTCGTGCTCTGAATTGCCAAAGACCCACCATAGTTTTAAGCTACTGACCTTCCTTGGCTCCTCTCCAGTTTTATGTGAGGACTGTAGCACGTGTCGTTGCAAAGAACCGACACCTGTGTGAAAAGTACAGGAGGCAAAACTGTCCAAATCTCATTCAGTCACTTAGTCATTGCCATCTTTCCATCCTAATGTGAATGGCTCTTGGCACTGGTTTTAGAACACCTAGAATAAGGCTTTGCACATAGTAGTCACTCTATAAACACGTCAAACTTAATTGAATTCTGTATTCTGAGATGGTAGTAAAAACTAAATATTAAGGATAATTATCAAGCTGGGGGAAAATAGAAGGGGATTCAAGATTAATGACGGAAAAACCATCAACCAGTGCACTGCATTTCTGAGCAGTACGCCCTTTTCCCCTTACATCTAAAAAAAAAATCGAGATAAACAAGATTTTCCAACTGGCACAGGCCTCCCCTAATAATATGTTGGGTGAACTTCAAAGCGTCTCACCAGCCACAGCCCCCCCAGTAGCAGCGAGCCACGGCAAATTGAAATTCACTAAGACTCTCGGGCCTCGCAGAGACCAGCCACGCTTCATCAGGGGACGTCAGCATTGATGGATTAGTCTCTTCACACTCATGACACTGTCTGTAAAAGTGATTTGTGTACCTTGGGGTGGCTGTAAAGATGGCAGGGGACGCCCTTAGGAGTGAACTAAGACAAAGCAAAGGGGAAGGTGGCTGATGGCAGGCAAGGAGCCGGCACCGAGTGGGTGGGGGACAGGGACAGTCACTCTGGTCCAGGAGGAAGCCACCCCTTCCCAGGGGGCAGATATGGGTGTAGCCATTTTTTTAATTAATATTCTTTTGGCTTTTTAGGCAAAGAGCAAGAGATATAACAGTGCGAAGTTACGGAAACGGACAGCTCTGAAGATGAACTCTAACCTCGAATGGGTGAATTAAGTGCTCTAAGCCTCAGTTTTGCTTTCTGTGGACTGAAGACAACCAAGCTTCAGGTTATCATTACTCAATGAGCTAATGTTGTAACATGCTTAGCGCAGTAATCGACACTGCACTGGATAAAGCGTTTTGTAAGCCCAACCCCATTCTCAGCAACCCTGGGCTCACTGCAGCCTAGTGGCATCCAGGAAAAGTTGTAAAGCACCTTTCTTTGGTGAGGATAAAATAGATAAACTCCAGCCCAGCCTACACACTGCCACCAGCTTCCTGAGCAAAGAGCTGTAACCAACACTCCCCCAGAGGCTCCTCACCCCTCTCCGTCCCTTTCCCACCCCTTTCCTATTGCATGAGATTTCCACTCACAGCAGCAGGGCAGCCTGGAGAAGATGTGCACTGAAGAGTCCCTGGGACCCGGGCTTAACCGCGAGTCCCGCCTCTTAGTAAGACGTGATCTCCAGGAAGTTCCTCAGTCTCTCTATGCCTCAGTTTCCCCATCTGGAGAAAAGGGAACAATAACACTTTACAAAAAGGGGAAATAACACTTACTTGGGGGCAGCTGTTTTAGGGATTAAAAACTAGGACATCCTCAAAAGGCACTATTCGTGCCTGGTACAAAGTAGGCAGTGAACGAAATTTAACGTTTCGGCTCTGTTCCAGCTTTCCTCCACATCACCCCCCCTTCCAGCCCACATGCTGCTCAGACCCAGGGCCCCCCTTCGATGCTCTTGTCGCCTCTCCTTGGCTTTGTTTGTACGATTCCTTCTGCCTGGAGTGCCATTTTCCATCCCTAAATATCCACATCCTGCCCATTCTTCAAAACTCAAGTCAAACACCATCTTTCCCAAAAAGCCTTGCCTCTGCCCAGAAGACATAATCGCTTCCCCTCTGAGCCTCCTGGATGGTGGTCTTCTGCCATTTGAAAGCCTTCACATTGTTTGCAATCCTTACTCTCAGCTCCATCTCCCCCCAAAAGTAAACTCTCTAAGGGCACAGTATCCGTCCGCATCTCCTCCCTTACAGACGGAGCACACCTCAAGAGCCCGAAAAATATTTGTTGAATGAATCAATCAATAACAAATGATGTGCATTTAAAGATAAATTATATGAAATACGTGTGCTTAATTAATAAATAAGAAATTTGGATGAACTGTGTGCACTGAAGCGAAGGTTCTGTCGTCCTTTTTACTTTGCGTGTGTAGACAAAGGAACCAGCATGTGTTTACAGGCAAGTTGAAGAAGGTTCCCAGTGCCTGCCTTCAATATCCCCAATATTTTATGGCTTTTCATTTCCTGTAAAAAAAAAAAAAAAAAAGTAAGTGAATCTAATTGTACAACTTTCCAGGACTTGACAGCTTTGGGGCTTTGTGTAAGAGAAATCAAAGCAATCAGTTATTTCATTAATTCAACAGTGGGAAATGTCAAAATACCACCTGTCTTTGCATACGCTAGCGAGCTGATTTGTCCGGAGGTCATATAAACAACACTTCAAACCCAACTAAGAGATGGTAGTTTTCTGAAAATTTATCTCTGTGATTTCCTTAAATTTGAGGGGTTTTTTTAACTTTTAAAAATCTTTACCATTTAAAAAAAACCCTAATAAATGTGACCATATTAAAGCTGTGAACGGAAAATAACACCTTTCCTTTAGGACACCCAAAGCTCAAGAAACTGAGTCCAGCAGCTAATTTCAACTACTGACCATAGAAAGTCACGTCAGCCTCTCAGAGACTGAAAGTGGAACGGTAATTGCTGGAGGCTAGGGGGCAAGGGGAATGGGGAGTTACTGTTTAATGGGGACAGAGTTTCGATTTGAAAAGATGGAAATGTTCTGTGGATGAACAGTAATGACGGTCACGCAACACTGTGAATGTACTTAATGCCAGTGAACTGCACACTTCGTATTGTTAAAGTCAAAAAAATTATGAAAGAAGAATAATTAAAAAGATCTGAATCCTTTTCCTTTTCACATTATCAAAAATACCAAATGCAGATAGTGCTACTGAAAGAAATTGCGTGCTACACCCGTGAAAGGTTCCTTTAAGAATGAAGGGCTGCACCATCCTTTACAGCAGCTCACACAGCTCCTGGCCGACGGTGACCCAGTCTCCCATTCTGTTCAAACGATGGTCATACTTTCATTTTTCAGCTCTTTGCACTTCCTTCCTTTTTCCAAATATCTTTTATTAAACCATCATCCTAAAGTAAAAGACTCTAAAACTTGAGAGATGGCTCACTTTGAATTAGTAAAATCAGGGTGAATTTGCAGAATTTTTAGTAAGTGGAATCACAGGAATTAAGGAAAGGAAGCACCCTAATTCACAGACCATCCCACAACCAAAAGCCAGACCAACTTTTAAAGAATGTGATTATCCAGGGGTCAGCACGCGGGAGCTTAGAGGATTATGGAAATCCTTCACAGGAGAGTGGTGGCAGTCATGTGAATTTATTCATGTGTTAAAATTCGTTGAAGTGTACACCAAAAAGGAATCAGTTAAGATTTCCCTTCAGCAGCACAGATTCCATGTTTCATTTAATTATTTCTGTCTTTGTTCATCTTCTCTCAGTTACAGAATCCACATCCTAGGCTTCTCCATCGGCCGCTAGCATGATATTTGTACTCTTAGAGGATGAGAAAGGATGGCTAATAACCATCTTCTTTTGTTTCTTTTTTTTTTAACTTTTTTTTAAATAGGGGGAGATAATTGTAGGTTTATTTGTTCTTTTTTTTTTAAACAGAAGCACTGGGAATTGAGCCCAAGACCCCGTGCATGCTGGGCATGCGCTCCACCACTGAGCTACACCCTCCCCCCACTAATAACCATCTTCAAGGGTTAAACAAACACTGAACAATAATATCTTTAAGCAATCGAAAGAACGTTCATCGAAACGAGGCCCAGGCTAGGACTTTCCACTCTCTGTCTCTCCCAGTTTCCCTGCTCATCTCGTCCCAGCTGTCGGAGAAGAGTGCACCCAACAAACAGTAACCACAAGACACAGAGCAGCAGCCCCTGTTCCAGAAGACGCCTCTTGTCAGCTCTCCCTGGGATATAATCAGACCTACATTTAATATACTTGTCACAACAGCAAAGCACCTCCAGGATATGATGTGAAAAGTCTGACTCAAAAATCAGCTTTGTTTTATTTATTATGCTGTCATTTACTGTCATGTGGTAAAGGCCAGAGTCTCTAATTCCCTTTGCCACTGGGATTATAGCAGCTTGTCTTTTTCATGCAGATTCCGTATATGCAAGATGCTTAACCGGGCTCGCATTGTTACCTGATGTCACCGATCTTGGCTCCCCACCGTCTGAGTCCTCATGCGGAAAAAAAGTGAATTCAACCCAAGACATCTTGCTGTTACCTTGTCATCCCTATTGGTGTCTGCCTGAGATAAAACTGAAAGACAGCGTTTGTTTTTTAACGTGAATATGTTTACATCTGTGTCCTTTATGATACACATTTTTTTCCTTCTTTCTATATTCTTTTAAACTTACTTGTGTTATTCAGATGTTGACAGCAGTGCCTGGCCAGGCCATAGTGAGGCAAAAGGGAAAATTAATAACACTGGTCCTGTATTTACAATTTTGCTATTTTGTTCATCTAATGATTTGAGGCATTCATTTAAAATTTTTTAAAGATCTCCTGAGAACATTAATTTATCTTAATGACTATTTTGGTAGCTCCTTGCATTTTGCAGCTGAGGAGAATGCCTTACTCACCTCAACCTGGTCCCAGGAGAAAAAAAAAATTTAATGGAAAGTAATGAAATTTCCTTAAGAAAACAATTCCAAGGACTGAGAAATATAACTTACTGATGCTGCCATTCAGAATTGTTTTACGCATTGTATTCATGTCCTAAGACAGCCACTGCAAAGTGCTGCAAACTGAGCAGCTTAAAACAACAGAAGCTTCCTGCCGCCGGGTCTGGGGGCCGGAAGTCTGAGATCAAGATGTCAGCACGGCCAGGCTCTTTCTGAAGGTGTCATGGGGAGGGTCCTCTCTTGTCTCTCTGGCTTCCAGCAGGGACTGGACTCTTTGGCGTCCCTGGGCTGGCAGCTGCATCACTTGGCTTTCTGCCTCCATCAACACACGGCCTTCTCCCTGTGTGTCTTCCCAGCATAAGGACACCAGATGGATGAAGGTCCTACCCGACTCCAGCATGGCCTCATCTTAACTAACCACACCTGCAATGACCTTATTTCCAAATAAGGCCCCATTCTGAGGTAGTGCGGGGCAAGGCTTCAGCATAGCTGTTTGGAGGACACAACTCAAACCCTAACACCAACCCAAACAGGTGATAATTCTTACTGAAATACTTGGCCCACCAGCGTTTCATGGTGTGTGGGAAGGGGCGGTGTGTTCGTGACAAACGGAGGTCTCGCTGGCCACCTGACGGCCCCACTCTGCTCTCGCCCAATCCCCTCCCTTCACGCCTCCTCCTACTCACTTCCTCCTCCTTCTCCGCTCTCACCTGCTGCCTGTCACCACCTGTCCTCTCTCCCTCTGGTCTTAAAGCCCCAGCAAACCTTCCAACCTCCTGTCTCTTCCAAGTTCCAAGCTGTATCCAACTGCCCGGGGGGGGGGGGGTGAAGAGCCTGAAGCCTTAATAGGGCATCATTCTTTGACCAGCTCCACCCTCTTCTCGTTCAATTAACCTGAGTCTCCCACTCACCTCACCTGCCTACGCTTTGCCACCGCTGGGTTGTGGAGACATGTGAGGTGACGCTCACAAGTCATACCCATCTTCTACAGCTTGTTTTCCTCACTCCGTGGGGAAATCTACAGAACTCGTAAGGTGAGTGCCCACCAGACTCAAGATTCCATGAGGGTTGATGGGGAGCAGGAAAAGAGAGCACTTGCCTGTCAGCCCCACACCCTGGTTTTCCATTCTGCCCGGATAGCCACCACCTTTGAGCGGTAAACCATTTGTTTAATCACTTTGCTTTTCCCCGACTGCTTGTAATGAAATGCTGCACTCTCTAAAATAATTTCCTGGCTATTTGCTAAGATTCCTCTCTGACATTTCATTAAATATGATCATTTAACTGTACAAGTACAAATGCATTTTTAATTTCGCTTACCGCAGATATTACAGATGTGGGGAAATGAATTCGTATTGCTCTAGGACAAATATATCATTCACACATGCATGCGACAAAAGAACAAATTATTAAAAATTACTCAAACTTCCATGAAGATTTCTATTTAACTTTTCCATTTGCAACCTCCACGTCCCTGTGAAAACACATAGCATGTCACTTTGTCACTTGATTCTATGAAGAATGTGGGGGTGGTTGCATAAAGGTCTTGATCAGTCGCCTCTGTCTCTGACATTGACACACTCCGGCAGTGAAAGAGATGGAGACTGAGTTTCAAAGCTGAAGCCATGAGGTTCGCAGTCTTATCACTAACGCAGTGGGTGATCTCCCTTCCCTGCAAGAGCAAAACGGCAACTGGAAGCGTGTCTTCTATGCCGTGTACCGCAAATCCAATCCAAATATATGCAAAAGTTTTATTTAAAGGAAAAGTCCTCAAGTGTGAACTGACATGCTTGAATGTCTTCTCAGCATGTATTGCCATTGAATTCAAAACTGACTGAGGAAAGAACAAGCCTGGTTTTTCTCCTGGAGCTACGGAATCTAGAACTTACACGTCACGAGCTAACAACTTGATCTCCTGTGGTGTCACGTGTTTCCACAGAATGTACTTCCATTGTATTATGGAAAGAAATGGGCTTCTTTTCAAAAATCTTTATGGTGTATTTTAGACAGAGGACAAAAGCTTTAAAATAATAGCAGTTTGAAGCAATGACCTAGAGGAAAATTTATTCCAAAAGTGGAAGTTAGAAGCTTGCCATTTCCAGATATCAAAAAGCTTAAAGAACTCAAGTATCCTTCACACTTAAGACAACAATATAATAAAAATAGTAGTTTCCAAGTCACCCACTAATTATAAGATGTGGGGTTTGGAAGGGACTTTTGAGATCACGTGGGCTATGCCTAACTCATTTATTTTACAAATAAGAGAAATGAGGCTCAAAAAATTTACATGGACACAAAAGAAATTGGTGGCCAAACCCAAACTAAAAGCCCAGCCATCCTATTCCTGGTCAGCACGTGATCCTCAAGGAATTCCCAAAGGCCTTGGAGGAGGCAATACCAGCCCCCCTTGCTACGAGGCTATTAGCCTCTCCAACCAAAGGGCTTGTACACAGCTGAGCAATTAGCCGTCCGCTGAGGTGGCCTGCAGCTCACCTGCCCACACAGGCAGGGATGGGAAGGGTTAAGTGATAAACAGGGTGTTAGAGGAATTTGCCTCATCAGCATAGTAAAAAATATCTAACGTCGCAGACCTCCAGACTCCCAGGTTAAGCACTTCATTAGTTGATATCTCTGATGGTTAATTTCAAGCGTTGATCTGACTTGGTGCATCAGTCGAGTCATGGGGTGCTCAGATATTTGTTCAAACATTATTCTGGGTGTGTCTGTGAGGGGATTTCAGATGAGATTAACCTTTGGATTGGTAGGCTGAGTAAAGCAAATTTACCTACCTATTGAGGGTGGGCCTCATCCAATCGGTTGAGGGCCTAAATAGAACAAAAAGGCTGACCCTCCTCTTGAGTCACAGGGAATTCTTCCTGCCTGACTGCCTTTGAACCAGGACATTGGCTTTTTCTCGCCTTCAGACTCAAACTGAAACATGGGCCACTGGGTCTCCTGGGTCTCC